>NC_091474.1:111063992-112341838 GCF_036971445.1 Narcine bancroftii | reverse complement strand
AATCAGATATGGGGAAACAGAGGCGGGGAATCCGAGTCGGGGAAACAGAGGCGGGGAATCAGATATGGGGAATCAGAGGTGGGGAATCAGAGGTTGGGAATCAGAGGCAGGGAATCAGAGGCTTGGAATCAGGTGCAGGGAATCAGATGCGGGGAATCAGAGGCGGGGAATCAGAGCTGGGGAATCAGAGGTGGGGAATCAGATTTGGGGAATCAGAGGCGGGGACTTAGATATTGGGAAACAGAGGCGGGGAATCAGAGGCGGGGAAACCCAGGTGGGGAATCAGATATGGGGAATCAGAGGTGGGGAATCAGAGGCAAGGAATCAGATGTGCGGAATCAGAGATGGGGAATCAGAGGCAGGGAATCAGAATCAGAAGCAGGGAATCAGAGGCCGGGAATCAAAGGCCGGAATCAGATGCTGGGAATCAGAGGCCTGGAATCAGAGGCGGGGAATCAGAGGCAGGGAATCAGATGCGGGGAATCAGAGGCGGGGAATCAGAGCTGGGGAATCAGAGGCGGGGATTCAGAGTTGGGGAATCAGAGGCGGGGAATCAGATGCGGGGAAACAGAGGCGGGGAATCAGATATGGGGAAACAGAGGCGGGGAATCAGATATGGGGAATCAGAGGTGGGGAATCAGAGGTTGGGAATCAGAGGCAGGGAATCAGAGGCTGGGAATCAGATGCAGGGAATCAGATGCGGGAAATCAGAGGCGGGGAATCAGAGCTGGGGAATCAGAGGTGGGGGATCAGAGTTGGGGAATCAGAGTCGGGGACTTAGATATGGGGAAACAGAGGCGGGGAATCAGAGGCGGGGAAACAGACGCGGGGAATCAGAGGCGGGGATTCAGAGCTGGGGAATCAGAGGCGGGGAATCAGAGTTGGGGAATCAGAGGCGGGGAATCAGATATGGGTAATCAGAGGCGGGGAATCAGAGGCGGGGAAACAGAGGCAGGGAATCAGATATGGGGAATCAGAGGTGGGGTATCAGGGGCAGGGAATCAGTGGCAAGGAATCAGAGGCGGGGAATCAGAGGCGGGGAATCAGAGGCAGGGAATCAGACACGGGGAATCAGATATGGGGAAACAGAGGCGGGGAATCAGAGGCGGGCAAACAGAGGCGGGGAATTAGATATGGGGAATCAGAGGTGGGGTATCAGAGGTGGTGAATCAGAGATGGGGAATCACAGGCGGGGAATCAGAGGCAGGGAATAGAACGCGGGGAATCAGAGGCGGGTAATCAGAGCTGGGGAATCAGAGGCGGGGAATCATAGTTGGGAATCAGAGGCGGGGAATCAGATAGGGGGAAACAGAGGCGGGGAATCAAAGGCGGGGAAACAGAGGCGGGGAATCAGATATGGGGAATCGGATGCGGGGAATCAGAGGCGGGGAATCAGAGCTGGGGAATCAGAGGCGGGGTATCAGATTTGGGGCATCTGAGGTGGGGAATTAGATATGGGGAAACAGAGGCGGGGAATCAGAGGCGGGGAAACAGAGGCGAGGAATCAGATATGGGGAATCAGAGGTGGGGAATCAGAGGCAGGGAATCAGATGTGCGGAATCTGAGATGGGGAATCAGAGGCAGGGAATCAGAATCAGAAGCGGGGAATCAGAGGCCGGGAATCAGAGGCCGGGATTCAGATGCCGGGAATAAGAGGCCGGGAATCAGAGGTGGGGAATCAGAGTCCGGGAATCAGAGATGGGGATTCAGAGGCGGGGAATGATATATGGGGAATCAGAGGCGGGGAATCAGAGGTGGGGTAACAGAGGTGGGGAATCAGATATGGGGAATCAGAGGTGGCGAATCAAAGGCGGTGAATCAGAGATGGGGAATCAGAGGCGGGGAATCAGAGGCAGGGAATCAAACACGGGGAATCAGAGGCGGGGAATCAGAGCTGGGGAATCGGAGGCGGGGAATCAGAGTTGGGGAATCAGAGGCGGGGAATCAGATATGGGGAAACAGGGGCGGGGAATCAGAGGCAGGGAAACAGAGGCGGGGAATCAGATATGGGGAATCAGGGGTGGGGAATCAGAGGTTGGGAATCAGAGGCAGGGAATCAGAGGCGTGGAAACAGAGGCGGGGATTCAGATATGGGGAATCAGAGGTGGGGAATCAGGGGCGTGGAATCAGAGGCAGGGAATTCGATGTGGTGAATCAGAGATGGGGAATCAGAGGCAGGGAATCAGAATCAGAAGCGGGGTATCAGTGGCCGGGAATCAGAGGAAGGTAATCAGAGGCAGGGGATCAAACACGGGGAATCAGAGGCTGGGAATCAGAGCTGGGGAATCAGAGGCGGGGAATCAGAGCTGGGGAATCACAGGCGGGGAATCAGAGATGGGGAATCAAGGGGGGAATCAGAGGCAGGGAATCAGATGCGGGGAATCAGAGGCGGGGAATCATAGATGGCGAATCAGAGGCGGGGAATCAGAGGTGGGCAATCAGAGGATGGGAATCAGATATGGGGAATCAGAGGCGGGGAATCAGAGCTGGGGAATCACAGGCGGGGAATCAGAGTTGGGGAATCAGAGGCGGGGAATCAGATATGGGGAAACAGAGGCGGGGAATCAGAGGCGGTGAAACAGAGGCGGGGAATCAGATATTGGGAATCAGAGGTGGGGAATCAGAGTTGGGGAATCAGAGTCGGGGACTTAGATATGGGGAAACAGAGGCGGGGAATCAGAGGCGGGGAAACAGACGCGGGGAATCAGAGGCGGGGAATCATAGTTGGGAATCAGAGGCGGGGAATCAAAGGCGGGGAAACAGAGGCGGGGAATCAGATATGGGGAATCGGATGCGGGGAATCAGAGGCGGGGAATCAGAGCTGGGGAATCAGAGGCGGGGTATCAGAGTTGGGGCATCTGAGGTGGGGAATTAGATATGGGGAAACAGAGGCGGGGAATCAGAGGCGGGGAAACAGAGGCGAGGAATCAGATATGGGGAATCAGAGGTGGGGAATCAGAGGCAGGGAATCAGATGTGCGGAATCTGAGATGGGGAATCAGAGGCAGGGAATCAGAATCAGAAGCGGGGAATCAGAGGCCGGGAATCAGAGGCCGGGATTCAGATGCCGGGAATAAGAGGCCGGGAATCAGAGGTGGGGAATCAGAGTCCGGGAATCAGAGATGGGGAATCAGAGGTGGGGAATCAGAGGCGGTGAATCAGAGATGGGGAATCAGAGGCGGGGAATCAGAGGCAGGAAATCAGACACGGGGATTCAGAGGCTGGGAATCAGACAGGGGGAATCAAAGGCGGGGAATCAGAGCTGGGGAATCAGAGGCAGGGAATCAGAGTTGGGGATTCAGAGACGGGGAATCAGATATGGGGAAAGAGAGGCGGGGAATCAGAGGCGGGCAAACAGAGGCGGGGAATTAGATATGGGGAATCAGATGTGGGGAATCAGAGGTGGTGAATCAGTGATGGGGAATCACAGGCGGGGAATCAGAGGCAGGGAATAGAACGCAGGGAATCAGAGGCAGGGAATCAGAGCTGGGGAATCAGAGGCGGGGAATCATAGTTGGGAATCAGAGGCGGGGAATCAGATATGGGGAAACAGAGGCGGGGAATCAGAGGCGGGGAAACAGAGGCGGGGAATCAGATATGGGGAATCGGATGCGGGGAATCAGAGGCGGGGAATCAGAGCTGGGGAATCAGAGGCGGGGAATCAGAGTTGGGGCATCAGAGGTGGGGAATTAGATATAGGGAAACAGAGGCGGGGAATCAGATGCGGGGAAACAGAGGCGGGGAATCAGATATGGGGAATCAGAGGTGGGGAATCAGAGGCAGGGAATCAGATGTGCGGAATCAGAGATGGGGAATCAGAGGCAGGGAATCAGAATCAGAAGCGGGGAATCAGAGGCCGGGAATCAGAGGCCGGGAATCAGATGCTGGGAATAAGAGGCCGGGAATCAGAGGTGGGGAATCAGAGTCCGGGAATCAGAGATGGGGATTCAGAGGCGGGGAATGAGATATGGAGAATCAGAGGCGGGGAATCAGAGGCCGGGAAACAGAGGTGGGGAATCAGATATGGGGAATCAGAGGTGGCGAATCAAAGGCGGTGAATCAGAGATGGGGAATCAGAGGCGGGGAATCAGAGGCAGGGAATCAGATGCGGGGAATCAGAGGCGGGGAATCAGAGCTGCCGAATCAGAGGCGGGGAATCAGAGGTGGGCAATCAGAGCCGGGGAATCAGATATGGGGAATCAGAGGCGGGGAATCAGAGGCGGGGAAACAGAGGTGGGGAATCAGATATGGGGAAACAGAGGTGGCGAATCAAAGGCGGTGAATCAGAGATGGGGAATCAGAGGCGGGGAATCAGAGGCAGGGAATCAAAAACGGGGAATCAGAGGCGGGGAATCAGAGCTGGGGAATCAGAGGCGGGGAAGCAGAGTAGGAGAATCAGAGGTGGGGAATCAGATATGGGGAAACAGGGGCGGGGAATCAGAGGAGGGGAATCAGATATGGGGAATCAGAGGTGGCGAATTAAAGGCGGTGAATCAGAGATGGGGAATCAGGGCAGGGAATCAGAGGCAGGGAATCAAACACGGGGAATCAGAGGGGTGGAATCAGAGCTGGGGAATCAGAGGCGGGGATTCAGAGTTGGGGAATCAGAGGCGGGGAATCAGAGGCGGGGAAACAGAGGCGGGGAATCAGATATGGGGAATCAGAGGTGGGGAATCAGAGGTTGGGAATCAGAAGCAGGGAATCAGAGGCGGGGAATCAGAGGCGGGGAATCAGAGGCAGGAAATCCGATGTGCGGAATCAGAGATGGGGAATCAGGGCAGGGAATCAGAGGCAGGGAATCAAACACGGGGAATCAGAGGCGTGGAATCAGAGCTGGGGAATCAGAGGCGGGGATTCAGAGTTGGGGAATCAGAGGCGGGGAATCAGAGGCGGGGAAACAGAGGCGGGGAATCAGAGGCAGGGAATCAGACACGGGGAATCAGATATGGGGAAACAGAGGCGGGGAATCAGAGGCGGGCAAACAGAGGCGGGGAATTAGATATGGGAATCAGAGGTGGGGAATCAGAGGTGGTGAATCAGAGATGGGGAATCACAGGCGGGGAATCAGAGGCAGGGAATAGAACGCGGGGAATCAGAGGCGGGGAATCAGAGCTGGGGAATCAGAGGCGGGGAATCATAGTTGGGAATCAGAGGCGGGGAATCAGATAGGGGGAAACAGAGGCGGGGAATCAAAGGCTGGGAAACAGAGGCGGGGAATCAGATATGGGGAATCGGATGCGGGGAATCAGAGGCGGGGAATCAGAGCTGGGGAATCAGAGGCGGGGTATCAGAGTTGGGGCATCTGAGGTGGGGAATTAGATATGGGGAAACAGAGGCGGGGAATCAGAGGCGGGGAAACAGAGGCGAGGAATCAGATATGGGGAATCAGAGGTGGGGAATCAGAGGCAGGGAATCAGATGTGCGGAATCTGAGATGGGGAATCAGAGGCAGGGAATCAGAATCAGAAGCGGGGAATCAGAGGCCGGGAATCAGAGGCCGGGATTCAGATGCCGGGAATAAGAGGCCGGGAATCAGAGGTGGGGAATCAGAGTCCGGGAATCAGAGATGGGGATTCAGAGGCGGGGAATGATATATGGGGAATCAGAGGCGGGGAATCAGAGGTGGGGTAACAGAGGTGGGGAATCAGATATGGGGAATCAGAGGTGGCGAATCAAAGGCGGTGAATCAGAGATGGGGAATCAGAGGCCGGGAATCAGAGGCAGGGAATCAAACACGGGGAATCGGAGGCGGGGAATCAGAGCTGGGGAATCGGAGGCGGGGAATCAGAGTTGGGGAATCAGAGGCGGGGAATCAGATATGGGGAAACAGGGGCGGGGAATCAGAGGCAGGGAGACAGAGGCGGGGAATCAGATATGGGGAATCAGGGGTGGGGAATCAGAGGTTGGGAATCAGAGGCAGGGAATCAGAGGCGTGGAAACAGAGGCGGGGATTCAGATATGGGGAATCAGAGGTGGGGAATCAGGGGCGTGGAATCAGAGGCAGGGAATTAGATGTGGTGAATCAGAGATGGGGAATCAGAGGCAGGGAATCAGAATCAGAAGCGGGGTATCAGTGGCCGGGAATCAGAGGAAGGTAATCAGAGGCAGGGGATCAAACACGGGGAATCAGAGGCTGGGAATCAGAGCTGGGGAATCAGAGGCGGGGAATCAGAGCTGGGGAATCACAGGCGGGGAATCAGAGATGGGGAATCAAGGGGGGAATCAGAGGCAGGGAATCAGATGCGGGGAATCAGAGGCGGGGAATCATAGATGGCGAATCAGAGGCGGGGAATCAGAGGTGGGCAATCAGAGGATGGGAATCAGATATGGGGAATCAGAGGCGGGGAATCAGAGCTGGGGAATCACAGGCGGGGAATCAGAGTTGGGGAATCAGAGGCGGGGAATCAGATATGGGGAAACAGAGGCGGGGAATCAGAGGCGGTGAAACAGAGGCGGGGAATCAGATATTGGGAATCAGAGGTGGGGAATCAGAGTTGGGGAATCAGAGTCGGGGACTTAGATATGGGGAAACAGAGGCGGGGAATCAGAGGCGGGGAAACAGACGCGGGGAATCAGAGGCGGGGAATCATAGTTGGGAATCAGAGGCGGGGAATCAAAGGCGGGGAAACAGAGGCGGGGAATCAGATATGGGGAATCGGATGCGGGGAATCAGAGGCGGGGAATCAGAGCTGGGGAATCAGAGGCGGGGTATCAGAGTTGGGGCATCTGAGGTGGGGAATTAGATATGGGGAAACAGAGGCGGGGAATCAGAGGCGGGGAAACAGAGGCGAGGAATCAGATATGGGGAATCAGAGGTGGGGAATCAAAGGCAGGGAATCAGATGTGCGGAATCAGAGATGGGGAATCAGAGGCAGGGAATCAGAATCAGAAGCGGGGAATCAGAGGCCGGGAATCAGAGGCCGGGATTCAGATGCCGGGAATAAGAGGCCGGGAATCAGAGGTGGGGAATCAGAGTCCGGGAATCAGAGATGGGGATTCAGAGGCGGGGAATGATATATGGGGAATCAGAGGCGGGGAATCAGAGGTGGGGTAACAGAGGTGGGGAATCAGATATGGGGAATCAGAGGTGGCGAATCAAAGGCGGTGAATCAGAGATGGGGAATCAGAGGCGGGGAATCAGAGGCAGGGAATCAAACACGGGGAATCAGAGGCGGGGAATCAGAGCTGGGGAATCGGAGGCGGGGAATCAGAGTTGGGGAATCAGAGGCGGGGAATCAGATATGGGGAAACAGGGGCGGGGAAACAGAGGCGGGGAATCAGATATGGGGAATCAGGGGTGGGGAATCAGAGGTTGGGAATCAGAGGCAGGGAATCAGAGGCGTGGAAACAGAGGCGGGGATTCAGATATGGGGAATCAGAGGTGGGGAATCATGGGCATGGAATCAGAGGCAGGGAATTAGATGTGGTGAATCAGAGATGGGGAATCAGAGGCAGGGAATCAGAATCAGAAGCGGGGTATCAGTGGCCGGGAATCAGAGGAAGGTAATCAGAGGCAGGGGATCAAACACGGGGAATCAGAGGCTGGGAATCAGAGCTGGGGAATCAGAGGCGGGGAATCAGAGCTGGGGAATCACAGGCGGGGAATCAGTGATGGGGAATCAAGGGGGGAATCAGAGGCAGGGAATCAGATGCGGGGAATCAGAGGCGGGGAATCATAGATGGCGAATCAGAGGCGGGGAATCAGAGGTGGGCAATCAGAGGATGGGAATCAGATATGGGGAATCAGAGGCGGGGAATCAGAGCTGGGGAATCACAGGCGGGGAATCAGAGTTGGGGAATCAGAGGCGGGGAATCAGATATGGGGAAACAGAGGCGGGGAATCAGAGGCGGTGAAACAGAGGCGGGGAATCAGATATAGGGAATCAGAGGTGGGGAATCAGAGGTTGGGAATCAGAGGCCTGGAATCAGAGGCGGGGAATCAGAGGCAGGGAATCAGATGCGGGGAATCAGAGGAGGGGAATCAGAGCTGGGGAATCAGAGGCGGAGTATTAGAGTTGGGGAATCAGAGGCGGGGAATCAGACGCGGGGAATCAGAGGGGGGGAATCATAGCTGGCGAATCAGAGGCGGGGAATCAGAGGAGGCCAATCAGAGGCCGGGAATCAGAGGTGGTGAATCAGAGATGGGGAATCAGAGGCGGGGAATCAGTGGCAGGGAATCAGATATGGGGAATCAGAGGCGTGGAATCAGAGGCAGGGAATCAGACACGGGGAATCAGACACGGGGAATCAGAGGTGGGGAATCAGAGATGGGGAATCAGAGGCGGTGAATCAGAGATGGGGAATCAGAGGCGGGGAATCAGAGGCAGGAAATCAGACACGGGGATTCAGAGGCTGGGAATCAGACGGGGGGCATCAAAGGCGGGGAATCAGAGCTGGGGAATCAGAGGCAGGGAATCAGAGGCGGGGAATCAGATATGGGGAATCAGAGGCTGGTATTCAGAGGCGGGGAATCAGAGGCAGGGAATCAAACACGGGGAATCAGAGGCGGGGAATCAGAGCTGGGGAATCGGAGGCGGGGAATCAGAGTTGGGGAATCAGAGGCGGGGAATCAGATATGGGGAAACAGGGGCGGGGAATCAGAGGCAGGGAAACAGAGGCGGGGAATCAGATATGGGGAATCAGGGGTGGGGAATCAGAGGTTGGGAATCAGAGGCAGGGAATCAGAGGCGTGGAAACAGAGGCGGGGATTCAGATATGGGGAATCAGAGGTGGGGAATCAGGGGCGTGGAATCAGAGGCAGGGAATTCGATGTGGTGAATCAGAGATGGGGAATCAGAGGCAGGGAATCAGAATCAGAAGCGGGGTATCAGTGGCCGGGAATCAGAGGAAGGTAATCAGAGGCAGGGGATCAAACACGGGGAATCAGAGGCTGGGAATCAGAGCTGGGGAATCAGAGGCGGGGAATCAGAGCTGGGGAATCACAGGCGGGGAATCAGAGATGGGGAATCAAGGGGGGAATCAGAGGCAGGGAATCAGATGCGGGGAATCAGAGGCGGGGAATCATAGATGGCGAATCAGAGGCGGGGAATCAGAGGTGGGCAATCAGAGGATGGGAATCAGATATGGGGAATCAGAGGCGGGGAATCAGAGCTGGGGAATCACAGGCGGGGAATCAGAGTTGGGGAATCAGAGGCGGGGAATCGGATATGGGGAAACAGAGGCGGGGAATCAGAGGCGGTGAAACAGAGGCGGGGAATCAGTTATTGGGAATCAGAGGTGGGGAATCAGAGTTGGGGAATCAGAGTCGGGGACTTAGATATGGGGAAACAGAGGCGGGGAATCAGAGGCGGGGAAACAGACGCGGGGAATCAGAGGCGGGGAATCATAGTTGGGAATCAGAGGCGGGGAATCAAAGGAGGGGAAACAGAGGCGGGGAATCAGATATGGGGAATCGGATGCGGGGAATCAGAGGCGGGGAATCAGAGCTGGGGAATCAGAGGCGGGGTATCAGAGTTGGGGCATCTGAGGTGGGGAATTAGATATGGGGAAACAGAGGCGGGGAATCAGAGGCGGGGAAACAGAGGCGAGGAATCAGATATGGGGAATCAGAGGTGGGGAATCAGAGGCAGGGAATCAGATGTGCGGAATCTGAGATGGGGAATCAGAGGCAGGGAATCAGAATCAGAAGCGGGGAATCAGAGGCCGGGAATCAGAGGCCGGGATTCAGATGCCGGGAATAAGAGGCCGGGAATCAGAGGTGGGGAATCAGAGTCCGGGAATCAGAGATGGGGATTCAGAGGCGGGGAATGATATATGGGGAATCAGAGGCGGGGAATCAGAGGTGGGGTAACAGAGGTGGGGAATCAGATATGGGGAATCAGAGGTGGCGAATCAAAGGCGGTGAATCAGAGATGGGGAATCAGAGGCGGGGAATCAGAGGCAGGGAATCAAACACGGGGAATCAGAGGCGGGGAATCAGAGCTGGGGAATCGGAGGCGGGGAATCAGAGTTGGGGAATCAGAGTCGGGGAATCAGATATGGGGAAACAGGGGCGGGGAATCAGAGGCAGGGAAACAGAGGCGGGGAATCAGATATGGGGAATCAGAGGGTGAGGAATCAGAGGTTGGGAATCAGAGGCAGGGAATCAGAGGCGTGGAAACAGAGGCGGGGATTCAGATATGGGGAATCAGAGGTGGGGAATCAGGGGCGTGGAATCAGAGGCAGGGAATTAGATGTGGTGAATCAGAGATGGGGAATCAGAGGCAGGGAATCAGAATCAGAAGCGGGGTATCAGTGGCCGGGAATCAGAGGAAGGTAATCAGAGGCAGGGGATCAAACACGGGGAATCAGAGGCTGGGAATCAGAGCTGGGGAATCAGAGGCGGGGAATCAGAGCTGGGGAATCACAGGCGGGGAATCAGAGATGGGGAATCAAGGGGGGAATCAGAGGCAGGGAATCAGATGCGGGGAATCAGAGGCGGGGAATCATAGATGGCGAATCAGAGGCGGGGAATCAGAGGTGGGCAATCAGAGGATGGGAATCAGATATGGGGAATCAGAGGCGGGGAATCAGAGCTGGGGAATCACAGGCGGGGAATCAGAGTTGGGGAATCAGAGGCGGGGAATCAGATATGGGGAAACAGAGGCGGGGAATCAGAGGCGGTGAAACAGAGGCGGGGAATCAGATATTGGGAATCAGAGGTGGGGAATCAGAGGTTGGGAATCAGAGGCCTGGAATCAGAGGCGGGGAATCAGAGGCAGGGAATCAGATGCGGGGAATCAGAGGAGGGGAATCAGAGCTGGGGAATCAGAGGCGGAGTATTAGAGTTGGGGAATCAGAGGCGGGGAATAAGACGCGGGGAATCAGAGGGGGGGAATCATAGCTGGCGAATCAGAGGCGGGGAATCAGAGGTGGGCAATCAGAGGCCGGGAATCAGAGGTGGTGAATCAGAGATGGGGAATCAGAGGCGGGGAATCAGTGGCAGGGAATCAGATATGGGGAATCAGAGGCGTGGAATCAGAGGCAGGGAATCAGACACGGGGAATCAGACACGGGGAATCAGAGGTGGGGAATCAGAGATGGGGAATCAGAGGCGGTGAATCAGAGATGGGGAATCAGAGGCGGGGAATCAGAGGCAGGAAATCAGACACGGGGATTCAGAGGCTGGGAATCAGACGGGGGGAATCAAAGGCGGGGAATCAGAGCTGGGGAATCAGAGGCAGGGAATCAGAGGCGGGGAATCAGATATGGGGAATCAGAGGCTGGTATTCAGAGGCGGGGAATCAGAGGCAGGGAATCAGACACGGGGAATCAGAGGTGGGGAATCAGAGATGGGGAATCAGAGGCGGGGAATCAGAGTTGGGGAATCAGAGGCAGGGAATCGGATGTGCGGAATCAGAGATGGGGAATCAGAGGTGGGGAATCAGAGGCGGTGAATCAGAGCTGGGGAATCAGAGGCGGGGAATCATAGTTGGGAATCAGAGGCGGGGAATCAGATAGGGGAAACAGAGGCGGGGAATCAAAGGCGGGGAAACAGAGGCGGGGAATCAGATATGGGGAATCGGATGCGGGGAATCAGAGGCGGGGAATCAGAGCTGGGGAATCAGAGGCGGGGTATCAGATTTGGGGCATCTGAGGTGGGGAATTAGATATGGGGAAACAGAGGCGGGGAATCAGAGGCGGGGAAACAGAGGCGAGGAATCAGATATGGGGAATCAGAGGTGGGGAATCAGAGGCAGGGAATCAGATGTGCGGAATCTGAGATGGGGAATCAGAGGCAGGGAATCAGAATCAGAAGCGGGGAATCAGAGGCCGGGAATCAGAGGCCGGGATTCAGATGCCGGGAATAAGAGGCCGGGAATCAGAGGTGGGGAATCAGAGTCCGGGAATCAGAGATGGGGATTCAGAGGCGGGGAATGATATATGGGGAATCAGAGGCGGGGAATCAGAGGTGGGGTAACAGAGGTGGGGAATCAGATATGGGGAATCAGAGGTGGCGAATCAAAGGCGGTGAATCAGAGATGGGGAATCAGAGGCGGGGAATCAGAGGCAGGGAATCAAACACGGGGAATCAGAGGCGGGGAATCAGAGCTGGGGAATCGGAGGCGGGGAATCAGAGTTGGGGAATCAGAGGCGGGGAATCAGATATGGGGAAACAGGGGCGGGGAATCAGAGGCAGGGAAACAGCGGCGGGGAATCAGATATGGGGAATCAGGGGTGGGGAATCAGAGGTTGGGAATCAGAGGCAGCGAATCAGAGGCGTGGAAACAGAGGCGGGGATTCAGATATGGGGAATCAGAGGTGGGGAATCAGGGGCGTGGAATCAGAGGCAGGGAATTCGATGTGGTGAATCAGAGATGGGGAATCAGAGGCAGGGAATCAGAATCAGAAGCGGGGTATCAGTGGCCGGGAATCAGAGGAAGGTAATCAGAGGCAGGGGATCAAACACGGGGAATCAGAGGCTGGGAATCAGAGCTGGGGAATCAGAGGCGGGGAATCAGAGCTGGGGAATCACAGGCGGGGAATCAGAGATGGGGAATCAAGGGGGGAATCAGAGGCAGGGAATCAGATGCGGGGAATCAGAGGCGGGGAATCATAGATGGCGAATCAGAGGCGGGGAATCAGAGGTGGGCAATCAGAGGATGGGAATCAGATATGGGGAATCAGAGGCGGGGAATCAGAGCTGGGGAATCACAGGCGGGGAATCAGAGTTGGGGAATCAGAGGCGGGGAATCAGATATGGGGAAACAGAGGCGGGGAATCAGAGGCGGTGAAACAGAGGCGGGGAATCAGATATTGGGAATCAGAGGTGGGGAATCAGATTTGGGGAATCAGAGTCGGGGACTTAGATATGGGGAAACAGAGGCGGGGAATCAGAGGCGGGGAAACAGACGCGGGGAATCAGAGGCGGGGAATCATAGTTGGGAATCAGAGGCGGGGAATCAAAGGCGGGGAAACAGAGGCGGGGAATCAGATATGGGGAATCGGATGCGGGGAATCAGAGGCGGGGAATCAGAGCTGGGGAATCAGAGGCGGGGTATCAGAGTTGGGGCATCTGAGGTGGGGAATTAGATATGGGGAAACAGAGGCGGGGAATCAGAGGCGGGGAAACAGAGGCGAGGAATCAGATATGGGGAATCAGAGGTGGGGAATCAGAGGCAGGGAATCAGATGTGCGGAATCTGAGATGGGGAATCAGAGGCAGGGAATCAGAATCAGAAGCGGGGAATCAGAGGCCGGGAATCAGAGGCCGGGATTCAGATGCCGGGAATAAGAGGCCGGGAATCAGAGGTGGGGAATCAGAGTCCGGGAATCAGAGATGGGGATTCAGAGGCGGGGAATGATATATGGGGAATCAGAGGCGGGGAATCAGAGGTGGGGTAACAGAGGTGGGGAATCAGATATGGGGAATCAGAGGTGGCGAATCAAAGGCGGTGAATCAGAGATGGGGAATCAGAGGCGGGGAATCAGAGGCAGGGAATCAAACACGGGGAATCAGAGGCGGGGAATCAGAGCTGGGGAATCGGAGGCGGGGAATCAGAGTTGGGGAATCAGAGTCGGGGAATCAGATATGGGGAAACAGGGGCGGGGAATCAGAGGCAGGGAAACAGAGGCGGGGAATCAGATATGGGGAATCAGGGGTGAGGAATCAGAGGTTGGGAATCAGAGGCAGGGAATCAGAGGCGTGGAAACAGAGGCGGGGATTCAGATATGGGGAATCAGAGGTGGGGAATCAGGGGCGTGGAATCAGAGGCAGGGAATTAGATGTGGTGAATCAGAGATGGGGAATCAGAGGCAGGGAATCAGAATCAGAAGCGGGGTATCAGTGGCCGGGAATCAGAGGAAGGTAATCAGAGGCAGGGGATCAAACACGGGGAATCAGAGGCTGGGAATCAGAGCTGGGGAATCAGAGGCGGGGAATCAGAGCTGGGGAATCACAGGCGGGGAATCAGAGATGGGGAATCAAGGGGGGAATCAGAGGCAGGGAATCAGATGCGGGGAATCAGAGGCGGGGAATCATAGATGGCGAATCAGAGGCGGGGAATCAGAGGTGGGCAATCAGAGGATGGGAATCAGATATGGGGAATCAGAGGCGGGGAATCAGAGCTGGGGAATCACAGGCGGGGAATCAGAGTTGGGGAATCAGAGGCGGGGAATCAGATATGGGGAAACAGAGGCGGGGAATCAGAGGCGTTGAAACAGAGGCGGGGAATCAGATATTGGGAATCAGAGGTGGGGAATCAGAGGTTGGGAATCAGAGGCCTGGAATCAGAGGCGGGGAATCTGAGGCAGGGAATCAGATGCG
This sequence comes from Narcine bancroftii, assembly GCF_036971445.1. Classification (NCBI taxonomy): domain Eukaryota; kingdom Metazoa; phylum Chordata; class Chondrichthyes; order Torpediniformes; family Narcinidae; genus Narcine; species Narcine bancroftii. Next base: position 112,327,575 of record NC_091474.1, on the reverse strand, counting down.
GGGAATCAGAGGAGGGGAATCAGAGCTGGGGAATCAGAGGCGGAGTATTAGAGTTGGGGAATCAGAGGCGGGGAATAAGACGCGGGGAATCAGAGGGGGGGAATCATAGCTGGCGAATCAGAGGCGGGGAATCAGAGGTGGGCAATCAGAGGCCGGGAATCAGAGGTGGTGAATCAGAGATGGGGAATCAGAGGCGGGGAATCAGTGGCAGGGAATCAGATATGTGGAATCAGAGGCGTGGAATCAGAGGCAGGGAATCAGACACGGGGAATCAGACACGGGGAATCAGAGGTGGGGAATCAGAGATGGGGAATCAGAGGCGGTGAATCAGAGATGGGGAATCAGAGGCGGGGAATCAGAGGCAGGAAATCAGACACGGGGATTCAGAGGCTGGGAATCAGACGGGGGGAATCAAAGGCGGGGAATCAGAGCTGGGGAATCAGAGGCAGGGAATCAGAGGCGGGGAATCAGATATGGGGAATCAGAGGCTGGTATTCAGAGGCGGGGAATCAGAGGCAGGGAATCAGATACGGGGAATCAGAGGTGGGGAATCAGAGATGGGGAATCAGAGGCGGGGAATCAGAGTTGGGGAATCAGAGGCAGGGAATCGGATGTGCGGAATCAGAGATGGGGAATCAGAGGTGGGGAATCAGAGGCGGTGAATCAGAGATGGGGAATCAGAGGCGGGGAATCAGAGGCAGGAAATCAGACACGGGGATTCAGAGGCTGGGAATCAGACAGGGGGAATCAAAGGCGGGGAATCAGAGCTGGGGAATCAGAGGCAGGGAATCAGAGTTGGGGATTCAGAGACGGGGAATCAGATATGGGGAAAGAGAGGCGGGGAATCAGAGGCGGGCAAACAGAGGCGGGGAATTAGATATGGGGAATCAGATGTGGGGAATCAGAGGTGGTGAATCAGTGATGGGGAATCACAGGCGGGGAATCAGAGGCAGGGAATAGAACGCAGGGAATCAGAGGCAGGGAATCAGAGCTGGGGAATCAGAGGCGGGGAATCATAGTTGGGAATCAGAGGCGGGGAATCAGATATGGGGAAACAGAGGCGGGGAATCAGAGGCGGGGAAACAGAGGCGGGGAATCAGATATGGGGAATCGGATGCGGGGAATCAGAGGCGGGGAATCAGAGCTGGGGAATCAGAGGCGGGGAATCAGAGTTGGGGCATCAGAGGTGGGGAATTAGATATAGGGAAACAGAGGCGGGGAATCAGATGCGGGGAAACAGAGGCTGGGAATCAGATATGGGGAATCAGAGGTGGGGAATCAGAGGCAGGGAATCAGATGTGCGGAATCAGAGATGGGGAATCAGAGGCAGGGAATCAGAATCAGAAGCGGGGAATCAGAGGCCGGGAATCAGAGGCCGGGAATCAGATGCTGGGAATAAGAGGCCGGGAATCAGAGGTGGGGAATCAGAGTCCGGGAATCAGAGATGGGGATTCAGAGGCGGGGAATGAGATATGGAGAATCAGAGGCGGGGAATCAGAGGCCGGGAAACAGAGGTGGGGAATCAGATATGGGGAATCAGAGGTGGCGAATCAAAGGCGGTGAATCAGAGATGGGGAATCAGAGGCGGGGAATCAGAGGCAGGGAATCAGATGCGGGGAATCAGAGGCGGGGAATCAGAGCTGCCGAATCAGAGGCGGGGAATCAGAGGTGGGCAATCAGAGCCGGGGAATCAGATATGGGGAATCAGAGGCGGGGAATCAGAGGCGGGGAAACAGAGGTGGGGAATCAGATATGGGGAAACAGAGGTGGCGAATCAAAGGCGGTGAATCAGAGATGGGGAATCAGAGGCGGGGAATCAGAGGCAGGGAATCAAAAACGGGGAATCAGAGGCGGGGAATCAGAGCTGGGGAATCAGAGGCGGGGAAGCAGAGTAGGAGAATCAGAGGTGGGGAATCAGATATGGGGAAACAGGGGCGGGGAATCAGAGGAGGGGAATCAGATATGGGGAATCAGAGGTGGCGAATTAAAGGCGGTGAATCAGAGATGGGGAATCAGGGCAGGGAATCAGAGGCAGGGAATCAAACACGGGGAATCAGAGGCGTGGAATCAGAGCTGGGGAATCAGAGGCGGGGATTCAGAGTTGGGGAATCAGAGGCGGGGAATCAGAGGCGGGGAAACAGAGGCGGGGAATCAGATATGGGGAATCAGAGGTGGGGAATCAGAGGTTGGGAATCAGAAGCAGGGAATCAGAGGCGGGGAATCAGAGGCGGGGAATCAGAGGCAGGAAATCCGATGTGCGGAATCAGAGATGGGGAATCAGGGCAGGGAATCAGAGGCAGGGAATCAAACACGGGGAATCAGAGGCGTGGAATCAGAGCTGGGGAATCAGAGGCGGGGATTCAGAGTTGGGGAATCAGAGGCGGGGAATCAGAGGCGGGGAAACAGAGGCGGGGAATCAGAGGCAGGGAATCAGACACGGGGAATCAGATATGGGGAAACAGAGGCGGGGAATCAGAGGCGGGCAAACAGAGGCGGGGAATTAGATATGGGAATCAGAGGTGGGGAATCAGAGGTGGTGAATCAGAGATGGGGAATCACAGGCGGGGAATCAGAGGCAGGGAATAGAACGCGGGGAATCAGAGGCGGGGAATCAGAGCTGGGGAATCAGAGGCGGGGAATCATAGTTGGGAATCAGAGGCGGGGAATCAGATAGGGGGAAACAGAGGCGGGGAATCAAAGGCGGGGAAACAGAGGCGGGGAATCAGATATGGGGAATCGGATGCGGGGAATCAGAGGCGGGGAATCAGAGCTGGGGAATCAGAGGCGGGGTATCAGAGTTGGGGCATCTGAGGTGGGGAATTAGATATGGGGAAACAGAGGCGGGGAATCAGAGGCGGGGAAACAGAGGCGAGGAATCAGATATGGGGAATCAGAGGTGGGGAATCAGAGGCAGGGAATCAGATGTGCGGAATCTGAGATGGGGAATCAGAGGCAGGGAATCAGAATCAGAAGCGGGGAATCAGAGGCCGGGAATCAGAGGCCGGGATTCAGATGCCGGGAATAAGAGGCCGGGAATCAGAGGTGGGGAATCAGAGTCCGGGAATCAGAGATGGGGATTCAGAGGCGGGGAATGATATATGGGGAATCAGAGGCGGGGAATCAGAGGTGGGGTAACAGAGGTGGGGAATCAGATATGGGGAATCAGAGGTGGCGAATCAAAGGCGGTGAATCAGAGATGGGGAATCAGAGGCCGGGAATCAGAGGCAGGGAATCAAACACGGGGAATCGGAGGCGGGGAATCAGAGCTGGGGAATCGGAGGCGGGGAATCAGAGTTGGGGAATCAGAGGCGGGGAATCAGATATGGGGAAACAGGGGCGGGGAATCAGAGGCAGGGAGACAGAGGCGGGGAATCAGATATGGGGAATCAGGGGTGGGGAATCAGAGGTTGGGAATCAGAGGCAGGGAATCAGAGGCGTGGAAACAGAGGCGGGGATTCAGATATGGGGAATCAGAGGTGGGGAATCAGGGGCGTGGAATCAGAGGCAGGGAATTAGATGTGGTGAATCAGAGATGGGGAATCAGAGGCAGGGAATCAGAATCAGAAGCGGGGTATCAGTGGCCGGGAATCAGAGGAAGGTAATCAGAGGCAGGGGATCAAACACGGGGAATCAGAGGCTGGGAATCAGAGCTGGGGAATCAGAGGCGGGGAATCAGAGCTGGGGAATCACAGGCGGGGAATCAGAGATGGGGAATCAAGGGGGGAATCAGAGGCAGGGAATCAGATGCGGGGAATCAGAGGCGGGGAATCATAGATGGCGAATCAGAGGCGGGGAATCAGAGGTGGGCAATCAGAGGATGGGAATCAGATATGGGGAATCAGAGGCGGGGAATCAGAGCTGGGGAATCACAGGCGGGGAATCAGAGTTGGGGAATCAGAGGCGGGGAATCAGATATGGGGAAACAGAGGCGGGGAATCAGAGGCGGTGAAACAGAGGCGGGGAATCAGATATTGGGAATCAGAGGTGGGGAATCAGAGTTGGGGAATCAGAGTCGGGGACTTAGATATGGGGAAACAGAGGCGGGGAATCAGAGGCGGGGAAACAGACGCGGGGAATCAGAGGCGGGGAATCATAGTTGGGAATCAGAGGCGGGGAATCAAAGGCGGGGAAACAGAGGCGGGGAATCAGATATGGGGAATCGGATGCGGGGAATCAGAGGCGGGGAATCAGAGCTGGGGAATCAGAGGCGGGGTATCAGAGTTGGGGCATCTGAGGTGGGGAATTAGATATGGGGAAACAGAGGCGGGGAATCAGAGGCGGGGAAACAGAGGCGAGGAATCAGATATGGGGAATCAGAGGTGGGGAATCAGAGGCAGGGAATCAGATGTGCGGAATCAGAGATGGGGAATCAGAGGCAGGGAATCAGAATCAGAAGCGGGGAATCAGAGGCCGGGAATCAGAGGCCGGGATTCAGATGCCGGGAATAAGAGGCCGGGAATCAGAGGTGGGGAATCAGAGTCCGGGAATCAGAGATGGGGATTCAGAGGCGGGGAATGATATATGGGGAATCAGAGGCGGGGAATCAGAGGTGGGGTAACAGAGGTGGGGAATCAGATATGGGGAATCAGAGGTGGCGAATCAAAGGCGGTGAATCAGAGATGGGGAATCAGAGGCGGGGAATCAGAGGCAGGGAATCAAACACGGGGAATCAGAGGCGGGGAATCAGAGCTGGGGAATCGGAGGCGGGGAATCAGAGTTGGGGAATCAGAGGCGGGGAATCAGATATGGAGAAACAGGGGCGGGGAAACAGAGGCGGGGAATCAGATATGGGGAATCAGGGGTGGGGAATCAGAGGTTGGGAATCAGAGGCAGGGAATCAGAGGCGTGGAAACAGAGGCGGGGATTCAGATATGGGGAATCAGAGGTGGGGAATCATGGGCATGGAATCAGAGGCAGGGAATTAGATGTGGTGAATCAGAGATGGGGAATCAGAGGCAGGGAATCAGAATCAGAAGCGGGGTATCAGTGGCCGGGAATCAGAGGAAGGTAATCAGAGGCAGGGGATCAAACACGGGGAATCAGAGGCTGGGAATCAGAGCTGGGGAATCAGAGGCGGGGAATCAGAGCTGGGGAATCACAGGCGGGGAATCAGTGATGGGGAATCAAGGGGGGAATCAGAGGCAGGGAATCAGATGCGGGGAATCAGAGGCGGGGAATCATAGATGGCGAATCAGAGGCGGGGAATCAGAGGTGGGCAATCAGAGGATGGGAATCAGATATGGGGAATCAGAGGCGGGGAATCAGAGCTGGGGAATCACAGGCGGGGAATCAGAGTTGGGGAATCAGAGGCGGGGAATCAGATATGGGGAAACAGAGGCGGGGAATCAGAGGCGGTGAAACAGAGGCGGGGAATCAGATATAGGGAATCAGAGGTGGGGAATCAGAGGTTGGGAATCAGAGGCCTGGAATCAGAGGCGGGGAATCAGAGGCAGGGAATCAGATGCGGGGAATCAGAGGAGGGGAATCAGAGCTGGGGAATCAGAGGCGGAGTATTAGAGTTGGGGAATCAGAGGCGGGGAATCAGACGCGGGGAATCAGAGGGGGGGAATCATAGCTGGCGAATCAGAGGCAGGGAATCAGAAGAGGCCAATCAGAGGCCGGGAATCAGAGGTGGTGAATCAGAGATGGGGAATCAGAGGCGGGGAATCAGTGGCAGGGAATCAGATATGGGGAATCAGAGGCGTGGAATCAGAGGCAGGGAATCAGACACGGGGAATCAGACACGGGGAATCAGAGGTGGGGAATCAGAGATGGGGAATCAGAGGCGGTGAATCAGAGATGGGGAATCAGAGGCGGGGAATCAGAGGCAGGAAATCAGACACGGGGATTCAGAGGCTGGGAATCAGACGGGGGGCATCAAAGGCGGGGAATCAGAGCTGGGGAATCAGAGGCAGGGAATCAGAGGCGGGGAATCAGATATGGGGAATCAGAGGCTGGTATTCAGAGGCGGGGAATCAGAGGCAGGGAATCAGACACGGGGAATCAGAGGTGGGGAATCAGAGATGGGGAATCAGAGGCGGGGAATCAGAGTTGGGGAATCAGAGGCAGGGAATCGGATGTGCGGAATCAGAGATGGGGAATCAGAGGTGGGGAATCAGAGGCGGTGAATCAGAGATGGGGAATCAGAGGCGGGGAATCAGAGGCAGGAAATCAGACACGGGGATTCAGAGGCTGGGAATCAGACAGGGGGAATCAAAGGCGGGGAATCAGAGCTGGGGAATCAGAGGCAGGGAATCAGAGTTGGGGATTCAGAGACGGGGAATCAGATATGGGGAAAGAGAGGCGGGGAATCAGAGGCGGGCAAACAGAGGCGGGGAATTAGATATGGGGAATCAGATGTGGGGAATCAGAGGTGGTGAATCAGTGATGGGGAATCACAGGCGGGGAATCAGAGGCAGGGAATAGAACGCAGGGAATCAGAGGCAGGGAATCAGAGCTAGGGAATCAGAGGCGGGGAATCATAGTTGGGAATCAGAGGCGGGGAATCAGATATGGGGAAACAGAGGCGGGGAATCAGAGGCGGGGAAACAGAGGCGGGGAATCAGATATGGGGAATCGGATGCGGGGAATCAGAGGCGGGGAATCAGAGCTGGGGAATCAGAGGCGGGGAATCAGAGTTGGGGCATCAGAGGTGGGGAATTAGGTATAGGGAAACAGAGGCGGGGAATCAGAGGCGGGGAAACAGAGGCGGGGAATCAGATATGGGGAATCAGAGGTGGGGAATCAGAGGCAGGGAATCAGATGTGCGGAATCAGAGATGGGGAATCAGAGGCAGGGAATCAGAATCAGAAGCGGGGAATCAGAGGCCGGGAATCAGAGGCCGGGAATCAGATGCTGGGAATAAGAGGCCGGGAATCAGAGGTGGGGAATCAGAGTCCGGGAATCAGAGATGGGGATTCAGAGGCGGGGAATGAGATATGGAGAATCAGAGGCGGGGAATCAGAGGTCGGGAAACAGAGGTGGGGAATCAGATATGGGGAATCAGAGGTGGCGAATCAAAGGCGGTGAATCAGAGATGGGGAATCAGAGGCGGGGAATCAGAGGCAGGGAATCAGATGCGGGGAATCAGAGGCGGGGAATCAGAGCTGGCGAATCAGAGGCGGGGAATCAGAGGTGGGCAATCAGAGCCGGGGAATCAGATATGGGGAATCAGAGGCGGGGAATCAGAGGCGGGGAAACAGAGGTGGGGAATCAGATATGGGGAAACAGAGGTGGCGAATCAAAGGCGGTGAATCAGAGATGGGGAATCAGAGGCGGGGAATCAGAGGCAGGGAATCAAAAACGGGGAATCAGAGGCGGGGAATCAGAGCTGGGGAATCAGAGGCGGGGAAGCAGAGTAGGAGAATCAGAGGTGGGGAATCAGATATGGGGAAACAGGGGCGGGGAATCAGAGGCTGGGAAACAGAGGCGGGGAATCAGATATGGGGAATCAGAGGTGTGGAATCAGAGGTTGGGAATCAGAGGCGGGGAAACAGAGGAGGGGAATCAGATATGGGGAATCAGAGGTGGCGAATTAAAGGCGGTGAATCAGAGATGGGGAATCAGGGCAGGGAATCAGAGGCAGGGAATCAAACACGGGGAATCAGAGGCGTGGAATCAGAGCTGGGGAATCAGAGGCGGGGATTCAGAGTTGGGGAATCAGAGGCGGGGAATCAGAGGCGGGGAAACAGAGGCGGGGAATCAGATATGGGGAATCAGAGGTGGGGAATCAGAGGTTGGGAATCAGAAGCAGGGAATCAGAGGCGGGGAATCAGAGGCGGGGAATCAGAGGCAGGAAATCCGATGTGCGGAATCGGAGATGGGGAATCAGAGGCAGGGAATCAGAGGCGGGGAATCAGAGGCGGGGAATCAGAGGCCGGGAATCAGATATGGGGAAACAGAGGCGGGGAATCAGAGGCGGGGAAACAGAGGCGGGGAATCAGATATGGGGAATCAGAGGTGGGGAATCAGAGGTTGGGAATCAGAGGCAGGGAATCAGAGGCTGGGAATCAGATGCAGGGAATCAGATGCGGGGAATCAGAGGCGGGGAATCAGAGCTGGGGAATCAGAGGTGGGGAATCAGAGTTGGGGAATCAGAGTCGGGGACTTAGATATGGGGAAACAGAGGCAGGGAATCAGAGGCGGGGAAACAGACGCGGGGAATCAGAGGCGGGTATCAGAGCTGGGGAATCAGAGGCGGGGAATCAGAGTTGGGGAATCAGAGGCGGGGAATCAGAGGCGGTGAATCAGAGGCGGGGAATCAGAGGCGGGGAAACAGAGGCAGGGAATCAGATATGGGGAATCAGAGGTGGGGTATCAGGGGCAGGGAATCAGTGGCAGGGAATCAGAGGCGGGGAATCAGAGGCGGGGAATCAGAGGCAGGGAATCAGACACGGGGAATCAGATATGGGGAAACAGAGGCGGGGAATCAGACGCGGGCAAACAGAGGCGGGGAATTAGATAAGGGGAATCAGAGGTGGGGAATCAGAGGTGGTGAATCAGAGATGGAGAATCACAGGCGGGGAATCAGAGGCGGGGAATAAGAGGCAGGGAATCGGATGTGCGGAATCAGAGATGGGGAATCAGAGGTGGGGATTCAGAGGTGGTAATTCAGAGAAGGGGAATCAGAGGCTGGGAATCAGAGGCAGGGAATCAGACGCAGGGAATCAGAGGCGGGGAATCATAGCTGGCGAATTAGAGGAGGGGAATCAGAGTTGGGGAATCGGAGTCGGGGAATCAGATATGGGGAAACAGAGGCGGGGAATCAGAGGTGGGGAAACAGAGGCGGGTAATCAGATATGGGGAATCAGAGGTGGGGAATCAGAGGCAGGGAATCAGATGTGCGGAATCAGAGATGGGGAATCAGAGGCAGGGAATCAGAATCAGAAGCAGGGAATCAGAGGCCGGAATCAGATGCTGGGAATCAGAGGCCTGGAATCAGAGTCGGGGAATCAGAGGCAGGGAATCAGATGCGGGGAATCAGAGGCGGGGAATCAGAGCTGGGGAATCAGAGGCAGGGTATTAGAGTTGGGGAATCAGAGGCGGGGAATCAGATATGGGGAAACAGAGGTGGGGAATCAGAGGCGGGGAAACAGAGGCAGGGAATCAGATATGGGGAATCAGAGGCGGGGAATCAGAGGTGGGGAATCATAGGCAGGGAATCGGATGTGCGGAATCAGAGATGGGGAATCAGAGGCAGGGAATGAGAGGTGGTGAATCAGATATGGGGAATCAGAGGCGGAGAATCAGAGGCAGAGAATCAGACGCGGGGAATCAGAGGTGGGCAATCAGAGGCGGGGAATCAGATATGGGGAATCAGAGGCGGGGAATCAGAGGCGGGGAAACAGAGGCGGGGAATCAGATATGGGGAATCAGAGGTGGGGCATCAGAAGTTGTGAATCACAGATGGGGAATTAGAGGCGGGGAATCAGAGGTTGGGAATCAGAGGCCTGGAATCAGAGGCGGGGAATCAGAGGCAGGGAATCAGATGCGGGGAATCAGAGGAGGGGAATCAGAGCTGGGGAATCAGAGGCGGAGTATTAGAGTTGGGTAATCAGAGGCGGGGAATCAGACGCGGGGAATCAGAGGGGGGGAATCATAGCTGGCGAATCAGAGGCGGGGAATCAGAGGTGGGCAATCAGAGGCCGGGAATCAGAGGTGGTGAATCAGAGATGGGGAATCAGAGGCGGGGAATCAGTGGCAGGGAATCAGATATGGGGAATCAGAGGCGTGGAATCAGAGGCAGGGAATCAGACACGGGGAATCAGACACGGGGAATCAGAGGTGGGGAATCAGAGATGGGGAATCAGAGGCGGTGAATCGGAGATGGGGAATCAGAGCGGGGAATCAGAGGCAGGAAATCAGACACGGGGATTCAGAGGCTGGGAATCAGACGGGGGGAATCAAAGGCGGGGAATCAGAGCTGGGGAATCAGAGGCAGGGAATCAGAAGCGGGGAATCAGATATGGGGAATCAGAGGCTGGTATTCAGAGGCGGGGAATCAGAGGCAGGGAATCAGACACGGGGAATCAGAGGTGGGGAATCAGAGATGGGGAATCAGAGGCGGGGAATCAGAGTTGGGGAATCAGAGGCAGGGAATCGGATGTGCGGAATCAGAGATGGGGAATCAGAGGTGGGGAATCAGAGGCGGTGAATCAGAGATGGGGAATCAGAGGCGGGGAATCAGAGGCAGGAAATCAGACACGGGGATTCAGAGGCTGGGAATCAGACAGGGGGAATCAAAGGCGGGGAATCAGAGCTGGGGAATCAGAGGCAGGGAATCAGAGTTGGGGATTCAGAGACGGGGAATCAGATATGGGGAAACAGAGGCGGGGAATCAGAGGCGGGCAAACAGAGGCGGGGAATTAGATATGGGGAATCAGATGTGGGGAATCAGAGGTGGTGAATCAGTGATGGGGAATCACAGGCGGGGAATCAGAGGCAGGGAATAGAACGCAGGGAATCAGAGGCAGGGAATCAGAGCTGGGGAATCAGAGGCGGGGAATCATAGTTGGGAATCAGAGGCGGGGAATCAGATATGGGGAAACAGAGGCGGGGAATCAGAGGCGGGGAAACAGAGGCGGGGAATCAGATATGGGGAATCGGATGCGGGGAATCAGAGGCGGGGAATCAGAGCTGGGGAATCAGAGGCGGGGAATCAGAGTTGGGGCATCAGAGGTGGGGAATTAGATATAGGGAAACAGAGGCGGGGAATCAGATGCGGGGAAACAGAGGCGGGGAATCAGATATGGGGAATCAGAGGTGGGGAATCAGAGGCAGGGAATCAGATGTGCGGAATCAGAGATGGGGAATCAGAGGCAGGGAATCAGAATCAGAAGCGGGGAATCAGAGGCCGGGAATCAGAGGCCGGGAATCAGATGCTGGGAATAAGAGGCCGGGAATCAGAGGTGGGGAATCAGAGTCCGGGAATCAGAGATGGGGATTCAGAGGCGGGGAATGAGATATGGAGAATCAGAGGCGGGGAATCAGAGGCCGGGAAACAGAGGTGGGGAATCAGATATGGGGAATAAGAGGTGGCGAATCAAAGGCGGTGAATCAGAGATGGGGAATCAGAGGCGGGGAATCAGAGGCAGGGAATCAGATGCGGGGAATCAGAGGCGGGGAAACAGAGGTGGGGAATCAGATATGGGGAAACAGAGGTGGCGAATCAAAGGCGGTGAATCAGAGATGGGGAATCAGAGGCGGGGAATCAGAGGCAGGGAATCAAAAACGGGGAATCAGAGGCGGGGAATCAGATATGGGGAATCAGGGGTGGGGAATCAGAGGTTGGGAATCAGAGGCAGGGAATCAGAGGCGTGGAAACAGAGGCGGGGATTCAGATATGGGGAATCAGAGGTGGGGAATCAGGGGCATGGAATCAGAGGCAGGGAATTAGATGTGGTGAATCAGAGATGGGGAATCAGAGGCAGGGAATCAGAATCAGAAGCGGGGTATCAGTGGCCGGGAATCAGAGGAAGGTAATCAGAGGCAGGGGATCAAACACGGGGAATCAGAGGCTGGGAATCAGAGCTGGGGAATCAGAGGCGGGGAATCAGAGCTGGGGAATCACAGGCGGGGAATCAGAGATGGGGAATCAAGGGGGGAATCTGAGGCAGGGAATCAGATGCGGGGAATCAGAGGCGGGGAATCATAGATGGCGAATCAGAGGCGGGGAATCAGAGGTGGGCAATCAGAGGATGGGAATCAGATATGGGGAATCAGAGGCGGGGAATCAGAGCTGGGGAATCACAGGCGGGGAATCAGAGTTGGGGAATCAGAGGCGGGGAATCAGATATGGGGAAACAGAGGCGGGGAATCAGAGGCGGTGAAACAGAGGCGGGGAATCAGATATTGGGAATCAGTGGTGGGGAATCAGAGGTTGGGAATCAGAGGCCTGGAATCAGAGGCGGGGAATCAGAGGCAGGGAATCAGATGCGGGGAATCAGAGGAGGGGAATCAGAGCTGGGGAATCAGAGGCGGAGTATTAGAGTTGGGGAATCAGAGGCGGGGAATCAGACGCGGGGAATCAGAGGGGGGGAATCATAGCTGGCGAATCAGAGGCGGGGAATCAGAGGAGGGCAATCAGAGGCCGGGAATCAGAGGTGGTGAATCAGAGATGGGGAACCAGAGGCGGGGAATCAGTGGCAGGGAATCAGATATGGGGAATCAGAGGCGTGGAATCAGAGGCAGGGAATCAGACACGGGGAATCAGACACGGGGAATCAGAGGTGGGGAATCAGAGATGGGGAATCAGAGGCGGTGAATCAGAGATGGGGAATCAGAGGCGGGGAATCAGAGGCAGGAAATCAGACACGGGGATTCAGAGGCTGGGAATCAGACGGGGGGAATCAAAGGCGGGGAATCAGAGCTGGGGAATCAGAGGCAGGGAATCAGAGGCGGGGAATCAGATATGGGGAATCAGAGGCTGGTATTCAGAGGCGGGGAATCAGAGGCAGGGAATCAGACACGGGGAATCAGAGGTGGGGAATCAGAGATGGGGAATCAGAGGCGGGGAATCAGAGTTGGGGAATCAGAGGCAGGGAATCGGATGTGCGGAATCAGAGATGGGGAATCAGAGGCGGGGAATCAGAGCTGGGGAATCACAGGCGGGGAATCAGAGTTGGGGAATCAGAGGCGGGGAATCAGATATGGGGAAACAGAGGCGGGGAATCAGAGGCGGGGAATAAGAGGCAGGGAATCGGATGTGCGGAATCAGAGATGGGGAATCAGAGGTGGGGATACAGAGGTGGTAATTCAGAGAAGGGGAATCAGAGGCTGGGAATCAGAGGCAGGGAATCAGACGCAGGGAATCAGAGGCGGGGAATCATAGCTGGCGAATTAGAGGAGGGGAATCAGAGTTGGGGAATCGGAGTCGGGGAATCAGATGTGGGGAAACAGAGGCGGGGAATCAGAGGTGGGGAAACAGAGGTGGGTAATCAGATATGGGGAATCAGAGGTGGGGAATCAGAGGCAGGGAATCAGATGTGCGGAATCAGAGATGGGGAATCAGAGGCAGGGAATCAGAATCAGAAGCAGGGAATCAGAGGCCGGAATCAGATGCTGGGAATCAGAGGCCTGGAATCAGAGGCGGGGAATCAGAGGCAGGGAATCAGATGCGGGGAATCAGAGGCGGGGAATCAGAGCTGGGGAATCAGAGGCAGGGTATTAGAGTTGGGGAATCAGAGGCGGGGAATCAGATATGGGGAAACAGAGGTGGGGAATCAGAGGCGGGGAAACAGAGGCAGGGAATCAGATATGGGGAATCAGAGGTGGGGAATCAGAGGTGGGGAATCATAGGCAGGGAATCGGATGTGCGGAATCAGAGATGGGGAATCAGAGGCCGGGGATGAGATGTGGTGAATCAGATATGTGGAATCAGAGGCGGGGAATCAGAGGCAGAGAATCAGACGCGGGGAATCAGAGGTGGGCAATCAGAGGCGGGGAATCAGATATGGGGAATCAGAGGCGGGGAATCAGAGGCGGGGAAACAGAGGCGGGGAATCAGATATGGGGAATCAGAGGTGGGGCATCAGAAGTTGTGAATCACAGATGGGGAATTAGAGGCGGGGAATCAGAGGTTGGGAATCAGAGGCCTGGAATCAGAGGCGGGGAATCAGAGGCAGGGAATCAGATGCGGGGAATCAGAGGAGGGGAATCAGAGCTGGGGAATCAGAGGCGGAGTATTAGAGTTGGGGAATCAGAGGCGGGTAATCAGACGCGGGGAATCAGAGGGGGGGAATCATAGCTGGCGAATCAGAGGCGGGGAATCAGAGGTGGGCAATCAGAGGCCGGGAATCAGAGGTGGTGAATCAGAGATGGGGAATCAGAGGCGGGGAATCAGTGGCAGGGAATCAGATATGGGGAATCAGAGGCGTGGAATCAGAGGCAGGGAATCAGACACGGGGAATCAGACACGGGGAATCAGAGGTGGGGAATCAGAGATGGGGAATCAGAGGCGGTGAATCAGAGATGGGGAATCAGAGGCGGGGAATCAGAGGCAGGAAATCAGACACGGGGATTCAGAGGCTGGGAATCAGACGGGGGGAATCAAAGGCGGGGAATCAGAGCTGGGGAATCAGAGGCAGGGAATCAGAGGCGGGGAATCAGATATGGGGAATCAGAGGCTGGTATTCAGAGGCGGGGAATCAGAGGCAGGGAATCAGACACGGGGAATCAGAGGTGGGGAATCAGAGATGGGGAATCAGAGGCGGGGAATCAGAGTTGGGGAATCAGAGGCAGGGAATCGGATGTGCGGAATCAGAGATGGGGAATCAGAGGTGGGGAATCAGAGGCGGTGAATCAGAGATGGGGAATCAGAGGCGGGGAATCAGAGGCAGGGAATCAGATGCGGGGAATCAGAGGCGGGGAAACAGAGGTGGGGAATCAGATATGGGGAAACAGAGGTGGCGAATCAAAGGCGGTGAATCAGAGATGGGGAATCAGAGGCGGGGAATCAGAGGCAGGGAATCAAAAACGGGGAATCAGAGGCGGGGAATCAGATATGGGGAATCAGGGGTGGGGAATCAGAGGTTGGGAATCAGAGGCAGGGAATCAGAGGCGTGGAAACAGAGGCGGGGATTCAGATATGGGGAATCAGAGGTGGGGAATCAGGGGCATGGAATCAGAGGCAGGGAATTAGATGTGGTGAATCAGAGATGGGGAATCAGAGGCAGGGAATCAGAATCAGAAGCGGGGTATCAGTGGCCGGGAATCAGAGGAAGGTAATCAGAGGCAGGGGATCAAACACGGGGAATCAGAGGCTGGGAATCAGAGCTGGGGAATCAGAGGCGGGGAATCAGAGCTGGGGAATCACAGGCGGGGAATCAGAGATGGGGAATCAAGGGGGGAATCTGAGGCAGGGAATCAGATGCGGGGAATCAGAGGCGGGGAATCATAGATGGCGAATCAGAGGCGGGGAATCAGAGGTGGGCAATCAGAGGATGGGAATCAGATATGGGGAATCAGAGGCGGGGAATCAGAGCTGGGGAATCACAGGCGGGGAATCAGAGTTGGGGAATCAGAGGCGGGGAATCAGATATGGGGAAACAGAGGCGGGGAATCAGAGGCGGTGAAACAGAGGCGGGGAATCAGATATTGGGAATCAGTGGTGGGGAATCAGAGGTTGGGAATCAGAGGCCTGGAATCAGAGGCGGGGAATCAGAGGCAGGGAATCAGATGCGGGGAATCAGAGGAGGGGAATCAGAGCTGGGGAATCAGAGGCGGAGTATTAGAGTTGGGGAATCAGAGGCGGGGAATCAGACGCGGGGAATCAGAGGGGGGGAATCATAGCTGGCGAATCAGAGGCGGGGAATCAGAGGAGGGCAATCAGAGGCCGGGAATCAGAGGTGGTGAATCAGAGATGGGGAACCAGAGGCGGGGAATCAGTGGCAGGGAATCAGATATGGGGAATCAGAGGCGTGGAATCAGAGGCAGGGAATCAGACACGGGGAATCAGACACGGGGAATCAGAGGTGGGGAATCAGAGATGGGGAATCAGAGGCGGTGAATCAGAGATGGGGAATCAGAGGCGGGGAATCAGAGGCAGGAAATCAGACACGGGGATTCAGAGGCTGGGAATCAGACGGGGGGAATCAAAGGCGGGGAATCAGAGCTGGGGAATCAGAGGCAGGGAATCAGAGGCGGGGAATCAGATATGGGGAATCAGAGGCTGGTATTCAGAGGCGGGGAATCAGAGGCAGGGAATCAGACACGGGGAATCAGAGGTGGGGAATCAGAGATGGGGAATCAGAGGCGGGGAATCAGAGTTGGGGAATCAGAGGCAGGGAATCGGATGTGCGGAATCAGAGATGGGGAATCAGAGGTGGGGAATCAGAGGCGGTGAATCAGAGATGGGGAATCAGAGGCGGGGAATCAGAGGCAGGAAATCAGACACGGGGATTCAGAGGCTGGGAATCAGACAGGGGGAATCAAAGGCGGGGAATCAGAGCTGGGGAATCAGAGGCAGGGAATCAGAGGCAGGGAATAGAACGCAGGGAATCAGAGGCAGGGAATCAGAGCTGGGGAATCAGAGGCGGGGAATCATAGTTGGGAATCAGAGGCGGGGAATCAGATATGGGGAAACAGAGGCGGGGAATCAGAGGCGGGGAAACAGAGGCGGGGAATCAGATATGGGGAATCGGATGCGGGGAATCAGAGGCGGGGAATCAGAGCTGGGGAATCAGAGGCGGGGAATCAGAGTTGGGGCATCAGAGGTGGGGAATTAGATATAGGGAAACAGAGGCGGGGAATCAGAGGCGGGGAAACAGAGGCGGGGAATCAGATATGGGGAATCAGAGGTGGGGAATCAGAGGCAGGGAATCAGATGTGCGGAATCAGAGATGGGGAATCAGAGGCAGGGAATCAGAATCAGAAGCGGGGAATCAGAGGCCGGGAATCAGAGGCCGGGAATCAGATGCTGGGAATAAGAGGCCGGGAATCAGAGGTGGGGAATCAGAGTCCGGGAATCAGAGATGGGGATTCAGAGGCGGGGAATGAGATATGGAGAATCAGAGGCGGGGAATCAGAGGCCGGGAAACAGAGGTGGGGAATCAGATATGGGGAATCAGAGGTGGCGAATCAAAGGCGGTGAATCAGAGATGGGGAATCAGAGGCGGGGAATCAGAGGCAGGGAATCAGATGCGGGGAATCAGAGGCGGGGAATCAGAGCTGGCGAATCAGAGGCGGGGAATCAGAGGTGGGCAATCAGAGCCGGGGAATCAGATATGGGGAATCAGAGGCGGGGAATCAGAGGCGGGGAAACAGAGGTGGGGAATCAGATATGGGGAAACAGAGGTGGCGAATCAAAGGCGGTGAATCAGAGATGGGGAATCAGAGGTGGGGAATCAGAGGCAGGGAATCAAAAACGGGGAATCAGAGGCGGGGAATCAGAGCTGGGGAATCAGAGGCGGGGAAGCAGAGTAGGAGAATCAGAGGTGGGGAATCAGATATGGGGAAACAGGGGCGGGGAATCAGAGGCTGGGAAACAGAGGCGGGGAATCAGATATGGGGAATCAGAGGTGTGGAATCAGAGGTTGGAAATCAGAGGCGGGGAAACAGAGGAGGGGAATCAGATATGGGGAATCAGAGGTGGCGAATTAAAGGCGGTGAATCAGAGATGGGGAATCAGGGCAGGGAATCAGAGGCAGGGAATCAAACACGGGGAATCAGAGGCGTGGAATCAGAGCTGGGGAATCAGAGGCGGGGATTCAGAGTTGGGGAATCAGAGGCGGGGAATCAGAGGCGGGGAAACAGAGGCTGGGAATCAGATATGGGGAATCAGAGGTGGGGAATCAGAGGTTGGGAATCAGAAGCAGGGAATCAGAGGCGGGGAATCAGAGGCGGGGAATCAGAGGCAGGAAATCCGATGTGCGGAATCGGAGATGGGGAATCAGAGGCAGGGAATCAGAGGCGGGGAATCAGAGGCGGGGAATCAGAGGCCGGGAATCAGATATGGGGAAACAGAGGCGGGGAATCAGAGGCGGGGAAACAGAGGCGGGGAATCAGATATGGGGAATCAGAGGTGGGGAATCAGAGGTTGGGAATCAGAGGCAGGGAATCAGAGGCTGGGAATCAGATGCAGGGAATCAGATGCGGGGAATCAGAGGCGGGGAATCAGAGCTGGGGAATCAGAGGTGGGGAATCAGAGTTGGGGAATCAGAGTCGGGGACTTAGATATGGGGAAACAGAGGCAGGGAATCAGAGGCGGGGAAACAGACGCGGGGAATCAGAGGCGGGTATCAGAGCTGGGGAATCAGAGGCGGGGAATCAGAGTTGGGGAATCAGAGGCGGGGAATCAGAGGCGGGGAATCAGAGGCGGGGAATCAGAGGCGGGGAAACAGAGGCAGGGAATCAGATATGGGGAATCAGAGGTGGGGTATCAGGGGCAGGGAATCAGTGGCAGGGAATCAGAGGCGGGGAATCAGAGGCGGGGAATCAGAGGCAGGGAATCAGACACGGGGAATCAGATATGGGGAAACAGAGGCGGGGAATCAGACGCGGGCAAACAGAGGCGGGGAATTAGATAAGGGGAATCAGAGGTGGGGAATCAGAGGTGGTGAATCAGAGATGGAGAATCACAGGCGGGGAATCAGAGGCAGGGAATAGAACACGGGGAATCAGAGGCGGGGAATCTGAGGCAGGGAATCTGTGGTGGGGAATCAGAGGAGGGAAAACAGGCGGGTAAACAGAGGCGGGCAAACATAGGCGGGGAATCAGAGTTGGGGAATCAGAGGCAGGGAATCAGATATGGGGAATCAGAGGAGGGGGATCAGAGGCGGGGAAACAGAGGCGGGGAATCAGATATGGGGAATCAGAGGTGGGGAATCAGGGGCAGGGAATCAGTGGCAGGGAATCAGAGGCGGGGAATCTGAGGCGGGGAATCAGAGGCTGGGAATCAGACACGGGGAATCAGAGGCGGGGAATCAGAGATGGGGAATCAGAGGCGGGGAATCAGAGGCAGGGAATCGGATGCCGGGAATCAGAGGCGGGGAATCAGAGCTGGGGAATCAGAGGCGGGGAATCAGAGTTGGGGAATCAGAGTTGGGTAATCAGAGGCGGGGAATCAGATATGGGGAAATAGAGGCGGGGAATCAGATATGGGGAATCAGAGGTGTGGAATCAGAGGTTGGGAATCAGAGGCAGGGAATCAGAGGCGGGGAAACAGAGGCAGGGAATCAGATATGGGGAATCAGAGGTGGCGAATCAAAGGCGGTGAAACAGAGATGGGGAATCAGAGGCGGGGAATCAGAGGCAGGGAATCAGAGCTGGGGAAACAGAGGCGGGGAATCAGATATGGGGAATCAGAGGTGGGGAATCAGGGGCGGGGAATCAGTGGCAGGGAATCAGAGGCCGGGAATAAAAGGCGGGGAATCAGAGCTGGGGAATCAGAGGCGGGGAATCAGAGTTGGGGAATCAGAGGAGGGGAATCAGATATGGGGAAACAGAGGCCGGGAATCAGAGGCAGGGAAACAGAGGCGGGGAATCAGATATGGGGAATCAGAGGTGGGGAATTAGAGGTTGCGAATCAGAGGCGGGGAATCAGAGGCGGGGAATAAGAGGCAGGGAATCGGATGTGCGGAATCAGAGATGGGGAATCAGAGGTGGGGATACAGAGGTGGTAATTCAGAGAAGGGGAATCAGAGGCTGGGAATCAGAGGCAGGGAATCAGACGCAGGGAATCAGAGGCGGGGAATCATAGCTGGCGAATTAGAGGAGGGGAATCAGAGTTGGGGAATCGGAGTCGGGGAATCAGATGTGGGGAAACAGAGGCGGGGAATCAGAGGTGGGGAAACAGAGGTGGGTAATCAGATATGGGGAATCAGAGGTGGGGAATCAGAGGCAGGGAATCAGATGTGCGGAATCAGAGATGGGGAATCAGAGGCAGGGAATCAGAATCAGAAGCAGGGAATCAGAGGCCGGAATCAGATGCTGGGAATCAGAGGCCTGGAATCAGAGGCGGGGAATCAGAGGCAGGGAATCAGATGCGGGGAATCAGAGGCGGGGAATCAGAGCTGGGGAATCAGAGGCAGGGTATTAGAGTAGGGGAATCAGAGGCGGGGAATCAGATATGGGGAAACAGAGGTGGGGAATCAGAGGCGGGGAAACAGAGGCAGGGAATCAGATATGGGGAATCAGAGGTGGGGAATCAGAGGTGGGGAATCATAGGCAGGGAATCGGATGTGCGGAATCAGAGATGGGGAATCAGAGGCCGGGGATGAGATGTGGTGAATCAGATATGTGGAATCAGAGGCGGGGAATCAGAGGCAGAGAATCAGACGCGGGGAATCAGAGGTGGGCAATCAGAGGCGGGGAATCAGATATGGGGAATCAGAGGCGGGGAATCAGAGGCGGGGAAACAGAGGCGGGGAATCAGATATGGGGAATCAGAGGTGGGGCATCAGAAGTTGTGAATCACAGATGGGGAATTAGAGGCGGGGAATCAGAGGTTGGGAATCAGAGGCCTGGAATCAGAGGCGGGGAATCAGAGGCAGGGAATCAGATGCGGGGAATCAGAGGAGGGGAATCAGAGCTGGGGAATCAGAGGCGGAGTATTAGAGTTGGGGAATCAGAGGCGGGTAATCAGACGCGGGGAATCAGAGGGGGGGAATCATAGCTGGCGAATCAGAGGCGGGGAATCAGAGGTGGGCAATCAGAGGCCGGGAATCAGAGGTGGTGAATCAGAGATGGGGAATCAGAGGCGGGGAATCAGTGGCAGGGAATCAGATATGGGGAATCAGAGGCGTGGAATCAGAGGCAGGGAATCAGACACGGGGAATCAGACACGGGGAATCAGAGGTGGGGAATCAGAGATGGGGAATCAGAGGCGGTGAATCAGAGATGGGGAATCAGAGGCGGGGAATCAGAGGCAGGAAATCAGACACGGGGATTCAGAGGCTGGGAATCAGACGGGGGGAATCAAAGGCGGGGAATCAGAGCTGGGGAATCAGAGGCAGGGAATCAGAGGCGGGGAATCAGATATGGGGAATCAGAGGCTGGTATTCAGAGGCGGGGAATCAGAGGCAGGGAATCAGACACGGGGAATCAGAGGTGGGGAATCAGAGATGGGGAATCAGAGGCGGGGAATCAGAGTTGGGGAATCAGAGGCAGGGAATCGGATGTGCGGAATCAGAGATGGGGAATCAGAGGTGGGGAATCAGAGGCGGTGAATCAGAGATGGGGAATCAGAGGCGGGGAATCAGAGGCAGGAAATCAGACACGGGGATTCAGAGGCTGGGAATCAGACAGGGGGAATCAAAGGCGGGGAATCAGAGCTGGGGAATCAGAGGCAGGGAATCAGAGTTGGGGATTCAGAGACGGGGAATCAGATATGGGGAAACAGAGGCGGGGAATCAGAGGCGGGCAAACAGAGGCGGGGAATTAGATATGGGGAATCAGATGTGGGGAATCAGAGGTGGTGAATCAGTGATGGGGAATCACAGGCGGGGAATCAGAGGCAGGGAATAGAACGCAGGGAATCAGAGGCAGGGAATCAGAGCTGGGGAATCAGAGGCGGGGAATCATAGTTGGGAATCAGAGGCGGGGAATCAGATATGGGGAAACAGAGGCGGGGAATCAGAGGCGGGGAAACAGAGGCGGGGAATCAGATATGGGGAATCGGATGCGGGGAATCAGAGGTGGGGAATCAGAGCTGGGGAATCAGAGGCGGGGAATCAGAGTTGGGGCATCAGAGGTGGGGAATTAGATATAGGGAAACAGAGGCGGGGAATCAGATGCGGGGAAACAGAGGCGGGGAATCAGATATGGGGAATCAGAGGTGGGGAATCAGAGGCAGGGAATCAGATGTGCGGAATCAGAGATGGGGAATCAGAGGCAGGGAATCAGAATCAGAAGCGGGGAATCAGAGGCCGGGAATCAGAGGCCGGGAATCAGATGCTGGGAATAAGAGGCCGGGAATCAGAGGTGGGGAATCAGAGTCCGGGAATCAGAGATGGGGATTCAGAGGCGGGGAATGAGATATGGAGAAGCAGAGGCGGGGAATCAGAGGCCGGGAAACAGAGGTGGGGAATCAGATATGGGGAATCAGAGGTGGCGAATCAAAGGCGGTGAATCAGAGATGGGGAATCAGAGGCGGGGAATCAGAGGCAGGGAATCAGATGCGGGGAATCAGAGGCGGGGAATCAGAGCTGGCGAATCAGAGGCGGGGAATCAGAGGTGGGCAATCAGAGCCGGGGAATCAGATATGGGGAATCAGAGGCGGGGAATCAGAGGCGGGGAAACAGAGGTGGGGAATCAGATATGGGGAAACAGAGGTGGCGAATCAAAGGCGGTGAATCAGAGATGGGGAATCAGAGGCGGGGAATCAGAGGCAGGGAATCAAAAACGGGGAATCAGAGGCGGGGAATCAGAGCTGGGGAATCAGAGGCGGGGAAGCAGAGTAGGAGAATCAGAGGTGGGGAATCAGATATGGGGAAACAGGGGCGGGGAATCAGAGGAGGAAAATCAGATATGGGGAATCAGAGGTGGCGAATTAAAGGCGGTGAATCAGAGATGGGGAATCAGGGCAGGGAATCAGAGGCAGGGAATCAAACACGGGGAATCAGAGGCGTGGAATCAGAGCTGGGGAATCAGAGGCGGGGATTCAGAGTTGGGGAATCAGAGGCGGGGAATCAGAGGCGGGGAAACAGAGGCGGGGAATCAGATATGGGGAATCAGAGGTGGGGAATCAGAGGTTGGGAATCAGAAGCAGGGAATCAGAGGCGGGGAATCAGAGGCGGGGAATCAGAGGCAGGAAATCCGATGTGCGGAATCAGAGATGGGGAATCAGGGCAGGGAATCAGAGGCAGGGAATCAAACACGGGGAATCAGAGGCGTGGAATCAGAGCTGGGGAATCAGAGGCGGGGATTCAGAGTTGGGGAATCAGAGGCGGGGAATCAGAGGCGGGGAAACAGAGGCGGGGAATCAGATATGGGGAATCAGAGGTGGGGAATCAGAGGTTGGGAATCAGAAGCAGGGAATCAGAGGCGGGGAATAAGAGGCGGGGAATCAGAGGCAGGAAATCCGATGTGCGGAATCGGAGATGGGGAATCAGAGGCAGGGAATCAGAGGCGGGGAATCAGAGGCGGGGAATCAGAGGCAGGGAATCAGACACGGGGAATCAGATATGGGGAAACAGAGGCGGGGAATCAGAGGCGGGCAAACAGAGGCGGGGAATTAGATATGGGAATCAGAGGTGGGGAATCAGAGGTGGTGAATCAGAGATGGGGAATCACAGGCGGGGAATCAGAGGCAGGGAATAGAACGCGGGGAATCAGAGGCGGGGAATCAGAGCTGGGGAATCAGAGGCGGGGAATCATAGTTGGGAATCAGAGGCGGGGAATCAGATAGGGGGAAACAGAGGCGGGGAATCAAAGGCGGGGAAACAGAGGCGGGGAATCAGATATGGGGAATCGGATGCGGGGAATCAGAGGCGGGGAATCAGAGCTGGGGAATCAGAGGCGGGGTATCAGAGTTGGGGCATCTGAGGTGGGGAATTAGATATGGGGAAACAGAGGCGGGGAATCAGAGGCGGGGAAACAGAGGCGAGGAATCAGATATGGGGAATCAGAGGTGGGGAATCAGAGGCAGGGAATCAGATGTGCGGAATCTGAGATGGGGAATCAGAGGCAGGGAATCAGAATCAGAAGCGGGGAATCAGAGGCCGGGAATCAGAGGCCGGGATTCAGATGCCGGGAATAAGAGGCCGGGAATCAGAGGTGGGGAATCAGAGTCCGGGAATCAGAGATGGGGATTCAGAGGCGGGGAATGATATATGGGGAATCAGAGGCGGGGAATCAGAGGCAGGGAAACAGAGGCGGGGAATCAGATATGGGGAATCAGGGGTGGGGAATCAGAGGCAGGGAATCAAACACGGGGAATCAGAGGCGGGGAATCAGAGCTGGGGAATCGGAGGCGGGGAATCAGAGTTGGGGAATCAGAGGCGGGGAATCAGATATGGGGAAACAGGGGCGGGGAATCAGAGGCAGGGAAACAGAGGCGGGGAATCAGATATGGGGAATCAGGGGTGGGGAATCAGAGGTTGGGAATCAGAGGCAGGGAATCAGAGGCGTGGAAACAGAGGCGGGGATTCAGATATGGGGAATCAGAGGTGGGGAATCAGGGGCGTGGAATCAGAGGCAGGGAATTACATGTGGTGAATCAGAGATGGGGAATCAGAGGCAGGGAATCAGAATCAGAAGCGGGGTATCAGTGGCCGGGAATCAGAGGAAGGTAATCAGAGGCAGGGGATCAAACACGGGGAATCAGAGGCTGGGAATCAGAGCTGGGGAATCAGAGGCGGGGAATCAGAGCTGGGGAATCACAGGCGGGGAATCAGAGATGGGGAATCAAGGGGGGAATCAGAGGCAGGGAATCAGATGCGGGGAATCAGAGGCGGGGAATCATAGATGGCGAATCAGAGGCGGGGAATCAGAGGTGGGCAATCAGAGGATGGGAATCAGATATGGGGAATCATAGGCGGGGAATCAGAGCTGGGGAATCACAGGCGGGGAATCAGAGTTGGGGAATCAGAGGCGGGGAATCAGATATGGGGAAACAGAGGCGGGGAATCAGAGGCGGTGAAACAGAGGCGGGGAATCAGATATTGGGAATCAGAGGTGGGGAATCAGAGTTGGGGAATCAGAGTCGGGGACTTAGATATGGGGAAACAGAGGCGGGGAATCAGAGGCGGGGAAACAGACGCGGGGAATCAGAGGCGGGGAATCATAGTTGGGAATCAGAGGCGGGGAATCAAAGGCGGGGAAACAGAGGCGGGGAATCAGATATGGGGAATCGAATGCGGGGAATCAGAGGCGGGGAATCAGAGCTGGGGAATCAGAGGCGGGGTATCAGAGTTGGGGCATCTGAGGTGGGGAATTAGATATGGGGAAACAGAGGCGGGGAATCAGAGGCGGGGAAACAGAGGCGAGGAATCAGATATGGGGAATCAGAGGTGGGGAATCAGAGGCAGGGAATCAGATGTGCGGAATCAGAGATGGGGAATCAGAGGCAGGGAATCAGAATCAGAAGCGGGGAATCAGAGGCCGGGAATCAGAGGCCGGGATTCAGATGCCGGGAATAAGAGGCCGGGAATCAGAGGTGGGGAATCAGAGTCCGGGAATCAGAGATGGGGATTCAGAGGCGGGGAATGATATGTGGGGAATCAGAGGCGGGGAATTAGAGGTGGGGTAACAGAGGTGGGGAATCAGATATGGGGAATCAGAGGTGGCGAATCAAAGGCGGTGAATCAGAGATGGGGAATCAGAGGCGGGGAATCAGAGGCAGGGAATCAAACACGGGGAATCAGAGGCGGGGAATCAGAGCTGGGGAATCGGAGGCGGGGAATCAGAGTTGGGGAATCAGAGGCGGGGAATCAGATATGGGGAAACAGGGGCGGGGAATCAGAGGCAGGGAAACAGAGGCGGGGAATCAGATATGGGGAATCAGGGGTGGGGAATCAGAGGTTTGGAATCAGAGGCAGGGAATCAGAGGCGTGGAAACAGAGGCGGGGATTCAGATATGGGGAATCAGATGTGGGGAATCAGGGGCATGGAATCAGAGGCAGGGAATTAGATGTGGTGAATCAGAGATGGGGAATCAGAGGCAGGGAATCAGAATCGGAAGCGGGGTATCAGTGGCCGGGAATCAGAGGAAGGTAATCAGAGGCAGGGGATCAAACACGGGGAATCAGAGGCTGGGAATCAGAGCTGGGGAATCAGAGGCGGGGAATCAGAGCTGGGGAATCACAGGCGGGGAATCAGAGATGGGGAATCAAGGGGGGAATCAGAGGCAGGGAATCAGATGCGGGGAATCAGAGGCGGGGAATCATAGATGGCGAATCAGAGGCGGGGAATCAGAGGTGGGCAATCAGAGGATGGGAATCAGATATGGGGAATCAGAGGCGGGGAATCAGAGCTGGGGAATCACAGGCGGGGAATCAGAGTTGGGGAATCAGAGGCGGGGAATCAGATATGGGGAAACAGAGGCGGGGAATCAGAGGCGGTGAAACAGAGGCGGGGAATCAGATATTGGGAATCAGAGGTGGGGAATCAGAGGTTGGGAATCAGAGGCCTGGAATCAGAGGCGGGGAATCAGAGGCAGGGAATCAGATGCGGGGAATCAGAGGAGGGGAATCAGAGCTGGGGAATCAGAGGCGGAGTATTAGAGTTGGGGAATCAGAGGCGGGGAATCAGACGCGGGGAATCAGAGGGGGGGAATCATAGCTGGCGAATCAGAGGCGGGGAATCAGAGGTGGGCAATCAGAGGCCGGGAATCAGAGGTGGTGAATCAGAGATGGGGAATCAGAGGCGGGGAATCAGTGGCAGGGAATCAGATATGGGGAATCAGAGGCGTGGAATCAGAGGCAGGGAATCAGACACGGGGAATCAGACACGGGGAATCAGAGGTGGGGAATCAGAGATGGGGAATCAGAGGCGGTGAATCAGAGATGGGGAATCAGAGGCGGGGAATCAGAGGCAGGAAATCAGACACGGGGATTCAGAGGCTGGGAATCAGACGGGGGGAATCAAAGGCGGGGAATCAGAGCTGGGGAATCAGAGGCAGGGAATCAGAGGCGGGGAATCAGATATGGGGAATCAGAGGCTGGTATTCAGAGGCGGGGAATCAGAGGCAGGGAATCAGACACGGGGAATCAGAGCTGGGGAATCAGAGGCAGGGAATCAGAGTTGGGGATTCAGAGACGGGGAATCAGATATGGGGAAACAGAGGCGGGGAATCAGAGGCGGGCAAACAGAGGCGGGGAATTAGATATGGGGAATCAGATGTGGGGAATCAGAGGTGGTGAATCAGTGATGGGGAATCACAGGCGGGGAATCAGAGGCAGGGAATAGAACGCAGGGAATCAGAGGCAGGGAATCAGACACGGGGAATCAGAGCTGGGGAATCAGAGGCAGGGAATCAGAGTTGGGGATTCAGAGACGGGGAATCAGATATGGGGAAACAGAGGCGGGGAATCAGAGGCGGGCAAACAGAGGCGGGGAATTAGATATGGGGAATCAGATGTGGGGAATCAGAGGTGGTGAATCAGTGATGGGGAATCACAGGCGGGGAA
Organism: Narcine bancroftii; assembly: GCF_036971445.1. NCBI lineage: Eukaryota > Metazoa > Chordata > Chondrichthyes > Torpediniformes > Narcinidae > Narcine > Narcine bancroftii. The sequence continues at coordinate 112,301,011 of NC_091474.1, read as the reverse complement.
TCAGAGGCAGGGAATAGAACGCAGGGAATCAGAGGCAGGGAATCAGAGCTGGGGAATCAGAGGCGGGGAATCAGATATGGGGAAACAGAGGCGGGGAATCAGAGGCGGGGAAACAGAGGTGGGGAATCAGATATGGGGAATCGGATGCGGGGAATCAGAGGCGGGGAATCAGAGCTGGGGAATCAGAGGCGGGGAGTCAGAGTTGGGGCATCAGAGGTGGGGAATTAGATATAGGGAAACAGAGGCGGGGAATCAGAGGCGGGGAAACAGAGGCGGTGAATCAGATATGGGGAATCAGAGGTGGGGAATCAGAGGCAGGGAATCAGATGTGCGGAATCAGAGATGGGGAATCAGAGGCAGGGAATCAGAATCAGAAGCGGGGAATCAGAGGCCGGGAATCAGAGGCCGGGAATCAGATGCTGGGAATAAGAGGCCGGGAATCAGAGGTGGGGAATCAGAGTCCGGGAATCAGAGATGGGGATTCAGAGGCGGGGAATGAGATATGGAGAATCAGAGGCGGGGAATCAGAGCTGGGGAAACAGAGGCGGGGAATCAGATATGGGGAATCAGAGGTGGCGAATCAAAGGCGGTGAATCAGAGATGGGGAATCAGAGGCGGGGAATCAGAGGCAGGGAATCAGATGCGGGGAATCAGAGGCGGGGAATCAGAGCTGGCGAATCAGAGGCGGGGAATCAGAGGTGGGCAATCAGAGCCAGGGAATCAGATATGGGGAATCAGAGGCGGGGAATCAGAGGCGGGGAAACAGAGGTGGGGAATCAGATATGGGGAAACAGAGGTGGCGAATCAAAGGCGGTGAATCAGAGATGGGGAATCAGAGGCGGGGAATCAGAGGCAGGGAATCAAAAACGGGGAATCAGAGGCGGGGAATCAGAGCTGGGGAATCAGAGGCGGGGAAGCAGAGTAGGAGAATCAGAGGTGGGGAATCAGATATGGGGAAACAGGGGCGGGGAATCAGAGGCTGGGAAACAGAGGCGGGGAATCAGATATGGGGAATCAGAGGTGTGGAATCAGAGGTTGGGAATCAGAGGCGGGGAAACAGATGAGGGGAATCAGATATGGGGAATCAGAGGTGGCGAATTAAAGGCGGTGAATCAGAGATGGGGAATCAGGGCAGGGAATCAGAGGCAGGGAATCAAACACGGGGAATCAGAGGCGTGGAATCAGAGCTGGGGAATCAGAGGCGTGGATTCAGAGTTGGGGAATCAGAGGCGGGGAATCAGAGGCGGGGAAACAGAGGCGGGGAATCAGATATGGGGAATCAGAGGTGGGGAATCAGAGGTTGGGAATCAGAAGCAGGGAATCAGAGGCGGGGAATCAGAGGCGGGGAATCAGAGGCAGGAAATCCGATGTGCGGAATCGGAGATGGGGAATCAGAGGCAGGGAATCAGAGGCGGGGAATCAGAGGCGGGGAATCAGAGGCCGGGAATCAGATATGGGGAAACAGAGGCGGGGAATCAGAGGCGGGGAAACAGAGGCGGGGAATCAGATATGGGGAATCAGAGGTGGGGAATCAGAGGTTGGGAATCAGAGGCAGGGAATCAGAGGCTGGGAATCAGATGCAGGGAATCAGATGCGGGGAATCAGAGGCGGGGAATCAGAGCTGGGGAATCAGAGGTGGGGAATCAGAGTTGGGGAATCAGAGTCGGGGACTTAGATATGGGGAAACAGAGGCAGGGAATCAGAGGCGGGGAAACAGACGCGGGGAATCAGAGGCGGGTATCAGAGCTGGGGAATCAGAGGCGGGGAATCAGAGTTGGGGAATCAGAGGCGGGGAATCAGAGGCGGGGAATCAGAGGCGGGGAATCAGAGGCGGGGAAACAGAGGCAGGGAATCAGATATGGGGAATCAGAGGTGGGGTATCAGGGGCAGGGAATCAGTGGCAGGGAATCAGAGGCGGGGAATCAGAGGCGGGGAATCAGAGGCAGGGAATCAGACACGGGGAATCAGATATGGGGAAACAGAGGCGGGGAATCAGACGCGGGCAAACAGAGGCGGGGAATTAGATAAGGGGAATCAGAGGTGGGGAATCAGAGGTGGTGAATCAGAGATGGAGAATCACAGGCGGGGAATCAGAGGCAGGGAATAGAACACGGGGAATCAGAGGCGGGGAATCTGAGGCAGGGAATCTGTGGTGGGGAATCAGAGGAGGGAAAGCAGGCGGGTAAACAGAGGCGGGCAAACATAGGCGGGGAATCAGAGTTTGGGAATCAGAGGCAGGGAATCAGATATGGGGAATCAGAGGCGGGGGATCAGAGGCGGGGAAACAGAGGCGGGGAATCAGATATGGGGAATCAGAGGTGGGGAATCAGGGGCAGGGAATCAGTGGCAGGGAATCAGAGGCCGGGAATCTGAGGCGGGGAATCAGAGGCTGGGAATCAGACACGGGGAATCAGAGGCGGGGAATCAGAGATGGGGAATCAGAGGCGGGGAATCAGAGGCAAGGAATCGGATGCCGGGAATCAGAGGCGGGGAATCAGAGCTGGGGAATCAGAGGCGGGGAATCAGAGTTGGGGAATCAGAGTTGGGGAATCAGAGGCGGGGAATCAGATATGGGGAAATAGAGGCGGGGAATCAGATATGGGGAATCAGAGGTGTGGAATCAGAGGTTGGGAATCAGAGGCAGGGAATCAGAGGCGGGGAAACAGAGGCAGGGAATCAGATATGGGGAATCGGAGGTGGCGAATCAAAGGCGGTGAAACAGAGATGGGGAATCAGAGGCGGGGAATCAGAGGCAGGGAATCAGAGCTGGGGAAACAGAGGCGGGGAATCAGATATGGGGAATCAGAGGTGGGGAATCAGGGGCGGGGAATCAGTGGCAGGGAATCAGAGGCCGGGAATAAAAGGCGGGGAATCAGAGCTGGGGAATCAGAGGCGGGGAATCAGAGTTGGGGAATCAGAGGAGGGGAATCAGATATGGGGAAACAGAGGCTGGGAATCAGAGGCAGGGAAACAGAGGCGGGGAATCAGATATGGGGAATCAGAGGTGGGGAATTAGAGGTTGCGAATCAGAGGCGGGGAATCAGAGGCGGGGAATAAGAGGCAGGGAATCGGATGTGCGGAATCAGAGATGGGGAATCAGAGGTGGGGATTCAGAGGTGGTAATTCAGAGAAGGGGAATCAGAGGCTGGGAATCAGAGGCGGGGAATCATAGCTGGCGAATTAGAGGAGGGGAATCAGAGTTGGGGAATCAGAGTCGGGGAATCAGATATGGGGAAACAGAGGCGGGGAATCAGAGGTGGGGAAACAGAGGCGGGTAATCAGATATGGGGAATCAGAGGTGGGGAATCAGAGGCAGGGAATCAGATGTGCGGAATCAGAGATGGGGAATCAGAGGCAGAGAATCAGAATCAGAAGCAGGGAATCAGAGGCCGGAATCAGATGCTGGGAATCAGAGGCCTGGAATCAGAGGCGGGGAATCAGAGGCAGGGAATCAGATGCGGGGAATCAGAGGCGGGGAATCAGAGCTGGGGAATCAGAGGCAGGGTATTAGAGTTGGGGAATCAGAGGCGGGGAATCAGATATGGGGAAACAGAGGTGGGGAATCAGAGGCGGGGAAACAGAGGCAGGGAATCAGACACGGGGAATCAGACACGGGGAATCAGAGGTGGGGAATCAGAGATGGGGAATCAGAGGCGGTGAATCAGAGATGGGGAATCAGAGGCGGGGAATCAGAGGTAGGAAATCAGACACGGGGATTCAGAGGCTGGGAATCAGACGGGGGGAATCAAAGGCGGGGAATCAGAGCTGGGGAATCAGAGGCAGGGAATCAGAAGCGGGGAATCAGATATGGGGAATCAGAGGCTGGTATTCAGAGGCGGGGAATCAGAGGCAGGGAATCAGACACGGGGAATCAGAGGTGGGGAATCAGAGATGGGGAATCAGAGGCGGGGAATCAGAGTTGGGGAATCAGAGGCAGGGAATCGGATGTGCGGAATCAGAGATGGGGAATCAGAGGTGGGGAATCAGAGGCGGTGAATCAGAGATGGGGAATCAGAGGCGGGGAATCAGAGGTGGGGAATCAGAGTCCGGGAATCAGAGATGGGGATTCAGAGGCGGGGAATGATATATGGGGAATCAGAGGCGGGGAATCAGAGGCAGGGAAACAGAGGCGGGGAATCAGATATGGGGAATCAGGGGTGGGGAATCAGAGGCAGGGAATCAAACACGGGGAATCAGAGGCGGGGAATCAGAGCTGGGGAATCGGAGGCGGGGAATCAGAGTTGGGGAATCAGAGGCGGGGAATCAGATATGGGGAAACAGGGGCGGGGAATCAGAGGCAGGGAAACAGAGGCGGGGAATCAGATATGGGGAATCAGGGGTGGGGAATCAGAGGTTGGGAATCAGAGGCAGGGAATCAGAGGCGTGGAAACAGAGGCGGGGATTCAGATATGGGGAATCAGAGGTGGGGAATCAGGGGCGTGGAATCAGAGGCAGGGAATTACATGTGGTGAATCAGAGATGGGGAATCAGAGGCAGGGAATCAGAATCAGAAGCGGGGTATCAGTGGCCGGGAATCAGAGGAAGGTAATCAGAGGCAGGGGATCAAACACGGGGAATCAGAGGCTGGGAATCAGAGCTGGGGAATCAGAGGCGGGGAATCAGAGCTGGGGAATCACAGGCGGGGAATCAGAGATGGGGAATCAAGGGGGGAATCAGAGGCAGGGAATCAGATGCGGGGAATCAGAGGCGGGGAATCATAGATGGCGAATCAGAGGCGGGGAATCAGAGGTGGGCAATCAGAGGATGGGAATCAGATATGGGGAATCATAGGCGGGGAATCAGAGCTGGGGAATCACAGGCGGGGAATCAGAGTTGGGGAATCAGAGGCGGGGAATCAGATATGGGGAAACAGAGGCGGGGAATCAGAGGCGGTGAAACAGAGGCGGGGAATCAGATATTGGGAATCAGAGGTGGGGAATCAGAGTTGGGGAATCAGAGTCGGGGACTTAGATATGGGGAAACAGAGGCGGGGAATCAGAGGCGGGGAAACAGACGCGGGGAATCAGAGGCGGGGAATCATAGTTGGGAATCAGAGGCGGGGAATCAAAGGCGGGGAAACAGAGGCGGGGAATCAGATATGGGGAATCGAATGCGGGGAATCAGAGGCGGGGAATCAGAGCTGGGGAATCAGAGGCGGGGTATCAGAGTTGGGGCATCTGAGGTGGGGAATTAGATATGGGGAAACAGAGGCGGGGAATCAGAGGCGGGGAAACAGAGGCGAGGAATCAGATATGGGGAATCAGAGGTGGGGAATCAGAGGCAGGGAATCAGATGTGCGGAATCAGAGATGGGGAATCAGAGGCAGGGAATCAGAATCAGAAGCGGGGAATCAGAGGCCGGGAATCAGAGGCCGGGATTCAGATGCCGGGAATAAGAGGCCGGGAATCAGAGGTGGGGAATCAGAGTCCGGGAATCAGAGATGGGGATTCAGAGGCGGGGAATGATATGTGGGGAATCAGAGGCGGGGAATTAGAGGTGGGGTAACAGAGGTGGGGAATCAGATATGGGGAATCAGAGGTGGCGAATCAAAGGCGGTGAATCAGAGATGGGGAATCAGAGGCGGGGAATCAGAGGCAGGGAATCAAACACGGGGAATCAGAGGCGGGGAATCAGAGCTGGGGAATCGGAGGCGGGGAATCAGAGTTGGGGAATCAGAGGCGGGGAATCAGATATGGGGAAACAGGGGCGGGGAATCAGAGGCAGGGAAACAGAGGCGGGGAATCAGATATGGGGAATCAGGGGTGGGGAATCAGAGGTTTGGAATCAGAGGCAGGGAATCAGAGGCGTGGAAACAGAGGCGGGGATTCAGATATGGGGAATCAGATGTGGGGAATCAGGGGCATGGAATCAGAGGCAGGGAATTAGATGTGGTGAATCAGAGATGGGGAATCAGAGGCAGGGAATCAGAATCGGAAGCGGGGTATCAGTGGCCGGGAATCAGAGGAAGGTAATCAGAGGCAGGGGTTCAAACACGGGGAATCAGAGGCTGGGAATCAGAGCTGGGGAATCAGAGGCGGGGAATCAGAGCTGGGGAATCACAGGCGGGGAATCAGAGATGGGGAATCAAGGGGGGAATCAGAGGCAGGGAATCAGATGCGGGGAATCAGAGGCGGGGAATCATAGATGGCGAATCAGAGGCGGGGAATCAGAGGTGGGCAATCAGAGGATGGGAATCAGATATGGGGAATCAGAGGCGGGGAATCAGAGCTGGGGAATCACAGGCGGGGAATCAGAGTTGGGGAATCAGAGGCGGGGAATCAGATATGGGGAAACAGAGGCGGGGAATCAGAGGCGGTGAAACAGAGGCGGGGAATCAGATATTGGGAATCAGAGGTGGGGAATCAGAGGTTGGGAATCAGAGGCCTGGAATCAGAGGCGGGGAATCAGAGGCAGGGAATCAGATGCGGGGAATCAGAGGAGGGGAATCAGAGCTGGGGAATCAGAGGCGGAGTATTAGAGTTGGGGAATCAGAGGCGGGGAATCAGACGCGGGGAATCAGAGGGGGGGAATCATAGCTGGCGAATCAGAGGCGGGGAATCAGAGGTGGGCAATCAGAGGCCGGGAATCAGAGGTGGTGAATCAGAGATGGGGAATCAGAGGCGGGGAATCAGTGGCAGGGAATCAGATATGGGGAATCAGAGGCGTGGAATCAGAGGCAGGGAATCAGACACGGGGAATCAGACACGGGGAATCAGAGGTGGGGAATCAGAGATGGGGAATCAGAGGCGGTGAATCAGAGATGGGGAATCAGAGGCGGGGAATCAGAGGCAGGAAATCAGACACGGGGATTCAGAGGCTGGGAATCAGACGGGGGGAATCAAAGGCGGGGAATCAGAGCTGGGGAATCAGAGGCAGGGAATCAGAGGCGGGGAATCAGATATGGGGAATCAGAGGCTGGTATTCAGAGGCGGGGAATCAGAGGCAGGGAATCAGACACGGGGAATCAGAGCTGGGGAATCAGAGGCAGGGAATCAGAGTTGGGGATTCAGAGACGGGGAATCAGATATGGGGAAACAGAGGCGGGGAATCAGAGGCGGGCAAACAGAGGCGGGGAATTAGATATGGGGAATCAGATGTGGGGAATCAGAGGTGGTGAATCAGTGATGGGGAATCACAGGCGGGGAATCAGAGGCAGGGAATAGAACGCAGGGAATCAGAGGCAGGGAATCAGAGCTGGGGAATCAGAGGCGGGGAATCATAGTTGGGAATCAGAGGCGGGGAATCAGATATGGGGAAACAGAGGCGGGGAATCAGAGGCGGGGAAACAGAGGTGGGGAATCAGATATGGGGAATCGGATGCGGGGAATCAGAGGCGGGGAATCAGAGCTGGGGAATCAGAGGCGGGGAGTCAGAGTTGGGGCATCAGAGGTGGGGAATTAGATATAGGGAAACAGAGGCGGGGAATCAGAGGCGGGGAAACAGAGGCGGTGAATCAGATATGGGGAATCAGAGGTGGGGAATCAGAGGCAGGGAATCAGATGTGCGGAATCAGAGATGGGGAATCAGAGGCAGGGAATCAGAATCAGAAGCGGGGAATCAGAGGCCGGGAATCAGAGGCCGGGAATCAGATGCTGGGAATAAGAGGCCGGGAATCAGAGGTGGGGAATCAGAGTCCGGGAATCAGAGATGGGGATTCAGAGGCGGGGAATGAGATATGGAGAATCAGAGGCGGGGAATCAGAGCTGGGGAAACAGAGGCGGGGAATCAGATATGGGGAATCAGAGGTGGCGAATCAAAGGCGGTGAATCAGAGATGGGGAATCAGAGGCGGGGAATCAGAGGCAGGGAATCAGATGCGGGGAATCAGAGGCGGGGAATCAGAGCTGGCGAATCAGAGGCGGGGAATCAGAGGTGGGCAATCAGAGCCAGGGAATCAGATATGGGGAATCAGAGGCGGGGAATCAGAGGCGGGGAAACAGAGGTGGGGAATCAGATATGGGGAAACAGAGGTGGCGAATCAAAGGCGGTGAATCAGAGATGGGGAATCAGAGGCGGGGAATCAGAGGCAGGGAATCAAAAACGGGGAATCAGAGGCGGGGAATCAGAGCTGGGGAATCAGAGGCGGGGAAGCAGAGTAGGAGAATCAGAGGTGGGGAATCAGATATGGGGAAACAGGGGCGGGGAATCAGAGGCTGGGAAACAGAGGCGGGGAATCAGATATGGGGAATCAGAGGTGTGGAATCAGAGGTTGGGAATCAGAGGCGGGGAAACAGATGAGGGGAATCAGATATGGGGAATCAGAGGTGGCGAATTAAAGGCGGTGAATCAGAGATGGGGAATCAGGGCAGGGAATCAGAGGCAGGGAATCAAACACGGGGAATCAGAGGCGTGGAATCAGAGCTGGGGAATCAGAGGCGTGGATTCAGAGTTGGGGAATCAGAGGCGGGGAATCAGAGGCGGGGAAACAGAGGCGGGGAATCAGATATGGGGAATCAGAGGTGGGGAATCAGAGGTTGGGAATCAGAAGCAGGGAATCAGAGGCGGGGAATCAGAGGCGGGGAATCAGAGGCAGGAAATCCGATGTGCGGAATCGGAGATGGGGAATCAGAGGCAGGGAATCAGAGGCGGGGAATCAGAGGCGGGGAATCAGAGGCCGGGAATCAGATATGGGGAAACAGAGGCGGGGAATCAGAGGCGGGGAAACAGAGGCGGGGAATCAGATATGGGGAATCAGAGGTGGGGAATCAGAGGTTGGGAATCAGAGGCAGGGAATCAGAGGCTGGGAATCAGATGCAGGGAATCAGATGCGGGGAATCAGAGGCGGGGAATCAGAGCTGGGGAATCAGAGGTGGGGAATCAGAGTTGGGGAATCAGAGTCGGGGACTTAGATATGGGGAAACAGAGGCAGGGAATCAGAGGCGGGGAAACAGACGCGGGGAATCAGAGGCGGGTATCAGAGCTGGGGAATCAGAGGCGGGGAATCAGAGTTGGGGAATCAGAGGCGGGGAATCAGAGGCGGGGAATCAGAGGCGGGGAATCAGAGGCGGGGAAACAGAGGCAGGGAATCAGATATGGGGAATCAGAGGTGGGGTATCAGGGGCAGGGAATCAGTGGCAGGGAATCAGAGGCGGGGAATCAGAGGCGGGGAATCAGAGGCAGGGAATCAGACACGGGGAATCAGATATGGGGAAACAGAGGCGGGGAATCAGACGCGGGCAAACAGAGGCGGGGAATTAGATAAGGGGAATCAGAGGTGGGGAATCAGAGGTGGTGAATCAGAGATGGAGAATCACAGGCGGGGAATCAGAGGCAGGGAATAGAACACGGGGAATCAGAGGCGGGGAATCTGAGGCAGGGAATCTGTGGTGGGGAATCAGAGGAGGGAAAGCAGGCGGGTAAACAGAGGCGGGCAAACATAGGCGGGGAATCAGAGTTTGGGAATCAGAGGCAGGGAATCAGATATGGGGAATCAGAGGCGGGGGATCAGAGGCGGGGAAACAGAGGCGGGGAATCAGATATGGGGAATCAGAGGTGGGGAATCAGGGGCAGGGAATCAGTGGCAGGGAATCAGAGGCCGGGAATCTGAGGCGGGGAATCAGAGGCTGGGAATCAGACACGGGGAATCAGAGGCGGGGAATCAGAGATGGGGAATCAGAGGCGGGGAATCAGAGGCAAGGAATCGGATGCCGGGAATCAGAGGCGGGGAATCAGAGCTGGGGAATCAGAGGCGGGGAATCAGAGTTGGGGAATCAGAGTTGGGGAATCAGAGGCGGGGAATCAGATATGGGGAAATAGAGGCGGGGAATCAGATATGGGGAATCAGAGGTGTGGAATCAGAGGTTGGGAATCAGAGGCAGGGAATCAGAGGCGGGGAAACAGAGGCAGGGAATCAGATATGGGGAATCGGAGGTGGCGAATCAAAGGCGGTGAAACAGAGATGGGGAATCAGAGGCGGGGAATCAGAGGCAGGGAATCAGAGCTGGGGAAACAGAGGCGGGGAATCAGATATGGGGAATCAGAGGTGGGGAATCAGGGGCGGGGAATCAGTGGCAGGGAATCAGAGGCCGGGAATAAAAGGCGGGGAATCAGAGCTGGGGAATCAGAGGCGGGGAATCAGAGTTGGGGAATCAGAGGAGGGGAATCAGATATGGGGAAACAGAGGCTGGGAATCAGAGGCAGGGAAACAGAGGCGGGGAATCAGATATGGGGAATCAGAGGTGGGGAATTAGAGGTTGCGAATCAGAGGCGGGGAATCAGAGGCGGGGAATAAGAGGCAGGGAATCGGATGTGCGGAATCAGAGATGGGGAATCAGAGGTGGGGATTCAGAGGTGGTAATTCAGAGAAGGGGAATCAGAGGCTGGGAATCAGAGGCGGGGAATCATAGCTGGCGAATTAGAGGAGGGGAATCAGAGTTGGGGAATCAGAGTCGGGGAATCAGATATGGGGAAACAGAGGCGGGGAATCAGAGGTGGGGAAACAGAGGCGGGTAATCAGATATGGGGAATCAGAGGTGGGGAATCAGAGGCAGGGAATCAGATGTGCGGAATCAGAGATGGGGAATCAGAGGCAGAGAATCAGAATCAGAAGCAGGGAATCAGAGGCCGGAATCAGATGCTGGGAATCAGAGGCCTGGAATCAGAGGCGGGGAATCAGAGGCAGGGAATCAGATGCGGGGAATCAGAGGCGGGGAATCAGAGCTGGGGAATCAGAGGCAGGGTATTAGAGTTGGGGAATCAGAGGCGGGGAATCAGATATGGGGAAACAGAGGTGGGGAATCAGAGGCGGGGAAACAGAGGCAGGGAATCAGACACGGGGAATCAGACACGGGGAATCAGAGGTGGGGAATCAGAGATGGGGAATCAGAGGCGGTGAATCAGAGATGGGGAATCAGAGGCGGGGAATCAGAGGTAGGAAATCAGACACGGGGATTCAGAGGCTGGGAATCAGACGGGGGGAATCAAAGGCGGGGAATCAGAGCTGGGGAATCAGAGGCAGGGAATCAGAAGCGGGGAATCAGATATGGGGAATCAGAGGCTGGTATTCAGAGGCGGGGAATCAGAGGCAGGGAATCAGACACGGGGAATCAGAGGTGGGGAATCAGAGATGGGGAATCAGAGGCGGGGAATCAGAGTTGGGGAATCAGAGGCAGGGAATCGGATGTGCGGAATCAGAGATGGGGAATCAGAGGTGGGGAATCAGAGGCGGTGAATCAGAGATGGGGAATCAGAGGCGGGGAATCAGAGGCAGGAAATCAGACACGGGGATTCAGAGGCTGGGAATCAGACAGGGGGAATCAAAGGCGGGGAATCAGAGCTGGGGAATCAGAGGCAGGGAATCAGAGTTGGGGATTCAGAGACGGGGAATCAGATATGGGGAAACAGAGGCGGGGAATCAGAGGCGGGCAAACAGAGGCGGGGAATTAGATATGGGGAATCAGATGTGGGGAATCAGAGGTGGTGAATCAGTGATGGGGAATCACAGGCGGGGAATCAGAGGCAGGGAATAGAACGCAGGGAATCAGAGGCTGGGAATCAGAGCTGGGGAATCAGAGGCGGGGAATCATAGTTGGGAATCAGAGGCGGGGAATCAGATATGGGGAAACAGAGGCGGGGAATCAGAGGCGGGGAAACAGAGGCGGGGAATCAGATATGGGGAATCGGATGCGGGGAATCAGAGGCGGGGAATCAGAGCTGGGGAATCAGAGGCGGGGAATCAGAGTTGGGGCATCAGAGGTGGGGAATTAGATATAGGGAAACAGAGGCGGGGAATCAGATGCGGGGAAACAGAGGCGGGGAATCAGATATGGGGAATCAGAGGTGGGGAATCAGAGGCAGGGAATCAGATGTGCGGAATCAGAGATGGGGAATCAGAGGCAGGGAATCAGAATCAGAAGCGGGGAATCAGAGGCCGGGAATCAGAGGCCGGGAATCAGATGCTGGGAATAAGAGGCCGGGAATCAGAGGTGGGGAATCAGAGTCCGGGAATCAGAGATGGGGATTCAGAGGCGGGGAATGAGATATGGAGAATCAGAGACGGGGAATCAGAGGCCGGGAAACAGAGGTGGGGAATCAGATATGGGGAATCAGAGGTGGCGAATCAAAGGCGGTGAATCAGAGATGGGGAATCAGAGGCGGGGAATCAGAGGCAGGGAATCAGATGTGGGGAATCAGAGGCGGGGAAACAGAGGTGGGGAATCAGATATGGGGAAACAGAGGTGGCGAATCAAAGGCGGTGAATCAGAGATGGGGAATCAGAGGCGGGGAATCAGAGGCAGGGAATTAAAAACGGGGAATCAGAGGCGGGGAATCAGATATGGGGAATCAGGGGTGGGGAATCAGAGGTTGGGAATCAGAGGCAGGGAATCAGAGGCGTGGAAACAGAGGCGGGGATTCAGATATGGGGAATCAGAGGTGGGGAATCAGGGGCATGGAATCAGAGGCAGGGAATTAGATGTGGTGAATCAGAGATGGGGAATCAGAGGCAGGGAATCAGAATCAGAAGCGGGGTATCAGTGGCCGGGAATCAGAGGAAGGTAATCAGAGGCAGGGGATCAAACACGGGGAATCAGAGGCTGGGAATCAGAGCTGGGGAATCAGAGGCGGGGAATCAGAGCTGGGGAATCACAGGCGGGGAATCAGAGATGGGGAATCAAGGGGGGAATCTGAGGCAGAGAATCAGATGCGGGGAATCAGAGGCGGGGAATCATAGATGGCGAATCAGAGGCGGGGAATCAGAGGTGGGCAATCAGAGGATGGGAATCAGATATGGGGAATCAGAGGCGGGGAATCAGAGCTGGGGAATCACAGGCGGGGAATCAGAGTTGGGGAATCAGAGGCGGGGAATCAGATATGGGGAAACAGAGGCGGGGAATCAGAGGCGGTGAAACAGAGGCGGGGAATCAGATATTGGGAATCAGTGGTGGGGAATCAGAGGTTGGGAATCAGAGGCCTGGAATCAGAGGCGGGGAATCAGAGGCAGGGAATCAGATGCGGGGAATCAGAGGAGGGGAATCAGAGCTGGGGAATCAGAGGCGGAGTATTAGAGTTGGGGAATCAGAGGCGGGGAATCAGACGCGGGGAATCAGAGGGGGGGAATCATAGCTGGCGAATCAGAGGCGGGGAATCAGAGGAGGGCAATCAGAGGCCGGGAATCAGAGGTGGTGAATCAGAGATGGGGAATCAGAGGCGGGGAATCAGTGGCAGGGAATCAGATATGGGGAATCAGAGGCGTGGAATCAGAGGCAGGGAATCAGACACGGGGAATCAGACACGGGGAATCAGAGGTGGGGAATCAGAGATGGGGAATCAGAGGCGGTGAATCAGAGATGGGGAATCAGAGGCGGGGAATCAGAGGCAGGAAATCAGACACGGGGATTCAGAGGCTGGGAATCAGACGGGGGGAATCAAAGGCGGGGAATCAGAGCTGGGGAATCAGAGGCAGGGAATCAGAGGCGGGGAATCAGATATGGGGAATCAGAGGCTGGTATTCAGAGGCGGGGAATCAGAGGCAGGGAATCAGAAACGGGGAATCAGAGGTGGGGAATCAGAGATGGGGAATCAGAGGCGGGGAATCAGAGTTGGGGAATCAGAGGCAGGGAATCGGATGTGCGGAATCAGAGATGGGGAATCAGAGGTGGGGAATCAGAGGCGGTGAATCAGAGATGGGGAATCAGAGGCGGGGAATCAGAGGCAGGAAATCAGACACGGGGATTCAGAGGCTGGGAATCAGACAGGGGGAATCAAAGGCGGGGAATCAGAGCTGGGGAATCAGAGGCAGGGAATCAGAGTTGGGGATTCAGAGACGGGGAATCAGATATGGGGAAAGAGAGGCGGGGAATCAGAGGCGGGCAAACAGAGGCGGGGAATTAGATATGGGGAATCAGATGTGGGGAATCAGAGGTGGTGAATCAGTGATGGGGAATCACAGGCGGGGAATCAGAGGCAGGGAATAGAACGCAGGGAATCAGAGGCAGGGAATCAGAGCTGGGGAATCAGAGGCGGGGAATCATAGTTGGGAATCAGAGGCGGGGAATCAGATATGGGGAAACAGAGGCGGGGAATCAGAGGCGGGGAAACAGAGGCGGGGAATCAGATATGGGGAATCGGATGCGGGGAATCAGAGGCGGGGAATCAGAGCTGGGGAATCAGAGGCGGGGAATCAGAGTTGGGGCATCAGAGGTGGGGAATTAGATATAGGGAAACAGAGGCGGGGAATCAGAGGCGGGGAAACAGAGGCGGGGAATCAGATATGGGGAATCAGAGGTGGGGAATCAGAGGCAGGGAATCAGATGTGCGGAATCAGAGATGGGGAATCAGAGGCAGGGAATCAGAATCAGAAGCGGGGAATCAGAGGCCGGGAATCAGAGGCCGGGAATCAGATGCTGGGAATAAGAGGCCGGGAATCAGAGGTGGGGAATCAGAGTCCGGGAATCAGAGATGGGGATTCAGAGGCGGGGAATGAGATATGGAGAATCAGAGGCGGGGAATCAGAGGCCGGGAAACAGAGGTGGGGAATCAGATATGGGGAATCAGAGGTGGCGAATCAAAGGCGGTGAATCAGAGATGGGGTATCAGAGGCGGGGAATCAGAGGCAGGGAATCAGATGCGGGGAATCAGAGGCGGGGAATCAGAGCTGGCGAATCAGAGGCGGGGAATCAGAGGTGGGCAATCAGAGCCGGGGAATCAGATATGGGGAATCAGAGGCGGGGAATCAGAGGCGGGGAAACAGAGGTGGGGAATCAGATATGGGGAAACAGAGGTGGCGAATCAAAGGCGGTGAATCAGAGATGGGGAATCAGAGGTGGGGAATCAGAGGCAGGGAATCAAAAACGGGGAATCAGAGGCGGGGAATCAGAGCTGGGGAATCAGAGGCGGGGAAGCAGAGTAGGAGAATCAGAGGTGGGGAATCAGATATGGGGAAACAGGGGCGGGGAATCAGAGGCTGGGAAACAGAGGCGGGGAATCAGATATGGGGAATCAGAGGTGTGGAATCAGAGGTTGGAAATCAGAGGCGGGGAAACAGAGGAGGGGAATCAGATATGGGGAATCAGAGGTGGCGAATTAAAGGCGGTGAATCAGAGATGGGGAATCAGGGCAGGGAATCAGAGGCAGGGAATCAAACACGGGGAATCAGAGGCGTGGAATCAGAGCTGGGGAATCAGAGGCGGGGATTCAGAGTTGGGGAATCAGAGGCGGGGAATCAGAGGCGGGGAAACAGAGGCTGGGAATCAGATATGGGGAATCAGAGGTGGGGAATCAGAGGTTGGGAATCAGAAGCAGGGAATCAGAGGCGGGGAATCAGAGGCGGGGAATCAGAGGCAGGAAATCCGATGTGCGGAATCGGAGATGGGGAATCAGAGGCAGGGAATCAGAGGCGGGGAATCAGAGGTGGGGAATCAGAGGCCGGGAATCAGATATGGGGAAACAGAGGCGGGGAATCAGAGGCGGGGAAACAGAGGCGGGGAATCAGATATGGGGAATCAGAGGTGGGGAATCAGAGGTTGGGAATCAGAGGCAGGGAATCAGAGGCTGGGAATCAGATGCAGGGAATCAGATGCGGGGAATCAGAGGCGGGGAATCAGAGCTGGGGAATCAGAGGTGGGGAATCAGAGTTGGGGAATCAGAGTCGAGGACTTAGATATGGGGAAACAGAGGCAGGGAATCAGAGGCGGGGAAACAGACGCGGGGAATCAGAGGCGGGTATCAGAGCTGGGGAATCAGAGGCGGGGAATCAGAGTTGGGGAATCAGAGGCGGGGAATCAGAGGCGGGGAATCAGAGGCGGGGAATCAGAGGCGGGGAAACAGAGGCAGGGAATCAGATATGGGGAATCAGAGGTGGGGTATCAGGGGCAGGGAATCAGTGGCAGGGAATCAGAGGCGGGTAATCAGAGGCGGGGAATCAGAGGCAGGGAATCAGACACGGGGAATCAGATATGGGGAAACAGAGGCGGGGAATCAGACGCGGGCAAACAGAGGCGGGGAATTAGATAAGGGGAATCAGAGGTGGGGAATCAGAGGTGGTGAATCAGAGATGGAGAATCACAGGCGGGGAATCAGAGGCAGGGAATAGAACACGGGGAATCAGAGGCGGGGAATCTGAGGCTGGGAATCTGTGGTGGGGAATCAGAGGAGGGAAAACAGGCGGGTAAACAGAGGCGGGCAAACATAGGCGGGGAATCAGAGTTGGGGAATCAGAGGCAGGGAATCAGATATGGGGAATCAGAGGCGGGGGATCAGAGGCGGGGAAACAGAGGCGGGGAATCAGATATGGGGAATCAGAGGTGGGGAATCAGGGGCAGGGAATCAGTGGCAGGGAATCAGAGGCGGGGAATCTGAGGCGGGGAATCAGAGGCTGGGAATCAGACACGGGGAATCAGAGGCGGGGAATCAGAGATGGGGAATCAGAGGCGGGGAATCAGAGGCAGGGAATCGGATGCCGGGAATCAGAGGCGGGGAATCAGAGCTGGGGAATCAGAGGCGGGGAATCAGAGTTGGGGAATCAGAGTTGGGGAATCAGAGGCGGGGAATCAGATATGGGGAAATAGAGGCGGGGAATCAGATATGGGGAATCAGAGGTGTGGAATCAGAGGTTGGGAATCAGAGGCAGGGAATCAGAGGTGGGGAAACAGAGGCAGGGAATCAGATATGGGGAATCGGAGGTGGCGAATCAAAGGCGGTGAAACAGAGATGGGGAATCAGAGGCGGGGAATCAGAGGCAGGGAATCAGAGCTGGGGAAACAGAGGCGGGGAATCAGATATGGGGAATCAGAGGTGGGGAATCAGGGGCGGGGAATCAGTGGCAGGGAATCAGAGGCCGGGAATAAAAGGCGGGGAATCAGAGCTGGGGAATCAGAGACGGGGAATCAGAGTTGGGGAATCAGAGGAGGGGAATCAGATATGGGGAAACAGAGGCCGGGAATCAGAGGCAGGGAAACAGAGGCGGGGAATCAGATATGGGGAATCAGAGGTGGGGAATTAGAGGTTGCGAATCAGAGGCGGGGAATCAGAGGCGGGGAATAAGAGGCAGGGAATCGGATGTGCGGAATCAGAGATGGGGAATCAGAGGTGGGGATTCAGAGGTGGTAATTCAGAGAAGGGGAATCAGAGGCTGGGAATCAGAGGCAGGGAATCAGACGCAGGGAATCAGAGGCGGGGAATCATAGCTGGCGAATTAGAGGAGGGCAATCAGAGTTGGGGAATCGGAGTCGGGGAATCAGATATGGGGAAACAGAGGCGGGGAATCAGAGGTGGGGAAACAGAGGTGGGTAATCAGATATGGGGAATCAGAGGTGGGGAATCAGAGGCAGGGTATCAGATGTGCGGAATCAGAGATGGGGAATCAGAGGCAGGGAATCAGAATCAGAAGCAGGGAATCAGAGGCCGGAATCAGATGCTGGGAATCAGAGGCCTGGAATCAGAGGCGGGGAATCAGAGGCAGGGAATCAGATGCGGGGAATCAGAGGCGGGGAATCAGAGCAGGGGAATCAGAGGCAGGGTATTAGAGTTGGGGAATCAGAGGCGGGGAATCAGATATGGGGAAACAGAGGTGGGGAATCAGAGGCGGGGAAACAGAGGCAGGGAATCAGATATGGGGAATCAGAGGTGGGGAATCAGAGGTGGGGAATCATAGGCAGGGAATCGGATGTGCGGAATCAGAGATGGGGAATCAGAGGCCGGGGATGAGAGGTGGTGAATCAGATATGGGGAATCAGAGGCGGGGAATCAGAGGCAGAGAATCAGACGCGGGGAATCAGAGGTGGGCAATCAGAGGCGGGGAATCAGATATGGGGAATCAGAGGCGGGGAATCAGAGGCGGGGAAACAGAGGCGGGGAATCAGATATGGGGAATCAGAGGTGGGGCATCAGAAGTTGTGAATCACAGATGGGGAATTAGAGGCGGGGAATCAGAGGTTGGGAATCAGAGGCCTGGAATCAGAGGCGGGGAATCAGAGGCAGGGAATCAGATGCGGGGAATCAGAGGAGGGGAATCAGAGCTGGGGAATCAGAGGCGGAGTATTAGAGTTGGGGAATCAGAGGCGGGTAATCAGACGCGGGGAATCAGAGGGGGGGAATCATAGCTGGCGAATCAGAGGCGGGGAATCAGAGGTGGGCAATCAGAGGCCGGGAATCAGAGGTGGTGAATCAGAGATGGGGAATCAGAGGCGGGGAATCAGTGGCAGGGAATCAGATATGGGGAATCAGAGGCGTGGAATCAGAGGCAGGGAATCAGACACGGGGAATCAGACACGGGGAATCAGAGGTGGGGAATCAGAGATGGGGAATCAGAGGCGGTGAATCAGAGATGGGGAATCAGAGGCGGGGAATCAGAGGCAGGAAATCAGACACGGGGATTCAGAGGCTGGGAATCAGACGGGGGGAATCAAAGGCGGGGAATCAGATCTGGGGAATCAGAGGCAGGGAATCAGAGGCGGGGAATCAGATATGGGGAATCAGAGGCTGGTATTCAGAGGCGGGGAATCAGAGGCAGGGAATCAGACACGGGGAATCAGAGGTGGGGAATCAGAGATGGGGAATCAGAGGCGGGGAATCAGAGTTGGGGAATCAGAGGCAGGGAATCGGATGTGCGGAATCAGAGATGGGGAATCAGAGGTGGGGAATCAGAGGCGGTGAATCAGAGATGGGGAATCAGAGGCGGGGAATCAGAGGCAGGAAATCAGACACGGGGATTCAGAGGCTGGGAATCAGACAGGGGGAATCAAAGGCGGGGAATCAGAGCTGGGGAATCAGAGGCAGGGAATCAGAGTTGGGGATTCAGAGACGGGGAATCAGATATGGGGAAACAGAGGCGGGGAATCAGAGGCGGGCAAACAGAGGCGGGGAATTAGATATGGGGAATCAGATGTGGGGAATCAGAGGTGGTGAATCAGTGATGGGGAATCACAGGCGGGGAATCAGAGGCAGGGAATAGAACGCAGGGAATCAGAGGCAGGGAATCAGAGCTGGGGAATCAGAGGCGGGGAATCATAGTTGGGAATCAGAGGC
Organism: Narcine bancroftii; assembly: GCF_036971445.1. Taxonomy (NCBI): domain Eukaryota; kingdom Metazoa; phylum Chordata; class Chondrichthyes; order Torpediniformes; family Narcinidae; genus Narcine; species Narcine bancroftii. The sequence goes on along the minus strand of NC_091474.1, from coordinate 112,282,049 downwards.
GGGGAATCAGATATGGGGAAACAGAGGCGGGGAATCAGAGGCGGGGAAACAGAGGCGGGGAATCAGATATGGGGAATCGGATGCGGGGAATCAGAGGTGGGGAATCAGAGCTGGGGAATCAGAGGCGGGGAATCAGAGTTGGGGCATCAGAGGTGGGGAATTAGATATAGGGAAACAGAGGCGGGGAATCAGATGCGGGGAAACAGAGGCGGGGAATCAGATATGGGGAATCAGAGGTGGGGAATCAGAGGCAGGGAATCAGATGTGCGGAATCAAAGATGGGGAATCAGAGGCAGGGAATCAGAATCAGAAGCGGGGAATCAGAGGCCGGGAATCAGAGGCCGGGAATCAGATGCTGGGAATAAGAGGCCGGGAATCAGAGGTGGGGAATCAGAGTCCGGGAATCAGAGATGGGGATTCAGAGGCGGGGAATGAGATATGGAGAATCAGAGGCGGGGAATCAGAGGCCGGGAAACAGAGGTGGGGAATCAGATATGGGGAATCAGAGGTGGCGAATCAAAGGCGGTGAATCAGAGATGGGGAATCAGAGGCGGGGAATCAGAGGCAGGGAATCAGATGCGGGGAATCAGAGGCGGGGAATCAGAGCTGGCGAATCAGAGGCGGGGAATCAGAGGTGGGCAATCAGAGCCGGGGAATCAGATATGGGGAATCAGAGGCGGGGAATCAGAGGCGGGGAAACAGAGGTGGGGAATCAGATATGGGGAAACAGAGGTGGCGAATCAAAGGCGGTGAATCAGAGATGGGGAATCAGAGGCGGGGAATCAGAGGCAGGGAATCAAAAACGGGGAATCAGAGGCGGGGAATCAGAGCTGGGGAATCAGAGGCGGGGAAGCAGAGTAGGAGAATCAGAGGTGGGGAATCAGATATGGGGAAACAGGGGCGGGGAATCAGAGGAGGGGAATCAGATATGGGGAATCAGAGGTGGCGAATTAAAGGCGGTGAATCAGAGATGGGGAATCAGGGCAGGGAATCAGAGGCAGGGAATCAAACACGGGGAATCAGAGGCGTGGAATCAGAGCTGGGGAATCAGAGGCGGGGATTCAGAGTTGGGGAATCAGAGGCGGGGAATCAGAGGCGGGGAAACAGAGGCGGGGAATCAGATATGGGGAATCAGAGGTGGGGAATCAGAGGTTGGGAATCAGAAGCAGGGAATCAGAGGCGGGGAATCAGAGGCGGGGAATCAGAGGCAGGAAATCCGATGTGCGGAATCAGAGATGGGGAATCAGGGCAGGGAATCAGAGGCAGGGAATCAAACACGGGGAATCAGAGGCGTGGAATCAGAGCTGGGGAATCAGAGGCGGGGATTCAGAGTTGGGGAATCAGAGGCGGGGAATCAGAGGCGGGGAAACAGAGGCGGGGAATCAGATATGGGGAATCAGAGGTGGGGAATCAGAGGTTGGGAATCAGAAGCAGGGAATCAGAGGCGGGGAATCAGAGGCGGGGAATCAGAGGCAGGAAATCCGATGTGCGGAATCGGAGATGGGGAATCAGAGGCAGGGAATCAGAGGCGGGGAATCAGAGGCGGGGAATCAGAGGCAGGGAATCAGACACGGGGAATCAGATATGGGGAAACAGAGGCGGGGAATCAGAGGCGGGCAAACAGAGGCGGGGAATTAGATATGGGAATCAGAGGTGGGGAATCAGAGGTGGTGAATCAGAGATGGGGAATCACAGGCGGGGAATCAGAGGCAGGGAATAGAACGCGGGGAATCAGAGGCGGGGAATCAGAGCTGGGGAATCAGAGGCGGGGAATCATAGTTGGGAATCAGAGGCGGGGAATCAGATAGGGGGAAACAGAGGCGGGGAATCAAAGGCGGGGAAACAGAGGCGGGGAATCAGATATGGGGAATCGGATGCGGGGAATCAGAGGCGGGGAATCAGAGCTGGGGAATCAGAGGCGGGGTATCAGAGTTGGGGCATCTGAGGTGGGGAATTAGATATGGGGAAACAGAGGCGGGGAATCAGAGGCGGGGAAACAGAGGCGAGGAATCAGATATGGGGAATCAGAGGTGGGGAATCAGAGGCAGGGAATCAGATGTGCGGAATCTGAGATGGGGAATCAGAGGCAGGGAATCAGAATCAGAAGCGGGGAATCAGAGGCCGGGAATCAGAGGCCGGGATTCAGATGCCGGGAATAAGAGTCCGGGAATCAGAGGTGGGGAATCAGAGTCCGGGAATCAGAGATGGGGATTCAGAGGCGGGGAATGATATATGGGGAATCAGAGGCGGGGAATCAGAGGTGGGGTAACAGAGGTGGGGAATCAGATATGGGGAATCAGAGGTGGCGAATCAAAGGCGGTGAATCAGAGATGGGGAATCAGAGGCGGGGAATCAGAGGCAGGGAATCAAACACGGGGAATCAGAGGCGGGGAATCAGAGCTGGGGAATCGGAGGCGGGGAATCAGAGTTGGGGAATCAGAGGCGGGGAATCAGATATGGGGAAACAGGGGCGGGGAATCAGAGGCAGGGAAACAGAGGCGGGGAATCAGATATGGGGAATCAGGGGTGGGGAATCAGAGGCAGGGAATCAAACACGGGGAATCAGAGGCGGGGAATCAGAGCTGGGGAATCGGAGGCGGGGAATCAGAGTTGGGGAATCAGAGGCAGGGAATCAGATATGGGGAAACAGGGGCGGGGAATCAGAGGCAGGGAAACAGAGGCGGGGAATCAGATATGGGGAATCAGGGGTGGGGAATCAGAGGTTGGGAATCAGAGGCAGGGAATCAGAGGCGTGGAAACAGAGGCGGGGATTCAGATATGGGGAATCAGAGGTGGGGAATCAGGGGCGTGGAATCAGAGGCAGGGAATTAGATGTGGTGAATCAGAGATGGGGAATCAGAGGCAGGGAATCAGAATCAGAAGCGGGGTATCAGTGGCCGGGAATCAGAGGAAGGTAATCAGAGGCAGGGGATCAAACACGGGGAATCAGAGGCTGGGAATCAGAGCTGGGGAATCAGAGGCGGGGAATCAGAGCTGGGGAATCACAGGCGGGGAATCAGAGATGGGGAATCAAGGGGGGAATCAGAGGCAGGGAATCAGATGCGGGGAATCAGAGGCGGGGAATCATAGATGGCGAATCAGAGGCGGGGAATCAGAGGTGGGCAATCAGAGGATGGGAATCAGATATGGGGAATCATAGGCGGGGAATCAGAGCTGGGGAATCACAGGCGGGGAATCAGAGTTGGGGAATCAGAGGCGGGGAATCAGATATGGGGAAACAGAGGCGGGGAATCAGAGGCGGTGAAACAGAGGCGGGGAATCAGATATTGGGAATCAGAGGTGGGGAATCAGAGTTGGGGAATCAGAGTCGGGGACTTAGATATGGGGAAACAGAGGCGGGGAATCAGAGGCGGGGAAACAGACGCGGGGAATCAGAGGCGGGGAATCATAGTTGGGAATCAGAGGCGGGGAATCAAAGGCGGGGAAACAGAGGCGGGGAATCAGATATGGGGAATCGGATGCGGGGAATCAGAGGCGGGGAATCAGAGCTGGGGAATCAGAGGCGGGGTATCAGAGTTGGGGCATCTGAGGTGGGGAATTAGATATGGGGAAACAGAGGCGGGGAATCAGAGGCGGGGAAACAGAGGCGAGGAATCAGATATGGGGAATCAGAGGTGGGGAATCAGAGGCAGGGAATCAGATGTGCGGAATCAGAGATGGGGAATCAGAGGCAGGGAATCAGAATCAGAAGCGGGGAATCAGAGGCCGGGAATCAGAGGCCGGGATTCAGATGCCGGGAATAAGAGGCCGGGAATCAGAGGTGGGGAATCAGAGTCCGGGAATCAGAGATGGGGATTCAGAGGCGGGGAATGATATATGGGGAATCAGAGGCGGGGAATCAGAGGTGGGGTAACAGAGGTGGGGATTCAGATATGGGGAATCAGAGGTGGCGAATCAAAGGCGGTGAATCAGAGATGGGGAATCAGAGGCGGGGAATCAGAGGCAGGGAATCAAACACGGGGAATCAGAGGCGGGGAATCAGAGCTGGGGAATCGGAGGCGGGGAATCAGAGTTGGGGAATCAGAGGCGGGGAATCAGATATGGGGAAACAGGGGCGGGGAATCAGAGGCAGGGAAACAGAGGCGGGGAATCAGATATGGGGAATCAGGGGTGGGGAATCAGAGGTTGGGAATCAGAGGCAGGGAATCAGAGGCGTGGAAACAGAGGCGGGGATTCAGATATGGGGAATCAGATGTGGGGAATCAGGGGCATGGAATCAGAGGCAGGGAATTAGATGTGGTGAATCAGAGATGGGGAATCAGAGGCAGGGAATCAGAATCAGAAGCGGGGTATCAGTGGCCGGGAATCAGAGGAAGGTAATCAGAGGCAGGGGATCAAACACGGGGAATCAGAGGCTGGAAATCAGAGCTGGGGAATCAGAGGCGGGGAATCATAGTTGGGAATCAGAGGCGGGGAATCAGATATGGGGAAACAGAGGCGGGGAATCAGAGGCGGGGAAACAGAGGCGGGGAATCAGATATGGGGAATCGGATGCGGGGAATCAGAGGCGGGGAATCAGAGCTGGGGAATCAGAGGCGGGGAATCAGAGTTGGGGCATCAGAGGTGGGGAATTAGATATAGGGAAACAGAGGCGGGGAATCAGAGGCGGGGAAACAGAGGCGGGGAATCAGATATGGGGAATCAGAGGTGGGGAATCAGAGGCAGGGAATCAGATGTGCGGAATCAGAGATGGGGAATCAGAGGCAGGGAATCAGAATCAGAAGCGGGGAATCAGAGGCCGGGAATCAGAGGCCGGGAATCAGATGCTGGGAATAAGAGGCCGGGAATCAGAGGTGGGGAATCAGAGTCCGGGAATCAGAGATGGGGATTCAGAGGCGGGGAATGAGATATGGAGAATCAGAGGCGGGGAATCAGAGGCCGGGAAACAGAGGTGGGGAATCAGATATGGGGAATCAGAGGTGGCGAATCAAAGGCGGTGAATCAGAGATGGGGTATCAGAGGCGGGGAATCAGAGGCAGGGAATCAGATGCGGGGAATCAGAGGCGGGGAATCAGAGCTGGCGAATCAGAGGCGGGGAATCAGAGGTGGGCAATCAGAGCCGGGGAATCAGATATGGGGAATCAGAGGCGGGGAATCAGAGGCGGGGACACAGAGGTGGGGAATCAGATATGGGGAAACAGAGGTGGCGAATCAAAGGCGGTGAATCAGAGATGGGGAATCAGAGGTGGGGAATCAGAGGCAGGGAATCAAAAACGGGGAATCAGAGGCGGGGAATCAGAGCTGGGGAATCAGAGGCGGGGAAGCAGAGTAGGAGAATCAGAGGTGGGGAATCAGATATGGGGAAACAGGGGCGGGGAATCAGAGGCTGGGAAACAGAGGCGGGGAATCAGATATGGGGAATCAGAGGTGTGGAATCAGAGGTTGGAAATCAGAGGCGTGGAAACAGAGGAGGGGAATCAGATATGGGGAATCAGAGGTGGCGAATTAAAGGCGGTGAATCAGAGATGGGGAATCAGGGCAGGGAATCAGAGGCAGGGAATCAAACACGGGGAATCAGAGGCGTGGAATCAGAGCTGGGGAATCAGAGGCGGGGATTCAGAGTTGGGGAATCAGAGGCGGGGAATCAGAGGCGGGGAAACAGAGGCTGGGAATCAGATATGGGGAATCAGAGGTGGGGAATCAGAGGTTGGGAATCAGAAGCAGGGAATCAGAGGCGGGGAATCAGAGGCGGGGAATCAGAGGCAGGAAATCCGATGTGCGGAATCGGAGATGGGGAATCAGAGGCAGGGAATCAGAGGCGGGGAATCAGAGGTGGGGAATCAGAGGCCGGGAATCAGATATGGGGAAACAGAGGCGGGGAATCAGAGGCGGGGAAACAGAGGCGGGGAATCAGATATGGGGAATCAGAGGTGGGGAATCAGAGGTTGGGAATCAGAGGCAGGGAATCAGAGGCTGGGAATCAGATGCAGGGAATCAGATGCGGGGAATCAGAGGCGGGGAATCAGAGCTGGGGAATCAGAGGTGGGGAATCAGAGTTGGGGAATCAGAGTCGGGGACTTAGATATGGGGAAACAGAGGCAGGGAATCAGAGGCGGGGAAACAGACGCGGGGAATCAGAGGCGGGTATCAGAGCTGGGGAATCAGAGGCGGGGAATCAGAGTTGGGGAATCAGAGGCGGGGAATCAGAGGCGGGGAATCAGAGGCGGGGAATCAGAGGCGGGGAAACAGAGGCAGGGAATCAGATATGGGGAATCAGAGGTGGGGTATCAGGGGCAGGGAATCAGTGGCAGGGAATCAGAGGCGGGTAATCAGAGGCGGGGAATCAGAGGCAGGGAATCAGACACGGGGAATCAGATATGGGGAAACAGAGGCGGGGAATCAGACGCGGGCAAACAGAGGCGGGGAATTAGATAAGGGGAATCAGAGGTGGGGAATCAGAGGTGGTGAATCAGAGATGGAGAATCACAGGCGGGGAATCAGAGGCAGGGAATAGAACACGGGGAATCAGAGGCGGGGAATCTGAGGCAGGGAATCTGTGGTGGGGAATCAGAGGAGGGAAAACAGGCGGGTAAACAGAGGCGGGAAAACATAGGCGGGGAATCAGAGTTGGGGAATCAGAGGCAGGGAATCAGATATGGGGAATCAGAGGCGGGGGATCAGAGGCGGGGAAACAGAGGCGGGGAATCAGATATGGGGAATCAGAGGTGGGGAATCAGGGGCAGGGAATCAGTGGCAGGGAATCAGAGGCGGGGAATCTGAGGCGGGGAATCAGAGGCTGGGAATCAGACACGGGGAATCAGAGGCGGGGAATCAGAGATGGGGAATCAGAGGCGGGGAATCAGAGGCAGGGAATCGGATGCCGGGAATCAGAGGCGGGGAATCAGAGCTGGGGAATCAGAGGCGGGGAATCAGAGTTGGGGAATCAGAGTTGGGGAATCAGAGGCGGGGAATCAGATATGGGGAAATAGAGGCGGGGAATCAGATATGGGGAATCAGAGGTGTGGAATCAGAGGTTGGGAATCAGAGGCAGGGAATCAGAGGCGGGGAAACAGAGGCAGGGAATCAGATATGGGGAATCGGAGGTGGCGAATCAAAGGCGGTGAAACAGAGATGGGGAATCAGAGGCGGGGAATCAGAGGCAGGGAATCAGAGCTGGGGAAACAGAGGCGGGGAATCAGATATGGGGAATCAGAGGTGGGGAATCAGGGGCGGGGAATCAGTGGCAGGGAATCAGAGGCCGGGAATAAAAGGCGGGGAATCAGAGCTGGGGAATCAGAGGCGGAGAATCAGAGTTGGGGAATCAGAGGAGGGGAATCAGATATGGGGAAACAGAGGCCGGGAATCAGAGGCAGGGAAACAGAGGCGGGGAATCAGATATGGGGAATCAGAGGTGGGGAATTAGAGGTTGCGAATCAGAGGCGGGGAATCAGAGGCGGGGAATAAGAGGCAGGGAATCGGATGTGCGGAATCAGAGATGGGGAATCAGAGGTGGGGATTCAGAGGTGGTAATTCAGAGAAGGGGAATCAGAGGCTGGGAATCAGAGGCAGGGAATCAGACGCAGGGAATCAGAGGCGGGGAATCATAGCTGGCGAATTAGAGGAGGGGAATCAGAGTTGGGGAATCGGAGTCGGGGAATCAGATATGGGGAAACAGAGGCGGGGAATCAGAGGTGGGGAAACAGAGGTGGGTAATCAGATATGGGGAATCAGAGGTGGGGAATCAGAGGCAGGGAATCAGATGTGCGGAATCAGAGATGGGGAATCAGAGGCAGGGAATCAGAATCAGAAGCAGGGAATCAGAGGCCGGAATCAGATGCTGGGAATCAGAGGCCTGGAATCAGAGGCGGGGAATCAGAGGCAGGGAATCAGATGCGGGGAATCAGAGGCGGGGAATCAGAGCAGGGGAATCAGAGGCAGGGTATTAGAGTTGGGGAATCAGAGGCGGGGAATCAGATATGGGGAAACAGAGGTGGGGAATCAGAGGCGGGGAAACAGAGGCAGGGAATCAGATATGGGGAATCAGAGGTGGGGAATCAGAGGTGGGGAATCATAGGCAGGGAATCGGATGTGCGGAATCAGAGATGGGGAATCAGAGGCCGGGGATGAGAGGTGGTGAATCAGATATGGGGAATCAGAGGCGGGGAATCAGAGGCAGAGAATCAGACGCGGGGAATCAGAGGTGGGCAATCAGAGGCGGGGAATCAGATATGGGGAATCAGAGGCGGGGAATCAGAGGCGGGGAAACAGAGGCGGGGAATCAGATATGGGGAATCAGAGGTGGGGCATCAGAAGTTGTGAATCACAGATGGGGAATTAGAGGCGGGGAATCAGAGGTTGGGAATCAGAGGCCTGGAATCAGAGGCGGGGAATCAGAGGCAGGGAATCAGATGCGGGGAATCAGAGGAGGGGAATCAGAGCTGGGGAATCAGAGGCGGAGTATTAGAGTTGGGGAATCAGAGGCGGGTAATCAGACGCGGGGAATCAGAGGGGGGGAATCATAGCTGGCGAATCAGAGGCGGGGAATCAGAGGTGGGCAATCAGAGGCCGGGAATCAGAGGTGGTGAATCAGAGATGGGGAATCAGAGGCGGGGAATCAGTGGCAGGGAATCAGATATGGGGAATCAGAGGCGTGGAATCAGAGGCAGGGAATCAGACACGGGGAATCAGACACGGGGAATCAGAGGTGGGGAATCAGAGATGGGGAATCAGAGGCGGTGAATCAGAGATGGGGAATCAGAGGCGGGGAATCAGAGGCAGGAAATCAGACACGGGGATTCAGAGGCTGGGAATCAGACGGGGGGAATCAAAGGCGGGGAATCAGATCTGGGGAATCAGAGGCAGGGAATCAGAGGCGGGGAATCAGATATGGGGAATCAGAGGCTGGTATTCAGAGGCGGGGAATCAGAGGCAGGGAATCAGACACGGGGAATCAGAGGTGGGGAATCAGAGATGGGGAATCAGAGGCGGGGAATCAGAGTTGGGGAATCAGAGGCAGGGAATCGGATGTGCGGAATCAGAGATGGGGAATCAGAGGTGGGGAATCAGAGGCGGTGAATCAGAGATGGGGAATCAGAGGCGGGGAATCAGAGGCAGGAAATCAGACACGGGGATTCAGAGGCTGGGAATCAGACAGGGGGAATCAAAGGCGGGGAATCAGAGCTGGGGAATCAGAGGCAGGGAATCAGAGTTGGGGATTCAGAGACGGGGAATCAGATATGGGGAAACAGAGGCGGGGAATCAGAGGCGGGCAAACAGAGGCGGGGAATTAGATATGGGGAATCAGATGTGGGGAATCAGAGGTGGTGAATCAGTGATGGGGAATCACAGGCGGGGAATCAGAGGCAGGGAATAGAACGCAGGGAATCAGAGGCAGGGAATCAGAGCTGGGGAATCAGAGGCGGGGAATCATAGTTGGGAATCAGAGGCGGGGAATCAGATATGGGGAAACAGAGGCGGGGAATCAGAGGCGGGGAAACAGAGGCGGGGAATCAGATATGGGGAATCGGATGCGGGGAATCAGAGGTGGGGAATCAGAGCTGGGGAATCAGAGGCGGGGAATCAGAGTTGGGGCATCAGAGGTGGGGAATTAGATATAGGGAAACAGAGGCGGGGAATCAGATGCGGGGAAACAGAGGCGGGGAATCAGATATGGGGAATCAGAGGTGGGGAATCAGAGGCAGGGAATCAGATGTGCGGAATCAAAGATGGGGAATCAGAGGCAGGGAATCAGAATCAGAAGCGGGGAATCAGAGGCCGGGAATCAGAGGCCGGGAATCAGATGCTGGGAATAAGAGGCCGGGAATCAGAGGTGGGGAATCAGAGTCCGGGAATCAGAGATGGGGATTCAGAGGCGGGGAATGAGATATGGAGAATCAGAGGCGGGGAATCAGAGGCCGGGAAACAGAGGTGGGGAATCAGATATGGGGAATCAGAGGTGGCGAATCAAAGGCGGTGAATCAGAGATGGGGAATCAGAGGCGGGGAATCAGAGGCAGGGAATCAGATGCGGGGAATCAGAGGCGGGGAATCAGAGCTGGCGAATCAGAGGCGGGGAATCAGAGGTGGGCAATCAGAGCCGGGGAATCAGATATGGGGAATCAGAGGCGGGGAATCAGAGGCGGGGAAACAGAGGTGGGGAATCAGATATGGGGAAACAGAGGTGGCGAATCAAAGGCGGTGAATCAGAGATGGGGAATCAGAGGCGGGGAATCAGAGGCAGGGAATCAAAAACGGGGAATCAGAGGCGGGGAATCAGAGCTGGGGAATCAGAGGCGGGGAAGCAGAGTAGGAGAATCAGAGGTGGGGAATCAGATATGGGGAAACAGGGGCGGGGAATCAGAGGAGGGGAATCAGATATGGGGAATCAGAGGTGGCGAATTAAAGGCGGTGAATCAGAGATGGGGAATCAGGGCAGGGAATCAGAGGCAGGGAATCAAACACGGGGAATCAGAGGCGTGGAATCAGAGCTGGGGAATCAGAGGCGGGGATTCAGAGTTGGGGAATCAGAGGCGGGGAATCAGAGGCGGGGAAACAGAGGCGGGGAATCAGATATGGGGAATCAGAGGTGGGGAATCAGAGGTTGGGAATCAGAAGCAGGGAATCAGAGGCGGGGAATCAGAGGCGGGGAATCAGAGGCAGGAAATCCGATGTGCGGAATCAGATATGGGGAATCAGGGCAGGGAATCAGAGGCAGGGAATCAAACACGGGGAATCAGAGGCGTGGAATCAGAGCTGGGGAATCAGAGGCGGGGATTCAGAGTTGGGGAATCAGAGGCGGGGAATCAGAGGCGGGGAAACAGAGGCGGGGAATCAGATATGGGGAATCAGAGGTGGGGAATCAGAGGTTGGGAATCAGAAGCAGGGAATCAGAGGCGGGGAATCAGAGGCGGGGAATCAGAGGCAGGAAATCCGATGTGCGGAATCGGAGATGGGGAATCAGAGGCAGGGAATCAGAGGCGGGGAATCAGAGGCGGGGAATCAGAGGCAGGGAATCAGACACGGGGAATCAGATATGGGGAAACAGAGGCGGGGAATCAGAGGCGGGCAAACAGAGGCGGGGAATTAGATATGGGAATCAGAGGTGGGGAATCAGAGGTGGTGAATCAGAGATGGGGAATCACAGGCGGGGAATCAGAGGCAGGGAATAGAACGCGGGGAATCAGAGGCGGGGAATCAGAGCTGGGGAATCAGAGGCGGGGAATCATAGTTGGGAATCAGAGGCGGGGAATCAGATAGGGGGAAACTGAGGCGGGGAATCAAAGGCGGGGAAACAGAGGCGGGGAATCAGATATGGGGAATCGGATGCGGGGAATCAGAGGCGGGGAATCAGAGCTGGGGAATCAGAGGCGGGGTATCAGAGTTGGGGCATCTGAGGTGGGGAATTAGATATGGGGAAACAGAGGCGGGGAATCAGAGGCGGGGAAACAGAGGCGAGGAATCAGATATGGGGAATCAGAGGTGGGGAATCAGAGGCAGGGAATCAGATGTGCGGAATCTGAGATGGGGAATCAGAGGCAGGGAATCAGAATCAGAAGCGGGGAATCAGAGGCCGGGAATCAGAGGCCGGGATTCAGATGCCGGGAATAAGAGTCCGGGAATCAGAGGTGGGGAATCAGAGTCCGGGAATCAGAGATGGGGATTCAGAGGCGGGGAATGATATATGGGGAATCAGAGGCGGGGAATCAGAGGTGGGGTAACAGAGGTGGGGAATCAGATATGGGGAATCAGAGGTGGCGAATCAAAGGCGGTGAATCAGAGATGGGGAATCAGAGGCGGGGAATCAGAGGCAGGGAATCAAACACGGGGAATCAGAGGCGGGGAATCAGAGCTGGGGAATCGGAGGCGGGGAATCAGAGTTGGGGAATCAGAGGCGGGGAATCAGATATGGGGAAACAGGGGCGGGGAATCAGAGGCAGGGAAACAGAGGCGGGGAATCAGATATGGGGAATCAGGGGTGGGGAATCAGAGGCAGGGAATCAAACACGGGGAATCAGAGGCGGGGAATCAGAGCTGGGGAATCGGAGGCGGGGAATCAGAGTTGGGGAATCAGAGGCAGGGAATCAGATATGGGGAAACAGGGGCGGGGAATCAGAGGCAGGGAAACAGAGGCGGGGAATCAGATATGGGGAATCAGGGGTGGGGAATCAGAGGTTGGGAATCAGAGGCAGGGAATCAGAGGCGTGGAAACAGAGGCGGGGATTCAGATATGGGGAATCAGAGGTGGGGATTCAGGGGCGTGGAATCAGAGGCAGGGAATTAGATGTGGTGAATCAGAGATGGGGAATCAGAGGCAGGGAATCAGAATCAGAAGCGGGGTATCAGTGGCCGGGAATCAGAGGAAGGTAATCAGAGGCAGGGGATCAAACACGGGGAATCAGAGGCTGGGAATCAGAGCTGGGGAATCAGAGGCGGGGAATCAGAGCTGGGGAATCACAGGCGGGGAATCAGAGATGGGGAATCAAGGGGGGAATCAGAGGCAGGGAATCAGATGCGGGGAATCAGAGGCGGGGAATCATAGATGGCGAATCAGAGGCGGGGAATCAGAGGTGGGCAATCAGAGGATGGGAATCAGATATGGGGAATCATAGGCGGGGAATCAGAGCTGGGGAATCACAGGCGGGGAATCAGAGTTGGGGAATCAGAGGCGGGGAATCAGATATGGGGAAACAGAGGCGGGGAATCAGAGGCGGTGAAACAGAGGCGGGGAATCAGATATTGGGAATCAGAGGTGGGGAATCAGAGTTGGGGAATCAGAGTCGGGGACTTAGATATGGGGAAACAGAGGCGGGGAATCAGAGGCGGGGAAACAGACGCGGGGAATCAGAGGCGGGGAATCATAGTTGGGAATCAGAGGCGGGGAATCAAAGGCGGGGAAACAGAGGCGGGGAATCAGATATGGGGAATCGGATGCGGGGAATCAGAGGCGGGGAATCAGAGCTGGGGAATCAGAGGCGGGGTATCAGAGTTGGGGCATCTGAGGTGGGGAATTAGATATGGGGAAACAGAGGCGGGGAATCAGAGGCGGGGAAACAGAGGCGAGGAATCAGATATGGGGAATCAGAGGTGGGGAATCAGAGGCAGGGAATCAGATGTGCGGGATCAGAGATGGGGAATCAGAGGCAGGGAATCAGAATCAGAAGCGGGGAATCAGAGGCCGGGAATCAGAGGCCGGGATTCAGATGCCGGGAATAAGAGGCCGGGAATCAGAGGTGGGGAATCAGAGTCCGGGAATCAGAGATGGGGATTCAGAGGCGGGGAATGATATATGGGGAATCAGAGGCGGGGAATCAGAGGTGGGGTAACAGAGGTGGGGATTCAGATATGGGGAATCAGAGGTGGCGAATCAAAGGCGGTGAATCAGAGATGGGGAATCAGAGGCGGGGAATCAGAGGCAGGGAATCAAACACGGGGAATCAGAGGCGGGGAATCAGAGCTGGGGAATCGGAGGCGGGGAATCAGAGTTGGGGAATCAGAGGCGGGGAATCAGATATGGGGAAACAGGGGCGGGGAATCAGAGGCAGGGAAACAGAGGCGGGGAATCAGATATGGGGAATCAGGGGTGGGGAATCAGAGGTTGGGAATCAGAGGCAGGGAATCAGAGGCGTGGAAACAGAGGCGGGGATTCAGATATGGGGAATCAGATGTGGGGAATCAGGGGCATGGAATCAGAGGCAGGGAATTAGATGTGGTGAATCAGAGATGGGGAATCAGAGGCAGGGAATCAGAATCAGAAGCGGGGTATCAGTGGCCGGGAATCAGAGGAAGGTAATCAGAGGCAGGGGATCAAACACGGGGAATCAGAGGCTGGAAATCAGAGCTGGGGAATCAGAGGCGGGGAATCAGAGCTGGGGAATCACAGGCGGGGAATCAGAGATGGGGAATCAAGGGGGGAATCAGAGGCAGGGAATCAGATGCGGGGAATCAGAGGCGGGGAATCATAGATGGCGAATCAGAGGCTGGGAATCAGAGGTGGGCAATCAGAGGATGGGAATCAGAGGCGGGGAATCAGAGCTGGGGAATCACAGGCGGGGAATCAGAGTTGGGGAATCAGAGGCGGGGAATCAGATATGGGGAAACAGAGGCGGGGAATCAGAGGCGGTGAAACAGAGGCGGGGAATCAGATATTGGGAATCAGAGGTGGGGAATCAGAGGTTGGGAATCAGAGGCCTGGAATCAGAGGCGGGGAATCAGAGGCAGGGAATCAGATGCGGGGAATCAGAGGAGGGGAATCAGAGCTGGGGAATCAGAGGCGGAGTATTAGAGTTGGGGAATCAGAGGCGGGGAATCAGACGCGGGGAATCAGAGGGGGGGAATCATAGCTGGCGAATCAGGGGCGGGGAATCAGAGGTGGGCAATCAGAGGCCGGGAATCAGAGGTGGTGAATCAGAGATGTGGAATCAGAGGCGGGGAATCAGTGGCAGGGAATCAGATATGGGGAATCAGAGGCGTGGAATCAGAGGCAGGGAATCAGACACGGGGAATCAGACACGGGGAATCAGAGGTGGGGAATCAGAGATGGGGAATCAGAGGCGGTGAATCAGAGATGGGGAATCAGAGGCGGGGAATCAGAGGCAGGAAATCAGACACGGGGATTCAGAGGCTGGGAATCAGACGGGGGGAATCAAAGGCGGGGAATCAGAGCTGGGGAATCAGAGGCAGGGAATCAGAGGCGGGGAATCAGATATGGGGAATCAGAGGCTGGTATTCAGAGGCGGGGAATCAGAGGCAGGGAATCAGACACGGGGAATCAGAGCTGGGGAATCAGAGGCAGGGAATCAGAGTTGGGGATTCAGAGACGGGGAATCAGATATGGGGAAACAGAGGCGGGGAATCAGAGGCGGGCAAACAGAGGCGGGGAATTAGATATGGGGAATCAGATGTGGGGAATCAGAGGTGGTGAATCAGTGATGGGGAATCACAGGCGGGGAATCAGAGGCAGGGAATAGAACGCAGGGAATCAGAGGCAGGGAATCAGAGCTGGGGAATCAGAGGCGGGGAATCATAGTTGGGAATCAGAGGCGGGGAATCAGATATGGGGAAACAGATGCGGGGAATCAGAGGCGGGGAAACAGAGGCGGGGAATCAGATATGGGGAATCGGATGCGGGGAATCAGAGGCGGGGAATCAGAGCTGGGGAATCAGAGGCGGGGAGTCAGAGTTGGGGCATCAGAGGTGGGGAATTAGATATAGGGAAACAGAGGCGGGGAATCAGAGGCGGGGAAACAGAGGCGGGGAATCAGATATGGGGAATCAGAGGTGGGGAATCAGAGGCAGGGAATCAGATGTGCGGAATCAGAGATGGGGAATCAGAGGCAGGGAATCAGAATCAGAAGCGGGGAATCAGAGGCCGGGAATCAGAGGCCGGGAATCAGATGCTGGGAATAAGAGGCCGGGAATCAGAGGTGGGGAATCAGAGTCCGGGAATCAGAGATGGGGATTCAGAGGCGGGGAATGAGATATGGAGAATCAGAGGCGGGGAATCAGAGCTGGGGAAACAGAGGCGGGGAATCAGATATGGGGAATCAGAGGTGGCGAATCAAAGGCGGTGAATCAGAGATGGGGAATCAGAGGCGGGGAATCAGAGGCAGGGAATCAGATGCGGGGAATCAGAGGCGGGGAATCAGAGCTGGCGAATCAGAGGCGGGGAATCAGAGGTGGGCAATCAGAGCCGGGGAATCAGATATGGGGAATCAGAGGCGGGGAATCAGAGGCGGGGAAACAGAGGTGGGGAATCAGATATGGGGAAACAGAGGTGGCGAATCAAAGGCGGTGAATCAGAGATGGGGAATCAGAGGCGGGGAATCAGAGGCAGGGAATCAAAAACGGGGAATCAGAGGCGGGGAATCAGAGCTGGGGAATCAGAGGCGGGGAAGCAGAGTAGGAGAATCAGAGGTGGGGAATCAGATATGGGGAAACAGGGGCGGGGAATCAGAGGCTGGGAAACAGAGGCGGGGAATCAGATATGGGGAATCAGAGGTGTGGAATCAGAGGTTGGGAATCAGAGGCGGGGAAACAGATGAGGGGAATCAGATATGGGGAATCAGAGGTGGCGAATTAAAGGCGGTGAATCAGAGATGGGGAATCAGGGCAGGGAATCAGAGGCAGGGAATCAAACACGGGGAATCAGAGGCGTGGAATCAGAGCTGGGGAATCAGAGGCGGGGATTCAGAGTTGGGGAATCAGAGGCGGGGAATCAGAGGCGGGGAAACAGAGGCGGGGAATCAGATATGGGGAATCAGAGGTGGGGATTCAGAGGTTGGGAATCAGAAGCAGGGAATCAGAGGCGGGGAATCAGAGGCGGGGAATCAGAGGCAGGAAATCCGATGTGCGGAATCGGAGATGGGGAATCAGAGGCAGGGAATCAGAGGCGGGGAATCAGAGGCGGGGAATCAGAGGCCGGGAATCAGATATGGGGAAACAGAGGCGGGGAATCAGAGGCGGGGAAACAGAGGCGGGGAATCAGATATGGGGAATCAGAGGTGGGGAATCAGAGGTTGGGAATCAGAGGCAGGGAATCAGAGGCTGGGAATCAGAGGCGGGGAATCAGAGGCCGGGAATCAGATATGGGGAAACAGAGGCAGGGAATCAGAGGCGGGGAAACAGAGGCGGGGAATCAGATATGGGGAATCAGAGGTGGGGAATCAGAGGTGGGGAATCAGAGTTGGGGAATCAGAGTCGGGGACTTAGATATGGGGAAACAGAGGCAGGGAATCAGAGGCGGGGAAACAGACGCGGGGAATCAGAGGCGGGTATCAGAGCTGGGGAATCAGAGGCGGGGAATCAGAGTTGGGGAATCAGAGGCGGGGAATCAGAGGCGGGGAATCAGAGGCGGGGAATCAGAGGCGGGGAAACAGAGGCAGGGAATCAGATATGGGGAATCAGAGGTGGGGTATCAGGGGCAGGGAATCAGTGGCAGGGAATCAGAGGCGGGGAATCAGAGGCGGGGAATCAGAGGCAGGGAATCAGACACGGGGAATCAGATATGGGGAAACAGAGGCGGGGAATCAGACGCGGGCAAACAGAGGCGGGGAATTAGATAAGGGGAATCAGAGGTGGGGAATCAGAGGTGGTGAATCAGAGATGGAGAATCACAGGCGGGGAATCAGAGGCAGGGAATAGAACACGGGGAATCAGAGGCGGGGAATCTGAGGCAGGGAATCTGTGGTGGGGAATCAGAGGAGGGAAAACAGGCGGGTAAACAGAGGCGGGCAAACATAGGCGGGGAATCAGAGTTGGGGAATCAGAGGCAGGGAATCAGATATGGGGAATCAGAGGCGGGGGATCAGAGGTGGGGAAACAGAGGCGGGGAATCAGATATGGGGAATCAGAGGTGGGGAATCAGGGGCAGGGAATCAGTGGCAGGGAATCAGAGGCGGGGAATCTGAGGCGGGGAATCAGAGGCTGGGAATCAGACACGGGGAATCAGAGGCGGGGAATCAGAGATGGGGAATCAGAGGCGGGGAATCAGAGGCAAGGAATCGGATGCCGGGAATCAGAGGCGGGGAATCAGAGCTGGGGAATCAGAGGCGGGGAATCAGAGTTGGGGAATCAGAGTTGGGGAATCAGAGGCGGGGAATCAGATATGGGGAAATAGAGGCGGTGAATCAGATATGGGGAATCAGAGGTGTGGAATCAGAGGTTGGGAATCAGAGGCAGGGAATCAGAGGCGGGGAAACAGAGGCAGGGAATCAGATATGGGGAATCAGAGGTGGCGAATCAAAGGCGGTGAAACAGAGATGGGGAATCAGAGGCGGGGAATCAGAGGCAGGGAATCAGAGCTGGGGAAACAGAGGCGGGGAATCAGATATGGGGAATCAGAGGTGGGGAATCAGGGGCGGGGAATCAGTGGCAGGGAATCAGAGGCCGGGAATAAAAGGCGGGGAATCAGAGCTGGGGAATCAGAGGCGGGGAATCAGAGTTGGGGAATCAGAGGAGGGGAATCAGATATGGGGAAACAGAGGCTGGGAATCAGAGGCAGGGAAACAGAGGCGGGGAATCAGATATGGGGAATCAGAGGTGGGGAATTAGAGGTTGCGAATCAGAGGCGGGGAATCAGAGGCGGGGAATAAGAGGCAGGGAATCGGATGTGCGGAATCAGAGATGGGGAATCAGAGGTGGGGATTCAGAGGTGGTAATTCAGAGAAGGGGAATCAGAGGCTGGGAATCAGAGGCAGGGAATCAGACGCAGGGAATCAGAGGCGGGGAATCATAGCTGGCGAATTAGAGGAGGGGAATCAGAGTTGGGGAATCAGAGTCGGGGAATCAGATATGGGGAAACAGAGGCGGGGAATCAGAGGTGGGGAAACAGAGGCGGGTAATCAGATATGGGGAATCAGAGGTGGGGAATCAGAGGCAGGGAATCAGATGTGCGGAATCAGAGATGGGGAATCAGAGGCAGGGAATCAGAATCAGAAGCAGGGAATCAGAGGCCGGAATCAGATGCTGGGAATCAGAGGCCTGGAATCAGAGGCGGGGAATCAGAGGCAGGGAATCAGATGCGGGGAATCAGAGGCGGGGAATCAGAGCTGGGGAATCAGAGGCAGGGTATTAGAGTTGGGGAATCAGAGGCGGGGAATCAGATATGGGGAAACAGAGGTGGGGAATCAGAGGCGGGGAAACAGAGGCAGGGAATCAGATATGGGGAATCAGAGGCGGGGAATCAGAGGTGGGGAATCATAGGCAGGGAATCAGATGCGGGGAATCAGAGGAGGGGAATCAGAGCTGGGGAATCAGAGGCGGAGTATTAGAGTTGGGGAATCAGAGGCGGGTAATCAGACGCGGGGAATCAGAGGGGGGGAATCATAGCTGGCGAATCAGAGGCGGGGAATCAGAGGTGGGCAATCAGAGGCCGGGAATCAGAGGTGGTGAATCAGAGATGGGGAATCAGAGGCGGGGAATCAGTGGCAGGGAATCAGATATGGGGAATCAGAGGCGTGGAATCAGAGGCAGGGAATCAGACACGGGGAATCAGACACGGGGAATCAGAGGTGGGGAATCAGAGATGGGGAATCAGAGGCGGTGAATCAGAGATGGGGAATCAGAGGCGGGGAATCAGAGGCAGGAATTCAGACACGGGGATTCAGAGGCTGGGAATCAGACGGGGGGAATCAAAGGCGGGGAATCAGAGCTGGGGAATCAGAGGCAGGGAATCAGAGGCGGGGAATCAGAGGCAGGGAATCAGACACGGGGAATCAGAGGTGGGGAATCAGAGATGGGGAATCAGAGGCGGGGAATCAGAGTTGGGGAATCAGAGGCAGGGAATCGGATGTGCGGAATCAGAGATGGGGAATCAGAGGTGGGGAATCAGAGGCGGTGAATCAGAGATGGGGAATCAGAGGCGGGGAATCAGAGGCAGGAAATCAGACACGGGGATTCAGAGGCTGGGAATCAGACAGGGGGAATCAAAGGCGGGGAATCAGAGCTGGGGAATCAGAGGCAGGGAATCAGAGTTGGGGATTCAGAGACGGGGAATCAGATATGGGGAAACAGAGGCGGGGAATCAGAGGCGGGCAAACAGAGGCGGGGAATTAGATATGGGGAATCAGATGTGGGGAATCAGAGGTGGTGAATCAGTGATGGGGAATCACAGGCGGGGAATCAGAGGCAGGGAATAGAACGCAGGGAATCAGAGGCAGGGAATCAGAGCTGGGGAATCAGAGGCGGGGAATCATAGTTGGGAATCAGAGGCGGGGAATCAGATATGGGGAAACAGAGGCGGGGAATCAGAGGCGGGGAAACAGAGGCGGGGAATCAGATATGGGGAATCGGATGCGGGGAATCAGAGGTGGGGAATCAGAGCTGGGGAATCAGAGGCGGGGAATCAGAGTTGGGGCATCAGAGGTGGGGAATTAGATATAGGGAAACAGAGGCGGGGAATCAGATGCGGGGAAACAGAGGCGGGGAATCAGATATGGGGAATCAGAGGTGGGGAATCAGAGGCAGGGAATCAGATGTGCGGAATCAGAGATGGGGAATCAGAGGCAGGGAATCAGAATCAGAAGCGGGGAATCAGAGGCCGGGAATCAGAGGCCGGGAATCAGATGCTGGGAATAAGAGGCCGGGAATCAGAGGTGGGGAATCAGAGTCCGGGAATCAGAGATGGGGATTCAGAGGCGGGGAATGAGATATGGAGAATCAGAGGCGGGGAATCAGAGGCCGGGAAACAGAGGTGGGGAATCAGATATGGGGAATCAGAGGTGGCGAATCAAAGGCGGTGAATCAGAGATGGGGAATCAGAGGCGGGGAATCAGAGGCAGGGAATCAGATGCGGGGAATCAGAGGCGGGGAATCAGAGCTGGCGAATCAGAGGCGGGGAATCAGAGGTGGGCAATCAGAGCCGGGGAATCAGATATGGGGAATCAGAGGCGGGGAATCAGAGGCGGGGAAACAGAGGTGGGGAATCAGATATGGGGAAACAGAGGTGGCGAATCAAAGGCGGTGAATCAGAGATGGGGAATCAGAGGCGGGGAATCAGAGGCAGGGAATCAAAAACGGGGAATCAGAGGCGGGGAATCAGAGCTGGGGAATCAGAGGCGGGGAAGCAGAGTAGGAGAATCAGAGGTGGGGAATCAGATATGGGGAAACAGGGGCGGGGAATCAGAGGAGGGGAATCAGATATGGGGAATCAGAGGTGGCGAATAAAAGGCGGTGAATCAGAGATGGGGAATCAGGGCAGGGAATCAGAGGCAGGGAATCAAACACGGGGAATCAGAGGCGTGGAATCAGAGCTGGGGAATCAGAGGCGGGGATTCAGAGTTGGGGAATCAGACGCGGGGAATCAGAGGGGGGGAATCATAGCTGGCGAATCAGGGGCGGGGAATCAGAGGTGTGCAATCAGAGGCCGGGAATCAGAGGTGGTGAATCAGAGATGGGGAATCAGAGGCGGGGAATCAGTGGCAGGGAATCAGATATGGGGAATCAGAGGCGTGGAATCAGAGGCAGGGAATCAGACACGGGGAATCAGACACGGGGAATCAGAGGTGGGGAATCAGAGATGGGGAATCAGAGGCGGTGAATCAGAGATGGGGAATCAGAGGCGGGGAATCAGAGGCAGGAAATCAGACACGGGGATTCAGAGGCTGGGAATCAGACGCGGGGAATCAAAGGCGGGGAATCAGAGCTGGGGAATCAGAGGCAGGGAATCAGAGGCGGGGAATCAGATATGGGGAATCAGAGGCTGGTATTCAGAGGCGGGGAATCAGAGACAGGGAATCAGACACGGGGAATCAGAGCTGGGGAATCAGAGGCAGGGAATCAGAGTTGGGGATTCAGAGACGGGGAATCAGATATGGGGAAACAGAGGCGGGGAATCAGAGGCGGGCAAACAGAGGCGGGGAATTAGATATGGGGAATCAGATGTGGGGAATCAGAGGTGGTGAATCAGTGATGGGGAATCACAGGCGGGGAATCAGAGGCAGGGAATAGAACGCAGGGAATCAGAGGCAGGGAATCAGAGCTGGGGAATCAGAGGCGGGGAATCATAGTTGGGAATCAGAGGCGGGGAATCAGATATGGGGAAACAGAGGCGGGGAATCAGAGGCGGGGAAACAGAGGCGGGGAATCAGATATGGGGAATCGGATGCGGGGAATCAGAGGCGGGGAATCAGAGCTGGGGAATCAGAGGCGGGGAGTCAGAGTTGGGGCATCAGAGGTGGGGAATTAGATATAGGGAAACAGAGGCGGGGAATCAGAGGCGGGGAAACAGAGGCGGGGAATCAGATATGGGGAATCAGAGGTGGGGAATCAGAGGCAGGGAATCAGATGTGCGGAATCAGAGATGGGGAATCAGAGGCAGGGAATCAGAATCAGAAGCGGGGAATCAGAGGCCGGGAATCAGAGGCCGGGAATCAGATGCTGGGAATAAGAGGCCGGGAATCAGAGGTGGGGAATCAGAGTCCGGGAATCAGAGATGGGGATTCAGAGGCGGGGAATGAGATATGGAGAATCAGAGGCGGGGAATCAGAGCTGGGGAAACAGAGGCGGGGAATCAGATATGGGGAATCAGAGGTGGCGAATCAAAGGCGGTGAATCAGAGATGGGGAATCAGAGGCGGGGAATCAGAGGCAGGGAATCAGATGCGGGGAATCAGAGGCGGGGAATCAGAGCTGGCGAATCAGAGGCGGGGAATCAGAGGTGGGCAATCAGAGCCGGGGAATCAGATATGGGGAATCAGAGGCGGGGAATCAGAGGAGGGGAAACAGAGGTGGGGAATCAGATATGGGGAAACAGAGTTGGCGAATCAAAGGCGGTGAATCAGAGATGGGGAATCAGATGCGGGGAATCAGAGGCAGGGAATCAAAAACGGGGAATCAGAGGCGGGGAATCAGAGCTGGGGAATCAGAGGCGGGGAAGCAGAGTAGGAGAATCAGAGGTGGGGAATCAGATATGGGGAAACAGGGGCGGGGAATCAGAGGCTGGGAAACAGAGGCGGGGAATCAGATATGGGGAATCAGAGGTGTGGAATCAGAGGTTGGGAATCAGAGGCGGGGAAACAGATGAGGGGAATCAGATATGGGGAATCAGAGGTGGCGAATTAAAGGCGGTGAATCAGAGATGGGGAATCAGGGCAGGGAATCAGAGGCAGGGAATCAAACACGGGGAATCAGAGGCGTGGAATCAGAGCTGGGGAATCAGAGGCGGGGATTCAGAGTTGGGGAATCAGAGGCGGGGAATCAGAGGCGGGGAAACAGAGGCGGGGAATCAGATATGGGGAATCAGAGGTGGGGAATCAGAGGTTGGGAATCAGAAGCAGGGAATCAGAGGCGGGGAATCAGAGGCGGGGAATCAGAGGCAGGAAATCCGATGTGCGGAATCGGAGATGGGGAATCAGAGGCAGGGAATCAGAGGCGGGGAATCAGAGGCGGGGAATCAGAGGCCGGGAATCAGATATGGGGAAACAGAGGCGGGGAATCAGAGGCGGGGAAACAGAGGCGGGGAATCAGATATGGGGAATCAGAGGTGGGGAATCAGAGGTTGGGAATCAGAGGCAGGGAATCAGAGGCTGGGAATCAGATGCAGGGAATCAGATGCGGGGAATCAGAGGCGGGGAATCAGAGCTGGGGAATCAGAGGTGGGGAATCAGAGTTGGGGAATCAGAGTCGGGGACTTAGATATGGGGAAACAGAGGCAGGGAATCAGAGGCGGGGAAACAGACGCGGGGAATCAGAGGCGGGTATCAGAGCTGGGGAATCAGAGGCGGGGAATCAGAGTTGGGGCATCAGAGGTGGGGAATTAGATATCGGGAAACAGAGGTGGGGAATCAGAGGCGGGGAAACAGAGGCGGGGAATCAGATATGGGGAATCAGAGGTGGGGAATCAGAGATGGGGTATCAGAGCTGGGGAATCAGAGGCGGGGAATCAGAGTTGGGGCATCAGAGGTGGGGAATTAGATATCGGGAAACAGAGGTGGGGAATCAGAGGCGGGGAAACAGAGGCGGGGAATCAGATATGGGGAATCAGAGGTGGCGAATCAAAGGCGGTGAAACAGAGATGGGGAATCAGGGCAGGGAATCAGAGGCAGGGAATCAGAGCTGGGGAAACAGAGGCGGGGAATCAGATATGGGAAATCAGAGGTGGGGAATCAGGGGCGGGGAATCAGTGGCAGGGAATCAGAGCTTGGGAATCAGAGGTGGGGAATCAGAGCTGGGGAAACAGAGGCGGGGAATCAGATATGGGGAATCAGAGGTGGGGAATCAGGGGCGGGGAATCAGTGGCAGGGAATCAGAGGCCGGGAATAAAAGGCTGGGAATCAGAGCTGGGGAATCAGAGGCGGGGAATCAGAGTTGGGGAATCAGAGGAGGGGAATCAGATATGGGGAAACAGAGGCCGGGAATCAGAGGCAGGCTAACAGAGGCGGGGAATCAGATATGGGGAATCAGAGGTGGGGAATTAGAGGTTGCGAATCAGAGGCGGGGAAACAGAGGCGGGGAATCAAATATAGGGAATCAGAGGTGGGGAATCAGAGGTTGTGAATCAGAGATGGGGAATCAAGGCGGGGAATCAGAGGCAGGGAATCAGACGCGGGGAATCAGAGGCGGGGATTCAGAGCTGGGGAATCAGAGGCGGTGAATCAGAGTTGGGGAATCAGAGGCAGGGAATCAGATATGGGGAATCAGAGGCCGGGAATCAGAGGCGGGGAAACAGAGGCGGGGAATCAGATATGGGGAATCAGAATTGGGGAATCAGGGGCAGGGAATCAGTGGCAGGGAATCAGAGGCGGGGAATCAGAGGCGGGGAATCAGAGGCAGGGAATCAGACACGGGGAATCGGAGGCGGGGAATCAGAGATGGGGAATCAGAGGCGGGGAATCAGAGGCAGGGAATCGGACTCCGGGAATCAGAGTCGGGGAATCAGAGCTGGGGAATCAGAGGCGGGGAATCAGAGTTGGGGAATCAGAGGCTGGGAATCAGATATGGGGAAATAGAGGCGGGGAATCAGATATGGGGAATCAGAGGTGTGGAATCAGAGGTTTGGAATCAGAGGCAGGGAATCAGAGTCGGGGAAACAGAGGCGGGGAATCAGATATGGGGAATCAGAGGTGGCGAATCAAAGGCAGTGAAACAGAGATGGGGAATCAGGGCAGGGAATCAAACACGGGGAATCAGAGCTGGGCAATCAGAGGCGGGGAATCAGAGTTGGGAATCAGAGGCGGGGAATCAGAGGCGGGGAAACAGAGGCGGGGAATCAGATATGGGGAATCAGAGGTGGGGAATCCGAGGTTGGGAATCAGAGGCAGGGAATCAGAGGCGGGGAATCAGAGGCGGTGAATCAGGGGCAGGGAATCAGTGGCAGGGAATCAGATGCGGGGAATCAGAGGCGGGGAATCAGAGGCAGGGAATCAGACACGGGGAATCAGAGGCGGGGAATCAGAGATGGGGAATCAGAGGCGGGGAATCAGAGGCAGGGAATCGGACGCCGGGAATCAGAGTCGGGGAATCAGAGCTGGGGAATCAGAGGCGGGGAATCAGAGTTGGGGAATCAGAGGCGGGGAATCAGATATGGGGAAATAGAGGCGGGGAATCAGATATGGGGAATCAGAGGTGTGGAATCAGAGGTTGTGAATCAGAGGAAGGGAATCAGAGTCGGGGAAACAGAAGCGGGGAATCAGATATGTGGAATCAGAGGTGGCGAATCAAAGGCGGTGAAACAGAGATGGGGAATCAGGGCAGGGAATCAGAGGCAGGGAATCAAACACGGGGAATCAGAGCTGGGGAATCAGAGACGGGGAATCAGAGTTGGGAAACAGAGGCGGGGAATCAGAGGCAGGGAAACAGAGGCGGGGAATCAGATATGGGGAATCAGAGGTGGGGAATCAGAGGTTGGGAATCAGAGGCAGGGAATCAGAGGCGGGGAATCAGAGGCGGGGAATCAGAGGAAGGGAATCAGATGTGCGGAATCGGAGATGGGGAATCAGAGGCAGGGAATCAGAGGCGGGGAATCAGAGGCGGGGAATCAGAGGCCGGGAATCAGATATGGGGAAACTGAGGCGGGGAATCCGAGGCGGGGAAACAGAGGCGGGGAATCAGATATGGGGAATCAGAGGTGGGGAATCAGAGGTTCGGAATCAGAGGCAGGGAATCAGAGGCTTGGAATCAGATGCAGGGAATCAGATGCGGGGAATCAGAGGCGGGGAATCAGAACTGGGGAATCAGAGGTGGGGAATCAGATTTGGGGAATCAGAGGTGGGGACTTAGATATTGGGAAACAGAGGCGGGGAATCAGAGGCGGGGAAACAGAGGCGGGGAATCAGATATGGGGAATCAGAGGTGGGGAATCAGAGGCAGGGAATCAGATGTGCGGAATCAGAGATGGGGAATCAGAGGCAGGGAAACAGAATCAGAAGCAGGGAATCAGAGGCCGGGAATCAGAGGCCGGAATCAGATGCTGGGAATCAGAGGCCTGGAATCAGAGGCGGGGAATCAGAGGCAGGGAATCAGGTGCGGGGAATCAGAGGCGGGGAATCAGAGCTGGGGAATCAGAGGCGGGGTATTAGAGTTGGGGAATCAGAGGCGGGGAATCAGAGTTGGGGAATCAGAGGCAGGGAATTGGATGTGCGGAATCAGAGATGGGGAATCAGAGGTGGGGAATCAGAGGCAGTGAATCAGAGATGGGGAATCAGAGGCAGGGAATCAGAGGCGGGGAATCAGAGGCAGGGAATCAGACGCGGGGAATCTGAGGCGGGGAATCAGAGCTGGGGAATCAGAGGTGGGGAATCAGAGTTGGGGAATCAGAGGCAGGGAATTGGATGTGGGGAAATGAGATGTGGGAAACGAGATGCAGAGAAAGAGGCACGGAAATAGAGGCAGGGAAAGACAGGCAGGGAATCAGAGGCGGGGAATCAGAGGTGGGGTATCAGAGGCTGGGAATCAGAGGCGGGGAATCAGAGGGGGGAATCAGAGGTGGGGAATCAGAGGCAGGGAATCAGAGGCAGGGAATCAGAGGCGGGAAATCAGAGGCGGCGAATCTGAGGCGTGGAATCAGAGGTGGGGAAAGAGATGTGGGGAAACGTAGGCCAGGAAAGTTGCGCGGAAAGGGAGGCGGTGAATCAGAGGCGGGGAATCAGAGGCGCGGAATCAGAGGCGGGGAATCAGAGGCGGGGATTCAGAGCTGGGGAATCAGAGGCGGGGAATCAGAGTTGGGGAATCAGAGGCAGGGAATCAGATATGGGGAATCAGAGGCGGGGAATCAGAGGCGGGGAAACAGAGGCCGGGAATCAGATGTGGGGAATCAGAGGTGGGGAATCAGGGGCAGGGAATCAGTGGCAGGGAATCAGAGGTGGGGAATCAGAGGCGGGGAATCAAAGGCAGGGAATCAGACACGGGGAATCAGAGGCGGGGAATCAGAGATGGGGAATCAGAGGCGGGGAATCAGAGGCAGGGAATCGGATGCCGGGAATCAGAGTCGGGGAATCAGAGCTGGGGAATCAGAGGCGGGGAATCAGAGTTGGGGATTCAGAGGCGGGGAATCAGATATGGGGAAACAGAGGCGGGGAATCAGAGGCGGGCAAACAGAGGCGGGGAATTAGATATGGGGAATCAGAGGTAGGGAATCAGAGGTGGTGAATCAGTGATGGGGAATCACAGGCGGGGAATCAGAGGCAGGGAATAGAACGCGGGGAATCAGAGGCAGGGAATCAGAGCTGGGGAATCAGAGGCGGGGAATCATAGTTGGGAATCAGAGGCGGGAATCAGATATGGGGAAACAGAGGCGGGGAATCAGAGGCGGGGAAACAGAGGCGGGGAATCAGATATGGGGAATCGGATGCAGGGAATCAGAGGCGGGGAATCAGAGCTGGGGAATCAGAGGCGGGGAATCAGAGTTGGGGCATCAGAGGTGGGGAATTAGATATAGGGAAACAGAGGCGGGGAATCAGAGGCGGGGAAACAGAGGCGGGGAATCAGATATGGAGAATCAGAGGTGGGGAATCAGAGGCGGGGAATCAGAGGCAGGGAATCGGACGCCGGGAATCAGAGGCGGGGAATCAGAGCTGGGGAATCAGAGGCGGGGAATCAGAGTTGGGGAATCAGAGGCGGGGAATCAGATATGGGGAAATAGAGGCGGGGAATCAGATATGGGGAATCAGAGGTGTGGAATCAGAGGTTGGGAATCAGAGGCAGGGAATCAGAGGCGGGGAAACAGAGGCGGGGAATCAGATATGGGGAATCAGAGGTGGCGAATCAAAGGCGGTGAAACAGAGATGGGGAATCAGGGCAGGGAATCAGAGGCAGGGAATCAGAGCTGGGGAAACAGAGGCGGGGAATCAGATATGGGAAATCAGAGGTGGGGAATCAGGGGCGGGGAATCAGTGGCAGGGAATCAGAGCTTGGGAATCAGAGGTGGGGAATCAGAGCTGGGGAAACAGAGGCGGGGAATCAGATATGGGGAATCAGAGGTGGGGAATCAGGGGCGGGGAATCAGTGGCAGGGAATCAGAGGCCGGGAATAAAAGGCGGGGAATCAGAGCTGGGGAATCAGAGGCGGGGAATCAGAGTTGGGGAATCAGAGGAGGGGAATCAGATATGGGGAAACAGAGGCCGGGAATCAGAGGCAGGCTAACAGAGGCGGGGAATCAGATATGGGGAATCAGAGGTGGGGAATTAGAGGTTGCGAATCAGAGGCGGGGAAACAGAGGCGGGGAATCAAATATAGGGAATCAGAGGTGGGGAATCAGAGGTTGTGAATCAGAGATGGGGAATCAAGGCGGGGAATCAGAGGCAGGGAATCAGACGCGGGGAATCAGAGGCGGGGATTCAGAGCTGGGGAATCAGAGGCGGTGAATCAGAGTTGGGGAATCAGAGGCAGGGAATCAGATATGGGGAATCAGAGGCCGGGAATCAGAGGCGGGGAAACAGAGGCGGGGAATCAGATATGGGGAATCAGAATTGGGGAATCAGGGGCAGGGAATCAGTGGCAGGGAATCAGAGGCGGGGAATCAGAGGCGGGGAATCAGAGGCAGGGAATCAGACACGGGGAATCGGAGGCGGGGAATCAGAGATGGGGAATCAGAGGCGGGGAATCAGAGGCAGGGAATCGGACTCCGGGAATCAGAGTCGGGGAATCAGAGCTGGGGAATCAGAGGCGGGGAATCAGAGTTGGGGAATCAGAGGCTGGGAATCAGATATGGGGAAATAGAGGCGGGGAATCAGATATGGGGAATCAGAGGTGTGGAATCAGAGGTTTGGAATCAGAGGCAGGGAATCAGAGTCGGGGAAACAGAGGCGGGGAATCAGATATGGGGAATCAGAGGTGGCGAATCAAAGGCGGTGAAACAGAGATGGGGAATCAGGGCAGGGAATCAAACACGGGGAATCAGAGCTGGGCAATCAGAGGCGGGGAATCAGAGTTGGGAATCAGAGGCGGGGAATCAGAGGCGGGGAAACAGAGGCGGGGAATCAGATATGGGGAATCAGAGGTGGGGAATCCGAGGTTGGGAATCAGAGGCAGGGAATCAGAGGCGGGGAATCAGAGGCGGGGAATCAGGGGCAGGGAATCAGTGGCAGGGAATCAGATGCGGGGAATCAGAGGCGGGGAATCAGAGGCAGGGAATCAGACACGGGGAATCAGAGGCGGGGAATCAGAGATGGGGAATCAGAGGCGGGGAATCAGAGGCAGGGAATCGGACGCCGGGAATCAGAGTCGGGGAATCAGAGCTGGGGAATCAGAGGCGGGGAATCAGAGTTGGGGAATCAGAGGCGGGGAATCAGATATGGGGAAATAGAGGCGGGGAATCAGATATGGGGAATCAGAGGTGTGGAATCAGAGGTTGTGAATCAGAGGAAGGGAATCAGAGTCGGGGAAACAGAAGCGGGGAATCAGATATGTGGAATCAGAGGTGGCGAATCAAAGGCGGTGAAACAGAGATGGGGAATCAGGGCAGGGAATCAGAGGCAGGGAATCAAACACGGGGAATCAGAGCTGGGGAATCAGAGACGGGGAATCAGAGTTGGGAAACAGAGGCGGGGAATCAGAGGCAGGGAAACAGAGGCGGGGAATCAGATATGGGGAATCAGAGGTGGGGAATCAGAGGTTGGGAATCAGAGGCAGGGAATCAGAGGCGGGGAATCAGAGGCGGGGAATCAGAGGAAGGGAATCAGATGTGCGGAATCGGAGATGGGGAATCAGAGGCAGGGAATCAGAGGCGGGGAATCAGAGGCGGGGAATCAGAGGCCGGGAATCAGATATGGGGAAACTGAGGCGGGGAATCCGAGGCGGGGAAACAGAGGCGGGGAATCAGATATGGGGAATCAGAGGTGGGGAATCAGAGGTTCGGAATCAGAGGCAGGGAATCAGAGGCTTGGAATCAGATGCAGGGAATCAGATGCGGGGAATCAGAGGCGGGGAATCAGAACTGGGGAATCAGAGGTGGGGAATCAGATTTGGGGAATCAGAGGTGGGGACTTAGATATTGGGAAACAGAGGCGGGGAATCAGAGGCGGGGAAACAGAGGCGGGGAATCAGATATGGGGAATCAGAGGTGGGGAATCAGAGGCAGGGAATCAGATGTGCGGAATCAGAGATGGGGAATCAGAGGCAGGGAAACAGAATCAGAAGCAGGGAATCAGAGGCCGGGAATCAGAGGCCGGAATCAGATGCTGGGAATCAGAGGCCTGGAATCAGAGGCGGGGAATCAGAGGCAGGGAATCAGGTGCAGGGAATCAGAGGCGGGGAATCAGAGCTGGGGAATCAGAGGCGGGGTATTAGAGTTGGGGAATCAGAGGCGGGGAATCAGAGTTGGGGAATCAGAGGCAGGGAATTGGATGTGCGGAATCAGAGATGGGGAATCAGAGGTGGGGAATCAGAGGCGGTGAATCAGAGATGGGGAATCAGAGGCAGGGAATCAGAGGCGGGGAATCAGAGGCAGGGAATCAGACGCGGGGAATCTGAGGCGGGGAATCAGAGCTGGGGAATCAGAGGTGGGGAATCAGAGTTGGGGAATCAGAGGCAGGGAATTGGATGTGGGGAAATGAGATGTGGGAAACGAGATGCAGAGAAAGAGGCACGGAAATAGAGGCAGGGAAAGACAGGCAGGGAATCAGAGGCGGGGAATCAGAGGTGGGGAATCAGAGGCTGGGAATCAGAGGCGGGGAATCAGAGGGGGGAATCAGAGGTGGGGAATCAGAGGCAGGGAATCAGAGGCAGGGAATCAGAGGCGGGAAATCAGAGGCGGCGAATCTGAGGCGTGGAATCAGAGGTGGGGAAAGAGATGTGGGGAAACGTAGGCCAGGAAAGTTGCGCGGAAAGGGAGGCGGTGAATCAGAGGCGGGGAATCAGAGGCGCGGAATCAGAGGCGGGGAATCAGAGGCGGGGATTCAGAGCTGGGGAATCAGAGGCGGGGAATCAGAGTTGGGGAATCAGAGGCAGGGAATCAGATATGGGGAATCAGAGGCGGGGAATCAGAGGCGGGGAAACAGAGGCCGGGAATCAGATGTGGGGAATCAGAGGTGGGGAATCAGGGGCAGGGAATCAGTGGCAGGGAATCAGAGGCGGGGAATCAGAGGCGGGGAATCAAAGGCAGGGAATCAGACACGGGGAATCAGAGGCGGGGAATCAGAGATGGGGAATCAGAGGCGGGGAATCAGAGGCAGGGAATCGGATGCCGGGAATCAGAGTCGGGGAATCAGAGCTGGGGAATCAGAGGCGGGGAATCAGAGTTGGGGAATCAGAGGCGGGGAATCAGATATGGGGAAATAGAGGCGGGGAATCAGATATGGGGAATCAGAGGTGTGGAATCAGAGGTTGGGAATCAGAGGCTGGGAATCAGAGGTGGCAATCAGAGGCGGGGAAACAGAGGCGGGGAATCAAATATAGGGAATCAGAGGTGGGGAATCAGAGGTTGAGAATCAGAGATGGTGAATCAAGGTGGGGAATCAGAGGCAGGGAATCAGACGCGGGGAATCAGAGGCGGGGATTCAGAGCTGGGGAATCAGAGGCGGGGAATCAGAGTTGGGGAATCAGAGGCAGGGAATCAGATATGGGGAATCAGAGGCGGGGAATCAGAGGCGGGGAAACAGAGGCCGGGAATCAGATGTGGGGAATCAGAGGTGGGGAATCAGGGGCAGGGAATCAGTGGCAGGGAATCAGAGGCGGGGAATCAGAGGCGGGGAATCAAAGGCAGGGAATCAGACACGGGGAATCAGAGGCGGGGAATCAGAGATGGGGAATCAGAGGCGGGGAATCAGAGGCAGGGAATCGGAAGCCGGGAATCAGAGTCGGGGAATCAGAGCTGGGGAATCAGAGGCGGGGAATCAGAGTTGGGGAATCAGAGGCGGGGAATCAGATATGGGGAAATAGAGGCGGGGAATCAGATATGGGGAATCAGAGGTGTGGAATCAGAGGTTGGGAATCAGAGGCAGGGAATCAGAGTCGGGGAAACAGAGGCGGGGAATCAGATATGGGGAATCAGAGGTGGCGAATCAAAGGCGGTGTAACAGAGATGGGGAATCAGGGCAGGGAATCAGAGGCAGGGAATCAAACACGGGGAATCAGAGCTGGGGAATCAGAGGCGGGGAATCAGAGTTGGGAATCAGAGGCGGGGAATCAGAGGCGGGGAAACAGAGGCGGGGAATCAGATATGGGGAATCAGAGGTGGGGAATCCGAGGTTGGGAATCAGAGGCAGGGAATCAGAGGCGGAAAATCAGAGGCGGGGAATCAGAGGAAGGGAATCAGATGTGCGGAATCGGAGATGGGGAATCAGAGGCAGGGAATCAGAGGCGGGGAATCAGAGGCGGGGAATCAGAGGCCGGGAATCAGATATGGGGAAACAGAGGCGGGGAATCCGAGTCGGGGAAACAGAGGCGGGGAATCAGATATGGGGAATCAGAGGTGGGGAATCAGAGGTTGGGAATCAGAGGCAGGGAATCAGAGGCTTGGAATCAGGTGCAGGGAATCAGATGCGGGGAATCAGAGGCGGGGAATCAGAGCTGGGGAATCAGAGGTGGGGAATCAGATTTGGGGAATCAGAGGCGGGGACTTAGATATTGGGAAACAGAGGCGGGGAATCAGAGGCGGGGAAACCCAGGTGGGGAATCAGATATGGGGAATCAGAGGTGGGGAATCAGAGGCAAGGAATCAGATGTGCGGAATCAGAGATGGGGAATCAGAGGCAGGGAATCAGAATCAGAAGCAGGGAATCAGAGGCCGGGAATCAAAGGCCGGAATCAGATGCTGGGAATCAGAGGCCTGGAATCAGAGGCGGGGAATCAGAGGCAGGGAATCAGATGCGGGGAATCAGAGGCGGGGAATCAGAGCTGGGGAATCAGAGGCGGGGATTCAGAGTTGGGGAATCAGAGGCGGGGAATCAGATGCGGGGAAACAGAGGCGGGGAATCAGATATGGGGAAACAGAGGCGGGGAATCAGATATGGGGAATCAGAGGTGGGGAATCAGAGGTTGGGAATCAGAGGCAGGGAATCAGAGGCTGGGAATCAGATGCAGGGAATCAGATGCGGGAAATCAGAGGCGGGGAATCAGAGCTGGGGAATCAGAGGTGGGGGATCAGAGTTGGGGAATCAGAGTCGGGGACTTAGATATGGGGAAACAGAGGCGGGGAATCAGAGGCGGGGAAACAGACGCGGGGAATCAGAGGCGGGGATTCAGAGCTGGGGAATCAGAGGCGGGGAATCAGAGTTGGGGAATCAGAGGCGGGGAATCAGATATGGGTAATCAGAGGCGGGGAATCAGAGGCGGGGAAACAGAGGCAGGGAATCAGATATGGGGAATCAGAGGTGGGGTATCAGGGGCAGGGAATCAGTGGCAGGGAATCAGAGGTGGGGAATCAGAGGCGGGGAATCAGAGGCAGGGAATCAGACACGGGGAATCAGATATGGGGAAACAGAGGCGGGGAATCAGAGGCGGGCAAACAGAGGCGGGGAATTAGATATGGGGAATCAGAGGTGGGGTATCAGAGGTGGTGAATCAGAGATGGGGAATCACAGGCGGGGAATCAGAGGCAGGGAATAGAACGCGGGGAATCAGAGGCGGGTAATCAGAGCTGGGGAATCAGAGGCGGGGAATCATAGTTGGGAATCAGAGGCGGGGAATCAGATAGGGGGAAACAGAGGCGGGGAATCAAAGGCGGGGAAACAGAGGCGGGGAATCAGATATGGGGAATCGGATGCGGGGAATCAGAGGCGGGGAATCAGAGCTGGGGAATCAGAGGCGGGGTATCAGATTTGGGGCATCTGAGGTGGGGAATTAGATATGGGGAAACAGAGGCGGGGAATCAGAGGCGGGGAAACAGAGGCGAGGAATCAGATATGGGGAATCAGAGGTGGGGAATCAGAGGCAGGGAATCAGATGTGCGGAATCTGAGATGGGGAATCAGAGGCAGGGAATCAGAATCAGAAGCGGGGAATCAGAGGCCGGGAATCAGAGGCCGGGATTCAGATGCCGGGAATAAGAGGCCGGGAATCAGAGGTGGGGAATCAGAGTCCGGGAATCAGAGATGGGGATTCAGAGGCGGGGAATGATATATGGGGAATCAGAGGCGGGGAATCAGAGGTGGGGTAACAGAGGTGGGGAATCAGATATGGGGAATCAGAGGTGGCGAATCAAAGGCGGTGAATCAGAGATGGGGAATCAGAGGCGGGGAATCAGAGGCAGGGAATCAAACACGGGGAATCAGAGGCGGGGAATCAGAGCTGGGGAATCGGAGGCGGGGAATCAGAGTTGGGGAATCAGAGGCGGGGAATCAGATATGGGGAAATAGAGGCGGGGAATCAGATATGGGGAATCAGAGGTGTGGAATCAGAGGTTGGGAATCAGAGGCAGGGAATCAGAGTCGGGGAAACAGAGGCGGGGAATCAGATATGGGGAATCAGAGGTGGCGAATCAAAGGCGGTGAAACAGAGATGGGGAATCAGGGCAGGGAATCAGAGGCAGGGAATCAAACACGGGGAATCAGAGCTGGGGAATCAGAGGCGGGGAATCAGAGTTGGGAATCAGAGGCGGGGAATCAGAGGCGGGGAAACAGAGGCGGGGAATCAGATATGGGGAAT
Organism: Narcine bancroftii; assembly: GCF_036971445.1. Taxonomy (NCBI): domain Eukaryota; kingdom Metazoa; phylum Chordata; class Chondrichthyes; order Torpediniformes; family Narcinidae; genus Narcine; species Narcine bancroftii. Next base: position 112,247,576 of record NC_091474.1, on the reverse strand, counting down.
CAGAGGTGGGGAATCCGAGGTTGGGAATCAGAGGCAGGGAATCAGAGGCGGAAAATCAGAGGCGGGGAATCAGAGGAAGGGAATCAGATGTGCGGAATCGGAGATGGGGAATCAGAGGCAGGGAATCAGAGGCGGGGAATCAGAGGCGGGGAATCAGAGGCCGGGAATCAGATATGGGGAAACAGAGGCGGGGAATCCGAGTCGGGGAAACAGAGGCGGGGAATCAGATATGGGGAATCAGAGGTGGGGAATCAGAGGTTGGGAATCAGAGGCAGGGAATCAGAGGCTTGGAATCAGGTGCAGGGAATCAGATGCGGGGAATCAGAGGCGGGGAATCAGAGCTGGGGAATCAGAGGTGGGGAATCAGATTTGGGGAATCAGAGGCGGGGACTTAGATATTGGGAAACAGAGGCGGGGAATCAGAGGCGGGGAAACCCAGGTGGGGAATCAGATATGGGGAATCAGAGGTGGGGAATCAGAGGCAAGGAATCAGATGTGCGGAATCAGAGATGGGGAATCAGAGGCAGGGAATCAGAATCAGAAGCAGGGAATCAGAGGCCGGGAATCAAAGGCCGGAATCAGATGCTGGGAATCAGAGGCCTGGAATCAGAGGCGGGGAATCAGAGGCAGGGAATCAGATGCGGGGAATCAGAGGCGGGGAATCAGAGCTGGGGAATCAGAGGCGGGGATTCAGAGTTGGGGAATCAGAGGCGGGGAATCAGATGCGGGGAAACAGAGGCGGGGAATCAGATATGGGGAAACAGAGGCGGGGAATCAGATATGGGGAATCAGAGGTGGGGAATCAGAGGTTGGGAATCAGAGGCAGGGAATCAGAGGCTGGGAATCAGATGCGGGGAATCAGATGCGGGAAATCAGAGGCGGGGAATCAGAGCTGGGGAATCAGAGGTGGGGGATCAGAGTTGGGGAATCAGAGTCGGGGACTTAGATATGGGGAAACAGAGGCGGGGAATCAGAGGCGGGGAAACAGACGCGGGGAATCAGAGGCGGGGATTCAGAGCTGGGGAATCAGAGGCGGGGAATCAGAGTTGGGGAATCAGAGGCGGGGAATCAGATATGGGTAATCAGAGGCGGGGAATCAGAGGCGGGGAAACAGAGGCAGGGAATCAGATATGGGGAATCAGAGGTGGGGTATCAGGGGCAGGGAATCAGTGGCAAGGAATCAGAGGCGGGGAATCAGAGGCGGGGAATCAGAGGCAGGGAATCAGACACGGGGAATCAGATATGGGGAAACAGAGGCGGGGAATCAGAGGCGGGCAAACAGAGGCGGGGAATTAGATATGGGGAATCAGAGGTGGGGTATCAGAGGTGGTGAATCAGAGATGGGGAATCACAGGCGGGGAATCAGAGGCAGGGAATAGAACGCGGGGAATCAGAGGCGGGTAATCAGAGCTGGGGAATCAGAGGCGGGGAATCATAGTTGGGAATCAGAGGCGGGGAATCAGATAGGGGGAAACAGAGGCGGGGAATCAAAGGCGGGGAAACAGAGGCGGGGAATCAGATATGGGGAATCGGATGCGGGGAATCAGAGGCGGGGAATCAGAGCTGGGGAATCAGAGGCGGGGTATCAGATTTGGGGCATCTGAGGTGGGGAATTAGATATGGGGAAACAGAGGCGGGGAATCAGAGGCGGGGAAACAGAGGCGAGGAATCAGATATGGGGAATCAGAGGTGGGGAATCAGAGGCAGGGAATCAGATGTGCGGAATCTGAGATGGGGAATCAGAGGCAGGGAATCAGAATCAGAAGCGGGGAATCAGAGGCCGGGAATCAGAGGCCGGGATTCAGATGCCGGGAATAAGAGGCCGGGAATCAGAGGTGGGGAATCAGAGTCCGGGAATCAGAGATGGGGATTCAGAGGCGGGGAATGATATATGGGGAATCAGAGGCGGGGAATCAGAGGTGGGGTAACAGAGGTGGGGAATCAGATATGGGGAATCAGAGGTGGCGAATCAAAGGCGGTGAATCAGAGATGGGGAATCAGAGGCGGGGAATCAGAGGCAGGGAATCAAACACGGGGAATCAGAGGCGGGGAATCAGAGCTGGGGAATCGGAGGCGGGGAATCAGAGTTGGGGAATCAGAGGCGGGGAATCAGATATGGGGAAACAGGGGCGGGGAATCAGAGGCAGGGAAACAGAGGCGGGGAATCAGATATGGGGAATCAGGGGTGGGGAATCAGAGGTTGGGAATCAGAGGCAGGGAATCAGAGGCGTGGAAACAGAGGCGGGGATTCAGATATGGGGAATCAGAGGTGGGGAATCAGGGGCGTGGAATCAGAGGCAGGGAATTCGATGTGGTGAATCAGAGATGGGGAATCAGAGGCAGGGAATCAGAATCAGAAGCGGGGTATCAGTGGCCGGGAATCAGAGGAAGGTAATCAGAGGCAGGGGATCAAACACGGGGAATCAGAGGCTGGGAATCAGAGCTGGGGAATCAGAGGCGGGGAATCAGAGCTGGGGAATCACAGGCGGGGAATCAGAGATGGGGAATCAAGGGGGGAATCAGAGGCAGGGAATCAGATGCGGGGAATCAGAGGCGGGGAATCATAGATGGCGAATCAGAGGCGGGGAATCAGAGGTGGGCAATCAGAGGATGGGAATCAGATATGGGGAATCAGAGGCGGGGAATCAGAGCTGGGGAATCACAGGCGGGGAATCAGAGTTGGGGAATCAGAGGCGGGGAATCAGATATGGGGAAACAGAGGTGGGGAATCAGAGGCGGTGAAACAGAGGCGGGGAATCAGATATTGGGAATCAGAGGTGGGGAATCAGAGTTGGGGAATCAGAGTCGGGGACTTAGATATGGGGAAACAGAGGCGGGGAATCAGAGGCGGGGAAACAGACGCGGGGAATCAGAGGCGGGGAATCATAGTTGGGAATCAGAGGCGGGGAATCAAAGGCGGGGAAACAGAGGCGGGGAATCAGATATGGGGAATCGGATGCGGGGAATCAGAGGCGGGGAATCAGAGCTGGGGAATCAGAGGCGGGGTATCAGAGTTGGGGCATCTGAGGTGGGGAATTAGATATGGGGAAACAGAGGCGGGGAATCAGAGGCGGGGAAACAGAGGCGAGGAATCAGATATGGGGAATCAGAGGTGGGGAATCAGAGGCAGGGAATCAGATGTGCGGAATCTGAGATGGGGAATCAGAGGCAGGGAATCAGAATCAGAAGCGGGGAATCAGAGGCCGGGAATCAGAGGCCGGGATTCAGATGCCGGGAATAAGAGGCCGGGAATCAGAGGTGGGGAATCAGAGTCCGGGAATCAGAGATGGGGATTCAGAGGCGGGGAATGATATATGGGGAATCAGAGGCGGGGAATCAGAGGTGGGGTAACAGAGGTGGGGAATCAGATATGGGGAATCAGAGGTGGCGAATCAAAGGCGGTGAATCAGAGATGGGGAATCAGAGGCGGGGAATCAGAGGCAGGGAATCAAACACGGGGAATCAGAGGCGGGGAATCAGAGCTGGGGAATCGGAGGCGGGGAATCAGAGTTGGGGAATCAGAGTCGGGGAATCAGATATGGGGAAACAGGGGCGGGGAATCAGAGGCAGGGAAACAGAGGCGGGGAATCAGATATGGGGAATCAGGGGTGAGGAATCAGAGGTTGGGAATCAGAGGCAGGGAATCAGAGGCGTGGAAACAGAGGCGGGGATTCAGATATGGGGAATCAGAGGTGGGGAATCAGGGGCGTGGAATCAGAGGCAGGGAATTAGATGTGGTGAATCAGAGATGGGGAATCAGAGGCAGGGAATCAGAATCAGAAGCGGGGTATCAGTGGCCGGGAATCAGAGGAAGGTAATCAGAGGCAGGGGATCAAACACGGGGAATCAGAGGCTGGGAATCAGAGCTGGGGAATCAGAGGCGGGGAATCAGAGCTGGGGAATCACAGGCGGGGAATCAGAGATGGGGAATCAAGGGGGGAATCAGAGGCAGGGAATCAGATGCGGGGAATCAGAGGCGGGGAATCATAGATGGCGAATCAGAGGCGGGGAATCAGAGGTGGGCAATCAGAGGATGGGAATCAGATATGGGGAATCAGAGGCGGGGAATCAGAGCTGGGGAATCACAGGCGGGGAATCAGAGTTGGGGAATCAGAGGCGGGGAATCAGATATGGGGAAACAGAGGCGGGGAATCAGAGGCGGTGAAACAGAGGCGGGGAATCAGATATTGGGAATCAGAGGTGGGGAATCAGAGGTTGGGAATCAGAGGCCTGGAATCAGAGGCGGGGAATCAGAGGCAGGGAATCAGATGCGGGGAATCAGAGGAGGGGAATCAGAGCTGGGGAATCAGAGGCGGAGTATTAGAGTTGGGGAATCAGAGGCGGGGAATAAGACGCGGGGAATCAGAGGGGGGGAATCATAGCTGGCGAATCAGAGGCGGGGAATCAGAGGTGGGCAATCAGAGGCCGGGAATCAGAGGTGGTGAATCAGAGATGGGGAATCAGAGGCGGGGAATCAGTGGCAGGGAATCAGATATGGGGAATCAGAGGCGTGGAATCAGAGGCAGGGAATCAGACACGGGGAATCAGACACGGGGAATCAGAGGTGGGGAATCAGAGATGGGGAATCAGAGGCGGTGAATCAGAGATGGGGAATCAGAGGCGGGGAATCAGAGGCAGGAAATCAGACACGGGGATTCAGAGGCTGGGAATCAGACGGGGGGAATCAAAGGCGGGGAATCAGAGCTGGGGAATCAGAGGCAGGGAATCAGAGGCGGGGAATCAGATATGGGGAATCAGAGGCTGGTATTCAGAGGCGGGGAATCAGAGGCAGGGAATCAGACACGGGGAATCAGAGGTGGGGAATCAGAGATGGGGAATCAGAGGCGGGGAATCAGAGTTGGGGAATCAGAGGCAGGGAATCGGATGTGCGGAATCAGAGATGGGGAATCAGAGGTGGGGAATCAGAGGCGGTGAATCAGAGCTGGGGAATCAGAGGCGGGGAATCATAGTTGGGAATCAGAGGCGGGGAATCAGATAGGGGAAACAGAGGCGGGGAATCAAAGGCGGGGAAACAGAGGCGGGGAATCAGATATGGGGAATCGGATGCGGGGAATCAGAGGCGGGGAATCAGAGCTGGGGAATCAGAGGCGGGGTATCAGATTTGGGGCATCTGAGGTGGGGAATTAGATATGGGGAAACAGAGGCGGGGAATCAGAGGCGGGGAAACAGAGGCGAGGAATCAGATATGGGGAATCAGAGGTGGGGAATCAGAGGCAGGGAATCAGATGTGCGGAATCTGAGATGGGGAATCAGAGGCAGGGAATCAGAATCAGAAGCGGGGAATCAGAGGCCGGGAATCAGAGGCCGGGATTCAGATGCCGGGAATAAGAGGCCGGGAATCAGAGGTGGGGAATCAGAGTCCGGGAATCAGAGATGGGGATTCAGAGGCGGGGAATGATATATGGGGAATCAGAGGCGGGGAATCAGAGGTGGGGTAACAGAGGTGGGGAATCAGATATGGGGAATCAGAGGTGGCGAATCAAAGGCGGTGAATCAGAGATGGGGAATCAGAGGCGGGGAATCAGAGGCAGGGAATCAAACACGGGGAATCAGAGGCGGGGAATCAGAGCTGGGGAATCGGAGGCGGGGAATCAGAGTTGGGGAATCAGAGGCGGGGAATCAGATATGGGGAAACAGGGGCGGGGAATCAGAGGCAGGGAAACAGAGGCGGGGAATCAGATATGGGGAATCAGGGGTGGGGAATCAGAGGTTGGGAATCAGAGGCAGGGAATCAGAGGCGTGGAAACAGAGGCGGGGATTCAGATATGGGGAATCAGAGGTGGGGAATCAGGGGCGTGGAATCAGAGGCAGGGAATTCGATGTGGTGAATCAGAGATGGGGAATCAGAGGCAGGGAATCAGAATCAGAAGCGGGGTATCAGTGGCCGGGAATCAGAGGAAGGTAATCAGAGGCAGGGGATCAAACACGGGGAATCAGAGGCTGGGAATCAGAGCTGGGGAATCAGAGGCGGGGAATCAGAGCTGGGGAATCACAGGCGGGGAATCAGAGATGGGGAATCAAGGGGGGAATCAGAGGCAGGGAATCAGATGCGGGGAATCAGAGGCGGGGAATCATAGATGGCGAATCAGAGGCGGGGAATCAGAGGTGGGCAATCAGAGGATGGGAATCAGATATGGGGAATCAGAGGCGGGGAATCAGAGCTGGGGAATCACAGGCGGGGAATCAGAGTTGGGGAATCAGAGGCGGGGAATCAGATATGGGGAAACAGAGGCGGGGAATCCGAGGCGGTGAAACAGAGGCGGGGAATCAGATATTGGGAATCAGAGGTGGGGAATCAGATTTGGGGAATCAGAGTCGGGGACTTAGATATGGGGAAACAGAGGCGGGGAATCAGAGGCGGGGAAACAGACGCGGGGAATCAGAGGCGGGGAATCATAGTTGGGAATCAGAGGCGGGGAATCAAAGGCGGGGAAGCAGAGGCGGGGAATCAGATATGGGGAATCGGATGCGGGGAATCAGAGGCGGGGAATCAGAGCTGGGGAATCAGAGGCGGGGTATCAGAGTTGGGGCATCTGAGGTGGGGAATTAGATATGGGGAAACAGAGGCGGGGAATCAGAGGCGGGGAAACAGAGGCGAGGAATCAGATATGGGGAATCAGAGGTGGGGAATCAGAGGCAGGGAATCAGATGTGCGGAATCTGAGATGGGGAATCAGAGGCAGGGAATCAGAATCAGAAGCGGGGAATCAGAGGCCGGGAATCAGAGGCCGGGATTCAGATGCCGGGAATAAGAGGCCGGGAATCAGAGGTGGGGAATCAGAGTCCGGGAATCAGAGATGGGGATTCAGAGGCGGGGAATGATATATGGGGAATCAGAGGCGGGGAATCAGAGGTGGGGTAACAGAGGTGGGGAATCAGATATGGGGAATCAGAGGTGGCGAATCAAAGGCGGTGAATCAGAGATGGGGAATCAGAGGCGGGGAATCAGAGGCAGGGAATCAAACACGGGGAATCAGAGGCGGGGAATCAGAGCTGGGGAATCGGAGGCGGGGAATCAGAGTTGGGGAATCAGAGTCGGGGAATCAGATATGGGGAAACAGGGGCGGGGAATCAGAGGCAGGGAAACAGAGGCGGGGAATCAGATATGGGGAATCAGGGGTGAGGAATCAGAGGTTGGGAATCAGAGGCAGGGAATCAGAGGCGTGGAAACAGAGGCGGGGATTCAGATATGGGGAATCAGAGGTGGGGAATCAGGGGCGTGGAATCAGAGGCAGGGAATTAGATGTGGTGAATCAGAGATGGGGAATCAGAGGCAGGGAATCAGAATCAGAAGCGGGGTATCAGTGGCCGGGAATCAGAGGAAGGTAATCAGAGGCAGGGGATCAAACACGGGGAATCAGAGGCTGGGAATCAGAGCTGGGGAATCAGAGGCGGGGAATCAGAGCTGGGGAATCACAGGCGGGGAATCAGAGATGGGGAATCAAGGGGGGAATCAGAGGCAGGGAATCAGATGCGGGGAATCAGAGGCGGGGAATCATAGATGGCGAATCAGAGGCGGGGAATCAGAGGTGGGCAATCAGAGGATGGGAATCAGATATGGGGAATCAGAGGCGGGGAATCAGAGCTGGGGAATCACAGGCGGGGAATCAGAGTTGGGGAATCAGAGGCGGGGAATCAGATATGGGGAAACAGAGGCGGGGAATCAGAGGCGGTGAAACAGAGGCGGGGAATCAGATATTGGGAATCAGAGGTGGGGAATCAGAGGTTGGGAATCAGAGGCCTGGAATCAGAGGCGGGGAATCTGAGGCAGGGAATCAGATGCGGGGAATCAGAGGAGGGGAATCAGAGCTGGGGAATCAGAGGCGGAGTATTAGAGTTGGGGAATCAGAGGCGGGGAATAAGACGCGGGGAATCAGAGGGGGGGAATCATAGCTGGCGAATCAGAGGCGGGGAATCAGAGGTGGGCAATCAGAGGCCGGGAATCAGAGGTGGTGAATCAGAGATGGGGAATCAGAGGCGGGGAATCAGTGGCAGGGAATCAGATATGTGGAATCAGAGGCGTGGAATCAGAGGCAGGGAATCAGACACGGGGAATCAGACACGGGGAATCAGAGGTGGGGAATCAGAGATGGGGAATCAGAGGCGGTGAATCAGAGATGGGGAATCAGAGGCGGGGAATCAGAGGCAGGAAATCAGACACGGGGATTCAGAGGCTGGGAATCAGACGGGGGGAATCAAAGGCGGGGAATCAGAGCTGGGGAATCAGAGGCAGGGAATCAGAGGCGGGGAATCAGATATGGGGAATCAGAGGCTGGTATTCAGAGGCGGGGAATCAGAGGCAGGGAATCAGACACGGGGAATCAGAGGTGGGGAATCAGAGATGGGGAATCAGAGGCGGGGAATCAGAGTTGGGGAATCAGAGGCAGGGAATCGGATGTGCGGAATCAGAGATGGGGAATCAGAGGTGGGGAATCAGAGGCGGTGAATCAGAGATGGGGAATCAGAGGCGGGGAATCAGAGGCAGGAAATCAGACACGGGGATTCAGAGGCTGGGAATCAGACAGGGGGAATCAAAGGCGGGGAATCAGAGCTGGGGAATCAGAGGCAGGGAATCAGAGTTGGGGATTCAGAGACGGGGAATCAGATATGGGGAAAGAGAGGCGGGGAATCAGAGGCGGGCAAACAGAGGCGGGGAATTAGATATGGGGAATCAGATGTGGGGAATCAGAGGTGGTGAATCAGTGATGGGGAATCACAGGCGGGGAATCAGAGGCAGGGAATAGAACGCAGGGAATCAGAGGCAGGGAATCAGAGCTGGGGAATCAGAGGCGGGGAATCATAGTTGGGAATCAGAGGCGGGGAATCAGATATGGGGAAACAGAGGCGGGGAATCAGAGGCGGGGAAACAGAGGCGGGGAATCAGATATGGGGAATCGGATGCGGGGAATCAGAGGCGGGGAATCAGAGCTGGGGAATCAGAGGCGGGGAATCAGAGTTGGGGCATCAGAGGTGGGGAACTAGATATAGGGAAACAGAGGCGGGGAATCAGATGCGGGGAAACAGAGGCGGGGAATCAGATATGGGGAATCAGAGGTGGGGAATCAGAGGCAGGGAATCAGATGTGCGGAATCAGAGATGGGGAATCAGAGGCAGGGAATCAGAATCAGAAGCGGGGAATCAGAGGCCGGGAATCAGAGGCCGGGAATCAGATGCTGGGAATAAGAGGCCGGGAATCAGAGGTGGGGAATCAGAGTCCGGGAATCAGAGATGGGGATTCAGAGGCGGGGAATGAGATATGGAGAATCAGAGGCGGGGAATCAGAGGCCGGGAAACAGAGGTGGGGAATCAGATATGGGGAATCAGAGGTGGCGAATCAAAGGCGGGGAAACAGAGGCGGGGAATCAGATATGGGGAATCGGATGCGGGGAATCAGAGGCGGGGAATCAGAGCTGGGGAATCAGAGGCGGGGTATCAGAGTTGGGGCATCTGAGGTGGGGAATTAGATATGGGGAAACAGAGGCGGGGAATCAGAGGCGGGGAAACAGAGGCGAGGAATCAGATATGGGGAATCAGAGGTGGGGAATCAGAGGCAGGGAATCAGATGTGCGGAATCTGAGATGGGGAATCAGAGGCAGGGAATCAGAATCAGAAGCGGGGAATCAGAGGCCGGGAATCAGAGGCCGGGATTCAGATGCCGGGAATAAGAGGCCGGGAATCAGAGGTGGGGAATCAGAGTCCGGGAATCAGAGATGGGGATTCAGAGGCGGGGAATGATATATGGGGAATCAGAGGCGGAGAATCAGAGGTGGGGTAACAGAGGTGGGGAATCAGATATGGGGAATCAGAGGTGGCGAATCAAAGGCGGTGAATCAGAGATGGGGAATCAGAGGCCGGGAATCAGAGGCAGGGAATCAAACACGGGGAATCGGAGGCGGGGAATCAGAGCTGGGGAATCGGAGGCGGGGAATCAGAGTTGGGGAATCAGAGGCGGGGAATCAGATATGGGGAAACAGGGGCGGGGAATCAGAGGCAGGGAGACAGAGGCGGGGAATCAGATATGGGGAATCAGGGGTGGGGAATCAGAGGTTGGGAATCAGAGGCAGGGAATCAGAGGCGTGGAAACAGAGGCGGGGATTCAGATATGGGGAATCAGAGGTGGGGAATCAGGGGCGTGGAATCAGAGGCAGGGAATTAGATGTGGTGAATCAGAGATGGGGAATCAGAGGCAGGGAATCAGAATCAGAAGCGGGGTATCAGTGGCCGGGAATCAGAGGAAGGTAATCAGAGGCAGGGGATCAAACACGGGGAATCAGAGGCTGGGAATCAGAGCTGGGGAATCAGAGGCGGGGAATCAGAGCTGGGGAATCACAGGCGGGGAATCAGAGATGGGGAATCAAGGGGGGAATCAGAGGCAGGGAATCAGATGCGGGGAATCAGAGGTGGGGAATCATAGATGGCGAATCAGAGGCGGGGAATCAGAGGTGGGCAATCAGAGGATGGGAATCAGATATGGGGAATCAGAGGCGGGGAATCAGAGCTGGGGAATCACAGGCGGGGAATCAGAGTTGGGGAATCAGAGGCGGGGAATAAGATATGGGGAAACAGAGGCGGGGAATCAGAGGCGGTGAAACAGAGGCGGGGAATCAGATATTGGGAATCAGAGGTGGGGAATCAGAGTTGGGGAATCAGAGTCGGGGACTTAGATATGGGGAAACAGAGGCGGGGAATCAGAGGCGGGGAAACAGACGCGGGGAATCAGAGGCGGGGAATCATAGTTGGGAATCAGAGGCGGGGAATCAAAGGCGGGGAAACAGAGGCGGGGAATCAGAGGGGGGGAATCATAGCTGGCGAATCAGAGGCGGGGAATCAGAGGTGGGCAATCAGAGGCCGGGAATCAGAGTTGGGGCATCTGAGGTGGGGAATTAGATATGGGGAAACAGAGGCGGGGAATCAGAGGCGGGGAAACAGAGGCGAGGAATCAGATATGGGGAATCAGAGGTGGGGAATCAGAGGCAGGGAATCAGATGTGCGGAATCAGAGATGGGGAATCAGAGGCAGGGAATCAGAATCAGAAGCGGGGAATCAGAGGCCGGGAATCAGAGGCCGGGATTCAGATGCCGGGAATAAGAGGCCGGGAATCAGAGGTGGGGAATCAGAGTCCGGGAATCAGAGATGGGGATTCAGAGGCGGGGAATGATATATGGGGAATCAGAGGCGGGGAATCAGAGGTGGGGTAACAGAGGTGGGGAATCAGATATGGGGAATCAGAGGTGGCGAATCAAAGGCGGTGAATCAGAGATGGGGAATCAGAGGCGGGGAATCAGAGGCAGGGAATCAAACACGGGGAATCAGAGGCGGGGAATCAGAGCTGGGGAATCGGAGGCGGGGAATCAGAGTTGGGGAATCAGAGGCGGGGAATCAGATATGGGGAAACAGGGGCGGGGAAACAGAGGCGGGGAATCAGATATGGGGAATCAGGGGTGGGGAATCAGAGGTTGGGAATCAGAGGCAGGGAATCAGAGGCGTGGAAACAGAGGCGGGGATTCAGATATGGGGAATCAGAGGTGGGGAATCATGGGCATGGAATCAGAGGCAGGGAATTAGATGTGGTGAATCAGAGATGGGGAATCAGAGGCAGGGAATCAGAATCAGAAGCGGGGTATCAGTGGCCGGGAATCAGAGGAAGGTAATCAGAGGCAGGGGATCAAACACGGGGAATCAGAGGCTGGGAATCAGAGCTGGGGAATCAGAGGCGGGGAATCAGAGCTGGGGAATCACAGGCGGGGATTCAGTGATGGGGAATCAAGGGGGGAATCAGAGGCAGGGAATCAGATGCGGGGAATCAGAGGCGGGGAATCATAGATGGCGAATCAGAGGCGGGGAATCAGAGGTGGGCAATCAGAGGATGGGAATCAGATATGGGGAATCAGAGGCGGGGAATCAGAGCTGGGGAATCACAGGCGGGGAATCAGAGTTGGGGAATCAGAGGCGGGGAATCAGATATGGGGAAACAGAGGCGGGGAATCAGAGGCGGTGAAACAGAGGCGGGGAATCAGATATAGGGAATCAGAGGTGGGGAATCAGAGGTTGGGAATCAGAGGCCTGGAATCAGAGGCGGGGAATCAGAGGCAGGGAATCAGATGCGGGGAATCAGAGGAGGGGAATCAGAGCTGGGGAATCAGAGGCGGAGTATTAGAGTTGGGGAATCAGAGGCGGGGAATCAGACGCGGGGAATCAGAGGGGGGGAATCATAGCTGGCGAATCAGAGGCGGGGAATCAGAGGAGGCCAATCAGAGGCCGGGAATCAGAGGTGGTGAATCAGAGATGGGGAATCAGAGGCGGGGAATCAGTGGCAGGGAATCAGATATGGGGAATCAGAGGCGTGGAATCAGAGGCAGGGAATCAGACACGGGGAATCAGACACGGGGAATCAGAGGTGGGGAATCAGAGATGGGGAATCAGAGGCGGTGAATCAGAGATGGGGAATCAGAGGCGGGGAATCAGAGGCAGGAAATCAGACACGGGGATTCAGAGGCTGGGAATCAGACGGGGGGCATCAAAGGCGGGGAATCAGAGCTGGGGAATCAGAGGCAGGGAATCAGAGGCGGGGAATCAGATATGGGGAATCAGAGGCTGGTATTCAGAGGCGGGGAATCAGAGGCAGGGAATCAAACACGGGGAATCAGAGGCGGGGAATCAGAGCTGGGGAATCGGAGGCGGGGAATCAGAGTTGGGGAATCAGAGGCGGGGAATCAGATATGGGGAAACAGGGGTGGCGAATCAAAGGCGGTGAATCAGAGATGGGGAATCAGAGGCGGGGAATCAGAGGCAGGGAATCAAACACGGGGAATCAGAGGCGGGGAATCAGAGCTGGGGAATCCGAGGCGGGGAATCAGAGTTGGGGAATCAGAGTCGGGGAATCAGATATGGGGAAACAGGGGCGGGGAATCAGAGGCAGGGAAACAGAGGCGGGGAATCAGATATGGGGAATCAGGGGTGAGGAATCAGAGGTTGGGAATCAGAGGCAGGGAATCAGAGGCGTGGAAACAGAGGCGGGGATTCAGATATGGGGAATCAGAGGTGGGGAATCAGGGGCGTGGAATCAGAGGCAGGGAATTAGATGTGGTGAATCAGAGATGGGGAATCAGAGGCAGGGAATCAGAATCAGAAGCGGGGTATCAGTGGCCGGGAATCAGAGGAAGGTAATCAGAGGCAGGGGATCAAACACGGGGAATCAGAGGCTGGGAATCAGAGCTGGGGAATCAGAGGCGGGGAATCAGAGCTGGGGAATCACAGGCGGGGAATCAGAGATGGGGAATCAAGGGGGGAATCAGAGGCAGGGAATCAGATGCGGGGAATCAGAGGCGGGGAATCATAGATGGCGAATCAGAGGCGGGGAATCAGAGGTGGGCAATCAGAGGATGGGAATCAGATATGGGGAATCAGAGGCGGGGAATCAGAGCTGGGGAATCACAGGCGGGGAATCAGAGTTGGGGAATCAGAGGCGGGGAATCAGATATGGGGAAACAGAGGCGGGGAATCAGAGGCGGTGAAACAGAGGCGGGGAATCAGATATTGGGAATCAGAGGTGGGGAATCAGAGGTTGGGAATCAGAGGCCTGGAATCAGAGGCGGGGAATCAGAGGCAGGGAATCAGATGCGGGGAATCAGAGGAGGGGAATCAGAGCTGGGGAATCAGAGGCGGAGTATTAGAGTTGGGGAATCAGAGGCGGGGAATAAGACGCGGGGAATCAGAGGGGGGGAATCATAGCTGGCGAATCAGAGGCGGGGAATCAGAGGTGGGCAATCAGAGGCCGGGAATCAGAGGTGGTGAATCAGAGATGGGGAATCAGAGGCGGGGAATCAGTGGCAGGGAATCAGATATGGGGAATCAGAGGCGTGGAATCAGAGGCAGGGAATCAGACACGGGGAATCAGACACGGGTAATCAGAGGTGGGGAATCAGAGATGGGGAATCAGAGGCGGTGAATCAGAGATGGGGAATCAGAGGCGGGGAATCAGAGGCAGGAAATCAGACACGGGGATTCAGAGGCTGGGAATCAGACGGGGGGAATCAAAGGCAGGGAATCAGAGCTGGGGAATCAGAGGCAGGGAATCAGAGGCGGGGAATCAGATATGGGGAATCAGAGGCTGGTATTCAGAGGCGGGGAATCAGAGGCAGGGAATCAGACACGGGGAATCAGAGGTGGGGAATCAGAGATGGGGAATCAGAGGCGGGGAATCAGAGTTGGGGAATCAGAGGCAGGGAATCGGATGTGCGGAATCAGAGATGGGGAATCAGAGGTGGGGAATCAGAGGCGGTGAATCAGAGCTGGGGAATCAGAGGCGGGGAATCATAGTTGGGAATCAGAGGCGGGGAATCAGATAGGGGAAACAGAGGCGGGGAATCAAAGGCGGGGAAACAGAGGCGGGGAATCAGATATGGGGAATCGGATGCGGGGAATCAGAGGCGGGGAATCAGAGCTGGGGAATCAGAGGCGGGGTATCAGATTTGGGGCATCTGAGGTGGGGAATTAGATATGGGGAAACAGAGGCGGGGAATCAGAGGCGGGGAATCAGAATCAGAAGCGGGGTATCAGTGGCCGGGAATCAGAGGAAGGTAATCAGAGGCAGGGGATCAAACACGGGGAATCAGAGGCTGGGAATCAGAGCTGGGGAATCAGAGGCGGGGAATCAGAGCTGGGGAATCACAGGCGGGGAATCAGAGATGGGGAATCAAGGGGGGAATCAGAGGCAGGGAATCAGATGCGGGGAATCAGAGGCGGGGAATCATAGATGGCGAATCAGAGGCGGGGAATCAGAGGTGGGCAATCAGAGGATGGGAATCAGATATGGGGAATCAGAGGCGGGGAATCAGAGCTGGGGAATCACAGGCGGGGAATCAGAGTTGGGGAATCAGAGGCGGGGAATCAGATATGGGGAAACAGAGGCGGGGAATCAGAGGCGGTGAAACAGAGGCGGGGAATCAGATATTGGGAATCAGAGGTGGGGAATCAGAGTTGGGGAATCAGAGTCGGGGACTTAGATATGGGGAAACAGAGGCGGGGAATCAGAGGCGGGGAAACAGACGCGGGGAATCAGAGGCGGGGAATCATAGTTGGGAATCAGAGGCGGGGAATCAAAGGCGGGGAAACAGAGGCGGGGAATCAGATATGGGGAATCGGATGCGGGGAATCAGAGGCGGGGAATCAGAGCTGGGGAATCAGAGGCGGGGTATCAGAGTTGGGGCATCTGAGGTGGGGAATTAGATATGGGGAAACAGAGGCGGGGAATCAGAGGCGGGGAAACAGAGGCGAGGAATCAGATATGGGGAATCAGAGGTGGGGAATCAGAGGCAGGGAATCAGATGTGCGGAATCTGAGATGGGGAATCAGAGGCAGGGAATCAGAATCAGAAGCGGGGAATCAGAGGCCGGGAATCAGAGGCCGGGATTCAGATGCCGGGAATAAGAGGCCGGGAATCAGAGGTGGGGAATCAGAGTCCGGGAATCAGAGATGGGGATTCAGAGGCGGGGAATGATATATGGGGAATCAGAGGCGGGGAATCAGAGGTGGGGTAACAGAGGTGGGGAATCAGATATGGGGAATCAGAGGTGGCGAATCAAAGGCGGTGAATCAGAGATGGGGAATCAGAGGCGGGGAATCAGAGGCAGGGAATCAAACACGGGGAATCAGAGGCGGGGAATCAGAGCTGGGGAATCGGAGGCGCGGAATCAGAGTTGGGGAATCAGAGTCGGGGAATCAGATATGGGGAAACAGGGGCGGGGAATCAGAGGCAGGGAAACAGAGGCGGGGAATCAGATATGGGGAATCAGGGGTGAGGAATCAGAGGTTGGGAATCAGAGGCAGGGAATCAGAGGCGTGGAAACAGAGGCGGGGATTCAGATATGGGGAATCAGAGGTGGGGAATCAGGGGCGTGGAATCAGAGGCAGGGAATTAGATGTGGTGAATCAGACATGGGGAATCAGAGGCAGGGAATCAGAATCAGAAGCGGGGTATCAGTGGCCGGGAATCAGAGGAAGGTAATCAGAGGCAGGGGATCAAACACGGGGAATCAGAGGCTGGGAATCAGAGCTGGGGAATCAGAGGCGGGGAATCAGAGCTGGGGAATCACAGGCGGGGAATCAGAGATGGGGAATCAAGGGGGGAATCAGAGGCAGGGAATCAGATGCGGGGAATCAGAGGCGGGGAATCATAGATGGCGAATCAGAGGCGGGGAATCAGAGGTGGGCAATCAGAGGATGGGAATCAGATATGGGGAATCAGAGGCGGGGAATCAGAGCTGGGGAATCACAGGCGGGGAATCAGAGTTGGGGAATCAGAGGCGGGGAATCAGATATGGGGAAACAGAGGCGGGGAATCAGAGGCGGTGAAACAGAGGCGGGGAATCAGATATTGGGAATCAGAGGTGGGGAATCAGAGGTTGGGAATCAGAGGCCTGGAATCAGAGGCGGGGAATCAGAGGCAGGGAATCAGATGCGGGGAATCAGAGGAGGGGAATCAGAGCTGGGGAATCAGAGGCGGAGTATTAGAGTTGGGGAATCAGAGGCGGGGAATAAGACGCGGGGAATCAGAGGGGGGGAATCATAGCTGGCGAATCAGAGGCGGGGAATCAGAGGTGGGCAATCAGAGGCCGGGAATCAGAGGTGGTGAATCAGAGATGGGGAATCAGAGGCGGGGAATCAGTGGCAGGGAATCAGATATGGGGAATCAGAGGCGTGGAATCAGAGGCAGGGAATCAGACACGGGGAATCAGACACGGGGAATCAGAGGTGGGGAATCAGAGATGGGGAATCAGAGGCGGTGAATCAGAGATGGGGAATCAGAGGCGGGGAATCAGAGGCAGGAAATCAGACACGGGGATTCAGAGGCTGGGAATCAGACGGGGGGAATCAAAGGCGGGGAATCAGAGCTGGGGAATCAGAGGCAGGGAATCAGAGGCGGGGAATCAGATATGGGGAATCAGAGGCTGGTATTCAGAGGCGGGGAATCAGAGGCAGGGAATCAGACACGGGGAATCAGAGGTGGGGAATCAGAGATGGGGAATCAGAGGCGGGGAATCAGAGTTGGGGAATCAGAGGCAGGGAATCGGATGTGCGGAATCAGAGATGGGGAATCAGAGGTGGGGAATCAGAGGCGGTGAATCAGAGCTGGGGAATCAGAGGCGGGGAATCATAGTTGGGAATCAGAGGCGGGGAATCAGATAGGGGAAACAGAGGCGGGGAATCAAAGGCGGGGAAACAGAGGCGGGGAATCAGATATGGGGAATCGGATGCGGGGAATCAGAGGCGGGGAATCAGAGCTGGGGTATCAGAGGCGGGGTATCAGATTTGGGGCATCTGAGGTGGGGAATTAGATATGGGGAAACAGAGGCGGGGAATCAGAGGCGGGGAAACAGAGGCGAGGAATCAGATATGGGGAATCAGAGGTGGGGAATCAGAGGCAGGGAATCAGATGTGCGGAATCTGAGATGGGGAATCAGAGGCAGGGAATCAGAATCAGAAGCGGGGAATCAGAGGCCGGGAATCAGAGGCCGGGATTCAGATGCCGGGAATAAGAGGCCGGGAATCAGAGGTGGGGAATCAGAGTCCGGGAATCAGAGATGGGGATTCAGAGGCGGGGAATGATATATGGGGAATCAGAGGCGGGGAATCAGAGGTGGGGTAACAGAGGTGGGGAATCAGATATGGGGAATCAGAGGTGGCGAATCAAAGGCGGTGAATCAGAGATGGGGAATCAGAGGCGGGGAATCAGAGGCAGGGAATCAAACACGGGGAATCAGAGGCGGGGAATCAGAGCTGGGGAATCGGAGGCGGGGAATCAGAGTTGGGGAATCAGAGGCGGGGAATCAGATATGGGGAAACAGGGGCGGGGAATCAGAGGCAGGGAAACAGAGGCGGGGAATCAGATATGGGGAATCAGGGGTGGGGAATCAGAGGTTGGGAATCAGAGGCAGGGAATCAGAGGCGTGGAAACAGAGGCGGGGATTCAGATATGGGGAATCAGAGGTGGGGAATCAGGGGCGTGGAATCAGAGGCAGGGAATTCGATGTGGTGAATCAGAGATGGGGAATCAGAGGCAGGGAATCAGAATCAGAAGCGGGGTATCAGTGGCCGGGAATCAGAGGAAGGTAATCAGAGGCAGGGGATCAAACACGGGGAATCAGAGGCTGGGAATCAGAGCTGGGGAATCAGAGGCGGGGAATCAGAGCTGGGGAATCACAGGCGGGGAATCAGAGATGGGGAATCAAGGGGGGAATCAGAGGCAGGGAATCAGATGCGGGGAATCAGAGGCGGGGTATCATAGATGGCGAATCAGAGGCGGGGAATCAGAGGTGGGCAATCAGAGGATGGGAATCAGATATGGGGAATCAGAGGCGGGGAATCAGAGCTGGGGAATCACAGGCGGGGAATCAGAGTTGGGGAATCAGAGGCGGGGAATCAGATATGGGGAAACAGAGGCGGGGAATCAGAGGCGGTGAAACAGAGGCGGGGAATCAGATATTGGGAATCAGAGGTGGGGAATCAGATTTGGGGAATCAGAGTCGGGGACTTAGATATGGGGAAACAGAGGCGGGGAATCAGAGGCGGGGAAACAGACGCGGGGAATCAGAGGCGGGGAATCATAGTTGGGAATCAGAGGCGGGGAATCAAAGGCGGGGAAGCAGAGGCGGGGAATCAGATATGGGGAATCGGATGCGGGGAATCAGAGGCGGGGAATCAGAGCTGGGGAATCAGAGGCGGGGTATCAGAGTTGGGGCATCTGAGGTGGGGAATTAGATATGGGGAACAGAGGCGGGGAATCAGAGGCGGGGAAACAGAGGCGAGGAATCAGATATGGGGAATCAGAGGTGGGGAATCAGAGGCAGGGAATCAGATGTGCGGAATCTGAGATGGGGAATCAGAGGCAGGGAATCAGAATCAGAAGCGGGGAATCAGAGGCCGGGAATCAGAGGCCGGGATTCAGATGCCGGGAATAAGAGGCCGGGAATCAGAGGTGGGGAATCAGAGTCCGGGAATCAGAGATGGGGATTCAGAGGCGGGTAATGATATATGGGGAATCAGAGGCGGGGAATCAGAGGTGGGGTAACAGAGGTGGGGAATCAGATATGGGGAATCAGAGGTGGCGAATCAAAGGCGGTGAATCAGAGATGGGGAATCAGAGGCGGGGAATCAGAGGCAGGGAATCAAACACGGGGAATCAGAGGCGGGGAATCAGAGCTGGGGAATCGGAGGCGGGGAATCAGAGTTGGGGAATCAGAGTCGGGGAATCAGATATGGGGAAACAGGGGCGGGGAATCAGAGGCAGGGAAACAGAGGCGGGGAATCAGATATGGGGAATCAGGGGTGAGGAATCAGAGGTTGGGAATCAGAGGCAGGGAATCAGAGGCGTGGAAACAGAGGCGGGGATTCAGATATGGGGAATCAGAGGTGGGGAATCAGGGGCGTGGAATCAGAGGCAGGGAATTAGATGTGGTGAATCAGAGATGGGGAATCAGAGGCAGGGAATCAGAATCAGAAGCGGGGTATCAGTGGCCGGGAATCAGAGGAAGGTAATCAGAGGCAGGGGATCAAACACGGGGAATCAGAGGCTGGGAATCAGAGCTGGGGAATCAGAGGCGGGGAATCAGAGCTGGGGAATCACAGGCGGGGAATCAGAGATGGGGAATCAAGGGGGGAATCAGAGGCAGGGAATCAGATGCGGGGAATCAGAGGCGGGGAATCATAGATGGCGAATCAGAGGCGGGGAATCAGAGGTGGGCAATCAGAGGATGGGAATCAGATATGGGGAATCAGAGGCGGGGAATCAGAGCTGGGGAATCACAGGCGGGGAATCAGAGTTGGGGAATCAGAGGCGGGGAATCAGATATGGGGAAACAGAGGCGGGGAATCAGAGGCGGTGAAACAGAGGCGGGGAATCAGATATTGGGAATCAGAGGTGGGGAATCAGAGGTTGGGAATCAGAGGCCTGGAATCAGAGGCGGGGAATCTGAGGCAGGGAATCAGATGCGGGGAATCAGAGGAGGGGAATCAGAGCTGGGGAATCAGAGGCGGAGTATTAGAGTTGGGGAATCAGAGGCGGGGAATAAGACGCGGGGAATCAGAGGGGGGGAATCATAGCTGGCGAATCAGAGGCGGGGAATCAGAGGTGGGCAATCAGAGGCCGGGAATCAGAGGTGGTGAATCAGAGATGGGGAATCAGAGGCGGGGAATCAGTGGCAGGGAATCAGATATGTGGAATCAGAGGCGTGGAATCAGAGGCAGGGAATCAGACACGGGGAATCAGACACGGGGAATCAGAGGTGGGGAATCAGAGATGGGGAATCAGAGGCGGTGAATCAGAGATGGGGAATCAGAGGCGGGGAATCAGAGGCAGGAAATCAGACACGGGGATTCAGAGGCTGGGAATCAGACGGGGGGAATCAAAGGCGGGGAATCAGAGCTGGGGAATCAGAGGCAGGGAATCAGAGGCGGGGAATCAGATATGGGGAATCAGAGGCTGGTATTCAGAGGCGGGGAATCAGAGGCAGGGAATCAGACACGGGGAATCAGAGGTGGGGAATCAGAGATGGGGAATCAGAGGCGGGGAATCAGAGTTGGGGAATCAGAGGCAGGGAATCGGATGTGCGGAATCAGAGATGGGGAATCAGAGGTGGGGAATCAGAGGCGGTGAATCAGAGATGGGGAATCAGAGGCGGGGAATCAGAGGCAGGAAATCAGACACGGGGATTCAGAGGCTGGGAATCAGACAGGGGGAATCAAAGGCGGGGAATCAGAGCTGGGGAATCAGAGGCAGGGAATCAGAGGCGGGGAATCAGATATGGGGAATCAGAGGCTGGTATTCAGAGGCGGGGAATCAGAGGCAGGGAATCAAACACGGGGAATCAGAGGCGGGGAATCAGAGCTGGGGAATCGGAGGCGGGGAATCAGAGTTGGGGAATCAGAGGCGGGGAATCAGATATGGGGAAACAGGGGTGGCGAATCAAAGGCGGTGAATCAGAGATGGGGAATCAGAGGCGGGGAATCAGAGGCAGGGAATCAAACACGGGGAATCAGAGGCGGGGAATCAGAGCTGGGGAATCCGAGGCGGGGAATCAGAGTTGGGGAATCAGAGTCGGGGAATCAGATATGGGGAAACAGGGGCGGGGAATCAGAGGCAGGGAAACAGAGGCGGGGAATCAGATATGGGGAATCAGGGGTGAGGAATCAGAGGTTGGGAATCAGAGGCAGGGAATCAGAGGCGTGGAAACAGAGGCGGGGATTCAGATATGGGGAATCAGAGGTGGGGAATCAGGGGCGTGGAATCAGAGGCAGGGAATTAGATGTGGTGAATCAGAGATGGGGAATCAGAGGCAGGGAATCAGAATCAGAAGCGGGGTATCAGTGGCCGGGAATCAGAGGAAGGTAATCAGAGGCAGGGGATCAAACACGGGGAATCAGAGGCTGGGAATCAGAGCTGGGGAATCAGAGGCGGGGAATCAGAGCTGGGGAATCACAGGCGGGGAATCAGAGATGGGGAATCAAGGGGGGAATCAGAGGCAGGGAATCAGATGCGGGGAATCAGAGGCGGGGAATCATAGATGGCGAATCAGAGGCGGGGAATCAGAGGTGGGCAATCAGAGGATGGGAATCAGATATGGGGAATCAGAGGCGGGGAATCAGAGCTGGGGAATCACAGGCGGGGAATCAGAGTTGGGGAATCAGAGGCGGGGAATCAGATATGGGGAAACAGAGGCGGGGAATCAGAGGCGGTGAAACAGAGGCGGGGAATCAGATATTGGGAATCAGAGGTGGGGAATCAGAGGTTGGGAATCAGAGGCCTGGAATCAGAGGCGGGGAATCAGAGGCAGGGAATCAGATGCGGGGAATCAGAGGAGGGGAATCAGAGCTGGGGAATCAGAGGCGGAGTATTAGAGTTGGGGAATCAGAGGCGGGGAATAAGACGCGGGGAATCAGAGGGGGGGAATCATAGCTGGCGAATCAGAGGCGGGGAATCAGAGGTGGGCAATCAGAGGCCGGGAATCAGAGGTGGTGAATCAGAGATGGGGAATCAGAGGCGGGGAATCAGTGGCAGGGAATCAGATATGGGGAATCAGAGGCGTGGAATCAGAGGCAGGGAATCAGACACGGGGAATCAGACACGGGGAATCAGAGGTGGGGAATCAGAGATGGGGAATCAGAGGCGGTGAATCAGAGATGGGGAATCAGAGGCGGGGAATCAGAGGCAGGAAATCAGACACGGGGATTCAGAGGCTGGGAATCAGACGGGGGGAATCAAAGGCAGGGAATCAGAGCTGGGGAATCAGAGGCAGGGAATCAGAGGCGGGGAATCAGATATGGGGAATCAGAGGCTGGTATTCAGAGGCGGGGAATCAGAGGCAGGGAATCAGACACGGGGAATCAGAGGTGGGGAATCAGAGATGGGGAATCAGAGGCGGGGAATCAGAGTTGGGGAATCAGAGGCAGGGAATCGGATGTGCGGAATCAGAGATGGGGAATCAGAGGTGGGGAATCAGAGGCGGTGAATCAGAGCTGGGGAATCAGAGGCGGGGAATCATAGTTGGGAATCAGAGGCGGGGAATCAGATAGGGGAAACAGAGGCGGGGAATCAAAGGCGGGGAAACAGAGGCGGGGAATCAGATATGGGGAATCGGATGCGGGGAATCAGAGGCGGGGAATCAGAGCTGGGGAATCAGAGGCGGGGTATCAGATTTGGGGCATCTGAGGTGGGGAATTAGATATGGGGAAACAGAGGCGGGGAATCAGAGGCGGGGAATCAGAATCAGAAGCGGGGTATCAGTGGCCGGGAATCAGAGGAAGGTAATCAGAGGCAGGGGATCAAACACGGGGAATCAGAGGCTGGGAATCAGAGCTGGGGAATCAGAGGCGGGGAATCAGAGCTGGGGAATCACAGGCGGGGAATCAGAGATGGGGAATCAAGGGGGGAATCAGAGGCAGGGAATCAGATGCGGGGAATCAGAGGCGGGGAATCATAGATGGCGAATCAGAGGCGGGGAATCAGAGGTGGGCAATCAGAGGATGGGAATCAGATATGGGGAATCAGAGGCGGGGAATCAGAGCTGGGGAATCACAGGCGGGGAATCAGAGTTGGGGAATCAGAGGCGGGGAATCAGATATGGGGAAACAGAGGCGGGGAATCAGAGGCGGTGAAACAGAGGCGGGGAATCAGATATTGGGAATCAGAGGTGGGGAATCAGAGTTGGGGAATCAGAGTCGGGGACTTAGATATGGGGAAACAGAGGCGGGGAATCAGAGGCGGGGAAACAGACGCGGGGAATCAGAGGCGGGGAATCATAGTTGGGAATCAGAGGCGGGGAATCAAAGGCGGGGAAACAGAGGCGGGGAATCAGATATGGGGAATCGGATGCGGGGAATCAGAGGCGGGGAATCAGAGCTGGGGAATCAGAGGCGGGGTATCAGAGTTGGGGCATCTGAGGTGGGGAATTAGATATGGGGAAACAGAGGCGGGGAATCAGAGGCGGGGAAACAGAGGCGAGGAATCAGATATGGGGAATCAGAGGTGGGGAATCAGAGGCAGGGAATCAGATGTGCGGAATCTGAGATGGGGAATCAGAGGCAGGGAATCAGAATCAGAAGCGGGGAATCAGAGGCCGGGAATCAGAGGCCGGGATTCAGATGCCGGGAATAAGAGGCCGGGAATCAGAGGTGGGGAATCAGAGTCCGGGAATCAGAGATGGGGATTCAGAGGCGGGGAATGATATATGGGGAATCAGAGGCGGGGAATCAGAGGTGGGGTAACAGAGGTGGGGAATCAGATATGGGGAATCAGAGGTGGCGAATCAAAGGCGGTGAATCAGAGATGGGGAATCAGAGGCGGGGAATCAGAGGCAGGGAATCAAACACGGGGAATCAGAGGCGGGGAATCAGAGCTGGGGAATCGGAGGCGGGGAATCAGAGTTGGGGAATCAGAGTCGGGGAATCAGATATGGGGAAACAGGGGCGGGGAATCAGAGGCAGGGAAACAGAGGCGGGGAATCAGATATGGGGAATCAGGGGTGAGGAATCAGAGGTTGGGAATCAGAGGCAGGGAATCAGAGGCGTGGAAACAGAGGCGGGGATTCAGATATGGGGAATCAGAGGTGGGGAATCAGGGGCGTGGAATCAGAGGCAGGGAATTAGATGTGGTGAATCAGACATGGGGAATCAGAGGCAGGGAATCAGAATCAGAAGCGGGGTATCAGTGGCCGGGAATCAGAGGAAGGTAATCAGAGGCAGGGGATCAAACACGGGGAATCAGAGGCTGGGAATCAGAGCTGGGGAATCAGAGGCGGGGAATCAGAGCTGGGGAATCACAGGCGGGGAATCAGAGATGGGGAATCAAGGGGGGAATCAGAGGCAGGGAATCAGATGCGGGGAATCAGAGGCGGGGAATCATAGATGGCGAATCAGAGGCGGGGAATCAGAGGTGGGCAATCAGAGGATGGGAATCAGATATGGGGAATCAGAGGCGGGGAATCAGAGCTGGGGAATCACAGGCGGGGAATCAGAGTTGGGGAATCAGAGGCGGGGAATCAGATATGGGGAAACAGAGGCGGGGAATCAGAGGCGGTGAAACAGAGGCGGGGAATCAGATATTGGGAATCAGAGGTGGGGAATCAGAGGTTGGGAATCAGAGGCCTGGAATCAGAGGCGGGGAATCAGAGGCAGGGAATCAGATGCGGGGAATCAGAGGAGGGGAATCAGAGCTGGGGAATCAGAGGCGGAGTATTAGAGTTGGGGAATCAGAGGCGGGGAATAAGACGCGGGGAATCAGAGGGGGGGAATCATAGCTGGCGAATCAGAGGCGGGGAATCAGAGGTGGGCAATCAGAGGCCGGGAATCAGAGGTGGTGAATCAGAGATGGGGAATCAGAGGCGGGGAATCAGTGGCAGGGAATCAGATATGGGGAATCAGAGGCGTGGAATCAGAGGCAGGGAATCAGACACGGGGAATCAGACACGGGGAATCAGAGGTGGGGAATCAGAGATGGGGAATCAGAGGCGGTGAATCAGAGATGGGGAATCAGAGGCGGGGAATCAGAGGCAGGAAATCAGACACGGGGATTCAGAGGCTGGGAATCAGACGGGGGGAATCAAAGGCGGGGAATCAGAGCTGGGGAATCAGAGGCAGGGAATCAGAGGCGGGGAATCAGATATGGGGAATCAGAGGCTGGTATTCAGAGGCGGGGAATCAGAGGCAGGGAATCAGACACGGGGAATCAGAGGTGGGGAATCAGAGATGGGGAATCAGAGGCGGGGAATCAGAGTTGGGGAATCAGAGGCAGGGAATCGGATGTGCGGAATCAGAGATGGGGAATCAGAGGTGGGGAATCAGAGGCGGTGAATCAGAGCTGGGGAATCAGAGGCGGGGAATCATAGTTGGGAATCAGAGGCGGGGAATCAGATAGGGGAAACAGAGGCGGGGAATCAAAGGCGGGGAAACAGAGGCGGGGAATCAGATATGGGGAATCGGATGCGGGGAATCAGAGGCGGGGAATCAGAGCTGGGGAATCAGAGGCGGGGTATCAGATTTGGGGCATCTGAGGTGGGGAATTAGATATGGGGAAACAGAGGCGGGGAATCAGAGGCGGGGAAACAGAGGCGAGGAATCAGATATGGGGAATCAGAGGTGGGGAATCAGAGGCAGGGAATCAGATGTGCGGAATCTGAGATGGGGAATCAGAGGCAGGGAATCAGAATCAGAAGCGGGGAATCAGAGGCCGGGAATCAGAGGCCGGGATTCAGATGCCGGGAATAAGAGGCCGGGAATCAGAGGTGGGGAATCAGAGTCCGGGAATCAGAGATGGGGATTCAGAGGCGGGGAATGATATATGGGGAATCAGAGGCGGGGAATCAGAGGTGGGGTAACAGAGGTGGGGAATCAGATATGGGGAATCAGAGGTGGCGAATCAAAGGCGGTGAATCAGAGATGGGGAATCAGAGGCGGGGAATCAGAGGCAGGGAATCAAACACGGGGAATCAGAGGCGGGGAATCAGAGCTGGGGAATCGGAGGCGGGGAATCAGAGTTGGGGAATCAGAGGCGGGGAATCAGATATGGGGAAACAGGGGCGGGGAATCAGAGGCAGGGAAACAGAGGCGGGGAATCAGATATGGGGAATCAGGGGTGGGGAATCAGAGGTTGGGAATCAGAGGCAGGGAATCAGAGGCGTGGAAACAGAGGCGGGGATTCAGATATGGGGAATCAGAGGTGGGGAATCAGGGGCGTGGAATCAGAGGCAGGGAATTCGATGTGGTGAATCAGAGATGGGGAATCAGAGGCAGGGAATCAGAATCAGAAGCGGGGTATCAGTGGCCGGGAATCAGAGGAAGGTAATCAGAGGCAGGGGATCAAACACGGGGAATCAGAGGCTGGGAATCAGAGCTGGGGAATCAGAGGCGGGGAATCAGAGCTGGGGAATCACAGGCGGGGAATCAGAGATGGGGAATCAAGGGGGGAATCAGAGGCAGGGAATCAGATGCGGGGAATCAGAGGCGGGGAATCATAGATGGCGAATCAGAGGCGGGGAATCAGAGGTGGGCAATCAGAGGATGGGAATCAGATATGGGGAATCAGAGGCGGGGAATCAGAGCTGGGGAATCACAGGCGGGGAATCAGAGTTGGGGAATCAGAGGCGGGGAATCAGATATGGGGAAACAGAGGCGGGGAATCAGAGGCGGTGAAACAGAGGCGGGGAATCAGATATTGGGAATCAGAGGTGGGGAATCAGATTTGGGGAATCAGAGTCGGGGACTTAGATATGGGGAAACAGAGGCGGGGAATCAGAGGCGGGGAAACAGACGCGGGGAATCAGAGGCGGGGAATCATAGTTGGGAATCAGAGGCGGGGAATCAAAGGCGGGGAAGCAGAGGCGGGGAATCAGATATGGGGAATCGGATGCGGGGAATCAGAGGCGGGGAATCAGAGCTGGGGAATCAGAGGCGGGGTATCAGAGTTGGGGCATCTGAGGTGGGGAATTAGATATGGGGAACAGAGGCGGGGAATCAGAGGCGGGGAAACAGAGGCGAGGAATCAGATATGGGGAATCAGAGGTGGGGAATCAGAGGCAGGGAATCAGATGTGCGGAATCTGAGATGGGGAATCAGAGGCAGGGAATCAGAATCAGAAGCGGGGAATCAGAGGCCGGGAATCAGAGGCCGGGATTCAGATGCCGGGAATAAGAGGCCGGGAATCAGAGGTGGGGAATCAGAGTCCGGGAATCAGAGATGGGGATTCAGAGGCGGGGAATGATATATGGGGAATCAGAGGCGGGGAATCAGAGGTGGGGTAACAGAGGTGGGGAATCAGATATGGGGAATCAGAGGTGGCGAATCAAAGGCGGTGAATCAGAGATGGGGAATCAGAGGCGGGGAATCAGAGGCAGGGAATCAAACACGGGGAATCAGAGGCGGGGAATCAGAGCTGGGGAATCGGAGGCGGGGAATCAGAGTTGGGGAATCAGAGTCGGGGAATCAGATATGGGGAAACAGGGGCGGGGAATCAGAGGCAGGGAAACAGAGGCGGGGAATCAGATATGGGGAATCAGGGGTGAGGAATCAGAGGTTGGGAATCAGAGGCAGGGAATCAGAGGCGTGGAAACAGAGGCGGGGATTCAGATATGGGGAATCAGAGGTGGGGAATCAGGGGCGTGGAATCAGAGGCAGGGAATTAGATGTGGTGAATCAGAGATGGGGAATCAGAGGCAGGGAATCAGAATCAGAAGCGGGGTATCAGTGGCCGGGAATCAGAGGAAGGTAATCAGAGGCAGGGGATCAAACACGGGGAATCAGAGGCTGGGAATCAGAGCTGGGGAATCAGAGGCGGGGAATCAGAGCTGGGGAATCACAGGCGGGGAATCAGAGATGGGGAATCAAGGGGGGAATCAGAGGCAGGGAATCAGATGCGGGGAATCAGAGGCGGGGAATCATAGATGGCGAATCAGAGGCGGGGAATCAGAGGTGGGCAATCAGAGGATGGGAATCAGATATGGGGAATCAGAGGCGGGGAATCAGAGCTGGGGAATCACAGGCGGGGAATCAGAGTTGGGGAATCAGAGGCGGGGAATCAGATATGGGGAAACAGAGGCGGGGAATCAGAGGCGGTGAAACAGAGGCGGGGAATCAGATATTGGGAATCAGAGGTGGGGAATCAGAGGTTGGGAATCAGAGGCCTGGAATCAGAGGCGGGGAATCTGAGGCAGGGAATCAGATGCGGGGAATCAGAGGAGGGGAATCAGAGCTGGGGAATCAGAGGCGGAGTATTAGAGTTGGGGAATCAGAGGCGGGGAATAAGACGCGGGGAATCAGAGGGGGGGAATCATAGCTGGCGAATCAGAGGCGGGGAATCAGAGGTGGGCAATCAGAGGCCGGGAATCAGAGGTGGTGAATCAGAGATGGGGAATCAGAGGCGGGGAATCAGTGGCAGGGAATCAGATATGTGGAATCAGAGGCGTGGAATCAGAGGCAGGGAATCAGACACGGGGAATCAGACACGGGGAATCAGAGGTGGGGAATCAGAGATGGGGAATCAGAGGCGGTGAATCAGAGATGGGGAATCAGAGGCGGGGAATCAGAGGCAGGAAATCAGACACGGGGATTCAGAGGCTGGGAATCAGACGGGGGGAATCAAAGGCGGGGAATCAGAGCTGGGGAATCAGAGGCAGGGAATCAGAGGCGGGGAATCAGATATGGGGAATCAGAGGCTGGTATTCAGAGGCGGGGAATCAGAGGCAGGGAATCAGACACGGGGAATCAGAGGTGGGGAATCAGAGATGGGGAATCAGAGGCGGGGAATCAGAGTTGGGGAATCAGAGGCAGGGAATCGGATGTGCGGAATCAGAGATGGGGAATCAGAGGTGGGGAATCAGAGGCGGTGAATCAGAGATGGGGAATCAGAGGCGGGGAATCAGAGGCAGGAAATCAGACACGGGGATTCAGAGGCTGGGAATCAGACAGGGGGAATCAAAGGCGGGGAATCAGAGCTGGGGAATCAGAGGCAGGGAATCAGAGTTGGGGATTCAGAGACGGGGAATCAGATATGGGGAAAGAGAGGCGGGGAATCAGAGGCGGGCAAACAGAGGCGGGGAATTAGATATGGGGAATCAGATGTGGGGAATCAGAGGTGGTGAATCAGTGATGGGGAATCACAGGCGGGGAATCAGAGGCAGGGAATAGAACGCAGTGAATCAGAGGCAGGGAATCAGAGCTGGGGAATCAGAGGCGGGGAATCATAGTTGGGAATCAGAGGCGGGGAATCAGATATGGGGAAACAGAGGCGGGGAATCAGAGGCGGGGAAACAGAGGCGGGGAATCAGATATGGGGAATCGGATGCGGGGAATCAGAGGCGGGGAATCAGAGCTGGGGAATCAGAGGCGGGGAATCAGAGTTGGGGCATCAGAGGTGGGGAATTAGATATAGGGAAACAGAGGCGGGGAATCAGATGCGGGGAAACAGAGGCGGGGAATCAGATATGGGGAATCAGAGGTGGGGAATCAGAGGCAGGGAATCAGATGTGCGGAATCAGAGATGGGGAATCAGAGGCAGGGAATCAGAATCAGAAGCGGGGAATCAGAGGCCGGGAATCAGAGGCCGGGAATCAGATGCTGGGAATAAGAGGCCGGGAATCAGAGGTGGGGAATCAGAGTCCGGGAATCAGAGATGGGGATTCAGAGGCGGGGAATGAGATATGGAGAATCAGAGGCGGGGAATCAGAGGCCGGGAAACAGAGGTGGGGAATCAGATATGGGGAATCAGAGGTGGCGAATCAAAGGCGGGGAAACAGAGGCGGGGAATCAGATATGGGGAATCGGATGCGGGGAATCAGAGGCGGGGAATCAGAGCTGGGGAATCAGAGGCGGGGTATCAGAGTTGGGGCATCTGAGGTGGGGAATTAGATATGGGGAAACAGAGGCGGGGAATCAGAGGCGGGGAAACAGAGGCGAGGAATCAGATATGGGGAATCAGAGGTGGGGAATCAGAGGCAGGGAATCAGATGTGCGGAATCTGAGATGGGGAATCAGAGGCAGGGAATCAGAATCAGAAGCGGGGAATCAGAGGCCGGGAATCAGAGGCCGGGATTCAGATGCCGGGAATAAGAGGCCGGGAATCAGAGGTGGGGAATCAGAGTCCGGGAATCAGAGATGGGGATTCAGAGGCGGGGAATGATATATGGGGAATCAGAGGCGGGGAATCAGAGGTGGGGTAACAGAGGTGGGGAATCAGATATGGGGAATCAGAGGTGGCGAATCAAAGGCGGTGAATCAGAGATGGGGAATCAGAGGCCGGGAATCAGAGGCAGGGAATCAAACACGGGGAATCGGAGGCGGGGAATCAGAGCTGGGGAATCGGAGGCGGGGAATCAGAGTTGGGGAATCAGAGGCGGGGAATCAGATATGGGGAAACAGGGGCGGGGAATCAGAGGCAGGGAGACAGAGGCGGGGAATCAGATATGGGGAATCAGGGGTGGGGAATCAGAGGTTGGGAATCAGAGGCAGGGAATCAGAGGCGTGGAAACAGAGGCGGGGATTCAGATATGGGGAATCAGAGGTGGGGAATCAGGGGCGTGGAATCAGAGGCAGGGAATTAGATGTGGTGAATCAGAGATGGGGAATCAGAGGCAGGGAATCAGAATCAGAAGCGGGGTATCAGTGGCCGGGAATCAGAGGAAGGTAATCAGAGGCAGGGGATCAAACACGGGGAATCAGAGGCTGGGAATCAGAGCTGGGGAATCAGAGGCGGGGAATCAGAGCTGGGGAATCACAGGCGGGGAATCAGAGATGGGGAATCAAGGGGGGAATCAGAGGCAGGGAATCAGATGCGGGGAATCAGAGGCGGGGAATCATAGATGGCGAATCAGAGGCGGGGAATCAGAGGTGGGCAATCAGAGGATGGGAATCAGATATGGGGAATCAGAGGCGGGGAATCAGAGCTGGGGAATCACAGGCGGGGAATCAGAGTTGGGGAATCAGAGGCGGGGAATCAGATATGGGGAAACAGAGGCGGGGAATCAGAGGCGGTGAAACAGAGGCGGGGAATCAGATATTGGGAATCAGAGGTGGGGAATCAGAGTTGGGGAATCAGAGTCGGGGACTTAGATATGGGGAAACAGAGGCGGGGAATCAGAGGCGGGGAAACAGACGCGGGGAATCAGAGGCGGGGAATCATAGTTGGGAATCAGAGGCGGGGAATCAAAGGCGGGGAAACAGAGGCGGGGAATCAGAGGGGGGGAATCATAGCTGGCGAATCAGAGGCGGGGAATCAGAGGTGGGCAATCAGAGGCCGGGAATCAGAGTTGGGGCATCTGAGGTGGGGAATTAGATATGGGGAAACAGAGGCGGGGAATCAGAGGCGGGGAAACAGAGGCGAGGAATCAGATATGGGGAATCAGAGGTGGGGAATCAGAGGCAGGGAATCAGATGTGCGGAATCAGAGATGGGGAATCAGAGGCAGGGAATCAGAATCAGAAGCGGGGAATCAGAGGCCGGGAATCAGAGGCCGGGATTCAGATGCCGGGAATAAGAGGCCGGGAATCAGAGGTGGGGAATCAGAGTCCGGGAATCAGAGATGGGGATTCAGAGGCGGGGAATGATATATGGGGAATCAGAGGCGGGGAATCAGAGGTGGGGTAACAGAGGTGGGGAATCAGATATGGGGAATCAGAGGTGGCGAATCAAAGGCGGTAAATCAGAGATGGGGAATCAGAGGCGGGGAATCAGAGGCAGGGAATCAAACACGGGGAATCAGAGGCGGGGAATCAGAGCTGGGGAATCGGAGGCGGGGAATCAGAGTTGGGGAATCAGAGGCGGGGAATCAGATATGGGGAAACAGGGGCGGGGAAACAGAGGCGGGGAATCAGATATGGGGAATCAGGGGTGGGGAATCAGAGGTTGGGAATCAGAGGCAGGGAATCAGAGGCGTGGAAACAGAGGCGGGGATTCAGATATGGGGAATCAGAGGTGGGGAATCATGGGCATGGAATCAGAGGCAGGGAATTAGATGTGGTGAATCAGAGATGGGGAATCAGAGGCAGGGAATCAGAATCAGAAGCGGGGTATCAGTGGCCGGGAATCAGAGGAAGGTAATCAGAGGCAGGGGATCAAACACGGGGAATCAGAGGCTGGGAATCAGAGCTGGGGAATCAGAGGCGGGGAATCAGAGCTGGGGAATCACAGGCGGGGATTCAGTGATGGGGAATCAAGGGGGGAATCAGAGGCAGGGAATCAGATGCGGGGAATCAGAGGCGGGGAATCATAGATGGCGAATCAGAGGCGGGGAATCAGAGGTGGGCAATCAGAGGATGGGAATCAGATATGGGGAATCAGAGGCGGGGAATCAGAGCTGGGGATTCACAGGCGGGGAATCAGAGTTGGGGAATCAGAGGCGGGGAATCAGATATGGGGAAACAGAGGCGGGGAATCAGAGGCGGTGAAACAGAGGCGGGGAATCAGATATAGGGAATCAGAGGTGGGGAATCAGAGGTTGGGAATCAGAGGCCTGGAATCAGAGGCGGGGAATCAGAGGCAGGGAATCAGATGCGGGGAATCAGAGGAGGGGAATCAGAGCTGGGGAATCAGAGGCGGAGTATTAGAGTTGGGGAATCAGAGGCGGGGAATCAGACGCGGGGAATCAGAGGGGGGGAATCATAGCTGGCGAATCAGAGGCGGGGAATCAGAGGAGGCCAATCAGAGGCCGGGAATCAGAGGTGGTGAATCAGAGATGGGGAATCAGAGGCGGGGAATCAGTGGCAGGGAATCAGATATGGGGAATCAGAGGCGTGGAATCAGAGGCAGGGAATCAGACACGGGGAATCAGACACGGGGAATCAGAGGTGGGGAATCAGAGATGGGGAATCAGAGGCGGTGAATCAGAGATGGGGAATCAGAGGCGGGGAATCAGAGGCAGGAAATCAGACACGGGGATTCAGAGGCTGGGAATCAGACGGGGGGCATCAAAGGCGGGGAATCAGAGCTGGGGAATCAGAGGCAGGGAATCAGAGGCGGGGAATCAGATATGGGGAATCAGAGGCTGGTATTCAGAGGCGGGGAATCAGAGGCAGGGAATCAAACACGGGGAATCAGAGGCGGGGAATCAGAGCTGGGGAATCGGAGGCGGGGAATCAGAGTTGGGGAATCAGAGGCGGGGAATCAGATATGGGGAAACAGGGGTGGCGAATCAAAGGCGGTGAATCAGAGATGGGGAATCAGAGGCGGGGAATCAGAGGCAGGGAATCAAACACGGGGAATCAGAGGCGGGGAATCAGAGCTGGGGAATCCGAGGCGGGGAATCAGAGTTGGGGAATCAGAGTCGGGGAATCAGATATGGGGAAACAGGGGCGGGGAATCAGAGGCAGGGAAACAGAGGCGGGGAATCAGATATGGGGAATCAGGGGTGAGGAATCAGAGGTTGGGAATCAGAGGCAGGGAATCAGAGGCGTGGAAACAGAGGCGGGGATTCAGATATGGGGAATCAGAGGTGGGGAATCAGGGGCGTGGAATCAGAGGCAGGGAATTAGATGTGGTGAATCAGAGATGGGGAATCAGAGGCAGGGAATCAGAATCAGAAGCGGGGTATCAGTGGCCGGGAATCAGAGGAAGGTAATCAGAGGCAGGGGATCAAACACGGGGAATCAGAGGCTGGGAATCAGAGCTGGGGAATCAGAGGCGGGGAATCAGAGCTGGGGAATCACAGGCGGGGAATCAGAGATGGGGAATCAAGGGGGGAATCAGAGGCAGGGAATCAGATGCGGGGAATCAGAGGCGGGGAATCATAGATGGCGAATCAGAGGCGGGGAATCAGAGGTGGGCAATCAGAGGATGGGAATCAGATATGGGGAATCAGAGGCGGGGAATCAGAGCTGGGGAATCACAGGCGGGGAATCAGAGTTGGGGAATCAGAGGCGGGGAATCAGATATGGGGAAACAGAGGCGGGGAATCAGAGGCGGTGAAACAGAGGCGGGGAATCAGATATTGGGAATCAGAGGTGGGGAATCAGAGGTTGGGAATCAGAGGCCTGGAATCAGAGGCGGGGAATCAGAGGCAGGGAATCAGATGCGGGGAATCAGAGGAGGGGAATCAGAGCTGGGGAATCAGAGGCGGAGTATTAGAGTTGGGGAATCAGAGGCGGGGAATAAGACGCGGGGAATCAGAGGGGGGGAATCATAGCTGGCGAATCAGAGGCGGGGAATCAGAGGTGGGCAATCAGAGGCCGGGAATCAGAGGTGGTGAATCAGAGATGGGGAATCAGAGGCGGGGAATCAGTGGCAGGGAATCAGATATGGGGAATCAGAGGCGTGGAATCAGAGGCAGGGAATCAGACACGGGGAATCAGACACGGGGAATCAGAGGTGGGGAATCAGAGATGGGGAATCAGAGGCGGTGAATCAGAGATGGGGAATCAGAGGCGGGGAATCAGAGGCAGGAAATCAGACACGGGGATTCAGAGGCTGGGAATCAGACGGGGGGAATCAAAGGCGGGGAATCAGAGCTGGGGAATCAGAGGCAGGGAATCAGAGGCGGGGAATCAGATATGGGGAATCAGAGGCTGGTATTCAGAGGCGGGGAATCAGAGGCAGGGAATCAGACACGGGGAATCAGAGGTGGGGAATCAGAGATGGGGAATCAGAGGCGGGGAATCAGAGTTGGGGAATCAGAGGCAGGGAATCGGATGTGCGGAATCAGAGATGGGGAATCAGAGGTGGGGAATCAGAGGCGGTGAATCAGAGCTGGGGAATCAGAGGCGGGGAATCATAGTTGGGAATCAGAGGCGGGGAATCAGATAGGGGAAACAGAGGCGGGGAATCAAAGGCGGGGAAACAGAGGCGGGGAATCAGATATGGGGAATCGGATGCGGGGAATCAGAGGCGGGGAATCAGAGCTGGGGAATCAGAGGCGGGGTATCAGATTTGGGGCATCTGAGGTGGGGAATTAGATATGGGGAAACAGAGGCGGGGAATCAGAGGCGGGGAAACAGAGGCGAGGAATCAGATATGGGGAATCAGAGGTGGGGAATCAGAGGCAGGGAATCAGATGTGCGGAATCTGAGATGGGGAATCAGAGGCAGGGAATCAGAATCAGAAGCGGGGAATCAGAGGCCGGGAATCAGAGGCCGGGATTCAGATGCCGGGAATAAGAGGCCGGGAATCAGAGGTGGGGAATCAGAGTCCGGGATTCAGAGATGGGGATTCAGAGGCGGGGAATGATATATGGGGAATCAGAGGCGGGGAATCAGAGGTGGGGTAACAGAGGTGGGGAATCAGATATGGGGAATCAGAGGTGGCGAATCAAAGGCGGTGAATCAGAGATGGGGAATCAGAGGCGGGGAATCAGAGGCAGGGAATCAAACACGGGGAATCAGAGGCGGGGAATCAGAGCTGGGGAATCGGAGGCGGGGAATCAGAGTTGGGGAATCAGAGGCGGGGAATCAGATATGGGGAAACAGGGGCGGGGAATCAGAGGCAGGGAAACAGAGGCGGGGAATCAGATATGGGGAATCAGGGGTGGGGAATCAGAGGTTGGGAATCAGAGGCAGGGAATCAGAGGCGTGGAAACAGAGGCGGGGATTCAGATATGGGGAATCAGAGGTGGGGAATCAGGGGCGTGGAATCAGAGGCAGGGAATTCGATGTGGTGAATCAGAGATGGGGAATCAGAGGCAGGGAATCAGAATCAGAAGCGGGGTATCAGTGG
The DNA here is from genome assembly GCF_036971445.1 of Narcine bancroftii. NCBI lineage: Eukaryota > Metazoa > Chordata > Chondrichthyes > Torpediniformes > Narcinidae > Narcine > Narcine bancroftii. The sequence goes on along the minus strand of NC_091474.1, from coordinate 112,211,874 downwards.
CCGGGAATCAGAGGAAGGTAATCAGAGGCAGGGGATCAAACACGGGGAATCAGAGGCTGGGAATCAGAGCTGGGGAATCAGAGGCGGGGAATCAGAGCTGGGGAATCACAGGCGGGGAATCAGAGATGGGGAATCAAGGGGGGAATCAGAGGCAGGGAATCAGATGCGGGGAATCAGAGGCGGGGAATCATAGATGGCGAATCAGAGGCGGGGAATCAGAGGTGGGCAATCAGAGGATGGGAATCAGATATGGGGAATCAGAGGCGGGGAATCAGAGCTGGGGAATCACAGGCGGGGAATCAGAGTTGGGGAATCAGAGGCGGGGAATCAGATATGGGGAAACAGAGGCGGGGAATCAGAGGCAGTGAAACAGAGGCGGGGAATCAGATATTGGGAATCAGAGGTGGGGAATCAGATTTGGGGAATCAGAGTCGGGGACTTAGATATGGGGAAACAGAGGCGGGGAATCAGAGGCGGGGAAACAGACGCGGGGAATCAGAGGCGGGGAATCATAGTTGGGAATCAGAGGCGGGGAATCAAAGGCGGGGAAACAGAGGCGGGGAATCAGATATGGGGAATCGGATGCGGGGAATCAGAGGCGGGGAATCAGAGCTGGGGAATCAGAGGCGGGGTATCAGAGTTGGGGCATCTGAGGTGGGGAATTAGATATGGGGAAACAGAGGCGGGGAATCAGAGGCGGGGAAACAGAGGCGAGGAATCAGATATGGGGAATCAGAGGTGGGGAATCAGAGGCAGGGAATCAGATGTGCGGAATCTGAGATGGGGAATCAGAGGCAGGGAATCAGAATCAGAAGCGGGGAATCAGAGGCCGGGAATCAGAGGCCGGGATTCAGATGCCGGGAATAAGAGGCCGGGAATCAGAGGTGGGGAATCAGAGTCCGGGAATCAGAGATGGGGATTCAGAGGCGGGGAATGATATATGGGGAATCAGAGGCGGGGAATCAGAGGTGGGGTAACAGAGGTGGGGAATCAGATATGGGGAATCAGAGGTGGCGAATCAAAGGCGGTGAATCAGAGATGGGGAATCAGAGGCGGGGAATCAGAGGCAGGGAATCAAACACGGGGAATCAGAGGCGGGGAATCAGAGCTGGGGAATCGGAGGCGGGGAATCAGAGTTGGGGAATCAGAGTCGGGGAATCAGATATGGGGAAACAGGGGCGGGGAATCAGAGGCAGGGAAACAGAGGCGGGGAATCAGATATGGGGAATCAGGGGTGAGGAATCAGAGGTTGGGAATCAGAGGCAGGGAATCAGAGGCGTGGAAACAGAGGCGGGGATTCAGATATGGGGAATCAGAGGTGGGGAATCAGGGGCGTGGAATCAGAGGCAGGGAATTAGATGTGGTGAATCAGAGATGGGGAATCAGAGGCAGGGAATCAGAATCAGAAGCGGGGTATCAGTGGCCGGGAATCAGAGGAAGGTAATCAGAGGCAGGGGATCAAACACGGGGAATCAGAGGCTGGGAATCAGAGCTGGGGAATCAGAGGCGGGGAATCAGAGCTGGGGAATCACAGGCGGGGAATCAGAGATGGGGAATCAAGGGGGGAATCAGAGGCAGGGAATCAGATGCGGGGAATCAGAGGCGGGGAATCATAGATGGCGAATCAGAGGCGGGGAATCAGAGGTGGGCAATCAGAGGATGGGAATCAGATATGGGGAATCAGAGGCGGGGAATCAGAGCTGGGGAATCACAGGCGGGGAATCAGAGTTGGGGAATCAGAGGCGGGGAATCAGATAGGGGAAACAGAGGCGGGGAATCAAAGGCGGGGAAACAGAGGCGGGGAATCAGATATGGGGAATCGGATGCGGGGAATCAGAGGCGGGGAATCAGAGCTGGGGAATCAGAGGCGGGGTATCAGATTTGGGGCATCTGAGGTGGGGAATTAGATATGGGGAAACAGAGGCGGGGAATCAGAGGCGGGGAAACAGAGGCGAGGAATCAGATATGGGGAATCAGAGGTGGGGAATCAGAGGCAGGGAATCAGATGTGCGGAATCTGAGATGGGGAATCAGAGGCAGGGAATCAGAATCAGAAGCGGGGAATCAGAGGCCGGGAATCAGAGGCCGGGATTCAGATGCCGGGAATAAGAGGCCGGGAATCAGAGGTGGGGAATCAGAGTCCGGGAATCAGAGATGGGGATTCAGAGGCGGGGAATGATATATGGGGAATCAGAGGCGGGGAATCAGAGGTGGGGTAACAGAGGTGGGGAATCAGATATGGGGAATCAGAGGTGGCGAATCAAAGGCGGTGAATCAGAGATGGGGAATCAGAGGCGGGGAATCAGAGGCAGGGAATCAAACACGGGGAATCAGAGGCGGGGAATCAGAGCTGGGGAATCGGAGGCGGGGAATCAGAGTTGGGGAATCAGAGGCGGGGAATCAGATATGGGGAAACAGGGGCGGGGAATCAGAGGCAGGGAAACAGAGGCGGGGAATCAGATATGGGGAATCAGGGGTGGGGAATCAGAGGTTGGGAATCAGAGGCAGGGAATCAGAGGCGTGGAAACAGAGGCGGGGATTCAGATATGGGGAATCAGAGGTGGGGAATCAGGGGCGTGGAATCAGAGGCAGGGAATTCGATGTGGTGAATCAGAGATGGGGAATCAGAGGCAGGGAATCAGAATCAGAAGCGGGGTATCAGTGGCCGGGAATCAGAGGAAGGTAATCAGAGGCAGGGGATCAAACACGGGGAATCAGAGGCTGGGAATCAGAGCTGGGGAATCAGAGGCGGGGAATCAGAGCTGGGGAATCACAGGCGGGGAATCAGAGATGGGGAATCAAGGGGGGAATCAGAGGCAGGGAATCAGATGCGGGGAATCAGAGGCGGGGAATCATAGATGGCGAATCAGAGGCGGGGAATCAGAGGTGGGCAATCAGAGGATGGGAATCAGATATGGGGAATCAGAGGCGGGGAATCAGAGCTGGGGAATCACAGGCGGGGAATCAGAGTTGGGGAATCAGAGGCGGGGAATCAGATATGGGGAAACAGAGGCGGGGAATCAGAGGCAGTGAAACAGAGGCGGGGAATCAGATATTGGGAATCAGAGGTGGGGAATCAGATTTGGGGAATCAGAGTCGGGGACTTAGATATGGGGAAACAGAGGCGGGGAATCAGAGGCGGGGAAACAGACGCGGGGAATCAGAGGCGGGGAATCATAGTTGGGAATCAGAGGCGGGGAATCAAAGGCGGGGAAACAGAGGCGGGGAATCAGATATGGGGAATCGGATGCGGGGAATCAGAGGCGGGGAATCAGAGCTGGGGAATCAGAGGCGGGGTATCAGAGTTGGGGCATCTGAGGTGGGGAATTAGATATGGGGAAACAGAGGCGGGGAATCAGAGGCGGGGAAACAGAGGCGAGGAATCAGATATGGGGAATCAGAGGTGGGGAATCAGAGGCAGGGAATCAGATGTGCGGAATCTGAGATGGGGAATCAGAGGCAGGGAATCAGAATCAGAAGCGGGGAATCAGAGGCCGGGAATCAGAGGCCGGGATTCAGATGCCGGGAATAAGAGGCCGGGAATCAGAGGTGGGGAATCAGAGTCCGGGAATCAGAGATGGGGATTCAGAGGCGGGGAATGATATATGGGGAATCAGAGGCGGGGAATCAGAGGTGGGGTAACAGAGGTGGGGAATCAGATATGGGGAATCAGAGGTGGCGAATCAAAGGCGGTGAATCAGAGATGGGGAATCAGAGGCGGGGAATCAGAGGCAGGGAATCAAACACGGGGAATCAGAGGCGGGGAATCAGAGCTGGGGAATCGGAGGCGGGGAATCAGAGTTGGGGAATCAGAGTCGGGGAATCAGATATGGGGAAACAGGGGCGGGGAATCAGAGGCAGGGAAACAGAGGCGGGGAATCAGATATGGGGAATCAGGGGTGAGGAATCAGAGGTTGGGAATCAGAGGCAGGGAATCAGAGGCGTGGAAACAGAGGCGGGGATTCAGATATGGGGAATCAGAGGTGGGGAATCAGGGGCGTGGAATCAGAGGCAGGGAATTAGATGTGGTGAATCAGAGATGGGGAATCAGAGGCAGGGAATCAGAATCAGAAGCGGGGTATCAGTGGCCGGGAATCAGAGGAAGGTAATCAGAGGCAGGGGATCAAACACGGGGAATCAGAGGCTGGGAATCAGAGCTGGGGAATCAGAGGCGGGGAATCAGAGCTGGGGAATCACAGGCGGGGAATCAGAGATGGGGAATCAAGGGGGGAATCAGAGGCAGGGAATCAGATGCGGGGAATCAGAGGCGGGGAATCATAGATGGCGAATCAGAGGCGGGGAATCAGAGGTGGGCAATCAGAGGATGGGAATCAGATATGGGGAATCAGAGGCGGGGAATCAGAGCTGGGGAATCACAGGCGGGGAATCAGAGTTGGGGAATCAGAGGCGGGGAATCAGATATGGGGAAACAGAGGCGGGGAATCAGAGGCGGTGAAACAGAGGCGGGGAATCAGATATTGGGAATCAGAGGTGGGGAATCAGAGGTTGGGAATCAGAGGCCTGGAATCAGAGGCGGGGAATCTGAGGCAGGGAATCAGATGCGGGGAATCAGAGGAGGGGAATCAGAGCTGGGGAATCAGAGGCGGAGTATTAGAGTTGGGGAATCAGAGGCGGGGAATAAGACGCGGGGAATCAGAGGGGGGGAATCATAGCTGGCGAATCAGAGGCGGGGAATCAGAGGTGGGCAATCAGAGGCCGGGAATCAGAGGTGGTGAATCAGAGATGGGGAATCAGAGGCGGGGAATCAGTGGCAGGGAATCAGATATGTGGAATCAGAGGCGTGGAATCAGAGGCAGGGAATCAGACACGGGGAATCAGACACGGGGAATCAGAGGTGGGGAATCAGAGATGGGGAATCAGAGGCGGTGAATCAGAGATGGGGAATCAGAGGCGGGGAATCAGAGGCAGGAAATCAGACACGGGGATTCAGAGGCTGGGAATCAGACGGGGGGAATCAAAGGCGGGGAATCAGAGCTGGGGAATCAGAGGCAGGGAATCAGAGGCGGGGAATCAGATATGGGGAATCAGAGGCTGGTATTCAGAGGCGGGGAATCAGAGGCAGGGAATCAGACACGGGGAATCAGAGGTGGGGAATCAGAGATGGGGAATCAGAGGCGGGGAATCAGAGTTGGGGAATCAGAGGCAGGGAATCGGATGTGCGGAATCAGAGATGGGGAATCAGAGGTGGGGAATCAGAGGCGGTGAATCAGAGATGGGGAATCAGAGGCGGGGAATCAGAGGCAGGAAATCAGACACGGGGATTCAGAGGCTGGGAATCAGACAGGGGGAATCAAAGGCGGGGAATCAGAGCTGGGGAATCAGAGGCAGGGAATCAGAGTTGGGGATTCAGAGACGGGGAATCAGATATGGGGAAAGAGAGGCGGGGAATCAGAGGCGGGCAAACAGAGGCGGGGAATTAGATATGGGGAATCAGATGTGGGGAATCAGAGGTGGTGAATCAGTGATGGGGAATCACAGGCGGGGAATCAGAGGCAGGGAATAGAACGCAGGGAATCAGAGGCAGGGAATCAGAGCTGGGGAATCAGAGGCGGGGAATCATAGTTGGGAATCAGAGGCGGGGAATCAGATATGGGGAAACAGAGGCGGGGAATCAGAGGCGGGGAAACAGAGGCGGGGAATCAGATATGGGGAATCGGATGCGGGGAATCAGAGGCGGGGAATCAGAGCTGGGGAATCAGAGGCGGGGAATCAGAGTTGGGGCATCAGAGGTGGGGAATTAGATATAGGGAAACAGAGGCGGGGAATCAGATGCGGGGAAACAGAGGCGGGGAATCAGATATGGGGAATCAGAGGTGGGGAATCAGAGGCAGGGAATCAGATGTGCGGAATCAGAGATGGGGAATCAGAGGCAGGGAATCAGAATCAGAAGCGGGGAATCAGAGGCCGGGAATCAGAGGCCGGGAATCAGATGCTGGGAATAAGAGGCCGGGAATCAGAGGTGGGGAATCAGAGTCCGGGAATCAGAGATGGGGATTCAGAGGCGGGGAATGAGATATGGAGAATCAGAGGCGGGGAATCAGAGGCCGGGAAACAGAGGTGGGGAATCAGATATGGGGAATCAGAGGTGGCGAATCAAAGGCGGTGAATCAGAGATGGGGAATCTGAGGCGGGGAATCAGAGGCAGGGAATCAGATGCGGGGAATCAGAGGCGGGGAATCAGAGCTGCCGAATCAGAGGCGGGGAATCAGAGGTGGGCAATCAGAGCCGGGGAATCAGATATGGGGAATCAGAGGCGGGGAATCAGAGGCGGGGAAACAGAGGTGGGGAATCAGATATGGGGAAACAGAGGTGGCGAATCAAAGGCGGTGAATCAGAGATGGGGAATCAGAGGCGGGGAATCAGAGGCAGGGAATCAAAAACGGGGAATCAGAGGCGGGGAATCAGAGCTGGGGAATCAGAGGCGGGGAAGCAGAGTAGGAGAATCAGAGGTGGGGAATCAGATATGGGGAAACAGGGGCGGGGAATCAGAGGAGGGGAATCAGATATGGGGAATCAGAGGTGGCGAATTAAAGGCGGTGAATCAGAGATGGGGAATCAGGGCACGAATCAGAGGCAGGGAATCAAACACGGGGAATCAGAGGCGTGGAATCAGAGCTGGGGAATCAGAGGCGGGGATTCAGAGTTGGGGAATCAGAGGCGGGGAATCAGAGGCGGGGAAACAGAGGCGGGGAATCAGATATGGGGAATCAGAGGTGGGGAATCAGAGGTTGGGAATCAGAAGCAGGGAATCAGAGGCGGGGAATCAGAGGCGGGGAATCAGAGGCAGGAAATCCGATGTGCGGAATCAGAGATGGGGAATCAGGGCAGGGAATCAGAGGCAGGGAATCAAACACGGGGAATCAGAGGCGTGGAATCAGAGCTGGGGAATCAGAGGCGGGGATTCAGAGTTGGGGAATCAGAGGCGGGGAATCAGAGGCGGGGAAACAGAGGCGGGGAATCAGAGGCAGGGAATCAGACACGGGGAATCAGATATGGGGAAACAGAGGCGGGGAATCAGAGGCGGGCAAACAGAGGCGGGGAATTAGATATGGGAATCAGAGGTGGGGAATCAGAGGTGGTGAATCAGAGATGGGGAATCACAGGCGGGGAATCAGAGGCAGGGAATAGAACGCGGGGAATCAGAGGCGGGGAATCAGAGCTGGGGAATCAGAGGCGGGGAATCATAGTTGGGAATCAGAGGCGGGGAATCAGATAGGGGGAAACAGAGGCGGGGAATCAAAGGCGGGGAAACAGAGGCGGGGAATCAGATATGGGGAATCGGATGCGGGGAATCAGAGGCGGGGAATCAGAGCTGGGGAATCAGAGGCGGGGTATCAGAGTTGGGGCATCTGAGGTGGGGAATTAGATATGGGGAAACAGAGGCGGGGAATCAGAGGCGGGGAAACAGAGGCGAGGAATCAGATATGGGGAATCAGAGGTGGGGAATCAGAGGCAGGGAATCAGATGTGCGGAATCTGAGATGGGGAATCAGAGGCAGGGAATCAGAATCAGAAGCGGGGAATCAGAGGCCGGGAATCAGAGGCCGGGATTCAGATGCCGGGAATAAGAGGCCGGGAATCAGAGGTGGGGAATCAGAGTCCGGGAATCAGAGATGGGGATTCAGAGGCGGGGAATGATATATGGGGAATCAGAGGCGGGGAATCAGAGGTGGGGTAACAGAGGTGGGGAATCAGATATGGGGAATCAGAGGTGGCGAATCAAAGGCGGTGAATCAGAGATGGGGAATCAGAGGCCGGGAATCAGAGGCAGGGAATCAAACACGGGGAATCGGAGGCGGGGAATCAGAGCTGGGGAATCGGAGGCGGGGAATCAGAGTTGGGGAATCAGAGGCGGGGAATCAGATATGGGGAAACAGGGGCGGGGAATCAGAGGCAGGGAGACAGAGGCGGGGAATCAGATATGGGGAATCAGGGGTGGGGAATCAGAGGTTGGGAATCAGAGGCAGGGAATCAGAGGCGTGGAAACAGAGGCGGGGATTCAGATATGGGGAATCAGAGGTGGGGAATCAGGGGCGTGGAATCAGAGGCAGGGAATTAGATGTGGTGAATCAGAGATGGGGAATCAGAGGCAGGGAATCAGAATCAGAAGCGGGGTATCAGTGGCCGGGAATCAGAGGAAGGTAATCAGAGGCAGGGGATCAAACACGGGGAATCAGAGGCTGGGAATCAGAGCTGGGGAATCAGAGGCGGGGAATCAGAGCTGGGGAATCACAGGCGGGGAATCAGAGATGGGGAATCAAGGGGGGAATCAGAGGCAGGGAATCAGATGCGGGGAATCAGAGGCGGGGAATCATAGATGGCGAATCAGAGGCGGGGAATCAGAGGTGGGCAATCAGAGGATGGGAATCAGATATGGGGAATCAGAGGCGGGGAATCAGAGCTGGGGAATCACAGGCGGGGAATCAGAGTTGGGGAATCAGAGGCGGGGAATCAGATATGGGGAAACAGAGGCGGGGAATCAGAGGCGGTGAAACAGAGGCGGGGAATCAGATATTGGGAATCAGAGGTGGGGAATCAGAGTTGGGGAATCAGAGTCGGGGACTTAGATATGGGGAAACAGAGGCGGGGAATCAGAGGCGGGGAAACAGACGCGGGGAATCAGAGGCGGGGAATCATAGTTGGGAATCAGAGGCGGGGAATCAAAGGCGGGGAAACAGAGGCGGGGAATCAGATATGGGGAATCGGATGCGGGGAATCAGAGGCGGGGAATCAGAGCTGGGGAATCAGAGGCGGGGTATCAGAGTTGGGGCATCTGAGGTGGGGAATTAGATATGGGGAAACAGAGGCGGGGAATCAGAGGCGGGGAAACAGAGGCGAGGAATCAGATATGGGGAATCAGAGGTGGGGAATCAGAGGCAGGGAATCAGATGTGCGGAATCAGAGATGGGGAATCAGAGGCAGGGAATCAGAATCAGAAGCGGGGAATCAGAGGCCGGGAATCAGAGGCCGGGATTCAGATGCCGGGAATAAGAGGCCGGGAATCAGAGGTGGGGAATCAGAGTCCGGGAATCAGAGATGGGGATTCAGAGGCGGGGAATGATATATGGGGAATCAGAGGCGGGGAATCAGAGGTGGGGTAACAGAGGTGGGGAATCAGATATGGGGAATCAGAGGTGGCGAATCAAAGGCGGTGAATCAGAGATGGGGAATCAGAGGCGGGGAATCAGAGGCAGGGAATCAAACACGGGGAATCAGAGGCGGGGAATCAGAGCTGGGGAATCGGAGGCGGGGAATCAGAGTTGGGGAATCAGAGGCGGGGAATCAGATATGGGGAAACAGGGGCGGGGAAACAGAGGCGGGGAATCAGATATGGGGAATCAGGGGTGGGGAATCAGAGGTTGGGAATCAGAGGCAGGGAATCAGAGGCGTGGAAACAGAGGCGGGGATTCAGATATGGGGAATCAGAGGTGGGGAATCATGGGCATGGAATCAGAGGCAGGGAATTAGATGTGGTGAATCAGAGATGGGGAATCAGAGGCAGGGAATCAGAATCAGAAGCGGGGTATCAGTGGCCGGGAATCAGAGGAAGGTAATCAGAGGCAGGGGATCAAACACGGGGAATCAGAGGCTGGGAATCAGAGCTGGGGAATCAGAGGCGGGGAATCAGAGCTGGGGAATCACAGGCGGGGAATCAGTGATGGGGAATCAAGGGGGGAATCAGAGGCAGGGAATCAGATGCGGGGAATCAGAGGCGGGGAATCATAGATGGCGAATCAGAGGCGGGGAATCAGAGGTGGGCAATCAGAGGATGGGAATCAGATATGGGGAATCAGAGGCGGGGAATCAGAGCTGGGGAATCACAGGCGGGGAATCAGAGTTGGGGAATCAGAGGCGGGGAATCAGATATGGGGAAACAGAGGCGGGGAATCAGAGGCGGTGAAACAGAGGCGGGGAATCAGATATAGGGAATCAGAGGTGGGGAATCAGAGGTTGGGAATCAGAGGCCTGGAATCAGAGGCGGGGAATCAGAGGCAGGGAATCAGATGCGGGGAATCAGAGGAGGGGAATCAGAGCTGGGGAATCAGAGGCGGAGTATTAGAGTTGGGGAATCAGAGGCGGGGAATCAGACGCGGGGAATCAGAGGGGGGGAATCATAGCTGGCGAATCAGAGGCGGGGAATCAGAGGAGGCCAATCAGAGGCCGGGAATCAGAGGTGGTGAATCAGAGATGGGGAATCAGAGGCGGGGAATCAGTGGCAGGGAATCAGATATGGGGAATCAGAGGCGTGGAATCAGAGGCAGGGAATCAGACACGGGGAATCAGACACGGGGAATCAGAGGTGGGGAATCAGAGATGGGGAATCAGAGGCGGTGAATCAGAGATGGGGAATCAGAGGCGGGGAATCAGAGGCAGGAAATCAGACACGGGGATTCAGAGGCTGGGAATCAGACGGGGGGCATCAAAGGCGGGGAATCAGAGCTGGGGAATCAGAGGCAGGGAATCAGAGGCGGGGAATCAGATATGGGGAATCAGAGGCTGGTATTCAGAGGCGGGGAATCAGAGGCAGGGAATCAGACACGGGGAATCAGAGGTGGGGAATCAGAGATGGGGAATCAGAGGCGGGGAATCAGAGTTGGGGAATCAGAGGCAGGGAATCGGATGTGCGGAATCAGAGATGGGGAATCAGAGGTGGGGAATCAGAGGCGGTGAATCAGAGATGGGGAATCAGAGGCGGGGAATCAGAGGCAGGAAATCAGACACGGGGATTCAGAGGCTGGGAATCAGACAGGGGGAATCAAAGGCGGGGAATCAGAGCTGGGGAATCAGAGGCAGGGAATCAGAGTTGGGGATTCAGAGACGGGGAATCAGATATGGGGAAAGAGAGGCGGGGAATCAGAGGCGGGCAAACAGAGGCGGGGAATTAGATATGGGGAATCAGATGTGGGGAATCAGAGGTGGTGAATCAGTGATGGGGAATCACAGGCGGGGAATCAGAGGCAGGGAATAGAACGCAGGGAATCAGAGGCAGGGAATCAGAGCTAGGGAATCAGAGGCGGGGAATCATAGTTGGGAATCAGAGGCGGGGAATCAGATATGGGGAAACAGAGGCGGGGAATCAGAGGCGGGGAAACAGAGGCGGGGAATCAGATATGGGGAATCGGATGCGGGGAATCAGAGGCGGGGAATCAGAGCTGGGGAATCAGAGGCGGGGAATCAGAGTTGGGGCATCAGAGGTGGGGAATTAGATATAGGGAAACAGAGGCGGGGAATCAGAGGCGGGGAAACAGAGGCGGGGAATCAGATATGGGGAATCAGAGGTGGGGAATCAGAGGCAGGGAATCAGATGTGCGGAATCAGAGATGGGGAATCAGAGGCAGGGAATCAGAATCAGAAGCGGGGAATCAGAGGCCGGGAATCAGAGGCCGGGAATCAGATGCTGGGAATAAGAGGCCGGGAATCAGAGGTGGGGAATCAGAGTCCGGGAATCAGAGATGGGGATTCAGAGGCGGGGAATGAGATATGGAGAATCAGAGGCGGGGAATCAGAGGCCGGGAAACAGAGGTGGGGAATCAGATATGGGGAATCAGAGGTGGCGAATCAAAGGCGGTGAATCAGAGATGGGGAATCAGAGGCGGGGAATCAGAGGCAGGGAATCAGATGCGGGGAATCAGAGGCGGGGAATCAGAGCTGGCGAATCAGAGGCGGGGAATCAGAGGTGGGCAATCAGAGCCGGGGAATCAGATATGGGGAATCAGAGGCGGGGAATCAGAGGCGGGGAAACAGAGGTGGGGAATCAGATATGGGGAAACAGAGGTGGCGAATCAAAGGCGGTGAATCAGAGATGGGGAATCAGAGGCGGGGAATCAGAGGCAGGGAATCAAAAACGGGGAATCAGAGGCGGGGAATCAGAGCTGGGGAATCAGAGGCGGGGAAGCAGAGTAGGAGAATCAGAGGTGGGGAATCAGATATGGGGAAACAGGGGCGGGGAATCAGAGGCTGGGAAACAGAGGCGGGGAATCAGATATGGGGAATCAGAGGTGTGGAATCAGAGGTTGGGAATCAGAGGCGGGGAAACAGAGGAGGGGAATCAGATATGGGGAATCAGAGGTGGCGAATTAAAGGCGGTGAATCAGAGATGGGGAATCAGGGCAGGGAATCAGAGGCAGGGAATCAAACACGGGGAATCAGAGGCGTGGAATCAGAGCTGGGGAATCAGAGGCGGGGATTCAGAGTTGGGGAATCAGAGGCGGGGAATCAGAGGCGGGGAAACAGAGGCGGGGAATCAGATATGGGGAATCAGAGGTGGGGAATCAGAGGTTGGGAATCAGAAGCAGGGAATCAGAGGCGGGGAATCAGAGGCGGGGAATCAGAGGCAGGAAATCCGATGTGCGGAATCGGAGATGGGGAATCAGAGGCAGGGAATCAGAGGCGGGGAATCAGAGGCGGGGAATCAGAGGCCGGGAATCAGATATGGGGAAACAGAGGCGGGGAATCAGAGGCGGGGAAACAGAGGCGGGGAATCAGATATGGGGAATCAGAGGTGGGGAATCAGAGGTTGGGAATCAGAGGCAGGGAATCAGAGGCTGGGAATCAGATGCAGGGAATCAGATGCGGGGAATCAGAGGCGGGGAATCAGAGCTGGGGAATCAGAGGTGGGGAATCAGAGTTGGGGAATCAGAGTCGGGGACTTAGATATGGGGAAACAGAGGCAGGGAATCAGAGGCGGGGAAACAGACGCGGGGAATCAGAGGCGGGTATCAGAGCTGGGGAATCAGAGGCGGGGAATCAGAGTTGGGGAATCAGAGGCGGGGAATCAGAGGCGGGGAATCAGAGGCGGGGAATCAGAGGCGGGGAAACAGAGGCAGGGAATCAGATATGGGGAATCAGAGGTGGGGTATCAGGGGCAGGGAATCAGTGGCAGGGAATCAGAGGCGGGGAATCAGAGGCGGGGAATCAGAGGCAGGGAATCAGACACGGGGAATCAGATATGGGGAAACAGAGGCGGGGAATCAGACGCGGGCAAACAGAGGCGGGGAATTAGATAAGGGGAATCAGAGGTGGGGAATCAGAGGTGGTGAATCAGAGATGGAGAATCACAGGCGGGGAATCAGAGGCGGGGAATAAGAGGCAGGGAATCGGATGTGCGGAATCAGAGATGGGGAATCAGAGGTGGGGATTCAGAGGTGGTAATTCAGAGAAGGGGAATCAGAGGCTGGGAATCAGAGGCAGGGAATCAGACGCAGGGAATCAGAGGCGGGGAATCATAGCTGGCGAATTAGAGGAGGGGAATCAGAGTTGGGGAATCGGAGTCGGGGAATCAGATATGGGGAAACAGAGGCGGGGAATCAGAGGTGGGGAAACAGAGGCGGGTAATCAGATATGGGGAATCAGAGGTGGGGAATCAGAGGCAGGGAATCAGATGTGCGGAATCAGAGATGGGGAATCAGAGGCAGGGAATCAGAATCAGAAGCAGGGAATCAGAGGCCGGAATCAGATGCTGGGAATCAGAGGCCTGGAATCAGAGTCGGGGAATCAGAGGCAGGGAATCAGATGCGGGGAATCAGAGGCGGGGAATCAGAGCTGGGGAATCAGAGGCAGGGTATTAGAGTTGGGGAATCAGAGGCGGGGAATCAGATATGGGGAAACAGAGGTGGGGAATCAGAGGCGGGGAAACAGAGGCAGGGAATCAGATATGGGGAATCAGAGGCGGGGAATCAGAGGTGGGGAATCATAGGCAGGGAATCGGATGTGCGGAATCAGAGATGGGGAATCAGAGGCAGGGAATGAGAGGTGGTGAATCAGATATGGGGAATCAGAGGCGGAGAATCAGAGGCAGAGAATCAGACGCGGGGAATCAGAGGTGGGCAATCAGAGGCGGGGAATCAGATATGGGGAATCAGAGGCGGGGAATCAGAGGCGGGGAAACAGAGGCGGGGAATCAGATATGGGGAATCAGAGGTGGGGCATCAGAAGTTGTGAATCACAGATGGGGAATTAGAGGCGGGGAATCAGAGGTTGGGAATCAGAGGCCTGGAATCAGAGGCGGGGAATCAGAGGCAGGGAATCAGATGCGCGGAATCAGAGGAGGGGAATCAGAGCTGGGGAATCAGAGGCGGAGTATTAGAGTTGGGTAATCAGAGGCGGGGAATCAGACGCGGGGAATCAGAGGGGGGGAATCATAGCTGGCGAATCAGAGGCGGGGAATCAGAGGTGGGCAATCAGAGGCCGGGAATCAGAGGTGGTGAATCAGAGATGGGGAATCAGAGGCGGGGAATCAGTGGCAGGGAATCAGATATGGGGAATCAGAGGCGTGGAATCAGAGGCAGGGAATCAGACACGGGGAATCAGACACGGGGAATCAGAGGTGGGGAATCAGAGATGGGGAATCAGAGGCGGTGAATCGGAGATGGGGAATCAGAGCGGGGAATCAGAGGCAGGAAATCAGACACGGGGATTCAGAGGCTGGGAATCAGACGGGGGGAATCAAAGGCGGGGAATCAGAGCTGGGGAATCAGAGGCAGGGAATCAGAAGCGGGGAATCAGATATGGGGAATCAGAGGCTGGTATTCAGAGGCGGGGAATCAGAGGCAGGGAATCAGACACGGGGAATCAGAGGTGGGGAATCAGAGATGGGGAATCAGAGGCGGGGAATCAGAGTTGGGGAATCAGAGGCAGGGAATCGGATGTGCGGAATCAGAGATGGGGAATCAGAGGTGGGGAATCAGAGGCGGTGAATCAGAGATGGGGAATCAGAGGCGGGGAATCAGCGGCAGGAAATCAGACACGGGGATTCAGAGGCTGGGAATCAGACAGGGGGAATCAAAGGCGGGGAATCAGAGCTGGGGAATCAGAGGCAGGGAATCAGAGTTGGGGATTCAGAGACGGGGAATCAGATATGGGGAAACAGAGGCGGGGAATCAGAGGCGGGCAAACAGAGGCGGGGAATTAGATATGGGGAATCAGATGTGGGGAATCAGAGGTGGTGAATCAGTGATGGGGAATCACAGGCGGGGAATCAGAGGCAGGGAATAGAACGCAGGGAATCAGAGGCAGGGAATCAGAGCTGGGGAATCAGAGGCGGGGAATCATAGTTGGGAATCAGAGGCGGGGAATCAGATATGGGGAAACAGAGGCGGGGAATCAGAATCAGAAGCGGGGAATCAGATGCCGGGAATCAGAGGCCGGGATTCAGATGCCGGGAATAAGAGGCCGGGAATCAGAGGTGGGGAATCAGAGTCCGGGAATCAGAGATGGGGATTCAGAGGCGGGGAATGATATATGGGGAATCAGAGGCGGGGAATCAGAGGTGGGGTAACAGAGGTGGGGAATCAGATATGGGGAATCAGAGGTGGCGAATCAAAGGCGGTGAATCAGAGATGGGGAATCAGAGGCGGGGAATCAGAGGCAGGGAATCAAACACGGGGAATCAGAGGCGGGGAATCAGAGCTGGGGAATCGGAGGCGGGGAATCAGAGTTGGGGAATCAGAGTCGGGGAATCAGATATGGGGAAACAGGGGCGGGGAATCAGAGGCAGGGAAACAGAGGCGGGGAATCAGATATGGGGAATCAGGGGTGAGGAATCAGAGGTTGGGAATCAGAGGCAGGGAATCAGAGGCGTGGAAACAGAGGCGGGGATTCAGATATGGGGAATCAGAGGTGGGGAATCAGGGGCGTGGAATCAGAGGCAGGGAATTAGATGTGGTGAATCAGAGATGGGGAATCAGAGGCAGGGAATCAGAATCAGAAGCGGGGTATCAGTGGCCGGGAATCAGAGGAAGGTAATCAGAGGCAGGGGATCAAACACGGGGAATCAGAGGCTGGGAATCAGAGCTGGGGAATCAGAGGCGGGGAATCAGAGCTGGGGAATCACAGGCGGGGAATCAGAGATGGGGAATCAAGGGGGGAATCAGAGGCAGGGAATCAGATGCGGGGAATCAGAGGCGGGGAATCATAGATGGCGAATCAGAGGCGGGGAATCAGAGGTGGGCAATCAGAGGATGGGAATCAGATATGGGGAATCAGAGGCGGGGAATCAGAGCTGGGGAATCACAGGCGGGGAATCAGAGTTGGGGAATCAGAGGCGGGGAATCAGATATGGGGAAACATAGGCGGGGAATCAGAGGCGGTGAAACAGAGGCGGGGAATCAGATATTGGGAATCAGAGGTGGGGAATCAGAGGTTGGGAATCAGAGGCCTGGAATCAGAGGCGGGGAATCTGAGGCAGGGAATCAGATGCGGGGAATCAGAGGAGGGGAATCAGAGCTGGGGAATCAGAGGCGGAGTATTAGAGTTGGGGAATCAGAGGCGGGGAATAAGACGCGGGGAATCAGAGGGGGGGAATCATAGCTGGCGAATCAGAGGCGGGGAATCAGAGGTGGGCAATCAGAGGCCGGGAATCAGAGGTGGTGAATCAGAGATGGGGAATCAGAGGCGGGGAATCAGTGGCAGGGAATCAGATATGTGGAATCAGAGGCGTGGAATCAGAGGCAGGGAATCAGACACGGGGAATCAGACACGGGGAATCAGAGGTGGGGAATCAGAGATGGGGAATCAGAGGCGGTGAATCAGAGATGGGGAATCAGAGGCGGGGAATCAGAGGCAGGAAATCAGACACGGGGATTCAGAGGCTGGGAATCAGACGGGGGGAATCAAAGGCGGGGAATCAGAGCTGGGGAATCAGAGGCAGGGAATCAGAGGCGGGGAATCAGATATGGGGAATCAGAGGCTGGTATTCAGAGGCGGGGAATCAGAGGCAGGGAATCAGACACGGGGAATCAGAGGTGGGGAATCAGAGATGGGGAATCAGAGGCGGGGAATCAGAGTTGGGGAATCAGAGGCAGGGAATCGGATGTGCGGAATCAGAGATGGGGAATCAGAGGTGGGGAATCAGAGGCGGTGAATCAGAGATGGGGAATCAGAGGCGGGGAATCAGAGGCAGGAAATCAGACACGGGGATTCAGAGGCTGGGAATCAGACAGGGGGAATCAAAGGCGGGGAATCAGAGCTGGGGAATCAGAGGCAGGGAATCAGAGTTGGGGATTCAGAGACGGGGAATCAGATATGGGGAAAGAGAGGCGGGGAATCAGAGGCGGGCAAACAGAGGCGGGGAATTAGATATGGGGAATCAGATGTGGGGAATCAGAGGTGGTGAATCAGTGATGGGGAATCACAGGCGGGGAATCAGAGGCAGGGAATAGAACGCAGGGAATCAGAGGCAGGGAATCAGAGCTGGGGAATCAGAGGCGGGGAATCATAGTTGGGAATCAGAGGCGGGGAATCAGATATGGGGAAACAGAGGCGGGGAATCAGAGGCGGGGAAACAGAGGCGGGGAATCAGATATGGGGAATCGGATGCGGGGAATCAGAGGCGGGGAATCAGAGCTGGGGAATCAGAGGCGGGGAATCAGAGTTGGGGCATCAGAGGTGGGGAATTAGATATAGGGAAACAGAGGCGGGGAATCAGATGCGGGGAAACAGAGGCGGGGAAACAGAGGCGGGGAATCAGATATGGGGAATCAGAGGTGGGGAATCAGAGGCAGGGAATCAGATGTGCGGAATCAGAGATGGGGAATCAGAGGCAGGGAATCAGAATCAGAAGCGGGGAATCAGAGGCCGGGAATCAGAGGCCGGGAATCAGATGCTGGGAATAAGAGGCCGGGAATCAGAGGTGGGGAATCAGAGTCCGGGAATCAGAGATGGGGATTCAGAGGCGGGGAATGAGATATGGAGAATCAGAGGCGGGGAATCAGAGGCCGGGAAACAGAGGTGGGGAATCAGATATGGGGAATCAGAGGTGGCGAATCAAAGGCGGTGAATCAGAGATGGGGAATCAGAGGCGGGGAATCAGAGGCAGGGAATCAGATGCGGGGAATCAGAGGCGGGGAATCAGAGCTGGCGAATCAGAGGCGGGGAATCAGAGGTGGGCAATCAGAGCCGGGGAATCAGATATGGGGAATCAGAGGCGGGGAATCAGAGGCGGGGAAACAGAGGTGGGGAATCAGATATGGGGAAACAGAGGTGGCGAATCAAAGGCGGTGAATCAGAGATGGGGAATCAGAGGCGGGGAATCAGAGGCAGGGAATCAAAAACGGGGAATCAGAGGCGGGGAATCAGAGCTGGGGAATCAGAGGCGGGGAAGCAGAGTAGGAGAATCAGAGGTGGGGAATCAGATATGGGGAAACAGGGGCGGGGAATCAGAGGCTGGGAAACAGAGGCGGGGAATCAGATATGGGGAATCAGAGGTGTGGAATCAGAGGTTGGGAATCAGAGGCGGGGAAACAGAGGAGGGGAATCAGATATGGGGAATCAGAGGTGGCGAATTAAAGGCGGTGAA
Source organism: Narcine bancroftii (assembly GCF_036971445.1). Classification (NCBI taxonomy): domain Eukaryota; kingdom Metazoa; phylum Chordata; class Chondrichthyes; order Torpediniformes; family Narcinidae; genus Narcine; species Narcine bancroftii. Next base: position 112,193,560 of record NC_091474.1, on the reverse strand, counting down.
TCAGAGATGGGGAATCAGGGCAGGGAATCAGAGGCAGGGAATCAAACACGGGGAATCAGAGGCGTGGAATCAGAGCTGGGGAATCAGAGGCGGGGATTCAGAGTTGGGGAATCAGAGGCGGGGAATCAGAGGCGGGGAAACAGAGGCGGGGAATCAGATATGGGGAATCAGAGGTGGGGAATCAGAGGTTGGGAATCAGAAGCAGGGAATCAGAGGCGGGGAATCAGAGGCGGGGAATCAGAGGCAGGAAATCCGATGTGCGGAATCGGAGATGGGGAATCAGAGGCAGGGAATCAGAGGCGGGGAATCAGAGGCGGGGAATCAGAGGCCGGGAATCAGATATGGGGAAACAGAGGCGGGGAATCAGAGGCGGGGAAACAGAGGCGGGGAATCAGATATGGGGAATCAGAGGTGGGGAATCAGAGGTTGGGAATCAGAGGCAGGGAATCAGAGGCTGGGAATCAGATGCAGGGAATCAGATGCGGGGAATCAGAGGCGGGGAATCAGAGCTGGGGAATCAGAGGTGGGGAATCAGAGTTGGGGAATCAGAGTCGGGGACTTAGATATGGGGAAACAGAGGCAGGGAATCAGAGGCGGGGAAACAGACGCGGGGAATCAGAGGCGGGTATCAGAGCTGGGGAATCAGAGGCGGGGAATCAGAGTTGGGGAATCAGAGGCGGGGAATCAGAGGCGGGGAATCAGAGGCGGGGAATCAGAGGCGGGGAAACAGAGGCAGGGAATCAGATATGGGGAATCAGAGGTGGGGTATCAGGGGCAGGGAATCAGTGGCAGGGAATCAGAGGCGGGGAATCAGAGGCGGGGAATCAGAGGCAGGGAATCAGACACGGGGAATCAGATGTGGGGAAACAGAGGCGGGGAATCAGACGCGGGCAAACAGAGGCGGGGAATTAGATAAGGGGAATCAGAGGTGGGGAATCAGAGGTGGTGAATCAGAGATGGAGAATCACAGGCGGGGAATCAGAGGCGGGGAATAAGAGGCAGGGAATCGGATGTGCGGAATCAGAGATGGGGAATCAGAGGTGGGGATTCAGAGGTGGTAATTCAGAGAAGGGGAATCAGAGGCTGGGAATCAGAGGCAGGGAATCAGACGCAGGGAATCAGAGGCGGGGAATCATAGCTGGCGAATTAGAGGAGGGGAATCAGAGTTGGGGAATCGGAGTCGGGGAATCAGATATGGGGAAACAGAGGCGGGGAATCAGAGGTGGGGAAACAGAGGCGGGTAATCAGATATGGGGAATCAGAGGTGGGGAATCAGAGGCAGGGAATCAGATGTGCGGAATCAGAGATGGGGAATCAGAGGCAGGGAATCAGAATCAGAAGCAGGGAATCAGAGGCCGGAATCAGATGCTGGGAATCAGAGGCCTGGAATCAGAGTCGGGGAATCAGAGGCAGGGAATCAGATGCGGGGAATCAGAGGCGGGGAATCAGAGCTGGGGAATCAGAGGCAGGGTATTAGAGTTGGGGAATCAGAGGCGGGGAATCAGATATGGGGAAACAGAGGTGGGGAATCAGAGGCGGGGAAACAGAGGCAGGGAATCAGATATGGGGAATCAGAGGCGGGGAATCAGAGGTGGGGAATCATAGGCAGGGAATCGGATGTGCGGAATCAGAGATGGGGAATCAGAGGCAGGGAATGAGAGGTGGTGAATCAGATATGGGGAATCAGAGGCGGAGAATCAGAGGCAGAGAATCAGACGCGGGGAATCAGAGGTGGGCAATCAGAGGCGGGGAATCAGATATGGGGAATCAGAGGCGGGGAATCAGAGGCGGGGAAACAGAGGCGGGGAATCAGATATGGGGAATCAGAGGTGGGGCATCAGAAGTTGTGAATCACAGATGGGGAATTAGAGGCGGGGAATCAGAGGTTGGGAATCAGAGGCCTGGAATCAGAGGCGGGGAATCAGAGGCAGGGAATCAGATGCGGGGAATCAGAGGAGGGGAATCAGAGCTGGGGAATCAGAGGCGGAGTATTAGAGTTGGGTAATCAGAGGCGGGGAATCAGACGCGGGGAATCAGAGGGGGGGAATCATAGCTGGCGAATCAGAGGCGGGGAATCAGAGGTGGGCAATCAGAGGCCGGGAATCAGAGGTGGTGAATCAGAGATGGGGAATCAGAGGCGGGGAATCAGTGGCAGGGAATCAGATATGGGGAATCAGAGGCGTGGAATCAGAGGCAGGGAATCAGACACGGGGAATCAGACACGGGGAATCAGAGGTGGGGAATCAGAGATGGGGAATCAGAGGCGGTGAATCGGAGATGGGGAATCAGAGCGGGGAATCAGAGGCAGGAAATCAGACACGGGGATTCAGAGGCTGGGAATCAGACGGGGGGAATCAAAGGCGGGGAATCAGAGCTGGGGAATCAGAGGCAGGGAATCAGAAGCGGGGAATCAGATATGGGGAATCAGAGGCTGGTATTCAGAGGCGGGGAATCAGAGGCAGGGAATCAGACACGGGGAATCAGAGGTGGGGAATCAGAGATGGGGAATCAGAGGCGGGGAATCAGAGTTGGGGAATCAGAGGCAGGGAATCGGATGTGCGGAATCAGAGATGGGGAATCAGAGGTGTGGAATCAGAGGCGGTGAATCAGAGATGGGGAATCAGAGGCGGGGAATCAGAGGCAGGAAATCAGACACGGGGATTCAGAGGCTGGGAATCAGACAGGGGGAATCAAAGGCGGGGAATCAGAGCTGGGGAATCAGAGGCAGGGAATCAGAGTTTGGGATTCAGAGACGGGGAATCAGATATGGGGAAACAGAGGCGGGGAATCAGAGGCGGGCAAACAGAGGCGGGGAATTAGATATGGGGAATCAGATGTGGGGAATCAGAGGTGGTGAATCAGTGATGGGGAATCACAGGCGGGGAATCAGAGGCAGGGAATAGAACGCAGGGAATCAGAGGCAGGGAATCAGAGCTGGGGAATCAGAGGCGGGGAATCATAGTTGGGAATCAGAGGCGGGGAATCAGATATGGGGAAACAGAGGCGGGGAATCAGAGGCGGGGAAACAGAGGCGGGGAATCAGATATGGGGAATCGGATGCGGGGAATCAGAGGCGGGGAATCAGAGCTGGGGAATCAGAGGCGGGGAATCAGAGTTGGGGCATCAGAGGTGGGGAATTAGATATAGGGAAACAGAGGCGGGGAATCAGATGCGGGGAAACAGAGGCGGGGAATCAGATATGGGGAATCAGAGGTGGGGAATCAGAGGCAGGGAATCAGATGTGCGGAATCAGAGATGGGGAATCAGAGGCAGGGAATCAGAATCAGAAGCGGGGAATCAGAGGCCGGGAATCAGAGGCCGGGAATCAGATGCTGGGAATAAGAGGCCGGGAATCAGAGGTGGGGAATCAGAGTCCGGGAATCAGAGATGGGGATTCAGAGGCGGGGAATGAGATATGGAGAATCAGAGGCGGGGAATCAGAGGCCGGGAAACAGAGGTGGGGAATCAGATATGGGGAATAAGAGGTGGCGAATCAAAGGCGGTGAATCAGAGATGGGGAATCAGAGGCGGGGAATCAGAGGCAGGGAATCAGATGCGGGGAATCAGAGGCGGGGAAACAGAGGTGGGGAATCAGATATGGGGAAACAGAGGTGGCGAATCAAAGGCGGTGAATCAGAGATGGGGAATCAGAGGCGGGGAATCAGAGGCAGGGAATCAAAAACGGGGAATCAGAGGCGGGGAATCAGATATGGGGAATCAGGGGTGGGGAATCAGAGGTTGGGAATCAGAGGCAGGGAATCAGAGGCGTGGAAACAGAGGCGGGGATTCAGATATGGGGAATCAGAGGTGGGGAATCAGGGGCATGGAATCAGAGGCAGGGAATTAGATGTGGTGAATCAGAGATGGGGAATCAGAGGCAGGGAATCAGAATCAGAAGCGGGGTATCAGTGGCCGGGAATCAGAGGAAGGTAATCAGAGGCAGGGGATCAAACACGGGGAATCAGAGGCTGGGAATCAGAGCTGGGGAATCAGAGGCGGGGAATCAGAGCTGGGGAATCACAGGCGGGGAATCAGAGATGGGGAATCAAGGGGGGAATCTGAGGCAGGGAATCAGATGCGGGGAATCAGAGGCGGGGAATCAGAGGCCGGGAATCAGAGGTGGTGAATCAGAGATGGGGAATCAGAGGCGGGGAATCAGTGGCAGGGAATCAGATATGGGGAATCAGAGGCGTGGAATCAGAGGCAGGGAATCAGACACGGGGAATCAGACACGGGGAATCAGAGGTGGGGAATCAGAGATGGGGAATCAGAGGCGGTGAATCAGAGATGGGGAATCAGAGGCGGGGAATCAGAGGCAGGAAATCAGACACGGGGATTCAGAGGCTGGGAATCAGACGGGGGGAATCAAAGGCGGGGAATCAGAGCTGGGGAATCAGAGGCAGGGAATCAGAGGCGGGGAATCAGATATGGGGAATCAGAGGCTGGTATTCAGAGGCGGGGAATCAGAGGCAGGGAATCAGACACGGGGAATCAGAGGTGGGGAATCAGAGATGGGGAATCAGAGGCGGGGAATCAGAGTTGGGGAATCAGAGGCAGGGAATCGGATGTGCGGAATCAGAGATGGGGAATCAGAGGTGGGGAATCAGAGGCGGTGAATCAGAGATGGGGAATCAGAGGCGGGGAATCAGAGGCAGGAAATCAGACACGGGGATTCAGAGGCTGGGAATCAGACAGGGGGAATCAAAGGCGGGGAATCAGAGCTGGGGAATCAGAGGCAGGGAATCAGAGGCAGGGAATAGAACGCAGGGAATCAGAGGCAGGGAATCAGAGCTGGGGAATCAGAGGCGGGGAATCATAGTTGGGAATCAGAGGCGGGGAATCAGATATGGGGAAACAGAGGCGGGGAATCAGAGGCGGGGAAACAGAGGCGGGGAATCAGATATGGGGAATCGGATGCGGGGAATCAGAGGCGGGGAATCAGAGCTGGGGAATCAGAGGCGGGGAATCAGAGTTGGGGCATCAGAGGTGGGGTATTAGATATAGGGAAACAGAGGCGGGGAATCAGAGGCGGGGAAACAGAGGCGGGGAATCAGATATGGGGAATCAGAGGTGGGGAATCAGAGGCAGGGAATCAGATGTGCGGAATCAGAGATGGGGAATCAGAGGCAGGGAATCAGAATCAGAAGCGGGGAATCAGAGGCCGGGAATCAGAGGCCGGGAATCAGATGCTGGGAATAAGAGGCCGGGAATCAGAGGTGGGGAATCAGAGTCCGGGAATCAGAGATGGGGATTCAGAGGCGGGGAATGAGATATGGAGAATCAGAGGCGGGGAATCAGAGGCCGGGAAACAGAGGTGGGGAATCAGATATGGGGAATCAGAGGTGGCGAATCAAAGGCGGTGAATCAGAGATGGGGAATCAGAGGCGGGGAATCAGAGGCAGGGAATCAGATGCGGGGAATCAGAGGCGGGGAATCAGAGCTGGCGAATCAGAGGCGGGGAATCAGAGGTGGGCAATCAGAGCCGGGGAATCAGATATGGGGAATCAGAGGCGGGGAATCAGAGGCGGGGAAACAGAGGTGGGGAATCAGATATGGGGAAACAGAGGTGGCGAATCAAAGGCGGTGAATCAGAGATGGGGAATCAGAGGTGGGGAATCAGAGGCAGGGAATCAAAAACGGGGAATCAGAGGCGGGGAATCAGAGCTGGGGAATCAGAGGCGGGGAAGCAGAGTAGGAGAATCAGAGGTGGGGAATCAGATATGGGGAAACAGGGGCGGGGAAGCAGAGGCTGGGAAACAGAGGCGGGGAATCAGATATGGGGAATCAGAGGTGTGGAATCAGAGGTTGGAAATCAGAGGCGGGGAAACAGAGGAGGGGAATCAGATATGGGGAATCAGAGGTGGCGAATTAAAGGCGGTGAATCAGAGATGGGGAATCAGGGCAGGGAATCAGAGGCAGGGAATCAAACACGGGGAATCAGAGGCGTGGAATCAGAGCTGGGGAATCAGAGGCGGGGATTCAGAGTTGGGGAATCAGAGGCGGGGAATCAGAGGCGGGGAAACAGAGGCTGGGAATCAGATATGGGGAATCAGAGGTGGGGAATCAGAGGTTGGGAATCAGAAGCAGGGAATCAGAGGCGGGGAATCAGAGGCGGGGAATCAGAGGCAGGAAATCCGATGTGCGGAATCGGAGATGGGGAATCAGAGGCAGGGAATCAGAGGCGGGGAATCAGAGGCGGGGAATCAGAGGCCGGGAATCAGATATGGGGAAACAGAGGCGGGGAATCAGAGGCGGGGAAACAGAGGCGGGGAATCAGATATGGGGAATCAGAGGTGGGGAATCAGAGGTTGGGAATCAGAGGCAGGGAATCAGAGGCTGGGAATCAGATGCAGGGAATCAGATGCGGGGAATCAGAGGCGGGGAATCAGAGCTGGGGAATCAGAGGTGGGGAATCAGAGTTGGGGAATCAGAGTCGGGGACTTAGATATGGGGAAACAGAGGCAGGGAATCAGAGGCGGGGAAACAGACGCGGGGAATCAGAGGCGGGTATCAGAGCTGGGGAATCAGAGGCGGGGAATCAGAGTTGGGGAATCAGAGGCGGGGAATCAGAGGCGGGGAATCAGAGGCGGGGAATCAGAGGCGGGGAAACAGAGGCAGGGAATCAGATATGGGGAATCAGAGGTGGGGTATCAGGGGCAGGGAATCAGTGGCAGGGAATCAGAGGCGGGGAATCAGAGGCGGGGAATCAGAGGCAGGGAATCAGACACGGGGAATCAGATATGGGGAAACAGAGGCGGGGAATCAGACGCGGGCAAACAGAGGCGGGGAATTAGATAAGGGGAATCAGAGGTGGGGAATCAGAGGTGGTGAATCAGAGATGGAGAATCACAGGCGGGGAATCAGAGGCAGGGAATAGAACACGGGGAATCAGAGGCGGGGAATCTGAGGCAGGGAATCTGTGGTGGGGAATCAGAGGAGGGAAAACAGGCGGGTAAACAGAGGCGGGCAAACATAGGCGGGGAATCAGAGTTGGGGAATCAGAGGCAGGGAATCAGATATGGGGAATCAGAGGAGGGGGATCAGAGGCGGGGAAACAGAGGCGGGGAATCAGATATGGGGAATCAGAGGTGGGGAATCAGGGGCAGGGAATCAGTGGCAGGGAATCAGAGGCGGGGAATCTGAGGCGGGGAATCAGAGGCTGGGAATCAGACACGGGGAATCAGAGGCGGGGAATCAGAGATGGGGAATCAGAGGCGGGGAATCAGAGGCAGGGAATCGGATGCCGGGAATCAGAGGCGGGGAATCAGAGCTGGGGAATCAGAGGCGGGGAATCAGAGTTGGGGAATCAGAGTTGGGGAATCAGAGGCGGGGAATCAGATATGGGGAAATAGAGGCGGGGAATCAGATATGGGGAATCAGAGGTGTGGAATCAGAGGTTGGGAATCAGAGGCAGGGAATCAGAGGCGGGGAAACAGAGGCAGGGAATCAGATATGGGGAATCAGAGGTGGCGAATCAAAGGCGGTGAAACAGAGATGGGGAATCAGAGGCGGGGAATCAGAGGCAGGGAATCAGAGCTGGGGAAACAGAGGCGGGGAATCAGATATGGGGAATCAGAGGTGGGGAATCAGGGGCGGGGAATCAGTGGCAGGGAATCAGAGGCCGGGAATAAAAGGCGGGGAATCAGAGCTGGGGAATCAGAGGCGGGGAATCAGAGTTGGGGAATCAGAGGAGGGGAATCAGATATGGGGAAACAGAGGCCGGGAATCAGAGGCAGGGAAACAGAGGCGGGGAATCAGATATGGGGAATCAGAGGTGGGGAATTAGAGGTTGCGAATCAGAGGCGGGGAATCAGAGGCGGGGAATAAGAGGCAGGGAATCGGATGTGCGGAATCAGAGATGGGGAATCAGAGGTGGGGATACAGAGGTGGTAATTCAGAGAAGGGGAATCAGAGGCTGGGAATCAGAGGCAGGGAATCAGACGCAGGGAATCAGAGGCGGGGAATCATAGCTGGCGAATTAGAGGAGGGGAATCAGAGTTGGGGAATCGGAGTCGGGGAATCAGATGTGGGGAAACAGAGGCGGGGAATCAGAGGTGGGGAAACAGAGGTGGGTAATCAGATATGGGGAATCAGAGGTGGGGAATCAGAGGCAGGGAATCAGATGTGCGGAATCAGAGATGGGGAATCAGAGGCAGGGAATCAGAATCAGAAGCAGGGAATCAGAGGCCGGAATCAGATGCTGGGAATCAGAGGCCTGGAATCAGAGGCGGGGAATCAGAGGCAGGGAATCAGATGCGGGGAATCAGAGGCGGGGAATCAGAGCTGGGGAATCAGAGGCAGGGTATTAGAGTTGGGGAATCAGAGGCGGGGAATCAGATATGGGGAAACAGAGGTGGGGAATCAGAGGTGGGGAATCAGAGGTGGGGAATCATAGGCAGGGAATCGGATGTGCGGAATCAGAGATGGGGAATCAGAGGCCGGGGATGAGAGGTGGTGAATCAGATATGGGGAATCAGAGGCGGGGAATCAGAGGCAGAGAATCAGACGCGGGGAATCAGAGGTGGGCAATCAGAGGCGGGGAATCAGATATGGGGAATCAGAGGCGGGGAATCAGAGGCGGGGAAACAGAGGCGGGGAATCAGATATGGGGAATCAGAGGTGGGGCATCAGAAGTTGTGAATCACAGATGGGGAATTAGAGGCGGGGAATCAGAGGTTGGGAATCAGAGGCCTGGAATCAGAGGCGGGGAATCAGAGGCAGGGAATCAGATGCGGGGAATCAGAGGAGGGGAATCAGAGCTGGGGAATCAGAGGCGGAGTATTAGAGTTGGGGAATCAGAGGCGGGTAATCAGACGCGGGGAATCAGAGGGGGGGAATCATAGCTGGCGAATCAGAGGCGGGGAATCAGAGGTGGGCAATCAGAGGCCGGGAATCAGAGGTGGTGAATCAGAGATGGGGAATCAGAGGCGGGGAATCAGTGGCAGGGAATCAGATATGGGGAATCAGAGGCGTGGAATCAGAGGCAGGGAATCAGACACGGGGAATCAGACACGGGGAATCAGAGGTGGGGAATCAGAGATGGGGAATCAGAGGCGGTGAATCAGAGATGGGGAATCAGAGGCGGGGAATCAGAGGCAGGAAATCAGACACGGGGATTCAGAGGCTGGGAATCAGACGGGGGGAATCAAAGGCGGGGAATCAGAGCTGGGGAATCAGAGGCAGGGAATCAGAGGCGGGGAATCAGATATGGGGAATCAGAGGCTGGTATTCAGAGGCGGGGAATCAGAGGCAGGGAATCAGACACGGGGAATCAGAGGTGGGGAATCAGAGATGGGGAATCAGAGGCGGGGAATCAGAGTTGGGGAATCAGAGGCAGGGAATCGGATGTGCGGAATCAGAGATGGGGAATCAGAGGTGGGGAATCAGAGGCGGTGAATCAGAGATGGGGAATCAGAGGCGGGGAATCAGAGGCAGGAAATCAGACACGGGGATTCAGAGGCTGGGAATCAGACAGGGGGAATCAAAGGCGGGGAATCAGAGCTGGGGAATCAGAGGCAGGGAATCAGAGTTGGGGATTCAGAGACGGGGAATCAGATATGGGGAAACAGAGGCGGGGAATCAGAGGCGGGCAAACAGAGGCGGGGAATTAGATATGGGGAATCAGATGTGGGGAATCAGAGGTGGTGAATCAGTGATGGGGAATCACAGGCGGGGAATCAGAGGCAGGGAATAGAACGCAGGGAATCAGAGGCAGGGAATCAGAGCTGGGGAATCAGAGGCGGGGAATCATAGTTGGGAATCAGAGGCGGGGAATCAGATATGGGGAAACAGAGGCGGGGAATCAGAGGCGGGGAAACAGAGGCGGGGAATCAGATATGGGGAATCGGATGCGGGGAATCAGAGGTGGGGAATCAGAGCTGGGGAATCAGAGGCGGGGAATCAGAGTTGGGGCATCAGAGGTGGGGAATTAGATATAGGGAAACAGAGGCGGGGAATCAGATGCGGGGAAACAGAGGCGGGGAATCAGATATGGGGAATCAGAGGTGGGGAATCAGAGGCAGGGAATCAGATGTGCGGAATCAGAGATGGGGAATCAGAGGCAGGGAATCAGAATCAGAAGCGGGGAATCAGAGGCCGGGAATCAGAGGCCGGGAATCAGATGCTGGGAATAAGAGGCCGGGAATCAGAGGTGGGGAATCAGAGTCCGGGAATCAGAGATGGGGATTCAGAGGCGGGGAATGAGATATGGAGAATCAGAGGCGGGGAATCAGAGGCCGGGAAACAGAGGTGGGGAATCAGATATGGGGAATCAGAGGTGGCGAATCAAAGGCGGTGAATCAGAGATGGGGAATCAGAGGCGGGGAATCAGAGGCAGGGAATCAGATGCGGGGAATCAGAGGCGGGGAATCAGAGCTGGCGAATCAGAGGCGGGGAATCAGAGGTGGGCAATCAGAGCCGGGGAATCAGATATGGGGAATCAGAGGCGGGGAATCAGAGGCGGGGAAACAGAGGTGGGGAATCAGATATGGGGAAACAGAGGTGGCGAATCAAAGGCGGTGAATCAGAGATGGGGAATCAGAGGCGGGGAATCAGAGGCAGGGAATCAAAAACGGGGAATCAGAGGCGGGGAATCAGAGCTGGGGAATCAGAGGCGGGGAAGCAGAGTAGGAGAATCAGAGGTGGGGAATCAGATATGGGGAAACAGGGGCGGGGAATCAGAGGAGGGGAATCAGATATGGGGAATCAGAGGTGGCGAATTAAAGGCGGTGAATCAGAGATGGGGAATCAGGGCAGGGAATCAGAGGCAGGGAATCAAACACGGGGAATCAGAGGCGTGGAATCAGAGCTGGGGAATCAGAGGCGGGGATTCAGAGTTGGGGAATCAGAGGCGGGGAATCAGAGGCGGGGAAACAGAGGCGGGGAATCAGATATGGGGAATCAGAGGTGGGGAATCAGAGGTTGGGAATCAGAAGCAGGGAATCAGAGGCGGGGAATCAGAGGCGGGGAATCAGAGGCAGGAAATCCGATGTGCGGAATCAGAGATGGGGAATCAGGGCAGGGAATCAGAGGCAGGGAATCAAACACGGGGAATCAGAGGCGTGGAATCAGAGCTGGGGAATCAGAGGCGGGGATTCAGAGTTGGGGAATCAGAGGCGGGGAATCAGAGGCGGGGAAACAGAGGCGGGGAATCAGATATGGGGAATCAGAGGTGGGGAATCAGAGGTTGGGAATCAGAAGCAGGGAATCAGAGGCGGGGAATCAGAGGCGGGGAATCAGAGGCAGGAAATCCGATGTGCGGAATCGGAGATGGGGAATCAGAGGCAGGGAATCAGAGGCGGGGAATCAGAGGCGGGGAATCAGAGGCAGGGAATCAGACACGGGGAATCAGATATGGGGAAACAGAGGCGGGGAATCAGAGGCGGGCAAACAGAGGCGGGGAATTAGATATGGGAATCAGAGGTGGGGAATCAGAGGTGGTGAATCAGAGATGGGGAATCACAGGCGGGGAATCAGAGGCAGGGAATAGAACGCGGGGAATCAGAGGCGGGGAATCAGAGCTGGGGAATCAGAGGCGGGGAATCATAGTTGGGAATCAGAGGCGGGGAATCAGATAGGGGGAAACAGAGGCGGGGAATCAAAGGCGGGGAAACAGAGGCGGGGAATCAGATATGGGGAATCGGATGCGGGGAATCAGAGGCGGGGAATCAGAGCTGGGGAATCAGAGGCGGGGTATCAGAGTTGGGGCATCTGAGGTGGGGAATTAGATATGGGGAAACAGAGGCGGGGAATCAGAGGCGGGGAAACAGAGGCGAGGAATCAGATATGGGGAATCAGAGGTGGGGAATCAGAGGCAGGGAATCAGATGTGCGGAATCTGAGATGGGGAATCAGAGGCAGGGAATCAGAATCAGAAGCGGGGAATCAGAGGCCGGGAATCAGAGGCCGGGATTCAGATGCCGGGAATAAGAGGCCGGGAATCAGAGGTGGGGAATCAGAGTCCGGGAATCAGAGATGGGGATTCAGAGGCGGGGAATGATATATGGGGAATCAGAGGCGGGGAATCAGAGGCAGGGAAACAGAGGCGGGGAATCAGATATGGGGAATCAGGGGTGGGGAATCAGAGGCAGGGAATCAAACACGGGGAATCAGAGGCGGGGAATCAGAGCTGGGGAATCGGAGGCGGGGAATCAGAGTTGGGGAATCAGAGGCGGGGAATCAGATATGGGGAAACAGGGGCGGGGAATCAGAGGCAGGGAAACAGAGGCGGGGAATCAGATATGGGGAATCAGGGGTGGGGAATCAGAGGTTGGGAATCAGAGGCAGGGAATCAGAGGCGTGGAAACAGAGGCGGGGATTCAGATATGGGGAATCAGAGGTGGGGAATCAGGGGCGTGGAATCAGAGGCAGGGAATTACATGTGGTGAATCAGAGATGGGGAATCAGAGGCAGGGAATCAGAATCAGAAGCGGGGTATCAGTGGCCGGGAATCAGAGGAAGGTAATCAGAGGCAGGGGATCAAACACGGGGAATCAGAGGCTGGGAATCAGAGCTGGGGAATCAGAGGCGGGGAATCAGAGCTGGGGAATCACAGGCGGGGAATCAGAGATGGGGAATCAAGGGGGGAATCAGAGGCAGGGAATCAGATGCGGGGAATCAGAGGCGGGGAATCATAGATGGCGAATCAGAGGCGGGGAATCAGAGGTGGGCAATCAGAGGATGGGAATCAGATATGGGGAATCATAGGCGGGGAATCAGAGCTGGGGAATCACAGGCGGGGAATCAGAGTTGGGGAATCAGAGGCGGGGAATCAGATATGGGGAAACAGAGGCGGGGAATCAGAGGCGGTGAAACAGAGGCGGGGAATCAGATATTGGGAATCAGAGGTGGGGAATCAGAGTTGGGGAATCAGAGTCGGGGACTTAGATATGGGGAAACAGAGGCGGGGAATCAGAGGCGGGGAAACAGACGCGGGGAATCAGAGGCGGGGAATCATAGTTGGGAATCAGAGGCGGGGAATCAAAGGCGGGGAAACAGAGGCGGGGAATCAGATATGGGGAATCGGATGCGGGGAATCAGAGGCGGGGAATCAGAGCCGGGGAATCAGAGGCGGGGTATCAGAGTTGGGGCATCTGAGGTGGGGAATTAGATATGGGGAAACAGAGGCGGGGAATCAGAGGCGGGGAAACAGAGGCGAGGAATCAGATATGGGGAATCAGAGGTGGGGAATCAGAGGCAGGGAATCAGATGTGCGGAATCAGAGATGGGGAATCAGAGGCAGGGAATCAGAATCAGAAGCGGGGAATCAGAGGCCGGGAATCAGAGGCCGGGATTCAGATGCCGGGAATAAGAGGCCGGGAATCAGAGGTGGGGAATCAGAGTCCGGGAATCAGAGATGGGGATTCAGAGGCGGGGAATGATATGTGGGGAATCAGAGGCGGGGAATCAGAGGTGGGGTAACAGAGGTGGGGAATCAGATATGGGGAATCAGAGGTGGCGAATCAAAGGCGGTGAATCAGAGATGGGGAATCAGAGGCGGGGAATCAGAGGCAGGGAATCAAACACGGGGAATCAGAGGCGGGGAATCAGAGCTGGGGAATCGGAGGCGGGGAATCAGAGTTGGGGAATCAGAGGCGGGGAATCAGATATGGGGAAACAGGGGCGGGGAATCAGAGGCAGGGAAACAGAGGCGGGGAATCAGATATGGGGAATCAGGGGTGGGGAATCAGAGGTTTGGAATCAGAGGCAGGGAATCAGAGGCGTGGAAACAGAGGCGGGGATTCAGATATGGGGAATCAGATGTGGGGAATCAGGGGCATGGAATCAGAGGCAGGGAATTAGATGTGGTGAATCAGAGATGGGGAATCAGAGGCAGGGAATCAGAATCAGAAGCGGGGTATCAGTGGCCGGGAATCAGAGGAAGGTAATCAGAGGCAGGGGATCAAACACGGGGAATCAGAGGCTGGGAATCAGAGCTGGGGAATCAGAGGCGGGGAATCAGAGCTGGGGAATCACAGGCGGGGAATCAGAGATGGGGAATCAAGGGGGGAATCAGAGGCAGGGAATCAGATGCGGGGAATCAGAGGCGGGGAATCATAGATGGCGAATCAGAGGCGGGGAATCAGAGGTGGGCAATCAGAGGATGGGAATCAGATATGGGGAATCAGAGGCGGGGAATCAGAGCTGGGGAATCACAGGCGGGGAATCAGAGTTGGGGAATCAGAGGCGGGGAATCAGATATGGGGAAACAGAGGCGGGGAATCAGAGGCGGTGAAACAGAGGCGGGGAATCAGAGGCAGGGAATCAGATGCGGGGAATCAGAGGAGGGGAATCAGAGCTGGGGAATCAGAGGCGGAGTATTAGAGTTGGGGAATCAGAGGCGGGGAATCAGACGCGGGGAATCAGAGGGGGGGAATCATAGCTGGCGAATCAGAGGCGGGGAATCAGAGGTGGGCAATCAGAGGCCGGGAATCAGAGGTGGTGAATCAGAGATGGGGAATCAGAGGCGGGGAATCAGTGGCAGGGAATCAGATATGGGGAATCAGAGGCGTGGAATCAGAGGCAGGGAATCAGACACGGGGAATCAGACACGGGGAATCAGAGGTGGGGAATCAGAGATGGGGAATCAGAGGCGGTGAATCAGAGATGGGGAATCAGAGGCGGGGAATCAGAGGCAGGAAATCAGACACGGGGATTCAGAGGCTGGGAATCAGACGGGGGGAATCAAAGGCGGGGAATCAGAGCTGGGGAATCAGAGGCAGGGAATCAGAGGCGGGGAATCAGATATGGGGAATCAGAGGCTGGTATTCAGAGGCGGGGAATCAGAGGCAGGGAATCAGACACGGGGAATCAGAGCTGGGGAATCAGAGGCAGGGAATCAGAGTTGGGGATTCAGAGACGGGGAATCAGATATGGGGAAACAGAGGCGGGGAATCAGAGGCGGGCAAACAGAGGCGGGGAATTAGATATGGGGAATCAGATGTGGGGAATCAGAGGTGGTGAATCAGTGATGGGGAATCACAGGCGGGGAATCAGAGGCAGGGAATAGAACGCAGGGAATCAGAGGCAGGGAATCAGAGCTGGGGAATCAGAGGCGGGGAATCATAGTTGGGAATCAGAGGCGGGGAATCAGATATGGGGAAACAGAGGCGGGGAATCATAGGCGGGGAAACAGAGGTGGGGAATCAGATATGGGGAATCGGATGCGGGGAATCAGAGGCGGGGAATCAGAGCTGGGGAATCAGAGGCGGGGAGTCAGAGTTGGGGCATCAGAGGTGGGGAATTAGATATAGGGAAACAGAGGCGGGGAATCAGAGGCGGGGAAACAGAGGCGGGGAATCAGATATGGGGAATCAGAGGTGGGGAATCAGAGGCAGGGAATCAGATGTGCGGAATCAGAGATGGGGAATCAGAGGCAGGGAATCAGAATCAGAAGCGGGGAATCAGAGGCCGGGAATCAGAGGCCGGGAATCAGATGCTGGGAATAAGAGGCCGGGAATCAGAGGTGGGGAATCAGAGTCCGGGAATCAGAGATGGGGATTCAGAGGCGGGGAATGAGATATGGAGAATCAGAGGCGGGGAATCAGAGCTGGGGAAACAGAGGCGGGGAATCAGATATGGGGAATCAGAGGTGGCGAATCAAAGGCGGTGAATCAGAGATGGGGAATCAGAGGCGGGGAATCAGAGGCAGGGAATCAGATGCGGGGAATCAGAGGCGGGGAATCAGAGCTGGCGAATCAGAGGCGGGGAATCAGAGGTGGGCAATCAGAGCCAGGGAATCAGATATGGGGAATCAGAGGCGGGGAATCAGAGGCGGGGAAACAGAGGTGGGGAATCAGATATGGGGAAACAGAGGTGGCGAATCAAAGGCGGTGAATCAGAGATGGGGAATCAGAGGCGGGGAATCAGAGGCAGGGAATCAAAAACGGGGAATCAGAGGCGGGGAATCAGAGCTGGGGAATCAGAGGCGGGGAAGCAGAGTAGGAGAATCAGAGGTGGGGAATCAGATATGGGGAAACAGGGGCGGGGAATCAGAGGCTGGGAAACAGAGGCGGGGAATCAGATATGGGGAATCAGAGGTGTGGAATCAGAGGTTGGGAATCAGAGGCGGGGAAACAGATGAGGGGAATCAGATATGGGGAATCAGAGGTGGCGAATTAAAGGCGGTGAATCAGAGATGGGGAATCAGGGCAGGGAATCAGAGGCAGGGAATCAAACACGGGGAATCAGAGGCGTGGAATCAGAGCTGGGGAATCAGAGGCGGGGATTCAGAGTTGGGGAATCAGAGGCGGGGAATCAGAGGCGGGGAAACAGAGGCGGGGAATCAGATATGGGGAATCAGAGGTGGGGAATCAGAGGTTGGGAATCAGAAGCAGGGAATCAGAGGCGGGGAATCAGAGGCGGGGAATCAGAGGCAGGAAATCCGATGTGCGGAATCGGAGATGGGGAATCAGAGGCAGGGAATCAGAGGCGGGGAATCAGAGGCGGGGAATCAGAGGCCGGGAATCAGATATGGGGAAACAGAGGCGGGGAATCAGAGGCGGGGAAACAGAGGCGGGGAATCAGATATGGGGAATCAGAGGTGGGGAATCAGAGGTTGGGAATCAGAGGCAGGGAATCAGAGGCTGGGAATCAGATGCAGGGAATCAGATGCGGGGAATCAGAGGCGGGGAATCAGAGCTGGGGAATCAGAGGTGGGGAATCAGAGTTGGGGAATCAGAGTCGGGGACTTAGATATGGGGAAACAGAGGCAGGGAATCAGAGGCGGGGAAACAGACGCGGGGAATCAGAGGCGGGTATCAGAGCTGGGGAATCAGAGTCGGGGAATCAGAGTTGGGGAATCAGAGGCGGGGAATCAGAGGCGGGGAATCAGAGGCGGGGAATCAGAGGCGGGGAAACAGAGGCAGGGAATCAGATATGGGGAATCAGAGGTGGGGTATCAGGGGCAGGGAATCAGTGGCAGGGAATCAGAGGCGGGGAATCAGAGGCGGGGAATCAGAGGCAGGGAATCAGACACGGGGAATCAGATATGGGGAAACAGAGGCGGGGAATCAGACGCGGGCAAACAGAGGCGGGGAATTAGATAAGGGGAATCAGAGGTGGGGAATCAGAGGTGGTGAATCAGAGATGGAGAATCACAGGCGGGGAATCAGAGGCAGGGAATAGAACACGGGGAATCAGAGGCGGGGAATCTGAGGCAGGGAATCTGTGGTGGGGAATCAGAGGAGGGAAAACAGGCGGGTAAACAGAGGCGGGCAAACATAGGCGGGGAATCAGAGTTGGGGAATCAGAGGCAGGGAATCAGATATGGGGAATCAGAGGCGGGGGATCAGAGGCGGGGAAACAGAGGCGGGGAATCAGATATGGGGAATCAGAGGTGGGGAATCAGGGGCAGGGAATCAGTGGCAGGGAATCAGAGGCGGGGAATCTGAGGCGGGGAATCAGAGGCTGGGAATCAGACACGGGGAATCAGAGGCGGGGAATCAGAGATGGGGAATCAGAGGCGGGGAATCAGAGGCAAGGAATCGGATGCCGGGAATCAGAGGCGGGGAATCAGAGCTGGGGAATCAGAGGCGGGGAATCAGAGTTGGGGAATCAGAGTTGGGGAATCAGAGGCGGGGAATCAGATATGGGGAAATAGAGGCGGGGAATCAGATATGGGGAATCAGAGGTGTGGAATCAGAGGTTGGGAATCAGAGGCAGGGAATCAGAGGCGGGGAAACAGAGGCAGGGAATCAGATATGGGGAATCGGAGGTGGCGAATCAAAGGCGGTGAAACAGAGATGGGGAATCAGAGGCGGGGAATCAGAGGCAGGGAATCAGAGCTGGGGAAACAGAGGCGGGGAATCAGATATGGGGAATCAGAGGTGGGGAATCAGGGGCGGGGAATCAGTGGCAGGGAATCAGAGGCCGGGAATAAAAGGCGGGGAATCAGAGCTGGGGAATCAGAGGCGGGGAATCAGAGTTGGGGAATCAGAGGAGGGGAATCAGATATGGGGAAACAGAGGCTGGGAATCAGAGGCAGGGAAACAGAGGCGGGGAATCAGATATGGGGAATCAGAGGTGGGGAATTAGAGGTTGCGAATCAGAGGCGGGGAATCAGAGGCGGGGAATAAGAGGCAGGGAATCGGATGTGCGGAATCAGAGATGGGGAATCAGAGGTGGGGATTCAGAGGTGGTAATTCAGAGAAGGGGAA
This sequence comes from Narcine bancroftii, assembly GCF_036971445.1. Taxonomy (NCBI): domain Eukaryota; kingdom Metazoa; phylum Chordata; class Chondrichthyes; order Torpediniformes; family Narcinidae; genus Narcine; species Narcine bancroftii. The sequence continues at coordinate 112,175,406 of NC_091474.1, read as the reverse complement.
TCAGAGGCTGGGAATCAGAGGCGGGGAATCATAGCTGGCGAATTAGAGGAGGGGAATCAGAGTTGGGGAATCAGAGTCGGGGAATCAGATATGGGGAAACAGAGGCGGGGAATCAGAGGTGGGGAAACAGAGGCGGGTAATCAGATATGGGGAATCAGAGGTGGGGAATCAGAGGCAGGGAATCAGATGTGCGGAATCAGAGATGGGGAATCAGAGGCAGAGAATCAGAATCAGAAGCAGGGAATCAGAGGCCGGAATCAGATGCTGGGAATCAGAGGCCTGGAATCAGAGGCGTGGAATCAGAGGCAGGGAATCAGATGCGGGGAATCAGAGGCGGGGAATCAGAGCTGGGGAATCAGAGGCAGGGTATTAGAGTTGGGGAATCAGAGGCGGGGAATCAGATATGGGGAAACAGAGGTGGGGAATCAGAGGCGGGGAAACAGAGGCAGGGAATCAGACACGGGGAATCAGACACGGGGAATCAGAGGTGGGGAATCAGAGATGGGGAATCAGAGGCGGTGAATCAGAGATGGGGAATCAGAGGCGGGGAATCAGAGGTAGGAAATCAGACACGGGGATTCAGAGGCTGGGAATCAGACGAGGGGAATCAAAGGCGGGGAATCAGAGCTGGGGAATCAGAGGCAGGGAATCAGAAGCGGGGAATCAGATATGGGGAATCAGAGGCTGGTATTCAGAGGCGGGGAATCAGAGGCAGGGAATCAGACACGGGGAATCAGAGGTGGGGAATCAGAGATGGGGAATCAGAGGCGGGGAATCAGAGTTGGGGAATCAGAGGCAGGGAATCGGATGTGCGGAATCAGAGATGGGGAATCAGAGGTGGGGAATCAGAGGCGGTGAATCAGAGATGGGGAATCAGAGGCGGGGAATCAGAGGCAGGAAATCAGACACGGGGATTCAGAGGCTGGGAATCAGACAGGGGGAATCAAAGGCGGGGAATCAGAGCTGGGGAATCAGAGGCAGGGAATCAGAGTTGGGGATTCAGAGACGGGGAATCAGATATGGGGAAACAGAGGCGGTGAATCAGAGGCGGGCAAACAGAGGCGGGGAATTAGATATGGGGAATCAGATGTGGGGAATCAGAGGTGGTGAATCAGTGATGGGGAATCACAGGCGGGGAATCAGAGGCAGGGAATAGAACGCAGGGAATCAGAGGCAGGGAATCAGAGCTGGGGAATCAGAGGCGGGGAATCATAGTTGGGAATCAGAGGCGGGGAATCAGATATGGGGAAACAGAGGCGGGGAATCAGAGGCGGGGAAACAGAGGCGGGGAATCAGATATGGGGAATCGGATGCGGGGAATCAGAGGCGGGGAATCAGAGCTGGGGAATCAGAGGCGGGGAATCAGAGTTGGGGCATCAGAGGTGGGGAATTAGATATAGGGAAACAGAGGCGGGGAATCAGATGCGGGGAAACAGAGGCGGGGAATCAGATATGGGGAATCAGAGGTGGGGAATCAGAGGCAGGGAATCAGATGTGCGGAATCAGAGATGGGGAATCAGAGGCAGGGAATCAGAATCAGAAGCGGGGAATCAGAGGCCGGGAATCAGAGGCCGGGAATCAGATGCTGGGAATAAGAGGCCGGGAATCAGAGGTGGGGAATCAGAGTCCGGGAATCAGAGATGGGGATTCAGAGGCGGGGAATGAGATATGGAGAATCAGAGACGGGGAATCAGAGGCCGGGAAACAGAGGTGGGGAATCAGATATGGGGAATCAGAGGTGGCGAATCAAAGGCGGTGAATCAGAGATGGGGAATCAGAGGCGGGGAATCAGAGGCAGGGAATCAGATGCGGGGAATCAGAGGCGGGGAAACAGAGGTGGGGAATCAGATATGGGGAAACAGAGGTGGCGAATCAAAGGCGGTGAATCAGAGATGGGGAATCAGAGGCGGGGAATCAGAGGCAGGGAATCAAAAACGGGGAATCAGAGGCGGGGAATCAGATATGGGGAATCAGGGGTGGGGAATCAGAGGTTGGGAATCAGAGGCAGGGAATCAGAGGCGTGGAAACAGAGGCGGGGATTCAGATATGGGGAATCAGAGGTGGGGAATCAGGGGCATGGAATCAGAGGCAGGGAATTAGATGTGGTGAATCAGAGATGGGGAATCAGAGGCAGGGAATCAGAATCAGAAGCGGGGTATCAGTGGCCGGGAATCAGAGGAAGGTAATCAGAGGCAGGGGATCAAACACGGGGAATCAGAGGCTGGGAATCAGAGCTGGGGAATCAGAGGCGGGGAATCAGAGCTGGGGAATCACAGGCGGGGAATCAGAGATGGGAATCAAGGGGGGAATCTGAGGCAGGGAATCAGATGCGGGGAATCAGAGGCGGGGAATCATAGATGGCGAATCAGAGGCGGGGAATCAGAGGTGGGCAATCAGAGGATGGGAATCAGATATGGGGAATCAGAGGCGGGGAATCAGAGCTGGGGAATCACAGGCGGGGAATCAGAGTTGGGGAATCAGAGGCGGGGAATCAGATATGGGGAAACAGAGGCGGGGAATCAGAGGCGGTGAAACAGAGGCGGGGAATCAGATATTGGGAATCAGTGGTGGGGAATCAGAGGTTGGGAATCAGAGGCCTGGAATCAGAGGCGGGGAATCAGAGGCAGGGAATCAGATGCGGGGAATCAGAGGAGGGGAATCAGAGCTGGGGAATCAGAGGCGGAGTATTAGAGTTGGGGAATCAGAGGCGGGGAATCAGACGCGGGGAATCAGAGGGGGGGAATCATAGCTGGCGAATCAGAGGCGGGGAATCAGAGGAGGGCAATCAGAGGCCGGGAATCAGAGGTGGTGAATCAGAGATGGGGAATCAGAGGCGGGGAATCAGTGGCAGGGAATCAGATATGGGGAATCAGAGGCGTGGAATCAGAGGCAGGGAATCAGACACGGGGAATCAGACACGGGGAATCAGAGGTGGGGAATCAGAGATGGGGAATCAGAGGCGGTGAATCAGAGATGGGGAATCAGAGGCGGGGAATCAGAGGCAGGAAATCAGACACGGGGATTCAGAGGCTGGGAATCAGACGGGGGGAATCAAAGGCGGGGAATCAGAGCTGGGGAATCAGAGGCAGGGAATCAGAGGCGGGGAATCAGATATGGGGAATCAGAGGCTGGTATTCAGAGGCGGGGAATCAGAGGCAGGGAATCAGACACGGGGAATCAGAGGTGGGGAATCAGAGATGGGGAATCAGAGGCGGGGAATCAGAGTTGGGGAATCAGAGGCAGGGAATCGGATGTGCGGAATCAGAGATGGGGAATCAGAGGTGGGGAATCAGAGGCGGTGAATCAGAGATGGGGAATCAGAGGCGGGGAATCAGAGGCAGGAAATCAGACACGGGGATTCAGATGCTGGGAATCAGACAGGGGGAATCAAAGGCGGGGAATCAGAGCTGGGGAATCAGAGGCAGGGAATCAGAGTTGGGGATTCAGAGACGGGGAATCAGATATGGGGAAAGAGAGGCGGGGAATCAGAGGCGGGCAAACAGAGGCGGGGAATTAGATATGGGGAATCAGATGTGGGGAATCAGAGGTGGTGAATCAGTGATGGGGAATCACAGGCGGGGAATCAGAGGCAGGGAATAGAACGCAGGGAATCAGAGGCAGGGAATCAGAGCTGGGGAATCAGAGGCGGGGAATCATAGTTGGGAATCAGAGGCGGGGAATCAGATATGGGGAAACAGAGGCGGGGAATCAGAGGCGGGGAAACAGAGGCGGGGAATCTGATATGGGGAATCGGATGCGGGGAATCAGAGGCGGGGAATCAGAGCTGGGGAATCAGAGGCGGGGAATCAGAGTTGGGGCATCAGAGGTGGGGAATTAGATATAGGGAAACAGAGGCGGGGAATCAGAGGCGGGGAAACAGAGGCGGGGAATCAGATATGGGGAATCAGAGGTGGGGAATCAGAGGCAGGGAATCAGATGTGCGGAATCAGAGATGGGGAATCAGAGGCAGGGAATCAGAATCAGAAGCGGGGAATCAGAGGCCGGGAATCAGAGGCCGGGAATCAGATGCTGGGAATAAGAGGCCGGGAATCAGAGGTGGGGAATCAGAGTCCGGGAATCAGAGATGGGGATTCAGAGGCGGGGAATGAGATATGGAGAATCAGAGGCGGGGAATCAGAGGCCGGGAAACAGAGGTGGGGAATCAGATATGGGGAATCAGAGGTGGCGAATCAAAGGCGGTGAATCAGAGATGGGGTATCAGAGGCGGGGAATCAGAGGCAGGGAATCAGATGCGGGGAATCAGAGGCGGGGAATCAGAGCTGGCGAATCAGAGGCGGGGAATCAGAGGTGGGCAATCAGAGCCGGGGAATCAGATATGGGGAATCAGAGGCGGGGAATCAGAGGCGGGGAAACAGAGGTGGGGAATCAGATATGGGGAAACAGAGGTGGCGAATCAAAGGCGGTGAATCAGAGATGGGGAATCAGAGGTGGGGAATCAGAGGCAGGGAATCAAAAACGGGGAATCAGAGGCGGGGAATCAGAGCTGGGGAATCAGAGGCGGGGAAGCAGAGTAGGAGAATCAGAGGTGGGGAATCAGATATGGGGAAACAGGGGCGGGGAATCAGAGGCTGGGAAACAGAGGCGGGGAATCAGATATGGGGAATCAGAGGTGTGGAATCAGAGGTTGGAAATCAGAGGCGGGGAAACAGAGGAGGGGAATCAGATATGGGGAATCAGAGGTGGCGAATTAAAGGCGGTGAATCAGAGATGGGGAATCAGGGCAGGGAATCAGAGGCAGGGAATCAAACACGGGGAATCAGAGGCGTGGAATCAGAGCTGGGGAATCAGAGGCGGGGATTCAGAGTTGGGGAATCAGAGGCGGGGAATCAGAGGCGGGGAAACAGAGGCTGGGAATCAGATATGGGGAATCAGAGGTGGGGAATCAGAGGTTGGGAATCAGAAGCAGGGAATCAGAGGCGGGGAATCAGAGGCGGGGAATCAGAGGCAGGAAATCCGATGTGCGGAATCGGAGATGGGGAATCAGAGGCAGGGAATCAGAGGCGGGGAATCAGAGGCGGGGAATCAGAGGCCGGGAATCAGATATGGGGAAACAGAGGCGGGGAATCAGAGGCGGGGAAACAGAGGCGGGGAATCAGATATGGGGAATCAGAGGTGGGGAATCAGAGGTTGGGAATCAGAGGCAGGGAATCAGAGGCTGGGAATCAGATGCAGGGAATCAGATGCGGGGAATCAGAGGCGGGGAATCAGAGCTGGGGAATCAGAGGTGGGGAATCAGAGTTGGGGAATCAGAGTCGGGGACTTAGATATGGGGAAACAGAGGCAGGGAATCAGAGGCGGGGAAACAGACGCGGGGAATCAGAGGCGGGTATCAGAGCTGGGGAATCAGAGGCGGGGAATCAGAGTTGGGGAATCAGAGGCGGGGAATCAGAGGCGGGGAATCAGAGGCGGGGAATCAGAGGCGGGGAAACAGAGGCAGGGAATCAGATATGGGGAATCAGAGGTGGGGTATCAGGGGCAGGGAATCAGTGGCAGGGAATCAGAGGCGGGTAATCAGAGGCGGGGAATCAGAGGCAGGGAATCAGACACGGGGAATCAGATATGGGGAAACAGAGGCGGGGAATCAGACGCGGGCAAACAGAGGCGGGGAATTAGATAAGGGGAATCAGAGGTGGGGAATCAGAGGTGGTGAATCAGAGATGGAGAATCACAGGCGGGGAATCAGAGGCAGGGAATAGAACACGGGGAATCAGAGGCGGGGAATCTGAGGCAGGGAATCTGTGGTGGGGAATCAGAGGAGGGAAAACAGGCGGGTAAACAGAGGCGGGCAAACATAGGCGGGGAATCAGAGTTGGGGAATCAGAGGCAGGGAATCAGATATGGGGAATCAGAGGCGGGGGATCAGAGGCGGGGAAACAGAGGCGGGGAATCAGATATGGGGAATCAGAGGTGGGGAATCAGGGGCAGGGAATCAGTGGCAGGGAATCAGAGGCGGGGAATCTGAGGCGGGGAATCAGAGGCTGGGAATCAGACACGGGGAATCAGAGGCGGGGAATCAGAGATGGGGAATCAGAGGCGGGGAATCAGAGGCAGGGAATCGGATGCCGGGAATCAGAGGCGGGGAATCAGAGCTGGGGAATCAGAGGCGGGGAATCAGAGTTGGGGAATCAGAGTTGGGGAATCAGAGGCGGGGAATCAGATATGGGGAAATAGAGGCGGGGAATCAGATATGGGGAATCAGAGGTGTGGAATCAGAGGTTGGGAATCAGAGGCAGGGAATCAGAGGCGGGGAAACAGAGGCAGGGAATCAGATATGGGGAATCGGAGGTGGCGAATCAAAGGCGGTGAAACAGAGATGGGGAATCAGAGGCGGGGAATCAGAGGCAGGGAATCAGAGCTGGGGAAACAGAGGCGGGGAATCAGATATGGGGAATCAGAGGTGGGGAATCAGGGGCGGGGAATCAGTGGCAGGGAATCAGAGGCCGGGAATAAAAGGCGGGGAATCAGAGCTGGGGAATCAGAGGCGGGGAATCAGAGTTGGGGAATCAGAGGAGGGGAATCAGATATGGGGAAACAGAGGCCGGGAATCAGAGGCAGGGAAACAGAGGCGGGGAATCAGATATGGGGAATCAGAGGTGGGGAATTAGAGGTTGCGAATCAGAGGCGGGGAATCAGAGGCGGGGAATAAGAGGCAGGGAATCGGATGTGCGGAATCAGAGATGGGGAATCAGAGGTGGGGATTCAGAGGTGGTAATTCAGAGAAGGGGAATCAGAGGCTGGGAATCAGAGGCAGGGAATCAGACGCAGGGAATCAGAGGCGGGGAATCATAGCTGGCGAATTGGAGGAGGGGAATCAGAGTTGGGGAATCGGAGTCGGGGAATCAGATATGGGGAAACAGAGGCGGGGAATCAGAGGTGGGGAAACAGAGGTGGGTAATCAGATATGGGGAATCAGAGGTGGGGAATCAGAGGCAGGGAATCAGATGTGCGGAATCAGAGATGGGGAATCAGAGGCAGGGAATCAGAATCAGAAGCAGGGAATCAGAGGCCGGAATCAGATGCTGGGAATCAGAGGCCTGGAATCAGAGGCGGGGAATCAGAGGCAGGGAATCAGATGCGGGGAATCAGAGGCGGGGAATCAGAGCTGGGGAATCAGAGGCAGGGTATTAGAGTTGGGGAATCAGAGGCGGGGAATCAGATATGGGGAAACAGAGGTGGGGAATCAGAGGCGGGGAAACAGAGGCAGGGAATCAGATATGGGGAATCAGAGGTGGGGAATCAGAGGTGGGGAATCATAGGCAGGGAATCGGATGTGCGGAATCAGAGATGGGGAATCAGAGGCCGGGGATGAGAGGTGGTGAATCAGATATGGGGAATCAGAGGCGGGGAATCAGAGGCAGAGAATCAGACGCGGGGAATCAGAGGTGGGCAATCAGAGGCGGGGAATCAGATATGGGGAATCAGAGGCGGGGAATCAGAGGCGGGGAAACAGAGGCGGGGAATCAGATATGGGGAATCAGAGGTGGGGCATCAGAAGTTGTGAATCACAGATGGGGAATTAGAGGCGGGGAATCAGAGGTTGGGAATCAGAGGCCTGGAATCAGAGGCGGGGAATCAGAGGCAGGGAATCAGATGCGGGGAATCAGAGGAGGGGAATCAGAGCTGGGGAATCAGAGGCGGAGTATTAGAGTTGGGGAATCAGAGGCGGGTAATCAGACGCGGGGAATCAGAGGGGGGGAATCATAGCTGGCGAATCAGAGGCGGGGAATCAGAGGTGGGCAATCAGAGGCCGGGAATCAGAGGTGGTGAATCAGAGATGGGGAATCAGAGGCGGGGAATCAGTGGCAGGGAATCAGATATGGGGAATCAGAGGCGTGGAATCAGAGGCAGGGAATCAGACACGGGGAATCAGACACGGGGAATCAGAGGTGGGGAATCAGAGATGGGGAATCAGAGGCGGTGAATCAGAGATGGGGAATCAGAGGCGGGGAATCAGAGGCAGGAAATCAGACACGGGGATTCAGAGGCTGGGAATCAGACGGGGGGAATCAAAGGCGGGGAATCAGATCTGGGGAATCAGAGGCAGGGAATCAGAGGCGGGGAATCAGATATGGGGAATCAGAGGCTGGTATTCAGAGGCGGGGAATCAGAGGCAGGGAATCAGACACGGGGAATCAGAGGTGGGGAATCAGAGATGGGGAATCAGAGGCGGGGAATCAGAGTTGGGGAATCAGAGGCAGGGAATCGGATGTGCGGAATCAGAGATGGGGAATCAGAGGTGGGGAATCAGAGGCGGTGAATCAGAGATGGGGAATCAGAGGCGGGGAATCAGAGGCAGGAAATCAGACACGGGGATTCAGAGGCTGGGAATCAGACAGGGGGAATCAAAGGCGGGGAATCAGAGCTGGGGAATCAGAGGCAGGGAATCAGAGTTGGGGATTCAGAGACGGGGAATCAGATATGGGGAAAGAGAGGCGGGGAATCAGAGGCGGGCAAACAGAGGCGGGGAATTAGATATGGGGAATCAGATGTGGGGAATCAGAGGTGGTGAATCAGTGATGGGGAATCACAGGCGGGGAATCAGAGGCAGGGAATAGAACGCAGGGAATCAGAGGCAGGGAATCAGAGCTGGGGAATCAGAGGCGGGGAATCATAGTTGGGAATCAGAGGCGGGGAATCAGATATGGGGAAACAGAGGCGGGGAATCAGAGGCGGGGAAACAGAGGCGGGGAATCAGATATGGGGAATCGGATGCGGGGAATCAGAGGTGGGGAATCAGAGCTGGGGAATCAGAGGCGGGGAATCAGAGTTGGGGCATCAGAGGTGGGGAATTAGATATAGGGAAACAGAGGCGGGGAATCAGATGCGGGGAAACAGAGGCGGGGAATCAGATATGGGGAATCAGAGGTGGGGAATCAGAGGCAGGGAATCAGATGTGCGGAATCAAAGATGGGGAATCAGAGGCAGGGAATCAGAATCAGAAGCGGGGAATCAGAGGCCGGGAATCAGAGGCCGGGAATCAGATGCTGGGAATAAGAGGCCGGGAATCAGAGGTGGGGAATCAGAGTCCGGGAATCAGAGATGGGGATTCAGAGGCGGGGAATGAGATATGGAGAATCAGAGGCGGGGAATCAGAGGCCGGGAAACAGAGGTGGGGAATCAGATATGGGGAATCAGAGGTGGCGAATCAAAGGCGGTGAATCAGAGATGGGGAATCAGAGGCGGGGAATCAGAGGCAGGGAATCAGATGCGGGGAATCAGAGGCGGGGAATCAGAGCTGGCGAATCAGAGGCGGGGAATCAGAGGTGGGCAATCAGAGCCGGGGAATCAGATATGGGGAATCAGAGGCGGGGAATCAGAGGCGGGGAAACAGAGGTGGGGAATCAGATATGGGGAAACAGAGGTGGCGAATCAAAGGCGGTGAATCAGAGATGGGGAATCAGAGGCGGGGAATCAGAGGCAGGGAATCAAAAACGGGGAATCAGAGGCGGGGAATCAGAGCTGGGGAATCAGAGGCGGGGAAGCAGAGTAGGAGAATCAGAGGTGGGGAATCAGATATGGGGAAACAGGGGCGGGGAATCAGAGGAGGGGAATCAGATATGGGGAATCAGAGGTGGCGAATTAAAGGCGGTGAATCAGAGATGGGGAATCAGGGCAGGGAATCAGAGGCAGGGAATCAAACACGGGGAATCAGAGGCGTGGAATCAGAGCTGGGGAATCAGAGGCGGGGATTCAGAGTTGGGGAATCAGAGGCGGGGAATCAGAGGCGGGGAAACAGAGGCGGGGAATCAGATATGGGGAATCAGAGGTGGGGAATCAGAGGTTGGGAATCAGAAGCAGGGAATCAGAGGCGGGGAATCAGAGGCGGGGAATCAGAGGCAGGAAATCCGATGTGCGGAATCAGAGATGGGGAATCAGGGCAGGGAATCAGAGGCAGGGAATCAAACACGGGGAATCAGAGGCGTGGAATCAGAGCTGGGGAATCAGAGGCGGGGATTCAGAGTTGGGGAATCAGAGGCGGGGAATCAGAGGCGGGGAAACAGAGGCGGGGAATCAGATATGGGGAATCAGAGGTGGGGAATCAGAGGTTGGGAATCAGAAGCAGGGAATCAGAGGCGGGGAATCAGAGGCGGGGAATCAGAGGCAGGAAATCCGATGTGCGGAATCGGAGATGGGGAATCAGAGGCAGGGAATCAGAGGCGGGGAATCAGAGGCGGGGAATCAGAGGCAGGGAATCAGACACGGGGAATCAGATATGGGGAAACAGAGGCGGGGAATCAGAGGCGGGCAAACAGAGGCGGGGAATTAGATATGGGAATCAGAGGTGGGGAATCAGAGGTGGTGAATCAGAGATGGGGAATCACAGGCGGGGAATCAGAGGCAGGGAATAGAACGCGGGGAATCAGAGGCGGGGAATCAGAGCTGGGGAATCAGAGGCGGGGAATCATAGTTGGGAATCAGAGGCGGGGAATCAGATAGGGGGAAACAGAGGCGGGGAATCAAAGGCGGGGAAACAGAGGCGGGGAATCAGATATGGGGAATCGGATGCGGGGAATCAGAGGCGGGGAATCAGAGCTGGGGAATCAGAGGCGGGGTATCAGAGTTGGGGCATCTGAGGTGGGGAATTAGATATGGGGAAACAGAGGCGGGGAATCAGAGGCGGGGAAACAGAGGCGAGGAATCAGATATGGGGAATCAGAGGTGGGGAATCAGAGGCAGGGAATCAGATGTGCGGAATCTGAGATGGGGAATCAGAGGCAGGGAATCAGAATCAGAAGCGGGGAATCAGAGGCCGGGAATCAGAGGCCGGGATTCAGATGCCGGGAATAAGAGTCCGGGAATCAGAGGTGGGGAATCAGAGTCCGGGAATCAGAGATGGGGATTCAGAGGCGGGGAATGATATATGGGGAATCAGAGGCGGGGAATCAGAGGTGGGGTAACAGAGGTGGGGAATCAGATATGGGGAATCAGAGGTGGCGAATCAAAGGCGGTGAATCAGAGATGGGGAATCAGAGGCGGGGAATCAGAGGCAGGGAATCAAACACGGGGAATCAGAGGCGGGGAATCAGAGCTGGGGAATCGGAGGCGGGGAATCAGAGTTGGGGAATCAGAGGCGGGGAATCAGATATGGGGAAACAGGGGCGGGGAATCAGAGGCAGGGAAACAGAGGCGGGGAATCAGATATGGGGAATCAGGGGTGGGGAATCAGAGGCAGGGAATCAAACACGGGGAATCAGAGGCGGGGAATCAGAGCTGGGGAATCGGAGGCGGGGAATCAGAGTTGGGGAATCAGAGGCAGGGAATCAGATATGGGGAAACAGGGGCGGGGAATCAGAGGCAGGGAAACAGAGGCGGGGAATCAGATATGGGGAATCAGGGGTGGGGAATCAGAGGTTGGGAATCAGAGGCAGGGAATCAGAGGCGTGGAAACAGAGGCGGGGATTCAGATATGGGGAATCAGAGGTGGGGAATCAGGGGCGTGGAATCAGAGGCAGGGAATTAGATGTGGTGAATCAGAGATGGGGAATCAGAGGCAGGGAATCAGAATCAGAAGCGGGGTATCAGTGGCCGGGAATCAGAGGAAGGTAATCAGAGGCAGGGGATCAAACACGGGGAATCAGAGGCTGGGAATCAGAGCTGGGGAATCAGAGGCGGGGAATCAGAGCTGGGGAATCACAGGCGGGGAATCAGAGATGGGGAATCAAGGGGGGAATCAGAGGCAGGGAATCAGATGCGGGGAATCAGAGGCGGGGAATCATAGATGGCGAATCAGAGGCGGGGAATCAGAGGTGGGCAATCAGAGGATGGGAATCAGATATGGGGAATCATAGGCGGGGAATCAGAGCTGGGGAATCACAGGCGGGGAATCAGAGTTGGGGAATCAGAGGCGGGGAATCAGATATGGGGAAACAGAGGCGGGGAATCAGAGGCGGTGAAACAGAGGCGGGGAATCAGATATTGGGAATCAGAGGTGGGGAATCAGAGTTGGGGAATCAGAGTCGGGGACTTAGATATGGGGAAACAGAGGCGGGGAATCAGAGGCGGGGAAACAGACGCGGGGAATCAGAGGCGGGGAATCATAGTTGGGAATCAGAGGCGGGGAATCAAAGGCGGGGAAACAGAGGCGGGGAATCAGATATGGGGAATCGGATGCGGGGAATCAGAGGCGGGGAATCAGAGCAGGGGAATCAGAGGCGGGGTATCAGAGTTGGGGCATCTGAGGTGGGGAATTAGATATGGGGAAACAGAGGCGGGGAATCAGAGGCGGGGAAACAGAGGCGAGGAATCAGATATGGGGAATCAGAGGTGGGGAATCAGAGGCAGGGAATCAGATGTGCGGAATCAGAGATGGGGAATCAGAGGCAGGGAATCAGAATCAGAAGCGGGGAATCAGAGGCCGGGAATCAGAGGCCGGGATTCAGATGCCGGGAATAAGAGGCCGGGAATCAGAGGTGGGGAATCAGAGTCCGGGAATCAGAGATGGGGATTCAGAGGCGGGGAATGATATATGGGGAATCAGAGGCGGGGAATCAGAGGTGGGGTAACAGAGGTGGGGATTCAGATATGGGGAATCAGAGGTGGCGAATCAAAGGCGGTGAATCAGAGATGGGGAATCAGAGGCGGGGAATCAGAGGCAGGGAATCAAACACGGGGAATCAGAGGCGGGGAATCAGAGCTGGGGAATCGGAGGCGGGGAATCAGAGTTGGGGAATCAGAGGCGGGGAATCAGATATGGGGAAACAGGGGCGGGGAATCAGAGGCAGGGAAACAGAGGCGGGGAATCAGATATGGGGAATCAGGGGTGGGGAATCAGAGGTTGGGAATCAGAGGCAGGGAATCAGAGGCGTGGAAACAGAGGCGGGGATTCAGATATGGGGAATCAGAGGTGGGGAATCAGGGGCGTGGAATCAGAGGCAGGGAATTAGATGTGGTGAATCAGAGATGGGGAATCAGAGGCAGGGAATCAGAATCAGAAGCGGGGTATCAGTGGCCGGGAATCAGAGGAAGGTAATCAGAGGCAGGGGATCAAACACGGGGAATCAGAGGCTGGGAATCAGAGCTGGGGAATCAGAGGCGGGGAATCAGAGCTGGGGAATCACAGGCGGGGAATCAGAGATGGGGAATCAAGGGGGGAATCAGAGGCAGGGAATCAGATGCGGGGAATCAGAGGCGGGGAATCATAGATGGCGAATCAGAGGCGGGGAATCAGAGGTGGGCAATCAGAGGATGGGAATCAGATATGGGGAATCATAGGCGGGGAATCAGAGCTGGGGAATCACAGGCGGGGAATCAGAGTTGGGGAATCAGAGGCGGGGAATCAGATATGGGGAAACAGAGGCGGGGAATCAGAGGCGGTGAAACAGAGGCGGGGAATCAGATATTGGGAATCAGAGGTGGGGAATCAGAGTTGGGGAATCAGAGTCGGGGACTTAGATATGGGGAAACAGAGGCGGGGAATCAGAGGCGGGGAAACAGACGCGGGGAATCAGAGGCGGGGAATCATAGTTGGGAATCAGAGGCGGGGAATCAAAGGCGGGGAAACAGAGGCGGGGAATCAGATATGGGGAATCGGATGCGGGGAATCAGAGGCGGGGAATCAGAGCTGGGGAATCAGAGGCGGGGTATCAGAGTTGGGGCATCTGAGGTGGGGAATTAGATATGGGGAAACAGAGGCGGGGAATCAGAGGCGGGGAAACAGAGGCGAGGAATCAGATATGGGGAATCAGAGGTGGGGAATCAGAGGCAGGGAATCAGATGTGCGGAATCAGAGATGGGGAATCAGAGGCAGGGAATCAGAATCAGAAGCGGGGAATCAGAGGCCGGGAATCAGAGGCCGGGATTCAGATGCCGGGAATAAGAGGCCGGGAATCAGAGGTGGGGAATCAGAGTCCGGGAATCAGAGATGGGGATTCAGAGGCGGGGAATGATATATGGGGAATCAGAGGCGGGGAATCAGAGGTGGGGTAACAGAGGTGGGGATTCAGATATGGGGAATCAGAGGTGGCGAATCAAAGGCGGTGAATCAGAGATGGGGAATCAGAGGCGGGGAATCAGAGGCAGGGAATCAAACACGGGGAATCAGAGGCGGGGAATCAGAGCTGGGGAATCGGAGGCGGGGAATCAGAGTTGGGGAATCAGAGGCGGGGAATCAGATATGGGGAAACAGGGGCGGGGAATCAGAGGCAGGGAAACAGAGGCGGGGAATCAGATATGGGGAATCAGGGGTGGGGAATCAGAGGTTGGGAATCAGAGGCAGGGAATCAGAGGCGTGGAAACAGAGGCGGGGATTCAGATATGGGGAATCAGATGTGGGGAATCAGGGGCATGGAATCAGAGGCAGGGAATTAGATGTGGTGAATCAGAGATGGGGAATCAGAGGCAGGGAATCAGAATCAGAAGCGGGGTATCAGTGGCCGGGAATCAGAGGAAGGTAATCAGAGGCAGGGGATCAAACACGGGGAATCAGAGGCTGGAAATCAGAGCTGGGGAATCAGAGGCGGGGAATCAGAGCTGGGGAATCACAGGCGGGGAATCAGAGATGGGGAATCAAGGGGGGAATCAGAGGCAGGGAATCAGATGCGGGGAATCAGAGGCGGGGAATCATAGATGGCGAATCAGAGGCTGGGAATCAGAGGTGGGCAATCAGAGGATGGGAATCAGAGGCGGGGAATCAGAGCTGGGGAATCACAGGCGGGGAATCAGAGTTGGGGAATCAGAGGCGGGGAATCAGATATGGGGAAACAGAGGCGGGGAATCAGAGGCGGTGAAACAGAGGCGGGGAATCAGATATTGGGAATCAGAGGTGGGGAATCAGAGGTTGGGAATCAGAGGCCTGGAATCAGAGGCGGGGAATCAGAGGCAGGGAATCAGATGCGGGGAATCAGAGGAGGGGAATCAGAGCTGGGGAATCAGAGGCGGAGTATTAGAGTTGGGGAATCAGAGGCGGGGAATCAGACGCGGGGAATCAGAGGGGGGGAATCATAGCTGGCGAATCAGGGGCGGGGAATCAGAGGTGGGCAATCAGAGGCCGGGAATCAGAGGTGGTGAATCAGAGATGTGGAATCAGAGGCGGGGAATCAGTGGCAGGGAATCAGATATGGGGAATCAGAGGCGTGGAATCAGAGGCAGGGAATCAGACACGGGGAATCAGACACGGGGAATCAGAGGTGGGGAATCAGAGATGGGGAATCAGAGGCGGTGAATCAGAGATGGGGAATCATAGGCGGGGAATCAGAGGCAGGAAATCAGACACGGGGATTCAGAGGCTGGGAATCAGACGGGGGGAATCAAAGGCGGGGAATCAGAGCTGGGGAATCAGAGGCAGGGAATCAGAGGCGGGGAATCAGATATGGGGAATCAGAGGCTGGTATTCAGAGGCGGGGAATCAGAGGCAGGGAATCAGACACGGGGAATCAGAGCTGGGGAATCAGAGGCAGGGAATCAGAGTTGGGGATTCAGAGACGGGGAATCAGATATGGGGAAACAGAGGCGGGGAATCAGAGGCGGGCAAACAGAGGCGGGGAATTAGATATGGGGAATCAGATGTGGGGAATCAGAGGTGGTGAATCAGTGATGGGGAATCACAGGCGGGGAATCAGAGGCAGGGAATAGAACGCAGGGAATCAGAGGCAGGGAATCAGAGCTGGGGAATCAGAGGCGGGGAATCATAGTTGGGAATCAGAGGCGGGGAATCAGATATGGGGAAACAGAGGCGGGGAATCAGAGGCGGGGAAACAGAGGCGGGGAATCAGATATGGGGAATCGGATGCGGGGAATCAGAGGCGGGGAATCAGAGCTGGGGAATCAGAGGCGGGGAGTCAGAGTTGGGGCATCAGAGGTGGGGAATTAGATATAGGGAAACAGAGGCGGGGAATCAGAGGCGGGGAAACAGAGGCGGGGAATCAGATGTGCGGAATCAGAGATGGGGAATCAGAGGCAGGGAATCAGAATCAGAAGCGGGGAATCAGAGGCCGGGAATCAGAGGCCGGGAATCAGATGCTGGGAATAAGAGGCCGGGAATCAGAGGTGGGGAATCAGAGTCCGGGAATCAGAGATGGGGATTCAGAGGCGGGGAATGAGATATTGAGAATCAGAGGCGGGGAATCAGAGCTGGGGAAACAGAGGCGGGGAATCAGATATGGGGAATCAGAGGTGGCGAATCAAAGGCGGTGAATCAGAGATGGGGAATCAGAGGCGGGGAATCAGAGGCAGGGAATCAGATGCGGGGAATCAGAGGCGGGGTATCAGAGCTGGCGAATCAGAGGCGGGGAATCAGAGGTGGGCAATCAGAGCCGGGGAATCAGATATGGGGAATCAGAGGCGGGGAATCAGAGGCGGGGAAACAGAGGTGGGGAATCAGATATGGGGAAACAGAGGTGGCGAATCAAAGGCGGTGAATCAGAGATGGGGAATCAGAGGCGGGGAATCAGAGGCAGGGAATCAAAAACGGGGAATCAGAGGCGGGGAATCAGAGCTGGGGAATCAGAGGCGGGGAAGCAGAGTAGGAGAATCAGAGGTGGGGAATCAGATATGGGGAAACAGGGGCGGGGAATCAGAGGCTGGGAAACAGAGGCGGGGAATCAGATATGGGGAATCAGAGGTGTGGAATCAGAGGTTGGGAATCAGAGGCGGGGAAACAGATGAGGGGAATCAGATATGGGGAATCAGAGGTGGCGAATTAAAGGCGGTGAATCAGAGATGGGGAATCAGGGCAGGGAATCAGAGGCAGGGAATCAAACACGGGGAATCAGAGGCGTGGAATCAGAGCTGGGGAATCAGAGGCGGGGATTCAGAGTTGGGGAATCAGAGGCGGGGAATCAGAGGCGGGGAAACAGAGGCGGGGAATCAGATATGGGGAATCAGAGGTGGGGATTCAGAGGTTGGGAATCAGAAGCAGGGAATCAGAGGCGGGGAATCAGAGGCGGGGAATCAGAGGCAGGAAATCCGATGTGCGGAATCGGAGATGGGGAATCAGAGGCAGGGAATCAGAGGCGGGGAATCAGAGGCGGGGAATCAGAGGCCGGGAATCAGATATGGGGAAACAGAGGCGGGGAATCAGAGGCGGGGAAACAGAGGCGGGGAATCAGATATGGGGAATCAGAGGTGGGGAATCAGAGGTTGGGAATCAGAGGCAGGGAATCAGAGGCTGGGAATCAGAGGCGGGGAATCAGAGGCCGGGAATCAGATATGGGGAAACAGAGGCGGGGAATCAGAGGCGGGGAAACAGAGGCGGGGAATCAGATATGGGGAATCAGAGGTGGGGAATCAGAGGTGGGGAATCAGAGTTGGGGAATCAGAGTCGGGGACTTAGATATGGGGAAACAGAGGCAGGGAATCAGAGGCGGGGAAACAGACGCGGGGAATCAGAGGCGGGTATCAGAGCTGGGGAATCAGAGGCGGGGAATCAGAGTTGGGGAATCAGAGGCGGGGAATCAGAGGCGGGGAATCAGAGGCGGGGAATCAGAGGCGGGGAAACAGAGGCAGGGAATCAGATATGGGGAATCAGAGGTGGGGTATCAGGGGCAGGGAATCAGTGGCAGGGAATCAGAGGCGGGGAATCAGAGGCGGGGAATCAGAGGCAGGGAATCAGACACGGGGAATCAGATATGGGGAAACAGAGGCGGGGAATCAGACGCGGGCAAACAGAGGCGGGGAATTAGATAAGGGGAATCAGAGGTGGGGAATCAGAGGTGGTGAATCAGAGATGGAGAATCACAGGCGGGGAATCAGAGGCAGGGAATAGAACACGGGGAATCAGAGGCGGGGAATCTGAGGCAGGGAATCTGTGGTGGGGAATCAGAGGAGTGAAAACAGGCGGGTAAACAGAGGCGGGCAAACATAGGCGGGGAATCAGAGTTGGGGAATCAGAGGCAGGGAATCAGATATGGGGAATCAGAGGCGGGGGATCAGAGGCGGGGAAACAGAGGCGGGGAATCAGATATGGGGAATCAGAGGTGGGGAATCAGGGGCAGGGAATCAGTGGCAGGGAATCAGAGGCGGGGAATCTGAGGCGGGGAATCAGAGGCTGGGAATCAGACACGGGGAATCAGAGGCGGGGAATCAGAGATGGGGAATCAGAGGCGGGGAATCAGAGGCAAGGAATCGGATGCCGGGAATCAGAGGCGGGGAATCAGAGCTGGGGAATCAGAGGCGGGGAATCAGAGTTGGGGAATCAGAGTTGGGGAATCAGAGGCGGGGAATCAGATATGGGGAAATAGAGGCGGGGAATCAGATATGGGGAATCAGAGGTGTGGAATCAGAGGTTGGGAATCAGAGGCAGGGAATCAGAGGCGGGGAAACAGAGGCAGGGAATCAGATATGGGGAATCAGAGGTGGCGAATCAAAGGCGGTGAAACAGAGATGGGGAATCAGAGGCGGGGAATCAGAGGCAGGGAATCAGAGCTGGGGAAACAGAGGCGGGGAATCAGATATGGGGAATCAGAGGTGGGGAATCAGGGGCGGGGAATCAGTGGCAGGGAATCAGAGGCCGGGAATAAAAGGCGGGGAATCAGAGCTGGGGAATCAGAGGCGGGGAATCAGAGTTGGGGAATCAGAGGAGGGGAATCAGATATGGGGAAACAGAGGCTGGGAATCAGAGGCAGGGAAACAGAGGCGGGGAATCAGATATGGGGAATCAGAGGTGGGGAATTAGAGGTTGCGAATCAGAGGCGGGGAATCAGAGGCGGGGAATAAGAGGCAGGGAATCGGATGTGCGGAATCAGAGATGGGGAATCAGAGGTGGGGATTCAGAGGTGGTAATTCAGAGAAGGGGAATCAGAGGCTGGGAATCAGAGGCAGGGAATCAGACGCAGGGAATCAGAGGCGGGGAATCATAGCTGGCGAATTAGAGGAGGGGAATCAGAGTTGGGGAATCAGAGTCGGGGAATCAGATATGGGGAAACAGAGGCGGGGAATCAGAGGTGGGGAAACAGAGGCGGGTAATCAGATATGGGGAATCAGAGGTGGGGAATCAGAGGCAGGGAATCAGATGTGCGGAATCAGAGATGGGGAATCAGAGGCAGGGAATCAGAATCAGAAGCAGGGAATCAGAGGCCGGAATCAGATGCTGGGAATCAGAGGCCTGGAATCAGAGGCGGGGAATCAGAGGCAGGGAATCAGATGCGGGGAATCAGAGGCGGGGAATCAGAGCTGGGGAATCAGAGGCAGGGTATTAGAGTTGGGGAATCAGAGGCGGGGAATCAGATATGGGGAAACAGAGGTGGGGAATCAGAGGCGGGGAAACAGAGGCAGGGAATCAGATATGGGGAATCAGAGGCGGGGAATCAGAGGTGGGGAATCATAGGCAGGGAATCAGATGCGGGGAATCAGAGGAGGGGAATCAGAGCTGGGGAATCAGAGGCGGAGTATTAGAGTTGGGGAATCAGAGGCGGGTAATCAGACGCGGGGAATCAGAGGGGGGGAATCATAGCTGGCGAATCAGAGGCGGGGAATCAGAGGTGGGCAATCAGAGGCCGGGAATCAGAGGTGGTGAATCAGAGATGGGGAATCAGAGGCGGGGAATCAGTGGCAGGGAATCAGATATGGGGAATCAGAGGCGTGGAATCAGAGGCAGGGAATCAGACACGGGGAATCAGACACGGGGAATCAGAGGTGGGGAATCAGAGATGGGGAATCAGAGGCGGTGAATCAGAGATGGGGAATCAGAGGCGGGGAATCAGAGGCAGGAAATCAGACACGGGGATTCAGAGGCTGGGAATCAGACGGGGGGAATCAAAGGCGGGGAATCAGAGCTGGGGAATCAGAGGCAGGGAATCAGAGGCGGGGAATCAGAGGCAGGGAATCAGACACGGGGAATCAGAGGTGGGGAATCAGAGATGGGGAATCAGAGGCGGGGAATCAGAGTTGGGGAATCAGAGGCAGGGAATCGGATGTGCGGAATCAGAGATGGGGAATCAGAGGTGGGGAATCAGAGGCGGTGAATCAGAGATGGGGAATCAGAGGCGGGGAATCAGAGGCAGGAAATCAGACACGGGGATTCAGAGGCTGGGAATCAGACAGGGGGAATCAAAGGCGGGGAATCAGAGCTGGGGAATCAGAGGCAGGGAATCAGAGTTGGGGATTCAGAGACGGGGAATCAGATATGGGGAAACAGAGGCGGGGAATCAGAGGCGGGCAAACAGAGGCGGGGAATTAGATATGGGGAATCAGATGTGGGGAATCAGAGGTGGTGAATCAGTGATGGGGAATCACAGGCGGGGAATCAGAGGCAGGGAATAGAACGCAGGGAATCAGAGGCAGGGAATCAGAGCTGGGGAATCAGAGGCGGGGAATCATAGTTGGGAATCAGAGGCGGGGAATCAGATATGGGGAAACAGAGGCGGGGAATCAGAGGCGGGGAAACAGAGGCGGGAAATCAGATATGGGGAATCGGATGCGGGGAATCAGAGGTGGGGAATCAGAGCTGGGGAATCAGAGGCGGGGAATCAGAGTTGGGGCATCAGAGGTGGGGAATTAGATATAGGGAAACAGAGGCGGGGAATCAGATGCGGGGAAACAGAGGCGGGGAATCAGATATGGGGAATCAGAGGTGGGGAATCAGAGGCAGGGAATCAGATGTGCGGAATCAGAGATGGGGAATCAGAGGCAGGGAATCAGAATCAGAAGCGGGGAATCAGAGGCCGGGAATCAGAGGCCGGGAATCAGATGCTGGGAATAAGAGGCCGGGAATCAGAGGTGGGGAATCAGAGTCCGGGAATCAGAGATGGGGATTCAGAGGCGGGGAATGAGATATGGAGAATCAGAGGCGGGGAATCAGAGGCCGGGAAACAGAGGTGGGGAATCAGATATGGGGAATCAGAGGTGGCGAATCAAAGGCGGTGAATCAGAGATGGGGAATCAGAGGCGGGGAATCAGAGGCAGGGAATCAGATGCGGGGAATCAGAGGCGGGGAATCAGAGCTGGCGAATCAGAGGCGGGGAATCAGAGGTGGGCAATCAGAGCCGGGGAATCAGATATGGGGAATCAGAGGCGGGGAATCAGAGGCGGGGAAACAGAGGTGGGGAATCAGATATGGGGAAACAGAGGTGGCGAATCAAAGGCGGTGAATCAGAGATGGGGAATCAGAGGCGGGGAATCAGAGGCAGGGAATCAAAAACGGGGAATCAGAGGCGGGGAATCAGAGCTGGGGAATCAGAGGCGGGGAAGCAGAGTAGGAGAATCAGAGGTGGGGAATCAGATATGGGGAAACAGGGGCGGGGAATCAGAGGAGGGGAATCAGATATGGGGAATCAGAGGTGGCGAATAAAAGGCGGTGAATCAGAGATGGGGAATCAGGG
The DNA here is from genome assembly GCF_036971445.1 of Narcine bancroftii. Lineage (NCBI taxonomy): Eukaryota > Metazoa > Chordata > Chondrichthyes > Torpediniformes > Narcinidae > Narcine > Narcine bancroftii. Next base: position 112,154,131 of record NC_091474.1, on the reverse strand, counting down.
CAGGGAATCAGAGGCAGGGAATCAAACACGGGGAATCAGAGGCGTGGAATCAGAGCTGGGGAATCAGAGGCGGGGATTCAGAGTTGGGGAATCAGACGCGGGGAATCAGAGGGGGGGAATCATAGCTGGCGAATCAGGGGCGGGGAATCAGAGGTGGGCAATCAGAGGCCGGGAATCAGAGGTGGTGAATCAGAGATGGGGAATCAGAGGCGGGGAATCAGTGGCAGGGAATCAGATATGGGGAATCAGAGGCGTGGAATCAGAGGCAGGGAATCAGACACGGGGAATCAGACACGGGGAATCAGAGGTGGGGAATCAGAGATGGGGAATCAGAGGCGGTGAATCAGAGATGGGGAATCAGAGGCGGGGAATCAGAGGCAGGAAATCAGACACGGGGATTCAGAGGCTGGGAATCAGACGGGGGGAATCAAAGGCGGGGAATCAGAGCTGGGGAATCAGAGGCAGGGAATCAGAGGCGGGGAATCAGATATGGGGAATCAGAGGCTGGTATTCAGAGGCGGGGAATCAGAGGCAGGGAATCAGACACGGGGAATCAGAGCTGGGGAATCAGAGGCATGGAATCAGAGTTGGGGATTCAGAGACGGGGAATCAGATATGGGGAAACAGAGGCGGGGAATCAGAGGCGGGCAAACAGAGGCGGGGAATTAGATATGGGGAATCAGATGTGGGGAATCAGAGGTGGTGAATCAGTGATGGGGAATCACAGGCGGGGAATCAGAGGCAGGGAATAGAACGCAGGGAATCAGAGGCAGGGAATCAGAGCTGGGGAATCAGAGGCGGGGAATCATAGTTGGGAATCAGAGGCGGGGAATCAGATATGGGGAAACAGAGGCGGGGAATCAGAGGCGGGGAAACAGAGGCGGGGAATCAGATATGGGGAATCGGATGCGGGGAATCAGAGGCGGGGAATCAGAGCTGGGGAATCAGAGGCGGGGAGTCAGAGTTGGGGCATCAGAGGTGGGGAATTAGATATAGGGAAACAGAGGCGGGGAATCAGAGGCGGGGAAACAGAGGCGGGGAATCAGATATGGGGAATCAGAGGTGGGGAATCAGAGGCAGGGAATCAGATGTGCGGAATCAGAGATGGGGAATCAGAGGCAGGGAATCAGAATCAGAAGCGGGGAATCAGAGGCCGGGAATCAGAGGCCGGGAATCAGATGCTGGGAATAAGAGGCCGGGAATCAGAGGTGGGGAATCAGAGTCCGGGAATCAGAGATGGGGATTCAGAGGCGGGGAATGAGATATGGAGAATCAGAGGCGGGGAATCAGAGCTGGGGAAACAGAGGCGGGGAATCAGATATGGGGAATCAGAGGTGGCGAATCAAAGGCGGTGAATCAGAGATGGGGAATCAGAGGCGGGGAATCAGAGGCAGGGAATCAGATGCGGGGAATCAGAGGCGGGGAATCAGAGCTGGCGAATCAGAGGCGGGGAATCAGAGGTGGGCAATCAGAGCCGGGGAATCAGATATGGGGAATCAGAGGCGGGGAATCAGAGGCGGGGAAACAGAGGTGGGGAATCAGATATGGGGAAACAGAGGTGGCGAATCAAAGGCGGTGAATCAGAGATGGGGAATCAGATGCGGGGAATCAGAGGCAGGGAATCAAAAACGGGGAATCAGAGGCGGGGAATCAGAGCTGGGGAATCAGAGGCGGGGAAGCAGAGTAGGAGAATCAGAGGTGGGGAATCAGATATGGGGAAACAGGGGCGGGGAATCAGAGGCTGGGAAACAGAGGCGGGGAATCAGATATGGGGAATCAGAGGTGTGGAATCAGAGGTTGGGAATCAGAGGCGGGGAAACAGATGAGGGGAATCAGATATGGGGAATCAGAGGTGGCGAATTAAAGGCGGTGAATCAGAGATGGGGAATCAGGGCAGGGAATCAGAGGCAGGGAATCAAACACGGGGAATCAGAGGCGTGGAATCAGAGCTGGGGAATCAGAGGCGGGGATTCAGAGTTGGGGAATCAGAGGCGGGGAATCAGAGGCGGGGAAACAGAGGCGGGGAATCAGATATGGGGAATCAGAGGTGGGGAATCAGAGGTTGGGAATCAGAAGCAGGGAATCAGAGGCGGGGAATCAGAGGCGGGGAATCAGAGGCAGGAAATCCGATGTGCGGAATCGGAGATGGGGAATCAGAGGCAGGGAATCAGAGGCGGGGAATCAGAGGCGGGGAATCAGAGGCCGGGAATCAGATATGGGGAAACAGAGGCGGGGAATCAGAGGCGGGGAAACAGAGGCGGGAAATCAGAGGCCGGGAATCAGATATGGGGAATCAGAGGTGGGGAATCAGAGGTTGGGAATCAGAGGCAGGGAATCAGAGGCTGGGAATCAGATGCAGGGAATCAGATGCGGGGAATCAGAGGCGGGGAATCAGAGCTGGGGAATCAGAGGTGGGGAATCAGAGTTGGGGAATCAGAGTCGGGGACTTAGATATGGGGAAACAGAGGCAGGGAATCAGAGGCGGGGAAACAGACGCGGGGAATCAGAGGCGGGTATCAGAGCTGGGGAATCAGAGGCGGGGAATCAGAGTTGGGGAATCAGAGGCGGGGAATCAGAGGCGGGGAATCAGACGCGGGGAATCAGAGGCGGGGAAACAGAGGCAGGGAATCAGATATGGGGAATCAGAGGTGGGGTATCAGGGGCAGGGAATCAGTGGCAGGGAATCAGAGGCGGGGAATCAGAGGCGGGGAATCAGAGGCAGGGAATCAGACACGGGGAATCAGATATGGGGAAACAGAGGCGGGGAATCAGACGCGGGCAAACAGAGGCGGGGAATTAGATAAGGGGAATCAGAGGTGGGGAATCAGAGGTGGTGAATCAGAGATGGAGAATCACAGGCGGGGAATCAGAGGCAGGGAATAGAACACGGGGAATCAGAGGCGGGGAATCTGAGGCAGGGAATCTGTGGTGGGGAATCAGAGGAGGGAAAACAGGCGGGTAAACAGAGGCGGGCAAACATAGGCGGGGAATCAGAGCTGGGGAATCAGAGGCAGGGAATCAGATATGGGGAATCAGAGGCGGGGGATCAGAGGCGGGGAAACAGAGGCGGGGAATCAGATATGGGGAATCAGAGGTGGGGAATCAGGGGCAGGGAATCAGTGGCAGGGAATCAGAGGCGGGGAATCTGAGGCGGGGAATCAGAGGCTGGGAATCAGACACGGGGAATCAGAGGCGGGGAATCAGAGATGGGGAATCAGAGGCGGGGAATCAGAGGCAAGGAATCGGATGCTGGGAATAAGAGGCGGGGAATCAGAGCTGGGGAATCAGAGGCGGGGAATCAGAGTTGGGGAATCAGAGTTGGGGAATCAGAGGCGGGGAATCAGATATGGGGAAATAGAGGCGGGGAATCAGATATGGGGAATCAGAGGTGTGGAATCAGAGGTTGGGAATCAGAGGCAGGGAATCAGAGGCGGGGAAACAGAGGCAGGGAATCAGATATGGGGAATCAGAGGTGGCGAATCAAAGGCGGTGAAACAGAGATGGGGAATCAGAGGCGGGGAATCAGAGGCAGGGAATCAGAGCTGGGGAAACAGAGGCGGGGAATCAGATATGGGGAATCAGAGGTGGGGAATCAGGGGCGGGGAATCAGTTGCAGGGAATCAGAGGCCGGGAATAAAAGGCGGGGAATCAGAGCTGGGGAATCAGAGGCGGGGAATCAGAGTTGGGGAATCAGAGGAGGGGAATCAGATATGGGGAAACAGAGGCTGGGAATCAGAGGCAGGGAAACAGAGGCGGGGAATCAGATATGGGGAATCAGAGGTGGGGAATTAGAGGTTGCGAATCAGAGGCGGGGAATCAGAGGCGGGGAATAAGAGGCAGGGAATCGGATGTGCGGAATCAGAGATGGGGAATCAGAGGTGGGGATTCAGAGGTGGTAATTCAGAGAAGGGGAATCAGAGGCTGGGAATCAGAGGCAGGGAATCAGACGCAGGGAATCAGAGGCGGGGAATCATAGCTGGCGAATTAGAGGAGGGGAATCAGAGTTGGGGAATCAGAGTCGGGGAATCAGATATGGGGAAACAGAGGCGGGGAATCAGAGGTGGGGAAACAGAGGCGGGTAATCAGATATGGGGAATCAGAGGTGGGGAATCAGAGGCAGGGAATCAGATGTGCGGAATCAGAGATGGGGAATCAGAGGCAGGGAATCAGAATCAGAAGCAGGGAATCAGAGGCCGGAATCAGATGCTGGGAATCAGAGGCCTGGAATCAGAGGCGGGGAATCAGAGGCAGGGAATCAGATGCGGGGAATCAGAGGCGGGGAATCAGAGCTGGGGAATCAGAGGCAGGGTATTAGAGTTGGGGAATCAGAGGCGGGGATCAGATATGGGGAAACAGAGGTGGGGAATCAGAGGCGGGGAAACAGAGGCAGGGAATCAGATATGGGGAATCAGAGGCGGGGAATCAGAGGTGGGGAATCATAGGCAGGGAATCAGATGCGGGGAATCAGAGGAGGGGAATCAGAGCTGGGGAATCAGAGGCGGGGTATTAGAGTTGGGGGATCAGAGGCGGGTAATCAGACGCGGGGAATCAGAGGGGGGGAATCATAGCTGGCGAATCAGAGGCGGGGAATCAGAGGTGGGCAATCAGAGGCCGGGAATCAGAGGTGGTGAATCAGAGATGGGGAATCAGAGGCGGGGAATCAGTGGCAGGGAATCAGATATGGGGAATCAGAGGCGTGGAATCAGAGGCAGGGAATCAGACACGGGGAATCAGACACGGGGAATCAGAGGTGGGGAATCAGAGATGGGGAATCAGAGGCGGTGAATCAGAGATGGGGAATCAGAGGCGGGGAATCAGAGGCAGGAAATCAGACACGGGGATTCAGAGGCTGGGAATCAGACGGGGGGAATCAAAGGCGGGGAATCAGAGCTGGGGAATCAGAGGCAGGGAATCAGAGGCGGGGAATCAGAGGCAGGGAATCAGACACGGGGAATCAGAGGTGGGGAATCAGAGATGGGGAATCAGAGGCGGGGAATCAGAGTTGGGGAATCAGAGGCAGGGAATCGGATGTGTGGAATCAGAGATGGGGAATCAGAGGTGGGGAATCAGAGGCGGTGAATCAGAGATGGGGAATCAGAGGCGGGGAATCAGAGGCAGGATATCAGACACGGGGATTCAGAGGCTGGGAATCAGACAGGGGGAATCAAAGGCGGGGAATCAGAGCTGGGGAATCAGAGGCAGGGAATCAGAGTTGGGGATTCAGAGACGGGGAATCAGATATGGGGAAACAGAGGCGGGGAATCAGAGGCGGGCAAACAGAGGCGGGGAATTAGATATGGGGAATCAGATGTGGGGAATCAGAGGTGGTGAATCAGTGATGGGGAATCACAGGCGGGGAATCAGAGGCAGGGAATAGAACGCAGGGAATCAGAGGCAGGGAATCAGAGCTGGGGAATCAGAGGCGGGGAATCATAGTTGGGAATCAGAGGCGGGGAATCAGATATGGGGAAACAGAGGCGGGGAATCAGAGGCGGGGAAACAGAGGCGGGGAATCAGATATGGGGAATCGGATGCGGGGAATCAGAGGTGGGGAATCAGAGCTGGGGAATCAGAGGCGGGGAATCAGAGTTGGGGCATCAGAGGTGGGGAATTAGATATAGGGAAACAGAGGCGGGGAATCAGATGCGGGGAAACAGAGGCGGGGAATCAGATATGGGGAATCAGAGGTGGGGAATCAGAGGCAGGGAATCAGATGTGCGGAATCAGAGATGGGGAATCAGAGGCAGGGAATCAGAATCAGAAGCGGGGAATCAGAGGCCGGGAATCAGAGGCCGGGAATCAGATGCTGGGAATAAGAGGCCGGGAATCAGAGGTGGGGAATCAGAGTCCGGGAATCAGAGATGGGGATTCAGAGGCGGGGAATGAGATATGGAGAATCAGAGGCGGGGAATCAGAGGCCGGGAAACAGAGGTGGGGAATCAGATATGGGGAATCAGAGGTGGCGAATCAAAGGCGGTGAATCAGAGATGGGGAATCAGAGGCGGGGAATCAGAGGCAGGGAATCAGATGCGGGGAATCAGAGGCGGGGAATCAGAGCTGGCGAATCAGAGGCGGGGAATCAGAGGTGGGCAATCAGAGCCGGGGAATCAGATATGGGGAATCAGAGGCGGGGAATCAGAGGCGGGGAAACAGAGGTGGCGAATCAAAGGCGGTGAATCAGAGATGGGGAATCAGAGGCGGGGAATCAGAGGCAGGGAATCAAAAACGGGGAATCAGAGGCGGGGAATCAGAGCTGGGGAATCAGAGGCGGGGAAGCAGAGTAGGAGAATCAGAGGTGGGGAATCAGATATGGGGAAACAGGGGCGGGGAATCAGAGGAGGGGAATCAGATATGGGGAATCAGAGGTGGCGAATAAAAGGCGGTGAATCAGAGATGGGGAATCAGGGCAGGGAATCAGAGGCAGGGAATCAAACACGGGGAATCAGAGGCGTGGAATCAGAGCTGGGGAATCAGAGGCGGGGATTCAGAGTTGGGGAATCAGAGGCGGGGAATCAGAGGCGGGGAAACAGAGGCGGGGAATCAGATATGGGGAATCAGAGGTGGGGAATCAGAGGTTGGGAATCAGAAGCAGGGAATCAGAGGCGGGGAATCAGAGGCGGGGAATCAGAGGCAGGAAATCCGATGTGCGGAATCAGAGATGGGGAATCAGGGCAGGGAATCAGAGGCAGGGAATCAAACACGGGGAATCAGAGGCGTGGAATCAGAGCTGGGGAATCAGAGGCGGGGATTCAGAGTTGGGGAATCAGAGGCGGGGAATCAGAGGCGGGGAAACAGAGGCGGGGAATCAGATATGGGGAATCAGAGGTGGGGAATCAGAGGTTGGGAATCAGAAGCAGGGAATCAGAGGCGGGGAATCAGAGGCGGGGAATCAGACGCAGGAAATCCGATGTGCGGAATCGGAGATGGGGAATCAGAGGCAGGGAATCAGAGGCGGGGAATCAGAGGCGGGGAATCAGAGGCAGGGAATCAGACACGGGGAATCAGATATGGGGAAACAGAGGCGGGGAATCAGAGGCGGGCAAACAGAGGCGGGGAATTAGATATGGGAATCAGAGGTGGGGAATCAGAGGTGGTGAATCAGAGATGGGGAATCACAGGCGGGGAATCAGAGGCAGGGAATAGAACGCGGGGAATCAGAGGCGGGGAATCAGAGCTGGGGAATCAGAGGCGGGGAATCATAGTTGGGAATCAGAGGCGGGGAATCAGATAGGGGGAAACAGAGGCGGGGAATCAAAGGCGGGGAAACAGAGGCGGGGAATCAGATATGGGGAATCGGATGCGGGGAATCAGAGGCGGGGAATCAGAGCTGGGGAATCAGAGGCGGGGTATCAGAGTTGGGGCATCTGAGGTGGGGAATTAGATATGGGGAAACAGAGGCGGGGAATCAGAGGCGGGGAAACAGAGGCGAGGAATCAGATATGGGGAATCAGAGGTGGGGAATCAGAGGCAGGGAATCAGATGTGCGGAATCTGAGATGGGGAATCAGAGGCAGGGAATCAGAATCAGAAGCGGGGAATCAGAGGCCGGGAATCAGAGGCCGGGATTCAGATGCCGGGAATAAGAGGCCGGGAATCAGAGGTGGGGAATCAGAGTCCGGGAATCAGAGATGGGGATTCAGAGGCGGGGAATGATATATGGGGAATCAGAGGCGGGGAATCAGAGGCGGGGAATCAGATATGGGGAATCAGGGGTGGGGAATCAGAGGCAGGGAATCAAACACGGGGAATCAGAGGCGGGGAATCAGAGCTGGGGAATCGGAGGCGGGGAATCAGAGTTGGGGAATCAGAGGCGGGGAATCAGATATGGGGAAACAGGGGCGGGGAATCAGAGGCAGGGAAACAGAGGCGGGGAATCAGATATGGGGAATCAGGGGTGGGGAATCAGAGGTTGGGAATCAGAGGCAGGGAATCAGAGGCGTGGAAACAGAGGCGGGGATTCAGATATGGGGAATCAGAGGTGGGGAATCAGGGGCGTGGAATCAGAGGCAGGGAATTAGATGTGGTGAATCAGAGATGGGGAATCAGAGGCAGGGAATCAGAATCAGAAGCGGGGTATCAGTGGCCGGGAATCAGAGGAAGGTAATCAGAGGCAGGGGATCAAACACGGGGAATCAGAGGCTGGGAATCAGAGCTGGGGAATCAGAGGCGGGGAATCAGAGCTGGGGAATCACAGGCGGGGAATCAGAGATGGGGAATCAAGGGGGGAATCAGAGGCAGGGAATCAGATGCGGGGAATCAGAGGCGGGGAATCAGAGGCGGGGAATCAGAGGTGGGGTAACAGAGGTGGGGAATCAGATATGGGGAATCAGAGGTGGCGAATCAAAGGCGGTGAATCAGAGATGGGGAATCAGAGGCGGGGAATCAGAGGCAGGGAATCAAACACGGGGAATCAGAGGCGGGGAATCAGAGCTGGGGAATCGGAGGCGGGGAATCAGAGTTGGGGAATCAGAGGCGGGGAATCAGATATGGGGAAACAGGGGCGGGGAATCAGAGGCAGGGAAACAGAGGCGGGGAATCAGATATGGGGAATCAGGGGTGGGGAATCAGAGGTTGGGAATCAGAGGCAGGGAATCAGAGGCGTGGAAACAGAGGCGGGGATTCAGATATGGGGAATCAGATGTGGGGAATCAGGGGCATGGAATCAGAGGCAGGGAATTAGATGTGGTGAATCAGAGATGGGGAATCAGAGGCAGGGAATCAGAATCAGAAGCGGGGTATCAGTGGCCGGGAATCAGAGGAAGGTAATCAGAGGCAGGGGATCAAACACGGGGAATCAGAGGCTGGGAATCAGAGCTGGGGAATCAGAGGCGGGGAATCAGAGCTGGGGAATCACAGGCGGGGAATCAGAGATGGGGAATCAAGGGGGGAATCAGAGGCAGGGAATCAGATGCGGGGAATCAGAGGCGGGGAATCATAGATGGCGAATCAGAGGCGGGGAATCAGAGGTGGGCAATCAGAGGATGGGAATCAGATATGGGGAATCAGAGGCGGGGAATCAGAGCTGGGGAATCACAGGCGGGGAATCAGAGTTGGGGAATCAGAGGCGGGGAATCAGATATGGGGAAACAGAGGCGGGGAATCAGAGGCGGTGAAACAGAGGCGGGGAATCAGATATTGGGAATCAGAGGTGGGGAATCAGAGGTTGGGAATCAGAGGCCTGGAATCAGAGGCGGGGAATCAGAGGCAGGGAATCAGATGCGGGGAATCAGAGGAGGGGAATCAGAGCTGGGGAATCAGAGGCGGAGTATTAGAGTTGGGGAATCAGAGGCGGGGAATCAGACGCGGGGAATCAGAGGGGGGGAATCATAGCTGGCGAATCAGAGGCGGGGTATCAGAGGTGGGCAATCAGAGGCCGGGAATCAGAGGTGGTGAATCAGAGATGGGGAATCAGAGGCGGGGAATCAGTGGCAGGGAATCAGATATGGGGAATCAGAGGCGTGGAATCAGAGGCAGGGAATCAGACACGGGGAATCAGACACGGGGAATCAGAGGTGGGGAATCAGAGATGGGGAATCAGAGGCGGTGAATCAGAGATGGGGAATCAGAGGCGGGGAATCAGAGGCAGGAAATCAGACACGGGGATTCAGAGGCTGGGAATCAGACGGGGGAATCAAAGGCGGGGAATCAGAGCTGGGGAATCAGAGGCAGGGAATCAGAGGCGGGGAATCAGATATGGGGAATCAGAGGCTGGTATTCAGAGGCGGGGAATCAGAGGCAGGGAATCAGACACGGGGAATCAGAGCTGGGGAATCAGAGGCAGGGAATCAGAGTTGGGGATTCAGAGACGGGGAATCAGATATGGGGAAACAGAGGCGGGGAATCAGAGGCGGGCAAACAGAGGCGGGGAATTAGATATGGGGAATCAGATGTGGGGAATCAGAGGTGGTGAATCAGTGATAGGGAATCACAGGCGGGGAATCAGAGGCAGGGAATAGAACGCAGGGAATCAGAGGCAGGGAATCAGAGCTGGGGAATCAGAGGCGGGGAATCATAGTTGGGAATCAGAGGCGGGGAATCAGATATGGGGAAACAGAGGCGGGGAATCAGAGGCGGGGAAACAGAGGCGGGGAATCAGATATGGGGAATCGGATGTGGGGAATCAGAGGCGGGGAATCAGAGCTGGGGAATCAGAGGCGGGGAGTCAGAGTTGGGGCATCAGAGGTGGGGAATTAGATATAGGGAAACAGAGGCGGGGAATCAGAGGCGGGGAAACAGAGGCGGGGAATCAGATATGGGGAATCAGAGGTGGGGAATCAGAGGCAGGGAATCAGATGTGCGGAATCAGAGATGGGGAATCAGAGGCAGGGAATCAGAATCAGAAGCGGGGAATCAGAGGCCGGGAATCAGAGGCCGGGAATCAGATGCTGGGAATAAGAGGCCGGGAATCAGAGGTGGGGAATCAGAGTCCGGGAATCAGAGATGGGGATTCAGAGGCGGGGAATGAGATATGGAGAATCAGAGGCGGGGAATCAGAGGCCGGGAAACAGAGGTGGGGAATCAGATATGGGGAATCAGAGGTGGCGAATCAAAGGCGGTGAATCAGAGATGGGGAATCAGAGGCGGGGAATCAGAGGCAGGGAATCAGATGCGGGGAATCAGAGGCGGGGAATCAGAGCTGGCGAATCAGAGGCGGGGAATCAGAGGTGGGCAATCAGAGCCGGGGAATCAGATATGGGGAATCAGAGGCGGGGAATCAGAGGCGGGGAAACAGAGGTGGGGAATCAGATATGGGGAAACAGAGGTGGCGAATCAAAGGCGGTGAATCAGAGATGGGGAATCAGAGGCGGGGAATCAGAGGCAGGGAATCAAAAACGGGGAATCAGAGGCGGGGAATCAGAGCTGGGGAATCAGAGGCGGGGAAGCAGAGTAGGAGAATCAGAGGTGGGGAATCAGATATGGGGAAACAGGGGCGGGGAATCAGAGGCTGGGAAACAGAGGCGGGGAATCAGATATGGGGAATCAGAGGTGTGGAATCAGAGGTTGGGAATCAGAGGCGGGGAAACAGATGAGGGGAATCAGATATGGGGAATCAGAGGTGGCGAATTAAAGGCGGTGAATCAGAGATGGGGAATCAGGGCAGGGAATCAGAGGCAGGGAATCAAACACGGGGAATCAGAGGCGTGGAATCAGAGCTGGGGAATCAGAGGCGGGGATTCAGAGTTGGGGAATCAGAGGCGGGGAATCAGAGGCGGGGAAACAGAGGCGGGGAATCAGATATGGGGAATCAGAGGTGGGGAATCAGAGCTGGGGAATCAGAGGTGGGGAATCAGAGTTGGGGAATCAGAGTCGGGGACTTAGATATGGGGAAACAGAGGCAGGGAATCAGAGGCGGGGAAACAGACGCGGGGAATCAGAGGCGGGTATCAGAGCTGGGGAATCAGAGGCGGGGAATCAGAGTTGGGGAATCAGAGGCGGGGAATCAGAGGCGGGGAATCAGAGGCGGGGAATCAGAGGCGGGGAAACAGAGGCAGGGAATCAGATATGGGGAATCAGAGGTGGGGTATCAGGGGCAGGGAATCAGTGGCAGGGAATCAGAGGCGGGGAATCAGAGGTGGGGAATCAGAGGCAGGGAATCAGACACGGGGAATCAGATATGGGGAAACAGAGGCGGGGAATCAGACGCGGGCAAACAGAGGCGGGGAATTAGATAAGGGGAATCAGAGGTGGGGAATCAGAGGTGGTGAATCAGAGATGGAGAATCACAGGCGGGGAATCAGAGGCAGGGAATAGAACACGGGGAATCAGAGGCGGGGAATCTGAGGCAGGGAATCTGTGGTGGGGAATCAGAGGAGGGAAAACAGGCGGGTAAACAGAGGCGGGCAAACATAGGCGGGGAATCAGAGTTGGGGAATCAGAGGCAGGGAATCAGATATGGGGAATCAGAGGCGGGGGATCAGAGGCGGGGAAACAGAGGCGGGGAATCAGATATGGGGAATCAGAGGTGGGGAATCAGGGGCAGGGAATCAGTGGCAGGGAATCAGAGGCGGGGAATCTGAGGCGGGGAATCAGAGGCTGGGAATCAGACACGGGGAATCAGAGGCGGGGAATCAGAGATGGGGAATCAGAGGCGGGGAATCAGAGGCAAGGAATCGGATGCCGGGAATCAGAGGCGGGGAATCAGAGCTGGGGAATCAGAGGCGGGGAATCAGAGTTGGGGAATCAGAGTTGGGGAATCAGAGGCGGGGAATCAGATATGGGGAAATAGAGGCGGGGAATCAGATATGGGGAATCAGAGGTGTGGAATCAGAGGTTGGGAATCAGAGGCAGGGAATCAGAGGCGGGGAAACAGAGGCAGGGAATCAGATATGGGGAATCAGAGGTGGCAAATCAAAGGCGGTGAAACAGAGATGGGGAATCAGAGGCGGGGAATCAGAGGCAGGGAATCAGAGCTGGGGAAACAGAGGCGGGGAATCAGATATGGGGAATCAGAGGTGGGGAATCAGGGGCGGGGAATCAGTGGCAGGGAATCAGAGGCCGGGAATAAAAGGCGGGGAATCAGAGCTGGGGAATCAGAGGCGGGGAATCAGAGTTGGGGAATCAGAGGAGGGGAATCAGATATGGGGAAACAGAGGCTGGGAATCAGAGGCAGGGAAACAGAGGCGGGGAATCAGATATGGGGAATCAGAGGTGGGGAATTAGAGGTTGCGAATCAGAGGCGGGGAATCAGAGGCGGGGAATAAGAGGCAGGGAATCGGATGTGCGGAATCAGAGATGGGGAATCAGAGGTGGGGATTCAGAGGTGGTAATTCAGAGAAGGGGAATCAGAGGCTGGGAATCAGAGGCAGGGAATCAGACGCAGGGAATCAGAGGCGGGGAATCATAGCTGGCGAATTAGAGGAGGGGAATCAGAGTTGGGGAATCAGAGTCGGGGAATCAGATATGGGGAAACAGAGGCGGGGAATCAGAGGTGGGGAAACAGAGGCGGGTAATCAGATATGGGGAATCAGAGGTGGGGAATCAGAGGCAGGGAATCAGATGTGCGGAATCAGAGATGGGGAATCAGAGGCAGGGAATCAGAATCAGAAGCAGGGAATCAGAGGCCGGAATCAGATGCTGGGAATCAGAGGCCTGGAATCAGAGGCGGGGAATCAGAGGCAGGGAATCAGATGCGGGGAATCAGAGGCGGGGAATCAGAGCTGGGGAATCAGAGGCAGGGTATTAGAGTTGGGGAATCAGAGGCGGGGAATCAGATATGGGGAAACAGAGGTGGGGAATCAGAGGCGTGGAAACAGAGGCAGGGAATCAGATATGGGGAATCAGAGGCGGGGAATCAGAGGTGGGGAATCATAGGCAGGGAGTCGGATGTGCGGAATCAGAGATGGGGAATCAGAGGCCGGGAATGAGAGGTGGTGAATCAGATATGGGGAATCAGAGGCGGGGAATCAGAGGCAGAGAATCAGACGCAGGGAATCAGAGGTGGGCAATCAGAGGCGGGGAATCAGATATGGGGAATCAGAGGCGGGGAATCAGAGGCGGGGAAACAGAGGCGGGGAATCAGATATGGGGAATCAGAGGTGGGGCATCAGAAGTTGTGAATCACAGATGGGGAATTAGAGGCGGGGAATCAGAGGCAGGGAATCATACGCGGGGAATCAGAGGCGGGGATTCAGAGCTGGGGAATGAGAAGCGGGGAATCAGAGTTGGGGAATCAGAGGCGGGGAATCAGATATGGGGAATAAGAGGCAGGGAATCAGAGGCGGGGAATCAGAGGCAGGGAATCAGACGCGGGGAATCTGAGGCGGGGAATCAGAGCTGGGGAATCAGAGGTGGGGAATCAGAGTTGGGGAATCAGAGGCATGGAATTGGATGTGCGGAATCAGATGTGCGGAATCAGAGATGGGGAATCAGAGGCAGGGAATCAGAATCAGAAGCGGGGAATCAGAGGCCGGGAATCAGAGGCCGGGAATCAGATGCTGGGAATAAGAGGCCGGGAATCAGAGGTGGGGAATCAGAGTCCGGGAATCAGAGATGGGGATTCAGAGGCGGGGAATGAGATATGGAGAATCAGAGGCGGGGAATCAGAGGCCGGGAAACAGAGGTGGGGAATCAGATATGGGGAATCAGAGGTGGCGAATCAAAGGCGGTGAATCAGAGATGGGGAATCAGAGGCGGGGAATCAGAGGCAGGGAATCAGATGCGGGGAATCAGAGGCGGGGAATCAGAGCTGGCGAATCAGAGGCGGGGAATCAGAGGTGGGCAATCAGAGCCGGGGAATCAGATATGGGGAATCAGAGGCGGGGAATCAGAGGCGGGGAAACAGAGGTGGGGAATCAGATATGGGGAAACAGAGGTGGCGAATCAAAGGCGGTGAATCAGAGATGGGGAATCAGAGGCGGGGAATCAGAGGCAGGGAATCAAAAACGGGGAATCAGAGGCGGGGAATCAGAGCTGGGGAATCAGAGGCGGGGAAGCAGAGTAGGAGAATCAGAGGTGGGGAATCAGATATGGGGAAACAGGGGCGGGGAATCAGAGGCTGGGAAACAGAGGCGGGGAATCAGATATGGGGAATCAGAGGTGTGGAATCAGAGGTTGGGAATCAGAGGCGGGGAAACAGATGAGGGGAATCAGATATGGGGAATCAGAGGTGGCGAATTAAAGGCGGTGAATCAGAGATGGGGAATCAGGGCAGGGAATCAGAGGCAGGGAATCAAACACGGGGAATCAGAGGCGTGGAATCAGAGCTGGGGAATCAGAGGCGGGGATTCAGAGTTGGGGAATCAGAGGCGGGGAATCAGAGGCGGTGAAACAGAGGCGGGGAATCAGATATGGGGAATCAGAGGTGGGGAATCAGAGGTTGGGAATCAGAAGCAGGGAATCAGAGGCGGGGAATCAGAGGCGGGGAATCAGAGGCAGGAAATCCGATGTGCGGAATCGGAGATGGGGAATCAGAGGCAGGGAATCAGAGGCGGGGAATCAGAGGCGGGGAATCAGAGGCCGGGAATCAGATATGGGGAAACAGAGGCGGGGAATCAGAGGCGGGGAATCAGAGGCCGGGAATCAGATATGGGGAAACAGAGGCGGGGAATCAGAGGCGGGGAAACAGAGGCGGGGATTCAGATATGGGGAATCAGAGGTGGGGAATCAGAGGTTGGGAATCAGAGGCAGGGAATCAGAGGCTGGGAATCAGATGCAGGGAATCAGATGCGGGGAATCAGAGGCGGGGAATCAGAGCTGGGGAATCAGATGTGGGGAATCAGAGTTGGGGAATCAGAGTCGGGGACTTAGATATGGGGAAACAGAGGCAGGGAATCAGAAGCGGGGAAACAGACGCGGGGAATCAGAGGCGGGTATCAGAGCTGGGGAATCAGAGGCGGGGAATCAGAGTTGGGGAATCAGAGGCGGGGAATCAGAGGCGGGGAATCAGAGGCGGGGAATCAGAGGCGGGGAAACAGAGGCAGGGAATCAGATATGGGGAATCAGAGGTGGGGTATCAGGGGCAGGGAATCAGTGGCAGGGAATCAGAGGCGGGGAATCAGAGGCGGGGAATAAGAGGCAGGGAATCAGACACGGGGAATCAGATATGGGGAAACAGAGGCGGGGAATCAGACGCGGGCAAACAGAGGCGGGGAATTAGATAAGGGGAATCAGAGGTGGGGAATCAGAGGTGGTGAATCAGAGATGGAGAATCACAGGCGGGTAATCAGAGGCAGGGAATAGAACACGGGGAATCAGAGGCGGGGAATCTGAGGCAGGGAATCTGTGGTGGGGAATCAGAGGAGGGAAAACAGGCGGGTAAACAGAGGCGGGCAAACATAGGCGGGGAATCAGAGTTGGGGAATCAGAGGCAGGGAATCAGATATGGGGAATCAGAGGCGGGGGATCAGAGGCGGGGAAACAGAGGCGGGGAATCAGATATGGGGAATCAGAGGTGGGGAATCAGGGGCAGGGAATCAGTGGCAGGGAATCAGAGGCGGGGAATCTGAGGCGGGGAATCAGAGGCTGGGAATCAGACACGGGGAATCAGAGGCGGGGAATCAGAGATGGGGAATCAGAGGCGGGGAATCAGAGGCAGGGAATCGGATGCCGGGAATCAGAGGCGGGGAATCAGAGCTGGGGAATCAGAGGCGGGGAATCAGAGTTGGGGAATCAGAGTCGGGGAATTAGAGGCGGGGAATCAGATATGGAGAAATAGAGGCGGGGAATCAGATATGGGGAATCAGAGGTGTGGAATCAGAGGTTGGGAATCAGAGGCAGGGAATCAGAGGCGGGGAAACAGAGGCAGGGAATCAGATATGGGGAATCAGAGGTGGCGAATCAAAGGCGGTGAAACAGAGATGGGGAATCAGAGGCGGGGAATCAGAGGCAGGGAATCAGAGCTGGGGAAACAGAGGCGGGGAATCAGATATGGGGAATCAGAGGTGGGGAATCAGGGGCGGGGAATCAGTGGCAGGGAATCAGAGGCCGGGAATAAAAGGCGGGGAATCAGAGCTGGGGAATCAGAGGCGGGGAATCAGAGTTGGGGAATCAGAGGAGGGGAATTAGAGGTTGCGAATCAGAGGCGGGGAATCAGAGGCGGGGAATCAGAGGCAGGGAATCAGAGGCAGGGAATCAGACGCAGGGAATCAGAGGCGGGGAATCATAGCTGGCGAATTAGAGGAGGGGAATCAGAGTTGGGGAATCAGAGGCGGGGAATCAGATATGGGGAAACAGAGGCGGGGAATCAGAGGTGGGGAAACAGAGGCGGGTAATCAGATATGGGGAATCAGAGGTGGGGAATCAGAGGCAGGGAATCAGATGTGCGGAATCAGAGATGGGGAATCAGAGGCAGGGAATCAGAATCAGAAGCAGGGAATCAGAGGCCGGAATCAGATGCTGGGAATCAGAGGCCTGGAATCAGAGGCGGGGAATCAGAGGCAGGGAATCAGATGCGGAGAATCAGAGGCGGGGAATCAGAGCTGGGGAATCAGAGGCAGGGTATTAGAGTTGGGGAATCAGAGGCGGGGAATCAGATATGGGGAAACAGAGGTGGGGAATCAGAGGCGGGGAAACAGAGGCAGGGAATCAGATATGGGGAATCAGAGGCGGGGAATCAGAGGTGGGGAATCATAGGCAGGGAATCGGATGTGCGGAATCAGAGATGTGGAATCAGAGGCCGGGAATGAGAGGTGGTGAATCAGATATGGGGAATCAGAGGCGGGGAATCAGAGGCAGAGAATCAGACGCGGGGAATCAGAGGTGGGCAATCAGAGGCGGGGAATCAGATATGGGGAATCAGAGGCGGGGAAACAGAGGCGGGGAATCAGATATGGGGAATCAGATGTGGGGCATCAGAAGTTGTGAATCACAGATGGGGAATTAGAGGCGGGGAATCAGAGGCAGGGAATCATACGCGGGGAATCAGAGGTGGGGATTCAGAGCTGGGGAATGAGAAGCGGGGAATCAGAGTTGGGGAATCAGAGGCGGGGAATCAGATATGGGGAATAAGAGGCAGGGAATCAGAGGCGGGGAATCAGAGGCAGGGAATCAGACGCGGGGAATCTGAGGCGGGGAATCAGAGCTGGGGAATCAGAGGCAGGGAATCAGAGGCGGGGAATCAGATATGGGGAATCAGAGGCTGGTATTCAGAGGCGGGGAATCAGAGGCAGGGAATCAGACACGGGGAATCAGAGCTGGGGAATCAGAGGGAGGGAATCAGAGTTGGGGATTCAGAGACGGGGAATCAGATATGGGGAAACAGAGGTGGGGAATCAGAGGCGGGCAAACAGAGGCGGGGAATTAGATATGGGGAATCAGATGTGGGGAATCAGAGGTGGTGAATCAGTGATGGGGAATCACAGGCGGGGAATCAGAGGCAGGGAATAGAACGCAGGGAATCAGAGGCAGGGAATCAGAGCTGGGGAATCAGAGGCGGGGAATCATAGTTGGGAATCAGAGGCGGGGAATCAGATATGGGGAAACAGAGGCGGGGAATCAGAGGCGGGGAAACAGAGGCGGGGAATCAGATATGGGGAATCGGATGCGGGGAATCAGAGGCGGGGAATCAGAGCTGGGGAATCAGAGGCGGGGAGTCAGAGTTGGGGCATCAGAGGTGGGGAGTTAGATATAGGGAAACAGAGGCGGGGAATCAGAGGCGGGGAAACAGAGGCGGGGAATCAGATATGGGGAATCAGAGGTGGGGAATCAGAGGCAGGGAATCAGATGTGCGGAATCAGAGATGGGGAATCAGAGGCAGGGAATCAGAATCAGAAGCGGGGAATCAGAGGCCGGGAATCAGAGGCCGGGAATCAGATGCTGGGAATAAGAGGCCGGGAATCAGAGGTGGGGAATCAGAGTCCGGGAATCAGAGATGGGGATTAAGAGGCGGGGAATGAGATATGGAGAATCAGAGGCGGGGAATCAGAGGCCGGGAAACAGAGGTGGGGAATCAGATATGGGGAATCAGAGGTGGCGAATCAAAGGCGGTGAATCAGAGATGGGGAATCAGAGGCGGGGAATCAGAGGCAGGGAATCAGATGCGGGGAATCAGAGGCGGGGAATCAGAGCTGGCGAATCAGAGGCGGGGAATCAGAGGTGGGCAATCAGAGCCGGGGAATCAGATATGGGGAATCAGAGGCGGGGAATCAGAGGCGGGGAAACAGAGGTGGGGAATCAGATATGGGGAAACAGAGGTGGTGAATCAAAGGCGGTGAATCAGAGATGGGGAAACAGAGGCGGGGAATCAGAGGCAGGGAATCAAAAACGGGGAATCAGAGGCGGGGAATCAGAGCTGGGGAATCAGAGGCGGGGAAGCAGAGTAGGAGAATCAGAGGTGGGGAATCAGATATGGGGAAACAGGGGCGGGGAATCAGAGGCTGGGAAACAGAGGCGGGGAATCAGATATGGGGAATCAGAGGTGTGGAATCAGAGGTTGGGAATCAGAGGCGGGGAAACAGATGAGGGGAATCAGATATGGGGAATCAGAGGTGGCGAATTAAAGGCGGTGAATCAGAGATGGGGAATCAGGGCAGGGAATCAGAGGCAGGGAATCAAACACGGGGAATCAGAGGCGTGGAATCAGAGCTGGGGAATCAGAGGCGGGGATTCAGAGTTGGGGAATCAGAGGCGGGGAATCAGAGGCGGGGAAACAGAGGCGGGGAATCAGATATGGGGAATCAGAGGTGGGGAATCAGAGGTTGGGAATCAGAAGCAGGGAATCAGAGGCGGGGAATCAGAGGCGGGGAATCAGAGGCAGGAAATCCGATGTGCGGAATCGGAGATGGGGAATCAGAGGCAGGGAATCAGAGGCGGGGAATCAGAGGCGGGGAATCAGAGGCCGGGAATCAGATATGGGGAAACAGAGGCGGGGAATCAGAGGCGGGGAAACAGAGGCGGGGAATCAGATATGGGGAATCAGAGGTGGGGAATCAGAGGTTGGGAATCAGAGGCAGGGAATCAGAGGCTGGGAATCAGATGCAGGGAATCAGATGCGGGGAATCAGAGGCGGGGAAACAGAGCTGGGGAATCAGAGGTGGGGAATCAGAGTTGGGGAATCAGAGTCGGGGACTTAGATATGGGGAAACAGAGGCAGGGAATCAGAGGCGGGGAAACAGACGCGGGGAATCAGAGGCGGGTATCAGAGCTGGGGAATCAGAGGCGGGGAATCAGAGTTGGGGAATCAGAGGCGGGGAATCAGAGGCGGGGAATCAGAGGCGGGGAATCAGAGGCGGGGAAACAGAGGCAGGGAATCAGATATGGGGAATCAGAGGTGGGGTATCAGGGGCAGGGAATCAGTGGCAGGGAATCAGAGGCGGGGAATCAGAGGCGGGGAATCAGAGGCAGGGAATCAGACACGGGGAATCAGATATGGGGAAACAGAGGCGGGGAATCAGACGCGGGCAAACAGAGGCGGGGAATTAGATAAGGGGAATCAGAGGTGGGGAATCAGAGGTGGTGAATCAGAGATGGAGAATCACAGGCGGGGAATCAGAGGCAGGGAATAGAACACGGGGAATCAGAGGCGGGGAATCTGAGGCAGGGAATCTGTGGTGGGGAATCAGAGGAGGGAAAACAGGCGGGTAAACAGAGGCGGGCAAACATAGGCGGGGAATCAGAGATGGGGAATCAGAGGCGGGGAAGCAGAGTAGGAGAATCAGAGGTGGGGAATCAGATATGGGGAAACAGGGGCGGGGAATCAGAGATGGGGAATCAGAGGCGGGGAATCAGAGGCAGGGAATCGGATGCCGGGAATCAGAGGCGGGGAATCAGAGCTGGGGAATCAGAGGCGGGGAATCAGAGTTGGGGAATCAGAGTTGGGGAATCAGAGGCGGGGAATCAGATATGGGGAAATAGAGGCGGGGAATCAGATATGGGGAATCAGAGGTGTGGAATCAGAGGTTGGGAATCAGAGGCAGGGAATCAGAGGCGGGGAAACAGAGGCAGGGAATCAGATATGGGGAATCAGAGGTGGCGAATCAAAGGCGGTGAAACAGAGATGGGGAATCAGAGGCGGGGAATCAGAGGCAGGGAATCAGAGCTGGGGAAACAGAGGCGGGGAATCAGATATGGGGAATCAGAGGTGGGGAATCAGGGGCGGGGAATCAGTGGCAGGGAATCAGAGGCCGGGAATAAAAGGCGGGGAATCAGAGCTGGGGAATCAGAGGCGGGGAATCAGAGTTGGGGAATCAGAGGAGGGGAATCAGAGGCTGGGAATCAGAGGCAGGGAAACAGAGGCGGGGAATCAGATATGGGGAATCAGAGGTGGGGAATTAGAGGTTGCGAATCAGAGGCGGGGAATCAGAGGCGGGGAATAAGAGGCAGGGAATCGGATGTGCGGAATCAGAGATGGGGAATCAGAGGTGGGGATTCAGAGGTGGTAATTCAGAGAAGGGGAATCAGAGGCTGGGAATCAGAGGCAGGGAATCAGACGCAGGGAATCAGAGGCGGGGAATCATAGCTGGCGAATTAGAGGAGGGGAATCAGAGTTGGGGAATCAGAGTCGGGGAATCAGATATGGGGAAACAGAGGCGGGGAATCAGAGGTGGGGAAACAGAGGCGGGTAATCAGATATGGGGAATCAGAGGTGGGGAATCAGAGGCAGGGAATCAGATGTGCGGAATCAGAGATGGGGAATCAGAGGCAGGGAATCAGAATCAGAAGCAGGGAATCAGAGGCCGGAATCAGATGCTGGGAATCAGAGGCCTGGAATCAGAGGCGGGGAATCAGAGGCAGGGAATCAGATGCGGGGAATCAGAGGCGGGGAATCAGAGCTGGGGAATCAGAGGCAGGGTATTAGAGTTGGGGAATCAGAGGCGGGGAATCAGATATGGGGAAACAGAGGTGGGGAATCAGAGGCGGGGAAACAGAGGCAGGGAATCAGATATGGGGAATCAGAGGCGGGGAATCAGAGGTGGGGAATCATAGGCAGGGAATCGGATGTGCGGAATCAGAGATGGGGAATCAGAGGCCGGGAATGAGAGGTGGTGAATCAGATATGGGGAATCAGAGGCGGGGAATCAGAGGCAGAGAATCAGACGCGGGGAATCAGAGGTGGGCAATCAGAGGCGGGGAATCAGAGGCGGGGAAACAGAGGCGGGGAATCAGATATGGGGAATCAGAGGTGGGGCATCAGAAGTTGTGAATCACAGATGGGGAATTAGAGGCGGGGAATCAGAGGCAGGGAATCATACGCGGGGAATCAGAGGCGGGGATTCAGAGCTGGGGAATGAGAAGCGGGGAATCAGAGTTGGGGAATCAGAGGCGGGGAATCAGATATGGGGAATAAGAGGCAGGGAATCAGAGGCGGGGAATCAGAGGCAGGGAATCAGACGCGGGGAATCTGAGGCGGGGAATCAGAGCTGGGGAATCAGAGGTGGGGAATCAGAGTTGGGGAATCAGAGGCATGGAATTGGATGTGCGGAATCAGATGTGCGGAATCAGAGATGGGGAATCAGAGGCAGGGAATCAGAATCAGAAGCGGGGAATCAGAGGCCGGGAATCAGAGGCCGGGAATCAGATGCTGGGAATAAGAGGCCGGGAATCAGAGGTGGGGAATCAGAGTCCGGGAATCAGAGATGGGGATTCAGAGGCGGGGAATGAGATATGGAGAATCAGAGGCGGGGAATCAAGGCCGGGAAACAGAGGTGGGGAATCAGATATGGGGAATCAGAGGTGGCGAATCAAAGGCGGTGAATCAGAGATGGGGAATCAGAGGCGGGGAATCAGAGGCAGGGAATCAGATGCGGGGAATCAGAGGCGGGGAATCAGAGCTGGCGAATCAGAGGCGGGGAATCAGAGGTGGGCAATCAGAGCCGGGGAATGAGATATGGGGAATCAGAGGCGGGGAATCAGAGGCGGGGAAACAGAGGTGGGGAATCAGATATGGGGAAACAGAGGTGGCGAATCAAAGGCGGTGAATCAGAGATGGGGAATCAGAGGCGGGGAATCAGAGGCAGGGAATCAAAAACGGGGAATCAGAGGCGGGGAATCAGAGCTGGGGAATCAGAGGCGGGAAAGCAGAGTAGGAGAATCAGAGGTGGGGAATCAGATATGGGGAAACAGGGGCGGGGAATCAGAGGCTGGGAAACAGAGGCGGGGAATCAGATATGGGGAATCAGAGGTGTGGAATCAGAGGTTGGGAATCAGAGGCGGGGAAACAGATGAGGGGAATCAGATATGGGGAATCAGAGGTGGCGAATTAAAGGCGGTGAATCAGAGATGGGGAATCAGGGCAGGGAATCAGAGGCAGGGAATCAAACACGGGGAATCAGAGGCGTGGAATCAGAGCTGGGGAATCAGAGGCGGGGATTCAGAGTTGGGGAATCAGAGGCGGGGAATCAGAGGCGGGGAAACAGAGGCGGGGAATCAGATATGGGGAATCAGAGGTGGGGAATCAGAGGTTGGGAATCAGAAGCAGGGAATCAGAGGCGGGGAATCAGAGGCGGGGAATCAGAGGCAGGAAATCCGATGTGCGGAATCGGAGATGGGGAATCAGAGGCAGGGAATCAGAGGCGGGGAATCAGAGGCGGGGAATCAGAGGCCGGGAATCAGATATGGGGAAACAGAGGCGGGGAATCAGAGGCGGGGAAACAGAGGCGGGGAATCAGATATGGGGAATCAGAGGTGGGGAATCAGAGGTTGGGAATCAGAGGCAGGGAATCAGAGGCTGGGAATCAGATGCAGGGAATCAGATGCGGGGAATCAGAGGCGGGGAATCAGAGCTGGGGAATCAGAGGTGGGGAATCAGAGTTGGGGAATCAGAGTCGGGGACTTAGATATGGGGAAACAGAGGCAGGGAATCAGAGGCGGGGAAACAGACGCGGGGAATCAGAGGCGGGTATCAGAGCTGGGGAATCAGAGGCGGGGAATCAGAGGCGGGGAATCAGAGGCGGGGAAACAGAGGCAGGGAATCAGATATGGGGAATCAGAGGTGGGGTATCAGGGGCAGGGAATCAGTGGCAGGGAATCAGAGGCGGGGAATCAGAGGCGGGGAATAAGAGGCAGGGAATCAGACACGGGGAATCAGATATGGGGAAACAGAGGCGGGGAATCAGACGCGGGCAAACAGAGGCGGAGAATTAGATAAGGGGAATCAGAGGTGGGGAATCAGAGGTGGTGAATCAGAGATGGAGAATCACAGGCGGGGAATCAGAGGCAGGGAATAGAACACGGGGAATCAGAGGCGGGGAATCTGAGGCAGGGAATCTGTGGTGGGGAATCAGAGGAGGGAAAACAGGCGGGTAAACAGAGGCGGGCAAACATAGGCGGGGAATCAGAGTTGGGGAATCAGAGGCAGGGAATCAGATATGGGGAATCAGAGGCGGGGGATCAGAGGCGGGGAAACAGAGGCGGGGAATCAGATATGGGGAATCAGAGGTGGGGAATCAGGGGCAGGGAATCAGTGGCAGGGAATCAGAGGCGGGGAATCTGAGGCGGGGAATCAGAGGCTGGGAATCAGACACGGGGAATCAGAGGCGGGGAATCAGAGATGGGGAATCAGAGGCGGGGAATCAGAGGCAGGGAATCGGATGCCGGGAATCAGAGGCGGGGAATCAGAGCTGGGGAATCAGAGGCGGGGAATCAGAGTTGGGGAATCAGAGTTGGGGAATCAGAGGCGGGGAATCAGATATGGGGAAATAGAGGCGGGGAATCAGATATGGGGAATCAGAGGTGTGGAATCAGAGGTTGGGAATCAGAGGCAGGGAATCAGAGGCGGGGAAACAGAGTCAGGGAATCAGATATGGGGAATCAGAGGTGGCGAATCAAAGGCGGTGAAACAGAGATGGGGAATCAGAGGCGGGGAATCAGAGGCAGGGAATCAGAGCTGGGGAAACAGAGGCGGGGAATCAGATATGGGGAATCAGAGGTGGGGAATCAGGGGCGGGGAATCAGTGGCAGGGAATCAGAGGCCGGGAATAAAAGGCGGGGAATCAGAGCTGGGGAATCAGAGGCGGGGAATCAGAGTTGGGGAATCAGAGGAGGGGAATCAGATATGGGGAAACAGAGGCTGGGAATCAGAGGCAGGGAAACAGAGGCGGGGAATCAGATATGGGGAATCAGAGGTGGGGAATTAGAGGTTGCGAATCAGAGGCGGGGAATCAGAGGCGGGGAATAAGAGGCAGGGAATCGGATGTGCGGAATCAGAGATGGGGAATCAGAGGTGGGGATTCAGAGGTGGTAATTCAGAGAAGGGGAATCAGAGGCTGGGAATCAGAGGCAGGGAATCAGATGCAGGGAATCAGAGGCGGGGAATCATAGCTGGCGAATTAGAGGAGGGGAATCAGAGTTGGGGAATCAGAGTCGGGGAATCAGATATGGGGAAACAGAGGCGGGGAATCAGAGGTGGGGAAACAGAGGCGGGTAATCAGATATGGGGAATCAGAGGTGGGGAATCAGAGGCAGGGAATCAGATGTGCGGAATCAGAGATGGGGAATCAGAGGCAGGGAATCAGAATCAGAAGCAGGGAATCAGAGGCCGGAATCAGATGCTGGGAATCAGAGGCCTGGAATCAGAGGCGGGGAATCAGAGGCAGGGAATCAGATGCGGGGAATCAGAGGCGGGGAATCAGAGCTGGGGAATCAGAGGCAGGGTATTAGAGTTGGGGAATCAGAGGCGGGGAATCAGATATGGGGAAACAGAGGTGGGGAATAAGAGGCGGGGAAACAGAGGCAGGGAATCAGATATGGGGAATCAGAGGCGGGGAATCAGAGGTGGGGAATCATAGGCAGGGAATCGGATGTGCGGAATCAGAGATGGGGAATCAGAGGCCGGGAATGAGAGGTGGTGAATCAGATATGGGGAATCAGAGGCGGGGAATCAGAGGCAGAGAATCAGACGCGGGGAATCAGAGGTGGGCAATCAGAGGCGGGGAATCAGATATGGGGAATCAGAGGCGGGGAAACAGAGGCGGGGAATCAGATATGGGGAATCAGAGGTGGGGCATCAGAAGTTGTGAATCACAGATGGGGAATTAGAGGCGGGGAATCAGAGGCAGGGAATCATACGCGGGGAATCAGAGGCGGGGATTCAGAGCTGGGGAATGAGAAGCGGGGAATCAGAGTTGGGGAATCAGAGGCGGGGAATCAGATATGGGGAATAAGAGGCAGGGAATCAGAGGCGGAGAATCAGAGGCAGGGAATCAGACGCGGGGAATCTGAGGCGGGGAATCAGAGCTGGGGAATCAGAGGTGGGGAATCAGAGTTGGGGAATCAGAGGCATGGAATTGGATGTGCGGAATCAGAGATGGGGAATCAGAGGTGGGGAATCAGAGGCGGTGAATCAGAGATGGGGAATCAGAGGCGGGGAATCAGAGGCTGGAAATCAGACACGGGGATTCAGAGGCTGGGAATCAGACGGGGGGAATCAAAGGCGGGGAATCAGAGCTGGGGAATCTGAGGCAGGGAATCAGAGTTGGGGAATCAGAGGCGGGGAATCAGATATGGGGAATCAGAGGCAGGGAATCAGAGGCAGGGAATCAGATATGGGGAAAGAGAGGCGGGGAATCAGAGGCGGGAAAACAGAGGCGGGGAATTAGATATGGGGAATCAGAGGTGGGGAATCAGAGGTGGTGAATCAGAGATGGGGAATCAGAGGCGGGGAATCAGAGGCAGGGAATCGGACGCCGGGTATCAGAGGCGGGGAATCAGAGCTGGGGAATCAGAGGCGGGGAATCAGAGTTGGGGAATCAGAGGCGGGGAATCAGATATGGGGAAATAGAGGCGGGGAATCAGATATGGGGAATCAGAGGTGTGGAATCAGAGGTTGGGAATCAGAGGCAGGGAATCAGAGGCGGGGAAACAGAGGCGGGGAATCAGATATGGGGAATCAGAGGTGGCGAATCAAAGGTGGTGAAACAGAGATGGGGAATCAGGGCAGGGAATCAGAGGCAGGGAATCAGAGCTGGGGAAACAGAGGCGGGGAATCAGATATGGGGAATCAGAGGTGGCGAATCAGGGGCAGGGAATCAGTGGCAGGGAATCAGAGCTGGGGAATCAGAGGTGGGGAATCAGAGCTGGGGAAACAGAGGCGGGGAATCAGATATGGGGAATCAGAGGTGGGGAATCAGGGGCGGGGAATCAGTGGCAGGGAATCAGAGGCCGGGAATCAGAGGCAGGGAAACAGAGGCGGGGAATCAGATATGGGGAATCAGAGGTGGGGAATTAGAGGTTGCGAATCAGAGGCGGGGAATCAGAGGCGGGGAATCAGAGGCAGGGAATCGGATGTGCGGAATCAGAGATTGGGAATCAGAGGTGGGGATTCAGAGGTGGTGAATCAGAGAAGGGGAATCAGAGGCTGGGAATCAGAGGCAGGGAATCAGACGCAGGAAATCAGAGGCGGGGAATCATAGCTGGCGAATTAGAGGAGGGGAATCAGAGTTGGGGAATCAGAGGCGGGGAATCAGATATGGGGAAACTGAGGCGGGGAATCAGAGGCGGGAAACAGAGGCGGGTAATCAGATATGGGGAATCAGAGGTGGGGAATCAGAGGCAGGGAATCAGATGTGCGGAATCAGAGATGGGGAATCAGAGGCAGGGAATCAGAATCAGAAGCAGGGAATCAGAGGCTGGGAATCAGTGGCCGGAATCAGATGCTGGGATCAGAGGCCTGGAATCAGAGGCGGGGAATCAGAGGCAGGGAATCAGATGCGGGAAATCAGAGGCCTGGAGTCAGAGGCGGGGAATCAGAGGCAGGGAATCAGATGCGGGGAATCAGAGGCGGGGAATCAGAGCTGGGGAATCAGAGGCAGGGTATTAGAGTTGGGGAATCAGAGGCGGGGAATCAGATATGGGGAAACAGAGGTGGGGAATCAGAGGCGGGGTAACAGAGGCAGGGAATCAGATATGGGGAATCAGAGACGGGGAATAAGAGGTGGGCAATCAGAGGCGGGGAATCAGATATGGGGAAACAGAGGCGGGGAATCAGAGGCGGGAAAACAGAGGCGGGGAATCAGATATGGGGAATCAGAGGTGGGGAATCAGAGGTTGGGAATCAGAGGCAGGGAATCAGAGGCTGGGAATCAGATGCAGGGAATCAGATGCGGGGAATCAGAGGCGGGGAATCAGAGCTGGGGAATCAGAGGTGGGGAATCAGAGTTGGGGAATCAGAGTCGGGGACTTAGATATGGGGAAACAGAGGCAGGGAATCAGAGGCGGGGAAACAGACGCGGGGAATCAGAGGCGGGTATCAGAGCTGGGGAATCAGAGGCGGGGAATCAGAGTTGGGGAATCAGAGGCGGGGAATCAGAGGCGGGGAATCAGAGGCGGGGAATCAGAGGCGGGGAAACAGAGGCAGGGAATCAGATATGGGGAATCAGAGGTGGGGTATCAGGGGCAGGGAATCAGTGGCAGGGAATCAGAGGCGGGGAATCAGAGGCGGGGAATAAGAGGCAGGGAATCAGACACGGGGAATCAGATATGGGGAAACAGAGGCGGGGAATCAGACGCGGGCAAACAGAGGCGGAGAATTAGATAAGGGGAATCAGAGGTGGGGAATCAGAGGTGGTGAATCAGAGATGGAGAATCACAGGCGGGGAATCAGAGGCAGGGAATAGAACACGGGGAATCAGAGGCGGGGAATCTGAGGCAGGGAATCTGTGGTGGGGAATCAGAGGAGGGAAAACAGGCGGGTAAACAGAGGCGGGCAAACATAGGCGGGGAATCAGAGTTGGGGAATCAGAGGCAGGGAATCAGATATGGGGAATCAGAGGCGGGGGATCAGAGGCGGGGAAACAGAGGCGGGGAATCAGATATGGGGAATCAGAGGTGGGGAATCAGGGGCAGGGAATCAGTGGCAGGGAATCAGAGGCGGCGAATCTGAGGCGGGGAATCAGAGGCTGGGAATCAGACACGGGGAATCAGAGGCGGGGAATCAGAGATGGGGAATCAGAGGCGGGGAATCAGAGGCAGGGAATCGGATGCCGGGAATCAGAGGCGGGGAATCAGAGCTGGGGAATCAGAGGCGGGGAATCAGAGTTGGGGAATCAGAGTTGGGGAATCAGAGGCGGGGAATCAGATATGGGGAAATAGAGGCGGGGAATCAGATATGGGGAATCAGAGGTGTGGAATCAGAGGTTGGGAATCAGAGGCAGGGAATCAGAGGCGGGGAAACAGAGGCAGGGAATCAGATATGGGGAATCAGAGGTGGCGAATCAAAGGCGGTGAAACAGAGATGGGGAATCAGAGGCGGGGAATCAGAGGCAGGGAATCAGAGCTGGGGAAACAGAGGCGGGGAATCAGATATGGGGAATCAGAGGTGGGGAATCAGGGGCGGGGAATCAGTGGCAGGGAATCAGAGGCCGGGAATAAAAGGCGGGGAATCAGAGCTGGGGAATCAGAGGCGGGGAATCAGAGTTGGGGAATCAGAGGAGGGGAATCAGATATGGGGAAACAGAGGCTGGGAATCAGAGGCAGGGAAACAGAGGCGGGGAATCAGATATGGGGAATCAGAGGTGGGGAATTAGAGGTTGCGAATCAGAGGCGGGGAATCAGAGGCGGGGAATAAGAGGCAGGGAATCGGATGTGCGGAATCAGAGATGGGGAATCAGAGGTGGGGATTCAGAGGTGGTAATTCAGAGAAGGGGAATCAGAGGCTGGGAATCAGAGGCAGGGAATCAGACGCAGGGAATCAGAGGCGGGGAATCATAGCTGGCGAATTAGAGGAGGGGAATCAGAGTTGGGGAATCAGAGTCGGGGAATCAGATATGGGGAAACAGAGGCGGGGAATCAGAGGTGGGGAAACAGAGGCGGGTAATCAGATATGGGGAATCAGAGGTGGGGAATCAGAGGCAGGGAATCAGATGTGCGGAATCAGAGATGGGGAATCAGAGGCAGGGAATCAGAATCAGAAGCAGGGAATCAGAGGCCGGAATCAGATGCTGGGAATCAGAGGCCTGGAATCAGAGGCGGGGAATCAGAGGCAGGGAATCAGATGCGGGGAATCAGAGGCGGGGAATCAGAGCTGGGGAATCAGAGGCAGGGTATTAGAGTTGGGGAATCAGAGGCGGGGAATCAGATATGGGGAAACAGAGGTGGGGAATCAGAGGCGGGGAAACAGAGGCAGGGAATCAGATATGGGGAATCAGAGGCGGGGAATCAGAGGTGGGGAATCATAGGCAGGGAATCGGATGTGCGGAATCAGAGATGGGGAATCAGAGGCCGGGAATGAGAGGTGGTGAATCAGATATGGGGAATCAGAGACGGGGAATCAGAGGCAGAGAATCAGACGCGGGGAATCAGAGGTGGGCAATCAGAGGCGGGGTATCAGATATGGGGAATCAGAGGCGGGGAAACAGAGGCGGGGAATCAGATATGGGGAATCAGAGGTGGGGCATCAGAAGTTGTGAATCACAGATGGGGAATTAGAGGCGGGGAATCAGAGGCAGGGAATCATACGCGGGGAATCAGAGGCGGGGATTCAGAGCTGGGGAATGAGAAGCGGGGAATCAGAGTTGGGGAATCAGAGGCGGGGAATCAGATATGGGGAATAAGAGGCAGGGAATCAGAGGCGGAGAATCAGAGGCAGGGAATCAGACGCGGGGAATCTGAGGCGGGGAATCAGAGCTGGGGAATCAGAGGTGGGGAATCAGAGTTGGGGAATCAGAGGCATGGAATTGGATGTGCGGAATCAGAGATGGGGAATCAGAGGTGGGGAATCAGAGGCGGTGAATCAGAGATGGGGAATCAGAGGCGGGGAATCAGAGGCTGGAAATCAGACACGGGGATTCAGAGGCTGGGAATCAGACGGGGGGAATCAAAGGCGGGGAATCAGAGCTGGGGAATCTGAGGCAGGGAATCAGAGTTGGGGAATCAGAGGCGGGGAATCAGATATGGGGAATCAGAGGCAGGGAATCAGAGGCAGGGAATCAGATATGGGGAAAGAGAGGCGGGGAATCAGAGGCGGGAAAACAGAGGCGGGGAATTAGATATGGGGAATCAGAGGTGGGGAATCAGAGGTGGTGAATCAGAGATGGGGAATCAGAGGCGGGGAATCAGAGGCAGGGAATCGGACGCCGGGTATCAGAGGCGGGGAATCAGAGCTGGGGAATCAGAGGCGGGGAATCAGAGTTGGGGAATCAGAGGCGGGGAATCAGATATGGGGAAATAGAGGCGGGGAATCAGATATGGGGAATCAGAGGTGTGGAATCAGAGGTTGGGAATCAGAGGCAGGGAATCAGAGGCGGGGAAACAGAGGCGGGGAATCAGATATGGGGAATCAGAGGTGGCGAATCAAAGGTGGTGAAACAGAGATGGGGAATCAGGGCAGGGAATCAGAGGCAGGGAATCAGAGCTGGGGAAACAGAGGCGGGGAATCAGATATGGGGAATCAGAGGTGGCGAATCAGGGGCAGGGAATCAGTGGCAGGGAATCAGAGCTGGGGAATCAGAGGTGGGGAATCAGAGCTGGGGAAACAGAGGCGGGGAATCAGATATGGGGAATCAGAGGTGGGGAATCAGGGGCGGGGAATCAGTGGCAGGGAATCAGAGGCCGGGAATCAGAGGCAGGGAAACAGAGGCGGGGAATCAGATATGGGGAATCAGAGGTGGGGAATTAGAGGTTGCGAATCAGAGGCGGGGAATCAGAGGCGGGGAATCAGAGGCAGGGAATCGGATGTGCGGAATCAGAGATTGGGAATCAGAGGTGGGGATTCAGAGGAGGTGAATCAGAGAAGGGGAATCAGAGGCTGGGAATCAGAGGCAGGGAATCAGACGCAGGAAATCAGAGGCGGGGAATCATAGCTGGCGAATTAGAGGAGGGGAATCAGAGTTGGGGAATCAGAGGCGGGGAATCAGATATGGGGAAACTGAGGCGGGGAATCAGAGGCGGGAAACAGAGGCGGGTAATCAGATATGGGGAATCAGAGGTGGGGAATCAGAGGCAGGGAATCAGATGTGCGGAATCAGAGATGGGGAATCAGAGGCAGGGAATCAGAATCAGAAGCAGGGAATCAGAGGCTGGGAATCAGTGGCCGGAATCAGATGCTGGGATCAGAGGCCTGGAATCAGAGGCGGGGAATCAGAGGCAGGGAATCAGATGCGGGAAATCAGAGGCCTGGAGTCAGAGGCGGGGAATCAGAGGCAGGGAATCAGATGCGGGGAATCAGAGGCGGGGAATCAGAGCTGGGGAATCAGAGGCAGGGTATTAGAGTTGGGGAATCAGAGGCGGGGAATCAGATATGGGGAAACAGAGGTGGGGAATCAGAGGCGGGGTAACAGAGGCAGGGAATCAGATATGGGGAATCAGAGGCGGGGAATAAGAGGTGGGCAATCAGAGGCGGGGAATCAGATATGGGGAAACAGAGGCGGGGAATCAGAGGCGGGAAAACAGAGGCGGGGAATTAGATATGGGGAATCAGAGGTGGGGAATCAGAGGTGGTGAATCAGTGATGGGGAATCACAGGCGGGGAATCAGAGGCAGGGAATAGAACGCGGGGAATCAGAGGCAGGGAATCAGAGCTGGGGAATCAGAGGCGGGGAATCATAGTTGGGAATCAGAGGCGGGGAATCAGATATGGGGAAACAGAGGCGAGGAATCAGATATGGGGAATCGGATGCAGGGAATCAGAGGCGGGGAATCAGAGCTGGGGAATCAGAGGCGGGGAATCAGAGTTGGGGCATCAAAGGTGGGGAATTAGATATAGGGAAACAGAGGCGGGGAATCAGAGGCGGGGAATCAGAGGCGGGGAATCAGAGGCCGGGAATCAGATATGGGGAATCAGAGGCGGGGAATCAGAGGCGGGGAAACAGAGGCGGGGAATCAGATATGGGGCATCAGAGGTGGGGAATCAGAGGTTGGGAATCAGAGGCAGGGAATCAGAGGCTGGGAATCAGATGCAGGGAATCAGATGCGGGGAATCAGAGGCGGGGAATCAGAGCTGGGGAATCAGAGGTGGGGAATCAGAGTTGGGGAATCAGAGTCGGGGACTTAGATATGGGGAAACAGAGGCAGGGAATCAGAGGCGGGGAAACAGACGCGGGGAATCAGAGGCGGGTATCAGAGCTTGGGAATCAGAGGCGGGGAATCAGAGTTGGGGAATCAGAGGCGGGGAATCAGAGGCGGGGAATCAGAGGCGGGGAATCAGAGGCGGGGAAACAGAGGCAGGGAATCAGATATGGGGAATCAGAGGTGGGGTATCAGGGGCAGGGAATCAGTGGCAGGGAATCAGAGGCGGGGAATCAGAGGCGGGGAATCAGAGGCAGGGAATCAGACACGGGGAATCAGATATGGGGAAACAGAGGCGGGGAATCAGACGCGGGCAAACAGAGGCGGGGAATTAGATAAGGGGAATCAGAGGTGGGGAATCAGAGGTGGTGAATCAGAGATGGAGAATCACAGGCGGGGAATCAGAGGCAGGGAATAGAACACGGGGAATCAGAGGCGGGGAATCTGAGGCAGGGAATCTGTGGTGGGGAATCAGAGGAGGGAAAACAGGCGGGTAAACAGAGGCGGGCAAACATAGGCGGGGAATCAGAGTTGGGGAATCAGAGGCGGGGAATCAGATATGGGGAATCAGAGGCAGGGAATCAGAGGCAGGGAATCAGATATGGGGAAAGAGAGGCGGGGAATCAGAGGCGGGAAAACAGAGGCGGGGAATTAGATATGGGGAATCAGAGGTGGGGAATCAGAGGTGGTGAATCAGAGATGGGGAATCAGAGGCGGGGAATCAGAGGCAGGGAATCGGACGCCGGGTATCAGAGGCGGGGAATCAGAGCTGGGGAATCAGAGGCGGGGAATCAGAGTTGGGGAATCAGAGGCGGGGAATCAGATATGGGGAAATAGAGGCGGGGAATCAGATATGGGGAATCAGAGGTGTGGAATCAGAGGTTGGGAATCAGAGGCAGGGAATCAGAGGCGGGGAAACAGAGGCGGGGAATCAGATATGGGGAATCAGAGGTGGCGAATCAAAGGTGGTGAAACAGAGATGGGGAATCAGGGCAGGGAATCAGAGGCAGGGAATCAGAGCTGGGGAAACAGAGGCGGGGAATCAGATATGGGGAATCAGAGGTGGCGAATCAGGGGCAGGGAATCAGTGGCAGGGAATCAGAGCTGGGGAATCAGAGGTGGGGAATCAGAGCTGGGGAAACAGAGGCGGGGAATCAGATATGGGGAATCAGAGGTGGGGAATCAGGGGCGGGGAATCAGTGGCAGGGAATCAGAGGCCGGGAATCAGAGGCAGGGAAACAGAGGCGGGGAATCAGATATGGGGAATCAGAGGTGGGGAATTAGAGGTTGCGAATCAGAGGCGGGGAATCAGAGGCGGGGAATCAGAGGCAGGGAATCGGATGTGCGGAATCAGAGATTGGGAATCAGAGGTGGGGATTCAGAGGAGGTGAATCAGAGAAGGGGAATCAGAGGCTGGGAATCAGAGGCAGGGAATCAGACGCAGGAAATCAGAGGCGGGGAATCATAGCTGGCGAATTAGAGGAGGGGAATCAGAGTTGGGGAATCAGAGGCGGGGAATCAGATATGGGGAAACTGAGGCGGGGAATCAGAGGCGGGAAACAGAGGCGGGTAATCAGATATGGGGAATCAGAGGTGGGGAATCAGAGGCAGGGAATCAGATGTGCGGAATCAGAGATGGGGAATCAGAGGCAGGGAATCAGAATCAGAAGCAGGGAATCAGAGGCTGGGAATCAGTGGCCGGAATCAGATGCTGGGATCAGAGGCCTGGAATCAGAGGCGGGGAATCAGAGGCAGGGAATCAGATGCGGGAAATCAGAGGCCTGGAGTCAGAGGCGGGGAATCAGAGGCAGGGAATCAGATGCGGGGAATCAGAGGCGGGGAATCAGAGCTGGGGAATCAGAGGCAGGGTATTAGAGTTGGGGAATCAGAGGCGGGGAATCAGATATGGGGAAACAGAGGTGGGGAATCAGAGGCGGGGTAACAGAGGCAGGGAATCAGATATGGGGAATCAGAGGCGGGGAATAAGAGGTGGGCAATCAGAGGCGGGGAATCAGATATGGGGAAACAGAGGCGGGGAATCAGAGGCGGGAAAACAGAGGCGGGGAATTAGATATGGGGAATCAGAGGTGGGGAATCAGAGGTGGTGAATCAGTGATGGGGAATCACAGGCGGGGAATCAGAGGCAGGGAATAGAACGCGGGGAATCAGAGGCAGGGAATCAGAGCTGGGGAATCAGAGGCGGGGAATCATAGTTGGGAATCAGAGGCGGGGAATCAGATATGGGGAAACAGAGGCGAGGAATCAGATATGGGGAATCGGATGCAGGGAATCAGAGGCGGGGAATCAGAGCTGGGGAATCAGAGGCGGGGAATCAGAGTTGGGGCATCAAAGGTGGGGAATTAGATATAGGGAAACAGAGGCGGGGAATCAGAGGCGGGGAATCAGAGGCGGGGAATCAGAGGCCGGGAATCAGATATGGGGAATCAGAGGCGGGGAATCAGAGGCGGGGAAACAGAGGCGGGGAATCAGATATGGGGCATCAGAGGTGGGGAATCAGAGGTTGGGAATCAGAGGCAGGGAATCAGAGGCTGGGAATCAGATGCAGGGAATCAGATGCGGGGAATCAGAGGCGGGGAATCAGAGCTGGGGAATCAGAGGTGGGGAATCAGAGTTGGGGAATCAGAGTCGGGGACTTAGATATGGGGAAACAGAGGCAGGGAATCAGAGGCGGGGAAACAGACGCGGGGAATCAGAGGCGGGTATCAGAGCTTGGGAATCAGAGGCGGGGAATCAGAGTTGGGGAATCAGAGGCGGGGAATCAGAGGCGGGGAATCAGAGGCGGGGAATCAGAGGCGGGGAAACAGAGGCAGGGAATCAGATATGGGGAATCAGAGGTGGGGTATCAGGGGCAGGGAATCAGTGGCAGGGAATCAGAGGCGGGGAATCAGAGGCGGGGAATCAGAGGCAGGGAATCAGACACGGGGAATCAGATATGGGGAAACAGAGGCGGGGAATCAGACGCGGGCAAACAGAGGCGGGGAATTAGATAAGGGGAATCAGAGGTGGGGAATCAGAGGTGGTGAATCAGAGATGGAGAATCACAGGCGGGGAATCAGAGGCAGGGAATAGAACACGGGGAATCAGAGGCGGGGAATCTGAGGCAGGGAATCTGTGGTGGGGAATCAGAGGAGGGAAAACAGGCGGGTAAACAGAGGCGGGCAAACATAGGCGGGGAATCAGAGTTGGGGAATCAGAGGCAGGGAATCAGATATGGCGAATCAGAGGCGGGGGATCAGAGGCGGGGAAACAGAGGCGGGGAATCAGATATGGGGAATCAGAGGTGGGGAATCAGGGGCAGGGAATCAGTGGCAGGGAATCAGAGGCGGGGAATCTGAGGCGGGGAATCAGAGGCTGGGAATCAGACACGGGGAATCAGAGGCGGGGAATCAGAGATGGGGAATCAGAGGCGGGGAATCAGAGGCAGGGAATCGGATGCCGGGAATCAGAGGCGGGGAATCAGAGCTGGGGAATCAGAGGCGGGGAATCAGAGTTGGGGAATCAGAGTTGGGGAATCAGAGGCGGGGAATCAGATATGGGGAAATAGAGGCGGGGAATCAGATATGGGGAATCAGAGGTGTGGAATCAGAGGTTGGGAATCAGAGGCAGGGAATCAGAGGCGGGGAAACAGAGGCAGGGAATCAGATATGGGGAATCAGAGGTGGCGAATCAAAGGCGGTGAAACAGAAATGGGGAATCAGAGGCGGGGAATCAGAGGCAGGGAATCAGAGCTGGGGAAACAGAGGCGGGGAATCAGATATGGGGAATCAGAGGTGGGGAATCAGGGGCGGGGAATCAGTGGCAGGGAATCAGAGGCCGGGAATAAAAGGCGGGGAATCAGAGCTGGGGAATCAGAGGCGGGGAATCAGAGTTGGGGAATCAGAGGAGGGGAATCAGATATGGGGAAACAGAGGCCGGGAATCAGAGGCAGGGAAACAGAGGCGGGGAATCAGATATGGGGAATCAGAGGTGGGGAATTAGAGGTTGCGAATCAGAGGCGGGGAATCAGAGGCGGGGAATAAGAGGCAGGGAATCGGATGTGCGGAATCAGAGATGGGGAATCAGAGGTGGGGATTCAGAGGTGGTAATTCAGAGAAGGGGAATCAGAGGCTGGGAATCAGAGGCAGGGAATCAGACGCAGGGAATCAGAGGCGGGGAATCATAGCTGGCGAATTAGAGGAGGGGAATCAGAGTTGGGGAATCAGAGTCGGGGAATCAGATATGGGGAATCAGAGGCGGGGAATCAGAGGTGGGGAAACAGAGGCGGGTAATCAGATATGGGGAATCAGAGGTGGGGAATCAGAG
Organism: Narcine bancroftii; assembly: GCF_036971445.1. NCBI lineage: Eukaryota > Metazoa > Chordata > Chondrichthyes > Torpediniformes > Narcinidae > Narcine > Narcine bancroftii. The sequence goes on along the minus strand of NC_091474.1, from coordinate 112,117,436 downwards.
GCAGGGAATCAGATGTGCGGAATCAGAGATGGGGAATCAGAGGCAGGGAATCAGAATCAGAAGCAGGGAATCAGAGGCCGGAATCAGATGCTGGGAATCAGAGGCCTGGAATCAGAGGCGGGGAATCAGAGGCAGGGAATCAGATGCGGGGAATCAGAGGCGTGGAATCAGAGCTGGGGAATCAGAGGCAGGGTATTAGAGTTGGGGAATCAGAGACGGGGAATCAGATATGGGGAAACAGAGGTGGGGAATCAGAGGCGGGGAAACAGAGGCAGGGAATCAGATATGGGGAATCAGAGGCGGGGAATCAGAGGTGGGGAATCATAGGCAGGGAATCGGATGTGCGGAATCAGAGATGGGGAATCAGAGGCCGGGAATGAGAGGTGGTGAATCAGATATGGGGAATCAGAGGCGGGGAATCAGAGGCAGAGAATCAGACGCGGGGAATCAGAGGTGGGCAATCAGAGGCGGGGAATCAGATATGGGGAATCAGAGGCGGGGAATCAGAGGCGGGGAAACAGAGGCGGGGAATCAGATATGGGGAATCAGAGGTGGGGCATCAGAAGTTGTGAATCACAGATGGGGAATTAGAGGCGGGGAATCAGAGGCAGGGAATCATACGCGGGGAATCAGAGGCGGGGATTCAGAGCTGGGGAATGAGAAGCGGGGAATCAGAGTTGGGGAATCAGAGGCGGGGAATCAGATATGGGGAATAAGAGGCAGGGAATCAGAGGCGGGGAATCAGAGGCAGGGAATCAGACGCGGGGAATCTGAGGCGGGGAATCAGAGCTGGGGAATCAGAGGTGGGGAATCAGAGTTGGGGAATCAGAGGCATGGAATTGGATGTGCGGAATCAGAGATGGGGAATCAGAGGTGGGGAATCAGAGGCGGTGAATCAGAGATGGGGAATCAGAGGCGGGGAATCAGAGGCAGGAAATCAGACACGGGGATTCAGAGGCTGGGAATCAGACGGGGGGAATCAAAGGCGGGGAATCAGAGCTGGGGAATCTGAGGCAGGGAATCAGAGTTGGGGAATCAGAGGCGGGGAATCAGATATGGGGAATCAGAGGCAGGGAATCAGAGGCGGGGAATCAGATATGGGGAAACAGAGGCGGGGAATCAGAGGCGGGAAAACAGAGGCGGGGAATTAGATATGGGGAATCAGAGGTGGGGAATCAGAGGTGGTGAATCAGCGATGGGGAATCAGAGGCGGGGAATCAGAGGCAGGGAATCGGACGCTGGGTATCAGAGGCGGGGAATCAGAGCTGGGGAATCAGAGGCGGGGAATCAGAGTTGGGGAATCAGAGGCGGGGAATCAGATATGGGGAAATAGAGGCGGGGAATCAGATATGGGGAATCAGAGGTGTGGAATCAGAGTTTGGGAATCAGAGGCAGGGAATCAGAGGCGGGGAAACAGAGGCGGGGAATCAGATATGGGGAATCAGAGGTGGCGAATCAAAGGTGGTGAAACAGAGATGGGGAATCAGGGCAGGGAATCAGAGGCAGGGAATCAGAGCTGGGGAAACAGAGGTGGGGAATCAGATATGGGGAATCAGAGGTGGGGAATCAGGGGCGGGGAATCAGTGGCAGGGAATCAGAGCTGGGGAATCAGAGGTGGGGAATCAGAGCTGGGGAAACAGAGGCGGGGAATCAGATATTGGGAATCAGAGGTGGGGAATCAGGGGCGGGGAATCAGTGGCAGGGAATCAGAGGCCGGGAATAAAAGGCGGGGAATCAGAGCTGGGGAATCAGAGGCGGGGAATCAGAGATGGGGAATCAGAGGAGGGGAATCAGATATGGGGAAACAGAGGCCGGGAATCAGAGGCAGGGAAACAGAGGCGGGGAATCAGATATGGGGAATCAGAGGTGGGGAATTAGAGGTTGCGAATCAGAGGCGGGGAATCAGAGGCGGGGAATCAGAGGCAGGGAATCGGATGTGCGGAATCAGAGATTGGGAATCAGAGGTGGGGATTCAGAGGTGGTGAATCAGAGAAGGGGAATCAGAGGCTGGGAATCAGAGGCAGGGAATCAGACGCAGGAAATCAGAGGCGGGGAATCATAGCTGGCGAATTAGAGGAGGGGAATCAGAGTTGGGGAATTAGAGGCGGGGAATCAGATATGGGGAAACAGAGGCGGGGAATCAGAGGCGGGGAAACAGAGGCGGGTAATCAGATATGGGGAATCAGAGGTGGGGAATCAGAGGCAGGGAATCAGATGTGCGGAATCAGAGATGGGGAATCAGAGGCAGGGAATCAGAATCAGAAGCAGGGAATCAGAGGCTGGGAATCAGTGGCCGGAATCAGATGCTGGGATCAGAGGCCTGGAATCAGAGGCGGGGAATCAGAGGCAGGGAATCAGATGCGGGAAATCAGAGGCCTGGAGTCAGAGGCGGGGAATCAGAGGCAGGGAATCAGATGCGGGGAATCAGAGGCGGGGAATCAGAGCTAGGGAATCAGAGGCAGGGTATTAGAGTTGGGGAATCAGAGGCGGGGAATCAGATATGGGGAAACAGAGGTGGGGAATCAGAGGCGGGGTAACAGAGGCAGGGAATCAGATATGGGGAATCAGAGGCGGGGAATAAGAGGTGGGCAATCAGAGGCGGGGAATCAGATATGGGGAAACAGAGGCGGGGAATCAGAGGCGGGAAAACAGAGGAGGGGAATTAGATATGGGGAATCACATGTGGGGAATCAGAGGTGGTGAATCTGTGATGGGGAATCACAGGCGGGGAATCAGAGGCAGGGAATAGAACGCGGGGAATCAGAGGCAGGGAATCAGAGCTGGGGAATCAGAGGCGGGGAATCATAGTTGGGAATCAGAGGCGGGGAATCAGATATGGGGAAACAGAGGCGAGGAATCAGATATGGGGAATCGGATGCAGGGAATCAGAGGCGGGGAATCAGAGCTGGGGAATCAGAGGCGGGGAATCAGAGTTGGGGCATCAAAGGTGGGGAATTAGATATAGGGAAACAGAGGCGGGGAATCAGAGGCGGGGAAACAGAGGCGGGGAAACAGAGGCAGGGAATCAGATATGGGGAATCAGAGGTGGGGAATCCGAGGTTGGGAATCAGAGGCAGGGAATCAGAGGCGGGGAATCAGAGGCGGGGAAACAGAGGCGGGGAATCAGATATGGGGAATCAGAGGTGGGGCATCAGAAGTTGTGAATCACAGATGGGGAATTAGAGGCGGGGAATCAGAGGCAGGGAATCAGACGCGGGGAATCAGAGGCGGGGATTCAGAGCTGGGGTATCAGAAGCGGGGAATCAGAGTTGGGGAATCAGAGGCGGGGAATCAGATATGGGGAATCAGAGGCAGGGAATCAGAGGCGGGGAATCAGAGGCAGGGAATCAGACGCGGGGAATCTGAGGCGGGGAATCAGAGCTGGGGAATCAGAGGTGGGGAATCAGAGTTGGGGAATCAGAGGCAGGGAATTGGATGTGCGGAATCAGAGATGGGGAATCAGAGGTGGGGAATCAGAGGCGGTGAATCAGAGATGGGGAATCAGAGGCGGGGAATCAGAGGCAGGAAATCAGACACGGGGATTCAGAGGCTGGGAATCAGACGGGGGGAATCAAAGGCGGGGAATCAGAGCTGGGGAATCTGAGGCAGGGAATCAGAGTTGGGGATTCAGAGGCAGGGAATCAGATATGGGGAAACAGAGGCGGGGAATCAGAGGCGGGAAAACAGAGGCTGGGAATTAGATATGGGGAATCAGAGGTGGGGAATCAGAGGCAGGGAATCAGATGTGCGGAATCAGAGATGGGGAATCAGAGGCAGGGAATCAGAATCAGAAGCAGGGAATCAGAGGCTGGGAATCAGTGGCCGGAATCAGATGCTGGGATCAGAGGCCTGGAATCAGAGGCGGGGAATCAGAGGCAGGGAATCAGATGCGGGAAATCAGAGGCCTGGAGTCAGAGGCGGGGAATCAGAGGCAGGGAATCAGATGCGGGGAATCAGAGGCGGGGAATCAGAGCTGGGGAATCAGAGGCAGGGTATTAGAGTTGGGGAATCAGAGGCGGGGAATCAGATATGGGGAAACAGAGGTGGGGAATCAGAGGCGGGGTAACAGAGGCAGGGAATCAGATATGGGGAATCAGAGGCAGGGAATAAGAGGTGGGCAATCAGAGGCGGGGAATCAGATATGGGGAAACAGAGGCGGGGAATCAGAGGCGGGAAAACAGAGGCGGGGAATTAGATATGGGGAATCACAGGTGGGGAATCAGAGGTGGTGAATCAGTGATGGGGAATCACAGGCGGGGAATCAGAGGCAGGGAATAGAACGCGGGGAATCAGAGGCAGGGAATCAGAGCTGGGGAATCAGAGGCGGGGAATCATAGTTGGGAATCAGAGGCGGGGAATCAGATATGGGGAAACAGAGGCGAGGAATCAGATATGGGGAATCGGATGCAGGGAATCAGAGGCGGGGAATCAGAGCTGGGGAATCAGAGGTGGGGAATCAGAGTTGGGGCATCAAAGGTGGGGAATTAGATATAGGGAAACAGAGGTGGGGAATCAGAGGCGGGGAAACAGAGGCGGGGAAACAGAGGCGGGGAATCAGATATGGGGAATCAGAGGTGGGGAATCCGAGGTTGGGAATCAGAGGCAGGGAATCAGAGGCGGGGAATCAGAGGCGGGGAAACAGAGGCGGGGAATCAGATATGGGGAATCAGAGGTGGGGCATCAGAAGTTGTGAATCACAGATGGGGAATTAGAGGCGGGGAATCAGAGGCAGGGAATCAGACGCGGGGAATCAGAGGCGGGGATTCAGAGCTGGGGTATCAGAAGCGGGGAATCAGAGTTGGGGAATCAGAGGCGGGGAATCAGATATGGGGAATCAGAGGCAGGGAATCAGAGGCGGGGAATCAGAGGCAGGGAATCAGACGCGGGGAATCTGAGGCGGGGAATCAGAGCTGGGGAATCAGAGGTGGGGAATCAGAGTTGGGGAATCAGAGGCAGGGAATTGGATGTGCGGAATCAGAGATGGGGAATCAGAGGTGGGGAATCAGAGGCGGTGAATCAGAGATGGGGAATCAGAGGCGGGGAATCAGAGGCAGGAAATCAGACACGGGGATTCAGAGGCTGGGAATCAGACGGGGGGAATCAAAGGCGGGGAATCAGAGCTGGGGAATCTGAGGCAGGGAATCAGAGTTGGGGATTCAGAGGCAGGGAATCAGATATGGGGAAACAGAGGCGGGGAATCAGAGGCGGGAAAACAGAGGCTGGGAATTAGATATGGGGAATCAGAGGTGGGGAATCAGAGGTGGGGAATCAGAGGTGGGGAATCAGAGGCGGGGAGTCAGAGGCAGGGAATCTGACGCCGGGAATCAGAGTCGGGGAATCAGAGGCGGGGAATCTGAGGCGGGGAATCAGATGCAGGGAATCAGAGGCGGGGAATCAGAGGCGGGGTATCAGAGGCGGGGAATCAGAGGCGCGGAATCAGAGGCGGGGAATCAGAGGCATGGAATCAGAGACGGGGAATCAGAGGCGGGGAATCAGAAGTGGGGAATCAGAGGTGGGAAATCAGAGGCTGGGAATCAGAGGCGGGGATTCAGAGGCGGGGAATCAGAGGCAGGGTATCAGAGGCGGGCAATCAGATGCAGGGAATCAGAGGCAGGGAATCAGAGGCAGGGAATCAGAGGCAGGGAACCTGAGATGGCGAATATGAGGTGGTGAATCAGAGGCGGGGAAACAGTCGGGTAAACAGAGGCGGGGAATCAGAGGCAGGGAATCAGCCGCGGGGAATCAGAGGCAGGGAATCAGATGAAGGGAATCTGATGCAGGGAATCTGAGGCAGGGTATCTGAGGCAGGGAATCTGTGGCAGGGAATCTGATGCGGGTTATCAGAAGGGGGAAATGAGATGTGGGAAACGAGATGCAGAGAAAGAGGCACGGAAATAGAGGCAGGGAAAGAGAGGCAGTGTATCAGAGGCGGGTAATCAGAGGCGTGGAATCAGAGGCGGGGAATCAGAGACACAGAAAGAGAGGCGTGGAATCAGAGGTGCGGAATCAGAGCCGGTGAATCTGAGCCGGGAAATCAGAAGCAGAGCAACAGAGGTGGTGAAACATGGGTGCGGAATCGGACACGGGGAATCAGAGGTGGGGACTCAGAGGCCGGGAATCAGAGGCAGGGAATCAGAGGCAGGTTATCAGAGGCAGGGAATCAGAGGTGGGAAATCAGAGGCGGGGAATCAGAGGCGGCGAATCAGAGGCGGGGAATCAGAGGCGGGGAATCAGAGGCGGAGAATCAGAGGCGGGCAATCAGATGCAGGAAATCAGAGGCAGGGAATCAGAGGCAGGGAATCAGAGGCAGGGAATCTGAGGCAGGGAATCAGAGGTGGGGAATCAGAGGCGGGGAATCAGAGGCAGGGAATCAGATGAAGGGAATCTGATGCAGGGAATCTGAGGCAGGGAATCTGAGGCAGGGAATCTGTGGCAGGGAATCTGATGCGGGTTATCAGAAGGGGGAAATGAGATGTGGGAAACGAGATGCAGAGAAAGAGGCACGGAAATAGAGGCAGGGAAAGACAGGCAGGGAATCAGAGGCGGGGAATCAGAGGTGGGGAATCAGAGGCTGGGAATCAGAGGCGGGCAATCAGAGGGGGGAATCAGAGGTGGGGAATCAGAGGCAGGGAATCAGAGGCAGGGAATCAGAGGCGGGAAATCAGAGGCGGCGAATCTGAGGCGTGGAATCAGAGGTGGGGAAAGAGATGTGGGGAAACGTAGGCCAGGAAAGTTGCGCGGAAAGGGAGGCGGTGAATCAGAGGCGGGGAATCAGAGGCGCGGAATCAGAGGCGGGGAATCAGAGGCGGGGATTCAGAGCTGGGGAATCAGAGGCGGGGAATCAGAGTTGGGGAATCAGAGGCAGGGAATCAGATATGGGGAATCAGAGGCGGGGAATCACAGGCGGGGAAACAGAGGCCGGGAATCAGATGTGGGGAATCAGAGGTGGGGAATCAGGGGCAGGGAATCAGTGGCAGGGAATCAGAGGCGGGGAATCAGAGGCGGGGAATCAAAGGCAGGGAATCAGACACGGGGAATCAGAGGCGGGGAATCAGAGATGGGGAATCAGAGGCGGGGAATCAGAGGCAGGGAATCGGATGCCGGGAATCAGAGTCGGGGAATCAGAGCTGGGGAATCAGAGGCGGGGAATCAGAGTTGGGGAATCAGAGGCGGGGAAACAGATATGGGGAAATAGAGGCGGGGAATCAGATATAGGGAATCAGAGGTGTGGAATCAGAGGTTGGGAATCAGAGGCTGGGAATCAGAGGTGGCAATCAGAGGCGGGGAATCAGATATGGGGAATCAGAGGCGGGGAATCAGAGGCTGGGAAACAGAGGCGGGGAATCAAATATAGGGAATCAGAGGTGGGGAATCAGAGGTTGTGAATCAGAGATGGTGAATCAAGGCGGGGAATCAGAGGCAGGGAATCAGACGCGGGGAATCAGAGGCGGGGATTCAGAGCTGGGGAATCAGAGGCGGGGAATCAGTGGCAGGGAATCAGAGGCGGGGAATCAGAGGCGGGGAATCAAAGGCAGGGAATCAGACACGGGGAATCAGAGGCGGGGAATCAGAGATGGGGAATCAGAGGCGGGGAATCAGAGGCAGGGAATCGGATGCCGGGAATCAGAGTCGGGGAATCAGAGCTGGGGAATCAGAGGCGGGGAATCAGAGTTGGGGAATCAGAGGCGGGGAATCAGATATGGGGAAATAGAGGCGGGGAATCAGATATGGGGAATCAGAGGTGTGGAATCAGAGGTTGGGAATCAGAGGCAGGGAATCAGAGTGGGGGAAACAGAGGCGGGGAATCAGATATGGGGAATCAGAGGTGGCGAATCAAAGGCGGTGAAACAGAGATGGGGAATCAGGGCAGGGAATCAGAGGCAGGGAATCAAACACGGGGAATCAGAGCTGGGGAATCAGAGGCGGGGAATCAGAGTTGGGAATCAGAGGCGGGGAATCAGAGGCGGGGAAACAGAGGCGGGGAATCAGATATGGGGAATCAGAGGTGGGGAATCCGAGGTTGGGAATCAGAGGCAGGGAATCAGAGGCGGAAAATCAGAGGCGGGGAATCCAGAGGAAGGGAATCAGATGTGCGGAATCGGAGATGGGGAATCAGAGGCAGGGAATCAGAGGCGGGGAATCAGAGGCGGGGAATCAGAGGCCGGGAATCAGATATGGGGAAACAGAGGCGGGGAATCCGAGTCGGGGAAACAGAGGCGGGGAATCAGATATGGGGAATCAGAGGTGGGGAATCAGAGGTTGGGAATCAGAGGCAGGGAATCAGAGGCTTGGAATCAGGTGCAGGGAATCAGATTTGGGGAATCAGAGGCGGGGACTTAGATATTGGGAAACAGAGGCGGGGAATCAGAGGCGGGGAAACCCAGGTGGGGAATCAGATATGGGGAATCAGAGGTGGGGAATCAGAGGCAAGGAATCAGATGTGCGGAATCAGAGATGGGGAATCAGAGGCAGGGAATCAGAATCAGAAGCAGGGAATCAGAGGCCGGGAATCAAAGGCCGGAATCAGATGCTGGGAATCAGAGGCGGGGAATCAGAGCTGGGGAATCAGAGGCGGGGATTCAGAGTTGGGGAATCAGAGGCGGGGAATCAGAGGCGGGGAAACAGAGGCGCGGAATCAGATATGGGGAATCAGAGGTGGGGAATCAGAGGTTGGGAATCAGAAGCAGGGAATCAGAGGCGGGGAATCAGAGGCGGGGAATCAGAGGCAGGGAATCCGATGTGCGGAATCGGAGATGGGGAATCAGAGGCGGGGAATCAGATATGGGGAATCAGAGGTGGGGAATCAGAGGTTGGGAATCAGAGGCAGGGAATCAGAGGCTGGGAATCAGATGCAGGGAATCAGATGCGGGAAATCAGAGGCGGGGAATCAGAGCTGGGGAATCAGAGGTGGGGAATCAGAGTTGGGGAATCAGAGTCGGGGACTTAGATATGGGGAAACAGAGGCGGGGAATCAGAGGCGGGGAAACAGACGCGGGGAATCAGAGGCGGGGATTCAGAGCTGGGGAATCAGAGGCGGGGAATCAGAGTTGGGGAATCAGAGGCGGGGAATCAGATATGGGTAATCAGAGGCGGGGAATCAGAGGCGGGGAAACAGAGGCAGGGAATCAGATATGGGGAATCAGAGGTGGGGTATCAGGGGCAGGGAATCAGTGGCAGGGAATCAGAGGCGGGGAATCAGAGGCGGGGAATCAGAGGCAGGGAATCAGACACGGGGAATCAGATATGGGGAAACAGAGGCGGGAAATCAGAGGCGGGCAAACAGAGGCGGGGAATTAGATATGGGGAATCAGAGGTGGGGAATCAGAGGTGGTGAATCAGAGATGGGGAATCACAGGCGGGGAATCAGAGGCAGGGAATAGAACGCGGGGAATCAGAGGCGGGGAATCAAAGCTGGGGAATCAGAGGCGGGGAATCATAGTTGGGAATCAGAGGCGGGGAATCAGATAGTGGGAAACAGAGGCGGGGAATCAAAGGCGGGGAAACAGAGGCGGGGAATCAGATATGGGGAATCAGAGGCGGGGAATCAGAGGCGGGGAATCAGAGGCGGGGAATCAAAGGCAGGGAATCAGACACGGGGAATCAGAGGCGGGGAATCAGAGATGGGGAATCAGAGGCGGGGAATCAGAGGCAGGGAATCGGATGCCGGGAATCAGAGTCGGGGAATCAGAGCTGGGGAATCAGAGGCGGGGAATCAGAGTTGGGGAATCAGAGGCGGGGAATCAGATATGGGGAAATAGAGGCGGGGAATCAGATATAGGGAATCAGAGGTGTGGAATCAGAGGTTGGGAATCAGAGGCTGGGAATCAGAGGTGGCAATCAGAGGCGGGGAATCAGATATGGGGAATCAGAGGCGGGGAATCAGAGGCTGGGAAACAGAGGCGGGGAATCAAATATAGGGAATCAGAGGTGGGGAATCAGAGGTTGTGAATCAGAGATGGTGAATCAAGGCGGGGAATCAGAGGCAGGGAATCAGACGCGGGGAATCAGAGGCGGGGATTCAGAGCTGGGGAATCAGAGGCGGGGAATCAGTGGCAGGGAATCAGAGGCGGGGAATCAGAGGCGGGGAATCAAAGGCAGGGAATCAGACACGGGGAATCAGAGGCGGGGAATCAGAGATGGGGAATCAGAGGCGGGGAATCAGAGGCAGGGAATCGGATGCCGGGAATCAGAGTCGGGGAATCAGAGCTGGGGAATCAGAGGCGGGGAATCAGAGTTGGGGAATCAGAGGCGGGGAATCAGATATGGGGAAATAGAGGCGGGGAATCAGATATGGGGAATCAGAGGTGTGGAATCAGAGGTTGGGAATCAGAGGCAGGGAATCAGAGTGGGGGAAACAGAGGCGGGGAATCAGATATGGGGAATCAGAGGTGGCGAATCAAAGGCGGTGAAACAGAGATGGGGAATCAGGGCAGGGAATCAGAGGCAGGGAATCAAACACGGGGAATCAGAGCTGGGGAATCAGAGGCGGGGAATCAGAGTTGGGAATCAGAGGCGGGGAATCAGAGGCGGGGAAACAGAGGCGGGGAATCAGATATGGGGAATCAGAGGTGGGGAATCCGAGGTTGGGAATCAGAGGTAGGGAATCAGAGGCGGAAAATCAGAGGCGGGGAATCAGAGGAAGGGAATCAGATGTGCGGAATCGGAGATGGGGAATCAGAGGCAGTGAATCAGAGGCGGGGAATCAGAGGCGGGGAATCAGAGGCCGGGAATCAGATATGGGGAAACAGAGGCGGGGAATCCGAGTCGGGGAAACAGAGGCGGGGAATCAGATATGGGGAATCAGAGGTGGGGAATCAGAGGTTGGGAATCAGAGGCAGGGAATCAGAGGCTTGGAATCAGGTGCAGGGAATCAGAATTGGGGAATCAGAGGCGGGGACTTAGATATTGGGAAACAGAGGCGGGGAATCAGAGGCGGGGAAACCCAGGTGGGGAATCAGATATGGGGAATCAGAGGTGGGGAATCAGAGGCAAGGAATCAGATGTGCGGAATCAGAGATGGGGAATCAGAGGCAGGGAATCAGAATCAGAAGCAGGGAATCAGAGGCCGGGAATCAAAGGCCGGAATCAGATGCTGGGAATCAGAGGCCTGGAATCAGAGGCGGGGAATCAGAGGCAGGGAATCAGATGCGGGGAATCAGAGGCGGGGAATCAGAGCTGGGGAATCAGAGGCGGGGATTCAGAGTTGGGGAATCAGAGGCGGGGAATCAGAGGCGGGGAAACAGAGGCGGGGAATCAGATATGGGGAATCAGAGGTGGGGAATCAGAGGTTGGGAATCAGAAGCAGGGAATCAGAGGCGGGGAATCAGAGGCGGGGAATCAGAGGCAGGGAATCCGATGTGCGGAATCGGAGATGGGGAATCAGAGGCGGGGAATCAGATATGGGGAATCAGAGGTGGGGAATCAGAGGTTGGGAATCAGAGGCAGGGAATCAGAGGCTGGGAATCAGATGCAGGGAATCAGATGCGGGAAATCAGAGGCGGGGAATCAGAGCTGGGGAATCAGAGGTGGGGAATCAGAGTTGGGGAATCAGAGTCGGGGACTTAGATATGGGGAAACAGAGGCGGGGAATCAGAGGCGGGGAAACAGACGCGGGGAATCAGAGGCGGGGATTCAGAGCTGGGGAATCAGAGGCGGGGAATCAGAGTTGGGGAATCAGAGGCGGGGAATCAGATATGGGTAATCAGAGGCGGGGAATCAGAGGCGGGGAAACAGAGGCAGGGAATCAGATATGGGGAATCAGAGGTGGGGTATCAGGGGCAGGGAATCAGTGGCAGGGAATCAGAGGCGGGGAATCAGAGGCGGGGAATCAGAGGCAGGGAATCAGACACGGGGAATCAGATATGGGGAAACAGAGGCGGGGAATCAGAGGCGGGCAAACAGAGGCGGGGAATTAGATATGGGGAATCAGAGGTGGGGAATCAGAGGTGGTGAATCAGAGATGGGGAATCACAGGCGGGGAATCAGAGGCAGGGAATAGAACGCGGGGAATCAGAGGCGGGGAATCAGAGCTGGGGAATCAGAGGCGGGGAATCATAGTTGGGAATCAGAGGCGGGGAATCAGATAGTGGGAAACAGAGGCGGGGAATCAAAGGCGGGGAAACAGAGGCGGGGAATCAGATATGGGGAATCGGATGCGGGGAATCAGAGGCGGAGTATCAGAGCTGGGGAATCAGAGGCGGGGTATCAGAGTTGGGGCATCTGAGGTGGGGAATTAGATATGGGGAAACAGAGGCGGGGAATCAGAGGCGGGGAAACAGAGGCGAGGAATCAGATATGGGGAATCAGAGGTGGGGAATCAGAGGCAGGGAATCAGATGTGCGGAATCAGAGATGGGGAATCAGAGGCAGGGAATCAGAATCAGAAGCGGGGAATCAGAGGCCGGGAATCAGAGGCCGGGATTCAGATGCCGGGAATAAGAGGCCGGGAATCAGAGGTGGGGAATCAGAGTCCGGGAATCAGAGATGGGGATTCAGAGGCGGGGAATGATATATGGGGAATCAGAGGCGGGGAATCAGAGGTGGGGTAAGAGAGGTGGGGAATCAGATATGGGGAATCAGAGGTGGCGAATCAAAGGTGGTGAATCAGAGATGGGGAATCAGAGGCCGGGAATCAGAGGCAGGGAATCAAACACGGGGAATCAGAGGCGGGGAATCAGAGCTGGGGAATCGGAGGCGGGGAATCAGAGTTGGGGAATCAGAGGCGGGGAATCAGATATGGGGAAACAGGGGCGGGGAATCAGAGGCAGGGAAACAGAGGCGGGGAATCAGATATGGGGAATCAGGGGTGGGGAATCAGAGGTTGGGAATCAGAGGCAGGGAATCAGAGGCGTGGAAACATGGCGGGGATTCAGATATGGGGAATCAGAGGTGGGGAATCAGGGGCGTGGAATCAGAGGCAGGGAATTAGATGTGGTGAATCAGAGATGGGGAATCAGAGGCAGGGAATCAGAATCAGAAGCGGGGTATCAGTGGCCGGGAATCAGAGGAAGGTAATCAGAGGCAGGGGATCAAACACGGGGAATCAGAGGCTGGGAATCAGAGCTGGGGAATCAGAGGCGGGGAATCAGAGCTGGGGAATCACAGGCGGGGAATCAGAGATGGGGAATCAAGGGGGGAATCAGAGGCAGGGAATCAGATGCGGGGAATCAGAGGCGGGGAATCATAGATGGCGAATCAGAGGCGGGGAATCAGAGGTGGGCAATCAGAGGATGGGAATCAGATATGGGGAATCAGAGGCGGAGAATCAGAGCTGGGGAATCACAGGCGGGGAATCAGAGTTGGGGAATCAGAGGCGGGGAATCAGATATGGGGAAACAGAGGCGGGAAATCAGAGGCGGTGAAACAGAGGCGGGGAATCAGATATTGGGAATCAGAGGTGGGGAATCAGAGTTGGGGAATCAGAGTCGGGGACTTAGATATGGGGAAACAGAGGCGGGGAATCAGAGGCGGGGAAACAGACGCGGGGAATCAGAGGCGGGGAATCATAGTTGGGAATCAGAGGCGGGGAATCAAAGGCGGGGAAACAGAGGCGGGGAATCAGATATGGGGAATCGGATGCGGGGAATCAGAGGCGGGGAATCAGAGCTGGGGAATCAGAGGCGGGGTATCAGAGTTGGGGCATCTGAGGTGGGGAATTAGATATGGGGAAACAGAGGCGGGGAATCAGAGGCGCGGAAACAGAGGCGAGGAATCAGATATGGGGAATCAGAGGTGGGGAATCAGAGGCAGGGAATCAGATGTGCGGAATCAGAGATGGGGAATCAGAGGCAGGGAATCAGAATCAGAAGCGGGGAATCAGAGGCCGGGAATCAGAGGCCGGGATTCAGATGCCGGGAATAAGAGGCCGGGAATCAGAGGTGGGGAATCAGAGTCCGGGAATCAGAGATGGGGATTCAGAGGCGGGGAATGATATATGGGGAATCAGAGGCGGGGAATCAGAGGTGGGGTAACAGAGGTGGGGAATCAGATATGGGGAATCAGAGGTGGCGAATCAAAGGCGGTGAATCAGAGATGGGGAATCAGAGGCGGGGAATCAGAGGCAGGGAATCAAACACGGGGAATCAGAGGCGGGGAATCAGAGCTGGGGAATCGGAGGCGGGGAATCAGAGTTGGGGAATCAGAGGCGGGGAATCAGATATGGGGAAACAGGGGCGGGGAATCAGAGGCAGGGAAACAGAGGCGGGGAATCAGATATGGGGAATCAGGGGTGGGGAATCAGAGGTTGGGAATCAGAGGCAGGGAATCAGAGGCGTGGAAACAGAGGCGGGGATTCAGATATGGGGAATCAGAGGTGGGGAATCAGGGGCGTGGAATCAGAGGCAGGGAATTAGATGTGGTGAATCAGAGATGGGGAATCAGAGGCAGGGAATCAGAATCAGAAGCGGGGTATCAGTGGCCGGGAATCAGAGGAAGGTAATCAGAGGCAGGGGATCAAACACGGGGAATCAGAGGCTGGGAATCAGAGCTGGGGAATCAGAGGCGGGGAATCAGAGCTGGGGAATCACAGGCGGGGAATCAGAGATGGGGAATCAAGGGGGGAATCAGAGGCAGGGAATCAGATGCGGGGAATCAGAGGCGGGGAATCATAGATGGCGAATCAGAGGCGGGGAATCAGAGGTGGGCAATCAGAGGATGGGAATCAGATATGGGGAATCAGAGGCGGGGAATCAGAGCTGGGGAATCACAGGCGGGGAATCAGAGTTGGGGAATCAGAGGCGGGGAATCAGATATGGGGAAACAGAGGCGGGGAATCAGAGGCGGTGAAACAGAGGCGGGGAATCAGATATTGGGAATCAGAGGTGGGGAATCAGAGGTTGGGAATCAGAGGCCTGGAATCAGAGGCGGGGAATCAGAGGCAGGGAATCAGATGCGGGGAATCAGAGGAGGGGAATCAGAGCTGGGGAATCAAAGGTGGGGAATCAGAGCTGGGGAATCAGAGGCAGGGAATCAGAGGCGGGGAATCAGATATGGGGAATCAGAGGCTGGTATTCAGAGGCGGGGAATCAGAGGCAGGGAATCAGACACGGGGAATCAGAGGTGGGGAATCAGAGATGGGGAATCAGAGGCGGGGAATCAGAGTTGGGGAATCAGAGGCAGGGAATCGGATGTGCGGAATCAGAGATGGGGAATCAGAGGTGGGGAATCAGAGGCGGTGAATCAGAGATGGGGAATCAGAGGCGGGGAATCAGAGGCAGGAAATCAGACACGGGGATTCAGAGGCTGGGAATCAGACGGGGGGAATCAAAGGCGGGGAATCAGAGCTGGGGAATCAGAGGCAGGGAATCAGAGTTGGGGATTCAGAGACGGGGAATCAGATATGGGGAAACAGAGGCGGGGAATCAGAGGCGGGCAAACAGAGGCGGGGAATTAGATATGGGGAATCAGATGTGGGGAATCAGAGGTGGTGAATCAGTGATGGGGAATCACAGGCGGGGAATCAGAGGCAGGGAATAGAACGCAGGGAATCAGAGGCAGGGAATCAGAGCTGGGGAATCAGAGGCGGGGAATCATAGTTGGGAATCAGAGGCGGGGAATCAGATATGGGGAAACAGAGGCGGGGAATCAGAGGCGGGGAAACAGAGGCGGGGAATCAGATATGGGGAATCGGATGCGGGGAATCAGAGGCGGGGAATCAGAGCTGGGGAATCAGAGGCGGGGAATCAGAGTTGGGTCATCAGAGGTGGGGAATCAGATATGGGGAATCAGAGGTGGCGAATCAAAGGCGGTGAATCAGAGATGGGGAATCAGAGGCGGGGAATCAGAGGCAGGGAATCATATGCGGGGAATCAGAGGCGGGGAATCAGAGCTGGCGAATCAGAGGCGGGGAATCAGAGGTGGGCAATCAGAGCCGGGGAATCAGATATGGGGAATCAGAGGCGGGGAATCAGAGGCGGGGAAACAGAGGTGGGGAATCAGATATGGGGAAACAGAGGTGGCGAATCAAAGGCGGTGAATCAGAGATGGGGAATCAGAGGCGGGGAATCAGAGGCAGGGAATCAAAAACGGGGAATCAGAGGCGGGGAATCAGAGCTGGGGAATCAGAGGCGGGGAAGCAGAGTAGGAGAATCAGAGGTGGGGAATCAGATATGGGGAAACAGGGGCGGGGAATCAGAGGCTGGGAAACAGAGGCGGGGAATCAGATATGGGGAATCAGAGGTGTGGAATCAGAGGTTGGGAATCAGAGGCGGGGAAACAGAGGAGGGGAATCAGATATGGGGAATCAGAGGTGGCGAATTAAAGGCGGTGAATCAGAGATGGGGAATCAGGGCAGGGAATCAGAGGCAGGGATTCAAACACGGGGAATCAGAGGCGTGGAATCAGAGCTGGGGAATCAGAGGCGGGGATTCAGAGTTGGGGAATCAGAGGCGGGGAATCAGAGGCGGGGAAACAGAGGCGGGGAATCAGATATGGGGAATCAGAGGTGGGGAATCAGAGGTTGGGAATCAGAAGCAGGGAATCAGAGGCGGGGAATCAGAGGCGGGGAAACAGAGGCGGGGAATCAGATATGGGGAATCAGAGGTGGGGAATCAGAGGTTGGGAATCAGAAGCAGGGAATCAGAGGCGGGGAAACAGAGGCGGGGAATCAGATATGGGGAATCAGAGGTGGGGAATCAGAGGTTGGGAATCAGAAGCAGGGAATCAGAGGCGGGGAATCAGAGGTGCGGAATCAGAGGTGGTGAATCAGTGATGGGGAATCACAGGCGGGGAATCAGAGGCAGGGAATAGAACGCGGGGAATCAGAGGCAGGGAATCAGAGCTGGGGAATCAGAGGCGGGGAATCATAGTTGGGAATCAGAGGCGGGGAATCAGATATGTGGAAACAGAGGCGGGGAATCAGATATGGGGAATCGGATGCAGGGAATCAGAGGCGGGGAATCAGAGCTGGGGAATCAGAGGCGGGGAATCAGAGTTGGGGCATCAAAGGTGGGGAATTAGATATAGGGAAACAGAGGCGGGGAATCAGAGGCGGGGAAACAGAGGCGGGGAAACAGAGGCGGGGAATCAGATATGGGGAATCAGAGGTGGGGAATCCGAGGTTGGGAATCAGAGGCAGGGAATCAGAGGCGGGGAATCAGAGGCGGGGAAACAGAGGCGGGGAATCAGATATGGGGAATCAGAGGTGGGGCATCAGAAGTTGTGAATCACAGATGGGGAATTAGAGGCGGGGAATCAGAGGCAGGGAATCAGACGCGGGGTATCAGAGGCGGGGATTCAGAGCTGGGGTATCAGAAGCGGGGAATCAGAGTTGGGGAATCAGAGGCGGGGAATCAGATATGGGGAATCAGAGGCAGGGAATCAGAGGCGGGGAATCAGAGGCAGGGAATCAGACGCGGGGAATCTGAGGCGGGGAATCAGAGCTGGGGAATCAGAGGTGGGGAATCAGAGTTGGGGAATCAGAGGCAGGGAATTGGATGTGCGGAATCAGAGATGGGGAATCAGAGGTGGGGAATCAGAGGCGGTGAATCAGAGATGGGGAATCAGAGGCGGGGAATCAGAGGCAGGAAATCAGACACGGGGATTCAGAGGCTGGGAATCAGACGGGGGGAATCAAAGGCGGGGAATCAGAGCTGGGGAATCTGAGGCAGGGAATCAGAGTTGGGGATTCAGAGGCAGGGAATCAGATATGGGGAAACAGAGGCGGGGAATCAGAGGCGGGAAAACAGAGGCGGGGAATTAGATATGGGGAATCAGAGGTGGGGAATCAGAGGTGGGGAATCAGAGGTGGGGAATCAGAGGCGGGGAGTCAGAGGCAGGGAATCTGACGCCGGGAATCAGAGGCGGGGAATCAGAGCTGGGGAATCAGAGGCGGGGAATCAGAGTTGGGGAATCAGAGGCGGGGAATCAGATATGGGGAAATAGAGGCGGGGAATCAGATATGGGGAATCAGAGGTGTGGAATCAGAGGTTGGGAATCAGAGGCAGGGAATCAGAGGCGGGGAAACAGAGGCGGGGAATCAGATATGGGGAATCAGAGGTGGCGAATCAAAGGCGGTGAAACAGAGATGGGGAATCAGGGCAGGTAAACATAGGCGGGGAATCAGAGGCGGGGAATCAGAGGCGGGGAATCAGAGGCGGGGAATCAGAGTCGGGGAATCAGAGGCGGGGAATCTGAGTCGGGGAATCAGATGCAGGGAATCAGAGGCGGGGAATCAGAGGCGGGGTATCAGAGGCGGGGAATATGAGGCGCGGAATCAGAGGCGGGGAATCAGAGGCGTGGAATCAGAGACGGGGAATCAGAGGCGGGGAATCAGAAGTGGGGAATCAGAGGTGGGAAATCAGAGGCTGGGAATCAGAGGCGGGGATTCAGAGGCGGGGAATCAGAGGCAGGGTATCAGAGGCGGGCAATCAGATGCAGGGAATCAGAGGCAGGGAATCAGAGGCAGAGAATCAGAGGCAGGGAACCTGAGATGGCGAATATGAGGTGGTGAATCAGAGGCGGGGAAACAGTCGGGTAAACAGAGGCGGGGAATCAGAGGCAGGGAATCAGCCGCGGGGAATCAGAGGCAGGGAATCAGATGAAGGGAATCTGATGCAGGGAATCTGAGGCAGGGTATCTGAGGCAGGGAATCTGTGGCAGGGAATCTGATGCGGGTTATCAGAAGCGGGAAATGAGATGTGGGAAACGAGATGCAGAGAAAGAGGCACGGAAATAGAGGCAGGGAAAGAGAGGCAGTGTATCAGAGGCGGGTAATCAGAGGCGTGGAATCAGAGGCGGGGAATCAGAGACACAGAAAGAGAGGCGTGGAATCAGAGGTGCGGAATCAGAGCCGGTGAATCTGAGCCGGGAAATCAGAAGCAGAGCAACAGAGGTGGTGAAACATGGGTGCGGAATCGGACACGGGGAATCAGAGGTGGGGAATCAGAGGCGGGGAATCAGATATGGGGAAACAGAGGCGGGGAATCAGAGGCGGTGAAACAGAGGCGGGGAATCAGATATTGGGAATCAGAGGTGGGGAATCAGAGGTTGGGAATCAGAGGCCTGGAATCAGAGGCGGGGAATCAGAGGCAGGGAATCAGATGCGGGGAATCAGAGGAGGGGAATCAGAGCTGGGGAATCAAAGGTGGGGAATCAGAGCTGGGGAATCAGAGGCAGGGAATCAGAGGCGGGGAATCAGATATGGGGAATCAGAGGCTGGTATTCAGAGGCGGGGAATCAGAGGCAGGGAATCAGACACGGGGAATCAGAGGTGGGGAATCAGAGATGGGGAATCAGAGGCGGGGAATCAGAGTTGGGGAATCAGAGGCAGGGAATCGGATGTGCGGAATCAGAGATGGGGAATCAGAGGTGGGGAATCAGAGGCGGTGAATCAGAGATGGGGAATCAGAGGCGGGGAATCAGAGGCAGGAAATCAGACACGGGGATTCAGAGGCTGGGAATCAGACGGGGGGAATCAAAGGCGGGGAATCAGAGCTGGGGAATCAGAGGCAGGGAATCAGAGTTGGGGATTCAGAGACGGGGAATCAGATATGGGGAAACAGAGGCGGGGAATCAGAGGCGGGCAAACAGAGGCGGGGAATTAGATATGGGGAATCAGATGTGGGGAATCAGAGGTGGTGAATCAGTGATGGGGAATCACAGGCGGGGAATCAGAGGCAGGGAATAGAACGCAGGGAATCAGAGGCAGGGAATCAGAGCTGGGGAATCAGAGGCGGGGAATCATAGTTGGGAATCAGAGGCGGGGAATCAGATATGGGGAAACAGAGGCGGGGAATCAGAGGCGGGGAAACAGAGGCGGGGAATCAGATATGGGGAATCGGATGCGGGGAATCAGAGGCGGGGAATCAGAGCTGGGGAATCAGAGGCGGGGAATCAGAGTTGGGTCATCAGAGGTGGGGAATCAGATATGGGGAATCAGAGGTGGCGAATCAAAGGCGGTGAATCAGAGATGGGGAATCAGAGGCGGGGAATCAGAGGCAGGGAATCATATGCGGGGAATCAGAGGCGGGGAATCAGAGCTGGCGAATCAGAGGCGGGGAATCAGAGGTGGGCAATCAGAGCCGGGGAATCAGATATGGGGAATCAGAGGCGGGGAATCAGAGGCGGGGAAACAGAGGTGGGGAATCAGATATGGGGAAACAGAGGTGGCGAATCAAAGGCGGTGAATCAGAGATGGGGAATCAGAGGCGGGGAATCAGAGGCAGGGAATCAAAAACGGGGAATCAGAGGCGGGGAATCAGAGCTGGGGAATCAGAGGCGGGGAAGCAGAGTAGGAGAATCAGAGGTGGGGAATCAGATATGGGGAAACAGGGGCGGGGAATCAGAGGCTGGGAAACAGAGGCGGGGAATCAGATATGGGGAATCAGAGGTGTGGAATCAGAGGTTGGGAATCAGAGGCGGGGAAACAGAGGAGGGGAATCAGATATGGGGAATCAGAGGTGGCGAATTAAAGGCGGTGAATCAGAGATGGGGAATCAGGGCAGGGAATCAGAGGCAGGGATTCAAACACGGGGAATCAGAGGCGTGGAATCAGAGCTGGGGAATCAGAGGCGGGGATTCAGAGTTGGGGAATCAGAGGCGGGGAATCAGAGGCGGGGAAACAGAGGCGGGGAATCAGATATGGGGAATCAGAGGTGGGGAATCAGAGGTTGGGAATCAGAAGCAGGGAATCAGAGGCGGGGAATCAGAGGCGGGGAAACAGAGGCGGGGAATCAGATATGGGGAATCAGAGGTGGGGAATCAGAGGTTGGGAATCAGAAGCAGGGAATCAGAGGCGGGGAAACAGAGGCGGGGAATCAGATATGGGGAATCAGAGGTGGGGAATCAGAGGTTGGGAATCAGAAGCAGGGAATCAGAGGCGGGGAATCAGAGGTGCGGAATCAGAGGTGGTGAATCAGTGATGGGGAATCACAGGCGGGGAATCAGAGGCAGGGAATAGAACGCGGGGAATCAGAGGCAGGGAATCAGAGCTGGGGAATCAGAGGCGGGGAATCATAGTTGGGAATCAGAGGCGGGGAATCAGATATGTGGAAACAGAGGCGGGGAATCAGATATGGGGAATCGGATGCAGGGAATCAGAGGCGGGGAATCAGAGCTGGGGAATCAGAGGCGGGGAATCAGAGTTGGGGCATCAAAGGTGGGGAATTAGATATAGGGAAACAGAGGCGGGGAATCAGAGGCGGGGAAACAGAGGCGGGGAAACAGAGGCGGGGAATCAGATATGGGGAATCAGAGGTGGGGAATCCGAGGTTGGGAATCAGAGGCAGGGAATCAGAGGCGGGGAATCAGAGGCGGGGAAACAGAGGCGGGGAATCAGATATGGGGAATCAGAGGTGGGGCATCAGAAGTTGTGAATCACAGATGGGGAATTAGAGGCGGGGAATCAGAGGCAGGGAATCAGACGCGGGGTATCAGAGGCGGGGATTCAGAGCTGGGGTATCAGAAGCGGGGAATCAGAGTTGGGGAATCAGAGGCGGGGAATCAGATATGGGGAATCAGAGGCAGGGAATCAGAGGCGGGGAATCAGAGGCAGGGAATCAGACGCGGGGAATCTGAGGCGGGGAATCAGAGCTGGGGAATCAGAGGTGGGGAATCAGAGTTGGGGAATCAGAGGCAGGGAATTGGATGTGCGGAATCAGAGATGGGGAATCAGAGGTGGGGAATCAGAGGCGGTGAATCAGAGATGGGGAATCAGAGGCGGGGAATCAGAGGCAGGAAATCAGACACGGGGATTCAGAGGCTGGGAATCAGACGGGGGGAATCAAAGGCGGGGAATCAGAGCTGGGGAATCTGAGGCAGGGAATCAGAGTTGGGGATTCAGAGGCAGGGAATCAGATATGGGGAAACAGAGGCGGGGAATCAGAGGCGGGAAAACAGAGGCGGGGAATTAGATATGGGGAATCAGAGGTGGGGAATCAGAGGTGGGGAATCAGAGGTGGGGAATCAGAGGCGGGGAGTCAGAGGCAGGGAATCTGACGCCGGGAATCAGAGGCGGGGAATCAGAGCTGGGGAATCAGAGGCGGGGAATCAGAGTTGGGGAATCAGAGGCGGGGAATCAGATATGGGGAAATAGAGGCGGGGAATCAGATATGGGGAATCAGAGGTGTGGAATCAGAGGTTGGGAATCAGAGGCAGGGAATCAGAGGCGGGGAAACAGAGGCGGGGAATCAGATATGGGGAATCAGAGGTGGCGAATCAAAGGCGGTGAAACAGAGATGGGGAATCAGGGCAGGTAAACATAGGCGGGGAATCAGAGGCGGGGAATCAGAGGCGGGGAATCAGAGGCGGGGAATCAGAGTCGGGGAATCAGAGGCGGGGAATCTGAGTCGGGGAATCAGATGCAGGGAATCAGAGGCGGGGAATCAGAGGCGGGGTATCAGAGGCGGGGAATATGAGGCGCGGAATCAGAGGCGGGGAATCAGAGGCGTGGAATCAGAGACGGGGAATCAGAGGCGGGGAATCAGAAGTGGGGAATCAGAGGTGGGAAATCAGAGGCTGGGAATCAGAGGCGGGGATTCAGAGGCGGGGAATCAGAGGCAGGGTATCAGAGGCGGGCAATCAGATGCAGGGAATCAGAGGCAGGGAATCAGAGGCAGAGAATCAGAGGCAGGGAACCTGAGATGGCGAATATGAGGTGGTGAATCAGAGGCGGGGAAACAGTCGGGTAAACAGAGGCGGGGAATCAGAGGCAGGGAATCAGCCGCGGGGAATCAGAGGCAGGGAATCAGATGAAGGGAATCTGATGCAGGGAATCTGAGGCAGGGTATCTGAGGCAGGGAATCTGTGGCAGGGAATCTGATGCGGGTTATCAGAAGCGGGAAATGAGATGTGGGAAACGAGATGCAGAGAAAGAGGCACGGAAATAGAGGCAGGGAAAGAGAGGCAGTGTATCAGAGGCGGGTAATCAGAGGCGTGGAATCAGAGGCGGGGAATCAGAGACACAGAAAGAGAGGCGTGGAATCAGAGGTGCGGAATCAGAGCCGGTGAATCTGAGCCGGGAAATCAGAAGCAGAGCAACAGAGGTGGTGAAACATGGGTGCGGAATCGGACACGGGGAATCAGAGGTGGGGACTCAGAGGCCGGGAATCAGAGGCAGGGAATCAGAGGCAGGTTATCAGAGGCAGGGAATCAGAGGTGGGAAATCAGAGGCGGGGAATCAGAGGCGGCGAATCAGAGGCGGGGAATCAGAGGCGGGGAATCAGAGGCGGATAATCAGAGGCAGGCAATCAGAGGCAGGAAATCAGAGGCAGGGAATCAGAGGCAGGGAATCAGAGGCAGGGAATCTGAGGCAGGGAATCAGAGGTGGGGAATCAGAGGCGGGGAATCAGAGGCAGGGAATCAGATGAAGGGAATCTGATGCAGGGAATCTGAGGCAGGGAATCTGAGGCAGGGAATCTGTGGCAGGGAATCTGATGCGGGTTATCAGAAGGGGGAAATGAGATGTGGGAAACGAGATGCAGAAAAGAGGCACGGAAATAGAGGCAGGGAAAGACAGGCAGGGAATCAGAGGCGGGGAATCAGAGGTGGGGAATCAGAGGCTGGGAATCAGAGGCGGGCAATCAGAGGGGGGAATCAGAGGTGGGGAATCAGAGGCAGGGAATCAGAGGCAGGGAATCAGAGGCGGGAAATCAGAGGCGGCGAATCTGAGGCGTGGAATCAGAGGTGGGGAAAGAGATGTGGGGAAACGTAGGCCAGGAAAGTTGCGCGGAAAGGGAGGCGGTGAATCAGAGGCGGGGAATCAGAGGCGCGGAATCAGAGGCGGGGAATCAGAGGCGGGGATTCAGAGCTGGGGAATCAGAAGCGGGGAATCAGAGTTGGGGAATCAGAGGCAGGGAATCAGATATGGGGAATCAGAGGCGGGGAATCAGAGGCGGGGAAACAGAGGCCGGGAATCAGATGTGGGGAATCAGAGGTGGGGAATCAGGGGCAGGGAATCAGTGGCAGGGAATCAGAGGCGGGGAATCAGAGGCGGGGAATCAAAGGCAGGGAATCAGACACGGGGAATCAGAGGCGGGGAATCAGAGATGGGGTATCAGAGGCGGGGAATCAGAGGCAGGGAATCGGATGCCGGGAATCAGAGTCGGGGAATCAGAGCTGGGGA
Source organism: Narcine bancroftii (assembly GCF_036971445.1). Taxonomy (NCBI): domain Eukaryota; kingdom Metazoa; phylum Chordata; class Chondrichthyes; order Torpediniformes; family Narcinidae; genus Narcine; species Narcine bancroftii. The sequence goes on along the minus strand of NC_091474.1, from coordinate 112,093,379 downwards.
ATCAGAGGCGGGGAATCAGAGTTGGGGAATCAGAGGCGGGGAATCAGATATGGGGAAATAGAGGCGGGGAATCAGATATGGGGAATCAGAGGTGTGGAATCAGAGGTTGGGAATCAGAGGCTGGGAATCAGAGGTGGCAATCAGAGGCGGGGAATCAGATATGGGGAATCAGAGGCGGGGAATCAGAGGCGGGGAAACAGAGGCGGGGAATCAAATATAGGGAATCAGAGGTGGGGAATCAGAGGTTGTGAATCAGAGATGGTGAATCAAGGCGGGGAATCAGAGGCAGGGAATCAGACGCGGGGAATCAGAGGCGGGGATTCAGAGCTGGGGAATCAGAGGCGGGGAATCAGTGGCAGGGAATCAGAGGCGGGGAATCAGAGGCGGGGAATCAAAGGCAGGGAATCAGACACGGGGAATCAGAGGCGGGGAATCAGAGATGGGGAATCAGAGGCGGGGAATCAGAGGCAGGGAATCGGATGCCGGGAATCAGAGTCGGGGAATCAGAGCTTGGGAATCAGAGGCGGGGAATCAGAGTTGGGGAATCAGAGGCGGGGAATCAGATATGGGGAAATAGAGGCGGGGAATCAGATATGGGGAATCAGAGGTGTGGAATCAGAGGTTGGGAATCAGAGGCAGGGAATCAGAGTCGGGGAAACTGAGGCGGGGAATCAGATATGGGGAATCAGAGGTGGCGAATCAAAGGCGGTGAAACAGAGATGGGGAATCAGGGCAGGGAATCAGAGGCAGGGAATCAAACACGGGGAATCAGAGCTGGGGAATCAGAGGCGGGGAATCAGAGTTGGGAATCAGAGGCGGGGAATCAGAGGCGGGGAAACAGAGGCGGGGAATCAGATATGGGGAATCAGAGGTGGGGAATCCGAGGTTGGGAATCAGAGGCAGGGAATCAGAGGCGGAAAATCAGAGGCGGGGAATCAGAGGAAGGGAATCAGATGTGCGGAATCGGAGATGGGGAATCAGAGGCAGGGAATCAGAGGCGGGGAATCAGAGGCGGGGAATCAGAGGCCGGGAATCAGATATGGGGAAACAGAGGCGGGGAATCCGAGTCGGGGAAACAGAGGCGGGGAATCAGATATGGGGAATCAGAGGTGGGGAATCAGAGGTTGGGAATCAGAGGCAGGGAATCAGAGGCTTGGAATCAGGTGCAGGGAATCAGATGCGGGGAATCAGAGGCGGGGAATCAGAGCTGGGGAATCAGAGGTGGGGAATCAGATTTGGGGAATCAGAGGCGGGGACTTAGATATTGGGAAACAGAGGCGGGGAATCAGAGGCGGGGAAACCCAGGTGGGGAATCAGATATGGGGAATCAGAGGTGGGGAATCAGAGGCAAGGAATCAGATGTGCGGAATCAGAGATGGGGAATCAGAGGCAGGGAATCAGAATCAGAAGCAGGGAATCAGAGGCCGGGAATCAAAGGCCGGAATCAGATGCTGGGAATCAGAGGCCTGGAATCAGAGGCGGGGAATCAGAGGCAGGGAATCAGATGCGGGGAATCAGAGGCGGGGAATCAGAGCTGGGGAATCAGAGGCGGGGATTCAGAGTTGGGGAATCAGAGGCGGGGAATCAGAGGCGGGGAAACAGAGGCGGGGAGTCAGATATGGGAAATCAGAGGTGGGGAATCAGAGGTTGGGAATCAGAAGCAGGGAATCAGAGGCGGGGAATCAGAGGCGGGGAATCAGAGGCAGGGAATCCGATGTGCGGAATCGGAGATGGGGAATCAGAGGCGGGGAATCAGATATGGGGAATCAGAGGTGGGGAATCAGAGGTTGGGAATCAGAGGCAGGGAATCAGAGGCTGGGAATCAGATGCAGGGAATCAGATGCGGGAAATCAGAGGCGGGGAATCAGAGCTGGGGAATCAGAGGTGGGGAATCAGAGTTGGGGAATCAGAGTCGGGGACTTAGATATGGGGAAACAGAGGCGGGGAATCAGAGGCGGGGAAACAGACGCGGGGAATCAGAGGCGGGGATTCAGAGCTGGGGAATCAGAGGCGGGGAATCAGAGTTGGGGAATCAGAGGCGGGGAATCGGATATGGGTAATCAGAGGCGGGGAATCAGAGGCGGGGAAACAGAGGAAGGGAATCAGATATGGGGAATCAGAGGTGGGGTATCAGGGGCAGGGAATCAGTGGCAGGAAATCAGAGGCGGGGAATCAGAGGCGGGGAATCAGAGGCAGGGAATCAGACACGGGGAATCAGATATGGGGAAACAGAGGCGGGGAATCAGAGGCGGGCAAACAGAGGCGGGGAATTAGATATGGGGAATCAGAGGTGGGGAATCAGAGGTGGTGAATCAGAGATGGGGAATCACAGGCGGGGAATCAGAGGCAGGGAACAGAACGCGGGGAATCAGAGGCGGGGAATCAGAGCTGGGGAATCAGAGGCGGGGAATCATAGTTGGGAATCAGAGGCGGGGAATCAGATAGGGGGAAACAGAGGCGGGGAATCAAAGGCGGGGAAACAGAGGCGGGGAATCAGATATGGGGAATCGGATGCGGGGAATCAGAGGCATGGAATCAGAGCTGGGGAATCAGAGGCGGGGTATCAGTGTTGGGGCATCTGAGGTGGGGAATTAGATATGGGGAAACAGAGGCGGGGAATCAGAGGCGGGGATTCAGAGGCGAGGAATCAGATATGGGGAATCAGAGGTGGGGAATCAGAGGCAGGGAATCAGATGTGCGGAATCAGAGATGGGGAATCAGAGGCAGGGAATAAGAATCAGAAGCGGGGAATCAGAGGCCGGGAATCAGAGGCCGGGATTCAGATGCCGGGAATAAGAGGCCGGGAATCAGAGGTGGGGAATCAGAGTCCGGGAATCAGAGATGGGGATTCAGAGGCGGGGAATGATATATGGGGAATCAGAGGCGGGGAATCAGAGGTGGGGTAACAGAGGTGGGGAATCAGATATGGGGAATCAGAGGTGGCGAATCAAAGGCGGTGAATCAGAGATGGGGAATCAGAGGCGGGGAATCAGAGGCAGGGAATCAAACACGGGGAATCAGAGGCGGGGAATCAGAGCTGGGGAATCGGAGGCGGGGAATCAGAGTTGGGGAATCAGAGGCGGGGAATCAGATATGGGGAAACAGGGGCGGGGAATCAGAGGCAGGGAAACAGAGGCGGGGAATCAGATATGGGGAATCAGGGGTGGGGAATCAGAGGTTGGGAATCAGAGGCAGGGAATCAGACGCGTGGAAACAGAGGCGGGGATTCAGATATGGGGAATCAGAGGTGGGGAATCAGGGGCGTGGAATCAGAGGCAGGGAATTAGATGTGGTGAATCAGAGATGGGGAATCAGAGGCAGGGAATCAGAATCAGAAGCGGGGTATCAGTGGCCGGGAATCAGAGGAAGGTAATCAGAGGCAGGGGATCAAACACGGGGAATCAGAGGCTGGGAATCAGAGCTGGGGAATCAGAGGCGGGGAATCAGAGCTGGGGAATCACAGGCGGGGAATCAGAGATGGGGAATCAAGGGGGGAATCAGAGGCAGGGAATCAGATGCGGGGAATCAGAGGCGGGGAATCATAGATGGCGAATCAGAGGCGGGGAATCAGAGGTGGGCAATCAGAGGATGGGAATCAGATATGGGGAATCAGAGGCGGGGAATCAGAGCTGGGGAATCACAGGCGGGGAATCAGAGTTGGGGAATCAGAGGCGGGGAATCAGATATGGGGAAACAGAGGCGGGGAATCAGAGGCGGTGAAACAGAGGCGGGGAATCAGATATTGGGAATCAGAGGTGGGGAATCAGAGTTGGGGAATCAGAGTCGGGGACTTAGATATGGGGAAACAGAGGCGGGGAATCAGAGGCGGGGAAACAGACGCGGGGAATCAGAGGCGGGGAATCATAGTTGGGAATCAGAGGCGGGGAATCAAAGGCGGGGAAACAGAGGCGTGGAATCAGATATGGGGAATCGGATGCGGGGAATCAGAGGCGGGGAATCAGAGCTGGGGAATCAGAGGCGGGGTATCAGAGTTGGGGCATCTGAGGTGGGGAATTAGATATGGGGAAACAGAGGCGGGGAATCAGATGCGCGGAAACAGAGGCGAGGAATCAGATATGGGGAATCAGAGGTGGGGAATCAGAGGCAGGGAATCAGATGTGCGGAATCAGAGATGGGGAATCAGAGGCAGGGAATCAGAATCAGAAGCGGGGAATCAGAGGCCTGGAATCAGAGGCCGGGATTCAGATGCCGGGAATAAGAGGCCGGGAATCAGAGGTGGGGAGTCAGAGTCCGGGAATCAGAGATGGGGATTCAGAGGCGGGGAATGATATATGGGGAATCAGAGGCGGGGAATCAGAGGTGGGGTAACAGAGGTGGGGAATCAGATATGGGGAATCAGAGGTGGCGAATCAAAGGCGGTGAATCAGAGATGGGGAATCAGAGGCAGGGAATCAGAGGCAGGGAATCAAACACGGGGAATCAGAGGCGGGGAATCAGAGCTGGGGAATCGGAGGCGGGGAATCAGAGTTGGGGAATCAGAGGTGGGGAATCAGATATGGGGAAACAGGGGCGGGGAATCAGAGGCAGGGAAACAGAGGCGGGGAATCAGATATGGGGAATCAGGGGTGGGGAATCAGAGGTTGGGAATCAGAGGCAGGGAATCAGAGGCGTGGAAACAGAGGCGGGGATTCAGATATGGGGAATCAGAGGTGGGGAATCAGGGGCGTGGAATCAGAGGCAGGGAATTAGATGTGGTGAATCAGAGATGGGGAATCAGAGGCAGGGAATCAGAATCAGAAGTGGGGTATCAGTGGCCGGGAATCAGAGGAAGGTAATCAGAGGCAGGGGATCAAACACGGGGAATCAGAGGCTGGGAATCAGAGCTGGGGAATCACAGGCGGGGAATCAGAGATGGGGAATCAAGGGGGGAATCAGAGGCAGGGAATCAGATGCGGGGAATCAGACGCGGGGAATCATAGATGGTGAATCAGAGGCGGGGAATCAGAGGTGGGCAATCAGAGGATGGGAATCAGATATGGGGAATCAGAGGCGGGGAATCAGAGCTGGGGAATCACAGGCGGGGAATCAGAGTTGGGGAATCAGAGGCGGGGAATCAGATATGGGGAAACAGAGGCGGGGAATCAGAGGCGGTGAAACAGAGGCGGGGAATCAGATATTGGGAATCAGAGGTGGGGAATCAGAGGTTGGGAATCAGAGGCCTGGAATCAGAGGCGGGGAATCAGAGGCAGGGAATCAGATGCGGGGAATCAGAGGCAGGGAATCAGATGCGGGGAATCAGAGGAGGGGAATCAGAGCTGGGGAATCAGAGGCGGGGTATTAGAGTTGGGGAATCAGAGGCGGGGAATCAGACGCGGGGAATCAGAGGGGGGGAATCATAGCTGGCGAATCAGAGGCGGGGAATCAGAGGTGGGCAATCAGAGGCCGGGAATCAGAGGTGGTGAATCAGAGATGGGGAATCAGAGGCGGGGAATCAGTGGCAGGGAATCAGATATGGGGAATCAGAGGCGTGGAATCAGAGGCAGGGAATCAGACACGGGGAATCAGACACGGGGAATCAGAGGTGGGGAATCAGAGATGGGGAATCAGAGGCGGTGAATCAGAGATGGGGAATCAGAGGCGGGGAATCAGAGGCAGGAAATCAGACACGGGGATTCAGAGGCTGGGAATCAGACGGGGGGAATCAAAGGCGGGGAATCAGAGCTGGGGAATCAGAGGCAGGGAATCAGAGGCGGGGAATCAGATATGGGGAATCAGAGGCTGGTATTCAGAGGCGGGGAATCAGAGGCAGGGAATCAGACACGGGGAATCAGAGGTGGGGAATCAGAGATGGGGAATCAGAGGCGGGGAATCAGAGTTGGGGAATCAGAGGCAGGGAATCGGATGTGCGGAATCAGAGATGGGGAATCAGAGGTGGGGAATCAGAGGCGGTGAATCAGAGATGGGGAATCACAGGCGGGGAATCAGAGGCAGGAAATCAGACATGGGGATTCAGAGGCTGGGAATCAGACGGGGGGAATCAAAGGCGGGGAATCAGAGCTGGGGAATCAGAGGGAGGGAATCAGAGTTGGGGATTCAGAGACGGGGAATCAGATATGGGGAAACAGAGGCGGGGAATCAGAGGCGGGCAAACAGAGGCGGGGAATTAGATATGGGGAATCAGATGTGGGGAATCAGAGGTGGTGAATCAGTGATGGGGAATCACAGGCGGGGAATCAGAGGCAGGGAATAGAACGCATGGAATCAGAGGCAGGGAATCAGAGCTGGGGAATCAGAGGCGGGGAATCATAGTTGGGAATCAGAGGCGGGGAATCAGATATGGGGAAACAGAGGTGGGGAATCAGAGGCGGGGAAACAGAGGCGGGGAATCAGATATGGGGAATCGGATGCGGGGAATCAGAGGCGGGGAATCAGAGCTGGGGAATCAGAGGCGGGGAATCAGAGTTGGGGCATCGAGGTGGGGAATCAGATATGGGGAATCAGAGGTGGCGAATCAAAGGCGGTGAATCAGAGATGGGGAATCAGAGGCGGGGAATCAGAGGCAGGGAATCAGATGCGGGGAATCAGAGGCAGGGAATCAGAGCTGGCGAATCAGAGGCGGGGAATCAGAGGTGGGCAATCAGAGCCGGGGAATCAGATATGGGGAATCAGAGGCGGGGAATCAGAGGCGGGGAAACAGAGGTGGGGAATCAGATATGGGGAAACAGAGGTGGCGAATCAAAGGCGGTGAATCAGAGATGGAGAATCAGAGGCGGGGAATCAGAGGCAGGGAATCAAAAACGGGGAATCAGAGGCGGGGAATCAGAGCTGGGGAATCAGAGGCGGGGAAGCAGAGTAGGAGAATCAGAGGTGGGGAATCAGATATGGGGAAACAGGGGCGGGGAATCAGAGGCTGGGACACAGAGGCGGGGAATCAGATATGGGGAATCAGAGGTGTGGAATCAGAGGTTGGGAATCAGAGGCGGGGAAACAGAGGAGGGGAATCAGATATGGGGAATCAGAGGTGGCGAATTAAAGGCGGTGAATCAGAGATGGGGAATCAGGGCAGGGAATCAGAGGCAGGGAATCAAACACGGGGAGTCAGAGGCGTGGAATCAGAGCTGGGGAATCAGAGGCGGGGATTCAGAGTTGGGGAATCAGAGGCGGGGAATCAGAGGCGGGGAAACAGATGCGGGGAATCAGATATGGGGAATCAGAGGTGGGGAATCAGAGGTTGGGAATCAGAAGCAGGGAATCAGAGGCGGGGAATCAGAGGCGGGGAATCAGAGGCAGGAAATCCGATGTGCGGAGTCGGAGATGGGGAATCAGAGGCAGGGAATCAGAGGCGGGGAATCAGAGGCGGGGAATCAGAGGCCGGGAATCAGATATGGGGAAACAGAGGCGGGGAATCAGAGGCGGGGAAACAGAGGCGGGGAATCAGATATGGGGAATCAGAGGTGGCGAATCAAAGGCGGTGAATCAGATATGGGGAAATAGAGGCGGGGAATCAGATATGGGGAATCAGAGGTGTGGAATCAGAGTTTGGGAATCAGAGGCAGGGAATCAGAGGCGGGGAAACAGAGGCGGGGAATCAGATATGGGGAATCAGAGGTGGCGAATCAAAGGTGGTGAAACAGAGATGGGGAATCAGGGCAGGGAATCAGAGGCAGGGAATCAGAGCTGGGGAAACAGAGGCGGGGAATCAGATATGGGGAATCAGAGGTGGGGAATCAGGGGCGGGGAATCAGTGGCAGGGAATCAGAGCTGGGGAATCAGAGGTGGGGAATCAGAGCTGGGGAAACAGAGGCGGGGAATCAGATATTGGGAATCAGAGGTGGGGAATCAGGGGCGGGGAATCAGTGGCAGGGAATCAGAGGCCGGGAATAAAAGGCGGGGAATCAGAGCTGGGGAATCAGAGGCGGGGAATCAGAGATGGGGAATCAGAGGAGGGGAATCAGATATGGGGAAACAGAGGCCGGGAATCAGAGGCAGGGAAACAGAGGCGGGGAATCAGATATGGGGAATCAGAGGTGGGGAATTAGAGGTTGCGAATCAGAGGCGGGGAATCAGAGGCGGGGAATCAGAGGCAGGGAATCGGATGTGCGGAATCAGAGATTGGGAATCAGAGGTGGGGATTCAGAGGTGGTGAATCAGAGAAGGGGAATCAGAGGCTGGGAATCAGAGGCAGGGAATCAGACGCAGGAAATCAGAGGCGGGGAATCATAGCTGGCGAATTAGAGGAGGGGAATCAGAGTTGGGGAATCAGAGGCGGGGAATCAGATATGGGGAAACAGAGGCGGGGAATCAGAGGCGGGGAAACAGAGGCGGGTAATCAGATATGGGGAATCAGAGGTGGGGAATCAGAGGCAGGGAATCAGATGTGCGGAATCAGAGATGGGGAATCAGAGGCAGGGAATCAGAATCAGAAGCAGGGAATCAGAGGCTGGGAATCAGTGGCCGGAATCAGATGCTGGGATCAGAGGCCTGGAATCAGAGGCGGGGAATCAGAGGCAGGGAATCAGATGCGGGAAATCAGAGGCCTGGAGTCAGAGGCGGGGAATCAGAGGCAGGGAATCAGATGCGGGGAATCAGAGGCGGGGAATCAGAGCTGGGGAATCAGAGGCAGGGTATTAGAGTTGGGGAATCAGAGGCGGGGAATCAGATATGGGGAAACAGAGGTGGGGAATCAGAGGCGGGGTAACAGAGGCAGGGAATCAGATATGGGGAATCAGAGGCGGGGAATAAGAGGTGGGCAATCAGAGGCGGGGAATCAGATATGGGGAAACAGAGGCGGGGAATCAGAGGCGGGAAAACAGAGGCGGGGAATTAGATATGGGGAATCACAGGTGGGGAATCAGAGGTGGTGAATCAGTGATGGGGAATCACAGGCGGGGAATCAGAGGCAGGGAATAGAACGCGGGGAATCAGAGGCAGGGAATCAGAGCTGGGGAATCAGAGGCGGGGAATCATAGTTGGGAATCAGAGGCGGGGAATCAGATATGGGGAAACAGAGGCGAGGAATCAGATATGGGGAATCGGATGCAGGGAATCAGAGGCGGGGAATCAGAGCTGGGGAATCAGAGGCGGGGAATCAGAGTTGGGGCATCAAAGGTGGGGAATTAGATATAGGGAAACAGAGGCGGGGAATCAGAGGCGGGGAAACAGAGGCGGGGAAACAGAGGCGGGGAATCAGATATGGGGAATCAGAGGTGGGGAATCCGAGGTTGGGAATCAGAGGCAGGGAATCAGAGGCGGGGAATCAGAGGCGGGGAAACAGAGGCGGGGAATCAGATATGGGGAATCAGAGGTGGGGCATCAGAAGTTGTGAATCACAGATGGGGAATTAGAGGCGGGGAATCAGAGGCAGGGAATCAGACGCGGGGAATCAGAGGTGGTGATTCAGAGCTGGGGTATCAGAAGCGGGGAATCAGAGTTGGGGAATCAGAGGCGGGGAATCAGATATGGGGAATCAGAGGCAGGGAATCAGAGGCGGGGAATCAGAGGCAGGGAATCAGACGCGGGGAATCTGAGGTGGGGAATCAGAGCTGGGGAATCAGAGGTGGGGAATCAGAGTTGGGGAATCAGAGGCAGGGAATTGGATGTGCGGAATCAGAGATGGGGAATCAGAGGTGGGGAATCAGAGGCGGTGAATCAGAGATGGGGAATCAGAGGCGGGGAATCAGAGGCAGGAAATCAGACACGGGGATTCAGAGGCTGGGAATCAGACGGGGGGAATCAAAGGCGGGGAATCAGAGCTGGGGAATCTGAGGCAGGGAATCAGAGTTGGGGATTCAGAGGCAGGGAATCAGATATGGGGAAACAGAGGCGGGGAATCAGAGGCGGGAAAACAGAGGCTGGGAATTAGATATGGGGAATCAGAGGTGGGGAATCACAGGTGGGGAATCAGAGGTGGGGAATCAGAGGCGGGGAGTCAGAGGCAGGGAATCTGACGCCGGGAATCAGAGTCGGGGAATCAGAGGCGGGGAATCTGAGGCGGGGAATCAGATGCAGGGAATCAGAGGCGGGGAATCAGAGGCGGGGTATCAGAGGCGGGGAATCAGAGGCGCGGAATCAGAGGCGGGGAATCAGAGGCATGGAATCAGAGACGGGGAATCAGAGGCGGGGAATCAGAAGTGGGGAATCAGAGGTGGGAAATCAGAGGCTGGGAATCAGAGGCGGGGATTCAGAGGCGGGGAATCAGAGGCAGGGTATCAGAGGCGGGCAATCAGATGCAGGGAATCAGAGGCAGGGAATCAGAGGCAGGGAATCAGAGGCAGGGAACCTGAGATGGCGAATATGAGGTGGTGAATCAGAGGCGGGGAAACAGTCGGGTAAACAGAGGCGGGGAATCAGAGGCAGGGAATCAGCCGCGGGGAATCAGAGGCAGGGAATCAGATGAAGGGAATCTGATGCAGGGAATCTGAGGCAGGGTATCTGAGGCAGGGAATCTGTGGCAGGGAATCTGATGCGGGTTATCAGAAGGGGGAAATGAGATGTGGGAAACGAGATGCAGAGAAAGAGGCACGGAAATAGAGGCAGGGAAAGAGAGGCAGTGTATCAGAGGCGGGTAATCAGAGGCGTGGAATCAGAGGCGGGGAATCAGAGACACAGAAAGAGAGGCGTGGAATCAGAGGTGCGGAATCAGAGCCGGTGAATCTGAGCCGGGAAATCAGAAGCAGAGCAACAGAGGTGGTGAAACATGGGTGCGGAATCGGACACGGGGAATCAGAGGTGGGGACTCAGAGGCCGGGAATCAGAGGCAGGGAATCAGAGGCAGGTTATCAGAGGCAGGGAATCAGAGGTGGGAAATCAGAGGCGGGGAATCAGAGGCGGCGAATCAGAGGCGGGGAATCAGAGGCGGGGAATCAGAGGCGGAGAATCAGAGGCGGGCAATCAGATGCAGGAAATCAGAGGCAGGGAATCAGAGGCAGGGAATCAGAGGCAGGGAATCTGAGGCAGGGAATCAGAGGTGGGGAATCAGAGGCGGGGAATCAGAGGCAGGGAATCAGATGAAGGGAATCTGATGCAGGGAATCTGAGGCAGGGAATCTGAGGCAGGGAATCTGTGGCAGGGAATCTGATGCGGGTTATCAGAAGGGGGAAATGAGATGTGGGAAACGAGATGCAGAGAAAGAGGCACGGAAATAGAGGCAGGGAAAGACAGGCAGGGAATCAGAGGCGGGGAATCAGAGGTGGGGAATCAGAGGCTGGGAATCAGAGGCGGGCAATCAGAGGGGGGAATCAGAGGTGGGGAATCAGAGGCAGGGAATCAGAGGCAGGGAATCAGAGGCGGGAAATCAGAGGCGGCGAATCTGAGGCGTGGAATCAGAGGTGGGGAAAGAGATGTGGGGAAACGTAGGCCAGGAAAGTTGCGCGGAAAGGGAGGCGGTGAATCAGAGGCGGGGAATCAGAGGCGCGGAATCAGAGGCGGGGAATCAGAGGCGGGGATTCAGAGCTGGGGAATCAGAGGCGGGGAATCAGAGTTGGGGAATCAGAGGCAGGGAATCAGATATGGGGAATCAGAGGCGGGGAATCACAGGCGGGGAAACAGAGGCCGGGAATCAGATGTGGGGAATCAGAGGTGGGGAATCAGGGGCAGGGAATCAGTGGCAGGGAATCAGAGGCGGGGAATCAGAGGCGGGGAATCAAAGGCAGGGAATCAGACACGGGGAATCAGAGGCGGGGAATCAGAGATGGGGAATCAGAGGCGGGGAATCAGAGGCAGGGAATCGGATGCCGGGAATCAGAGTCGGGGAATCAGAGCTGGGGAATCAGAGGCGGGGAATCAGAGTTGGGGAATCAGAGGCGGGGAATCAGATATGGGGAAATAGAGGCGGGGAATCAGATATGGGGAATCAGAGGTGTGGAATCAGAGGTTGGGAATCAGAGGCTGGGAATCAGAGGTGGCAATCAGAGGCGGGGAATCAGATATGGGGAATCAGAGGCGGGGAATCAGAGGCTGGGAAACAGAGGCGGGGAATCAAATATAGGGAATCAGAGGTGGGGAATCAGAGGTTGTGAATCAGAGATGGTGAATCAAGGCGGGGAATCAGAGGCAGGGAATCAGACGCGGGGAATCAGAGGCGGGGATTCAGAGCTGGGGAATCAGAGGCGGGGAATCAGTGGCAGGGAATCAGAGGCGGGGAATCAGAGGCGGGGAATCAAAGGCAGGGAATCAGACACGGGGAATCAGAGGCGGGGAATCAGAGATGGGGAATCAGAGGCGGGGAATCAGAGGCAGGGAATCGGATGCCGGGAATCAGAGTCGGGGAATCAGAGCTTGGGAATCAGAGGCGGGGAATCAGAGTTGGGGAATCAGAGGCGGGGAATCAGATATGGGGAAATAGAGGCGGGGAATCAGATATGGGGAATCAGAGGTGTGGAATCAGAGGTTGGGAATCAGAGGCAGGGAATCAGAGTCGGGGAAACAGAGGCGGGGAATCAGATATGGGGAATCAGAGGTGGCGAATCAAAGGCGGTGAAACAGAGATGGGGAATCAGGGCAGGGAATCAGAGGCAGGGAATCAAACACGGGGAATCAGAGCTGGGGAATCAGAGGCGGGGAATCAGAGTTGGGAATCAGAGGCGGGGAATCAGAGGCGGGGAAACAGAGGCGGGGAATCAGATATGGGGAATCAGAGGTGGGGAATCCGAGGTTGGGAATCAGAGGCAGGGAATCAGAGGCGGAAAATCAGAGGCGGGGAATCAGAGGAAGGGAATCAGATGTGCGGAATCGGAGATGGGGAATCAGAGGCAGGGAATCAGAGGCGGGGAATCAGAGGCGGGGAATCAGAGGCCGGGAATCAGATATGGGGAAACAGAGGCGGGGAATCCGAGTCGGGGAAACAGAGGCGGGGAATCAGATATGGGGAATCAGAGGTGGGGAATCAGAGGTTGGGAATCAGAGGCAGGGAATCAGAGGCTTGGAATCAGGTGCAGGGAATCAGATTTGGGGAATCAGAGGCGGGGACTTAGATATTGGGAAACAGAGGCGGGGAATCAGAGGCGGGGAAACCCAGGTGGGGAATCAGATATGGGGAATCAGAGGTGGGGAATCAGAGGCAAGGAATCAGATGTGCGGAATCAGAGATGGGGAATCAGAGGCAGGGAATCAGAATCAGAAGCAGGGAATCAGAGGCCGGGAATCAAAGGCCGGAATCAGATGCTGGGAATCAGAGGCCTGGAATCAGAGGCGGGGAATCAGAGGCAGGGAATCAGATGCGGGGAATCAGAGGCGGGGAATCAGAGCTGGGGAATCAGAGGCGGGGATTCAGAGTTGGGGAATCAGAGGCGGGGAATCAGAGGCGGGGAAACAGAGGCGGGGAATCAGATATGGGGAATCAGAGGTGGGGAATCAGAGGTTGGGAATCAGAAGCAGGGAATCAGAGGCGGGGAATCAGAGGCGGGGAATCAGAGGCAGGGAATCCGATGTGCGGAATCGGAGATGGGGAATCAGAGGCGGGGAATCAGATATGGGGAATCAGAGGTGGGGAATCAGAGGTTGGGAATCAGAGGCAGGGAATCAGAGGCTGGGAATCAGATGCAGGGAATCAGATGCGGGAAATCAGAGGCGGGGAATCAGAGCTGGGGAATCAGAGGTGGGGAATCAGAGTTGGGGAATCAGAGTCGGGGACTTAGATATGGGGAAACAGAGCGGGGAATCAGAGGCGGGGAAACAGACGCGGGGAATCAGAGGCGGGGATTCAGAGCTGGGGAATCAGAGGCGGGGAATCAGAGTTGGGGAATCAGAGGCGGGGAATCAGATATGGATAATCAGAGGCGGGGAATCAGAGGCGGGGAAACAGAGGCAGGGAATCAGATATGGGGAATCAGAGGTGGGGTATCAGGGGCAGGGAATCAGTGGCAGGGAATCAGAGGCGGGGAATCAGAGGCGGGGAATCAGAGGCAGGGAATCAGACACGGGGAATCAGATATGGGGAAACAGAGGCGGGGAATCAGAGGCGGGCAAACAGAGGCGGGGAATTAGATATGGGGAATCAGAGGTGGGGAATCAGAGGTGGTGAATCAGAGATGGGGAATCACAGGCGGGGAATCAGAGGCAGGGAATAGAACGCGGGGAATCAGAGGCGGGGAATCAGAGCTGGGGAATCAGAGGCGGGGAATCATAGTTGGGAATCAGAGGCGGGGAATCAGATAGTGGGAAACAGAGGCGGGGAATCAAAGGCGGGGAAACAGAGGCGGGGAATCAGATATGGGGAATCGGATGCGGGGAATCAGAGGCGGGGAATCAGAGCTGGGGAATCAGAGGCGGGGTATCAGAGTTGGGGCATCTGAGGTGGGGAATTAGATATGGGGAAACAGAGGCGGGGAATCAGAGGCGGGGAAACAGAGGCGAGGAATCAGATATGGGGAATCAGAGGTGGGGAATCAGAGGCAGGGAATCAGATGTGCGGAATCAGAGATGGGGAATCAGAGGCAGGGAATCAGAATCAGAAGCGGGGAATCAGAGGCCGGGAATCAGAGGCCGGGATTCAGATGCCGGGAATAAGAGGCCGGGAATCAGAGGTGGGGAATCAGAGGTGGGGAATCAGGGGCGTGGAATCAGAGGCAGGGAATTAGATGTGGTGAATCAGAGATGGGGAATCAGAGGCAGGGAATCAGAATCAGAAGCGGGGTATCAGTGGCCGGGAATCAGAGGAAGGTAATCAGAGGCAGGGGATCAAACACGGGGAATCAGAGGCTGGGAATCAGAGCTGGGGAATCAGAGGCGGGGAATCAGAGCTGGGGAATCACAGGCGGGGAATCAGAGATGGGGAATCAAGGGGGGAATCAGAGGCAGGGAATCAGATGCGGGGAATCAGAGGCGGGGAATCATAGATGGCGAATCAGAGGCGGGGAATCAGAGGTGGGCAATCAGAGGATGGGAATCAGATATGGGGAATCAGAGGCGGAGAATCAGAGCTGGGGAATCACAGGCGGGGAATCAGAGTTGGGGAATCAGAGGCGGGGAATCAGATATGGGGAAACAGAGGCGGGAAATCAGAGGCGGTGAAACAGAGGCGGGGAATCAGATATTGGGAATCAGAGGTGGGGAATCAGAGTTGGGGAATCAGAGTCGGGGACTTAGATATGGGGAAACAGAGGCGGGGAATCAGAGGCGGGGAAACAGACGCGGGGAATCAGAGGTTGGGAATCATAGTTGGGAATCAGAGGCGGGGAATCAAAGGCGGGGAAACAGAGGCGGGGAATCAGATATGGGGAATCGGATGCGGGGAATCAGAGGCGGGGAATCAGAGCTGGGGAATCAGAGGCGGGGTATCAGAGTTGGGGCATCTGAGGTGGGGAATTAGATATGGGGAAACAGAGGCGGGGAATCAGAGGCGCGGAAACAGAGGCGAGGAATCAGATATGGGGAATCAGAGGTGGGGAATCAGAGGCAGGGAATCAGATGTGCGGAATCAGAGATGGGGAATCAGAGGCAGGGAATCAGAATCAGAAGCGGGGAATCAGAGGCCGGGAATCAGAGGCCGGGATTCAGATGCCGGGAATAAGAGGCCGGGAATCAGAGGTGGGGAATCAGAGTCCGGGAATCAGAGATGGGGATTCAGAGGCGGGGAATGATATATGGGGAATCAGAGGCGGGGAATCAGAGGTGGAGTAACAGAGGTGGGGAATCAGATATGGGGAATCAGAGGTGGCGAATCAAAGGCGGTGAATCAGAGATGGGGAATCAGAGGCGGGGAATCAGAGGCAGGGAATCAAACACGGGGAATCAGAGGCGGGGAATCAGAGCTGGGGAATCGGAGGCGGGGAATCAGAGTTGGGGAATCAGGGGTGGGGAATCAGAGGTTGGGAATCAGAGGCAGGGAATCAGAGGCGTGGAAACAGAGGCGGGGATTCAGATATGGGGAATCAGAGGTGGGGAATCAGGGGCGTGGAATCAGAGGCAGGGAATTAGATGTGGTTAATCAGAGATGGGGAATCAGAGGCAGGGAATCAGAATCAGAAGCGGGGTATCAGTGGCCGGGAATCAGAGGAAGGTAATCAGAGGCAGGGGATCAAACACGGGGAATCAGAGGCTGGGAATCAGAGCTGGGGAATCAGAGGCGGGGAATCAGAGCTGGGGAATCACAGGCGGGGAATCAGAGATGGGGAATCAAGGGGGGAATCAGAGGCAGGGAATCAGATGCGGGGAATCAGAGGCGGGGAATCATAGATGGCGAATCAGAGGCGGGGAATCAGAGGTGGGCAATCAGAGAATGGGAATCAGATATGGGGAATCAGAGGCGGGGAATCAGAGCTGGGGAATCACATGCGGGGAATCAGAGTTGGGGAATCAGAGGCGGGGAATCAGATATGGGGAAACAGAGGCGGGGAATCAGAGGCGGTGAAACAGAGGCGGGGAATCAGATATTGGGAATCAGAGGTGGGGAATCAGAGGTTGGGAATCAGAGGCCTGGAATCAGAGGCGGGGAATCAGAGGCAGGGATTCAGATGCGGGGAATCAGAGGAGGGGAATCAGAGCTGGGGAATCAAAGGTGGGGAATCAGAGCTGGGGAATCAGAGGCAGGGAATCAGAGGCGGGGAATCAGATATGGGGAATCAGAGGCTGGTATTCAGAGGCGGGGAATCAGAGGCAGGGAATCAGACACGGGGAATCAGAGGTGGGGAATCAGAGATGGGGAATCAGAGGCGGGGAATCAGAGTTGGGGAATCAGAGGCAGGGAATCGGATGTGCGGAATCAGAGATGGGGAATCAGAGGCGGGGAATCAGAGGCGGGGAATCAGAGGCCGGGAATCAGATATGGGGAAACAGAGGCGGGGAATCCGAGTCGGGGAAACAGAGGCGGGGAATCAGATATGGGGAATCAGAGGTGGGGAATCAGAGGTTGGGAATCAGAGGCAGGGAATCAGAGGCTTGGAATCAGGTGCAGGGAATCAGATTTGGGGAATCAGAGGCGGGGACTTAGATATTGGGAAACAGAGGCGGGGAATCAGAGGCGGGGAAACCCAGGTGGGGAATCAGATATGGGGAATCAGAGGTGGGGAATCAGAGGCAAGGAATCAGATGTGCGGAATCAGAGATGGGGAATCAGAGGCAGGGAATCAGAATCAGAAGCAGGGAATCAGAGGCCGGGAATCAAAGGCCGGAATCAGATGCTGGGAATCAGAGGCCTGGAATCAGAGGCGGGGAATCAGAGGCAGGGAATCAGATGCGGGGAATCAGAGGCGGGGAATCAGAGCTGGGGAATCAGAGGCGGGGATTCAGAGTTGGGGAATCAGAGGCGGGGAATCAGAGGCGGGGAAACAGAGGCGGGGAATCAGATATGGGGAATCAGAGGTGGGGAATCAGAGGTTGGGAATCAGAAGCAGGGAATCAGAGGCGGGGAATCAGAGGCGGGGAATCAGAGGCAGGGAATCCGATGTGCGGAATCGGAGATGGGGAATCAGAGGCGGGGAATCAGATATGGGGAATCAGAGGTGGGGAATCAGAGGTTGGGAATCAGAGGCAGGGAATCAGAGGCTGGGAATCAGATGCAGGGAATCAGATGCGGGAAATCAGAGGCGGGGAATCAGAGCTGGGGAATCAGAGGTGGGGAATCAGAGTTGGGGAATCAGAGTCGGGGACTTAGATATGGGGAAACAGAGCGGGGAATCAGAGGCGGGGAAACAGACGCGGGGAATCAGAGGCGGGGATTCAGAGCTGGGGAATCAGAGGCGGGGAATCAGAGTTGGGGAATCAGAGGCGGGGAATCAGATATGGATAATCAGAGGCGGGGAATCAGAGGCGGGGAAACAGAGGCAGGGAATCAGATATGGGGAATCAGAGGTGGGGTATCAGGGGCAGGGAATCAGTGGCAGGGAATCAGAGGCGGGGAATCAGAGGCGGGGAATCAGAGGCAGGGAATCAGACACGGGGAATCAGATATGGGGAAACAGAGGCGGGGAATCAGAGGCGGGCAAACAGAGGCGGGGAATTAGATATGGGGAATCAGAGGTGGGGAATCAGAGGTGGTGAATCAGAGATGGGGAATCACAGGCGGGGAATCAGAGGCAGGGAATAGAACGCGGGGAATCAGAGGCGGGGAATCAGAGCTGGGGAATCAGAGGCGGGGAATCATAGTTGGGAATCAGAGGCGGGGAATCAGATAGTGGGAAACAGAGGCGGGGAATCAAAGGCGGGGAAACAGAGGCGGGGAATCAGATATGGGGAATCGGATGCGGGGAATCAGAGGCGGGGAATCAGAGCTGGGGAATCAGAGGCGGGGTATCAGAGTTGGGGCATCTGAGGTGGGGAATTAGATATGGGGAAACAGAGGCGGGGAATCAGAGGCGGGGAAACAGAGGCGAGGAATCAGATATGGGGAATCAGAGGTGGGGAATCAGAGGCAGGGAATCAGATGTGCGGAATCAGAGATGGGGAATCAGAGGCAGGGAATCAGAATCAGAAGCGGGGAATCAGAGGCCGGGAATCAGAGGCCGGGATTCAGATGCCGGGAATAAGAGGCCGGGAATCAGAGGTGGGGAATCAGAGGTGGGGAATCAGGGGCGTGGAATCAGAGGCAGGGAATTAGATGTGGTGAATCAGAGATGGGGAATCAGAGGCAGGGAATCAGAATCAGAAGCGGGGTATCAGTGGCCGGGAATCAGAGGAAGGTAATCAGAGGCAGGGGATCAAACACGGGGAATCAGAGGCTGGGAATCAGAGCTGGGGAATCAGAGGCGGGGAATCAGAGCTGGGGAATCACAGGCGGGGAATCAGAGATGGGGAATCAAGGGGGGAATCAGAGGCAGGGAATCAGATGCGGGGAATCAGAGGCGGGGAATCATAGATGGCGAATCAGAGGCGGGGAATCAGAGGTGGGCAATCAGAGGATGGGAATCAGATATGGGGAATCAGAGGCGGAGAATCAGAGCTGGGGAATCACAGGCGGGGAATCAGAGTTGGGGAATCAGAGGCGGGGAATCAGATATGGGGAAACAGAGGCGGGAAATCAGAGGCGGTGAAACAGAGGCGGGGAATCAGATATTGGGAATCAGAGGTGGGGAATCAGAGTTGGGGAATCAGAGTCGGGGACTTAGATATGGGGAAACAGAGGCGGGGAATCAGAGGCGGGGAAACAGACGCGGGAATCAGAGGTTGGGAATCATAGTTGGGAATCAGAGGCGGGGAATCAAAGGCGGGGAAACAGAGGCGGGGAATCAGATATGGGGAATCGGATGCGGGGAATCAGAGGCGGGGAATCAGAGCTGGGGAATCAGAGGCGGGGTATCAGAGTTGGGGCATCTGAGGTGGGGAATTAGATATGGGGAAACAGAGGCGGGGAATCAGAGGCGCGGAAACAGAGGCGAGGAATCAGATATGGGGAATCAGATGTGGGGAATCAGAGGCAGGGAATCAGATGTGCGGAATCAGAGATGGGGAATCAGAGGCAGGGAATCAGAATCAGAAGCGGGGAATCAGAGGCCGGGAATCAGAGGCCGGGATTCAGATGCCGGGAATAAGAGGCCGGGAATCAGAGGTGGGGAATCAGAGTCCGGGAATCAGAGATGGGGATTCAGAGGCGGGGAATGATATATGGGGAATCAGAGGCGGGGAATCAGAGGTGGAGTAACAGAGGTGGGGAATCAGATATGGGGAATCAGAGGTGGCGAATCAAAGGCGGTGAATCAGAGATGGGGAATCAGAGGCGGGGAATCAGAGGCAGGGAATCAAACACGGGGAATCAGAGGCGGGGAATCAGAGCTGGGGAATCGGAGGCGGGGAATCAGAGTTGGGGAATCAGAGGCGGGGAATCAGATATGGGGAAACAGGGGCGGGGAATCAGAGGCAGGGAAACAGAGGCGGGGAATCAGATATGGGGAATCAGGGGTGGGGAATCAGAGGTTGGGAATCAGAGGCAGGGAATCAGAGGCGTGGAAACAGAGGCGGGGATTCAGATATGGGGAATCAGAGGTGGGGAATCAGGGGCGTGGAATCAGAGGCAGGGAATTAGATGTGGTTAATCAGAGATGGGGAATCAGAGGCAGGGAATCAGAATCAGAAGCGGGGTATCAGTGGCCGGGAATCAGAGGAAGGTAATCAGAGGCAGGGGATCAAACACGGGGAATCAGAGGCTGGGAATCAGAGCTGGGGAATCAGAGGCGGGGAATCAGAGCTGGGGAATCACAGGCGGGGAATCAGAGATGGGGAATCAAGGGGGGAATCAGAGGCAGGGAATCAGATGCGGGGAATCAGAGGCGGGGAATCATAGATGGCGAATCAGAGGCGGGGAATCAGAGGTGGGCAATCAGAGGATGGGAATCAGATATGGGGAATCAGAGGCGGGGAATCAGAGCTGGGGAATCACATGCGGGGAATCAGAGTTGGGGAATCAGAGGCGGGGAATCAGATATGGGGAAACAGAGGCGGGGAATCAGAGGCGGTGAAACAGAGGCGGGGAATCAGATATTGGGAATCAGAGGTGGGGAATCAGAGGTTGGGAATCAGAGGCCTGGAATCAGAGGCGGGGAATCAGAGGCAGGGAATCAGATGCGGGGAATCAGAGGAGGGGAATCAGAGCTGGGGAATCAAAGGTGGGGAATCAGAGCTGGGGAATCAGAGGCAGGGAATCAGAGGCGGGGAATCAGATATGGGGAATCAGAGGCTGGTATTCAGAGGCGGGGAATCAGAGGCAGGGAATCAGACACGGGGAATCAGAGGTGGGGAATCAGAGATGGGGAATCAGAGGCGGGGAATCAGAGTTGGGGAATCAGATGCAGGGAATCGGATGTGCGGAATCAGAGATGGGGAATCAGAGGTGGGGAATCAGAGGCGGTGAATCAGAGATGGGGAATCAGAGGCGGGGAATCAGAGGCAGGAAATCAGACACGGGGATTCAGAGGCTGGGAATCAGACGGGGGGAATCAAAGGCGGGGAATCAGAGCTGGGGAATCAGAGGCAGGGAATCAGAGTTGGGGATTCAGAGACGGGGAATCAGATATGGGGAAACAGAGGCGGGGAATCAGAGGCGGGCAAACAGAGGCGGGGAATTAGATATGGGGAATCAGATGTGGGGAATCAGAGGTGGTGAATCAGTGATGGGGAATCACAGGCGGGGAATCAGAGGCAGGGAATAGAACGCAGGGAATCAGAGGCAGGGAATCAGAGCTGGGGAATCAGAGGCGGGGAATCATAGTTGGGAATCAGAGGCGGGGAATCAGATATGGGGAAACAGAGGCGGGGAATCAGAGGCGGGGAAACAGAGGCGGGGAATCAGATATGGGGAATCGGATGCGGGGAATCAGAGGCGGGGAATCAGAGCTGGGGAATCAGAGGCGGGGAATCAGAGTTGGGGCATCAGAGGTGGGGAATCAGATATGGGGAATCAGAGGTGGCGAATCAAAGGCGGTGAATCAGAGATGGGGAATCAGAGGCGGGGAATCAGAGGCAGGGAATCATATGCGGGGAATCAGAGGCGGGGAATCAGAGCTGGCGAATCAGAGGCGGGGAATCAGAGGTGGGCAATCAGAGCCGGGGAATCAGATATGGGGAATCAGAGGCGGGGAATCAGAGGCGGGGAAACAGAGGTGGGGAATCAGATATGGGGAAACAGAGGTGGCGAATCAAAGGCGGTGAATCAGAGATGGGGAATCAGAGGCGGGGAATCAGAGGCAGGGAATCAAAAACGGGGAATCAGAGGCGGGGAATCAGAGCTGGGGAATCAGAGGCGGGGAAGCAGAGTAGGAGAATCAGAGGTGGGGAATCAGATATGGGGAAACAGGGGCGGGGAATCAGAGGCTGGGAAACAGAGGCGGGGAATCAGATATGGGGAATCAGAGGTGTGGAATCAGAGGTTGGGAATCAGAGGCGGGGAAACAGAGGAGGGGAATCAGATATGGGGAATCAGAGGTGGCGAATTAAAGGCGGTGAATCAGAGATGGGGAATCAGGGCAGGGAATCAGAGGCAGGGATTCAAACACGGGGAATCAGAGGCGTGGAATCAGAGCTGGGGAATCAGAGGCGGGGATTCAGAGTTGGGGAATCAGAGGCGGGGAATCAGAGGCGGGGAAACAGAGGCGGGGAATCAGATATGGGGAATCAGAGGTGGGGAATCAGAGGTTGGGAATCAGAAGCAGGGAATCAGAGGCGGGGAATCAGAGGCGGGGAAACAGAGGCGGGGTATCAGATATGGGAAATCAGAGGTGGGGAATCAGAGGTTGGGAATCAGAAGCAGGGAATCAGAGGCTGGGAAACAGAGGCGGGGAATCAGATATGGGGAATCAGAGGTGGGGAATCAGAGGTTGGGAATCAGAAGCAGGGAATCAGAGGCGGGGAATCAGAGGTGGGGAATCAGAGGTGGTGAATCAGTGATGGGGAATCACAGGCGGGGAATCAGAGGCAGGGAATAGAACGCGGGGAATCAGAGGCAGGGAATCAGAGCTGGGGAATCAGAGGCGGGGAATCATAGTTGGGAATCAGAGGCGGGGAATCAGATATGTGGAAACAGAGGCGGGGAATCAGATATGGGGAATCGGATGCAGGGAATCAGAGGCGGGGAATCAGAGCTGGGGAATCAGAGGCGGGGAATCAGAGTTGGGGCATCAAAGGTGGGGAATTAGATATAGGGAAACAGAGGCGGGGAATCAGAGGCGGGGAAACAGAGGCGGGGAAACAGAGGCGGGGAATCAGATATGGGGAATCAGAGGTGGGGAATCCGAGGTTGGGAATCAGAGGCAGGGAATCAGAGGCGGGGAATCAGAGGCGGGGAAACAGAGGCGGGGAATCTGATATGGGGAATCAGAGGTGGGGCATCAGAAGTTGTGAATCACAGATGGGGAATTAGAGGCGGGGAATCAGAGGCAGGGAATCAGACGCGGGGAATCAGAGGCGGGGATTCAGAGCTGGGGTATCAGAAGCGGGGAATCAGAGTTGGGGAATCAGAGGCGGGGAATCAGATATGGGGAATCAGAGGCAGGGAATCAGAGGCGGGGAATCAGAGGCAGGGAATCAGACGCGGGGAATCTGAGGCGGGGAATCAGAGCTGGGGAATCAGAGGTGGGGAATCAGAGTTGGGGAATCAGAGGCAGGGAATTGGATGTGCGGAATCAGAGATGGGGAATCAGAGGTGGGGAATCAGAGGCGGTGAATCAGAGATGGGGAATCAGAGGCGGGGAATCAGAGGCAGGAAATCAGACACGGGGATTCAGAGGCTGGGAATCAGACGGGGGGAATCAAAGGCGGGGAATCAGAGCTGGGGAATCTGAGGCAGGGAATCAGAGTTGGGGATTCAGAGGCAGGGAATCAGATATGGGGAAAAAGAGGCGGGGAATCAGAGGCGGGAAAACAGAGGCGGGGAATTAGATATGGGGAATCAGAGGTGGGGAATCAGAGGTGGGGAATCAGAGGTGGGGAATCAGAGGCGGGGAGTCAGAGGCAGGGAATCTGACGCCGGGAATCAGAGGCGGGGAATCAGAGCTGGGGAATCAGAGGCGGGGTATCAGAGTTGGGGAAATAGAGGCGGGGAATCAGATATGGGGAATCAGAGGTGTGGAATCAGAGGTTGGGAATCAGAGGCAGGGAATCAGAGGCGGGGAAACAGAGGCGGGGAATCAGATATGGGGAATCAGAGGTGGCGAATCAAAGGCGGTGAAACAGAGATGGGGAATCAGGGCAGGTAAACATAGGCGGGGAATCAGAGGCGGGGAATCAGAGGCGGGGAATCAGAGGCGGGGAATCAGAGTCGGGGAATCAGAGGCGGGGAATCTGAGGCGGGGAATCAGATGCAGGGAATCAGAGGCGGGGAATCAGAGGCGGGGTATCAGAGGCGGGGAATCAGAGGCGCGGAATCAGAGGCGGGGAATCAGAGGCGTGGAATCAGAGACGGGGAATCAGAGGCGGGGAATCAGAAGTGGGGAATCAGAGGTGGGAAATCAGAGGCTGGGAATCAGAGGCGGGGATTCAGAGGCGGGAAATCAGAGGCAGGGTATCAGAGGCGGGCAATCAGATGCAGGGAATCAGAGGCAGGGAATCAGAGGCAGGGAATCAGAGGCAGGGAACCTGAGATGGCGAATATGAGGTGGTGAATCAGAGGCGGGGAAACAGTCGGGTAAACAGAGGCAGGGAATCAGAGGCAGGGAATCAGCCGCGGGGAATCAGAGGCAGGGAATCAGATGAAGGGAATCTGATGCAGGGAATCTGAGGCAGGGTATCTGAGGCAGGGAATCTGTGGCAGGGAATCTGATGCGGGTTATCAGAAGCGGGAAATGAGATGTGGGAAACGAGATGCAGAGAAAGAGGCACGGAAATAGAGGCAGGGAAAGAGAGGCAGTGTATCAGAGGCGGGTAATCAGAGGCGTGGAATCAGAGGCGGGGAATCAGAGACACAGAAAGAGAGGCGTGGAATCAGAGGTGCGGAATCAGAGCCGGTGAATCTGAGCCGGGAAATCAGAAGCAGAGCAACAGAGGTGGTGAAACATGGGTGCGGAATCGGACACGGGGAATCAGAGGTGGGGACTCAGAGGCCGGGAATCAGAGGCAGGGAATCAGAGGCAGGTTATCAGAGGCAGGGAATCAGAGGTGGGAAATCAGAGGCGGGGAATCAGAGGCGGCGAATCAGAGGCGGGGAATCAGAGGCGGGGAATCAGAGGCGGATAATCAGAGGCAGGCAATCAGATGCAGGAAATCAGAGGCAGGGAATCAGAGGCAGGGAATCAGAGGCAGGGAATCTGAGGCAGGGAATCAGAGGTGGGGAATCAGAGGCGGGGAATCAGAGGCAGGGAATCAGATGAAGGGAATCTGATGCAGGGAATCTGAGGCAGGGAATCTGAGGCAGGGAATCTGTGGCAGGGAATCTGATGCGGGTTATCAGAAGGGGGAAATGAGATGTGGGAAACGAGATGCAGAGAAAGAGGCACGGAAATAGAGGCAGGGAAAGACAGGCAGGGAATCAGAGGCGGGGAATCAGAGGTGGGGAATCAGAGGCTGGGAATCAGAGGCGGGCAATCAGAGGGGGGAATCAGAGGTGGGGAATCAGAGGCAGGGAATCAGAGGCAGGGAATCAGAGGCGGGAAATCAGAGGCGGCGAATCTGAGGCGTGGAATCAGAGGTGGGGAAAGAGATGTGGGGAAACGTAGGCCAGGAAAGTTGCGCGGAAAGGGAGGCGGTGAATCAGAGGCGGGGAATCAGAGGCGCGGAATCAGAGGCGGGGAATCAGAGGCGGGGATTCAGAGCTGGGGAATCAGAAGCGGGGAATCAGAGTTGGGGAATCAGAGGCAGGGAATCAGATATGGGGAATCAGAGGCGGGGAATCAGAGGCGGGGAAACAGAGGCCGGGAATCAGATGTGGGGAATCAGAGGTGGGGAATCAGGGGCAGGGAATCAGTGGCAGGGAATCAGAGGCGGGGAATCAGAGGCGGGGAATCAAAGGCAGGGAATCAGACACGGGGAATCAGAGGCGGGGAATCAGAGATGGGGAATCAGAGGCGGGGAATCAGAGGCAGGGAATCGGATGCCGGGAATCAGAGTCGGGGAATCAGAGCTGGGGAATCAGAGGCGGGGAATCAGAGTTGGGGAATCAGAGGCGGGGAATCAGATATGGGGAAATAGAGGCGGGGAATCAGATATGGGGAATCAGAGGTGTGGAATCAGAGGTTGGGAATCAGAGGCTGGGAATCAGAGGTGGCAATCAGAGGCGGGGAATCAGATATGGGGAATCAGAGGCGGGGAATCAGAGGCGGGGAAACAGAGGCGGGGAATCAAATATAGGGAATCAGAGGTGGGGAATCAGAGGTTGTGAATCAGAGATGGTGAATCAAGGCGGGGAATCAGAGGCAGGGAATCAGACGCGGGGAATCAGAGGCGGGGATTCAGAGCTGGGGAATCAGAGGCGGGGAATCAGTGGCAGGGAATCAGAGGCGGGGAATCAGAGGCGGGGAATCAAAGGCAGGGAATCAGACACGGGGAATCAGAGGCGGGGAATCAGAGATGGGGAATCAGAGGCGGGGAATCAGAGGCAGGGAATCGGATGCCGGGAATCAGAGTCGGGGAATCAGAGCTGGGGAATCAGAGGCGGCGAATCAGAGTTGGGGAATCAGAGGCGGGGAATCAGATATAGGGAAATAGAGGCGGGGAATCAGATATGGGGAATCAGAGGTGTGGAATCAGAGGTTGGGAATCAGAGGCAGGGAATCAGAGTCGGGGAAACTGAGGCGGGGAATCAGATATGGGGAATCAGAGGTGGCGAATCAAAGGCGGTGAAACAGAGATGGGGAATCAGGGCAGGGAATCAGAGGCAGGGAATCAAACACGGGGAATCAGAGCTGGGGAATCAGAGGCGGGGAATCAGAGTTGGGAATCAGAGGCGGGGAATCAGAGGCGGGGAAACAGAGGCGGGGAATCAGATATGGGGAATCAGAGGTGGGGAATCCGAGGTTGGGAATCAGAGGCAGGGAATCAGAGGCGGAAAATCAGAGGCGGGGAATCAGAGGAAGGGAATCAGATGTGCGGAATCGGAGATGGGGAATCAGAGGCAGGGAATCAGAGGCGGGGAATCAGAGGCGGGGAATCAGAGGCCGGGAATCAGATATGGGGAAACAGAGGCGGGGAATCCGAGTCGGGGAAACAGAGGCGGGGAATCAGATATGGGGAATCAGAGGTGGGGAATCAGAGGTTGGGAATCAGAGGCAGGGAATCAGAGGCTTGGAATCAGGTGCAGGGAATCAGATGCGGGGAATCAGAGGCGGGGAATCAGAGCTGGGGAATCAGAGGTGGGGAATCAGATTTGGGGAATCAGAGGCGGGGACTTAGATATTGGGAAACAGAGGCGGGGAATCAGAGGCGGGGAAACCCAGGTGGGGAATCAGATATGGGGAATCAGAGGTGGGGAATCAGAGGCAAGGAATCAGATGTGCGGAATCAGAGATGGGGAATCAGAGGCAGGGAATCAGAATCAGAAGCAGGGAATCAGAGGCCGGGAATCAAAGGCCGGAATCAGATGCTGGGAATCAGAGGCCTGGAATCAGAGGCGGGGAATCAGACGCAGGGAATCAGATGCGGGGAATCAGAGGCGGGGAATCAGAGCTGGGGAATCAGAGGCGGGGATTCAGAGTTGGGGAATCAGAGGCGGGGAATCAGAGGCGGGGAAACAGAGGCGGGGAATCAGATATGGGGAATCAGAGGTGGGGAATCAGAGGTTGGGAATCAGAAGCAGGGAATCAGAGGCGGGGAATCAGAGGCGGGGAATCAGAGGCAGGGAATCCGATGTGCGGAATCGGAGATGGGGAATCAGAGGCGGGGAATCAGATATGGGGATTCAGAGGTGGGGAATCAGAGGTTGGGAATCAGAGGCAGGGAATCAGAGGCTGGGAATCAGATGCAGGGAATCAGATGCGGGAAATCAGAGGCGGGGAATCAGAGCTGGGGAATCAGAGGTGGGGAATCAGAGTTGGGGAATCAGAGTCGGGGACTTAGATATGGGGAAACAGAGGCGGGGAATCAGAGGCGGGGAAACAGACGCGGGGAATCAGAGGCGGGGATTCAGAGCTGGGGAATCAGAGGCGGGGAATCAGAGTTGGGGAATCAGAGGCGGGGAATCAGATATGGGTAATCAGAGGCGGGGAATCAGAGGCGGGGAAACAGAGGCAGGGAATCAGATATGGGGAATCAGAGGTGGGGTATCAGGGGCAGGGAATCAGTGGCAGGGAATCAGAGGCGGGGAATCAGAGGCGGGGAATCAGAGGCAGGGAATCAGACACGGGGAATCAGATATGGGGAAACAGAGGCGGGGAATCAGAGGCGGGCAAACAGAAGCGGGGAATTAGATATGGGGAATCAGAGGTGGGGAATCAGAGGTGGTGAATCAGAGATGGGGAATCACAGGCGGGGAATCAGAGGCAGGGAATAGAACGCGGGGAATCAGAGACGGGGAATCAGAGCTGGGGAATCAGAGGCGGGGAATCATAGTTGGGAATCAGAGGCGGGGAATCAGATAGGGGGAAACAGAGGCGGGGAATCAAAGGCGGGGAAACAGAGGCGGGGAATCAGATATGGGGAATCGGATGCGGGGAATCAGAGGCGGGGAATCAGAGCTGGGGAATCAGAGGCGGGGTATCAGTGTTGGGGCATCTGAGGTGGGGAATTAGATATGGGGAAACAGAGGCGGGGAATCAGAGGCGCGGAAACAGAGGCGAGGAATCAGATATGGGGAATCAGAGGTGGGGAATCAGAGGCAGGGAATCAGATGTGCGGAATCAGAGATGGGGAATCAGAGGCAGGGAATCAGAATCAGAAGCGGGGAATCAGAGGCTGGGAATCAGAGGCCGGGATTCAGATGCCGGGAATAAGAGGCCGGGAATCAGAGGTGGGGAATCAGAGTCCGGGAATCAGAGATGGGGATTCAGAGGCGGGGAATGATATATGGGAAATCAGAGGCGGGGAATCAGAGGTGGGGTAACAGAGGTGGGGAATCAGATATGGGGAATCAGAGGTGGCGAATCAAAGGCGGTGAATCAGAGATGGGGAATCAGAGGCGGGGAATCAGAGGCAGGGAATCAAACACGGGGAATCAGAGGCGGGGAATCAGAGCTGGGGAATCGGAGGCGGGGAATCAGAGTTGGGGAATCAGAGGCGGGGAATCAGATATGGGGAAACAGGGGCGGGGAATCAGAGGCAGGGAAACAGAGGCGGGGAATCAGATATGGGGAATCAGGGGTGGGGAATCAGAGGTTGGGAATCAGAGGCAGGGAATCAGAGGCGTGGAAACAGAGGCGGGGATTCAGATATGGGGAATCAGAGGTGGGGAATCAGGGGCGTGGAATCAGAGGCAGGGAATTAGATGTGGTGAATCAGAGATGGGGAATCAGAGGCAGGGAATCAGAATCAGAAGCGGGGTATCAGTGGCCGGGAATCAGAGGAAGGTAATCAGAGGCAGGGGATCAAACACGGGGAATCAGAGGCTGGGAATCAGAGCTGGGGAATCAGAGGTGGGGAATCAGAGCTGGGGAATCACAGGCGGGGAATCAGAGATGGGGAATCAAGGGGGGAATCAGAGGCAGGGAATCAGATGCGGGGAATCAGAGGCGGGGAATCATAGATGGCGAATCAGAGGCGGGGAATCAGAGGTGGGCAATCAGAGGATGGGAATCAGATATGGGGAATCAGAGGCGGGGAATCAGAGCTGGGGAATCACAGGCGGGGAATCAGAGTTGGGGAATCAGAGGCGGGGAATCAGATATGGGGAAACAGAGGCGGGGAATCAGAGGCGGTGAAACAGAGGCGGGGAATCAGATATTGGGAATCAGAGGTGGGGAATCAGAGTTGGGGAATCAGAGTCGGGGACTTAGATATGGGGAAACAGAGGCGGGGAATCAGAGGCGGGGAAACAGACGCGGGGAATCAGAGGCGGGGAATCATAGTTGGGAATCAGAGGCGGGGAATCAAAGGCGGGGAAACAGAGGCGTGGAATCAGATATGGGGAATCGGATGCGGGGAATCAGAGGCGGGGAATCAGAGCTGGGGAATCAGAAGCGGGGTATCAGAGTTGGGGCATCTGAGGTGGGGAATTAGATATGGGGAAACAGAGGCGGGGAATCAGAGGCGCGGAAACAGAGGCGAGGAATCAGATATGGGGAATCAGAGGTGGGGAATCAGAGGCAGGGAATCAGATGTGCGGAATCAGAGATGGGGAATCAGAGGCAGGGAATCAGAATCAGAAGCGGGGAATCAGAGGCCGGGAATCAGAGGCCGGGATTCAGATGCCGGGAATCAGAGGTGGGGAATCAGAGGTTGGGAATCAGAGGCAGGGAATCAGAGGCTGGGAATCAGATGCAGGGAATCAGATGCGGGAAATCAGAGGCGGGGAATCAGAGCTGGGGAATCAGAGGTGGGGAATCAGAGTTGGGGAATCAGAGTCGGGGACTTAGATATGGGGAAACAGAGGCGGGGAATCAGAGGCGGGGAAACAGACGCGGGGAATCAGAGGCGGGGATTCAGAGCTGGGGAATCAGAGGCGGGGAATCAGAGTTGGGGAATCAGAGGCGGGGAATCAGATATGGGTAATCAGAGGCGGGGAATCAGAGGCGGGGAAACAGAGGCAGGGAATCAGATATGGGGAATCAGAGGTGGGGTATCAGGGGCAGGGAATCAGTGGCAGGGAATCAGAGGCGGGGAATCAGAGGCGGGGAATCAGAGGCAGGGAATCAGACACGGGGAATCAGATATGGGGAAACAGAGGCGGGGAATCAGAGGTGGGCAAACAGAGGCGGGGAATTAGATATGGGGAATCAGAGGTGGGGAATCAGAGGTGGTGAATCAGAGATGGGGAATCACAGGCGGGGAATCAGAGGCAGGGAATAGAACGCGTGGAATCAGAGGCGGGGAATCAGAGCTGGGGAATCAGAGGCGGGGAATCATAGTTGGGAATCAGAGGCGGGGAATCAGATAGTGGGAAACAGAGGCGGGGAATCAAAGGCGGGGAAACAGAGGCGGGGAATCAGATATGGGGAATCGGATGCGGGGAATCAGAGGCGGGGAATCAGAGCTGGGGAATCAGAGGCGGGGTATCAGAGTTGGGGCATCTGAGGTGGGGAATTAGATATGGGGAAACAGAGGCGGGGAATCAGAGGCGGGGAAACAGAGGCGAGGAATCAGATATGGGGAATCAGAGGTGGGGAATCAGAGGCAGGGAATCAGATGTGCGGAATCAGAGATGGGGAATCAGAGGCAGGGAATCAGAATCAGAAGCGGGGAATCAGAGGCCGGGAATCAGAGGCCGGGATTCAGATGCCGGGAATAAGAGGCCGGGAATCAGAGGTGGGGAATCAGAGTCCGGGAATCAGAGATGGGGATTCAGAGGCGGGGAATGATATATGGGGAATCAGAGGCGGGGAATCAGAGGTGGGGTAAGAGAGGTGGGGAATCAGATATGGGGAATCAGAGGTGGCGAATCAAAGGTGGTGAATCAGAGATGGGGAATCAGAGGCGGGGAATCAGAGGCAGGGAATCAAACACGGGGAATCAGAGGCGGGGAATCAGAGCTGGGGAATCGGAGGCGGGGAATCAGAGTTGGGGAATCAGAGGCGGGGAATCAGATATGGGGAAACAGGGGCGGGGAATCAGAGGCAGGGAAACAGAGTCGGGGAATCAGATATGGGGAATCAGGGGTGGGGAATCAGAGGTTGGGAATCAGAGGCAGGGAATCAGAGGCGTGGAAACATGGCGGGGATTCAGATATGGGGAATCAGAGGTGGGGAATCAGGGGCGTGGAATCAGAGGCAGGGAATTAGATGTGGTGAATCAGAGATGGGGAATCAGAGGCAGGGAATCAGAATCAGAAGCGGGGTATCAGTGGCCGGGAATCAGAGGAAGGTAATCAGAGGCAGGGGATCAAAGACGGGGAATCAGAGGCTGGGAATCAGAGCTGGGAAATCAGAGGCGGGTAATCAGAGCTGGGGAATCACAGGCGGGGAATCAGAGATGGGGAATCAAGGGGGGAATCAGAGGCAGGGAATCAGATGCGGGGAATCAGAGGCGGGGAATCATAGATGGCGAATCAGAGGCGGGGAATCAGAGGTGGGCAATCAGAGGATGGGAATCAGATATGGGGAATCACAGGCGGGGAATCAGAGTTGGGGAATCAGAGGCGGGGAATCAGATATGGGGAAACAGAGGCGGGAAATCAGAGGCGGTGAAACAGAGGCGGGGAATCAGATATTGGGAATCAGAGGTGGGGAATCAGAGTTGGGGAATCAGAGTCGGGGACTTAGATATGGGGAAACAGAGGCGGGGAATCAGAGGCGGGGAAACAGACGCGGGGAATCAGAGGCGGGGAATCATAGTTGGGAATCAGAGGCGGGGAATCAAAGGCGGGGAAACAGAGGCGGGGAATCAGATATGGGGAATCGGATGCGGGGAATCAGAGGCGGGGAATCAGAGCTGGGGAATCAGAGGCGGGGTATCAGAGTTGGGGCATCTGAGGTGGGGAATTAGATATGGGGAAACAGAGGCGGGGAATCAGAGGCGCGGAAACAGAGGCGAGGAATCAGATATGGGGAATCAGAGGTGGGGAATCAGAGGCAGGGAATCAGATGTGCGGAATCAGAGATGGGGAATCAGAGGCAGGGAATCAGAATCAGAAGCGGGGAATCAGAGGCCGGGAATCAGAGGCCGGGATTCAGATGCCGCGAATAAGAGGCCGGGAATCAGAGGTGGGGAATCAGAGTCCGGGAATCAGAGATGGGGATTCAGAGGCGGGGAATGATATATAGGGAATCAGAGGCGGGGAATCAGAGGTGGAGTAACAGAGGTGGGGAATCAGATATGGGGAATCAGAGGTGGCGAATCAAAGGCGGTGAATCAGAGATGGGGAATCAGAGGCGGGGAATCAGAGGCAGGGAATCAAACACGGGGAATCAGAGGCGGGGAATCAGAGCTGGGGAATCGGAGGCGGGGAATCAGAGTTGGGGAATCAGAGGCGGGGAATCAGATATGGGGAAACAGGGGCGGGGAATCAGAGGCAGGGAAACAGAGGCGGGGAATCAGATATGGGGAATCAGGGGTGGGGAATCAGTGGTTGGGAATCAGAGGCAGGGAATCAGAGGCGTGGAAACAGAGGCGGGGATTCAGATATGGGGAATCAGAGGTGGGGAATCAGGGGCGTGGAATCAGAGGCAGGGAATTAGATGTGGTGAATCAGAGATGGGGAATCAGAGGCAGGGAATCAGAATCAGAAGCGGGGTATCAGTGGCCGGGAATCAGAGGAAGGTAATCAGAGGCAGGGGATCAAACACGGGGAATCAGAGGCTGGGAATCAGAGCTGGGGAATCAGAGGCGGGGAATCAGAGCTGGGGAATCACAGGCGGGGAATCAGAGATGGGGAATCAAGGGGGGAATCAGAGGCAGGGAATCAGATGCGGGGAATCAGAGGCGGGGAATCATAGATGGCGAATCAGAGGCGGGGAATCAGAGGTGGGCAATCAGAGGATGGGAATCAGATATGGGGAATCAGAGGCGGGGAATCGGAGCTGGGGAATCACATGCGGGGAATCAGAGTTGGGGAATCAGAGGCGGGGAATCAGATATGGGGAAACAGAGGCGGGGAATCAGAGGCGGTGAAACAGAGGCGGGGAATCAGATATTGGGAATCAGAGGTGGGGAATCAGAGGTTGGGAATCAGAGGCCTGGAATGAGAGGCGGGGAATCAGAGGCAGGGAATCAGATGCGGGGAATCAGAGGAGGGGAATCAGAGCTGGGGAATCAAAGGTGGGGAATCAGAGCTGGGGAATCAGAGGCAGGGAATCAGAGGCGGGGAATCAGATATGGGGAATCAGAGGCTGGTATTCAGAGGCGGGGAATCAGAGGCAGGGAATCAGACACGGGGAATCAGAGGTGGGGAATCAGAGATGGGGAATCAGAGGCGGGGAATCAGAGTTGGGGAATCAGAGGCAGGGAATCAGAGTTGGGGATTCAGAGACGGGGAATCAGATATGGGGAAACAGAGGCGGGGAATCAGAGGCGGGCAAACAGAGGCGGGGAATTAGATATGGGGAATCAGATGTGGGGAATCAGAGGTGGTGAATCAGTGATGGGGAATCACAGGCGGGGAATCAGAGGCAGGGAATAGAACGCAGGGAATCAGAGGCAGGGAATCAGAGCTGGGGAATCAGAGGCGGGGAATCATAGTTGGGAATCAGAGGCGGGGAATCAGATATGGGGAAACAGAGGCGGGGAATCAGAGGCGGGGAAACAGAGGCGGGGAATCAGATATGGGGAATCGGATGCGGGGAATCAGAGGCGGGGAATCAGAGCTGGGGAATCAGAGGCGGGGAATCAGAGTTGGGGCATCAGAGGTGGGGAATCAGATATGGGGAATCAGAGGTGGCGAATCAAAGGCGGTGAATCAGAGATGGGGTATCAGAGGCGGGGAATCAGAGGCAGGGAATCATATGCGGGGAATCAGAGGCGGGGAATCAGAGCTGGCGAATCAGAGGCGGGGAATCAGAGGTGGGCAATCAGAGCCGGGGAATCAGATATGGGGAATCAGAGGCGGGGAATCAGAGGCGGGGAAACAGAGGTGGGGAATCAGATATGGGGAAACAGAGGTGGCGAATCAAAGGCGGTGAATCAGAGATGGGGAATCAGAGGCGGGGAATCAGAGGCAGGGAATCAAAAACGGGGAATCAGAGGCGGGGAATCAGAGCTGGGGAATCAGAGGCGGGGAAGCAGAGTAGGAGAATCAGAGGTGGGGAATCAGATATGGGGAAACAGGGGCGGGGAATCAGAGGCTGGGAAACAGAGGCGGGGAATCAGATATGGGGAATCAGAGGTGTGGAATCAGAGGTTGGGAATCAGAGGCGGGGAAACAGAGGAGGGGAATCAGATATGGGGAATCAGAGGTGGCGAATTAAAGGCGGTGAATCAGAGATGGGGAATCAGGGCAGGGAATCAGAGGCAGGGATTCAAACACGGGGAATCAGAGGCGTGGAATCAGAGCTGGGGAATCAGAGGCGGGGATTCAGAGTTGGGGAATCAGAGGCGGGGAATCAGAGACGGGGAAACAGAGGCGGGGAATCAGATATGGGGAATCAGAGGTGGGGAATCAGAGGTTGGGAATCAGAAGCAGGGAATCAGAGGCGGGGAATCAGAGGCGGGGAAACAGAGGCGGGGAATCAGATATGGGGAATCAGAGGTGGGGAATCAGAGGTTGGGAATCAGAAGCAGGGAATCAGAGGCGGGGAAACAGAGGCGGGGAATCAGATATGGAGAATCAGAGGTGGGGAATCAGAGGTTGGGAATCAGAAGCAGGGAATCAGAGGCGGGGAATCAGAGGTGGGGAATCAGAGGTGGTGAATCAGTGATGGGGAATCACAGGCGGGGAATCAGAGGCAGGGAATAGAACGCGGGGAATCAGAGGCAGGGAATCAGAGCTGGGGAATCAGAGGCGGGGAATCATAGTTGGGAATCAGAGGCGGGGAATCAGATATGTGGAAACAGAGGCGGGGAATCAGATATGGGGAATCGGATGCAGGGAATCAGAGGCGGGGAATCAGAGCTGGGGAATCAGAGGCGGGGAATCAGAGTTGGGGCATCAAAGGTGGGGAATTAGATATAGGGAAACAGAGGCGGGGAATCAGAGGCGGGGAAACAGAGGCGGGGAAACAGAGGCGGGGAATCAGATATGGGGAATCAGAGGTGGGGAATCCGAGGTTGGGAATCAGAGGCAGGGAATCAGAGGCGGGGAATCAGAGGCGGGGAAACAGAGGCGGGGAATCAGATATGGGGAATCAGAGGTGGGGCATCAGAAGTTGTGAATCACAGATGGGGAATTAGAGGCGGGGAATCAGAGGCAGGGAATCAGACGCGGGGAATCAGAGGCGGGGATTCAGAGCTGGGGTATCAGAAGCGGGGAATCAGAGTTGGGGAATCAGAGGCGGGGAATCAGATATGGGGAATCAGAGGCAGGGAATCAGAGGCGGGGAATCAGAGGCAGGGAATCAGACGCGGGGAATCTGAGGCGGGGAATCAGAGCTGGGGAATCAGAGGTGGGGAATCAGAGTTGGGGAATCAGAGGCAGGGAATTGGATGTGCGGAATCAGAGATGGGGAATCAGAGGTGGGGAATCAGAGGCGGTGAATCAGAGATGGGGAATCAGAGGCGGGGAATCAGAGGCAGGAAATCAGACACGGGGATTCAGAAGCTGGGAATCAGACGGGGGGAATCAAAGGCGGGGAATCAGAGCTGGGGAATCTGAGGCAGGGAATCAGAGTTGGGGATTCAGAGGCAGGGAATCAGATATGGGGAAACAGAGGCGGGGAATCAGAGGCGGGAAAACAGAGGCGGGGAATTAGATATGGGGAATCAGAGGTGGGGAATCAGAGGTGGGGAATCAGAGGTGGGGAATCAGAGGCGGGGAGTCAGAGGCAGGGAATCTGACGCCGGGAATCAGAGGCGGGGAATCAGAGCTGGGGAATCAGAGGCGGGGAATCAGAGTTGGGGAATCAGAGGCGGGGAATCAGATATGGGGAAATAGAGGCGGGGAATCAGATATGGGGAATCAGAGGTGTGGAATCAGAGGTTGGGAATCAGAGGCAGGGAATCAGAGGCGGGGAAACAGAGGCGGGGAATCAGATATGGGGAATCAGAGGTGGCGAATCAAAGGCGGTGAAACAGAGATGGGGAATCAGGGTAGGTAAACATAGGCGGGGAATCAGAGGCGGGGAATCAGAGGCGGGGAATCAGAGGCGGGGAATCAGAGTCGGGGAATCAGAGGCGGGGAATCTGAGGCGGGGAATCAGATGCAGGGAATCAGAGGCGGGGAATCAGAGGCGGGGTATCAGAGGCAGGGAATCAGAGGCGCGGAATCAGAGGCGGGGAATCAGAGGCGTGGAATCAGAGACGGGGAATCAGAGGCGGGGAATCAGAAGTGGGGAATCAGAGGTGGGAAATCAGAGGCTGGGAATCAGAGGCGGGGATTCAGAGGCGGGGAATCAGAGGCAGGGTATCAGAGGCGGGCAATCAGATGCAGGGAATCAGAGGCAGGGAATCAGAGGCAGGGAATCAGAGGCAGGGAACCTGAGATGGCGAATATGAGGTGGTGAATCAGAGGCGGGGAAACAGTCGGGTAAACAGAGGCGGGGAATCAGAGGCAGGGAATCAGCCGCGGGGAATCAGAGGCAGGGAATCAGATGAAGGGAATCTGATGCAGGGAATCTGAGGCAGGGTATCTGAGGCAGGGAATCTGTGGCAGGGAATCTGATGCGGGTTATCAGAAGCGGGAAATGCGATGTGGGAAACGAGATGCAGAGAAAGAGGCACGGAAATAGAGGCAGGGAAAGAGAGGCAGTGTATCAGAGGCGGGTAATCAGAGGCGTGGAATCAGAGGCGGGGAATCAGAGACACAGAAAGAGAGGCGTGGAATCAGAGGTGCGGAATCAGAGCCGGTGAATCTGAGCCGGGAAATCAGAAGCAGAGCAACAGAGGTGGTGAAACATGGGTGCGGAATCGGACACGGGGAATCAGAGGTGGGGACTCAGAGGCCGGGAATCAGAGGCAGGGAATCAGAGGCAGGTTATCAGAGGCAGGGAATCAGAGGTGGGAAATCAGAGGCGGGGAATCAGAGGCGGCGAATCAGAGGCGGGGAATCAGAGGCGGGGAATCAGAGGCGGATAATCAGAGGCAGGCAATCAGATGCAGGAAATCAGAGGCAGGGAATCAGAGGCAGGGAATCAGAGGCAGGGAATCTGAGGCAGGGAATCAGAGGTGGGGAATCAGAGGCGGGGAATCAGAGGCAGGGAATCAGATGAAGGGAATCTGATGCAGGGAATCTGAGGCAGGGAATCTGAGGCAGGGAATCTGTGGCAGGGAATCTGATGCGGGTTATCAGAAGGGGGAAATGAGATGTGGGAAACGAGATGCAGAGAAAGAGGCACGGAAATAGAGGCAGGGAAAGACAGGCAGGGAATCAGAGGCGGGGAATCAGAGGTGGGGAATCAGAGGCTGGGAATCAGAGGCGGGCAATCAGAGGGGGGAATCAGAGGTGGGGAATCAGAGGCAGGGAATCAGAGGCAGGGAATCAGAGGCGGGAAATCAGAGGCGGCGAATCTGAGGCGTGGAATCAGAGGTGGGGAAAGAGATGTGGGGAAACGTAGGCCAGGAAAGTTGCGCGGAAAGGGAGGCGGTGAATCAGAGGCGGGGAATCAGAGGCGCGGAATCAGAGGCGGGGAATCAGAGGCGGGGATTCAGAGCTGGGGAATCAGAAGCGGGGAATCAGAGTTGGGGAATCAGAGGCAGGGAATCAGATATGGGGAATCAGAGGTGGGGAATCAGAGGCGGGGAAACAGAGGCCGGGAATCAGATGTGGGGAATCAGAGGTGGGGAATCAGGGGCAGGGAATCAGTGGCAGGGAATCAGAGGCGGGGAATCAGAGGCGGGGAATCAAAGGCAGGGAATCAGACACGGGGAATCAGAGGCGGGGAATCAGAGATGGGGAATCAGAGGCGGGGAATCAGAGGCAGTGAATCGGATGCCGGGAATCAGAGTCGGGGAATCAGAGCTGGGGAATCAGAGGCGGGGAATCAGAGTTGGGGAATCAGAGGCGGGGAATCAGATATGGGGAAATAGAGGCGGGGAATCAGATATGGGGAATCAGAGGTGTGGAATCAGAGGTTGGGAATCAGAGGCTGGGAATCAGAGGTGGCAATCAGAGGCGGGGAATCAGATATGGGGAATCAGAGGCGGGGAATCAGAGGCGGGGAAACAGAGGCGGGGAATCAAATATAGGGAATCAGAGGTGGGGAATCAGAGGTTGTGAATCAGAGATGGTGAATCAAGGCGGGGAATCAGAGGCAGGGAATCAGACGCGGGGAATCAGAGGCGGGGATTCAGAGCTGGGGAATCAGAGGCGGGGAATCAGTGGCAGGGAATCAGAGGCGGGGAATCAGAGGCGGGGAATCAAAGGCAGGGAATCAGACACGGGGAATCAGAGGCGGGGAATCAGAGATGGGGAATCAGAGGCGGGGAATCAGAGGCAGGGAATCGGATGCCGGGAATCAGAGTCGGGGAATCAGAGCTGGGGAATCAGAGGCGGGGAATCAGAGTTGGGGAATCAGAGGCGGGGAATCAGATATGGGGAAATAGAGGCGGGGAATCAGATATGGGGAATCAGAGGTGTGGAATCAGAGGTTGGGAATCAGAGGCAGGGAATCAGAGTCGGGGAAACTGAGGCGGGGAATCAGATATGGGGAATCAGAGGTGGCGAATCAAAGGCGGTGAAACAGAGATGGGGAATCAGGGCAGGGAATCAGAGGCAGGGAATCAAACACGGGGAATCAGAGCTGGGGAATCAGAGGCGGGGAATCAGAGTTGGGAATCAGAGGCGGGGAATCAGAGGCGGGGAAACAGAGGCGGGGAATCAGATATGGGGAATCAGAGGTGGGGAATCCGAGGTTGGGAATCAGAGGCAGGGAATCAGAGGCGGAAAATCAGAGGGGGGAATCAGAGGAAGGGAATCAGATGTGCGGAATCGGAGATGGGGAATCAGAGGCAGGGAATCAGAGGCGGGGAATCAGAGGCGGGGAATCAGAGGCCGGGAATCAGATATGGGGAAACAGAGGCGGGGAATCCGAGTCGGGGAAACAGAGGCGGGGAATCAGATATGGGGAATCAGAGGTGGGGAATCAGAGGTTGGGAATCAGAGGCAGGGAATCAGAGGCTTGGAATCAGGTGCAGGGAATCAGATGCGGGGAATCATAGGCGGGGAATCAGAGCTGGGGAATCAGAGGTGGGGAATCAGATTTGGGGAATCAGAGGCGGGGACTTAGATATTGGGAAACAGAGGCGGGGAATCAGAGGCGGGGAAACCCAGGTGGGGAATCAGATATGGGGAATCAGAGGTGGGGAATCAGAGGCAAGGAATCAGATGTGCGGAATCAGAGATGGGGAATCAGAGGCAGGGAATCAGAATCAGAAGCAGGGAATCAGAGGCCGGGAATCAAAGGCCGGAATCAGATGCTGGGAATCAGAGGCCTGGAATCAGAGGCGGGGAATCAGAGGCAGGGAATCAGATGCGGGGAATCAGAGGCGGGGAATCAGAGCTGGGGAATCAGAGGCGGGGATTCAGAGTTGGGGAATCAGAGGCGGGGAATCAGAGGCGGGGAAACAGAGGCGGGGAATCAGATATGGGGAATCAGAGGTGGGGAATCAGAGGTTGGGAATCAGAAGCAGGGAATCAGAGGCGGGGAATCAGAGGCGGGGAATCAGAGGCAGGGAATCCGATGTGCGGAATCGGAGATGGGGAATCAGAGGCGGGGAATCAGATATGGGGAATCAGAGGTGGGGAATCAGAGGTTGGGAATCAGAGGCAGGGAATCAGAGGCTGGGAATCAGATGCAGGGAATCAGATGCGGGAAATCAGAGGCGGGGAATCAGAGCTGGTGAATCAGAGGTGGGGAATCAGAGTTGGGGAATCAGAGTCGGGGACTTAGATATGGGGAAACAGAGGCGGGGAATCAGAGGCGGGGAAACAGACGCGGGGAATCAGAGGCGGGGATTCAGAGCTGGGGAATCAGAGGCGGGGAATCAGAGTTGGGGAATCAGAGGCGGGGAATCAGATATGGGTAATCAGAGGCGGGGAATCAGAGGCGGGGAAACAGAGGCAGGGAATCAGATATGGGGAATCAGAGGTGGGGTATCAGGGGCAGGGAATCAGTGGCAGGGAATCAGAGGCGGGGAATCAGAGGCGGGGAATCAGAGGCAGGGAATCAGACACGGGGAATCAGATATGGGGAAACAGAGGCGGGGAATCAGAGGCGGGCAAACAGAGGCGGGGAATTAGATATGGGGAATCAGAGGTGGGGAATCAGAGGTGGTGAATCAGAGATGGGGAATCACAGGCGGGGAATCAGAGGCAGGGAATAGAACGCGGGGAATCAGAGGCGGGGAATCAGAGCTGGGGAATCAGAGGCGGGGAATCATAGTTGGGAATCAGAGGCGGGGAATCAGATAGGGGGAAACAGAGGCGGGGAATCAAAGGCGGGGAAACAGAGGCGGGGAATCAGATATGGGGAATCGGATGCGGGGAATCAGAGGCGGGGAATCAGAGCTGGGGAATCAGAGGCGGGGTATCAGTGTTGGGGCATCTGAGGTGGGGAATTAGATATGGGGAAACAGAGGCGGGGAATCAGAGGCGCGGAAACAGAGGCGAGGAATCAGATATGGGGAATCAGAGGTGGGGAATCAGAGGCAGGGAATCAGATGTGCGGAATCAGAGATGGGGAATCAGAGGCAGGGAATCAGAATCAGAAGCGGGGAATCAGAGGCCGGGAATCAGAGGCCGGGATTCAGATGCCGGGAATAAGAGGCCGGGAATCAGAGGTGGGGAATCAGAGTCCGGGAATCAGAGATGGGGATTCAGAGGCGGGGAATGATATATGGGAAATCAGAGGCGGGGAATCAGAGGTGGGGTAACAGAGGTGGGGAATCAGATATGGGGAATCAGAGGTGGCGAATCAAAGGCGGTGAATCAGAGATGGGGAATCAGAGGCGGGGAATCAGAGGCAGGGAATCAAACACGGGGAATCAGAGGCGGGGAATCAGAGCTGGGGAATCGGAGGCGGGGAATCAGAGTTGGGGAATCAGAGGCGGGGAATCAGATATGGGGAAACAGGGGCGGGGAATCAGAGGCAGGGAAACAGAGGCGGGGAATCAGATATGGGGAATCAGGGGTGGGGAATCAGAGGTTGGGAATCAGAGGCAGGGAATCAGAGGCGTGGAAACAGAGGCGGGGATTCAGATATGGGGAATCAGAGGTGGGGAATCAGGGGCGTGGAATCAGAGGCAGGGAATTAGATGTGGTGAATCAGAGATGGGGAATCAGAGGCAGGGAATCAGAATCAGAAGCGGGGTATCAGTGGCCGGGAATCAGAGGAAGGTAATCAGAGGCAGGGGATCAAACACGGGGAATCAGAGGCTGGGAATCAGAGCTGGGGAATCAGAGGTGGGGAATCAGAGCTGGGGAATCACAGGCGGGGAATCAGAGATGGGGAATCAAGGGGGGAATCAGAGGCAGGGAATCAGATGCGGGGAATCAGAGGCGGGGAATCATAGATGGCGAATCAGAGGCGGGGAATCAGAGGTGGGCAATCAGAGGATGGGAATCAGATATGGGGAATCAGAGGCGGGGAATCAGAGCTGGGGAATCACAGGCGGGGAATCAGAGTTGGGGAATCAGAGGCGGGGAATCAGATATGGGGAAACAGAGGCGGGGAATCAGAGGCGGTGAAACAGAGGCGGGGAATCAGATATTGGGAATCAGATGTGGGGAATCAGAGTTGGGGAATCAGAGTCGGGGACTTAGATATGGCGAAACAGAGGCGGGGAATCAGAGGCGGGGAAACAGACGCGGGGAATCAGAGGCGGGGAATCATAGTTGGGAATCAGAGGCGGGGAATCAAAGGCGGGGAAACAGAGGCGTGGAATCAGATATGGGGAATCGGATGCGGGGAATCAGAGGCGGGGAATCAGAGCTGGGGAATCAGAGGCGGGGTATCAGAGTTGGGGCATCTGAGGTGGGGAATTAGATATGGGGAAACAGAGGCGGGGAATCAGAGGCGCGGAAACAGAGGCGAGGAATCAGATATGGGGAATCAGAGGTGGGGAATCAGAGGCAGGGAATCAGATGTGCGGAATCAGAGATGGGGAATCAGAGGCAGGGAATCAGAATCAGAAGCGGGGAATCAGAGGCCGGGAATCAGAGGCCGGGATTCAGATGCCGGGAATAAGAGGCCGGGAATCAGAGGTGGGGAATCAGAGTCCGGGAATCAGAGATGGGGATTCAGAGGCGGGGAATGATATATGGGGAATCAGAGGCGGGGAATCAGAGGTGGGGTAACAGAGGTGGGGAATCAGATATGGGGAATCAGAGGTGGCGAATCAAAGGCGGTGAATCAGAGATGGGGAATCAGAGGCGGGGAATCAGAGGCAGGGAATCAAACACGGGGAATCAGAGGCGGGGAATCAGAGCTGGGGAATCGGAGGCGGGGAATCAGAGTTGGGGAATCAGAGGCGGGGAATCAGATATGGGGAAACAGGGGCGGGGAATCAGAGGCAGGGAAACAGAGGCGGGGAATCAGATATGGGGAATCAGGGGTGGGGAATCAGAGGTTGGGAATCAGAGGCAGGGAATCAGAGGCGTGGAAACAGAGGCGGGGATTCAGATATGGGGAATCAGAGGTGGGGAATCAGGGGCGTGGAATCAGAGGCAGGGAATTAGATGTGGTGAATCAGAGATGGGGAATCAGAGGCAGGGAATCAGAATCAGAAGCGGGGTATCAGTGGCCGGGAATCAGAGGAAGGTAATCAGAGGCAGGGGATCAAACACGGGGAATCAGAGGCTGGGAATCAGAGCTGGGGAATCAGAGGCGGGGAATCAGAGCTGGGGAATCACAGGCGGGGAATCAGAGATGGGGAATCAAGGGGGGAATCAGAGGCAGGGAATCAGATGCGGGGAATCAGACGCGGGGAATCATAGATGGTGAATCAGAGGCGGGGAATCAGAGGTGGGCAATCAGAGGATGGGAATCAGATATGGGGAATCAGAGGCGGGGAATCAGAGATGGGGAATCACAGGCGGGGAATCAGAGTTGGGGAATCAGAGGCGGGGAATCAGATATGGGGAAACAGAGGCGGGGAATCAGAGGCGGTGAAACAGAGGCGGGGAATCAGATATTGGGAATCAGAGGTGGGGAATCAGAGGTTGGGAATCAGAGGCCTGGAATCAGAGGCGGGGAATCAGAGCTGGGGAATCAGAGGCGGGGAATCAGAGTTGGGGAATCAGAGGCGGGGAATCAGATATGGGGAAATAGAGGCGGGGAATCAGATATGGGGAATCAGAGGTGTGGAATCAGAGGTTGGGAATCAGAGGCAGGGAATCAGAGTCGGGGAAACTGAGGCGGGGAATCAGATATGGGGAATCAGAGGTGGCGAATCAAAGGCGGTGAAACAGAGATGGGGAATCAGGGCAGGGAATCAGAGGCAGGGAATCAAACACGG
Source organism: Narcine bancroftii (assembly GCF_036971445.1). NCBI lineage: Eukaryota > Metazoa > Chordata > Chondrichthyes > Torpediniformes > Narcinidae > Narcine > Narcine bancroftii. The sequence continues at coordinate 112,049,939 of NC_091474.1, read as the reverse complement.
GGAATCAGAGCTGGGGAATCAGAGGCGGGGAATCAGAGTTGGGAATCAGAGGCGGGGAATCAGAGGCGGGGAAACAGAGGCGGGGAATCAGATATGGGGAATCAGAGGTGGGGAATCCGAGGTTGGGAATCAGAGGCAGGGAATCAGAGGCGGAAAATCAGAGGGGGGAATCAGAGGAAGGGAATCAGATGTGCGGAATCGGAGATGGGGAATCAGAGGCAGGGAATCAGAGGCGGGGAATCAGAGGCGGGGAATCAGAGGCCGGGAATCAGATATGGGGAAACAGAGGCGGGGAATCCGAGTCGGGGAAACAGAGGCGGGGAATCAGATATGGGGAATCAGAGGTGGGGAATCAGAGGTTGGGAATCAGAGGCAGGGAATCAGAGGCTTGGAATCAGGTGCAGGGAATCAGATGCGGGGAATCATAGGCGGGGAATCAGAGCTGGGGAATCAGAGGTGGGGAATCAGATTTGGGGAATCAGAGGCGGGGACTTAGATATTGGGAAACAGAGGCGGGGAATCAGAGGCGGGGAAACCCAGGTGGGGAATCAGATATGGGGAATCAGAGGTGGGGAATCAGAGGCAAGGAATCAGATGTGCGGAATCAGAGATGGGGAATCAGAGGCAGGGAATCAGAATCAGAAGCAGGGAATCAGAGGCCGGGAATCAAAGGCCGGAATCAGATGCTGGGAATCAGAGGCCTGGAATCAGAGGCGGGGAATCAGAGGCAGGGAATCAGATGCGGGGAATCAGAGGCGGGGAATCAGAGCTGGGGAATCAGAGGCGGGGATTCAGAGTTGGGGAATCAGAGGCGGGGAATCAGAAGCGGGGAAACAGAGGCGGGGAATCAGATATGGGGAATCAGAGGTGGGGAATCAGAGGTTGGGAATCAGAAGCAGGGAATCAGAGGCGGGGAATCAGAGGCGGGGAATCAGAGGCAGGGAATCCGATGTGCGGAATCGGAGATGGGGAATCAGAGGCGGGGAATCAGATATGGGGAATCAGAGGTGGGGAATCAGAGGTTGGGAATCAGAGGCAGGGAATCAGAGGCTGGGAATCAGATGCAGGGAATCAGATGCGGGAAATCAGAGGCGGGGAATCAGAGCTGGGGAATCAGAGGTGGGGAATCAGAGTTGGGGAATCAGAGTCGGGGACTTAGATATGGGGAAACAGAGGCGGGGAATCAGATGCGGGGAAACAGACGCGGGGAATCAGAGGCGGGGATTCAGAGCTGGGGAATCAGAGGCGGGGAATCAGAGTTGGGGAATCAGAGGCGGGGAATCAGATATGGGTAATCAGAGGCGGGGAATCAGAGGCGGGGAAACAGAGGCAGGGAATCAGATATGGGGAATCAGAGGTGGGGTATCAGGGGCAGGGAATCAGTGGCAGGGAATCAGAGGCGGGGAATCAGAGGCGGGGAATCAGAGGCAGGGAATCAGACACGGGGAATCAGATATGGGGAAACAGAGGCGGGGAATCAGAGGCGGGCAAACAGAGGCGGGGAATTAGATATGGGGAATCAGAGGTGGGGAATCAGAGGTGGTGAATCAGAGATGGGGAATCACAGGCGGGGAATCAGAGGCAGGGAATAGAACGCGGGGAATCAGAGGCGGGGAATCAGAGCTGGGGAATCAGAGGCGGGGAATCATAGTTGGGAATCAGAGGCGGGGAATCAGATAGGGGGAAACAGAGGCGGGGAATCAAAGGCGGGGAAACAGAGGCGGGGAATCAGATATGGGGAATCGGATGCGGGGAATCAGAGGCGGGGAATCAGAGCTGGGGAATCAGAGGCGGGGTATCAGTGTTGGGGCATCTGAGGTGGGGAATTAGATATGGGGAAACAGAGGCGGGGAATCAGAGGCGCGGAAACAGAGGCGAGGAATCAGATATGGGGAATCAGAGGTGGGGAATCAGAGGCAGGGAATCAGATGTGCGGAATCAGAGATGGGGAATCAGAGGCAGGGAATCAGAATCAGAAGCGGGGAATCAGAGGCCGGGAATCAGAGGCCGGGATTCAGATGCCGGGAATAAGAGGCCGGGAATCAGAGGTGGGGAATCAGAGTCCGGGAATCAGAGATGGGGATTCAGAGGCGGGGAATGATATATGGGAAATCAGAGGCGGGGAATCAGAGGTGGGGTAACAGAGGTGGGGAATCAGATATGGGGAATCAGAGGTGGCGAATCAAAGGCGGTGAATCAGAGATGGGGAATCAGAGGCGGGGAATCAGAGGCAGGGAATCAAACACGGGGAATCAGATGCGGGGAATCAGAGCTGGGGAATCGGAGGCGGGGAATCAGAGTTGGGGAATCAGAGGCGGGGAATCAGATATGGGGAAACAGGGGCGGGGAATCAGAGGCAGGGAAACAGAGGCGGGGAATCAGATATGGGGAATCAGGGGTGGGGAATCAGAGGTTGGGAATCAGAGGCAGGGAATCAGAGGCGTGGAAACAGAGGCGGGGATTCAGATATGGGGAATCAGAGGTGGGGAATCAGGGGCGTGGAATCAGAGGCAGGGAATTAGATGTGGTGAATCAGAGATGGGGAATCAGAGGCAGGGAATCAGAATCAGAAGCGGGGTATCAGTGGCCGGGAATCAGAGGAAGGTAATCAGAGGCAGGGGATCAAACACGGGGAATCAGAGGCTGGGAATCAGAGCTGGGGAATCAGAGGTGGGGAATCAGAGCTGGGGAATCACAGGCGGGGAATCAGAGATGGGGAATCAAGGGGGGAATCAGAGGCAGGGAATCAGATGCGGGGAATCAGAGGCGGGGAATCATAGATGGCGAATCAGAGGCGGGGAATCAGAGGTGGGCAGTCAGAGGATGGGAATCAGATATGGGGAATCAGAGGCGGGGAATCAGAGCTGGGGAATCACAGGCGGGGAATCAGAGTTGGGGAATCAGAGGCGGGGAATCAGATATGGGGAAACAGAGGCGGGGAATCAGAGGCGGTGAAACAGAGGCGGGGAATCAGATATTGGGAATCAGAGGTGGGGAATCAGAGTTGGGGAATCAGAGTCGGGGACTTAGATATGGCGAAACAGAGGCGGGGAATCAGAGGCGGGGAAACAGACGCGGGGAATCAGAGGCGGGGAATCATAGTTGGGAATCAGAGGCGGGGAATCAAAGGCAGGGAAACAGAGGCGTGGAATCAGATATGGGGAATCGGATGCGGGGAATCAGAGGCGGGGAATCAGAGCTGGGGAATCAGAGGCGGGGTATCAGAGTTGGGGCATCTGAGGTGGGGAATTAGATATGGGGAAACAGAGGCGGGGAATCAGAGGCGCGGAAACAGAGGCGAGGAATCAGATATGGGGAATCAGAGGTGGGGAATCAGAGGCAGGGAATCAGATGTGCGGAATCAGAGATGGGGAATCAGAGGCAGGGAATCAGAATCAGAAGCGGGGAATCAGAGGCCGGGAATCAGAGGCCGGGATTCAGATGCCGGGAATAAGAGGCCGGGAATCAGAGGTGGGGAATCAGAGTCCGGGAATCAGAGATGGGGATTCAGAGGCGGGGAATGATATATGGGGAATCAGAGGCGGGGAATCAGAGGTGGGGTAACAGAGGTGGGGAATCAGATATGGGGAATCAGAGGTGGCGAATCAAAGGCGGTGAATCAGAGATGGGGAATCAGAGGCGGGGAATCAGAGGCAGGGAATCAAACACGGGGAATCAGAGGCGGGGAATCAGAGCTGGGGAATCGGAGGCGGGGAATCAGAGTTGGGGAATCAGAGGCGGGGAATCAGATATGGGGAAACAGGGGCGGGGAATCAGAGGCAGGGAAACAGAGGCGGGGAATCAGATATGGGGAATCAGGGGTGGGGAATCAGAGGTTGGGAATCAGAGGCAGGGAATCAGAGGCGTGGAAACAGAGGCGGGGATTCAGATATGGGGAATCAGAGGTGGGGAATCAGGGGCGTGGAATCAGAGGCAGGGAATTAGATGTGGTGAATCAGAGATGGGGAATCAGAGGCAGGGAATCAGAATCAGAAGCGGGGTATCAGTGGCCGGGAATCAGAGGAAGGTAATCAGAGGCAGGGGATCAAACACGGGGAATCAGAGGCTGGGAATCAGAGCTGGGGAATCAGAGGCGGGGAATCAGAGCTGGGGAATCACAGGCGGGGAATCAGAGATGGGGAATCAAGGGGGGAATCAGAGGCAGGGAATCAGATGCGGGGAATCAGACGCGGGGAATCATAGATGGTGAATCAGAGGCGGGGAATCAGAGGTGGGCAATCAGAGGATGGGAATCAGATATGGGGAATCAGAGGCGGGGAATCAGAGCTGGGGAATCACAGGCGGGGAATCAGAGTTGGGGAATCAGAGGCGGGGAATCAGATATGGGGAAACAGAGGCGGGGAATCAGAGGCGGTGAAACAGAGGCGGGGAATCAGATATTGGGAATCAGAGGTGGGGAATCAGAGGTTGGGAATCAGAGGCCTGGAATCAGAGGCGGGGAATCAGAGGCAGGGAATCAGATGCGGGGAATCAGAGGAGGGGAATCAGAGCTGGGGAATCAGAGGCGGGGTATTAGAGTTGGGGAATCAGAGGCGGGGAATCAGACGCGGGGAATCAGAGGGGGGGAATCATAGCTGGCGAATCAGAGGCGGGGAATCAGAGGTGGGCAATCAGAGGCCGGGAATCAGAGGTGGTGAATCAGAGATAGGGAATCAGAGGCGGGGAATCAGTGGCAGGGAATCAGATATGGGGAATCAGAGGCGTGGAATCAGAGGCAGGGAATCAGACACGGGGAATCAGACACGGGGAATCAGAGGTGGGGAATCAGAGATGGGGAATCAGAGGCGGTGAATCAGAGATGGGGAATCAGAGGCGGGGAATCAGAGGCAGGAAATCAGACACGGGGATTCAGAGGCTGGGAATCAGACGGGGGGAATCAAAGGCGGGGAATCAGAGCTGGGGAATCAGAGGCAGGGAATCAGAGGCGGGGAATCAGATATGGGGAATCAGAGGCTGGTATTCAGAGGCGGGGAATCAGAGGCAGGGAATCAGACACGGGGAATCAGAGGTGGGGAATCAGAGATGGGGAATCAGAGGCGGGGAATCAGAGTTGGGGAATCAGAGGCAGGGAATCGGATGTGCGGAATCAGAGATGGGGAATCAGAGGTGGGGAATCAGAGGCGGTGAATCAGAGATGGGGAATCAGAGGCGGGGAATCAGAGGCAGGAAATCAGACATGGGGATTCAGAGGCTGGGAATCAGACGGGGGGAATCAAAGGCGGGGAATCAGAGCTGGGGAATCAGAGGGAGGGAATCAGAGTTGGGGATTCAGAGACGGGGAATCAGATATGGGGAAACAGAGGCGGGGAATCAGAGGCGGGCAAACAGAGGCGGGGAATTAGATATGGGGAATCAGATGTGGGGAATCAGAGGTGGTGAATCAGTGATGGGGAATCACAGGCGGGGAATCAGAGGCAGGGAATAGAACGCAGGGAATCAGAGGCAGGGAATCAGAGCTGGGGAATCAGAGGCGGGGAATCATAGTTGGGAATCAGAGGCGGGGAATCAGATATGGGGAAACAGAGGCGGGGAATCAGAGGCGGGGAAACAGAGGCGGGGAATCAGATATGGGGAATCGGATGCGGGGAATCAGAGGCGGGGAATCAGAGCTGGGGAATCAGAGGCGGGGAATCAGAGTTGGGGCATCGAGGTGGGGAATCAGATATGGGGAATCAGAGGTGGCGAATCAAAGGCGGTGAATCAGAGATGGGGAATCAGAGGCGGGGAATCAGAGGCAGGGAATCAGATGCGGGGAATCAGAGGCAGGGAATCAGAGCTGGCGAATCAGAGGCGGGGAATCAGAGGTGGGCAATCAGAGCCGGGGAATCAGATATGGGGAATCAGAGGCGGGGAATCAGAGGCGGGGAAACAGAGGTGGGGAATCAGATATGGGGAAACAGAGGTGGCGAATCAAAGGCGGTGAATCAGAGATGGAGAAACAGAGGCGGGGAATCAGAGGCAGGGAATCAAAAACGGGGAATCAGAGGCGGGGAATCAGAGCTTTGGAATCAGAGGCGGGGAAGCAGAGTAGGAGAATCAGAGGTGGGGAATCAGATATGGGGAAACAGGGGCGGGGAATCAGAGGCTGGGACACAGAGGCGGGGAATCAGATATGGGGAATCAGAGGTGTGGAATCAGAGGTTGGGAATCAGAGGCGGGGAAACAGAGGAGGGGAATCAGATATGGGGAATCAGAGGTGGCGAATTAAAGGCGGTGAATCAGAGATGGGGAATCAGGGCAGGGAATCAGAGGCAGGGAATCAAACACGGGGAATCAGAGGCGTGGAATCAGAGCTGGGGAATCAGAGGCGGGGATTCAGAGTTGGGGAATCAGAGGCGGGGAATCAGAGGCGGGGAAACAGATGCGGGGAATCAGATATGGGGAATCAGAGGTGGGGAATCAGAGGTTGGGAATCAGAAGCAGGGAATCAGAGGCGGGGAATCAGAGGCGGGGAATCAGAGGCAGGAAATCCGATGTGCGGAGTCGGAGATGGGGAATCAGAGGCAGGGAATCAGAGGCGGGGAATCAGAGGCGGGGAATCAGAGGCCGGGAATCAGATATGGGGAAACAGAGGTGGGGAATCAGAGGCGGGGAAACAGAGGCGGGGAATCAGATATGGGGAATCAGAAGTGGGGAATCAGAGGTTGGGAATCAGAGGCAGGGAATCAGAGGCTGGGAATCAGATGCAGGGAATCAGATGCGGGGAATCAGAGGCGGGGAATCAGAGCTGGGGAATCAGAGGTGGGGAATCAGAGTTGGGGAATCAGAGTCGGGGACTTAGATATGGGGAAACAGAGGCAGGGAATCAGAGGCGGGGAAACAGACGCGGGGAATCAGAGGCGGGTATCAGAGCTGGGGAATCAGAGGCGGGGAATCAGAGTTGGGGAATCAGAGGCGGGGAATCAGAGGCGGGGAATCAGAGGCGGGGAATCAGAGGCGGGGAAACAGAGGCAGGGAATCAGATATGGGGAATCAGAGGTGGGGTATCAGGGGCAGGGAATCAGTGGCAGGGAATCAGAGGCGGGGAATCAGAGGCGGGGAATCAGAGGCAGGGAATCAGACACGGGGAATCAGATATGGGGAAACAGAGGCGGGGAATCAGAGGCGGGCAAACAGAGGCGGGGAATTAGATAAGGGGAATCAGAGGTGGGGAATCAGAGGTGGTGAATCAGAGATGGGGAATCACAGGCGGGGAATCAGAGGCAGGGAATAGAACGCGGGGAATCAGAGGCGGGGAATCAGAGCTGGGGAATCAGAGGCGGGAAATCATAGTTGGGAATCAGAGGCGGGGAATCAGATATGGGGAAACAGAGGCGGGGAATCAAAGGCGGGGAAACAGAGGCGGGGAATCAGATATGGGGAATCGGATGCGGGGAATCAGAGGCGGGGAATCAGAGTTGGGGCATCGAGGTGGGGAATCAGATATGGGGAATCAGAGGTGGCGAATCAAAGGCGGTGAATCAGAGATGGGGAATCAGAGGCGGGGAATCAGAGGCAGGGAATCAGATGCGGGGAATCAGAGGCAGGGAATCAGAGCTGGCGAATCAGAGGCGGGGAATCAGAGGTGGGCAATCAGAGCCGGGGAATCAGATATGGGGAATCAGAGGCGGGGAATCAGAGGCGGGGAAACAGAGGTGGGGAATCAGATATGGGGAAACAGAGGTGGCGAATCAAAGGCGGTGAATCAGAGATGGAGAATCAGAGGCGGGGAATCAGAGGCAGGGAATCAAAAACGGGGAATCAGAGGCGGGGAATCAGAGCTGGGGAATCAGAGGCGGGGAAGCAGAGTAGGAAAATCAGAGGTGGGGAATCAGATATGGGGAAACAGGGGCGGGGATTCAGAGGCTGGGACACAGAGGCGGGGAATCAGATATGGGGAATCAGAGGTGTGGAATCAGAGGTTGGGAATCAGAGGCGGGGAAACAGAGGAGGGGAATCAGATATGGGGAATCAGAGGTGGCGAATTAAAGGCGGTGAATCAGAGATGGGGAATCAGGGCAGGGAATCAGAGGCAGGGAATCAAACACGGGGAATCAGAGGCGTGGAATCAGAGCTGGGGAATCAGAGGCGGGGATTCAGAGTTGGGGAATCAGAGGCGGGGAATCAGAGGCGGGGAAACAGATGCGGGGAATCAGATATGGGGAATCAGAGGTGGGGAATCAGAGGTTGGGAATCAGAAGCAGGGAATCAGAGGCGGGGAATCAGAGGCGGGGAATCAGAGGCAGGAAATCCGATGTGCGGAGTCGGAGATGGGGAATCAGAGGCAGGGAATCAGAGGCGGGGAATCAGAGGCGGGGAATCAGAGGCCGGGAATCAGATATGGGGAAACAGAGGCGGGGAATCAGAGGCGGGGAAACAGAGGCGGGGAATCAGATATGGGGAATCAGAGGTGGGGAATCAGAGGTTGGGAATCAGAGGCAGGGAATCAGAGGCTGGGAATCAGATGCAGGGAATCAGATGCGGGGAATCAGAGGCGGGGAATCAGAGCTGGGGAATCAGAGGTGGGGAATCAGAGTTGGGGAATCAGAGTCGGGGACTTAGATATGGGGAAACAGAGGCAGGGAATCAGAGGCGGGGAAACAGACGCGGGGAATCAGAGGCGGGTATCAGAGCTGGGGAATCAGAGGCGGGGAATCAGAGTTGGGGAATCAGAGGCGGGGAATCAGAGGCGGGGAATCAGAGGCGGGGAATCAGAGGCGGGGAAACAGAGGCAGGGAATCAGATATGGGGAATCAGAGGTGGGGTATCAGGGGCAGGGAATCAGTGGCAGGGAATCAGAGGCGGGGAATCAGAGGCGGGGAATCAGAGGCAGGGAATCAGACACGGGGAATCAGATATGGGGAAACAGAGGCGGGGAATCAGAGGCGGGCAAACAGAGGCGGGGAATTAGATAAGGGGAATCAGAGGTGGGGAATCAGAGGTGGTGAATCAGAGATGGGGAATCACAGGCGGGGAATCAGAGGCAGGGAATAGAACGCGGGGAATCAGAGGCGGGGAATCAGAGCTGGCTAATCAGAGGCGGGAAATCATAGTTGGGAATCAGAGGCGGGGTATCAGATATGGGGAAACAGAGGCGGGGAATCAAAGGCGGGGAAACAGAGGCGGGGAATCAGATATGGGGAATCGGATGCGGGGAATCAGAGGCGGGGAATCAGAGCTGGGGAATCAGAGGCGGGGTATCAGAGTTGGGGCATCAGAGGTGGGGAATTAGATATGGGGAAACAGACGCGGGGAATCAGAGGCGGGGAAACAGAGGTGGGGAATCAGATATGGGGAATCAGAGGTGGGGAATCAGAGGCAGGGAATCAGATGTGCGGAATCAGAGATGGGGAATCAGAGGCAGGGAATCAGAATCAGAAGCGGGGAATCAGAGGCCGGGAATCAGAGGCCGGGATTCAGATGCCGGGAATAAGAGGCCGGGAATCAGAGGTGGGGAATCAGAGTCCGGGAATCAGAGATGGGGATTCAGAGGCGGGGAATGATATATGGGGAATCAGAGGCGGGGAATCAGTGGCGGGGTAACAGAGGTGGGGAATCAGATATGGGGAATCAGAGGTGTCAAATCAAAGGCGGTGAATCAGAGATGGGGAATCAGAGGCGGGGAATCAGAGGCAGGGAATCAAACACGGGGAATCAGAGGCGGGGAATCAGAGCTGGGGAATCAGAGGTGGGGAATCAGAGTTGGGGAATCAGAGGCGGGGAATCAGATATGGGGAAACAGGGGCGGAGAATCAGAGGCAGGGAAACAGAGGCGGGGAATCAGATATGGGGAATCAGGGGTGGGGAATCAGAGGTTGGGAATTAGAGGCAGGGAATCAGAGGCGTGGAAACAGAGGCGGGGATTCAGATATGGGGAATCAGAGGTGGGGAATCAGGGGCGTGGAATCAGAGGCAGGGAATTTGATGTGGTGAATCAGAGATGGGGAATCAGAGGCAGGGAATCAGAATCAGAAGCGGGGTATCAGAGGCCGGGAATCAGAGGAAGGTAATCAGAGGCAGGGGATCAAACACGGGGAATCAGAGGCTGGGAATCAGAGCTGGGGAATCACAGGCGGGGAATCAGAGATGGGGAATCAGAGGCGGGGAATCAGAGGCAGGGAATCAGATGCGGGGAATCAGAGGCGGGGAATCAGAGCTGGCGAATCAGAGGCGGGGAATCAGAGGTGGGCAATCAGAGGATGGGAATCAGATATGGGGAATCAGAGGCGGGGAATTAGAGCTGGGGAATCACAGGCGGGGAATCAGAGTTGGGGAATCAGAGGCGGGGAATCAGATATGGGGAAACAGAGTCGGGGAATCAGAGGCGGTGAAACAGAGGCGGGGAATCAGATATGGGGAATCAGAGGTGGGGAATCAGAGGTTGGGAATCAGAGGCCTGGATTCAGAGGCGGGGAATCAGAGGCAGGGAATCAGATGCGGGGAATCAGAGGAGGGGAATCAGAGCTGGGGAATCAGAGGCAGGGTATTAGAGTTGGGGAATCAGAGGCGAGGAATCAGACGCGGGGAATCAGAGGGGGGGTATCATAGCTGGCGAATCAGAGGCGGGGAATCAGATATGGGGAATCAGAGGTGTCGAATCAAAGGCGGTGAATCAGAGATGGGGAATCAGAGGCGGGGAATCAGAGGCAGGGAATCAAACACGGGAAATCAGAGGCGGGGAATCAGAGCTGGGGAATCAGAGGTGGGGAATCAGAGTTGGGGAATCAGAGGCGGGGAATCAGATATGGGGAAACAGGGGCGGAGAATCAGAGGCAGGGAAACAGAGGCGGGGAATCAGATATGGGGAATCAGGGGTGGGGAATCAGAGGTTGGGAATCAGAGGCAGGGAATCAGAGGCTGGGAATCAGAGCTGGGGAATCACAGGCGGGGAATCAGAGATGGGGAATCAGAGGCGGGGAATCAGAGGCAGGGAAACAGAGGTGGGGAATCAGATATGGGGAATCAGAGGTGGGGAATCAGGGGCGTGGAATCAGAGGCAGGGAATTAGATGTGGTGAATCAGAGATGGGGAATCAGAGGCAGGGAATCAGAATCAGAAGCGGGGTATCAGAGGCCGGGAATCAGAGGAAGGTAATCAGAGGCAGGGGATCAAACACGGGGAATCAGAGGCTGGGAATCAGAGCTGGGGAATCACAGGCGGGGAATCAGAGATGGGGAATCAGAGGCGGGGAATCAGAGGCAGGGAATCAGATGCGGGGAATCAGAGGCGGGGAATCAGAGCTGGCGAATCAGAGGCGGGGAATCAGAGGTGGGCAATCAGAGGATGGGAATCAGATATGGGGAATCAGAGGTGGGGAATTAGAGCTGGGGAATCACAGGCGGGGAATCAGAGTTGGGGAATCAGAGGCGGGGAATCAGATATGGGGAAACAGAGTCGGGGAATCAGAGGCGGTGAAACAGAGGCGGGGAATCAGATATGGGGAATCAGAGGTGGGGAATCAGAGGTTCGGAATCAGAGGCCTGGAATCAGAGGCGGGGAATCAGAGGCAGGGAATCAGATGCGGGGAATCAGAGGAGGGGAATCAGAGCTGGGGAATCAGAGGCGGGGTATTAGAGTTGGGGAATCAGAGGCGGGGAATCAGACGCGGGGAATCAGAGGGGGGGTATCATAGCTGGCGAATCAGAGGCGGGGAATCAGAGGTGGGCAATCAGAGGCCGGGAATCAGAGGTGGTGAATCAGAGATGGGGAATCAGAGGCGGGGAATCAGTGGCAGGGAATCAGATATGGGGAATCAGAGGCGTGGAATCAGAGGCAGGGAATCAGACACGGGGAATCAGACACGGGGTATCAGAGGTGGGGAATCAGAGATGGGGAATCAGAGGCGGTGAATCAGAGATGGGGAATCAGAGGCGGGGAATCAGAGGCAGGAAATCAGACACGGGGATTCAGAGGCTGGGAATTAGACGGGGGGAATCAAAGGTGGGGAATCAGAGCTGGGGAATCAGAGGCTGGGATTCAGAAGCGGGGAATCAGAGGCAGGGAATCAGACACGGGGAATCAGAGGTGGGGATTCGGAGATGGGGAATCAGAGGCGGGGAATCAGAGGCAGGGAATCAGACGCGGGGAATCTGAGGCGGGGAATCAGAGCTGGGGAATCAGAGGTGGGGAATCAGAGTTGGGGAATCAGAGGCAGGGAATCGGATGTGCGGAATCAGAGATGGGGAATCAGATGTGGGGAATCAGAGGAATCAGAGATGGGGAATCAGAGGCGGGGAATCAGAGGCAGGAAATCAGACACGGGGATTCAGAGGCTGGGAATCAGACGGGGGGAATCAAAGGCGGGGAATAAGAGCTGGGGAATCAGAGGCAGGGAATCAGAGTTTGGGATTCAGAGACGGGGAATCAGATATGGGGAAAGAGAGGCGGGGAATCAGAGGCGGGCAAACAGAGGCGGGGAATTAGATATGGGGAATCAGAGGTGGGGAATCAGAGGTGGTGAATCAGTGATGGGGAATCACAGGCGGGGAATCAGAGGCAGGGAATAGAACGCAGGGAATCAGACGCAGGGAATCAGAGCTGGGGAATCAGAGGCGGGGAATCATAGTTGGGAATCAGAGGCGGGGAATCAGATATGGGGAAACAGAGGCGGGGAATCAGAGGCGGGGAAACAGAGGCGGGGAATCAGATATGGGGAATCGGATGCGGGGAATCAGAGGCGGGGAATCAGAGCTGGGGAATCAGAGGCGGGGAATCAGAGTTGTGGCATCAGAGGTGGGGAATTAGATATCGGGAAACAGAGGTGGGGAATCAGAGGCGGGGAAACAGAGGCGGGGAATCAGATATGGGGAATCAGAGGTGGGGAATCAGAGGCAGGGAATCAGATGTGCGGAATCAGAGATGGGGAATCAGAGGCAGGGAATCAGAATCAGAAGCGGGGAATCAGAGGCCGGGAATCAGAGGCCGGGAATCAGATGCTGGGAATAAGAGGCCGGGAATCAGAGGTGGGGAATCAGAGTCCGGGAATCAGAGATGGGGATTCAGAGGCGGGGAATGAGATATGGAGAATCAGAGGCGGTGAATCAGAGGCCGGGAAACAGAGGTGGGGAATCAGATATGGGGAATCAGAGGTGGCGAATCAAAGGCGGTGAATCAGAGATGGGGAATCAGAGGCGGGGAATCAGAGGCAGGGAATCAGATGCGGGGAATCAGAGGCGGGGAATCAGAGCTGGCGAATCAGAGGCAGGGAATCAGAGGTGGGCAATCAGAGGCGGGGAATCAGATATGGGGAATCAGAGGCGGGGAATCAGAGGCGGGGAAACAGAGGCGGGGAATCAAATATAGGGAATCAGAGGTGGGGAATCAGAGGTTGTGAATCAGAGATGGGGAATCAAGGCGGGGAATCAGAGGCAGGGAATCAGACACGGGGAATCAGAGGCGGGGATTCAGAGCTGGGGAATCAGAGGCGGGGAATCAGAGTTGGGGAATCAGAGGCAGGGAATCAGATATGGGGAATCAGAGGGGGGGAATCAGAGGCGGAGAAACAGAGGCGGGGAATCAGATATGGGGAATCAGAGGTGGGGAATCAGGGGCAGGGAATCAGTGGCAGGGAATCAGAGGCGGGGAATCAGAGGCGGGGAATCAGAGGCAGGGAATCAGACACGGGGAATCAGAGGCGGGGAATCAGAAATGGGGAATCAGAGGCGGGGAATCAGAGGCAGGGAATCGGACGCCGGGAATCAGAGTCGGGGAATCAGAGCTGGGGAATCAGAGGCGGGGAATCAGAGTTGGGGAATCAGAGGCGGGGAATCAGATATGGGGAAATAGAGGCGGGGAATCAGATATGGGGAATCAGAGGTGTGGAATCAGAGGTTGTGAATCAGAGGAAGGGAATCAGAGTCGGGGAAACAGACGTGGGGAATCAGATATGTGGAATCAGAGGTGGCGAATCAAAGGTGGTGAAACAGAGATGGGGATTCAGAGGCGGGGAATGAGATATGGAGAATCAGAGGCGGCGAATCAGAGGCCGGGAAACAGAGGTGGGGAATCAGATATGGGGAATAAGAGGTGGCGAATCAAAGGCGGTGAATCAGAGATGGGGAATCAGAGGCGGGGAATCAGAGGTTGGGAATCAGAGGCAGGGAATCAGAGGCGGGGAATCAGAGGCGGGGAATCAGAGGAAGGGAATCAGATGTGCGGAATCGGAGATGGGGAATCAGAGGCAGGGAATCAGAGGCGGGGAATCAGAGGCGGGGAATCAGAGGCCGGGAATCAGATATGGGGAAACTGAGGCGGGGAATCCGAGGCGGGGAAACAGAGGCGGGGAATCAGATATGGGGAATCAGAGGTGGGGAATCAGAGGTTGGGAATCAGAGGCAGGGAATCAGAGGCTTGGAATCAGATGCAGGGAATCAGATGCGGGGAATCAGAGGCGGGGAATCAGAGCTGGCGAATCAGAGGCGGGGAATCAGAGGTGGGCAATCAGAGGCGGGGAATCAGATATGGGGAATCAGAGGCGGGGAATCAGAGGCGGGGAAACAGAGGCGGGGAATCAAATATAGGGAATCAGAGGTGGGGAATCAGAGGTTGTGAATCAGAGATGGGGAATCAAGGCGGGGAATCAGAGGCAGGGAATCAGACACGGGGAATCAGAGGCGGGGATTCAGAGCTGGGGAATCAGAGGCGGGGAATCAGAGTTGGGGAATCAGAGGCAGGGAATCAGATATGGGGAATCAGAGGGGGGGAATCAGAGGTGGAGAAACAGAGGCGGGGAATCAGATATGGGGAATCAGAGGTGGGGAATCAGGGGCAGGGAATCAGTGGCAGGGAATCAGAGGCGGGGAATCAGAGGCGGGGAATCAGAGGCAGGGAATCAGACACGGGGAATCAGAGGCGGGGAATCAGAGATGGGGAATCAGAGGCGGGGAATCAGAGGCAGGGAATCGGACGCCGGGAATCAGAGTCGGGGAATCAGAGCTGGGGAATCAGAGGCGGGGAATCAGAGTTGGGGAATCAGAGGTGGGGAATCAGATATGGGGAAATAGAGGCGGGGAATCAGATATGGGGAATCAGAGGTGTGGAATCAGAGGTTGTGAATCAGAGGAAGGGAATCAGAGTCGGGGAAACAGAAGCGGGGAATCAGATATGTGGAATCAGAGGTGGCGAATCAAAGGCGGTGAAACAGAGATGGGGAATCAGGGCAGGGAATCAGAGGCAGGGAATCAAACACGGGGAATCAGAGCTGGGAAATCAGAGACGGGGAATCAGAGTTGGGAATCAGAGGCGGGGAATCAGAGGCGGGGAAACAGAGGCGGGGAATCAGATATGGGGAATCAGAGGTGGGGAATCAGAGGTTGGGAATCAGAGGCAGGGAATCAGAGGCGGGGAATCAGAGGCGGGGAATCAGAGGAAGGGAATCAGATGTGCGGAATCGGAGATGGGGAATCAGAGGCAGGGAATCAGAGGCGGGGAATCAGAGGCGGGGAATCAGAGGCCGGGAATCAGATATGGGGAAACTGAGGCGGGGAATCCGAGGCGGGGAAACAGAGGCGGGGAATCAGATATGGGGAATCAGAGGTGGGGAATCAGAGGTTCGGAATCAGAGGCAGGGAATCAGAGGCTTGGAATCAGATGCAGGGAATCAGATGCGGGGAATCAGAGGCGGGGAATCAGAGCTGGGGAATCAGAGGTGGGGAATCAGATTTGGGGAATCAGAGGTGGGGACTTAGATATTGGGAAACAGAGGCGTGGAATCAGAGGCGGGGAAACAGAGGCGGGGAATCAGATATGGGGAATCAGAGGTGGGGAATCAGAGGCAGGGAATCAGATGTGCGGAATCAGAGATGGGGAATCAGAGGCAGGGAAACAGAATCAGAAGCAGGGAATCACAGGCCGGGAATCAGAGGCCGGAATCAGATGCTGGGAATCAGAGGCCTGGAATCAGAGGCGGGGAATCAGAGGCAGGGAATCAGATGCGTGGAATCAGAGGCGGGGAATCAGAGCTGGGGAATCAGAGGCGGGGTATTAGAGTTGGGGAATCAGAGGCGGGGAATCAGAGTTGGGGAATCAGAGGCAGGGAATTGGATGTGCGGAATCAGAGATGGGGAATCAGAGGTGGGGAATCAGAGGCGGTGAATCAGAGATGGGGAATCAGAGGCAGGGAATCAGAGGCGGGGAATCAGAGGCAGGGAATCAGACGCGGGGAATCTGAGGCGGGGAATCAGAGCTGGGGAATCAGAGGTGGGGAATCAGAGTTGGGGAATCAGAGGCAGGGAATTGGATGTGCAGAATCAGAGATGGGGAATCAGAGGTGGGGAATCAGAGGCGGTGAATCAGAGATGGGGAATCAGAGGCGGGGAATCAGAGGCAGGAAATCAGACACTGGGATTCAGAGGCTGGGAATCAGACGGGGGGAATCAAAGGCGGGGAATCAGAGCTGGGTAATCTGAGGCAGGGAATCAGAGTTGGGGATTCAGAGGCGGGGAATCAGATATGGGGAAACAGAGGCGGGGAATCAGAGGCGGGCAAACAGAGGCGGGGAATTAGATATGGGGAATCAGAGGTAGGGAATCAGAGGTGGTGAATCAGTGATGGGGAATCACAGGCGGGGAATCAGAGGCAGGGAATAGAACGCGGGGAATCAGAGGCAGGGAATCAGAGCTGGGGAATCAGAGGCGGGGAATCATAGTTGGGAATCAGAGGCGGGAATCAGATATGGGGAAACAGAGGCGGTGAATCAGAGGCGGGGAAACAGAGGCGGGGAATCAGATATGGGGAATCGGATGCAGGGAATCAGAGGCGGGGAATCAGAGCTGGGGAATCAGAGGCGGGGAATCAGAGTTGGGGCATCAGAGGTGGGGAATTAGATATAGGGAAACAGAGGCGGGGAATCAGAGGCGGGGAAACAGAGGCGGGGAATCAGATATGGAGAATCAGAGGTGGGGAATCAGAGGCGGGGAATCAGAGGCAGGGAATCGGATGCCGGGAATCAGAGGCGGGGAATCAGAGCTGGGGAATCAGAGGCGGGGTATTAGAGTTGGGGAATCAGAGGCGGGGAATCAGAGCTGGGGAATCAGAGGCGGGGAATCAGAGTTGGGGCATCAGAGGTGGGGAATTAGATATCGGGAAACAGAGGTGGGGAATCAGAGGCGGGGAAACAGAGGCGGGGAATCAGATATGGGGAATCAGAGGTGGGGAATCAGAGGCAGGGAATCAGATGTGCCGAATCAGAGATGGGGAATCAGAGGCAGGGAATCAGAATCAGAAGCGGGGAATCAGAGGCCGGGAATCAGAGGCCGGGAATCAGATGCTGGGAATAAGAGGCCGGGAATCAGAGGTGGGGAATCAGAGTCCGGGAATCAGAGATGGGGATTCAGAGGCGGGGAATGAGATATGGAGAATCAGAGGCGGGGAATCAGAGGCCGGGAAACAGAGGTGCGGAATCAGATATGGGGAATCAGAGGTGGCGAATCAAAGGCGGTGAATCAGAGATGGGGAATCAGAGGCGGGGAATCAGAAGCAGGGAATCAGATGCGGGGAATCAGAGGCGGGGAATCAGAGCTGGCGAATCAGAGGCGGGGAATCAGAGGTGGGCAATCAGAGGCGGGGAATCAGATATGGGGAATCAGAGGCGGGGAATCAGAGGCGGGGAAACAGAGGCGGGGAATCAAATATAGGGAATCAGAGGTGGGGAATCAGAGGTTGTGAATCAGAGATGGGGAATCAAAGCGGGGAATCAGAGGCAGGGAATCAGACACAGGGAATCAGAGGCGGGGATTCAGAGCTGGGGAATCAGAGGCGGGGAATCAGAGTTGGGGAATCAGAGGGAGGGAATCAGATATGGGGAATCAGAGGGGGGGAATCAGAGGCGGAGAAACAGAGGCGGGGAATCAGATATGGGGAATCAGAGGTGGGGAATCAGGGGCAGGGAATCAGTGGCAGGGAATCAGAGGCGGGGAATCTGAGGCGGGGAATCAGAGGCAGGGAATCAGACACGGGGAATCAGAGGCGGGGAATAAGAGATGGGGAATCAGAGGCGGGGAATCAGAGGCAGGGAATCGGACGCCGGGAATCAGAGTCGGGGAATCAGAGCTGGGGAATCAGAGGCGGGGAATCAGAGTTGGGGAATCAGAGGCGGGGAATCAGATATGGGGAAATAGAGGCGGGGAATCAGATATGGGGAATCAGAGGTGTGGAATCAGAGGTTGTGAATCAGAGGAAGGGAATCAGAGTCGGGGAAACAGAAGCGGGGAATCAGATATGTGGAATCAGAGGTGGCGAATCAAAGGCGGTGAAACAGAGATGGGGAATCAGGGCAGGGAATCAGAGGCAGGGAATCAAACACGGGGAATCAGAGCTGGGGATTCAGAGATGGGGAATCAGAGTTGGGAATCAGAGGCGGGGAATCAGAGGCGGGGAAACAGAGGCGGGGAATCAGATATGGGGAATCAGAGGTGGGGAATCAGAGGTTGGGAATCAGAGGCAGGGAATCAGAGGCGGGGAATCAGAGGCGGGGAATCAGAGGAAGGGAATCAGATGTGCGGAATCGGAGATGGGGAATCAGAGGCAGGGAATCAGAGGCGGGGAATCAGAGGCGGGGAATCAGAGGCCGGGAATCAGATATGGGGAAACTGAGGCGGGGAATCCGAGGCGGGGAAACAGAGGCGGGGAATCAGATATGGGGAATCAGAGGTGGGGAATCAGAGGTTGGGAATCAGAGGCAGGGAATCAGAGGCTTGGAATCAGATGCAGGGAATCAGATGCGGGGAATCAGAGGCGGGGAATCAGAGCTGGGGAATCAGAGGTGGGGAATCAGATTTGGGGAATCAGAGGTGGGGACTTAGATATTGGGAAACAGAGGCGGGGAATCAGAGGCGGGGAAACAGAGGCGGGGAATCAGATATGGGGAATCAGAGGTGGGGAATCAGAGGCAGGGAATCAGATGTGCGGAATCAGAGATGGGGAATCAGAGGCAGGGAAACAGAATCAGAAGCAGGGAATCAGAGGCCGGGAATCAGAGGCCGGAATCAGATGCTGGGAATCAGAGGCCTGGAATCAGAGGCGGGGATTCAGAGGCAGGGAATCAGATGCGGGGAATCAGAGGCGGGGAATCAGAGCTGGGGAATCAGAGGCGGGGTATTAGAGTTGGGGAATCAGAGGCAGGGAATTAGATGTGGTGAATCAGAGATGGGGAATCAGAGGCAGGGAATCAGAATCAGAAGCGGGGTATCAGAGGCCGGGAATCAGAGGAAGGTAATCAGAGGCAGGGGATCAAACACGGGGAATCAGAGGCTGGGAATCAGAGCTGGGGAATCACAGGCGGGGAATCAGAGATGGGGAATCAGAGGTGGGGAATCAGAGGCAGGGAATCAGATGCGGGGAATCAGAGGCGGGGAATCAGAGCTGGCGAATCAGAGGCGGGGAATCAGAGGTGGGCAATCAGAGGATGGGAATCAGATATGGGGAATCAGAGGTGGGGAATTAGAGCTGGGGAATCACAGGCGGGGAATCAGAGTTGGGGAATCAGAGGCGGGGAATCAGATATGGGGAAACAGAGTCGGGGAATCAGAGGCGGTGAAACAGAGGCGGGGAATCAGATATGGGGAATCAGAGGTGGGGAATCAGAGGTTCGGAATCAGAGGCCTGGAATCAG
The DNA here is from genome assembly GCF_036971445.1 of Narcine bancroftii. Classification (NCBI taxonomy): domain Eukaryota; kingdom Metazoa; phylum Chordata; class Chondrichthyes; order Torpediniformes; family Narcinidae; genus Narcine; species Narcine bancroftii. Next base: position 112,030,330 of record NC_091474.1, on the reverse strand, counting down.
AGGCGGGGAATCAGAGGCAGGGAATCAGATGCGGGGAATCAGAGGAGGGGAATCAGAGCTGGGGAATCAGAGGCGGGGTATTAGAGTTGGGGAATCAGAGGCGGGGAATCAGACGCGGGGAATCAGAGGGGGGGTATCATAGCTGGCGAATCAGTGGCGGGGAATCAGAGGTGGGCAATCAGAGGCCGGGAATCAGAGGTGGTGAATCAGAGATGGGGAATCAGAGGCGGGGAATCAGTGGCAGGGAATCAGATATGGGGAATCAGAGGCGTGGAATCAGAGGCAGGGAATCAGACACGGGGAATCAGACACGGGGTATCAGAGGTGGGGAATCAGAGATGGGGAATCAGAGGCGGTGAATCAGAGATGGGGAATCAGAGGCGGGGAATCAGAGGCAGGAAATCAGACACGGGGATTCAGAGGCTGGGAATTAGACGGGGGGAATCAAAGGTGGGGAATCAGAGCTGGGGAATCAGAGGCAGGGGATCAGAGGCGGGGAATCAGATATGGGGAATCAGAGGCTGGGATTCAGAAGCGGGGAATCAGAGGCAGGGAATCAGACACGGGGAATCAGAGGTGGGGATTCAGAGATGGGGAATCAGAGGCGGGGAATCAGAGGCAGGGAATCAGACGCGGGGAATCTGAGGCGGGGAATCAGAGCTGGGGAATCAGAGGTGGGGAATCAGAGTTGGGGAATCAGAGGCAGGGAATCGGATGTGCGGAATCAGAGATGGGGAATCAGATGTGGGGAATCAGAGGAATCAGAGATGGGGAATCAGAGGCGGGGAATCAGAGGCAGGAAATCAGACACGGGGATTCAGAGGCTGGGAATCAGACGGGGGGAATCAAAGGCGGGGAATAAGAGCTGGGGAATCAGAGGCAGGGAATCAGAGTTTGGGATTCAGAGACGGGGAATCAGATATGGGGAAAGAGAGGCGGGGAATCAGAGGCGGGCAAACAGAGGCGGGGAATTAGATATGGGGAATCAGAGGTGGGGAATCAGAGGTGGTGAATCAGTGATGGGGAATCACAGGCGGGGAATCAGAGGCAGGGAATAGAACGCAGGGAATCAGACGCAGGGAATCAGAGCTGGGGAATCAGAGGCGGGGAATCATAGTTGGGAATCAGAGGCGGGGAATCAGATATGGGGAAACAGAGGCGGGGAATCAGAGGCGGGGAAACAGAGGCGGGGAATCAGATATGGGGAATCGGATGCGGGGAATCAGAGGCGGGGAATCAGAGCTGGGGAATCAGAGGCGGGGAATCAGAGTTGTGGCATCAGAGGTGGGGAATTAGATATCGGGAAACAGAGGTGGGGAATCAGAGGCGGGGAAACAGAGGCGGGGAATCAGATATGGGGAATCAGAGGTGGGGAATCAGAGGCAGGGAATCAGATGTGCGGAATCAGAGATGGGGAATCAGAGGCAGGGAATCAGAATCAGAAGCGGGGAATCAGAGGCCGGGAATCAGAGGCCGGGAATCAGATGCTGGGAATAAGAGGCCGGGAATCAGAGGTGGGGAATCAGAGTCCGGGAATCAGAGATGGGGATTCAGAGGCGGGGAATGAGATATGGAGAATCAGAGGCGGTGAATCAGAGGCCGGGAAACAGAGGTGGAGAATCAGATATGGGGAATCAGAGGTGGCGAATCAAAGGCGGTGAATCAGAGATGGGGAATCAGAGGCGGGGAATCAGAGGCAGGGAATCAGATGCGGGGAATCAGAGGCGGGGAATCAGAGCTGGCGAATCAGAGGCGGGGAATCAGAGGTGGGCAATCAGAGGCGGGGAATCATATATGGGGAATCAGAGGCGGGGAATCAGAGGCGGGGAAACAGAGGCGGGGAATCAAATATAGGGAATCAGAGGTGGGGAATCAGAGGTTGTGAATCAGAGATGGGGAATCAAGGCGGGGAATCAGAGGCAGGGAATCAGACACGGGGAATCAGAGGCGGGGATTCAGAGCTGGGGAATCAGAGGCGGGGAATCAGAGTTGGGGAATCAGAGGCAGGGAATCAGATATGGGGAATCAGAGGGGGGGAATCAGAGGCGGAGAAACAGAGGCGGGGAATCAGATATGGGGAATCAGAGGTGGGGAATCAGGGGCAGGGAATCAGTGGCAGGGAATCAGAGGCGGGGAATCAGAGGCGGGGAATCAGAGGCAGGGAATCAGACACGGGGAATCAGAGGCGGGGAATCAGAGATGGGGAATCAGAGGCGGGGAATCAGAGGCAGGGAATCGGACGCCGGGAATCAGATCCGGGGAATCAGAGCTGGGGAATCAGAGGCGGGGAATCAGAGTTGGGGAATCAGAGGCGGGGAATCAGATATGGGGAAATAGAGGCGGGGAATCAGATATGGGGAATCAGAGGTGTGGAATCAGAGGTTGTGAATCAGAGGAAGGGAATCAGAGTCGGGGAAACAGACGTGGGGAATCAGATATGTGGAATCAGAGGTGGCGAATCAAAGGCGGTGAAACAGAGATGGGGATTCAGAGGCGGGGAATGAGATATGGAGAATCAGAGGCGGCGAATCAGAGGCCGGGAAACAGAGGTGGGGAATCAGATATGGGGAATCAGAGGTGGCGAATCAAAGGCGGTGAATCAGAGATGGGGAATCAGAGGCGGGGAATCAGAGGTTGGGAATCAGAGGCAGGGAATCAGAGGCGGGGAATCAGAGGCGGGGAGTCAGAGGAAGGGAATCAGATGTGCGGAATCGGAGATGGGGAATCAGAGGCAGGGAATCAGAGGCGGGGAATCAGAGGCGGGGAATCAGAGGCCGGGAATCAGATATGGGGAAACTGAGGCGGGGAATCCGAGGCGGGGAAACAGAGGCGGGGAATCAGATATGGGGAATCAGAGGTGGGGAATCAGAGGTTGGGAATCAGAGGCAGGGAATCAGAGGCTTGGAATCAGATGCAGGGAATCAGATGCGGGGAATCAGAGGCGGGGAATCAGAGCTGGCGAATCAGAGGCGGGGAATCAGAGGTGGGCAATCAGAGGCGGGGAATCAGATATGGGGAATCAGAGGCGGGGAATCAGAGGCGGGGAAACAGAGGCGGGGAATCAAATATAGGGAATCAGAGGTGGGGAATCAGAGGTTGTGAATCAGAGATGGGGAATCAAGGCGGGGAATCAGAGGCAGGGAATCAGACACGGGGAATCAGAGGCGGGGATTCAGAGCTGGGGAATCAGAGGCGGGGAATCAGAGTTGGGGAATCAGAGGCAGGGAATCAGATATGGGGAATCAGAGGGGGGGAATCAGAGGCGGAGAAACAGAGGCGGGGAATCAGATATGGGGAATCAGAGGTGTGGAATCAGAGGTTGGGAATCAGAGGCAGGGAATCAGAGGCGGGGAATCAGAGGCGGTGAATCAGAGGCAGGGAATCAGACACGGGAATCAGAGTCGGGGAATCAGAGCTGGGGAATCAGAGGCGGGGAATCAGAGTTGGGGAATCAGAGGCTGGGAATCAGATATGGGGAAATAGAGGCGGGGAATCAGATATGGGGAATCAGAGGTGTGGAATCAGAGGTTGTGAATCAGAGGAAGGGAATCAGAGTCGGGGAAACAGAAGCGGGGAATCAGATATGTGGAATCAGAGGTGGCGAATCAAAGGCGGTGAAACAGAGATGGGGAATCAGGGCAGGGAATCAGAGGCAGGGAATCAAACACGGGGAATCAGAGCTGGGAAATCAGAGACGGGGAATCAGAGTTGGGAATCAGAGGCGGGGAATCAGAGGCGGGGAAACAGAGGCGGGGAATCAGATATGGGGAATCAGAGGTGGGGAATCAGAGGTTGGGAATCAGAGGCAGGGAATCAGAGGCGGGGAATCAGAGGCGGGGAATCAGAGGAAGGGAATCAGATGTGCGGAATCGGAGATGGGGAATCAGAGGCAGGGAATCAGAGGCGGGGAATCAGAGGCGGGGAATCAGAGGCCGGGAATCAGATATGGGGAAACTGAGGCGGGGAATCCGAGGCGGGGAAACAGAGGCGGGGAATCAGATATGGGGAATCAGAGGTGGGGAATCAGAGGTTCGGAATCAGAGGCAGGGAATCAGAGGCTTGGAATCAGATGCAGGGAATCAGATGCGGGGAATCAGAGGCGGGGAATCAGAGCTGGGGAATCAGAGGTGGGGAATCAGATTTGGGGAATCAGAGGTGGGGACTTAGATATTGGGAAACAGAGGCGGGGAATCAGAGGCGGGGAAACAGAGGCGGGGAATCAGATATGGGGAATCAGAGGTGGGGAATCAGAGGCAGGGAATCAGATGTGCGGAATCAGAGATGGGGAATCAGAGGCAGGGAAACAGAATCAGAAGCAGGGAATCAGAGGCCGGGAATCAGAGGCCGGAATCAGATGCTGGGAATCAGAGGCCTGGAATCAGAGGCGGGGAATCAGAGGCAGGGAATCAGATGCGTGGAATCAGAGGCGGGGAATCAGAGCTGGGGAATCAGAGGCGGGGTATTAGAGTTGGGGAATCAGAGGCGGGGAATCAGAGTTGGGGAATCAGAGGCAGGGAATTGGATGTGCGGAATCAGAGATGGGGAATCAGAGGTGGGGAATCAGAGGCGGTGAATCAGAGATGGGGAATCAGAGGCAGGGAATCAGAGGCGGGGAATCAGAGGCAGGGAATCAGACGCGGGGAATCTGAGGCGGGGAATCAGAGCTGGGGAATCAGAGGTGGGGAATCAGAGTTGGGGAATCAGAGGCAGGGAATTGGATGTGCGGAATCAGAGATGGGGAATCAGAGGTGGGGAATCAGAGGCGGTGAATCAGAGATGGGGAATCAGAGGCGGGGAATCAGAGGCAGGAAATCAGACACGGGGATTCAGAGGCTGGGAATCAGACGGGGGGAATCAAAGGCGGGGAATCAGAGCTGGGTAATCTGAGGCAGGGAATCAGAGTTGGGGATTCAGAGGCGGGGAATCAGATATGGGGAAACAGAGGCGGGGAATCAGAGGCGGGCAAACAGAGGCGGGGAATTAGATATGGGGAATCAGAGGTAGGGAATCAGAGGTGGTGAATCAGTGATGGGGAATCACAGGCGGGGAATCAGAGGCAGGGAATAGAACGCGGGGAATCAGAGGCAGGGAATCAGAGCTGGGGAATCAGAGTCGGGAATCAGATATGGGGAAACAGAGGCGGGGAATCAGAGGCGGGGAAACAGAGGCGGGGAATCAGATATGGGGAATCGGATGCAGGGAATCAGAGGCGGGGAATCAGAGCTGGGGAATCAGAGGCGGGGAATCAGAGTTGGGGCATCAGAGGTGGGGAATCAGAGTTGGGGCATCAGAGGTGGGGAATTAGATATGGGGAATCAGAGGTGGGGACTTAGATATAGGGAAACAGAGGCGGGGAATCAGAGGCGGGGAAACAGAGGCGGGGAATCAGATATGGAGAATCAGAGGTGGGGAATCAGAGGCGGGGAATCAGAGGCAGGGAATCGGACGCCGGGAATCAGAGGCGGGGAATCAGAGCTGGGGAATCAGAGGCGGGGTATTAGAGTTGGGGAATCAGAGGCGGGGAATCAGAGCTGGGGAATCAGAGGCGGGGAATCAGAGTTGGGGCATCAGAGGTGGGGAATTAGATATCGAGAAACAGAGGTGGGGAATCAGAGGCGGGGAAACAGAGGCGGGGAATCAGATATGGGGAATCAGAGGTGGGGAATCAGAGGCAGGGAATCAGATGTGCGGAATCAGAGATGGGGAATCAGAGGCAGGGAATCAGAATCAGAAGCGGGGAATCAGAGGCCGGGAATCAGAGGCCGGGAATCAGATGCTGGGAATAAGAGGCCGGGAATCAGAGGTGGGGAATCAGAGTCCGGGAATCAGAGATGGGGATTCAGAGGCGGGGAATGAGATATGGAGAATCAGAGGCGGGGAATCAGAGGCCGGGAAACAGAGGTGGGGAATCAGATATGGGGAATCAGAGGTGGCGAATCAAAGGCGGTGAATCAGAGATGGGGAATCAGAGGCGGGGAATCAGAAGCAGGCAATCAGATGCGGGGAATCAGAGGCGGGGAATCAGAGCTGGCGAATCAGAGGCGGGGAATCAGAGGTGGGCAATCAGAGGCGGGGAATCAGATATGGGGAATCAGAGGTGGGGAATCAGAGGCGGGGAAACAGAGGCGGGGAATCAAATATAGGGAATGAGAGGTGGGGAATCAGAGGTTGTGAATCAGAGATGGGGAATCAAAGCGGGGAATCAGAGGCAGGGAATCAGACACGGGGAATCAGAGGCGGGGATTCAGAGCTGGGGAATCAGAGGCGGGGAATCAGAGTTGGGGAATCAGAGGGAGGGAATCAGATATGGGGAATCAGAGGGGGGGAATCAGAGGCGGAGAAACAGAGGCGGGGAATCAGATATGGGGAATCAGAGGTGGGGAATCAGGGGCAGGGAATCAGTGGCAGGGAATCAGAGGCGGGGAATCTGAGGCGGGGAATCAGAGGCAGGGAATCAGACACGGGGAATCAGAGGCGGGGAATAAGAGATGGGGAATCAGAGTCGGGGAATCAGAGGCAGGGAATCGGACGCCGGGAATCAGAGTCCGGGAATCAGAGCTGGGGTCAGAGGCGAGGAATCAGAGTTGGGGAATCAGAGGCGGGGAATCAGATATGGGGAAATAGAGGCGGGGAATCAGATATGGGGAATCAGAGGTGTGGAATCAGAGGTTGTGAATCAGAGGAAGGGAATCAGAGTCGGGGAAACAGAAGCGGGGAATCAGATATGTGGAATCAGAGGTGGCGAATCAAAGGCGGTGAAACAGAGATGGGGAATCAGGGCAGGGAATCAGAGGCAGGGAATCAAACACGGGGAATCAGAGCTGGGGATTCAGAGATGGGGAATCAGAGTTGGGAATCAGAGGCGGGGAATCAGAGGCGGGGAAACAGAGGCGGGGAATCAGATATGGGGAATCAGAGGTGGGGAATCAGAGGTTGGGAATCAGAGGCAGGGAATCAGAGGCGGGGAATCAGAGGCTGGGAATCAGAGGAAGGGAATCAGATGTGCGGAATCGGAGATGGGGAATCAGAGGCAGGGAATCAGAGGCGGGGAATCAGAGGCGGGGAATCAGAGGCCGGGAATCAGATATGGGGAAACTGAGGCGGGGAATCCGAGGCGGGGAAACAGAGGCGGGGAATCAGATATGGGGAATCAGAGGTGGGGAATCAGAGGTTGGGAATCAGAGGCAGGGAATCAGAGGCTTGGAATCAGATGCAGGGAATCAGATGCGGGGAATCAGAGGCGGGGAATCAGAGCTGGGGAATCAGAGGTGGGGAATCAGATTTGGGGAATCAGAGGTGGGGACTTAGATATTGGGAAACAGAGGCGGGGAATCAGAGGCGGGGAAACAGAGGCGGGGAATCAGATATGGGGAATCAGAGGTGGGGAATCAGAGGCAGGGAATCAGATGTGCGGAATCAGAGATGGGGAATCAGAGGCAGGGAAACAGAATCAGAAGCAGGGAATCAGAGGCCGGGAATCAGAGGCCGGAATCAGATGCTGGGAATCAGAGGCCTGGAATCAGAGGCGGGGATTCAGAGGCAGGGAATCAGATGCGGGGAATCAGAGGCGGGGAATCAGAGCTGGGGAATCAGAGGCGGGGTATTAGAGTTGGGGAATCAGAGGCGGGGAATCAGAGTTGGGGAATCAGAGGCAGGGAATTGGATGTGCGGAATCAGAGATGGGGAATCAGAGGTGGGGAATCAGAGGCGGTGAATCAGAGATGGGGAATCAGAGGCAGGGAATCAGAGGCGGGGAATCAGAGGCAGGGAATCAGACGCGGGGAATCTGAGGCGGGGAATCAGAGCTGGGGAATCAGAGGTGGGGAATCAGAGTTGGGGAATCAGAGGCAGGGAATTGGATGTGCGGAATCAGAGATGGGGAATCAGAGGTGGGGAATCAGAGGCGGTGAATCAGAGATGGGGAATCAGAGGCGGGGAATCAGAGGCAGGAAATCAGACACGGGGATTCAGAGGCTGGGAATCAGACGGGGGGAATCAAAGGCGGGGAATCAGAGCTGGGTAATCTGAGGCAGGGTATCAGAGTTTGGGATTCAGAGGCGGGGAATCAGATATGGGGAAACAGAGGCGGGGAATCAGAGGCGGGCAAACAGAGGCGGGGAATTAGATATGGGGAATCAGAGGTAGGGAATCAGAGGTGGTGAATCAGTGATGGGGAATCACAGGCGGGGAATCAGAGGCAGGGAATAGAACGCGGGAAATCAGAGGCAGGGAATCAGAGCTGGGGAATCAGAGGCGGGGAATCATAGTTGGGAATCAGAGGCGGGAATCAGATATGGGGAAACAGAGGCGGGGAATCAGAGGCGGGGAAACAGAGGCGGGGAATCAGATATGGGGAATCGGATGCAGGGAATCAGAGGCGGGGAATCAGAGCTGGGGAATCAGAGGCGGGGAATCAGAGTTGGGGCATCAGAGGTGGGGAATTAGATATAGGGAATCAGAGGCGGGGAATCAGAGGCAGGGAATCGGACGCCGGGAATCAGAGGCGGGGAATCAGAGCTGGGGAATCAGAGGCGGGGAATCAGAGTTGGGGAATCAGAGGCGGGGAATCAGATATGGGGAAATAGAGGCGGGGAATCAGATATGGGGAATCAGAGGTGTGCAATCAGAGGTTGGGAATCAGAGGCAGGGAATCAGAGGCGGGGAAACAGAGGCGGGGAATCAGATATGGGGAATCAGAGGTGGCGAATCAAAGGCGGTGAAACAGAGATGGGGAATCAGGGCAGGGAATCAGAGGCAGGGAATCAGAGCTGGGGAAACAGAGGCGGGGAATCAGATATGGGAAATCAGAGGTGGGGAATCAGGGGCGGGGAATCAGTGGCAGGGAATCAGAGCTTGGGTATCAGAGGTGGGGAATCAGAGCTGGGGAAACAGAGGCGGGGAATCAGATATGGGGAATCAGAGGTGGGGAATCAGGGGCGGGGAATCAGTGGCAGGGAATCAGAGGCCGGGAATAAAAGGCGGGGAATCAGAGCTGGGGAATCAGAGGCGGGGAATCAGAGTTGTGGAATCAGAGGAGGGGAATCAGATATGGGGAAACAGAGGCCGGGAATCAGAGGCAGGCTAACAGAGGCGGGGAATCAGATATGGGGAATCAGAGGTGGGGAATTAGAGGTTGCGAATCAGAGGCGGGGAAACAGAGGCGGGGAATCAAATATAGGGAATCAGAGGTGGGGAATCAGAGGTTGTGAATCAGAGATGGGGAATTAAGGCGGGGAATCAGAGGCAGGGAATCAGACGCGGGGAATCAGAGGCGGGGATTCAGAGCTGGGGAATCAGAGGCGGTGAATCAGAGTTGGGGAATCAGAGGCAGGGAATCAGATATGGGGAATCAGAGGCGGGGAATCAGAGGCGGGGAAACAGAGGCGGGGAATCAGATATGGGGAATCAGAATTGGGGAATCAGGGGCAGGGAATCAGTGGCAGGGAATAAGAGGCGGGGAATCAGAGGCGGGGAATCAGAGGCAGGGAATCAGACACGGGGAATCGGAGGCGGGGAATCAGAGATGGGGAATCAGAGGCGGGGAATCAGAGGCAGGGAATCGGACTCCGGGAATCAGAGTCGGGGAATCAGAGCTGGGGAATCAGAGGCGGGGAATCAGAGTTGGGGAATCAGAGGCGGGGAATCAGATATGGGGAAATAGAGGCGGGGAATCAGATATGGGGAATCAGAGGTGTGGAATCAGAGGTTTGGAATCAGAGGCAGGGAATCAGAGTCGGGGAAACAGAGGCGGGGAATCAGATATGGGGAATCAGAGGTGGCGAATCAAAGGCGGTGAAACAGAGATGGGGAATCAGGGCAGGGAATCAGAGGCAGGGAATCAAACACGGGGAATCAGAGCTGGGCAATCAGAGGCGGGGAATCAGAGTTGGGAATCAGAGGCGGGGAATCAGAGGCGGGGAAACAGAGGCGGGGAATCAGATATGGGGAATCAGAGGTGGGGAATCCGAGGTTGGGAATCAGAGGCAGGGAATCAGAGGCGGGGAATCAGAGGCGGGGAATCAGGGGCAGGGAATCAGTGGCAGGGAATCAGAGGCGGGGAATCAGAGGCGGGGAATCAGAGGCAGGGAATCAGACACGGGGAATCAGAGGCGGGGAATCAGAGATGGGGAATCAGAGGCGGGGAATCAGAGGCAGGGAATCGGACGCCGGGAATCAGAGTCGGGGAATCAGAGCTGGGGAATCAGAGGCGGGGAATCAGAGTTGGGGAATCAGAGGCGGGGAATCAGATATGGGGAAATAGAGGCGGGGAATCAGATATGGGGAATCAGAGGTGTGGAATCAGAGGTTGTGAATCAGAGGAAGGGAATCAGAGTCGGGGAAACAGAAGCGGGGAATCAGATATGTGGAATCAGAGGTGGCGAATCAAAGGCGGTGAAACAGAGATGGGGAATCAGGGCAGGGAATCAGAGGCAGGGAATCAAACACGGGGAATCAGAGCTGGGGAATCAGAGACGGGGAATCAGAGTTGGGAATCAGAGGCGGGGAATCAGAGGCGGGGAATCAGAGGCGGGGAATCAGAGGAAGGGAATCAGATGTGCGGAATCGGAGATGGGGAATCAGAGGCAGGGAATCAGAGGCGGGGAATCAGAGGCGGGGAATCAGAGGCCGGGAATCAGATATGGGGAAACTGAGGCGGGGAATCCGAGGCGGGGAAACAGAGGCGGGGAATCAGATATGGGGAATCAGAGGTGGGGAATCAGAGGTTCGGAATCAGAGGCAGGGAATCAGAGGCTTGGAATCAGATGCAGGGAATCAGATGCGGGGAATCAGAGGCGGGGAATCAGAGCTGGGGAATCAGAGGTGGGGAATCAGATTTGGGGAATCAGAGGTGGGGACTTAGATATTGGGAAACAGAGGCGGGGAATCAGAGGCGGGGAAACAGAGGCGGGGAATCAGATATGGGGAATCAGAGGTGGGGAATCAGAGGCAGGGAATCAGATGTGCGGAATCAGAGATGGGGAATCAGAGGCAGGGAAACAGAATCAGAAGCAGGGAATCAGAGGCCGGGAATCAGAGGCCGGAATCAGATGCTGGGAATCAGAGGCCTGGAATCAGAGGTGGGGAATCAGAGGCAGGGAATCAGATGCGGGGAATCAGAGGCGGGGAATCAGAGCTGGGGAATCAGAGGCGGGGTATTAGAGTTGGGGAATCAGAGGCGGGGAATCAGAGTTGGGGAATCAGAGGCAGGGACTTGGATGTGCGGAATCAGAGATGGGGAATCAGAGGTGGGGAATCAGAGGCGGTGAATCAGAGATGGGGAATCAGAGGCAGGGAATCAGAGGCAGGGAATCAGAGGCAGGGAATCAGACGCGGGGAATCTGAGGCGGGGAATCAGAGCTGGGGAATCAGAGGTGGGGAATCAGAGTTGGGGAATCAGAGGCAGGGAATTGGATGTGCGGAATCAGAGATGGGGAATCAGAGGTGGGGAATCAGAGGCGGTGAATCAGAGATGGGGAATCAGAGGCGGGGAAACAGAGGCAGGAAATCAGACACGGGGATTCAGAGGCTGGGAATCAGACGGGGGGAATCAAAGGCGGGGAATCAGAGCTGGGTAATCTGAGGCAGGGAATCAGAGTTGGGGATTCAGAGGCGGGGAATCAGATATGGGGAAACAGAGGCGGGGAATCAAAGGCGGGCAAACAGAGGCGGGGAATTAGATATGGGGAATCAGAGGTAGGGAATCAGAGGTGGTGAATCAGTGATGGGGAATCACAGGCGGGGAATCAGAGGCAGGGAATAGAACGCGGGGAATCAGAGGCAGGGAATCAGAGCTGGGGAATCAGAGGCGGGGAATCATAGTTGGGAATCAGAGGCGGGAATCAGATATGGGGAAACAGAGGCGGGGAATCAGAGGCGGGGAAACAGAGGCGGGGAATCAGATATGGGGAATCGGATGCAGGGAATCAGAGGCGGGGAATCAGAGCTGGGGAATCAGAGGCGGGGAATCAGAGTTGGGGCATCAGAGGTGGGGAATTAGATATAGGGAAACAGAGGCGGGGAATCAGAGGCGGGGAAACAGAGGCGGGGAATCAGATATGGAGAATCAGAGGTGGGGAATCAGAGGCGGGGAATCAGAGGCAGGGAATCGGACGCCGGGAATCAGAGGCGGGGAATCAGAGCTGGGGAATCAGAGGCGGGGTATTAGAGTTGGGGAATCAGAGGCGGGGAATCAGAGCTGGGGAATCAGAGGCGGGGAATCAGAGTTGGGGCATCAGAGGTGGGGAATTAGATATTGGGAAACAGAGGTGGGGAATCAGAGGCGGGGAAACAGAGGCGGGGAATCAGATATGGGGAATCAGAGGTGGGGAATCAGAGGCAGGGAATCAGATGTGCGGAATCAGAGATGGGGAATCAGAGGCAGGGAATCAGAATCAGAAGCGGGGAATCAGAGGCCGGGAATCAGAGGCCGGGAATCAGATGCTGGGAATAAGAGGCCGGGAATCAGAGGTGGGGAATCAGAGTCCGGGAATCAGAGATGGGGATTCAGAGGCGGGGAATGAGATATGGAGAATCAGAGGCGGGGAATCAGAGGCCGGGAAACAGAGGTGGGGAATCAGATATGGGGAATCAGAGGTGGCGAATCAAAGGCGGTGAATCAGAGATGGGGAATCAGAGGCGGGGAATCAGAGGCAGGGAATCAGATGCGGGGAATCAGAGGCGGGGAATCAGAGCTGGCGAATCAGAGGCGGGGAATCAGAGGTGGGCAATCAGAGGCGGGGAATCAGATATGGGGAATCAGAGGCGGGGAATCAGAGGCGGGGAAACAGAGGCGGGGAATCAAATATAGGGAATCAGAGGTGGGGAATCAGAGGTTGTGAATCAGAGATGGGGAATCAAGGCGGGGAATCATAGGCAGGGAATCAGACACGGGGAATCAGAGGTGGGGAATCCGAGGTTGGGAATCAGAGGCAGGGAATCAGAGGCGGGGAATCAGAGGCGGGGAATCAGGGGCAGGGAATCAGTGGCAGGGAATCAGAGGCGGGGAATCAGAGGCGGGGAATCAGAGGCAGGGAATCAGACACGGGGAATCAGAGGCGGGGAATCAGAGATGGGGAATCAGAGGCGGGGAATCAGAGGCAGGGAATCGGACGCCGGGAATCAGAGTCGGGGAATCAGAGCTGGGGAATCAGAGGCGGGGAATCAGAGTTGGGGAATCAGAGGCGGGGAATCAGATATGGGGAAATAGAGGCGGGGAATCAGATATGGGGAATCAGAGGGGGGGAATCAGAGTCGGAGAAACAGAGGCGGGGAATCAGATATGGGGAATCAGAGGTGGGGAATCAGGGGCAGGGAATCAGTGGCAGGGAATCAGAGGCGGAGAATCAGAGGCGGGGAATCAGAGGCAGGGAATCAGACACGGGGAATCAGAGGCGGGGAATAAGAGATGGGGAATCAGAGGCGGGGAATCAGAGGCAGGGAATCGGACGCCGGGAATCAGAGTCGGGGAATCAGAGCTGGGGAATCAGAGGCGGGGAATCAGAGTTGGGGAATCAGAGGCGGGGAATCAGATATGGGGAAATAGAGGCGGGGAATAAGATATGGGGAATCAGAGGTGTGGAATCAGAGGTTGTGAATCAGAGGAAGGGAATCAGAGTCGGGGAAACAGAAGCGGGGAATCAGATATGTGGAATCAGATGTGGCGAATCAAAGGCGGTGAAACAGAGATGGGGAATCAGGGCAGGGAATCAGAGGCAGGGAATCAAACACGGGGAATCAGAGCTGGGGAATCAGAGACGGGGAATCAGAGTTGGGAATCAGAGGCGGGGAATCAGAGGCGGGGAAACAGAGGCGGTGAATCAGATATGGGGAATCAGAGGTGGGGAATCAGAGGTTGGGAATCAGAGGCAGGGAATCAGAGGCGGGGAATCAGAGGCGGGGAATCAGAGGAAGGGAATCAGATGTGCGGAATCGGAGATGGGGAATCAGAGGCAGGGAATCAGAGGTGGGGAATCAGAGGCGGGGAATCAGAGGCCGGGAATCTGATATAGGGAAACTGAGGCGGGGAATCCGAGGCGGGGAAACAGAGGCGGGGAATCAGATATGGGGAATCAGAGGTGGGGAATCAGAGTTTGGGAATCAGAGGCAGGGAATCAGAGGGTTGGAATCAGATGCAGGGAATCAGATGCGGGGAATCAGAGGCGGGGAATCAGAGCTGGGGAATCAGAGGTGGGGAATCAGATTTGGGGAATCAGAAGTGGGGACTTAGATATTGGGAAACAGAGGCGGGGAATCAGAGGCGGGGAAACAGAGGCGGGGAATCAGATATGGGGAATCAGAGGTGGGGAATCAGAGGCAGGGAATCAGATGTGCGGAATCAGAGATGGGGAATCAGAGGCAGGGAAACAGAATCAGAAGCAGGGAATCAGAGGCCGGGAATCAGAGGCCGGAATCAGATGCTGGGAATCAGAGGCCTGGAATCAGAGGCGGGGAAACAGAGGCAGGGAATCAGATGCGGGGAATCAGAGGCGGGGAATCAGAGCTGGGGAATCAGAGGCGGGGTATTAGAGTTGGGGAATCAGAGGCGGGGAATCAGAGTTGGGGAATCAGAGTCAGGGAATTGGATGTGCGGAATCAGAGATGGGGAATCAGAGGTGGGAAATCAGAGGCGGTGAATCAGAGATGGGGAATCAGAGGCAGGGAATCAGAGGCGGGGAATCAGAGGCAGGGAATCAGACGCGGGGAATCTGAGGCGGGGAATCAGAGCTGGGGAATCAGAGGTGGGGAATCAGAGTTGGGGAATCAGAGGCAGGGAATTGGATGTGCGGAATCAGAGATGGGGAATCAGAGGTGGGGAATCAGAGGCGGTGAATCAGAGATGGGGAATCAGAGGCGGGGAATCTGAGGCAGGAAATCAGACACGGGGATTCAGAGGCTGGGAATCAGATGGGGGGAATCAAAGGCGGGGAATCAGAGCTGGGTAATCTGAGGCAGGGAATCAGAGTTGGGGATTCAGAGGCGGGGAATCAGATATGGGGAAACAGAGGCGGGCAATCAGAGGCGGGCAAACAGAGGCGGGGAATTAGATATGGGGAATCAGAGGTAGGGAATCAGAGGTGGTGAATCAGTGATGGGGAATCACAGACGGGGAATCAGAGGCAGGGAATAGAACGCGGGGAATCAGAGGCAGGGAATCAGAGCTGGGGAATCAGAGGCGGGGAATCATAGTTGGGAATCAGAGGCGGGAATCAGATATGGGGAAACAGAGGCGGGGAATCAGAGGCGGGGAAACAGAGGCGGGGAATCAGATATGGGGAATCAGATGCAGGGAATCAGAGGCGGGGAATCAGTGCTGGGGAATCAGAGGCGGGGAATCAGAGTTGGGGCATCAGAGGTGGGGAATTAGATATAGGGAAACAGAGGCGGGGAATCAGAGGCGGGGAAACAGAGGCGGGGAATCAGATATGGAGAATCAGAGGTGGGGAATCAGAGGCGGGGAATCAGAGGCAGGGAATCGGACGCCGGGAATCAGAGGCGGGGAATCAGAGCTGGGGAATCAGAGGCGGGGAATCAGAGTTGGGGAATCAGAGGCGGGGAATCAGATATGGGGAAATAGAGGCGGGGAATCAGATATGGGGAATCAGAGGTGTGGAATCAGAGGTTGGGAATCAGAGGCAGGGAATCAGAGGCGGGGAAACAGAGGCGGGGAATCAGATATGGGGAATCAGAGGTGGCGAATCAAAGGCGGTGAAACAGAGATGGGGAATCAGGGCAGGGAATCAGAGGCAGGGAATCAGAGCTGGGGAAACAGAGGCGGGGAATCAGATATGGGAAATCAGAGGTGGGGAATCAGGGGCGGGGAATCAGTGGCAGGGAATCAGAGCTTGGGAATCAGAGGTGGGGAATCAGAGCTGGGGAAACAGAGGCGGGGAATCAGATATGGGGAATCAGAGGTGGGGAATCAGGGGCGGGGAATCAGTGGCAGGGAATCAGAGGCCGGGAATAAAAGGCGGGGAATCAGAGCTGGGGAATCAGAGGCGGGGAATCAGAGTTGGGGAATCAGAGGAGGGGAATCAGATATGGGGAAACAGAGGCCGGGAATCAGAGGCAGGCTAACAGAGGCGGGGAATCAGATATGGGGAATCAGAGGTGGGGAATTAGAGGTTGCGAATCAGAGGCGGGGAAACAGAGGCGGGGAATCAAATATAGGGAATCAGAGGTGGGGAATCAGAGGTTGTGAATCAGAGATGGGGAATCAAGGCGGGGAATCAGAGGCAGGGAATCAGACGCGGGGAATCAGAGGCGGGGATTCAGAGCTGGGGAATCAGAGGCGGTGAATCAGAGTTGGGGAATCAGAGGCAGGGAATCAGATATGGGGAATCAGAGGCGGGGAATCAGAGGCGGGGAAACAGAGGCGGGGAATCAGATATGGGGAATCAGAATTGGGGAATCAGGGGCAGGGAATCAGTGGCAGGGAATCAGAGGCGGGGAATCAGAGATGGGGAATCAGAGGCAGGGAATCAGACACGGGGAATCGGAGGCGGGGAATCAGAGATGGGGATTCAGAGGCGGGGAATCAGAGGCAGGGAATCGGACTCCGGGAATCAGAGTCGGGGAATCAGAGCTGGGGAATCAGAGGCGGGGAATCAGAGTTGGGGAATCAGAGGCGGGGA
The DNA here is from genome assembly GCF_036971445.1 of Narcine bancroftii. NCBI lineage: Eukaryota > Metazoa > Chordata > Chondrichthyes > Torpediniformes > Narcinidae > Narcine > Narcine bancroftii. The sequence continues at coordinate 112,013,699 of NC_091474.1, read as the reverse complement.
ATCAGATATGGGGAAATAGAGGCGGGGAATCAGATATGGGGAATCAGAGGTGTGGAATCAGAGGTTGGGAATCAGAGGCAGGGAATCAGAGTCGGGGAAACAGAGGCGGGGAATCAGATATGGGGAATCAGAGGTGGCGAATCAAAGGCGGTGAAACAGAGATGGGGAATCAGGGCAGGGAATCAGAGGCAGGGAATCAAACACGGGGAATCAGTGCTGGGCAATCAGAGGCGGGGAATCAGAGTTGGGAATCACAGGCGGGGAATCAGAGGCGGGGAAACAGAGGCGGGGAATCAGATATGGGGAATCAGAGGTGGGGAATCCGAGGTTGGGAATCAGAGGCAGGGAATCAGAGGCGGGGAATCAGAGGCGGGGAATCAGAGGAAGGGAATCAGATGTGCGGAATCGGAGATGGGGAATCAGAGGCAGGTAATCAGAGGCGGGGAATCAGAGGCGGGGAATCAGAGGCCGGGAATCAGATATGGGGAAACAGAGGCGGGGAATCCGAGGCGGGGAAACAGAGGCGGGGAATCAGATATGGGGAATAAGAGGTGTGGAATCAGAGGTTGGGAATCAGAGGCAGGGAATCAGAGGCTTGGAATCAGATGCAGGGAATCAGATGCGGGGAATCAGAGGCGGGGAATCAGAGCTGGGGAATCAGAGGTGGGGAATCAGATTTGGGGAATCAGAGGCGGGGACTTAGATATTGGGAAACAGAGGAGGGGAATCAGAGGCGGGGAAACCCAGGCGGGGAATCAGATATGGGGAATCAGAGGTGGGGAATCAGAGGCAAGGAATCAGATGTGCGGAATCAGAGATGGGGAATCAGAGGCAGGGAATCAGAATCAGAAGCAGGGAATCAGAGGCCGGGAATAAGAGGCCGGAATCAGATGCTGGGAATCAGAGGCCTGGAATCAGAGGCGGGGAATCAGAGGCAGGGAATCAGATGCGTGGAATCAGAGGCGGGGAATCAGAGCTGGGGAATCAGAGGTGGGGTATTAGAGTTGGGGAATCAGAGGCGGGGAATCAGATATGGGGAAACAGAGGTGGGGAATCAGAGGCGGGGAAACAGAGGCAGGGAATCAGATATGGGGAATCAGAGGTGGGGAATCAGAGATGGGGAATCAGAGGCGGTGAATCAGAGATGTGGAATCAGAGGCGGGGAATCAGAGGCAGGAAATCAGACACGGGGATTCAGAGCCTGGGAATCAGACGGGGGGAATCAAAGGCGGGGAATCAGAGCTGGGGAATCAGAGGCAGGGAATCAGAGGCGGGGAATCAGATATGGGGAATCAGAGGCTGGGATTCAGAGGCGGGGAATCAGAGGCATGGAATCAGACACGGGGAATCAGAGGTGGGGAATCAGAGATGGGGAATCAGAGGCGGGGAATCAGAGGCAGGGAATCAGACGCGATGAATCTGAGGCGGGGAATCAGAGCTGGGGAATCAGAGGTGGGGAATCAGAGTTGGGGAATCAGAGGCAGGGAATCGGATGTGCGGAATCAGAGATGGGGAATCAGATGTGGGGAATCAGAGGAATCAGAGATGGGGAATCAGAGGCGGGGAATCAGAGGCAGGAAATCAGACACGGGGATTCAGAGGCTGGGAATCAGACGGGGGGAATCAAAGGCGGGGAATCAGAGCTGGGGAATCAGAGGCAGGGAATCAGAGTTGGGGATTCAGAGACGGGGAATCAGATATGGGGAAACAGAGGCGGGGAATCAGAGGCGGGCAAACAGAGGCGGGGAATTAGATATGGGGAATCAGAGGTGGGGAATCAGAGGTGGTGAATCAGTGATGGGGAATCACAGGCGGGGAATCAGAGGCAGGGAATAGAACGCAGGGAATCAGACGCAGGGAATCAGAGCTGGAGAATCAGAGGTGGGGAATCAGAGGTTGGGAATCAGAGGCAGGGAATCAGAGGCGGGGAATCAGAGGCGGGGAATCAGAGGAAGGGAATCAGATGTGCGGAATCGGAGATGGGGAATCAGAGGCAGGGAATCAGAGGCGGGGAATCAGAGGCGGGGAATCAGAGGCCGGGAATCAGATATGGGGAAACTGAGGCGGGGAATCCGAGGCGGGGAAACAGAGGCAGGGAATCAGATATGGGGAATCAGAGGTGGGGAATCAGAGGTTCGGAATCAGAGGCAGGGAATCAGAGGCTTGGAATCAGATGCAGGGAATCAGATGCGGGGAATCAGAGGCGGGGAATCAGAGCTGGGGAATCAGAGGTGGGGAATCAGATTTGGGGAATCAGAGGGTGGGGACTTAGATATTGGGAAACAGAGGCGGGGAATCAGAGGCGGGGAAACAGAGGCGGGGAATCAGATATGGGGAATCAGAGGTGGGGAATCAGAGGCAGGGAATCAGTTCTGCGGAATCAGAGATGGGGAATCAGAGGCAGGGAAACAGAATCAGAAGCAGGGAATCAGAGGCCGGGAATCAGAGGCCGGAATCAGATGCTGGGAATCAGAGGCCTGGAATCAGAGGTGGGGAATCAGAGGCAGGGAATTAGATGCGGGGAATCAGAGGCGGGGAATCAGAGCTGGGGAATCAGAGGCGGGGTATAAGAGTTGGGGAATCAGAGGCGGGGAATCAGAGTTGGGGAATCAGAGGCAGGGAATTGGATGTGCGGAATCAGAGATGGGGAATCAGAGGTGGGGAATCAGAGGCGGTGAATCAGAGATGGGGAATCAGAGGCAGGGAATCAGAGGCGGGGAATCAGAGGCAGGGAATCAGACGCGGGGAATCTGAGGCGGGGAATCAGAGCTGGGGAATCAGAGGTGGGGAATCAGAGTTGGGGAATCAGAGGCAGGGAATTGGATGTGCGGAATCAGAGATGGGGAATCAGAGGTGGGGAATCAGAGGCGGTGAATCAGAGATGGGGAATCAGAGGCGGGGAAACAGAGGCAGGAAATCAGACACGGGGATTCAGAGGCTGGGAATCAGACGGGGGGAATCAAAGGCGGGGAATCAGAGCTGGGTAATCTGAGGCAGGGAATCAGAGTTGGGGATTCAGAGGCGGGGAATCAGATATGGGGAAACAGAGGCGGGGAATCAGAGGCGGGCAAACAGAGGCGGGGAATTAGATATGGGGAATCAGAGGTAGGGAATCAGAGGTGGTGAATCAGTGATGGGGAATCACAGGCGGGGAATCAGAGGCAGGGAATAGAACGCGGGGAATCAGAGGCAGGGAATCAGAGCTGGGGAATCAGAGGCGGGGAATCATAGTTGGGAATCAGAGGCGGGAATCAGATATGGGGAAACAGAGGCGGGGAATCAGAGGCGGGGAAACAGAGGCGGGGAATCAGATATGGGGAATCGGATGCAGGGAATCAGAGGCGGGGAATCAGAGCTGGGGAATCAGAGGCGGGGAATCAGAGTTGGGGCATCAGAGGTGGGGAATTAGATATAGGGAAACAGAGGCGGGGAATCAGAGGCGGGGAAACAGAGGCGGGGAATCAGATATGGAGAATCAGAGGTGGGGAATCAGAGGCGGGGAATCAGAGGCAGGGAATCGGACGCCGGGAATCAGAGGCGGGGAATCAGAGCTGGGGAATCAGAGGCGGGGTATTAGAGTTGGGGAATCAGAGGCGGGGAATCAGAGCTGGGGAATCAGAGGCGGGGAATCAGAGTTGGGGCATCAGAGGTGGGGAATTAGATATCGGGAAACAGAGGTGGGGAATCAGAGGCGGGGAAACAGAGGCGGGGAATCAGATATGGGGAATCAGAAGTGGGGAATCAGAGGCAGGGAATCAGATGTGCGGAATCAGAGATGGGGAATCAGAGGCAGGGAATCAGAATCAGAAGCGGGGAATCAGAGGCCGGGAATCAGAGGCCGGGAATCAGATGCTGGGAATAAGAGGCCGGGAATCAGAGGTGGGGAATCAGAGTCCGGGAATCAGAGATGGGGATTCAGAGGCGGGGAATGAGATATGGAGAATCAGAGGCGGGGAATCAGAGGCCGGGAAACAGAGGTGGGGAATCAGATATGGGGAATCAGAGGTGGCGAATCAAAGGCGGTGAATCAGAGATGGGGAATCAGAGGCGGGGAATCAGAGGCAGGGAATCAGATGCGGGGAATCAGAGGCGGGGAATCAGAGCTGGCGAATCAGAGGCGGGGAATCAGAGGTGGGCAATCAGAGGCGGGGAATCAGATATGGGGAATCAGAGGAGGGGAATCAGAGGCGGGGAAACAGAGGCGGGGAATCAAATATAGGGAATCAGAGGTGGGGAATCAGAGGTTGTGAATCAGAGATGGGGAATCAAGGCGGGGAATCAGAGGCAGGGAATCAGACACGGGGAATCAGAGGCGGGGATTCAGAGCTGGGGAATCAGAGGCGGGGAATCAGAGTTGGGGAATCAGAGGCAGGGAATCAGATATGGGGAATCAGAGGGGGGGAATCAGAGGCGGAGAAACAGAGGCGGGGAATCAGATATGGGGAATCAGAGGTGGGGAATCAGGGGCAGGGAATCAGTGGCAGGGAATCAGAGGCGGGGAATCAGAGGCGGGGAATCAGAGGCAGGGAATCAGACACGGGGAATCAGAGGCGGGGAATAAGAGATGGGGAATCAGAGGCGGGGAATCAGAGGCAGGGAATCGGACGCCGGGAATCAGAGTCGGGGAATCAGAGCTGGGGAATCAGAGGCGGGGAATCAGAGTTGGGGAATCAGAGGCGGGGAATCAGATATGGGGAAATAGAGGCGGGGAATCAGATATGGGGAATCAGAGGTGTGGAATCAGAGGTTGTGAATCAGAGGAAGGGAATCAGAGTCGGGGAAACAGAAGCGGGGAATCAGATATGTGGAATCAGAGGTGGCGAATCAAAGGCGGTGAAACAGAGATGGGGAATCAGGGCAGGGAATCAGAGGCAGGGAATCAAACACGGGGAATCAGAGCTGGGGAATCAGAGACGGGGAATCAGAGTTGGGAATCAGAGGCGGGGAATCAGAGGCGGGGAAACAGAGGCGGGGAATGAGATATGGGGAATCAGAGGTGGGGAATCAGAGGTTGGGAATCAGAGGCAGGGAATCAGAGGCGGGGAATCAGAGGCGGGGAATCAGAGGAAGGGAATCAGATGTGCGGAATCGGAGATGGGGAATCAGAGGCAGGGAATCAGAGGCGGGGAATCAGAGGCGGGGAATCAGAGGCCGGGAATCAGATATGGGGAAACTGAGGCGGGGAATCCGAGGCGGGGAAACAGAGGCGGGGAATCAGATATGGGGAATCAGAGGTGGGGAATCAGAGGTTGGGAATCAGAGGCAGGGAATCAGAGGCTTGGAATCAGATGCAGGGAATCAGATGCGGGGAATCAGAGGCGGGGAATCAGAGCTGGGGAATCAGAGGTGGGGAATCAGATTTGGGGAATCAGAAGTGGGGACTTAGATATTGGGAAACAGAGGCGGGGAATCAGAGGCGGGGAAACAGAGGCGGGGAATCAGATATGGGGAATCAGAGGTGGGGAATCAGAAGCAGGGAATCAGATGTGCGGAATCAGAGATGGGGAATCAGAGGCAGGGAAACAGAATAAGAAGCTGGGAATCAGAGGCCTGGAATCAGAGGCGGGGAATCAGAGGCAGGGAATCAGATGCGGGGAATCAGAGGCGGGGAATCAGAGCTGTGGAATCAGAGGCGGGGTATTAGAGTTGGGGAATCAGAGGCGGGGAATCAGAGTTGGGGAATCAGAGGCAGGGAATTGGATGTGCGGAATCAGAGATGGGGAATCAGAGGTGGGGAATCAGAGGCGGTGAATCAGAGATGGGGAATCAGAGGCAGGGAATCAGAGGCGGGGAATCAGAGGCAGGGAATCAGACGCGGGGAATCTGAGGCGGGGAATCAGAGCTGGGGAATCAGAGGTGGGGAATCAGAGTTGGGGAATCAGAGGCAGGGAATTGGATGTGCGGAATCAGAGATGGGGAATCAGAGGTGGGGAATCAGAGGCGGTGAATCAGAGATGGGGAATCAGAGGCGGGGAATCAGAGGCAGGAAATCAGACACGGGGATTCAGAGGCTGGGAATCAGACGGGGGGAATCAAAGGCGGGGAATCAGAGCTGGGTAATCTGAGGCAGGGAATCAGAGTTGGGGATTCAGAGGCGGGGAATCAGATATGGGGAAACAGAGGCGGGCAATCAGAGGTGGGCAAACAGAGGCGGGGAATTAGATATGGGGAATCAGAGGTAGGGAATCAGAGGTGGTGAATCAGTGATGGGGAATCACAGACGGGGAATCAGAGGCAGGGAATAGAACGCGGGGAATCAGAGGCAGGGAATCAGAGCTGGGGAATCAGAGGCGGGGAATCATAGTTGGGAATCAGAGGCGGGAATCAGATATGGGGAAACAGAGGCGGGGAATCAGAGGCGGGGAAACAGAGGCGGGGAATCAGATATGGGGAATCGGATGCAGGGAATCAGAGGCGGGGAATCAGAGCTGGGGAATCAGAGGCGGGGAATCAGAGTTGGGGCATCAGAGGTGGGGAATTAGATATGGAGAATCAGAGGTGGGGAATCAGAGGCGGGGAATCAGAGGCAGGGAATCGGACGCCGGGAATCAGAGGCGGGGAATCAGAGCTGGGGAATCAGAGGCGGGGAATCAGAGTTGGGGAATCAGAGGCGGGGAATCAGATATGGGGAAATAGAGACGGGGAATCAGATATGGGGAATCAGAGGTGTGGAATCAGAGGTTGGGAATCAGAGGCAGGGAATCAGAGGCGGGGAAACAGAGGCGGGGAATCAGATATGGGGAATCAGAGGTGGCGAATCAAAGGCGGTGAAACAGAGATGGGGAATCAGGGCAGGGAATCAGAGGCAGGGAATCAGAGCTGGGGAAACAGAGGCGGGGAATCAGATATGGGAAATCAGAGGTGGGGAATCAGGGGCGGGGAATCAGTGGCAGGGAATCAGAGCTTGGGAATCAGAGGTGGGGAATCAGAGCTGGGGAAACAGAGGCGGGGAATCAGAAATGGGGAATCTGAGGTGGGGAATCAGGGGCGGGGAATCAGTGGCAGGGAATCAGAGGCCGGGAATAAAAGGCGGGGAATCAGAGCTGGGGAATCAGAGGCGGGGAATCAGAGTTGGGGAATCAGAGGAGGGGAATCAGAAATGGGGAAACAGAGGCCGGGAATCAGAGGCAGGCTAACAGAGGCGGGGAATCAGATATGGGGAATCAGAGGTGGGGAATTAGAGGTTGCGAATCAGAAGCGGGGAAACAGAGGCGGGGAATCAAATATAGGGAATCAGAGGTGGGGAATCAGAGGTTGTGAATCAGAGATGGGGAATCAAGGCGGGGAATCAGAGGCAGGGAATCAGACGCGGGGAATCAGAGGCGGGGATTCAGAGCTGGGGAATCAGAGGCGGTGAATCAGAGTTGGGGAATCAGAGGCAGGGAATCAGATATGGGGAATCAGAGGCGGGGAAACAGAGGCGGGGAAACAGAGGCGGGGAATCAGATATGGGGAATCAGAATTGGGGAATCAGGGGCAGGGAATCAGTGGCAGGGAATCAGAGGCGGGGAATCAGAGGCGGGGAATCAGAGGCAGGGAATCAGACACGGGGAATCGGAGGCGGGGAATCAGAGATGGGGAATCAGAGGCGGGGAATCAGAGGTAGGGAATCGGACTCCGGGAATCAGAGTCGGGGAATCGGAGCTGGGGAATCAGAGGCGGGGAATCAGAGTTGGGGAATCAGAGGCGGGGAATCAGATATGGGGAAATAGAGGCGGGGAATCAGATATGGGGAATCAGAGGTGTGGAATCAGAGGTTGGGAATCAGAGGCAGGGAATCAGAGTCGGGGAAACAGAGGCGGGGAATCAGATATGGGGAATCAGAGGTGGCGAATCAAAGGCAGTGAAACAGAGATGGGGAATCAGGGCAGGGAATCAGAGGCAGGGAATCAAACACGGGGAATCAGAGCTGGGCAATCAGAGGCGGGGAATCAGAGTTGGGAATCACAGGCGGGGAATCAGAGGCGGGGAAACAGAGGCGGGGAATCAGATATGGGGAATCAGAGGTGGGGAATCCGAGGTTGGGAATCAGAGGCAGGGAATCAGAGGCGGGGAATCAGAGGCGGGGAATCAGAGGAAGGGTATCAGATGTGCGGAATCGGAGATGGGGAATCAGAGGCAGGGAATCAGAGGCGGGGAATCAGAGGCGGGGAATCAGAGGCCGGGAATCAGATATGGGGAAACAGAGGCGGGGAATCCGAGGCGGGGAAACAGAGGCGGGGAATCAGATATGGGGAATAAGAGGTGGGGAATCAGAGGTTGGGAATCAGAGGCAGGGAATCAGAGGCTTGGAATCAGATGCAGGGAATCAGATGCGGGGAATCAGAGGCGGGGAATCAGAGCTGGGGAATCAGAGGTGGGGAATCAGATTTGGGGAATCAGAGGCGGGGACTTAGATATTGGGAAACAGAGGAGGGGAATCAGAGTCGGGGAAACCCAGGCGGGGAATCAGATATGGGGAATCAGAGGTGGGGAATCAGAGGCAAGGAATCAGATGTGCGGAATCAGAGATGGGGAATCAGAGGCAGGGAATCAGAATCAGAAGCAGGGAATCAGAGGCCGGGAATAAGAGGCCGGAATCAGATGCTGGGAATCAGAGGCCTGGAATCAGAGGCGGGGAATCAGAGGCAGGGAATCAGATGCGGGGAATCAGAGGCGGGGAATCAGAGCTGGGGAATCAGAGTTGGGGTATTAGAGTTGGGGAATCAGAGGCGGGGAATCAGATATGGGGAAACAGAGGTGGGGAATCAGAGGCGGGGAAACAGAGGCAGGGAATCAGATATGGGGAATCAGAGGTGGGGAATCAGAGATGGGGAATCAGAGGCGGTGAATCAGAGATGGGGAATCAGAGGCGGGGAATCAGAGGCAGGAAATCAGACACGGGGATTCAGAGCCTGGGAATCAGACGGGGGGAATCAAAGGCGGGGAATCAGAGCTGGGGAATCAGAGGCAGGGAATCAGAGGCGGGGAATCAGATATGGGGAATCAGAGGCTGGAATTCAGAGGCGGGGAATCAGAGGCATGGAATCAGACACGGGGAATCAGAGGTGGGGAATCAGAGATGGGGAATCAGAGGCGGGGAATCAGAGGCAGGGAATCAGACGCGATGAATCTGAGGCGGGGAATCAGAGCTGGGGAATCAGAGGTGGGGAATCAGAGTTGGGGAATCAGAGGCAGGGAATCGGATGTGCGGAATCAGAGATGGGGAATCAGATGTGGGGAATCAGAGGAATCAGAGATGGGGAATCAGAGGCGGGGAATCAGAGGCAGGAAATCAGACACGGGGATTCAGAGGCTGGGAATCAGACGGGGGGAATCAAAGGCGGGGAATCAGAGCTGGGGAATCAGAGGCAGGGAATCAGAGTTGGGGATTCAGAGACGGGGAATCAGATATGGGGAAACAGAGGCGGGGAATCAGAGGCGGGCAAACAGAGGCGGGGAATTAGATATGGGGAATCAGAGGTGGGGAATCAGAGGTGGTGAATCAGTGATGGGGAATCACAGGCGGGGAATCAGAGGCAGGGAATAGAACGCAGGGAATCAGACGCAGGGAATCAGAGCTGGGGAATCAGAGGCGGGGAATCATAGTTGGGAATCAGAGGCGGGGAATCAGATATGTGGAAACAGAGGCGGGGAATCAGAGGCGGGGAAACAGAGGCGGGGAATCAGATATGGGGAATCGGATGCGGGGAATCAGAGGCGGGGAATCAGAGCTGGGGAATCAGAGGCGGGGAATCAGAGTTGGGGCATCAGAGGTGGGGAATTAGATATAGGGAAACAGAGGCGGGGAATCAGAGGCGGGGAAACAGAGGCGGGGAATCAGATATGGGGAATCAGAGGTGGGGAATCAGAGGCAGGGAATCAGATGTGCGGAATCAGAGATGGGGAATCAGAGGCAGGGAATCAGAATCAGAAGCGGGGAATAAGAGGCCGGGAATCAGAGGCCGGGAATCAGATGCTGGGAATAAGAGGCCGGGAATCAGAGGTGGGGAATCAGAGTCCGGGAATCAGAGATGGGGATTCAGAGGCGGGGAATGAGATATGGAGAATCAGAGGCGGGGAATCAGAGGCCGGGAAACAGAGGTGGGGAATCAGATATGGGGAATCAGAGGTGGCGAATCAAAGGCGGTGAATCAGAGATGGGGAATCAGAGGCGGGGAGTCAGAGGCAGGGAATCAGATGCGGGGAATCAGAGGCGGGGAATCAGAGCTGGCGAATCAGAGGCGGGGAATCAGAGGTGGGCAATCAGAGGCGGGGAATCAGATATGGGGAATCAGAGGCGGGGAATCAGAGGCGGGGAAACAGAGGCGGGGAATCAAATATTGGGAATCAGAGGTGGGGAATCAGAGGTTGTGAATCAGAGATGGGGAATCAAGGCGGGGAATCAGAGGCATGGAATCAGACACGGGGAATCAGAGGCGGGGATTCAGAGCTGGGGAGTCAGAGGCGGGGAATCAGAGTTGGGGAATCAGAGGTAGGGAATCAGATATGGGGAATCAGAGGCGGGGAATCAGAGGCGGGGAAACAGAGGCGGGGAATCAGATATGGGGAATCAGAGGTGGGAATCAGGGGCAGGGAATCAGAGGCGGGGAATCAGAGGCAGGGAATCAGAGGCAGGGAATCAGACACGGGGAATCAGAGGCGGGGAATCAGAGATGGGGAATCAGAGGCGGGGAATCAGAGGCAGGGAATCGGACGCCGGGAATCAGAGTCGGGGAATCAGAGCTGGGGAATCAGAGGCGGGGAATCAGAGTTGGGGAATCAGAGGCGGGGATTCAGATATGGGGAAATAGAGGCGGGGAATCAGATATGGGGAATCAGAGGTGTGGAATCAGAGGTTGGGAATCAGAGGAAGGGAATCAGAGTCGGGGAAACAGAGGCGGGGAATCAGATATGTGGAATCAGAGGTGGCGAATCAAAGGCGGTGAAACAGAGATGGGGAATCAGGGCAGGGAATCAGAGGCAGGGAATCAAACACGGAGAATCAGAGCTGGGCATTCAGAGGCGGGGAATCAGAGTTGGGAATCAGAGGCGGGGAATCAGAGGCGGGGAAACAGAGGCGGGGAATCAGATATGGGGAATCAGAGGTGGGGAATCAGAGGTTGGGAATCAGAGGCAGGGAATCAGAGGCGGGGAATCAGAGGCGGGGAATCAGAGGAAGGGAATCAGATGTGCGGAATCGGAGATGGGGAATCAGAGGCAGGGAATCAGAGACGGGGAATCAGAGGCGGGGAATCAGAGGCCGGGAATCAGATATGGGGAAATTGAGGCGGGGAATCCGAGGCGGGGAAACAGAGGCGGGGAATCAGATATGGGGAATCAGAGGTGGGGAATCAGAGGTTGGGAATCAGAGGCAGGGAATCAGAGGCTTGGAATCAGATGCAGGGAATCAGATGCGGGGCATCAGAGGCGGGGAATCAGAGCTGGGGAATCAGAGGTGGGGAATCAGATTTGGGGAATCAGAGGTGGGGACTTAGATATTGGGAAACAGAGGCGGGGAATCAGAGGCGGGGAAACAGAGGCGGGGAATCAGATATGGGGAATCAGAGGTGGGGAATCAGAGGCAGCGAATCAGATGTGCGGAATCAGAGATGGGGAATCAGAGGCAGGGAATCAGATATGGGGAATCAGAGGTGGGACATCAGAGGTTGTGAATCACAGATGGGGAATCAGAGGCGGGGAATCAGATACGGGGAATCAGAGGCAGGGAATCAGAGGCGGGGAATCAGAGATGGGGAATCAGAGGTGGGGAATCAGAGGCGGTGAATCAGAGATGGGGAATCAGAGGCGGGGAATCAGAGGCAGGAAATCAGACACGGGGATTCAGAGGCTGGGAATCAGACGGGGGGAATCAAAGGCGGGGAATCAGAGCTGGGGAATCTGAGGCAGGGAATCAGAGTTGGGGATTCAGAGGCGGGGAATCAGATATGGGGAAACAGAGGCGGGGAATCAGAGGCGGGCAAACAGAGGCGGGGAATTAGATATGGGGAATCAGAGGTAGGGAATCAGAGGTGGTGAATCAGTGATGGGGAATCACAGGCGGCGAATCAGAGGCAGGGAATAGAACGCGGGGAATCAGAGGCAGGGAGTCAGAGCTGGGGAATCAGAGGCGGGGAATCATAGTTGGGAATCAGAGGCGGGAATCAGATATGGGGAATCAGAGGCGGGGAAACAGAGGCGGGGAAACAGAGGCGGGGAATCAGATATGGGGAATCAGAATTGGGGAATCAGGGGCAGGGAATCAGTGGCAGGGAATCAGAGGCGGGGAATCAGAGGCGGGGAATCAGAGGCAGGGAATCAGACACGGGGAATCGGAGGCGGGGAATCAGAGATGGGGAATCAGAGGCGGGGAATCAGAGGTAGGGAATCGGACTCCGGGAATCAGAGTCGGGGAATCGGAGCTGGGGAATCAGAGGCGGGGAATCAGAGTTGGGGAATCAGAGGCGGGGAATCAGATATGGGGAAATAGAGGCGGGGAATCAGATATGGGGAATCAGAGGTGTGGAATCAGAGGTTGGGAATCAGAGGCAGGGAATCAGAGTCGGGGAAACAGAGGCGGGGAATCAGATATGGGGAATCAGAGGTGGCGAATCAAAGGCAGTGAAACAGAGATGGGGAATCAGGGCAGGGAATCAGAGGCAGGGAATCAAACACGGGGAATCAGAGCTGGGCAATCAGAGGCGGGGAATCAGAGTTGGGAATCACAGGCGGGGAATCAGAGGCGGGGAAACAGAGGCGGGGAATCAGATATGGGGAATCAGAGGTGGGGAATCCGAGGTTGGGAATCAGAGGCAGGGAATCAGAGGCGGGGAATCAGAGGCGGGGAATCAGAGGAAGGGTATCAGATGTGCGGAATCGGAGATGGGGAATCAGAGGCAGGGAATCAGAGGCGGGGAATCAGAGGCGGGGAATCAGAGGCCGGGAATCAGATATGGGGAAACAGAGGCGGGGAATCCGAGGCGGGGAAACAGAGGCGGGGAATCAGATATGGGGAATAAGAGGTGGGGAATCAGAGGTTGGGAATCAGAGGCAGGGAATCAGAGGCTTGGAATCAGATGCAGGGAATCAGATGCGGGGAATCAGAGGCGGGGAATCAGAGCTGGGGAATCAGAGGTGGGGAATCAGATTTGGGGAATCAGAGGCGGGGACTTAGATATTGGGAAACAGAGGAGGGGAATCAGAGTCGGGGAAACCCAGGCGGGGAATCAGATATGGGGAATCAGAGGTGGGGAATCAGAGGCAAGGAATCAGATGTGCGGAATCAGAGATGGGGAATCAGAGGCAGGGAATCAGAATCAGAAGCAGGGAATCAGAGGCCGGGAATAAGAGGCCGGAATCAGATGCTGGGAATCAGAGGCCTGGAATCAGAGGCGGGGAATCAGAGGCAGGGAATCAGATGCGGGGAATCAGAGGCGGGGAATCAGAGCTGGGGAATCAGAGTTGGGGTATTAGAGTTGGGGAATCAGAGGCGGGGAATCAGATATGGGGAAACAGAGGTGGGGAATCAGAGGCGGGGAAACAGAGGCAGGGAATCAGATATGGGGAATCAGAGGTGGGGAATCAGAGATGGGGAATCAGAGGCGGTGAATCAGAGATGGGGAATCAGAGGCGGGGAATCAGAGGCAGGAAATCAGACACGGGGATTCAGAGCCTGGGAATCAGACGGGGGGAATCAAAGGCGGGGAATCAGAGCTGGGGAATCAGAGGCAGGGAATCAGAGGCGGGGAATCAGATATGGGGAATCAGAGGCTGGAATTCAGAGGCGGGGAATCAGAGGCATGGAATCAGACACGGGGAATCAGAGGTGGGGAATCAGAGATGGGGAATCAGAGGCGGGGAATCAGAGGCAGGGAATCAGACGCGATGAATCTGAGGCGGGGAATCAGAGCTGGGGAATCAGAGGTGGGGAATCAGAGTTGGGGAATCAGAGGCAGGGAATCGGATGTGCGGAATCAGAGATGGGGAATCAGATGTGGGGAATCAGAGGAATCAGAGATGGGGAATCAGAGGCGGGGAATCAGAGGCAGGAAATCAGACACGGGGATTCAGAGGCTGGGAATCAGACGGGGGGAATCAAAGGCGGGGAATCAGAGCTGGGGAATCAGAGGCAGGGAATCAGAGTTGGGGATTCAGAGACGGGGAATCAGATATGGGGAAACAGAGGCGGGGAATCAGAGGCGGGCAAACAGAGGCGGGGAATTAGATATGGGGAATCAGAGGTGGGGAATCAGAGGTGGTGAATCAGTGATGGGGAATCACAGGCGGGGAATCAGAGGCAGGGAATAGAACGCAGGGAATCAGACGCAGGGAATCAGAGCTGGGGAATCAGAGGCGGGGAATCATAGTTGGGAATCAGAGGCGGGGAATCAGATATGTGGAAACAGAGGCGGGGAATCAGAGGCGGGGAAACAGAGGCGGGGAATCAGATATGGGGAATCGGATGCGGGGAATCAGAGGCGGGGAATCAGAGCTGGGGAATCAGAGGCGGGGAATCAGAGTTGGGGCATCAGAGGTGGGGAATTAGATATAGGGAAACAGAGGCGGGGAATCAGAGGCGGGGAAACAGAGGCGGGGAATCAGATATGGGGAATCAGAGGTGGGGAATCAGAGGCAGGGAATCAGATGTGCGGAATCAGAGATGGGGAATCAGAGGCAGGGAATCAGAATCAGAAGCGGGGAATAAGAGGCCGGGAATCAGAGGCCGGGAATCAGATGCTGGGAATAAGAGGCCGGGAATCAGAGGTGGGGAATCAGAGTCCGGGAATCAGAGATGGGGATTCAGAGGCGGGGAATGAGATATGGAGAATCAGAGGCGGGGAATCAGAGGCCGGGAAACAGAGGTGGGGAATCAGATATGGGGAATCAGAGGTGGCGAATCAAAGGCGGTGAATCAGAGATGGGGAATCAGAGGCGGGGAGTCAGAGGCAGGGAATCAGATGCGGGGAATCAGAGGCGGGGAATCAGAGCTGGCGAATCAGAGGCGGGGAATCAGAGGTGGGCAATCAGAGGCGGGGAATCAGATATGGGGAATCAGAGGCGGGGAATCAGAGGCGGGGAAACAGAGGCGGGGAATCAAATATTGGGAATCAGAGGTGGGGAATCAGAGGTTGTGAATCAGAGATGGGGAATCAAGGCGGGGAATCAGAGGCATGGAATCAGACACGGGGAATCAGAGGCGGGGATTCAGAGCTGGGGAGTCAGAGGCGGGGAATCAGAGTTGGGGAATCAGAGGTAGGGAATCAGATATGGGGAATCAGAGGCGGGGAATCAGAGGCGGGGAAACAGAGGCGGGGAATCAGATATGGGGAATCAGAGGTGGGAATCAGGGGCAGGGAATCAGAGGCGGGGAATCAGAGGCAGGGAATCAGAGGCAGGGAATCAGACACGGGGAATCAGAGGCGGGGAATCAGAGATGGGGAATCAGAGGCGGGGAATCAGAGGCAGGGAATCGGACGCCGGGAATCAGAGTCGGGGAATCAGAGCTGGGGAATCAGAGGCGGGGAATCAGAGTTGGGGAATCAGAGGCGGGGATTCAGATATGGGGAAATAGAGGCGGGGAATCAGATATGGGGAATCAGAGGTGTGGAATCAGAGGTTGGGAATCAGAGGAAGGGAATCAGAGTCGGGGAAACAGAGGCGGGGAATCAGATATGTGGAATCAGAGGTGGCGAATCAAAGGCGGTGAAACAGAGATGGGGAATCAGGGCAGGGAATCAGAGGCAGGGAATCAAACACGGAGAATCAGAGCTGGGCATTCAGAGGCGGGGAATCAGAGTTGGGAATCAGAGGCGGGGAATCAGAGGCGGGGAAACAGAGGCGGGGAATCAGATATGGGGAATCAGAGGTGGGGAATCAGAGGTTGGGAATCAGAGGCAGGGAATCAGAGGCGGGGAATCAGAGGCGGGGAATCAGAGGAAGGGAATCAGATGTGCGGAATCGGAGATGGGGAATCAGAGGCAGGGAATCAGAGACGGGGAATCAGAGGCGGGGAATCAGAGGCCGGGAATCAGATATGGGGAAATTGAGGCGGGGAATCCGAGGCGGGGAAACAGAGGCGGGGAATCAGATATGGGGAATCAGAGGTGGGGAATCAGAGGTTGGGAATCAGAGGCAGGGAATCAGAGGCTTGGAATCAGATGCAGGGAATCAGATGCGGGGCATCAGAGGCGGGGAATCAGAGCTGGGGAATCAGAGGTGGGGAATCAGATTTGGGGAATCAGAGGTGGGGACTTAGATATTGGGAAACAGAGGCGGGGAATCAGAGGCGGGGAAACAGAGGCGGGGAATCAGATATGGGGAATCAGAGGTGGGGAATCAGAGGCAGCGAATCAGATGTGCGGAATCAGAGATGGGGAATCAGAGGCAGGGAATCAGATATGGGGAATCAGAGGTGGGACATCAGAGGTTGTGAATCACAGATGGGGAATCAGAGGCGGGGAATCAGATACGGGGAATCAGAGGCAGGGAATCAGAGGCGGGGAATCAGAGATGGGGAATCAGAGGTGGGGAATCAGAGGCGGTGAATCAGAGATGGGGAATCAGAGGCGGGGAATCAGAGGCAGGAAATCAGACACGGGGATTCAGAGGCAGGGAATAGAACGCGGGGAATCAGAGGCAGGGAGTCAGAGCTGGGGAATCAGAGGCGGGGAATCATAGTTGGGAATCAGAGGCGGGAATCAGATATGGGGAAACAGAGGCGGGGAATCAGAGGCGGGGAAAAAGAGGCGGGGAATCAGATATGGGGAATCGGATGCAGGGAATCAGAGGCGGGGAATCAGAGCTGGGGAATCAGAGGCGGGGAATCAGAGTTGGGGCATCAGAGGTGGGGAATTAGATATAGGGAAACAGAGGCGGGGAATCAGAGGCGGGGAAACAGAGGCGGGGAATCAGATATGGGGAATCAGAGGTGGGGAATCAGAGGCGGGGAATCAGAGCTGGGGAATCAGAGGCGGGGAATCAGAGTTGGGGCATCAGAGGTGGGGAATTAGATATAGGGAAACAGAGGCGGGGAATCAGAGGCGGGGAAACAGAGGCGGGGAATCAGATATGGGGAATCAGAGGTGGGGAATCAGAGGCAGGGAATCAGATGTGCGGAATCAGAGATGGGGAATCAGAGGCAGGGAATCAGAAGCGGGGAATCAGAGGCCGGGAATCAGAGGCCGGGAATCAGATGCTGGGAATAAGAGGCCGGGAATCAGAGGAGGGGAATCAGAGTCCGGGAATCAGAGATGGGGATTCAGAGGCGGGGAATGAGATATGGAGAATCAGAGGCGGGGAATCAGAGGCGGGGAAACAGAGGTGGGGAATCAGATATGGGGAATCAGAGGTGGCGAATCAAAGGCGGTGAATCAGAGATGGGGAATCAGAGGCGGGGAATCAGAGGCAGGGAATCAGATGCGGGGAATCAGAGGCGGGGAATCAGAGCTGGCGAATCAGAGGCTGGGAATCAGAGGTGGGCAATCAGAGGCGGGGAATCAGATATGGGGAATCAGAGGCGGGGAATCAGAGGCGGGGAAACAGAGGCGGGGAATCAAATATAGGGAATCAGAGGTGGGGAATCAGAGGTTGTGAATCAGAGATGGGGAATCAAGGCGGGGAATCAGAGGCAGGGAATCAGACGCGGGGAATCAGAGGCGGGGATTCAGAGCTGGGGAATCAGAGGCGGGGAATCAGAGTTGGGGAATCAGAGGCAGGGAATCAGATATGGGGAATCAGAGGCGGGGAATCAGAGGCCGGGAATCAGATATGGGGAAACAGAGGCGGGGAATCCGAGGCGGGGAAACAGAGGCGGGGAATCAGATATGGGGAATCAGAGGTGGGGAATCAGAGGTTGGGAATCAGAGGCAGGGAATCAGAGGCTTGGAATCAGATGCAGGGTATCAGATGCGGGGAATCAGAGGCGGGGAATCACAGCTGGGGAATCAGAGGTGGGGAATCAGATTTGGGGAATCAGAGGTGGGGACTTAGATATTGGGAAACAGAGGCGGGGAATCAGAGGCGGGGAAACAGAGGCGGGGAATCAGATATGGGGAATCAGAGGTGGGGAATCAGAGGCAGGCAATCAGATGTGCGGAATCAGAGATGGGGAATCAGAGGCAGGGAATCAGAATCAGAAGAATGGAATCAGAGGCCGGGAATCAGAGGCCGGAATCAGATGCTGGGAATCAGAGGCCTGGAATCAGAGGCGGGGAATCAGAGGCAGGGAATCAGATGCGGGGAATCAGAGGCGGGGAATCAGAGCTGGGGAATCAGAGGCGGGGTATTAGAGTTAGGGAATCAGAGGCGGGGAATCAGATATGGGGAAACAGAGGTGGGGAATCAGAGGCGGGGAAACAGAGGCAGGGAATAAGATATGGGGAATCAGAGGTGGGGCATCAGAGGTTGTGAATCACAGATGGGGAATCAGAGGCGGGGAATCAGAGGCAGGGAATCAGACGCGGGGAATCAGAGGCGGGGATTCAGAACTGGGGAATCAGAAGCGGGGAATCAGAGTTGGGGAATCAGAGGCGGGGAATCAGATATGGGGAATCAGAGGCAGGGAATCGGAGGCGGGGAATCAGAGGCAGGGAATCAGACGCGTGGAATCTGAGGCGGGGAATGAGAGATGGGGAATCAGAGGTGGGGAATCAGAGTTGGGGAATCAGAGGCAGGGAATTGGATGTGCGGAATCAGAGAGGGGGAATCAGAGGTGGGGAATCAGGCGGTGAATCAGAGATGGGGAATCAGACGTGGGGAATCAGAGGCAGGGAATCAGATGTGCGGAATCAGAGATGGGGAATAAGAGGCAGGGAATCAGAATCAGAAGCGGGGAATCAGAGGCCGGGAATCAGAGGCCGGGAATCAGATGCTGGGAATAAGAGGCCGGGAATCAGAGGTGGGGAATCAGATATGGGGAATCAGAGGTGGCGAATCAAAGGCGGTGAATCAGAGATGGGGAATCAGAGGCGGGGAATCAGAGGCAGGGAATCAGATGCGGGGAATCAGAGGCGGGGAATCATAGCTGGCGAATCAGAGGCTGGGAATCAGAGGTGGGCAATCAGAGGCGGGGAATCAGATATGGGGAATCAGAGGCGGGGAATCAGAGGCGGGGAAACAGAGGCGGGGAATCAAATATAGGGAATCAGATGTGGGGAATCAGAGGTTGTGAATCAGAGGCAGGGAATCAAGGCGGGGAATCAGAGGCAGGGAATCAGACGCGGGGAATCAGAGGCGGGGATTCAGAGCTGGGGAATCAGAGGCGGGGAATCAGAGTTGGGGAATCAGAGGCAGGGAATCATATATGGGGAATCAGAGGCGGGGAATCAGAGGCGGGGAAACAGAGGCGGGGAATCAGATGTGGGGAATCAGAGGTGGGGAATCAGGGGCAGGGAATCAGAGTTGGGGAATCAGAGGCAGGGAATCATATATGGGGAATCAGAGGCGGGGAATCAGAGGCGGGAATCAGAGGCGGGAATCAGATATGGGGAAACAGAGGCGGGGAATCAGAGGCGGTGAAACAGAGGCGGGGAATCAGATATGGGGAATCGGATGCAGGGAATCAGAGGCGGGGAATCAGAGCTGGGGAATCAGAGGCGGGGAATCAGAGTTGGGGCATCAGAGGTGGGGAATTAGATATAGGGAAACAGAGGCGGGGAATCAGAGGCGGGGAAACAGAGGCGGGGAATCAGATATGGGGAATCAGAGGTGGGGAATCAGAGGCAGGGAATCAGATGTGCGGAATCAGAGATGGGGAATAAGAGGCAGGGAATCAGAATCAGAAGCGGGGAATCAGAGGCCGGGAATCAGAGGCCGGGAATCAGATGCTGGGAATAAGAGGCCGGGAATCAGAGGTGGGGAATCAGATATGGGGAATCAGAGGTGGCGAATCAAAGGCGGTGAATCAGAGATGGGGAATCAGAGGCGGGGAATCAGAGGCAGGGAATCAGATGCGGGGAATCAGAGGCGGGGAATCAGAGCTGGCGAATCAGAGGCTGGGAATCAGAGGTGGGCAATCAGAGGCGGGGAATCAGATATGGGGAATCAGAGGCGGGGAATCAGAGGCGGGGAAACAGAGGCGGGGAATCAAATATAGGGAATCAGATGTGGGGAATCAGAGGTTGTGTATCAGAGGCAGGGAATCAAGGCGGGGAATCAGAGGCAGGGAATCAGACGTGGGGAATCAGAGGCGGGGATTCAGAGCTGGGGAATCAGAGGCGGGGAATCAGAGTTGGGGAATCAGAGGCAGGGAATCATATATGGGGAATCAGAGGCGGGGAATCAGAGGCGGGGAAACAGAGGTGGGGAATCAGATGTGGGGAATCAGAGGTGGGGAATCAGGGGCAGGGAATCAGAGTTGGGGAATCAGAGGCAGGGAAGCATATATGGGGAATCAGAGGCGGGGAATCAGAGGCGGGGAAACAGAGGCGGGGAATCAGATGTGGGGAATCAGAGGCGGGGAATCAGATGCGGGGAATCAAAGGCAGGGAATCAGACACGGGGAATCAGAGGCGGGGAATCAGAGATGGGGAATCAGAGGCGGGGAATCAGAGGCAGGGAATCGGATGCCGGGAATCAGAGTCGGGGAATCAGAGCTGGGGAATCAGAGGCGGGGAATCAGAGTTGGGGAATCAGAGGCGGGGAATCAGATATGGGGAAATAGAGGCGGGGAATCAGATATGGGGAATCAGAGGTGTGGAATCAGAGGTTGGCAATCAGAGGCAGGGAATCAGAGTCGGGGAAACAGAGGCGGGGAATCAGATATGGGGAATCAGAGGTGGCGAATCAAAGGCGGTGAAACAGAGATGGGGAATCAGGGCAGGGAATCAGAGGCAGGGAATCAGAATCAGAAGCGGGGAATAAGAGGCCGGGAATCAGAGGCCGGGAATCAGATGCTGGGAATAAGAGGCTGGGAATCAGAGGTGGGGAATCAGAGTCCGGGAATCAGAGATGGGGATTCAGAGGCGGGGAATGAGATATGGAGAATCAGAGGCGGGGAATCAGAGGCGGGCAAACAGAGGCGGGGAATTAGATATGGGGAATCAGAGGTAGGGAATCAGAGGTGGTGAATCAGTGATGGGGAATCACAGGCGGCGAATCAGAGGCAGGGAATAGAACGCGGGGAATCAGAGGCAGGGAGTCAGAGCTGGGGAATCAGAGGCGGGGAATCATAGTTGGGAATCAGAGGCGGGAATCAGATATGGGGAAACAGAGGCGGGGAATCAGATATGGGGAATCGGATGCAGGGACTCAGAGGCGGGGAATCAGAGCTGGGGAATCAGAGGCGGGGAATCAGAGTTGGGGCATCAGAGGTGGGGAATTAGATATAGAGAAACAGAGGCGGGGAATCAGAGGCGGGGAAACAGAGGCGGGGAATCAGATATGGGGAATCAGAGGTGGGGAATCAGAGGCAGGGAATCAGATGTGCGGAATCAGAGATGGGGAATCAGAGGCAGGGAATCAGAAGCGGGGAATCAGAGGCCGGGAATCAGAGGCCGGGAATCAGATGCTGGGAATAAGAGGCCGGGAATCAGAGGAGGGGAATCAGAGTCCGGGAATCAGAGATGGGGATTCAGAGGCGGGGAATGAGATATGGAGAATCAGAGGCGGGGAATCAGAGGCGGGGAAACAGAGGTGGGGAATCAGATATGGGGAATCAGAGGTGGCGAATCAAAGGCGGTGAATCAGAGATGGGGAATCAGAGGCGGGGAATCAGAGGCAGGGAATCAGATGCGGGGAATCAGAGGCGGAGAATCAGAGCTGGCGAATCAGAGGCTGGGAATCAGAGGTGGGCAATCAGAGGCGGGGAATCAGATATGGGGAATCAGAGGCGGGGAATCAGAGGCGGGGAAACAGAGGCGGGGAATCAAATATAGGGAATCAGAGGTGGGGAATCAGAGGTTGTGAATCAGAGATGGGGAATCAAGGCGGGGAATCAGAGGCAGGGAATCAGACGCGGGGAATCAGAGGCGGGGATTCAGAGCTGGGGAATCAGAGGCGGGGAATCAGAGTTGGGGAATCAGAGGCAGGGAATCAGATATGGGGAATCAGAGGCGGGGAATCAGAGGCCGGGAATCAGATATGGGGAAACAGAGGCGGGGAATCCGAGGCGGGGAAACAGAGGCGGGGAATCAGATATGGGGAATCAGAGGTGGGGAATCAGAGGTTGGGAATCAGAGGCAGGGAATCAGAGGCTTGGAATCAGATGCAGGGTATCAGATGCGGGGAATCAGAGGCGGGGAATCAGAGCTGGGGAATCAGAGGTGGGGAATCAGATTTGGGGAATCAGAGGTGGGGACTTAGATATTGGGAAACAGAGGCGGGGAATCAGAGGCGGGGAAACAGAGGCGGGGAATCAGATATGGGGAATCAGAGGTGGGGAATCAGAGGCAGGGAATCAGATGTGCGGAATCAGAGATGGGGAATCAGAGGCAGGGAATCAGAATCAGAAGAATGGAATCAGAGGCCGGGAATCAGAGGCCGGAATCAGATGCTGGGAATCAGAGGCCTGGAATCAGAGGCGGGGAATCAGAGGCAGGGAATCAGATGCGGGGAATCAGAGGCGGGGAATCAGAGCTGGGGAATCAGAGGCGGGGTATTAGAGTTGGGGAATCAGAGGCGGGGAATCAGATATGGGGAAACAGAGGTGGGGAATCAGAGGCGGGGAAACAGAGGCAGGGAATAAGATATGGGGAATCAGAGGTGGGGCATCAGAGGTTGTGAATCACAGATGGGGAATCAGAGGCGGGGAATCAGAGGCAGGGAATCAGACGCGGGGAATCAGAGGCGGGGATTCAGAACTGGGGAATCAGAAGCGGGGAATCAGAGTTGGGGAATCAGAGGCGGGGAATCAGATATGGGGAATCAGAGGCAGGGAATCGGAGGCGGGGAATCAGAGGCAGGGAATCAGACGCGTGGAATCTGAGGCGGGGAATGAGAGATGGGGAATCAGAGGTGGGGAATCAGAGTTGGGGAATCAGAGGCAGGGAATTGGATGTGCGGAATCAGAGAGGGGGAATCAGAGGTGGGGAATCAGGCGGTGAATCAGAGATGGGGAATCAGACGTGGGGAATCAGAGGCAGGGAATCAGATGTGCGGAATCAGAGATGGGGAATAAGAGGCAGGGAATCAGAATCAGAAGCGGGGAATCAGAGGCCGGGAATCAGAGGCCGGGAATCAGATGCTGGGAATAAGAGGCCGGGAATCAGAGGTGGGGAATCAGATATGGGGAATCAGAGGTGGCGAATCAAAGGCGGTGAATCAGAGATGGGGAATCAGAGGCGGGGAATCAGAGGCAGGGAATCAGATGCGGGGAATCAGAGGCGGGGAATCATAGCTGGCGAATCAGAGGCTGGGAATCAGAGGTGGGCAATCAGAGGCGGGGAATCAGATATGGGGAATCAGAGGCGGGGAATCAGAGGCGGGGAAACAGAGGCGGGGAATCAAATATAGGGAATCAGATGTGGGGAATCAGAGGTTGTGAATCAGAGGCAGGGAATCAAGGCGGGGAATCAGAGGCAGGGAATCAGACGCGGGGAATCAGAGGCGGGGATTCAGAGCTGGGGAATCAGAGGCGGGGAATCAGAGTTGGGGAATCAGAGGCAGGGAATCATATATGGGGAATCAGAGGCGGGGAATCAGAGGCGGGGAAACAGAGGCGGGGAATCAGATGTGGGGAATCAGAGGTGGGGAATCAGGGGCAGGGAATCAGAGTTGGGGAATCAGAGGCAGGGAATCATATATGGGGAATCAGAGGCGGGGAATCAGAGGCGGGAATCAGAGGCGGGAATCAGATATGGGGAAACAGAGGCGGGGAATCAGAGGCGGTGAAACAGAGGCGGGGAATCAGATATGGGGAATCGGATGCAGGGAATCAGAGGCGGGGAATCAGAGCTGGGGAATCAGAGGCGGGGAATCAGAGTTGGGGCATCAGAGGTGGGGAATTAGATATAGGGAAACAGAGGCGGGGAATCAGAGGCGGGGAAACAGAGGCGGGGAATCAGATATGGGGAATCAGAGGTGGGGAATCAGAGGCAGGGAATCAGATGTGCGGAATCAGAGATGGGGAATAAGAGGCAGGGAATCAGAATCAGAAGCGGGGAATAAGAGGCCGGGAATCAGAGGCCGGGAATCAGATGCTGGGAATAAGAGGCCGGGAATCAGAGGTGGGGAATCAGAGTCCGGGAATCAGAGATGGGGATTCAGAGGCGGGGAATGAGATATGGAGAATCAGAGGCGGGGAATCAGAGGCGGGCAAACAGAGGCGGGGAATTAGATATGGGGAATCAGAGGTAGGGAATCAGAGGTGGTGAATCAGTGATGGGGAATCACAGGCGGCGAATCAGAGGCAGGGAATAGAACGCGGGGAATCAGAGGCAGGGAGTCAGAGCTGGGGAATCAGAGGCGGGGAATCATAGTTGGGAATCAGAGGCGGGAATCAGATATGGGGAAACAGAGGCGGGGAATCAGAGGCGGGGAAACAGAGGCGGGGAATCAGATATGGGGAATCGGATGCAGGGAATCAGAGGCGGGGAATCAGAGCTGGGGAATCAGAGGCGGGGAATCAGAGTTGGGGCATCAGAGGTGGGGAATTAGATATAGGGAAACAGAGGCGGGGAATCAGAGGCGGGGAAACAGAGGCGGGGAATCAGATATGGGGAATCAGAGGTGGGGAATCAGAGGCAGGGAATCAGATGTGCGGAATCAGAGATGGGGAATCAGAGGCAGGGAATCAGAAGCGGGGAATCAGAGGCCGGGAATCAGAGGCCGGGAATCAGATGCTGGGAATAAGAGGCCGGGAATCAGAGGAGGGGAATCAGAGTCCGGGAATCAGAGATGGGGATTCAGAGGCGGGGAATGAGATATGGAGAATCAGAGGCGGGGAATCAGAGGCGGGGAAACAGAGGTGGGGAATCAGATATGGGGAATCAGAGGTGGCGAATCAAAGGCGGTGAATCAGAGATGGGGAATCAGAGGCGGGGAATCAGAGGCAGGGAATCAGATGCGGGGAATCAGAGGCGGGGAATCAGAGCTGGCGAATCAGAGGCTGGGAATCAGAGGTGGGCAATCAGAGGCGGGGAATCAGATATGGGGAATCAGAGGCGGGGAATCAGAGGCGGGGAAACAGAGGCGGGGAATCAAATATAGGGAATCAGAGGTGGGGAATCAGAGGTTGTGAATCAGAGATGGGGAATCAAGGCGGGGAATCAGAGGCAGGGAATCAGACGCGGGGAATCAGAGGCGGGGATTCAGAGCTGGGGAATCAGAGGCGGGGAATCAGAGTTGGGGAATCAGAGGCAGGGAATCAGATATGGGGAATCAGAGGCGGGGAATCAGAGGCCGGGAATCAGATATGGGGAAACAGAGGCGGGGAATCCGAGGCGGGGAAACAGAGGCGGGGAATCAGATATGGGGAATCAGAGGTGGGGAATCAGAGGTTGGGAATCAGAGGCAGGGAATCAGAGGCTTGGAATCAGATGCAGGGTATCAGATGCGGGGAATCAGAGGCGGGGAATCAGAGCTGGGGAATCAGAGGTGGGGAATCAGATTTGGGGAATCAGAGGTGGGGACTTAGATATTGGGAAACAGAGGCGGGGAATCAGAGGCGGGGAAACAGAGGCGGGGAATCAGATATGGGGAATCAGAGGTGGGGAATCAGAGGCAGGGAATCAGATGTGCGGAATCAGAGATGGGGAATCAGAGGCAGGGAATCAGAATCAGAAGAATGGAATCAGAGGCCGGGAATCAGAGGCCGGAATCAGATGCTGGGAATCAGAGGCCTCGAATCAGAGGCGGGGAATCAGAGGCAGGGAATCAGATGCGGGGAATCAGAGGCGGGGAATCAGAGCTGGGGAATCAGAGGCGGGGTATTAGAGTTAGGGAATCAGAGGCGGGGAATCAGATATGGGGAAACAGAGGTGGGGAATCAGAGGCGGGGAAACAGAGGCAGGGAATAAGATATGGGGAATCAGAGGTGGGGCATCAGAGGTTGTGAATCACAGATGGGGAATCAGAGGCGGGGAATCAGAGGCAGGGAATCAGACGCGGGGAATCAGAGGCGGGGATTCAGAACTGGGGAATCAGAAGCGGGGAATCAGAGTTGGGGAATCAGAGGCGGGGAATCAGATATGGGGAATCAGAGGCAGGGAATCGGAGGCGGGGAATCAGAGGCAGGGAATCAGACGCGTGGAATCTGAGGCGGGGAATGAGAGATGGGGAATCAGAGGTGGGGAATCAGAGTTGGGGAATCAGAGGCAGGGAATTGGATGTGCGGAATCAGAGAGGGGGAATCAGAGGTGGGGAATCAGGCGGTGAATCAGAGATGGGGAATCAGACGTGGGGAATCAGAGGCAGGGAATCAGATGTGCGGAATCAGAGATGGGGAATAAGAGGCAGGGAATCAGAATCAGAAGCGGGGAATCAGAGGCCGGGAATCAGAGGCCGGGAATCAGATGCTGGGAATAAGAGGCCGGGAATCAGAGGTGGGGAATCAGATATGGGGAATCAGAGGTGGCGAATCAAAGGCGGTGAATCAGAGATGGGGAATCAGAGGCGGGGAATCAGAGGCAGGGAATCAGATGCGGGGAATCAGAGGCGGGGAATCATAGCTGGCGAATCAGAGGCTGGGAATCAGAGGTGGGCAATCAGAGGCGGGGAATCAGATATGGGGAATCAGAGGCGGGGAATCAGAGGCGGGGAAACAGAGGCGGGGAATCAAATATAGGGAATCAGATGTGGGGAATCAGAGGTTGTGAATCAGAGGCAGGGAATCAAGGCGGGGAATCAGAGGCAGGGAATCAGACGCGGGGAATCAGAGGCGGGGATTCAGAGCTGGGGAATCAGAGGCGGGGAATCAGAGTTGGGGAATCAGAGGCAGGGAATCATATATGGGGAATCAGAGGCGGGGAATCAGAGGCGGGGAAACAGAGGCGGGGAATCAGATGTGGGGAATCAGAGGTGGGGAATCAGGGGCAGGGAATCAGAGTTGGGGAATCAGAGGCAGGGAATCATATATGGGGAATCAGAGGCGGGGAATCAGAGGCGGGAATCAGAGGCGGGAATCAGATATGGGGAAACAGAGGCGGGGAATCAGAGGCGGTGAAACAGAGGCGGGGAATCAGATATGGGGAATCGGATGCAGGGAATCAGAGGCGGGGAATCAGAGCTGGGGAATCAGAGGCGGGGAATCAGAGTTGGGGCATCAGAGGTGGGGAATTAGATATAGGGAAACAGAGGCGGGGAATCAGAGGCGGGGAAACAGAGGCGGGGAATCAGATATGGGGAATCAGAGGTGGGGAATCAGAGGCAGGGAATCAGATGTGCGGAATCAGAGATGGGGAATAAGAGGCAGGGAATCAGAATCAGAAGCGGGGAATAAGAGGCCGGGAATCAGAGGCCGGGAATCAGATGCTGGGAATAAGAGGCCGGGAATCAGAGGTGGGGAATCAGAGTCCGGGAATCAGAGATGGGGATTCAGAGGCGGGGAATGAGATATGGAGAATCAGAGGCGGGGAATCAGAGGCGGGCAAACAGAGGCGGGGAATTAGATATGGGGAATCAGAGGTAGGGAATCAGAGGTGGTGAATCAGTGATGGGGAATCACAGGCGGCGAATCAGAGGCAGGGAATAGAACGCGGGGAATCAGAGGCAGGGAGTCAGAGCTGGGGAATCAGAGGCGGGGAATCATAGTTGGGAATCAGAGGCGGGAATCAGATATGGGGAAACAGAGGCGGGGAATCAGAGGCGGGGAAACAGAGGCGGGGAATCAGATATGGGGAATCGGATGCAGGGAATCAGAGGCGGGGAATCAGAGCTGGGGAATCAGAGGCGGGGAATCAGAGTTGGGGCATCAGAGGTGGGGAATTAGATATAGGGAAACAGAGGCGGGGAATCAGAGGCGGGGAAACAGAGGCGGGGAATCAGATATGGGGAATCAGAGGTGGGGAATCAGAGGCAGGGAATCAGATGTGCGGAATCAGAGATGGGGAATCAGAGGCAGGGAATCAGAAGCGGGGAATCAGAGGCCGGGAATCAGAGGCCGGGAATCAGATGCTGGGAATAAGAGGCCGGGAATCAGAGGAGGGGAATCAGAGTCCGGGAATCAGAGATGGGGATTCAGAGGCGGGGAATGAGATATGGAGAATCAGAGGCGGGGAATCAGAGGCGGGGAAACAGAGGTGGGGAATCAGATATGGGGAATCAGAGGTGGCGAATCAAAGGCGGTGAATCAGAGATGGGGAATCAGAGGCGGGGAATCAGAGGCAGGGAATCAGATGCGGGGAATCAGAGGCGGGGAATCAGAGCTGGCGAATCAGAGGCTGGGAATCAGAGGTGGGCAATCAGAGGCGGGGAATCAGATATGGGGAATCAGAGGCGGGGAATCAGAGGCGGGGAAACAGAGGCGGGGAATCAAATATAGGGAATCAGAGGTGGGGAATCAGAGGTTGTGAATCAGAGATGGGGAATCAAGGCGGGGAATCAGAGGCAGGGAATCAGACGCGGGGAATCAGAGGCGGGGATTCAGAGCTGGGGAATCAGAGGCGGGGAATCAGAGTTGGGGAATCAGAGGCAGGGAATCAGTTATGGGGAATCAGAGGCGGGGAATCAGAGGCCGGGAATCAGATATGGGGAAACAGAGGCGGGGAATCCGAGGCGGGGAAACAGAGGCGGGGAATCAGATATGGGGAATCAGAGGTGGGGAATCAGAGGTTGGGAATCAGAGGCAGGGAATCAGAGGCTTGGAATCAGATGCAGGGTATCAGATGCGGGGAATCAGAGGCGGGGAATCAGAGCTGGGGAATCAGAGGTGGGGAATCAGATTTGGGGAATCAGAGGTGGGGACTTAGATATTGGGAAACAGAGGCGGGGAATCAGAGGCGGGGAAACAGAGGCGGGGAATCAGATATGGGGAATCAGAGGTGGGGAATCAGAGGCAGGGAATCAGATGTGCGGAATCAGAGATGGGGAATCAGAGGCAGGGAATCAGAATCAGAAGAATGGAATCAGAGGCCGGGAATCAGAGGCCGGAATCAGATGCTGGGAATCAGAGGCCTGGAATCAGAGGCGGGGAATCAGAGGCAGGGAATCAGATGCGGGGAATCAGAGGCGGGGAATCAGAGCTGGGGAATCAGAGGCGGGGTATTAGAGTTAGGGAATCAGAGGCGGGGAATCAGATATGGGGAAACAGAGGTGGGGAATCAGAGGCGGGGAAACAGAGGCAGGGAATAAGATATGGGGAATCAGAGGTGGGGCATCAGAGGTTGTGAATCACAGATGGGGAATCAGAGGCGGGGAATCAGAGGCAGGGAATCAGACGCGGGGAATCAGAGGCGGGGATTCAGAACTGGGGAATCAGAAGCGGGGAATCAGAGTTGGGGAATCAGAGGCGGGGAATCAGATATGGGGAATCAGAGGCAGGGAATCGGAGGCGGGGAATCAGAGGCAGGGAATCAGACGCGTGGAATCTGAGGCGGGGAATGAGAGATGGGGAATCAGAGGTGGGGAATCAGAGTTGGGGAATCAGAGGCAGGGAATTGGATGTGCGGAATCAGAGAGGGGGAATCAGAGGTGGGGAATCAGGCGGTGAATCAGAGATGGGGAATCAGACGTGGGGAATCAGAGGCAGGGAATCAGATGTGCGGAATCAGAGATGGGGAATAAGAGGCAGGGAATCAGAATCAGAAGCGGGGAATCAGAGGCCGGGAATCAGAGGCCGGGAATCAGATGCTGGGAATAAGAGGCCGGGAATCAGAGGTGGGGAATCAGATATGGGGAATCAGAGGTGGCGAATCAAAGGCGGTGAATCAGAGATGGGGAATCAGAGGCGGGGAATCAGAGGCAGGGAATCAGATGCGGGGAATCAGAGGCGGGGAATCATAGCTGGCGAATCAGAGGCTGGGAATCAGAGGTGGGCAATCAGAGGCGGGGAATCAGATATGGGGAATCAGAGGCGGGGAATCAGAGGCGGGGAAACAGAGGCGGGGAATCAAATATAGGGAATCAGATGTGGGGAATCAGAGGTTGTGAATCAGAGGCAGGGAATCAAGGCGGGGAATCAGAGGCAGGGAATCAGACGCGGGGAATCAGAGGCGGGGATTCAGAGCTGGGGAATCAGAGGCGGGGAATCAGAGTTGGGGAATCAGAGGCAGGGAATCATATATGGGGAATCAGAGGCGGTGAATCAGAGGCGGGGAAACAGAGGCGGGGAATCAGATGTGGGGAATCAGAGGTGGGGAATCAGGGGCAGGGAATCAGAGTTGGGGAATCAGAGGCAGGGAATCATATATGGGGAATCAGAGGCGGGGAATCAGAGGCGGGAATCAGAGGCGGGAATCAGATATGGGGAAACAGAGGCGGGGAATCAGAGGCGGTGAAACAGAGGCGGGGAATCAGATATGGGGAATCGGATGCAGGGAATCAGAGGCGGGGAATCAGAGCTGGGGAATCAGAGGCGGGGAATCAGAGTTGGGGCATCAGAGGTGGGGAATTAGATATAGGGAAACAGAGGTGGGGAATCAGAGGCGGGGAAACAGAGGCGGGGAATCAGATATGGGGAATCAGAGGTGGGGAATCAGAGGCAGGGAATCAGATGTGCGGAATCAGAGATGGGGAATAAGAGGCAGGGAATCAGAATCAGAAGCGGGGAATCAGAGGCCGGGAATCAGAGGCCGGGAATCAGATGCTGGGAATAAGAGGCCGGGAATCAGAGGTGGGGAATCAGATATGGGGAATCAGAGGTGGCGAATCAAAGGCGGTGAATCAGAGATGGGGAATCAGAGGCGGGGAATCAGAGGCAGGGAATCAGATGCGGGGAATCAGAGGCGGGGAATCAGAGGCGGGGAAACAGAGGCGGGGAATCAAATATAGGGAATCAGATGTGGGGAATCAGAGGTTGTGTATCAGAGGCAGGGAATCAAGGCGGGGAATCAGAGGCAGGGAATCAGACGCGGGGAATCAGAGGCGGGGATTCAGAGCTGGGGAATCAGAGGCGGGGAATCAGAGTTGGGGAATCAGAGGCAGGGAATCATATATGGGGAATCAGAGGCGGGGAATCAGAGGCGGGGAAACAGAGGCGGGGAATCAGATGTGGGGAATCAGAGGTGGGGAATCAGGGGCAGGGAATCAGAGTTGGGGAATCAGAGGCAGGGAAGCATATATGGGGAATCAGAGGCGGGGAATCAGAGGCGGGGAAACAGAGGCGGGGAATCAGATGTGGGGAATCAGAGGCGGGGAATCAGACGCGGGGAATCAAAGGCAGGGAATCAGACACGGGGAATCAGAGGCGGGGAATCAGAGATGGGGAATCAGAGGCGGGGAATCAGAGGCAGGGAATCGGATGCCGGGAATCAGAGTCGGGGAATCAGAGCTGGGGAATCAGAGGCGGGGAATCAGAGTTGGGGAATCAGAGGCGGGGAATCAGATATGGGGAAATAGAGGCGGGGAATCAGATATGGGGAATCAGAGGTGTGGAATCAGAGGTTGGCAATCAGAGGCAGGGAATCAGAGTCGGGGAAACAGAGGCGGGGAATCAGATATGGGGAATCAGAGGTGGCGAATCAAAGGCGGTGAAACAGAGATGGGGAATCAGGGCAGGGAATCAGAGGCAGGGAATCAGAATCAGAAGCGGGGAATAAGAGGCCGGGAATCAGAGGCCGGGAATCAGATGCTGGGAATAAGAGGCCGGGAATCAGAGGTGGGGAATCAGAGTCCGGGAATCAGAGATGGGGATTCAGAGGCGGGGAATGAGATATGGAGAATCAGAGGCGGGGAATCAGAGGCCGGGAAACAGAGGTGGGGAATCAGATATGGGGAATCAGAGGTGGCGAATCAAAGCGGTGAATCAGAGATGGGGAATCAGAGGCGGGGAATCAGAGGCAGGGAATCAGATGCGGGGAATCAGAGGCGGGGAATCAGAGCTGGCGAATCAGAGGCGGGGAATCAGAGGTGGGCAATCAGAGGCGGGGATTCAGATATGGGGAATCAGAGGCGGGGAATCAGAGGCGGGGAAACAGAGGCGGGGAATCAAATATAGGGAATCAGAGGTGGGGAATCAGAGGTTGTGAATCAGAGATGGGGAATCAAGGCGGGGAATCAGAGGCAGGGAATCAGACACGGGGAATCAGAGGCGGGGATTCAGAGGCGGGGAATCAGAGTTGGGGAATCAGAGGCAGGGAATCAGATATGGGGAGTCAGAGGCGGGGAATCAGAGGCGGGGAAACAGAGGCGGGGAATCAGATATGGGGAATCAGAGGTGGGGAATCAGGGGCAGGGAATCAGTGGCAGGGAATCAGAGGCGGGGAATCAGAGGCGGGGAATCAGAGGCAGGGAATCAGACACGGGGAATCAGAGGCGGGGAATCAGAGATGGGGAATCAGAGGCGGGGAATCAGAGGCAGGGAATCGGACGCCGGGAATCAGAGTCGGGGAATCAGAGCTGGGGAATCAGAGGCGGGGAATCAGAGTTGGGGAATCAGAGGCGGGGATTCAGATATGGGGAAATAGAGGCGGGGAATCAGATATGGGGAATCAGAGGTGTGGAATCAGAGGTTGGGAATCAGAGGAAGGGAATCAGAGTCGGGGAAACAGAGGCGGGGAATCAGATATGTGGAATCAGAGGTGGCGAATCAAAGGCGGTGAAACAGAGATGGGGAATCAGGGCAGGGAATCAGAGGCAGGGAATCAAACACGGAGAATCAGAGCTGGGCATTCAGAGGCGGGGAATCAGAGTTGGGAATCAGAGGCGGGGAATCAGAGGCGGGGAAACAGAGGCGGGGAATCAGATATGGGGAATCAGAGGTGGGGAATCAGAGGTTGGGAATCAGAGGCAGGGAATCAGAGGCGGGGAATCAGAGGCGGGGAATCAGAGGAAGGGAATCAGATGTGCGGAATCGGAGATGGGGAATCAGAGGCAGGGAATCAGAGACGGGGAATCAGAGGCGGGGAATCAGAGGCCGGGAATCAGATATGGGGAAACTGAGGCGGGGAATCCGAGGCGGGGAAACAGAGGCGGTGAATCAGATATGGGGAATCAGAGGTGGGGAATCAGAGGTTGGGAATCAGAGGCAGGGAATCAGAGGCTTGGAATAAGATGCAGGGAATCAGATGCGGGGCATCAGAGGCGGGGAATCAGAGCTGGGGAATCAGAGGTGGGGAATCAGATTTGGGGAATCAGAGGTGGGGACTTAGATATTGGGAAACTGAGGCGGGGAATCAGAGGCGGGGAAACAGAGGCGGGGAATCAGATATGGGGAATCAGAGGTGGGGAATCAGAGGCAGGGAATCAGATGTGCGGAATCAGAGATGGGGAATCAGAGGCGGGGAATCAGATATGGGGAATCAGAGGCAGGGAATCAGAGGCGGGGAATCAGAGATGGGGAATCAGAGGTGGGGAATCAGAGGCGGTGAATCAGAGATGGGGAATCAGAGGCGGGGAATCAGAGGCGGGGAATCAGAGGCAGGAAATCAGACACGGGGATTCAGAGGCTGGGAATCAGACGGGGGGAATCAAAGGCGGGGAATCAGAGCTGGGGAATCTGAGGCAGGGAATCAGAGTTGGGGATTCAGAGGCGGGGAATCAGATATGGGGAAACAGAGGCGGGGAATCAGAGGCGGGCAAACAGAGGCGGGGAATTAGATATGGGGAATCAGAGGTAGGGAATCAGAGGTGGTGAATCAGTGATGGGGAATCACAGGCGGGGAATCAGAGGCAGGGAATAGAACGCGGGGAATCAGAGGCAGGGAATCAGAGCTGGGGAATAAGAGGTTGTGAATCAGAGGCAGGGAATCAAGGCGGGGAATCAGAGGCAGGGAATCAGACGCGGGGAATCAGAGGCGGGGATTCAGAGCTGGGGAATCAGAGGCGGGGAATCAGAGTTGGGGAATCAGAGGCAGGGAATCATATATGGGGAATCAGAGGCGGGGAATCAGAGGCGGGGAAACAGAGGCGGGGAATCAGATGTGGGGAATCAGAGGTGGGGAATCAGGGGCAGGGAATCAGAGTTGGGGAATCAGAGGCAGGGAATCATATATGGGGAATCAGAGGCGGGGAATCAGAGGCGGGAATCAGAGGCGGGAATCAGATATGGGGAAACAGAGGCGGGGAATCAGAGGCGGTGAAACAGAGGCGGGGAATCAGATATGGGGAATCGGATGCAGGGAATCAGAGGCGGGGAATCAGAGCTGGGGAATCAGAGGCGGGGAATCAGAGTTGGGGCATCAGAGGTGGGGAATTAGATATAGGGAAACAGAGGCGGGGAATCAGAGGCGGGGAAACAGAGGCGGGGAATCAGATATGGGGAATCAGAGGTGGGGAATCAGAGGCAGGGAATCAGATGTGCGGAATCAGAGATGGGGAATAAGAGGCAGGGAATCAGAATCAGAAGCGGGGAATAAGAGGCCGGGAATCAGAGGCCGGGAATCAGATGCTGGGAATAAGAGGCCGGGAATCAGAGGTGGGGAATCAGAGTCCGGGAATCAGAGATGGGGATTCAGAGGCGGGGAATGAGATATGGAGAATCAGAGGCGGGGAATCAGAGGCGGGCAAACAGAGGCGGGGAATTAGATATGGGGAATCAGAGGTAGGGAATCAGAGGTGGTGAATCAGTGATGGGGAATCACAGGCGGCGAATCAGAGGCAGGGAATAGAACGCGGGGAATCAGAGGCAGGGAGTCAGAGCTGGGGAATCAGAGGCGGGGAATCATAGTTGGGAATCAGAGGCGGGAATCAGATATGGGGAAACAGAGGCGGGGAATCAGAGGCGGGGAAACAGAGGCGGGGAATCAGATATGGGGAATCGGATGCAGGGAATCAGAGGCGGGGAATCAGAGCTGGGGAATCAGAGGCGGGGAATCAGAGTTGGGGCATCAGAGGTGGGGAATTAGATATAGGGAAACAGAGGCGGGGAATCAGAGGCGGGGAAACAGAGGCGGGGAATCAGATATGGGGAATCAGAGGTGGGGAATCAGAGGCAGGGAATCAGATGTGCGGAATCAGAGATGGGGAATCAGAGGCAGGGAATCAGAAGCGGGGAATCAGAGGCCGGGAATCAGAGGCCGGGAATCAGATGCTGGGAATAAGAGGCCGGGAATCAGAGGAGGGGAATCAGAGTCCGGGAATCAGAGATGGGGATTCAGAGGCGGGGAATGAGATATGGAGAATCAGAGGCGGGGAATCAGAGGCGGGGAAACAGAGGTGGGGAATCAGATATGGGGAATCAGAGGTGGCGAATCAAAGGCGGTGAATCAGAGATGGGGAATCAGAGGCGGGGAATCAGAGGCAGGGAATCAGATGCGGGGAATCAGAGGCGGGGAATCAGAGCTGGCGAATCAGAGGCTGGGAATCAGAGGTGGGCAATCAGAGGCGGGGAATCAGATATGGGGAATCAGAGGCGGGGAATCAGAGGCGGGGAAACAGAGGCGGGGAATCAAATATAGGGAATCAGAGGTGGGGAATCAGAGGTTGTGAATCAGAGATGGGGAATCAAGGCGGGGAATCAGAGGCAGGGAATCAGACGCGGGGAATCAGAGGCGGGGATTCAGAGCTGGGGAATCAGAGGCGGGGAATCAGAGTTGGGGAATCAGAGGCAGGGAATCAGTTATGGGGAATCAGAGGCGGGGAATCAGAGGCCGGGAATCAGATATGGGGAAACAGAGGCGGGGAATCCGAGGCGGGGAAACAGAGGCGGGGAATCAGATATGGGGAATCAGAGGTGGGGAATCAGAGGTTGGGAATCAGAGGCAGGGAATCAGAGGCTTGGAATCAGATGCAGGGTATCAGATGCGGGGAATCAGAGGCGGGGAATCAGAGCTGGGGAATCAGAGGTGGGGAATCAGATTTGGGGAATCAGAGGTGGGGACTTAGATATTGGGAAACAGAGGCGGGGAATCAGAGGCGGGGAAACAGAGGCGGGGAATCAGATATGGGGAATCAGAGGTGGGGAATCAGAGGCAGGGAATCAGATGTGCGGAATCAGAGATGGGGAATCAGAGGCAGGGAATCAGAATCAGAAGAATGGAATCAGAGGCCGGGAATCAGAGGCCGGAATCAGATGCTGGGAATCAGAGGCCTGGAATCAGAGGCGGGGAATCAGAGGCAGGGAATCAGATGCGGGGAATCAGAGGCGGGGAATCAGAGCTGGGGAATCAGAGGCGGGGTATTAGAGTTAGGGAATCAGAGGCGGGGAATCAGATATGGGGAAACAGAGGTGGGGAATCAGAGGCGGGGAAACAGAGGCAGGGAATAAGATATGGGGAATCAGAGGTGGGGCATCAGAGGTTGTGAATCACAGATGGGGAATCAGAGGCGGGAAATCAGAGGCAGGGAATCAGACGCGGGGAATCAGAGGCGGGGATTCAGAACTGGGGAATCAGAAGCGGGGAATCAGAGTTGGGGAATCAGAGGCGGGGAATCAGATATGGGGAATCAGAGGCAGGGAATCGGAGGCGGGGAATCAGAGGCAGGGAATCAGACGCGTGGAATCTGAGGCGGGGAATGAGAGATGGGGAATCAGAGGTGGGGAATCAGAGTTGGGGAATCAGAGGCAGGGAATTGGATGTGCGGAATCAGAGAGGGGGAATCAGAGGTGGGGAATCAGGCGGTGAATCAGAGATGGGGAATCAGACGTGGGGAATCAGAGGCAGGGAATCAGATGTGCGGAATCAGAGATGGGGAATAAGAGGCAGGGAATCAGAATCAGAAGCGGGGAATCAGAGGCCGGGAATCAGAGGCCGGGAATCAGATGCTGGGAATAAGAGGCCGGGAATCAGAGGTGGGGAATCAGATATGGGGAATCAGAGGTGGCGAATCAAAGGCGGTGAATCAGAGATGGGGAATCAGAGGCGGGGAATCAGAGGCAGGGAAT
The DNA here is from genome assembly GCF_036971445.1 of Narcine bancroftii. NCBI lineage: Eukaryota > Metazoa > Chordata > Chondrichthyes > Torpediniformes > Narcinidae > Narcine > Narcine bancroftii. The sequence goes on along the minus strand of NC_091474.1, from coordinate 111,976,867 downwards.
CAGATGCGGGGAATCAGAGGCGGGGAATCATAGCTGGCGAATCAGAGGCTGGGAATCAGAGGTGGGCAATCAGAGGCGGGGAATCAGATATGGGGAATCAGAGGCGGGGAATCAGAGGCGGGGAAACAGAGGCGGGGAATCAAATATAGGGAATCAGATGTGGGGAATCAGAGGTTGTGAATCAGAGGCAGGGAATCAAGGCGGGGAATCAGAGGCAGGGAATCAGACGCGGGGAATCAGAGGCGGGGATTCAGAGCTGGGGAATCAGAGGCGGGGAATCAGAGTTGGGGAATCAGAGGCAGGGAATCATATATGGGGAATCAGAGGCGGTGAATCAGAGGCGGGGAAACAGAGGCGGGGAATCAGATGTGGGGAATCAGAGGTGGGGAATCAGGGGCAGGGAATCAGAGTTGGGGAATCAGAGGCAGGGAATCATATATGGGGAATCAGAGGCGGGGAATCAGAGGCGGGAATCAGAGGCGGGAATCAGATATGGGGAAACAGAGGCGGGGAATCAGAGGCGGTGAAACAGAGGCGGGGAATCAGATATGGGGAATCGGATGCAGGGAATCAGAGGCGGGGAATCAGAGCTGGGGAATCAGAGGCGGGGAATCAGAGTTGGGGCATCAGAGGTGGGGAATTAGATATAGGGAAACAGAGGCGGGGAATCAGAGGCGGGGAAACAGAGGCGGGGAATCAGATATGGGGAATCAGAGGTGGGGAATCAGAGGCAGGGAATCAGATGTGCGGAATCAGAGATGGGGAATAAGAGGCAGGGAATCAGAATCAGAAGCGGGGAATCAGAGGCCGGGAATCAGAGGCCGGGAATCAGATGCTGGGAATAAGAGGCCGGGAATCAGAGGTGGGGAATCAGATATGGGGAATCAGAGGTGGCGAATCAAAGGCGGTGAATCAGAGATGGGGAATCAGAGGCGGGGAATCAGAGGCAGGGAATCAGATGCGGGGAATCAGAGGCGGGGAATCAGAGGCGGGGAAACAGAGGCGGGGAATCAAATATAGGGAATCAGATGTGGGGAATCAGAGGTTGTGTATCAGAGGCAGGGAATCAAGGCGGGGAATCAGAGGCAGGGAATCAGACGCGGGGAATCAGAGGCGGGGATTCAGAGCTGGGGAATCAGAGGCGGGGAATCAGAGTTGGGGAATCAGAGGCAGGGAATCATATATGGGGAATCAGAGGCGGGGAATCAGAGGCGGGGAAACAGAGGCGGGGAATCAGATGTGGGGAATCAGAGGTGGGGAATCAGGGGCAGGGAATCAGAGTTGGGGAATCAGAGGCAGGGAAGCATATATGGGGAATCAGAGGCGGGGAATCAGAGGCGGGGAAACAGAGGCGGGGAATCAGATGTGGGGAATCAGAGGCGGGGAATCAGACGCGGGGAATCAAAGGCAGGGAATCAGACACGGGGAATCAGAGGCGGGGAATCAGAGATGGGGAATCAGAGGCGGGGAATCAGAGGCAGGGAATCGGATGCCGGGAATCAGAGTCGGGGAATCAGAGCTGGGGAATCAGAGGCGGGGAATCAGAGTTGGGGAATCAGAGGCGGGGAATCAGATATGGGGAAATAGAGGCGGGGAATCAGATATGGGGAATCAGAGGTGTGGAATCAGAGGTTGGCAATCAGAGGCAGGGAATCAGAGTCGGGGAAACAGAGGCGGGGAATCAGATATGGGGAATCAGAGGTGGCGAATCAAAGGCGGTGAAACAGAGATGGGGAATCAGGGCAGGGAATCAGAGGCAGGGAATCAGAATCAGAAGCGGGGAATAAGAGGCCGGGAATCAGAGGCCGGGAATCAGATGCTGGGAATAAGAGGCCGGGAATCAGAGGTGGGGAATCAGAGTCCGGGAATCAGAGATGGGGATTCAGAGGCGGGGAATGAGATATGGAGAATCAGAGGCGGGGAATCAGAGGCCGGGAAACAGAGGTGGGGAATCAGATATGGGGAATCAGAGGTGGCGAATCAAAGCGGTGAATCAGAGATGGGGAATCAGAGGCGGGGAATCAGAGGCAGGGAATCAGATGCGGGGAATCAGAGGCGGGGAATCAGAGCTGGCGAATCAGAGGCGGGGAATCAGAGGTGGGCAATCAGAGGCGGGGATTCAGATATGGGGAATCAGAGGCGGGGAATCAGAGGCGGGGAAACAGAGGCGGGGAATCAAATATAGGGAATCAGAGGTGGGGAATCAGATATGGGGAATCAGAGGTGGGGAATCAGAGGCAGGGAATCAGATGTGCGGAATCAGAGATGGGGAATAAGAGGCAGGGAATCAGAATCAGAAGCGGGGAATCAGAGGCCGGGAATCAGAGGCCGGGAATCAGATGCTGGGAATAAGAGGCCGGGAATCAGAGGTGGGGAATCAGATATGGGGAATCAGAGGTGGCGAATCAAAGGCGGTGAATCAGAGATGGGGAATCAGAGGCGGGGAATCAGAGGCAGGGAATCAGATGCGGGGAATCAGAGGCGGGGAATCAGAGGCGGGGAAACAGAGGCGGGGAATCAAATATAGGGAATCAGATGTGGGGAATCAGAGGTTGTGTATCAGAGGCAGGGAATCAAGGCGGGGAATCAGAGGCAGGGAATCAGACGCGGGGAATCAGAGGCGGGGATTCAGAGCTGGGGAATCAGAGGCGGGGAATCAGAGTTGGGGAATCAGAGGCAGGGAATCATATATGGGGAATCAGAGGCGGGGAATCAGAGGCGGGGAAACAGAGGCGGGGAATCAGATGTGGGGAATCAGAGGTGGGGAATCAGGGGCAGGGAATCAGAGTTGGGGAATCAGAGGCAGGGAAGCATATATGGGGAATCAGAGGCGGGGAATCAGAGGCGGGGAAACAGAGGCGGGGAATCAGATGTGGGGAATCAGAGGCGGGGAATCAGACGCGGGGAATCAAAGGCAGGGAATCAGACACGGGGAATCAGAGGCGGGGAATCAGAGATGGGGAATCAGAGGCGGGGAATCAGAGGCAGGGAATCGGATGCCGGGAATCAGAGTCGGGGAATCAGAGCTGGGGAATCAGAGGCGGGGAATCAGAGTTGGGGAATCAGAGGCGGGGAATCAGATATGGGGAAATAGAGGCGGGGAATCAGATATGGGGAATCAGAGGTGTGGAATCAGAGGTTGGCAATCAGAGGCAGGGAATCAGAGTCGGGGAAACAGAGGCGGGGAATCAGATATGGGGAATCAGAGGTGGCGAATCAAAGGCGGTGAAACAGAGATGGGGAATCAGGGCAGGGAATCAGAGGCAGGGAATCAGAATCAGAAGCGGGGAATAAGAGGCCGGGAATCAGAGGCCGGGAATCAGATGCTGGGAATAAGAGGCCGGGAATCAGAGGTGGGGAATCAGAGTCCGGGAATCAGAGATGGGGATTCAGAGGCGGGGAATGAGATATGGAGAATCAGAGGCGGGGAATCAGAGGCCGGGAAACAGAGGTGGGGAATCAGATATGGGGAATCAGAGGTGGCGAATCAAAGCGGTGAATCAGAGATGGGGAATCAGAGGCGGGGAATCAGAGGCAGGGAATCAGATGCGGGGAATCAGAGGCGGGGAATCAGAGCTGGCGAATCAGAGGCGGGGAATCAGAGGTGGGCAATCAGAGGCGGGGATTCAGATATGGGGAATCAGAGGCGGGGAATCAGAGGCGGGGAAACAGAGGCGGGGAATCAAATATAGGGAATCAGAGGTGGGGAATCAGAGGTTGTGAATCAGAGATGGGGAATCAAGGCGGGGAATCAGAGGCAGGGAATCAGACACGGGGAATCAGAGGCGGGGATTCAGAGGCGGGGAATCAGAGTTGGGGAATCAGAGGCAGGGAATCAGATATGGGGAGTCAGAGGCGGGGAATCAGAGGCGGGGAAACAGAGGCGGGGAATCAGATATGGGGAATCAGAGGTGGGGAATCAGGGGCAGGGAATCAGTGGCAGGGAATCAGAGGCGGGGAATCAGAGGCGGGGAATCAGAGGCAGGGAATCAGACACGGGGAATCAGAGGCGGGGAATCAGAGATGGGGAATCAGAGGCGGGGAATCAGAGGCAGGGAATCGGACGCCGGGAATCAGAGTCGGGGAATCAGAGCTGGGGAATCAGAGGCGGGGAATCAGAGTTGGGGAATCAGAGGCGGGGATTCAGATATGGGGAAATAGAGGCGGGGAATCAGATATGGGGAATCAGAGGTGTGGAATCAGAGGTTGGGAATCAGAGGAAGGGAATCAGAGTCGGGGAAACAGAGGCGGGGAATCAGATATGTGGAATCAGAGGTGGCGAATCAAAGGCGGTGAAACAGAGATGGGGAATCAGGGCAGGGAATCAGAGGCAGGGAATCAAACACGGAGAATCAGAGCTGGGCATTCAGAGGCGGGGAATCAGAGTTGGGAATCAGAGGCAGGGAATCAGAGGCGGGGAAACAGAGGCGGGGAATCAGATATGGGGAATCAGAGGTGGGGAATCAGAGGTTGGGAATCAGAGGCAGGGAATCAGAGGCGGGGAATCAGAGGCGGGGAATCAGAGGAAGGGAATCAGATGTGCGGAATCGGAGATGGGGAATCAGAGGCAGGGAATCAGAGACGGGGAATCAGAGGCGGGGAATCAGAGGCCGGGAATCAGATATGGGGAAACTGAGGCGGGGAATCCGAGGCGGGGAAACAGAGGCGGTGAATCAGATATGGGGAATCAGAGGTGGGGAATCAGAGGTTGGGAATCAGAGGCAGGGAATCAGAGGCTTGGAATAAGATGCAGGGAATCAGATGCGGGGCATCAGAGGCGGGGAATCAGAGCTGGGGAATCAGAGGTGGGGAATCAGATTTGGGGAATCAGAGGTGGGGACTTAGATATTGGGAAACTGAGGCGGGGAATCAGAGGCGGGGAAACAGAGGCGGGGAATCAGATATGGGGAATCAGAGGTGGGGAATCAGAGGCAGGGAATCAGATGTGCGGAATCAGAGATGGGGAATCAGAGGCGGGGAATCAGATATGGGGAATCAGAGGCAGGGAATCAGAGGCGGGGAATCAGAGATGGGGAATCAGAGGTGGGGAATCAGAGGCGGTGAATCAGAGATGGGGAATCAGAGGCGGGGAATCAGAGGCGGGGAATCAGAGGCAGGAAATCAGACACGGGGATTCAGAGGCTGGGAATCAGACGGGGGGAATCAAAGGCGGGGAATCAGAGCTGGGGAATCTGAGGCAGGGAATCAGAGTTGGGGATTCAGAGGCGGGGAATCAGATATGGGGAAACAGAGGCGGGGAATCAGAGGCGGGCAAACAGAGGCGGGGAATTAGATATGGGGAATCAGAGGTAGGGAATCAGAGGTGGTGAATCAGTGATGGGGAATCACAGGCGGGGAATCAGAGGCAGGGAATAGAACGCGGGGAATCAGAGGCAGGGAATCAGAGCTGGGGAATAAGAGGCGGGGAATCATAGTTGGGAATCAGAGGCGGGAATCAGATATGGGGAAACAGAGGCGGGGAATCAGAGGCGGGGAAACAGAGGCGGGGAATCAGATATGGGGAATCGGATGCAGGGAATCAGAGGCGGGGAATCAGAGTTGGGGAATCAGAGGCGGGGAATCAGAGTTGGGGCATCAGAGGTGGGGAATTAGATATAGGGAAACAGAGGCGGGGAATCAGAGGCGGGGAAACAGAGGCGGGGAATCAGATATGGGGAATCAGAGGTGGGGAATCAGAGGCAGGGAATCAGATGTGCGGAATCAGAGATGGGGAATCAGAGGCAGGGAATCAGAAGCGGGGAATCAGAGGCCGGGAATCAGAGGCCGGGAATCAGATGCTGGGAATAAGAGGCCGGGAATCAGAGGAGGGGAATCAGAGTCCGGGAATCAGAGATGGGGATTCAGAGGCGGGGAATGAGATATGGAGAATCAGAGGCGGGGAATCAGAGGCGGGGAAACAGAGGTGGGGAATCAGATATGGGGAATCAGAGGTGGCGAATCAAAGGCGGTGAATCAGAGATGGGGAATCAGAGGCGGGGAATCAGAGGCAGGGAATCAGATGCGGGGAATCAGAGGCGGGGAATCAGAGCTGGCGAATCAGAGGCTGGGAATCAGAGGTGGGCAATCAGAGGCGGGGAATCAGATATGGGGAATCAGAGGCGGGGAATCAGAGGCGGGGAAACAGAGGCGGGGAATCAAATATAGGGAATCAGAGGTGGGGAATCAGAGGTTGTGAATCAGAGATGGGGAATCAAGGCGGGGAATCAGAGGCAGGGAATCAGACGCGGGGAATCAGAGGCGTGGATTCAGAGCTGGGGAATCAGAGGCGGGGAATCAGAGTTGGGGAATCAGAGGAAGGGAATCAGATATGGGGAATCAGAGGCGGGGAATCAGAGGCCGGGAATCAGATATGGGGAAACAGAGGCGGGGAATCCGAGGCGGGGAAACAGAGGCGGGGAATCAGATATGGGGAATCAGAGGTGGGGAATCAGAGGTTGGGAATCAGAGGCAGGGAATCAGAGGCTTGGAATCAGATGCAGGGTATCAGATGCGGGGAATCAGAGGCGGGGAATCAGAGCTGGGGAATCAGAGGTGGGGAATCAGATTTGGGGAATCAGAGGTGGGGACTTAGATATTGGGAAACAGAGGCGGGGAATCAGAGGCGGGGAAACAGAGGCGGGGAATCAGATATGGGGAATCAGAGGTGGGGAATCAGAGGCAGGGAATCAGATGTGCGGAATCAGAGATGGGGAATCAGAGGCAGGGAATCAGAATCAGAAGAATGGAATCAGAGGCCGGGAATCAGAGGCCGGAATCAGATGCTGGGAATCAGAGGCCTGGAATCAGAGGCGGGGAATCAGAGGCAGGGAATCAGATGCGGGGAATCAGAGGCGGGGAATCAGAGCTGGGGAATCAGAGGCGGGGTATTAGAGTTAGGGAATCAGAGGCGGGGAATCAGATATGGGGAAACAGAGGTGGGGAATCAGAGGTGGGGAAACAGAGGCAGGGAATCAGATATGGGGAATCAGAGGTGGGGCATCAGAGGTTGTGAATCACAGATGGGGAATCAGAGGCGGGGAATCAGAGGCAGGGAATCAGACGCGGGGAATCAGAGGCGGGGATTCAGAACTGGGGAATCAGAAGCGGGGAATCAGAGTTGGGGAATCAGAGGCGGGGAATCAGATATGGGGAATCAGAGGCAGGGAATCGGAGGCGGGGAATCAGAGGCAGGGAATCAGACGCGTGGAATCTGAGGCGGGGAATGAGAGATGGGGAATCAGAGGTGGGGAATCAGAGTTGGGGAATCAGAGGCAGGGAATTGGATGTGCGGAATCAGAGAGGGGGAATCAGAGGTGGGGAATCAGGCGGTGAATCAGAGATGGGGAATCAGAGGCGGGGAATCAGAGGCAGGAAATCAGACACGGGGATTCAGAGGCTGGGAATCAGACGGGGGGAATCAAAGGCGGGGAATCAGAGCTGGGGAATCTGAGGCAGGGAATCAGAGTTGGGGATTCAGAGGCGGGGAATCAGATATGGGGAAACAGAGGCGGGGAATCAGAGGCGGGCAAACAGAGGCGGGGAATTAGATATGGGGAATCAGAGGTAGGAATCAGAGGTGGTGAATCAGTGATGGGGAATCACAGGCGGGGAATCAGAGGCAGGGAATAGAACGCGGGGAATCAGAGGCAGGGAATCAGAGCTGGGGAATCAGAGGAGGGGATTCATAGTTGGGAATCAGAGGCGGGAATCAGATATGGGGAAACAGAGGCGGGGAATCAGAGGCGGTGAAACAGAGGCGGGGAATCAGAGGCAGGGAATCAGATGCGGGGAATCAGAGGCGGGGAATCAGAGCTGGCGAATCAGAGGCTGGGAATCAGAGGTGGGCAATCAGAGGCGGGGAATCAGATATGGGGAATCAGAGGCGGGGAATCAGAGGCGGGGAAACAGAGGCGGGGAATCAAATATAGGGAATCAGAGGTGGGGAATCAGAGGTTGTGAATCAGAGATGGGGAATCAAGGCGGGGAATCAGAGGCAGGGAATCAGACGCGGGGAATCAGAGGCGGGGATTCAGAGCTGGGGAATCAGAGGCGGGGAATCAGAGTTGGGGAATCAGAGGCAGGGAATCAGATATGGGGAATCAGAGGCGGGGAATCAGAGTCCGGGAATCAGATATGGGGAAACAGAGGCGGGGAATCCGAGGCGGGGAAACAGAGGCGGGGAATCAGATATGGGGAATCAGAGGTGGGGAATCAGAGGTTGGGAATCAGAGGCAGGGAATCAGAGGCTTGGAATCAGATGCAGGGTATCAGATGCGGGGAATCAGAGGCGGGGAATCAGAGCTGGGGAATCAGAGGTGGGGAATCAGATTTGGGGAATCAGAGGTGGGGACTTAGATATTGGGAAACAGAGGCGGGGAATCAGAGGCGGGGAAACAGAGGCGGGGAATCAGATATGGGGAATCAGAGGTGGGGAATCAGAGGCAGGGAATCAGATGTGCGGAATCAGAGATGGGGAATCAGAGGCAGGGAATCAGAATCAGAAGAATGGAATCAGAGGCCGGGAATCATAGGCCAGAATCAGATGCTGGGAATCAGAGGCCTGGAATCAGAGGCGGGGAATCAGAGGCAGGGAATCAGATGCGGGGAATCAGAGGCGGGGAATCAGAGCTGGGGAATCAGAGGCAGGGAATCGGAGGCGGGGAATCAGAGGCAGGGAATCAGACGCGTGGAATCTGAGGCGGGGAATGAGAGATGGGGAAACAGAGGTGGGGAATCAGAGGTGGGGAAACAGAGGCAGGGAATCAGATATGGGGAATCAGAGGTGGGGCATCAGAGGTTGTGAATCACAGATGGGGAATCAGAGGCGGGGAATCAGAGGCAGGGAATCAGACGCGGGGAATCAGAGGCGGGGATTCAGAACTGGGGAATCAGAAGCGGGGAATCAGAGTTGGGGAATCAGAGGCGGGGAATCAGATATGGGGAATCAGAGGCAGGGAATCGGAGGCGGGGAATCAGAGGCAGGGAATCAGACGCGTGGAATCTGAGGCGGGGAATGAGAGATGGGGAATCAGAGGTGGGGAATCAGAGTTGGGGAATCAGAGGCAGGGAATTGGATGTGCGGAATCAGAGAGGGGGAATCAGAGGTGGGGAATCAGGCGGTGAATCAGAGATGGGGAATCAGAGGCGGGGAATCAGAGGCAGGAAATCAGACACGGGGATTCAGAGGCTGGGAATCAGACGGGGGGAATCAAAGGCGGGGAATCAGAGCTGGGGAATCTGAGGCAGGGAATCAGAGTTGGGGATTCAGAGGCGGGGAATCAGATATGGGGAAACAGAGGCGGGGAATCAGAGGCGGGCAAACAGAGGCGGGGAATTAGATATGGGGAATCAGAGGTAGGAATCAGAGGTGGTGAATCAGTGATGGGGAATCACAGGCGGGGAATCAGAGGCAGGGAATAGAACGCGGGGAATCAGAGGCAGGGAATCAGAGCTGGGGAATCAGAGGAGGGGATTCATAGTTGGGAATCAGAGGCGGGAATCAGATATGGGGAAACAGAGGCGGGGAATCAGAGGCGGTGAAACAGAGGCGGGGAATCAGAGGCAGGGAATCAGATGCGGGGAATCAGAGGCGGGGAATCAGAGCTGGCGAATCAGAGGCTGGGAATCAGAGGTGGGCAATCAGAGGCGGGGAATCAGATATGGGGAATCAGAGGCGGGGAATCAGAGGCGGGGAAACAGAGGCGGGGAATCAAATATAGGGAATCAGAGGTGGGGAATCAGAGGTTGTGAATCAGAGATGGGGAATCAAGGCGGGGAATCAGAGGCAGGGAATCAGACGCGGGGAATCAGAGGCGGGGATTCAGAGCTGGGGAATCAGAGGCGGGGAATCAGAGTTGGGGAATCAGAGGCAGGGAATCAGATATGGGGAATCAGAGGCGGGGAATCAGAGTCCGGGAATCAGATATGGGGAAACAGAGGCGGGGAATCCGAGGCGGGGAAACAGAGGCGGGGAATCAGATATGGGGAATCAGAGGTGGGGAATCAGAGGTTGGGAATCAGAGGCAGGGAATCAGAGGCTTGGAATCAGATGCAGGGTATCAGATGCGGGGAATCAGAGGCGGGGAATCAGAGCTGGGGAATCAGAGGTGGGGAATCAGATTTGGGGAATCAGAGGTGGGGACTTAGATATTGGGAAACAGAGGCGGGGAATCAGAGGCGGGGAAACAGAGGCGGGGAATCAGATATGGGGAATCAGAGGTGGGGAATCAGAGGCAGGGAATCAGATGTGCGGAATCAGAGATGGGGAATCAGAGGCAGGGAATCAGAATCAGAAGAATGGAATCAGAGGCCGGGAATCATAGGCCAGAATCAGATGCTGGGAATCAGAGGCCTGGAATCAGAGGCGGGGAATCAGAGGCAGGGAATCAGATGCGGGGAATCAGAGGCGGGGAATCAGAGCTGGGGAATCAGAGGCGGGGTATTAGAGTTAGGGAATCAGAGGCGGGGAATCAGATATGGGGAAACAGAGGTGGGGAATCAGAGGCGGGGAAACAGAGGCAGGGAATCAGATATGGGGAATCAGAGGTGGGGCATCAGAGGTTGTGAATCACAGATGGGGAATCAGAGGTGGGGAATCAGAGGCATGGAATCAGACGCGGGGAATCAGAGGCGGGGATTCAGAACTGGGGAATCAGAAGCGGGGAATCAGATATGGGGAATCAGAGGCAGGGAATCGGAGGCGGGGAATCAGATATGGGGAATCAGAGGCAGGGAATCGGAGGCGGGGAATCAGAGGCAGGGAATCAGACGCGTGGAATCTGAGGCGGGGAATGAGAGATGGGGAATCAGAGGTGGGGAATCAGAGTTGGGGAATCAGAGGCAGGGAATTGGATGTGCGGAATCAGAGAGGGGGAATCAGAGGTGGGGAATCAGGCGGTGAATCAGAGATGGGGAATCAGAGGCGGGGAATCAGAGGCAGGAAATCAGACACGGGGATTCAGAGGCTGGGAATCAGACGGGGGGAATCAAAGGCGGGGAATCAGAGCTGGGGAATCTGAGGCAGGGAATCAGAGTTGGGGATTCAGAGGCGGGGAATCAGATATGGGGAAACAGAGGCGGGGAATCAGAGGCGGGCAAACAGAGGCGGGGAATTAGATATGGGGAATCAGAGGTAGGGAATCAGAGGTGGTGAATCAGTGATGGGGAATCACAGGCGGGGAATCAGAGGCAGGGAATAGAACGCGGGGAATCAGAGGCAGGGAATCAGAGCTGGGGAATCAGAGGAGGGGATTCATAGTTGGGAATCAGAGGCGGGAATCAGATATGGGGAAACAGAGGCGGGGAATCAGAGGCGGTGAAACAGAGGCGGGGAATCAGATATGGGGAATCGGATGCAGGGAATCAGAGGCGTGGAATCAGAGCTGGGGAATCAGAGGCGGGGAATCAGAGTTGGGGCATCAGAGGTGGGGAATTAGATATAGGGAAACAGAGGCGGGGAATCAGAGGCGGGGAAACAGAGGCGGGGAATCAGATATGGGGAATCAGAGGTGGGGAATCAGAGGCAGGGAATCAGATGTGCGGAATCAGAGATGGGGAATAAGAGGCAGGGAATCAGAATCAGAAGCGGGGAATCAGAGGCCGGGAATCAGAGGCCGGGAATCAGATGCTGGGAATAAGAGGCCGGGAATCAGAGGTGGGGAATCAGATATGGGGAATCAGAGGTGGCGAATCAAAGGCGGTGAATCAGAGATGGGGAATCAGAGGCGGGGAATCAGAGGCAGGGAATCAGATGCGGGGAATCAGAGGCGGGGAATCAGAGCTGGCGAATCAGAGGCTGGGAATCAGAGGTGGGCAATCAGAGGCGGGGAATCAGATATGGGGAATCAGAGGCGGGGAATCAGAGGCGGGGAAACAGAGGCGGGGAATCAAATATAGGGAATCAGATGTGGGGAATCAGAGGATGTGAATCAGAGGCAGGGAATCAAGGCGGGGAATCAGAGGCAGGGAATCAGACGCGGGGAATCAGAGGCGGGGATTCAGAGCTGGGGAATCAGAGGCGGGGAATCAGAGTTGGGGAATCAGAGGCAGGGAATCATATATGGGGAATCAGAGGCGGGGAATCAGAGGCGGGGAAACAGAGGCGGGGAATCAGATGTGGGGAATCAGAGGTGGGGAATCAGGGGCAGGGAATCAGTGGCAGGGAATCAGAGGCGGGGAATCAGACGCGGGGAATCAAAGGCAGGGAATCAGACACGGGGAATCAGAGGCGGGGAATCAGAGATGGGGAATCAGAGGCGGGGAATCAGAGGCAGGGAATCGGATGCCGGGAATCAGAGTCGGGGAATCAGAGCTGGGGAATCAGAGGCGGGGAATCAGAGTTGGGGAATCAGAGGCGGGGAATCAGATATGGGGAAATAGAGGCGGGGAATCAGATATGGGGAATCAGAGGTGTGGAATCAGAGGTTGGCAATCAGAGGCAGGGAATCAGAGTCGGGGAAACAGAGGCGGGGAATCAGATATGGGGAATCAGAGGTGGCGAATCAAAGGCGGTGAAACAGAGATGGGGAATCAGGGCAGGGAATCAGAGGCAGGGAATCAAACACGGGGAATCAGAGGTGGGGAATCAGAGGTGGGGAATCAGAGTTGGGAATCAGAGGCGGGGAATCAGAGGCGGGGAAACAGAGGCGGGGAATCAGATATGGGGAATCAGAGGTGGGGAATCCGAGGTTGGGAATCAGAGGCAGGGAATCAGAGGCGGAAAATCAGAGGCGGGGAATCAGAGGAAGGGAATCAGATGTGCGGAATCGGAGATGGGGAATCAGAGGCAGGGAATCAGAGGCGGGGAATCAGAGGCGGGGAATCAGAGGCCGGGAATCAGATATGGGGAAACAGAGGCGGGGAATCCGAGGCGGGGAAACAGAGGCGGGGAATCAGATATGGGGAATCAGAGGTGGGGAATCAGAGGTTGGGAATCAGAGGCAGGGAATCAGAGGCTTGGAATCAGATGCAGGGAATCAGATGCGGGGAATCAGAGGCGGGGAATCAGAGCTGGGGAATCAGAGGTGGGGAATCAGATTTGGGGAATCAGAGGCGGGGACTTAGATATTGGGAAACAGAGGCGGGGAATCAGAGGCGGGGAAACCCAGGCGGGGAATCAAATATGGGGAATCAGAGGTGGGGAATCAGAGGCAAGGAATCAGATGTGCGGAATCAGAGATGGGGAATCAGAGGCAGGGAATCAGAATCAGAAGCAGGGAATCAGAGGCCGGGAATCAGAGGCCGGAATCAGATGCTGGGAATCAGAGGCCTGGAATCAGAGGCGGGGAATCAGAGGCAGGGAATCAGATGCGGGGAATCAGAGGCGGGGAATCAGAGCTGGGGAATCAGAGGCGGGGTATTAGAGTTGGGGAATCAGAGGCGGGGAATCAGATATGGGGAAACAGAGGTGGGTAATCAGAGGCGGGGAAACAGAGGCAGGGAATCAGATATGGGGAATCAGAGGCGGGGAATCAGAGGTGGGGAATCATAGGCAGGGAATCGGATGTGCGGAATCAGAGATGGGGAATCAGAGGCTGGGAATCAGAGGTGGTGAATCAGAGATGGGGAATCAGAGGCGGGGAATCAGAGGCAGGAAATCAGACGTGGGGAATCAGAGGTGGGCAATCAGAGGCGGGGAATCAGATATGGGGAATCAGAGGCGGGGAATCAGAGGCGGGGAAACAGAGGCGGGGAATCAGATATGGGGAATCAGAGGTGGGGCATCAGAGGTTGTGAATCACAGATGGGGAATCAGAGGCGGGGAATCAGAGGCAGGGAATCAGACGCGGGGAATCAGAGGCGGGGATTCAGAGCTGGGGAATCAGAGGCTGGGAATCAGAGTTGGGGAATCAGAGGTGGTGAATCAGATATGGGGAATCAGAGGCAGGGAATCAGAGGCGGGAAAACAGAGGCGGGGAATCAGATATGGGAATCAGAGGCGGGGAATCAGAGGCAGGGAATCAGACACGGGGAATCAGAGGCGGGGAATCAGAGATGGGGAATCAGAGGTGGGGAATCAGAGGCAGGGAATCGGATGCCGGGAATCAGAGGCGGGAAATCAGAGCTGGGGAATCAGAGGCGGGGAATCAGAGTTGGGGAATCAGAGGCGGCGAAGCAGATATGGGGAAATAGAGGCGGGGAATCAGATATGGGGAATCAGAGGCGGGGAATCAGATATGGGGAATCAGAGGCTGGGAATCAGAGGGGGGGAAACAGAGGCGGGGAATAAGATATGGGGAATCAGAGGTGGGGAATCAGGGGCGGGGAATCAGTGGCAGGGAATCAGAGGCGGGGAATCAGAGGCGGGGAATCAAAGGAAGGGAATCAGACTCGGGGAATCAGAGGTGGGGAATCAGAGATGTGGAATCAGAGGCGGGGAATCACAGGCAGGGAATCAGACGCGGGGAATCAGAGGCGGGGAATCAGAGCTGGGGAATCAGAGGTGGGGAATCAGAGTCGGGGAATCATAGGCAGGGAATCGTTTGTGCGGAATCAGAGATGGGGAATCAGATGTGGGGAATCAGAGGCAGTGAATCAGAGGCGGGGAAACAGAGGCGGGGAATCAAATATAGGGAATCAGAGGTGGGGAATCAGAGGTTGTGAATCAGAGATGGGGAATCAAGGCGGGGAATCAGAGGCAGGGAATCAGACGCGGGGAATCAGAGGCGGGGATTCAGAGCTGGGGAATCAGAGGCGGTGAATCAGAGTTGGGGAATCAGAGGCAGGGAATCAGATATGGGAAATCAGAGGTGGGGAATCAGAGGCGGGGAAACAGAGGCGGGGAATCAGATATGGGGAATCAGAATTGGGGAATCAGGGGCAGGGAATCAGTGGCAGGGAATCAGAGGCGGGGAATCAGAGGCGGGGAATCAGAGGCAGGGAATCAGACACGGGGAATCAGAGGCGGGGAATCAGAGATGGGGAATCAGAGGCGGGGAATCAGAGGCAGGGAATCGGACTCCGGGAATCAGAGTCGGGGAATCAGAGCTGGGGAATCTGAGGCGGGGAATCAGAGTTGGGGAATCAGAGGCGGGGAATCAGATATGGGGAAATAGAGGCGGGCAATCAGATATGGGGAATCAGAGGTGTGGAATCAGAGGTTGGGAATCAGAGGCAGGGAATCAGAGTCGGGGAAACAGAGGCGGGTAATCAGATATGGGGAATCAGAGGTGGCGAATCAAAGGCGGTGAAACAGAGATGGGGAATCAGGGCAGGGAATCAGAGGCAGGGAATCAAACACGGGGAATCAGAGCTGGGGAATCAGAGGCGGGGAATCAGAGTTGGGAATTAGAGGCGGGGAATCAGAGGCGGGGAAACAGAGGCGGGGAATCAGATATGGGGAATCAGAGGTGGGGAATCCGAGGTTGGGAATCAGAGGCAGGTAATCAGAGGCGGGGAATCAGAGGTGGGGAATCAGAGGAAGGGAATCAGATGTGCGGAATCGGAGATGGGGAATCAGAGGCAGGGAATCAGAGGCGGGGAATCAGAGGCGGGGAATCAGAGGCCGGGAATCAGATATGGGGAAACAGAGGCGGGGAATCCGAGGCGGGGAAACAGAGGCGGGGAATCAGATATGGGGAATCAGAGGTGGGGAATCAGAGGTTGGGAATCAGAGGCAGGGAATCAGAGGCTTGGAATCAGATGCAGGGAATCAGATGCGGGGAATCAGAGGCGGGGAATCAGAGCTGGGGAATCAGAGGTGGGGAATCAGATTTGGGGAATCAGAGGCGGGGACTTAGATATTGGGAAACAGAGGCGGGGAATCAGAGGCGGGGAAACCCAGGCGGGGAATCAGATATGGGGAATCAGAGGTGGGGAATCAGAGGCAAGGAATCAGATGTGCAGAATCAGAGATGGGGAATCAGAGGCAGGGAATCAGAATCAGAAGCAGGGAATCAGAGGCCGGGAATTAGAGGCCGGAAGCAGATGCTGGGAATCAGAGGCCTGGAATCAGAGGCGGGGAATCAGAGGCAGGGAATCAGATGCGGGGAATCAGAGGCGGGGAATCAGAGCTGGGGAATCAGAGGCGGGGTATTAGAGTTGGGGAATCAGAGGCGGGGAATCAGATATGGGGAAACAGAGGTGGGGAATCAGAGGCGGGGAAACAGAGGCAGGGAATCAGATATGGGGAATCAGAGGCGGGGAATCAGAGGTGGGGAATCATAGGCAGGGAATCGGATGTGCGGAATCAGAGATGTGGAATCAGAGGCTGGGAATCAGAGGTGGTGAATCAGAGATGGGGAATCAGAGGCGGGGAATCAGACTCATGGAATCAGACGCGGGGAATCAGAGGTGGGCAATCAGAGGCAGGGAATCATATATGGGGAATCAGAGGCGGGGAATCAGAGGCGGGGAAACAGAGGCGGGGAATCAGATGTGGGGAATCAGAGGTGGGGAATCAGGGGCAGGGAATCAGTGGCAGGGAATCAGAGGCGGGGAATCAGACGCGGGGAATCAAAGGCAGGGAATCAGACACGGGGAATCAGAGGCGGGGAATCAGAGATGGGGAATCAGAGGCGGGGAATCAGAGGCAGGGAATCGGATGCCGGGAATCAGAGTCGGGGAATCAGAGCTGGGGAATCAGAGGCGGGGAATCAGAGTTGGGGAATCAGAGGCGGGGAATCAGATATGGGGAAATAGAGGCGGGGAATCAGATATGGGGAATCAGAGGTGTGGAATCAGAGGTTGGCAATCAGAGGCAGGGAATCAGAGTCGGGGAAACAGAGGCGGGGAATCAGATATGGGGAATCAGAGGTGGCGAATCAAAGGCGGTGAAACAGAGATGGGGAATCAGGGCAGGGAATCAGAGGCAGGGAATCAAACACGGGGAATCAGAGGTGGGGAATCAGAGGTGGGGAATCAGAGTTGGGAATCAGAGGCGGGGAATCAGAGGCGGGGAAACAGAGGCGGGGAATCAGATATGGGGAATCAGAGGTGGGGAATCCGAGGTTGGGAATCAGAGGCAGGGAATCAGAGGCGGAAAATCAGAGGCGGGGAATCAGAGGAAGGGAATCAGATGTGCGGAATCGGAGATGGGGAATCAGAGGCAGGGAATCAGAGGCGGGGAATCAGAGGCGGGGAATCAGAGGCCGGGAATCAGATATGGGGAAACAGAGGCGGGGAATCCGAGGCGGGGAAACAGAGGCGGGGAATCAGATATGGGGAATCAGAGGTGGGGAATCAGAGGTTGGGAATCAGAGGCAGGGAATCAGAGGCTTGGAATCAGATGCAGGGAATCAGATGCGGGGAATCAGAGGCGGGGAATCAGAGCTGGGGAATCAGAGGTGGGGAATCAGATTTGGGGAATCAGAGGCGGGGACTTAGATATTGGGAAACAGAGGCGGGGAATCAGAGGCGGGGAAACCCAGGCGGGGAATCAAATATGGGGAATCAGAGGTGGGGAATCAGAGGCAAGGAATCAGATGTGCGGAATCAGAGATGGGGAATCAGAGGCAGGGAATCAGAATCAGAAGCAGGGAATCAGAGGCCGGGAATCAGAGGCCGGAATCAGATGCTGGGAATCAGAGGCCTGGAATCAGAGGCGGGGAATCAGAGGCAGGGAATCAGATGCGGGGAATCAGAGGCGGGGAATCAGAGCTGGGGAATCAGAGGCGGGGTATTAGAGTTGGGGAATCAGAGGCGGGGAATCAGATATGGGGAAACAGAGGTGGGTAATCAGAGGCGGGGAAACAGAGGCAGGGAATCAGATATGGGGAATCAGAGGCGGGGAATCAGAGGTGGGGAATCATAGGCAGGGAATCGGATGTGCGGAATCAGAGATGGGGAATCAGAGGCTGGGAATCAGAGGTGGTGAATCAGAGATGGGGAATCAGAGGCGGGGAATCAGAGGCAGGAAATCAGACGTGGGGAATCAGAGGTGGGCAATCAGAGGCGGGGAATCAGATATGGGGAATCAGAGGCGGGGAATCAGAGGCGGGGAAACAGAGGCGGGGAATCAGATATGGGGAATCAGAGGTGGGGCATCAGAGGTTGTGAATCACAGATGGGGAATCAGAGGCGGGGAATCAGAGGCAGGGAATCAGACGCGGGGAATCAGAGGCGGGGATTCAGAGCTGGGGAATCAGAGGCTGGGAATCAGAGTTGGGGAATCAGAGGTGGTGAATCAGATATGGGGAATCAGAGGCAGGGAATCAGAGGCGGGAAAACAGAGGCGGGGAATCAGATATGGGAATCAGAGGCGGGGAATCAGAGGCAGGGAATCAGACACGGGGAATCAGAGGCGGGGAATCAGAGATGGGGAATCAGAGGTGGGGAATCAGAGGCAGGGAATCGGATGCCGGGAATCAGAGGCGGGAAATCAGAGCTGGGGAATCAGAGGCGGGGAATCAGAGTTGGGGAATCAGAGGCGGCGAAGCAGATATGGGGAAATAGAGGCGGGGAATCAGATATGGGGAATCAGAGGCGGGGAATCAGATATGGGGAATCAGAGGCTGGGAATCAGAGGGGGGGAAACAGAGGCGGGGAATAAGATATGGGGAATCAGAGGTGGGGAATCAGGGGCGGGGAATCAGTGGCAGGGAATCAGAGGCGGGGAATCAGAGGCGGGGAATCAAAGGAAGGGAATCAGACTCGGGGAATCAGAGGTGGGGAATCAGAGATGTGGAATCAGAGGCGGGGAATCACAGGCAGGGAATCAGACGCGGGGAATCAGAGGCGGGGAATCAGAGCTGGGGAATCAGAGGTGGGGAATCAGAGTCGGGGAATCATAGGCAGGGAATCGTTTGTGCGGAATCAGAGATGGGGAATCAGATGTGGGGAATCAGAGGCAGTGAATCAGAGGCGGGGAAACAGAGGCGGGGAATCAAATATAGGGAATCAGAGGTGGGGAATCAGAGGTTGTGAATCAGAGATGGGGAATCAAGGCGGGGAATCAGAGGCAGGGAATCAGACGCGGGGAATCAGAGGCGGGGATTCAGAGCTGGGGAATCAGAGGCGGTGAATCAGAGTTGGGGAATCAGAGGCAGGGAATCAGATATGGGAAATCAGAGGTGGGGAATCAGAGGCGGGGAAACAGAGGCGGGGAATCAGATATGGGGAATCAGAATTGGGGAATCAGGGGCAGGGAATCAGTGGCAGGGAATCAGAGGCGGGGAATCAGAGGCGGGGAATCAGAGGCAGGGAATCAGACACGGGGAATCAGAGGCGGGGAATCAGAGATGGGGAATCAGAGGCGGGGAATCAGAGGCAGGGAATCGGACTCCGGGAATCAGAGTCGGGGAATCAGAGCTGGGGAATCTGAGGCGGGGAATCAGAGTTGGGGAATCAGAGGCGGGGAATCAGATATGGGGAAATAGAGGCGGGGAATCAGATATGGGGAATCAGAGGTGTGGAATCAGAGGTTGGGAATCAGAGGCAGGGAATCAGAGTCGGGGAAACAGAGGCGGGTAATCAGATATGGGGAATCAGAGGTGGCGAATCAAAGGCGGTGAAACAGAGATGGGGAATCAGGGCAGGGAATCAGAGGCAGGGAATCAAACACGGGGAATCAGAGCTGGGGAATCAGAGGCGGGGAATCAGAGTTGGGAATTAGAGGCGGGGAATCAGAGGCGGGGAAACAGAGGCGGGGAATCAGATATGGGGAATCAGAGGTGGGGAATCCGAGGTTGGGAATCAGAGGCAGGTAATCAGAGGCGGGGAATCAGAGGTGGGGAATCAGAGGAAGGGAATCAGATGTGCGGAATCGGAGATGGGGAATCAGAGGCAGGGAATCAGAGGCGGGGAATCAGAGGCGGGGAATCAGAGGCCGGGAATCAGATATGGGGAAACAGAGGCGGGGAATCCGAGGCGGGGAAACAGAGGCGGGGAATCAGATATGGGGAATCAGAGGTGGGGAATCAGAGGTTGGGAATCAGAGGCAGGGAATCAGAGGCTTGGAATCAGATGCAGGGAATCAGATGCGGGGAATCAGAGGCGGGGAATCAGAGCTGGGGAATCAGAGGTGGGGAATCAGATTTGGGGAATCAGAGGCGGGGACTTAGATATTGGGAAACAGAGGCGGGGAATCAGAGGCGGGGAAACCCAGGCGGGGAATCAGATATGGGGAATCAGAGGTGGGGAATCAGAGGCAAGGAATCAGATGTGCAGAATCAGAGATGGGGAATCAGAGGCAGGGAATCAGAATCAGAAGCAGGGAATCAGAGGCCGGGAATTAGAGGCCGGAAGCAGATGCTGGGAATCAGAGGCCTGGAATCAGAGGCGGGGAATCAGAGGCAGGGAATCAGATGCGGGGAATCAGAGGCGGGGAATCAGAGCTGGGGAATCAGAGGCGGGGTATTAGAGTTGGGGAATCAGAGGCGGGGAATCAGATATGGGGAAACAGAGGTGGGGAATCAGAGGCGGGGAAACAGAGGCAGGGAATCAGATATGGGGAATCAGAGGCGGGGAATCAGAGGTGGGGAATCATAGGCAGGGAATCGGATGTGCGGAATCAGAGATGTGGAATCAGAGGCTGGGAATCAGAGGTGGTGAATCAGAGATGGGGAATCAGAGGCGGGGAATCAGACTCATGGAATCAGACGCGGGGAATCAGAGGTGGGCAATCAGAGGCGGGGAATCAGATATGGGGAATCAGAGGCGGGGAATCAGAGGCGGGGAAACAGAGGCGGGGAATCAGATATGGGGAATCAGAGGTGTGGCATCAGAGGTTGTGAATCACAGATGGGGAATCAGAGGCGGGGAATCAGAGGCAGGGAATCAGACGCGGGGAATCAGAGGCGGGGATTCAGAGCTGGGGAATCAGAGGCGGGGAATCAGAGTTGGGGAATCAGAGGCGGGGAATCAGATATGGGGAATCAGAGGCAGGGAATCAGAGGCGGGAAAACGGAGCCGGGGAATGAGATATGGGGAATCAGAGGCGGGGAATCAGAGGCAGGGAATCAGACACGGGGAATCAGAGGCGGGGAATCAGAGATGGGGAATCAGAGGCGGGGAATCAGAGGCAGGGAATCGGATGCCGGGAATCAGAGGCGGGAAATCAGTGCTGTGGAATCTGAGGCGGGGAATCAGAGGCAAGGAATCAGATGTGCGGAATCAGAGATGGGGAATCAGAGGCAGGGAATCAGAATCAGAAGCAGGGAATCAGAGGCCGGGAATCAGAGGAGCATCAGAGGAGCATCAGAGGAGCATCAGAGGAGCATCAGAGGAGCATCAGAGGAGCATCAGAGGAGCATCAGAGGATCATCAGAGGAGCATCAGAGGAGCATCAGAGGAGCATCAGAGGAGCATCAGAGGAGCATCAGAGGAACCTCAGAGGAGCATCAGAGGAGTATCAGAGGAGCATCAGATGAGCATCAGAGGAGCATCAGAGGAGCATCAGAGGAGCATCAGAGGAGCATCAGAGGAGCATCAGAGGAGCATCAGAGGAGCATCAGAGGAGCATCACAGGAGCATCAGTGGAGCATCATTGGAGCATCATTGGAGCATCAGAGGAGCATCAGAGGAGCATCAGAGGAGCAACAGAGGAGCATCAGAGGAGCATCAGAGGAGCATCAGAGGAGCATCAGAGGAGCATCAGCGGAGCATCAGAGGAGAATCAGAGGAGCATCAGAGGAGCATCACAGAGGCATCAGAGGAGCATCAGAGGAGCATCAGAGGAGCATCAGAGGAGCATCAGAGGAGCCTCAGAGGAGCATCAGAGGAGTATCAGCGGAGTATCAGATGAGCATCAGAGGAGCATCAGAGGAGCATCAGAGGAGCATCAGAGGAGCATCAGAGTAGCATCAGAGGAGCATCAGAGGTGCATCAGAGGAGCATCAGAGGAGCCTCAGAGGAGCATCAGAGGAGCATCTGAGGAGCATCATTGGAGCATCAGAGGAGCATCAGAGGAGCATCAGAGGAGCAACAGAGGAGCATCAGAGGAGCATCAGAGGAGCATCAGAGGAGCATCAGAGGTGCATCAGAGGAGCTGAGGAGCATCAGAGGAGCATCACAGGAGCATCAGAGGAGCATCAGAGGAGCATCAGAGGAGCATCAGAGGAGCATCAGAGGAGCCTCAGAGGAGCATCAGAGGAGTATCAGAGGAGCATCAGAGGAGCATCAGAGGAGCATCAGAGGAGCATCAGAGGTGCATCAGAGGAGCATCTGAGGAGCATCAGAGGAGCATCATAGGAGCATCAGAGGAGAATCAGAGGTGCATCAGAGGAGCATCTGAGGAGCATCAGTGGAGCATCAGAGGAGCATCAGAGGAGCATCAGAGGTGCATCAGAGGAGCATCGAGCAGGAGCAGGAGCATCAGAGGTGCAGGAGCAGGAGCCGGAGCAGGAGCCGGAGCAGGAGCCGGAGCAGGAGCAGGTGCAGGAGCAGGAGCAGGAGCAGGAGCAGGAGCAGGGGCAGGAGCATGAGCAGGAGCAGGAGCAGGAGCAGGAGCAGGAGCAGGAGCAGGAGCAGGAGCAGGAGCAGGAGCAGGAGCAGGAGCAGGAGCAGGAGCAGGAGCATCAAAGGAGCATCAGAGGAGCATCAGAGGAACATCAGAGGAGCATCAGAGGAGCATCAGAGGAGCATCAGAGGAGCATCAGAGGAGATTCAGAGGAGCATCAGAGGAGCATCAGAGGAGCATCAGTGGAGCATCAGAGGAGGATCAGAGGAGCATCAGCGGAGCATCAGAGGAGAATCAGAGGAGCATCAGAGGAGCATCACAGAGGCATCAGAGGAGCATCAGAGGAGCATCAGAGGAGCATCAGAGGAACATCTAAGGAGCATCAGAGGAGTATCAGAGGAGCATCAGAGGAGCATCAGAGGTGCATCAGAGGAGCATCAGAGGTGCAGGAGCAGGAGCAGCAGCAGGAGCAGGAACAGGAGCAGGAGCAGGAGCAGGAGCAGGAGCAGGAGCAGGAGCAGGAGCAGGAGCAGGAGCAGGAGCAGGAGCAGGAGCAGGAGCAGGAGCATCAGAGGAGCATCAGAGGAGCATCAGAGGAGCATCAGAGGAGCATCAGAGGAGCATCAGAGGAGCATCAGAGGAGGATCAGAGGAGCATCAGAGGAGCATCAGAGGAGCATCAGAGGAGCATCAGAGGAGCATCAGAGGAGCATCAGAGGAGCATCAGAGGAGCATCATAGGAGCATCAGAGGAGCATCAGAGGAGCATCAGAGGAGTATCAGAGGAGCATCAGAGGAGGATCAGAGGAGCATCAGAGGAGCATCAGAGGAGCCTCAGAGGAGCATCAGAGGAGCATCAGAGGAGCATCAGAGGAGCATCAGAGGAACATCAGAGGAACAGCAGAGCAGCATCACAGGAGCATCAGAGGAGCATCACAGGAGCATCAGAGGAGCATCAGAGGAGCATCAGAGGAGCATCAGAAGAGAATCAGAGGAGCCTCAGAGGTGCCTCAGAGGAGCATCAGAGGAGCATCAGAGGAGCATCAGAGGAGCATCAGAGGAGCATCAGAGGAGCATCAGAGGAGCACCAGAGGAGGATCAGAGGAGCATCAGAGGAGCATCAGAGGAGCATCAGAGGAGGATCACAGGATCATCAGAGGAGCATCACAGGAGCATCAGAGGAGCATCAGAGGAGCATCAGAGGAGCATCAGAGGAGCATCAGAGGAGCATCAGAGGAGCATCAGAGGCGCCTCAGAGGAGCATCAGAGGAGCATCAGAGGAGCATCAGAGGAGCATCAGAGGAGCATCAGAGGAGGATCAGAGGAGCATCAGAGGAGCATCAGAGGAGCATCAGAGGAGCATCAGAGGAGCATCAGAGGAGCATCAGAGGAGCATCAGAGGAGCATCAGAGTAGCATCAGAGGAGCATCAGAGGAGCATCAGAGGAGCATCAGAGGAGCATCAGAGGAGCATCAGAGGAGGATCAGAGGAGCATAAGAGGAGCATCAGAGGAGCATCAGAGGAGCATCAGAGGAGAATCAGAGGAGCATCAGATGAGCATCAGAGGAGCAGCAGAGGAGCATCAGAGGAGCATCACAGGAGCATCAGAGGAGCATCAGAGGAGCATCAGAGTAGCATCAGAGGTGGATCAGAGGAGCATCAGAGGAGCATCAGAGGAGCATCAGAGGAGCATCAGAGGAGAATCAGAGGAGCATCAGATGAGCATCAGAGGAGCAGCAGAGGAGCATCAGAGGAGCATCACAGGAGCATCAGAGGAGCATCAGAGGAGTATCAGAGGAGCATCAGAGGAGCATCAGAGGAGCATCAGAGGAGCATCAGAGGAGCCTCAGAAGAGCATCAGAGGAGCATTAGAGGAGCATCAGAGGAGCATCAGAGGAGCATCAGAGGAGCATCAGAGGAACATCACAGGAGCATCAGAGGAGCATCAGAGGAGTATCAGACGAGCATCAGAGGAGCATCAGAGGAGCATCAGAGGAGCATCAGAGGAGCCTCAGAGGAGCATCAGAGGAGCATTAGAGGAGCATCAGAGGAGCATCAGAGGAGGATCAGAGGAGCATCAGAGGAGCAGCAGAGGAGCATCAGAGGAGCATCAGAGGAGCATCAGAGGAGAATCAGATCAGCATCAGAGGAGCAGCAGAGGAGCATCAGAGGAGCATCACAGGAGCATCAGAGGAGCATCAGAGGAGCATCAGAGGAGCATCACAGGAGCATCAGAGGAGCATCAGAGAAGCATCAGAGGAGCATCAGAGGAGCATCAGAGGAGCATCAGAGGAGCATCAGAGGAGCATCAGAGGAGCATCAGAGGAGCATCAGAGGAGCATCAGAGGAGCATCAGAGGAGCATTACAGGAGCATCACAGGAGCATCAGAGGAGCATCAGTGGAGCATCAGAGGAGGATCAGAGGATCATCAGAGGAGCATCAGAGGAGCATCAGAGGAGCATCAGCGGAGCATCAGAGGAGAATCAGAGGAGCATCAGAGGAGCATTACAGAGGCATCAGAGGAGCATCAGAGGAGCATCAGAGGAGTATCAGAGGAGCATCTAAGGAGCATCAGAGGAGTATCAGAGGAGCATCAGAGGAGCATCAGAGGTGCATCAGAGGAGCATCAGAGGTGCAGGAGCAGGAGCAGCAGCAGGAGCAGGAACAGGAGCAGGAGCAGGAGCAGGAGCAGGAGCAGGAGCAGGAGCAGGAGCAGGAGCAGGAACAGGAGCAGGAGCAGGGGCAGGAGCATGAGCAGGAGCAGGAGCAGGAGCAGGAGCAGGAGCAGGAGCAGGAGCAGGAGCAGGAGCAGGAGCAGGAGCATCAAAGGAGCATCAGAGGAGCATCAGAGGAACATCAGAGGAGCATCAGAGGAGCATCAGAGGAGCATCAGAGGAGCATCAGAGGAGCATCAGAGGAGCATCAGAGGAGCATCAGAAGAGAATCAGAGGACCATTACAGGAGCATCACAGGAGCATCAGAGGAGCATCAGTGGAGCATCAGAGGAGGATCAGAGGATCATCAGAGGAGCATCAGAGGAGCATCAGAGGAGCATCAGCGGAGCATCAGAGGAGAATCAGAGGAGCATCAGAGGAGCATCACAGAGGCATCAGAGGAGCATCAGAGGAGCATCAGAGGAGCATCAGAGGAGCATCTAAGGAGCATCAGAGGAGTATCAGAGGAGCATCAGAGGAGCATCAGAGGTGCATCAGAGGAGCATCAGAGGTGCAGGAGCAGGAGCAGCAGCAGGAGCAGGAACAGGAGCAGGAGCAGGAGCAGGAGCAGGAGCAGGAGCAGGAGCAGGAGCAGGAGCAGGAGCAGGAGCAGGAGCAGGAGCAGGAGCAGGAGCATCAGAGTAGCATCAGAGGAGCATCAGAGGAGCATCAGAGGAGCATCAGAGGAGCATAAGAGGAGCATCAGAGGAGGATCAGAGGAGCATCAGAGGAGCATCAGAGGAGCATCAGAGGAGCATCAGAGGAGGATCAGAGGAGCATCAGAGGAGCATCAGAGGAGCATCAGAGGAGCATCAGAGGAGCATCAGAGGAGCATCAGAGGAGCATCAGAGGAGCATCAGAGGAGCATCATAGGAGCATCAGAGGAGCATCAGAGGAGCATCAGAGGAGTATCAGAGGAGCATCAGAGGAGGATCAGAGGAGCATCAGAGGAGCATCAGAGGAGCCTCAGAGGAGCATCAGAGGAGCATCAGAGGAGCATCAGAGGAGCATCAGAGGAACATCAGAGGAACAGCAGAGGAGCATCACAGGAGCATCAGAGGAGCATCACAGGAACATCAGAGGAGCATCAGAGGAGCATCAGAGGAGCATCAGAAGAGAATCAGAGGAGCCTCAGAGGTGCCTCAGAGGAGCATCAGAGGAGCATCAGAGGAGCATCAGAGGAGCATCAGAGGAGCATCAGAGGAGCATCAGAGGAGCATCAGAGGAGGATCAGAGGAGCATCGGAGGAGCATCAGAGGAGCATCAGAGGAGGATCACAGGAGCATCAGAGGAGCATCACAGGAGCATCAGAGGAGCATCAGAGGAGCATCAGAGGAGCATCAGAGGAGCATCAGAGGAGCATCAGAGGAGCCTCAGAGGAGCATCAGAGGAGCATCAGAGGACCATCAGAGGAGCATCAGAGGAGCATCAGAGGAGCATCAGAGGATCAACAGAGTAGCATCAGAGGAGCATCAGAGGAGGATCAGAGGAGCATAAGAGGAGCATCAGAGGAGCATCAGATTAGCATCAGAGGAGAATCAGAGGAGCATTAGATGAGCATCAGAGGAGCAGCAGAGGAGCATCAGAGGAGCATCACAGGAGCATCAGAGGAGCATCAGAGGAGCATCAGAGGAGCATCATAGGAGCATCATAGGAGCATCAGAGGAGCATCAGAGGAGCATCAGAGGAGTATCAGAGGAGCATCAGAGGAGGATCAGAGGAGCATCAGAGGAGCATCAGAGGAGCCTCAGAGGAGCATCAGAGGAGCATCAGAGGAGCATCAGAGGAGCATCAGAGGAACATCAGAGGAACAGCAGAGGAGCATCACAGGAGCATCAGAGGAGCATCACAGGAGCATCAGAGGAGCATCAGAGGAGCATCAGAGGAGCATCAGAGGAGCATCAGAGTAGCATCAGAGGAGCCTCAGAGATGCCTCAGAGGAGCATCAGAGGAGCATCAGAGGAGCATCAGAGGAGCATCAGAGGAGCATCAGAGGAGCATCAGAGGAGCATCAGAGGAGCATCGGAGGAGCATCAGAGGAGCATCAGAGGAGGATCACAGGAGCATCAGAGGAGCATCACAGGAGCATCAGAGGAGCATCAGAGGAGCATCAGAGGAGCATCAGAGGAGAATCAGAGGAGCATCAGAGAAGCATCAGAGGAGCCTCAGAGGAGCATCAGAGGAGCAACAGAGGAGCATCAGAGGAGCATCAGAGGAGCATCAGAAGAGCATCAGAGGAGCAACAGAGTAGCATCAGAGGAGCATCAGAGGAGGATCAGAGGAGCATAAGAGGAGCATCAGAGGAGCATCAGAGGAGCATCAGAGGAGAATCAGAGGAGCATTAGATGAGCATCAGAGGAGCAGCAGAGGAGCATCAGAGGAGCATCACAGGAGCATCAGAGGAGCATCAGAGGAGCATCAGAGGAGCATCAGAGGTGGATCAGAGGAGCATCAGAGGAGCATCAGAGGAGCATCAGAGGAGCATCAGAGGAGCATCAGAGGAGAATCAGAGGATCATCAGATGAGCATCAGAGGAGCAGCAGAGGAGCATCAGAGGAGCATCACAGGAGCATCAGAGGAGCATCAGAGGAGTATCAGAGGAGCATCAGAGGAGCATCAGAGGAGCATCAGAGGAGCATCAGAGGAGCATCAGAGGAGCCTCAGAGGAGCATCAGAGGAGCATCAGAGGAGCATCAGAGGAGCATCAGAGGAGGATCAGAGGAGCATCAGAGGAGCATCAGAGGAGCATCAGAGGAGCATCAGAGGAGAATCAGATCAGCATCAGAGGAGCAGCAGAGGAGCATCAGAGGAGCATCACAGGAGCATCAGAGGAGCATCAGAGGAGCATCAGAGGAGCATCACAGGAGCATCAGAGGAGCATCAGAGGAGCATCAGAGGAGGATCAGAGGAGCATCAGAGGAGAATCAGAGGAGCATCAGAGGAGGATCACAGGAGCATCAGAGGAGCATCACAGGAGCATCAGAGGAGCATCAGAGGAGCATCAGAGGAGCATCAGAGGAGCATCAGAGGAGCATCAGAGGAGCATCACAGGAGCCTCAGAGGGGCATCAGAGGAGCATCAGAGGAGCATCAGAGGAGCATCAGAGGAGCAGCAGAGGAGGATCAGAGGAGCATCAGAGGAGCATCAGAGGAGCATCAGAGGAGCATCAGAGGAGCATCAGAGGAGCAACAGAGTAGCATCAGAGGAGCATCAGAGGAGGATCAGAGGAGCATAAGAGGAGCATCAGAGGAGCATCAGAGGAGCATCAGAGGAGCATCAGAGGAGAATCAGAGGAGCATCAGATGAGCATCAGAGGAGCAGCAGAGGAGCATCAGAGGAGCATCACAGGAGCATCAGAAGAGCATCAGAGGAGCATCAGAGGAGCATCAGAGGAGCATAAGAGGAGCCTCAGAGGAGCATCAGAGGAGCATTAGAGGAGCATCAGAGGAGGATCAGAGGAGCATCAGAGGAGCATCAGAGGAGCATCAGAGGAGCATCAGAGGGGCAGCAGAGAAGGATCAGAGGAGCATCAGAGGAGCGTCAGAGGAGCATCAGAGGAGCATCAGAGGAGCATCAGAGGAGCATCAGAGGAGCATCAGAGGAGCATCAGAGGAGCATCAGTGGAGCATCAGAGGAGCATCAGTGGAGCATCAGAGGAGGATCAGAGGAGCATCAGAGGAGCATCAGAGGAGCATCAGAGGAGCATCAGAGGAGCATCAGAGGAGCATCAGAGGAGCATCAGAGGAGCATCAGAGGAGCAGGAGCAGGAGCAGGAGCAGGAGCAGGAGCAGGAGCAGGAGCATCAGAGGAGCATCAGAGGAGCATCAGAGGAGCATCAGAGGAGCATCAGTGGAGCATCAGAGGAGGATCAGAGGAGCATCAGAGGAGGATCAGAGGAGCATCAGAGGAGAATCAGAGGAGCATCAGATGAGCATCAGAGGAGCATCAGAGGAGCATCAGAGGAGCATCAGAGGAGCATCAGAGGAGCATCAGAGGAGCATCAGAGGAGGATCAGAGGAGCATCAGAGGAGCATCAGAGGAGCATCAGAGGAGCATCAGAGGAGCATCAGAGGAGCATCTGAGGAGCATCAGAGGAGTATCAGAGGAGCATCAGAGGAGCATCTGAGGAGCATCAGAGGAGTATCAGAGGAGCATCAGAGGAGCATCAGAGGTGCATCAGAGGAGCATCAGAGGTGCATCAGAGGAGCATCAGAGGAGCATCAGAGGAGCATCAGAGGAGCATCAGAGGAGCATCTGAGGAGCATCAGAGGAGTATCAGAGGAGCATCAGAGCAGCATCAGAGGAGCATCAGAGGAGCATCTGAGGAGCATCAGAGGAGTATCAGAGGAGAATCAGAGGAGCATCAGAGGTGCATCAGAGGAGCATCAGAGGTGCAGGAGCAGGAGCAGGAGCAGGAACAGGAGCAGGAGCAGGAGCAGGAGCAGGAGCAGGAGCAGGAGCAGGAGCAGGAGCAGGAGCAGGAGCAGGAGCAGGAGCAGGAGCAGGAGCAGGAGCAGGAGCAGGAGCAGGAGCAGGAGCAGGAGCAGGAGCAGGAGCATCAGAGGAGCATCAGAGGAGCATCAGAGGAGCATCAGAGGAGCATCAGAGGAGCATCAGAGGAGCATCAGAGGAGCATCAGAGGAGCATCAGAGGAGCATTACAGGAGCAAAACAGGAGCATCAGAGGAGCATCAGTGGAGCATCAGAGGAGGATCAGAGGATCATCAGAGGAGCATCAGAAGAGCATCAGAGGAGCATCAGCGGAGCATCAGAGGAGAATCAGAGGAGCATCAGAGGAGCATTACAGAGGCATCAGAGGAGCATCAGAGGAGCATCAGAGGAGCATCAGAGGAGCATCTAAGGAGCATCAGAGGAGTATCAGAGGAGCATCAGAGGTGCAGGAGCAGGAGCAGCAGCAGGAGCAGGAGCAGGAGCAGGAGCAGGAGCAGGAGCAGGAGCAGGAGCAGGAGCAGGAGCAGGAGCAGGAGCAGGAGCAGGAGCAGGGGCAGGAGCAGGAGCAGGAGCAGGAGCAGGAGCAGGAGCAGGAGCAGGAGCAGGAGCAGGAGCAGGAGCAGGAGCAGGAGCAGGAGCAAGAGCATCAAAGGAGCATCAGAGGAGCATCAGAGGAACATCAGAGGAGCATCAGAAGAGCATCAGAGGAGCATCAGAGGAGCATCAGAGGAGCATCAGAGGAGCATCAGAGGAGCATCAGAGGAGAATCAGAGGAGCATTACAGGAGCATCACAGGAGCATCAGAGGAGCATCAGTGGAGCATCAGAGGAGGATCAGAGGATCATCAGAGGAGCATCAGAGGAGCATCAGAGGAGCATCAGCGGAGCATCAGAGGAGAATCAGAGGAGCATCAAAGGAGCATCACAGAGGCATCAGAGGAGCATCAGAGGAGCATCAGAGGAGCATCAGAGGAGCATCTAAGGAGCAACAGAGGAGTATCAGAGGAGCATCAGAGGAGCATCAGAGGAATATCAGAGGAGCATCAGAGGTGCAGGAGCAGGAGCAGCAGCAGGAGCAGGAACAGGAGCAGGAGCAGGAGCAGGAGCAGGAGCAGGAGCAGGAGCAGGAGCAGGAGCAGGAGCAGGAGCAGGAGCAGGAGCAGGAGCATCAGAGGAGCATCAGAGGAGCATCAGAGGAGCATCAGAGGAGCATCAGAGGAGCATCAGAGGAGCATCAGAGGAGGATCAGAGGAGCATCAGAGGAGCATCAGAGGAGCATCAGAGGAGCATCAGAGGAGCATCAGAGGAGCATCAGAGGAGCATCATAGGAGCATCAGAGGAGCATCAGAGGAGCATCAGAGGAGTATCAGAGGAGCATCAGAGGAGGATCAGAGGAGCATCAGAGGAGCCTCAGAGGAGCATCAGAGGAGCATCAGAGGAGCATCAGAGGAGCATCAGAGGAACATCAGAGGAACAGCAGAGGAGCATCACAGGAGCATCAGAGGAGCATCACAGGAGCATCAGAGGAGCATCAGAGGAGCATCAGAGGAGCATCAGAAGAGAATCAGAGGAGCCTCAGAGGTGCCTCAGAGGAGCATCAGAGGAGCATCAGAGGAGCATCAGAGGAGCATCAGCGGAGCATCAGAGGAGCATCAGAGGAGCATCAGAGGAGGATCAGAGGAGCATCAGAGGAGCATCAGAGGAGCATCATAGGAGGATCACAGGAGCATCAGAGGAGCATCACAGGAGCATCAGAGGAGCATCAGAGGAACATCAGAGGAGCATCAGAGGAGCATCAGAGGAGCATCAGAGGAGCATCAGAGGAGCCTCAGAGGAGCATCAGAGGAGCATCAGAGGAGCATCAGAGGAGCATCAGAGGGGCAGCAGAGAAGGATCAGAGGAGCATCAGAGGAGCATCAGAGGAGCATCAGAGGAGCATCAGAGGAGCATCAGAGGAGCATCAGAGGAGCATCAGAGGAGCATCAGAGTAGCATCAGAGGAGCATCAGAGGAGCATCAGAGGAGCATCAGAGGAGCATCAGAGGAGGATCAGAGGAGCATAAGAGGAGCATCAGAGGAGCATCAGAGGAGCATCAGAGGAGAATCAGAGGAGCATCAGATGAGCATCAGAGGAGCAGCAGAGGAGCATCAGAGGAGCATCACAGGAGCATCAGAGGAGCATCAGAGGAGCATCAGAGGAGCATCAGAGGTGGATCAGAGGAGCATCAGAGGAGCATCAGAGGAGCATCAGAGGAGCATCAGATGAGCATCAGAGGAGCAGCAGAGGAGCATCAGAGGAGCATCACAGGATCATCAGAGGAGCATCAGAGGAGTATCAGAGGAGCATCAGAGGAGGATCAGAGGAGCATCAGAGGAGCATCAGAGGAGCATCAGAGGAGCATCAGAGGAGCATCAGAGGAGAATCAGAGGAGAATCAGATCAGCATCAGAGGAGCAGCAGAGGAGCATCAGAGGAGCATCACAGGAGCATCAGAGGAGCATCAGAGGAGCATCACAGGAGCATCAGAGGAGCATCAGAGGAGCATCAGAGGAGCATCAGAGGAGCAGCAGAGGAGCATCAGAGGAGCATCACAGGAGCATCAGAGGAGCATCAGAGGAGCATCAGAGGAGCATCAGAGGTGGATCAGAGGAGCATCAGAGGAGCATCAGAGGAGCATCAGAGGAGGATCAGAGGAGCATCAGAGGAGCATCAGAGGAGCATCAGAGGAGCATCAGAGGAGCATCAGAGGAGAATCAGATCAGCATCAGAGGAGCAGCAGAGGAGCATCAGAGGAGCATCACAGGAGCATCAGAGGAGCATCAGAGGAGCATCACAGGAGCATCAGAGGAGCCTCAGAGGAGCATCAGAGGAGCATCAGAGGAGCATCAGAGGAGGATCAGAGGAGCATCAGAGGAGCATCAGAGGAGCAGGAGCAGGAGCAGGAGCAGGAGCAGGAGCAGGAGCATCAGAGGTCATCAGAGGAGCATCAGAGGAGCAGGAGCAGGAGCAGGAGCATCAGTGGAGCATCAGAGGAGCATCAGAGGAGCGTCAGAGGAGCATCAGAGGAGCATCAGAGGAGCATCAGAGGAGCATCAGAGGTGCATCAGAGGAGCATCAGAGGAGCCTCAGAGGAGCATCAGAGGAGCATCTGAGGAGCATCATTGGAGCATCAGAGGAGCATCAGAGGAGCATCAGAGGAGCAACAGAGGAGCATCAGAGGAGCATCAGAGGAGCATCAGAGGAGCATCAGAGGAGCATCAGAGGTGCATCAGAGGAGCATCTGAGGAGCATCAGAGGAGCATCAGAGGAGCATCAGAGGAGCATCAGAGGAGGATCAGAGGAGCATCAGAGGAGCATCAGAGGAGCATCATAGGAGGATCACAGGAGCATCAGAGGAGCATCACAGGAGCATCAGAGGAGCATCAGAGGAACATCAGAGGAGCATCAGAGGAGCATCAGAGGAGCATCAGAGGAGCATCAGAGGAGCCTCAGAGGAGCATCAGAGGAGCATCAGAGGAGCATCAGAGGAGCATCAGAGGGGCAGCAGAGAAGGATCAGAGGAGCATCAGAGGAGCATCAGAGGAGCATCAGAGGAGCATCAGAGGAGCATCAGAGGAGCATCAGAGGAGCATCAGAGGAGCATCAGAGTAGCATCAGAGGAGCATCAGAGGAGCATCAGAGGAGCATCAGAGGAGCATCAGAGGAGGATCAGAGGAGCATAAGAGGAGCATCAGAGGAGCATCAGAGGAGCATCAGAGGAGAATCAGAGGAGCATCAGATGAGCATCAGAGGAGCAGCAGAGGAGCATCAGAGGAGCATCACAGGAGCATCAGAGGAGCATCAGAGGAGCATCAGAGGAGCATCAGAGGTGGATCAGAGGAGCATCAGAGGAGCATCAGAGGAGCATCAGAGGAGCATCAGAGGAGCATCAGATGAGCATCAGAGGAGCAGCAGAGGAGCATCAGAGGAGCATCACAGGAGCATCAGAGGAGCATCAGAGGAGTATCAGAGGAGCATCAGAGGAGCATCACAGGAGCATCAGAGGAGCATCAGAGGAGCATCAGAGGAGCCTCAGAGGAGCATCAGAGGAGCATCAGAGGAGCATCAGAGGAGCATCAGAGGAGGATCAGAGGAGCATCAGAGGAGCATCAGAGGAGCATCAGAGGAGCATCAGAGGAGCATCAGAGGAGAATCAGATCAGCATCAGAGGAGCAGCAGAGGAGCATCAGAGGAGCATCACAGGAGCATCAGAGGAGCATCAGAGGAGCATCACAGGAGCATCAGAGGAGCATCAGAGGAGCATCAGAGGAGCATCAGAGGAGCAGCAGAGGAGCATCAGAGGAGCATCACAGGAGCATCAGAGGAGCATCAGAGGAGCATCAGAGGAGCATCAGAGGTGGATCAGAGGAGCATCAGAGGAGCATCAGAGGAGCATCAGAGGAGGATCAGAGGAGCATCAGAGGAGCATCAGAGGAGCATCATAGGAGGATCACAGGAGCATCAGAGGAGCATCACAGGAGCATCAGAGGAGCATCAGAGGAACATCAGAGGAGCATCAGAGGAGCATCAGAGGAGCATCAGAGGAGCATCAGAGGAGGCTCAGAGGAGCATCAGAGGAGCATCAGAGGAGCATCAGAGGAGCATCAGAGGGGCAGCAGAGAAGGATCAGAGGAGCATCAGAGGAGCATCAGAGGAGCATCAGAGGAGCATCAGAGGAGCATCAGAGGAGCATCAGAGGAACATCAGAGGAGCATCAGAGTAGCATCAGAGGAGCATCAGAGGAGCATCAGAGGAGCATCAGAGGAGCATCAGAGGAGGATCAGAGGAGCATCAGAGGAGCATCAGAGGAGCATCAGAGGAGCATCAGATGAGAATCAGATCAGCATCAGAGGAGCAGCAGAGGAGCATCAGAGGAGCATCACAGGAGCATCAGAGGAGCATCAGAGGAGCATCAGAGGAGCATCACAGGAGCATCAGAGGAGCATCAGAGGAGCATCAGAGGAGGATCAGAGGAGCATCAGAGGAGAATCAGAGGAGCAACAGAGGAGGATCACAGGAGCATCAGAGGAGCATCACAGGAGCATCAGAGGAGCATCAGAGGAGCATCAGAGGAGCATCAGAGGAGCATCAGAGGAGCATCAGAGGAGCATCAGAGGAGCCTCAGAGGGGCATCAGAGGAGCATCAGAGGAGCATCAGAGGAGCATCAGAGGAGCAGCAGAGGAGGATCAGAGGAGCATCAGAGGAGCATCAGAGGAGCATCAGAGGAGCATCAGAGGAGCATCAGAGGAGCAACAGAGTAGCATCAGAGGAGCATCAGAGGAGGATCAGAGGAGCATAAGAGGAGCATCAGAGGAGCATCAGAGGAGCATCAGAGGAGCATCAGAGGAGAATCAGAGGAGCATCAGATGAGCATCAGAGGAGCAGCAGAGGAGCATCAGAGGAGCATCACAGGAGCATCAGAGGAGCATCAGAGGAGCATCAGAGGAGCATCAGAGGAGCATCAGAGGAGCATAAGAGGAGCCTCAGAGGAGCATCAGAGGAGCATTAGAGGAGCATCAGAGGAGGATCAGAGGAGCATCAGAGGAGCATCAGAGGAGCATCAGAGGAGCATCAGAGGGGCAGCAGAGAAGGATCAGAGGAGCATCAGAGGAGCGTCAGAGGAGCATCAGAGGAGCATCAGAGGAGCATCAGAGGAGCATCAGAGGAGCATCAGAGGAGCATCAGTGGAGCATCAGAGGAGCATCAGTGGAGCATCAGAGGAGGATCAGAGGAGCATCAGAGGAGCATCAGAGGAGCATCAGAGGAGCATCAGAGGAGCATCAGAGGAGCATCAGAGGAGCATCAGAGGAGCATCAGAGGAGCAGGAGCAGGAGCAGGAGCAGGAGCAGGAGCAGGAGCAGGAGCAGGAGCAGGAGCATCAGAGGAGCATCAGAGGAGCATCAGAGGAGCATCAGAGGAGCATCAGTGGAGCATCAGAGGAGGATCAGAGGAGCATCAGAGGAGCATCAGAGGAGCATTAGAGGAGCATCAGAGGAGCATCAGAGGAGCATCAGAGGAGCATCAGAGGAGCATCAGAGGAGGATCAGAGGAGCATCAGAGGAGCATCAGAGGAGCATCAGAGGAGCATCTGAGGAGCATCAGAGGAGTATCAGAGGAGCATCAGAGGAGCATCAGAGGAGCATCTGAGGAGCATCAGAGGAGTATCAGAGGAGCATCTGAGGAGCATCAGAGGAGTATCAGAGGAGCATCAGAGGAGCATCAGAGGAGCATCAGAGGAGCATCAGAGGAGCATCTGAGGAGCATCAGAGGAGTATCAGAGGAGCATCAGAGGAGAATCAGAGGAGCATCAGAGGTGCATCAGAGGAGCATCAGAGGTGCAGGTGCAGGAGCAGGAGCAGGAACAGGAGCAGGAGCAGGAGCAGGAGCAGGAGCAGGAGCAGGAGCAGGAGCAGGAGCAGGAGCAGGAGCAGGAGCAGGAGCAGGAGCAGGAGCAGGAGCAGGAGCAGGAGCAGGAGCAGGAGCAGGAGCAGGAGCAGGAGCATCAGAGGAGCATCAGAGGAGCATCAGAGGAGCATCAGAGGAGCATCAGAGGAGCATCAGAGGAGCATCAGAGGAGCATCAGAGGAGCATCAGAGGAGCATTACAGGAGCAAAACAGGAGCATCAGAGGAGCATCAGTGGAGCATCAGAGGAGGATCAGAGGATCATCAGAGGAGCATCAGAAGAGCATCAGAGGAGCATCAGCGGAGCATCAGAGGAGAATCAGAGGAGCATCAGAGGAGCATTACAGAGGCATCAGAGGAGCATCAGAGGAGCATCAGAGGAGCATCAGAGGAGCATCTAAGGAGCATCAGAGGAGTATCAGAGGAGCATCAGAGGTGCAGGAGCAGGAGCAGCAGCAGGAGCAGGAGCAGGAGCAGGAGCAGGAGCAGGAGCAGGAGCAGGAGCAGGAGCAGGAGCAGGAGCAGGAGCAGGAGCAGGAGCAGGGGCAGGAGCATGAGCAGGAGCAGGAGCAGGAGCAGGAGCAGGAGCAGGAGCAGGAGCAGGAGCAGGAGCAGGAGCAGGAGCAGGAGCAGGAGCATCAAAGGAGCATCAGAGGAGCATCAGAGGAACATCAGAGGAGCATCAGAGGAGCATCAGAGGAGCATCAGAGGAGCATCAGAGGAGCATCAGAGGAGCATCAGAGGAGCATCAGAGGAGAATCAGAGGAGCATTACAGGAGCATCACAGGAGCATCAGAGGAGCATCAGTGGAGCATCAGAGGAGGATCAGAGGATCATCAGAGGAGCATCAGAGGAGCATCAGAGGAGCATCAGCGGAGCATCAGAGGAGAATCAGAGGAGCATCAAAGGAGCATCACAGAGGCATCAGAGGAGCATCAGAGGAGCATCAGAGGAGCATCAGAGGAGCATCTAAGGAGCATCAGAGGAGTATCAGAGGAGCATCAGAGGAGCATCAGAGGTGTATCAGAGGAGCATCAGAGGTGCAGGAGCAGGAGCAGCAGCAGGAGCAGGAACAGGAGCAGGAGCAGGAGCAGGAGCAGGAGCAGGAGCAGGAGCAGGAGCAGGAGCAGGAGCAGGAGCAGGAGCAGGAGCAGGAGCAGGAGCATCAGAGGAGCATCAGAGGAGCATCAGAGGAGCATCAGAGGAGCATCAGAGGAGCATCAGAGGAGGATCAGAGGAGCATCAGAGGAGCATCAGAGGAGCATCAGAGGAGCATCAGAGGAGCATCAGAGGAGCATCAGAGGAGCATCAGAGGAGCATCATAGGAGCATCAGAGGAGCATCAGAGGAGCATCAGAGGAGTATCAGAGGAGCATCAGAGGAGGATCAGAGGAGCATCAGAGGAGCCTCAGAGGAGCATCAGAGGAGCATCAGAGGAGCATCAGAGGAGCATCAGAGGAACATCAGAGGAACAGCAGAGGAGCATCACAGGAGCATCAGAGGAGCATCACAGGAGCATCAGAGGAGCATCAGAGGAGCATCAGACGAGCATCAGAAGAGAATCAGAGGAGCCTCAGAGGTGCCTCAGAGGAGCATCAGAGGAGCATCAGAGGAGCATCAGAGGAGCATCAGAGGAGCATCAGAGGAGCATCAGAGGAGCATCAGAGGAGGATCAGTGGAGCATCAGAGGAGCATCAGAGGAGCATCATAGGAGGATCACAGGAGCATCAGAGGAGCATCACAGGAGCATCAGAGGAGCATCAGAGGAACATCAGAGGAGCATCAGAGGAGCATCAGAGGAGCATCAGAGGAGCATCAGAGGAGCCTCAGAGGAGCATCAGAGGAGCATCAGAGGAGCATCAGAGGAGCATCAGAGGGGCAGCAGAGAAGGATCAGAGGAGCATCAGAGGAGCATCAGAGGAGCATCAGAGGAGCATCAGAGGAGCATCAGAGGAGCATCAGAGGAGCATATGAGGAGCATCAGAGGAGCATCAGAGGAGGATCAGAGGAGCATAAGAGGAGCATCAGAGGAGCATCAGAGGAGCATCAGAGGAGAATCAGAGGAGCATCAGATGAGCATCAGAGGAGCAGCAGAGGAGCATCAGAGGAGCATCACAGGAGCATCAGAGGAGCATCAGAGGAGCATCAGAGGAGCATCAGAGGTGGATCAGAGGAGCATCAGAGGAGCATCAGAGGACCATCAGAGGAGCATCAGAGGAGCATCAGATGAGCATCAGAGGAGCAGCAGAGGAGCAACAGAGGAGCATCACAGGATCATCAGAGGAGCATCAGAGGAGTATCAGAGGAGCATCAGAGGAGCATCACAGGAGCATCAGAGGAGCATCAGAGGAGCATCAGAGGAGCCTCAGAGGAGCATCAGAGGAGCATCAGAGGAGCATCAGAGGAGCATCAGAGGAGGATCAGAGGAGCATCAGAGGAGCATCAGAGGAGCATCAGAGGAGCATCAGAGGAGCATCAGAGGAGAATCAGAGGAGAATCAGATCAGCATCAGAGGAGCAGCAGAGGAGCATCAGAGGAGCATCACAGGAGCATCAGAGGAGCATCAGAGGAGCATCACAGGAGCATCAGAGGAGCATCAGAGGAGCATCAGAGGAGCATCAGAGGAGCAGCAGAGGAGCATCAGAGGAGCATCACAGGAGCATCAGAGGAGCATCAGAGGAGCATCAGAGGAGCATCAGAGGTGGATCAGAGGAGCATCAGAGGAGCATCAGAGGAGCATCAGAGGAGGATCAGAGGAGCATCAGAGGAGCGTCAGAGGAGCATCAGAGGAGCATCAGAGGAGCATCAGAGGAGAATCAGATCAGCATCAGAGGAGCAGCAGAGGAGCATCAGAGGAGCATCACAGGAGCATCAGAGGAGCATCAGAGGAGCATCACAGGAGCATCAGAGGAGCCTCAGAGGAGCATCAGAGGAGCATCAGAGGAGCATCAGAGGAGGATCAGAGGAGCATCAGAGGAGCATCAGAGGAGCAGGAGCAGGAGCAGGAGCAGGAGCAGGAGCAGGAGCATCAGAGGTCATCAGAGGAGCATCAGAGGAGCAGGAGCAGGAGCAGGAGCATCAGAGGAGCATCAGAGGAGCATCAGAGGAGCGTCAGAGGAGCATCAGAGGAGCATCAGAGGAGCATCAGAGGAGCATCAGAGGTGCATCAGAGGAGCATCAGAGGAGCCTCAGAGGAGCATCAGAGGAGCATCTGAGGAGCATCATTGGAGCATCAGAGGAGCATCAGAGGAGCATCAGAGGAGCAGCAGAGGAGCATCAGAGGAGCATCACAGGAGCATCAGAGGAGCATCAGAGGAGCATCACAGGAGCATCAGAGGAGCCTCAGAGGAGCATCAGAGGAGCATCAGAGGAGCATCAGAGGAGGATCAGAGGAGCATCAGAGGAGCATCAGAGGAGCAGGAGCAGGAGCAGGAGCAGGAGCAGGAGCAGGAGCATCAGAGGTCATCAGAGGAGCATCAGAGGAGCAGGAGCAGGAGCAGGAGCATCAGAGGAGCATCAGAGGAGCATCAGAGGAGCGTCAGAGGAGCATCAGAGGAGCATCAGAGGAGCATCAGAGGAGCATCAGAGGTGCATCAGAGGAGCATCAGAGGAGCCTCAGAGGAGCATCAGAGGAGCATCTGAGGAGCATCATTGGAGCATCAGAGGAGCATCAGAGGAGCATCAGAGGAGCAACAGAGGAGCATCAGAGGAGCATCAGAGGAGCATCAGAGGAGCATCAGAGGAGCATCAGAGGTGCATCAGAGGAGCATCTGAGGAGCATCAGAGGAGCATCAGAGGAGCATCAGAGGAGGATCAGAGGAGCATCAGAGGAGCATCAGAGGAGCATCATAGGAGGATCACAGGAGCATCAGAGGAGCATCACAGGAGCATCAGAGGAGCATCAGAGGAACATCAGAGGAGCATCAGAGGAGCATCAGAGGAGCATCAGAGGAGCATCAGAGGAGCCTCAGAGGAGCATCAGAGGAGCATCAGAGGAGCATCAGAGGAGCATCAGAGGGGCAGCAGAGAAGGATCAGAGGAGCATCAGAGGAGCATCAGAGGAGCATCAGAGGAGCATCAGAGGAGCATCAGTGGAGCATCAGAGGAGCATCAGAGGAGCATCAGAGTAGCATCAGAGGAGCATCAGAGGAGCATCAGAGGAGCATCAGAGGAGGATCAGAGGAGCATAAGAGGAGCATCAGAGGAGCATCAGAGGAGCATCAGAGGAGAATCAGAGGAGCATCAGATGAGCATCAGAGGAGCAGCAGAGGAGCATCAGAGGAGCATCACAGGAGCATCAGAGGAGCATCAGAGGAGCATCAGAGGAGCATCAGAGGTGGATCAGAGGAGCATCAGAGGAGCATCAGAGGAGCATCAGAGGAGCATCAGAGGAGCATCAGATGAGCATCAGAGGAGCAGCAGAGGAGCATCAGAGGAGCATCACAGGAGCATCAGAGGAGCATCAGAGGAGTATCAGAGGAGCATCAGAGGAGCATCACAGGAGCATCAGAGGAGCATCAGAGGAGCATCAGAGGAGCCTCAGAGGAGCATCAGAGGAGCATCAGAGGAGCATCAGAGGAGCATCAGAGGAGGATCAGAGGAGCATCAGAGGAGCATCAGAGGAGCATCAGAGGAGCATCAGAGGAGCATCAGAGGAGCATCAGAGGAGGATCAGAGGAGCATCAGAGGAGCATCAGAGGAGCATCAGAGGAGCATCAGAGGAGCATCAGAGGAGAATCAGATCAGCATCAGAGGAGCAGCAGAGGAGCATCAGAGGAGCATCACAGGAGCATCAGAGGAGCATCAGAGGAGCATCACAGGAGCATCAGAGGAGCATCAGAGGAGCATCAGAGGAGCATCAGAGGAGCAGCAGAGGAGCATCAGAGGAGCATCACAGGAGCATCAGAGGAGCATCAGAGGAGCATCAGAGGAGCATCAGAGGTGGATCAGAGGAGCATCAGAGGAGCATCAGAGGAGCATCAGAGGAGGATCAGAGGAGCATCAGAGGAGCATCAGAGGAGCATCATAGGAGGATCACAGGAGCATCAGAGGAGCATCACAGGAGCATCAGAGGAGCATCAGAGGAACATCAGAGGAGCATCAGAGGAGCATCAGAGGAGCATCAGAGGAGCATCAGAGGAGCCTCAGAGGAGCATCAGAGGAGCATCAGAGGAGCATCAGAGGAGCATCAGAGGGGCAGCAGAGAAGGATCAGAGGAGCATCAGAGGAGCATCAGAGGAGCATCAGAGGAGCATCAGAGGAGCATCAGAGGAGCATCAGAGGAACATCAGAGGAGCATCAGAGTAGCATCAGAGGAGCATCAGAGGAGCATCAGAGGAGCATCAGAGGAGCATCAGAGGAGGATCAGAGGAGCATAAGAGGAGCATCAGAGGAGCATCAGAGGAGCATCAGAGGAGAATCAGAGGAGCATCAGATGAGCATCAGAGGAGCAGCAGAGGAGCATCAGAGGAGCATCACAGGAGCATCAGAGGAGCATCAGAGGAGCATCAGAGGAGCATCAGAGGTGGATCAGAGGAGCATCAGAGGAGCATCAGAGGAGCATCAGAGGAGCATCAGAGGAGCATCAGATGAGCATCAGAGGAGCAGCAGAGGAGCATCAGAGGAGCATCACAGGAGCATCAGAGGAGCATCAGAGGAGTATCAGAGGAGCATCAGAGGAGCATCACAGGAGCATCAGAGGAGCATCAGAGGAGCATCAGAGGAGCCTCAGAGGAGCATCAGAGGAGCATCAGAGGAGCATCAGAGGAGCATCAGAGGAGGATCAGAGGAGCATCAGAGGAGCATCAGAGGAGCATCAGAGGAGCATCAGAGGAGCATCAGAGGAGAATCAGATCAGCATCAGAGGAGCAGCAGAGGAGCATCAGAGGAGCATCACAGGAGCATCAGAGGAGCATCAGAGGAGCATCACAGGAGCATCAGAGGAGCATCAGAGGAGCATCAGAGGAGCATCAGAGGAGCAGCAGAGGAGCATCAGAGGAGCATCACAGGAGCATCAGAGGAGCATCAGAGGAGCATCAGAGGAGCATCAGAGGTGGATCAGAGGAGCATCAGAGGAGCATCAGAGG
The DNA here is from genome assembly GCF_036971445.1 of Narcine bancroftii. NCBI lineage: Eukaryota > Metazoa > Chordata > Chondrichthyes > Torpediniformes > Narcinidae > Narcine > Narcine bancroftii. The sequence goes on along the minus strand of NC_091474.1, from coordinate 111,934,844 downwards.
AGCATCAGAGGAGGATCAGAGGAGCATCAGAGGAGCATCAGAGGAGCATCAGAGGAGCATCAGAGGAGCATCAGAGGAGAATCAGATCAGCATCAGAGGAGCAGCAGAGGAGCATCAGAGGAGCATCACAGGAGCATCAGAGGAGCATCAGAGGAGCATCACAGGAGCATCAGAGGAGCCTCAGAGGAGCATCAGAGGAGCATCAGAGGAGCATCAGAGGAGGATCAGAGGAGCATCAGAGGAGCATCAGAGGAGCAGGAGCAGGAGCAGGTGCAGGAGCAGGAGCAGGAGCATCAGAGGTCATCAGAGGAGCATCAGAGGAGCAGGAGCAGGAGCAGGAGCATCAGAGGAGCATTAGAGGAGCATCAGAGGAGCGTCAGAGGAGCATCAGAGGAGCATCAGAGGAGCATCAGAGGAGCATCAGAGGTGCATCAGAGGAGCATCAGAGGAGCCTCAGAGGAGCATCAGAGGAGCATCTGAGGAGCATCATTGGAGCATCAGAGGAGCATCAGAGGAGCATCAGAGGAGCAACAGAGGAGCATCAGAGGAGCATCAGAGGAGCATCAGAGGAGCATCAGAGGAGCATCAGAGGTGCATCAGAGGAGCATCTGAGGAGCATCAGAGGAGCATCAGAGGAGCATCAGAGGAGCATCAGAGGAGCATCAGAGGAGCATCAGAGGAGCCTCAGAGGAGCATCAGAGGAGTATCAGAGGAGCATCAGAGGAGCATCAGAGGAGCATCAGAGGAGCATCAGAGGTGCATCAGAGGAGCATCTGAGGAGCATCAGAGGAGCATCATAGGAGCATCAGAGGAGCATCAGAGGTGCATCAGAGGAGCATCTGAGAAGCATCAGTGGAGCATCAGAGGAGCATCAGAGGAGCTTCAGAGGTGCATCAGAGGAGCATCGAGCAGGAGCAGGAGCATCAGAGGTGCAGGAGCAGGAGGCGGAGCAGGAGCCGGAGCAGGAGCCGGAGCAGGAGCAGGTGCAGGAGCAGGAGCAGGAGCAGGAGCAGGGGCAGGAGCATGAGCAGGAGCAGGAGCAGGAGCAGGAGCAGGAGCAGGAGCAGGAGCAGGAGCAGGAGCAGGAGCAGGAGCAGGAGCAGGAGCAGGAGCAGGAGCATCAAAGGAGCATCAGAGGAGCATCAGAGGAACATCAGAGGAGCATCAGAGGAGCATCAGAGGAGCATCAGAGGAGCATCAGAGGAGATTCAGAGGAGCATCAGAGGAGCATCAGAGGAGCATCAGTGGAGCATCAGAGGAGGATCAGAGGAGCATCAGCGGAGCATCAGAGGAGAATCAGAGGAGCATCAGAGGAGCATCACAGAGGCATCAGAGGAGCATCAGAGGAGCATCAGAGGAGCATCAGAGGAGCATCTAAGGAGCATCAGAGGAGTATCAGAGGAGCATCAGAGGAGCATCAGAGGTGCATCAGAGGAGCATCAGAGGTGCAGGAGCAGGAGCAGCAGCAGGAGCAGGAACAGGAGCAGGAGCAGGAGCAGGAGCAGGAGCAGGAGCAGGAGCAGGAGCAGGAGCAGGAGCAGGAGCATCAGAGGAGCATCAGAGGAGCATCAGAGGAGCATCAGAGGAGCATCAGAGGAGCATCAGAGGAGCATCAGAGGAGGGTCAGAGGAGCATCAGAGGAGCATCAGAGGAGCATCAGAGGAGCATCAGAGGAGCATCAGAGGAGCATCAGAGGAGCATCAGAGGAGCATCATAGGAGCATCAGAGGAGCATCAGAGGAGCATCAGAGGAGTATCAGAGGAGCATCAGAGGAGGATCAGAGGAGCATCAGAGGAGCATCAGAGGAGCCTAAGAGGAGCATCAGAGGAGCATCAGAGGAGCATCAGAGGAGCATCAGAGGAACATCAGAGGAACAGCAGAGCAGCATCACAGGAGCATCAGAGGAGCATCACAGGAGCATCAGAGGAGCATCAGAGGAGCATCAGAGGAGCATCAGAAGAGAATCAGAGGAGCCTCAGAGGTGCCTCAGAGGAGCATCAGAGGAGCATCAGAGGAGCATCAGAGGAGCATCAGAGGAGCATCAGAGGAGCATCAGAGGAGCACCAGAGGAGGATCAGAGGAGCATCAGAGGAGCATCAGAGGAGCATCAGAGGAGGATCACAGGAGCATCAGAGGAGCATCACAGGAGCATCAGAGGAGCATCAGCGGAGCATCAGAGGAGCATCAGAGGAGCATCAGAGGAGCATCAGAGGAGCATCAGAGGAGCATCAGAGGAGCATCAGAGGAGCATCAGAGGAGCATCAGAGGAGCATCAGAGGAGCAGCAGAGGAGGATCAGAGGAGCATCAGAGGAGCATCAGAGGAGCATCAGAGGAGCATCAGAGGAGCATCAGAGGAGCATCAGAGGAGCATCAGAGGAGCATCAGAGGAGCATCAGAGGAGGATCAGAGGAGCATAAGAGGAGCATCAGAGGAGCATCAGAGAAGCATCAGAGGAGAATCAGAGGAGCATCAGATGAGCATCAGAGGAGCAGCAGAGGAGCATCAGAGGAGCATCACAGGAGCATCAGAGGAGCATCAGAGGAGCATCAGAGGAGCATCAGAGGTGGATCAGAGGAGCATCAGAGGAGCATCAGAGGAGCATCAGAGGAGCATCAGAGGAGAATCAGAGGAGCATCAGATGAGCATCAGAGGAGCAGCAGAGGAGCATCAGAGGAGCATCACAGGAGCATCAGAGGAGCATCAGAGGAGTATCAGAGGAGCATCAGAGGAGCATCAGAGGAGCATCAGAGGAGCATCAGAGGAGCATCAGAGGAGCCTCAGAGGAGCATCAGAGGAGCATTAGAGGAGCATCAGAGGAGCATCAGAGGAGGATCAGAGGAGCATCAGAGGAGCATCAGAGGAGCATCAGAGGAGCATCAGAGGAGCATCAGAGGAGAATCAGATCAGCATCAGAGGAGCAGCAGAGGAGCATCAGAGGAGCATCACAGGAGCATCAGAGGAGCATCAGAGGAGCATCAGAGGAGCATCACAGGAGCATCAGAGGAGCATCAGAGAAGCATCAGAGGAGCATCAGAGGAGCATCAGAGGAGCATCAGAGGAGCATCAGAGGAGCATCAGAGGAGCATCAGAGGAGCATCAGAGGAGCATTACAGGAGCATCACAGGAGCATCAGAGGAGCATCAGTGGAGCATCAGAGGAGGATAAGAGGATCATCAGAGGAGCATCAGAGGAGCAACAGAGGAGCATCAGCGGAGCATCAGAGGAGAATCAGAGGAGCATCAGAGGAGCATTACAGAGGCATCAGAGGAGCATCAGAGGAGCATCAGAGGAGCATCAGAGGAGCATCTAAGGAGCATCAGAGGAGTATCAGAGGAGCATCAGAGGAGCATCAGAGGTGCATCAGAGGAGCATCAGAGGTGCAGGAGCAGGAGCAGCAGCAGGAGCAGGAACAGGAGCAGGAGCAGGAGCAGGAGCAGGAGCAGGAGCAGGAGCAGGAGCAGGAGCAGGAGCAGGAGCAGGGGCAGGAGCATGAGCAGGAGCAGGAGCAGGAGCAGGAGCAGGAGCAGGAGCAGGAGCAGGAGCAGGAGCAGGAGCAGGAGCAGGAGCAGGAGCAGGAGCAGGAGCAGGAGCATCAAAGGAGCATCAGAGGAGCATCAGAGGAACATCAGAGGAGCATCAGAGGAGCATCAGAGGAGCATCAGAGGAGCATCAGAGGAGCATCAGAGGAGCATCAGAGGAGCATCAGAGGAGAATCAGAGGAGCATTACAGGAGCATCACAGTAGCATCAGAGGAGCATCAGTGGAGCATCAGAGGAGGATCAGAGGAGCATCAGAGGAGCATCTAAGGAGCATCAGAGGAGTATCAGAGGAGCATCAGAGGAGCATCAGAGGTGCATCATAGGAGCATCAGAGGTGCAGGAGCAGGAGCAGCAGCAGGAGCAGGAACAGGAGCAGGAGAAGGAGCAGGAGCAGGAGCAGGAGCAGGAGCAGGTGCAGGAGCAGGAGCAGGAGCAGGAGCAGGAGCAGGAGCATCAGAGGAGCATCAGAGGAGCATCAGAGGAGCATCAGAGGAGCATCAGAGGAGCATCAGAGGAGCATCAGAGGAGGATCAGAGGAGCATCAGAGGAGCATCAGAGGAGCATCAGAGGAGCATCAGAGGAGCATCAGAGGAGCATCAGAGGAGCATCAGAGGAGCATCAAAGGAGCATCATAGGAGCATCAGAGGAGCATCAGAGGAGCATCAGAGGAGTATCAGAGGAGCATCAGAGGAGGATCAGAGCAGCATCAGAGGAGCATCAGAGGAGCCTCAGAGGAGCATCAGAGGAGCATCAGAGGAGCATCAGAGGAGCATCAGAGGAACATCAGAGGAACAGCAGAGGAGCATCACAGGAGCATCAGAGGAGCATCACAGGAGCATCAGAGGAGCATCAGAGGAGCATCAGAGGAGCATCAGAAGAGAATCAGAGGAGCCTCAGAGGTGCCTCAGAGGAGCATCAGAGGAGCATCAGAGGAGCATCAGAGGAGCATCAGAGGAGCATCAGAGGAGCATCAGAGGAGCATCAGAGGAGGATCAGAGGAGCATCAGAGGAGCATCAGAGGAGGATCAGAGGAGCATCAGAGGAGCATCAGAGGAGCATCAGAGGAGGATCACAGGAGCATCAGAGGAGCATCACAGGAGCATCAGAGGAGCATCAGAGGAGCATCAGAGGAGCATCAGAGGAGCATCAGAGGAGCATCAGAGGAGCATCAGAGGAGCATCAGAGGAGCAGCAGAGGAGGATCACAGGAGCATAAGAGGAGCATCACAGGAGCATCAGAGGAGCATCAGAGGAGCCTCAGAGGAGCATCAGAGGAGCATCAGAGGAGCATCAGAGGAGCATCAGAGGAGCAGCAGAGGAGCATCAGAGGAGCATCAGAGGAGCATCAGAGGAGCATCAGAGGAGCATCAGAGGAGGATCACAGGAGCATCAGAGGAGCATCACAGGAGCATCAGAGGAGCATCAGAGGAGCCTCAGAGGAGCATCAGAGGAGCATCAGAGGAGCATCAGAGGAGCAGCAGAGGAGGATCAGAGGAGCATCAGAGGAGCATCAGAGGAGCATCAGAGGAGCATCAGAGGAGCATCAGAGGAGTATCAGAGGAGCATCAGAGGAGGATCAGAGGAGCATCAGAGGAGCATCAGAGGAGCCTCAGAGGAGCATCAGAGGAGCATCAGAGGAGCATCAGAGGAGGATCAGAGGAGCATCAGAGGAGCATCAGAGGAGCCTCAGAGGAGCATCAGAGGAGCATCAGAGGAGCATCAGAGGAGCATCAGAGGAACATCAGAGGAACAGCAGAGGAGCATCACAGGAGCATCAGAGGAGCATCACAGGAGCATCAGAGGGGCATCAGAGGAGCATCAGAGGAGCATCAGAAGAGAATCAGAGGAGCCTCAGAGGTGCCTCAGAGGAGCATCAGAGGAGCATCAGAGGAGCATCAGAGGAGCATCAGAGGAGCATCAGAGGAGCATCAGAGGAGCATCAGAAGAGAATCAGAGGAGCCTCAGAGGTGCCTCAGAGGAGGATCACAGGAGCATCAGAGGAGCATCACAGGAGCATCAGAGGAGCATCAGAGGAGCATCAGAGGAGCATCAGAGGAGCATCAGAGGAGCATCAGAGGAGCATAAGAGGAGCAGCAGAGGAGGATCACAGGAGCATCAGAGGAGCATCACAGGAGCATCAGAGGAGCATCAGAGGAGCCTCAGAGGAGCATCAGAGGAGCATCAGAGGAGCATCAGAGGAGCATCAGAGGAGCAGCAGAGGAGCATCAGAGGAGCATCAGAGGAGCATCAGAGGAGCATCAGAGGAGCATCAGAGGAGGATCACAGGAGCATCAGAGGAGCATCACAGGAGAATCAGAGGAGCATCAGAGGAGCCTCAGAGGAGCATCAGAGGAGCATCAGAGGAGCATCAGAGGAGCATCAGAGGAGCAGCAGAGGAGGATCAGAGGAGCATCAGAGGAGCATCAGAGGAGCATCAGAGGAGCATCAGAGGAGCATCAGAGGAGCATCAGAGGAGCATCAGAGGAGCAACAGAGTAGCATCAGAGGAGCATCAGAGGAGGATCAGAGGAGCATAAGAGGAGCATCAGAGGAGCATCAGAGGAGCATCAGAGGAGAATCAGAGGAGCATCAGATGAGCATCAGAGGAGCAGCAGAGGAGCATCAGAGGAGCATCACAGGAGCATCAGAGGAGCATCAGAGGAGCATCAGAGGAGCATCAGAGGTGGATCAGAGGAGCATCAGAGGAGCATCAGAGGAGCATCAGAGGAGCATCAGAGGAGAATCAGAGGAGCATCAGATGAGCATCAGAGGAGCAGCAGAGGAGCATCAGAGGAGCATCACAGGAGCATCAGAGGAGCATCAGAGGAGTATCAGAGGAGCATCAGAGGAGCATCAGAGGAGCATCAGAGGAGCATCAGAGGAGCATCAGAGGAGCCTCAGAGGAGCATCAGAGGAGCATCAGAGGAGCATCAGAGGAGCATCAGAGGAGGATCAGAGGAGCATCAGAGGAGCATCAGAGGAGCATCAGAGGAGCATCAGAGGAGAATCAGATCAGCATCAGAGGAGCAGCAGAGGAGCATCAGAGGAGCATCACAGGAGCATCAGAGGAGCATCAGAGGAGCATCAGAGGAGCATCACAGGAGCATCAGAGGAGCATCAGAGGAGCATCAGAGGAGGATCAGAGGAGCATCAGAGGAGCATCAGAGGAGCATCAGAGGAGGATCACAGGAGCATCAGAGGAGCATCACAGGAGCATCAGAGGAGCATCAGAGGAGCATCAGAGGAGCATCAGAGGAGCATCAGAGGAGCATCAGAGGAGCATCAGAGGAGCCTCAGAGGAGCATCAGAGGAGCATCAGAGGAGCATCAGAGGAGCATCAGAGGAGCAGCAGAGGAGGATCAGAGGAGCATCAGAGGAGCATCAGAGGAGCATCAGAGGAGCATCAGAGGAGCATCAGAGGAGCATCAGAGGAGCAACAGAGTAGCATCAGAGGAGCATCAGAGGAGGATCAGAGGAGCATAAGAGGAGCATCAGAGGAGCATCAGAGGAGCATCAGAGGAGCATCAGAGGAGAATCAGAGGAGCATCAGAGGAGCATCAGAGGAGCAGCAGAGGAGCATCAGAGGAGCATCACAGGAGCATCAGAGGAGCATCAGAGGAGCATCAGAGGAGCATCAGAGGTGGATCAGAGGAGCAGCAGAGGAGGATCAGAGGAGCATCAGAGGAGCATCAGAGGAGCATCAGAGGAGCATCAGAGGAGCATCAGAGGAGCATCAGAGGAGCAACAGAGTAGCATCAGAGGAGCATCAGAGGAGGATCAGAGGAGCATAAGAGGAGCATAAGAGGAGCATCAGAGGAGCATCAGAGGAGCATCAGAGGAGAATCAGAGGAGCATCAGATGAGCATCAGAGGAGCAGCAGAGGAGAATCAGAGGAGCATCACAGGAGCATCAGAGGAGCATCAGAGGAGCATCAGAGGAGCATCAGAGGTGGATCAGAGGAGCATCAGAGGAGCATCAGAGGAGCATCAGAGGAGCATCAGAGGAGAATCAGAGGAGCATCAGATGAGCATCAGAGGAGCAGCAAAGGAGCATCAGAGGAGCATCACAGGAGCATCAGAGGAGCATCAGAGGAGTATCAGAGGAGCATCAGAGGAGCATCAGAGGAGCATCAGAGGAGCATCAGAGGAGCATCAGAGGAGCCTCAGAGGAGCATCAGAGGAGCATCAGAGGAGCATCAGAGGAGCATCAGAGGAGGATCACAGGAGCATCAGAGGAGCATCACAGGAGCATCAGAGGAGCATCAGAGGAGCATCAGAGGAGCATCAGAGGAGCATCAGAGGAGCATCAGAGGAGCATCAGAGGAGCCTCAAAGGAGCATCAGAGGAGCATCAGAGGAGCATCAGAGGAGCATCAGAGGAGCAGCAGAGGAGGATCAGAGGAGCATCAGAGGAGCATCAGAGGAGCATCAGAGGAGCATCAGAGGAGCATCAGAGGAGCATCAGAGGAGCAACAGAGTAGCATCAGAGGAGCATCAGAGGAGGATCAGAGGAGCATAAGAGGAGCATCAGAGGAGCATCAGAGGAGCATCAGAGGAGAATCAGAGGAGCATCAGATGAGCATCAGAGGAGCAGCAGAGGAGCATCAGAGGAGCATCACAGGAGCATCAGAGGAGCATCAGAGGAGCATCAGAGGAGCATCAGAGGTAGATCAGAGGAGCATCAGAGGAGCATCAGAGGAGCATCAGAGGAGCATCAGAGGAGAATCAGAGGAGCATCAGATGAGCATCAGAGGAGCAGCAGAGGAGCATCAGAGGAGCATCACAGGAGCATCAGAGGAGCATCAGAGGAGTATCAGAGGAGCATCAGAGGAGCATCAGAGGAGCATCAGAGGAGCATCAGAGGAGGATCACAGGAGCATCAGAGGAGCATCAGAGGAGCATCAGAGGAGCATCAGAGGAGCATCAGAGGAGCATCAGAGGAGCATCAGAGGAGCATCAGAAGAGAATCAGAGGAGCCTCAGAGATGCCTCAGAGGAGGATCACAGGAGCATCAGAGGAGCATCACAGGAGCATCAGAGGAGCATCAGAGGAGCATCAGAGGAGCATCAGAGGAGCATCAGAGGAGCATCAGAGGAGCAGCAGAGGAGGATCACAGGAGCATCAGAGGAGCATCACAGGAGCATCAGAGGAGCATCAGAGGAGCCTCAGAGGAGCATCAGAGGAGCATCAGAGGAGCATCAGAGGAGCATCAGAGGAGCAGCAGAGGAGCATCAGAGGAGCATCAGAGGAGCATCAGAGGAGCATCAGAGGAGCATCAGAGGAGGATCACAGGAGCATCAGAGGAGCATCACAGGAGCATCAGAGGAGCATCAGAGGAGCCTCAGAGGAGCATCAGAGGAGCATCAGAGGAGCATCAGAGGAGCATCAGAGGAGCAGCAGAGGAGGATCAGAGGAGCATCAGAGGAGCATCAGAGGAGCATCAGAGGAGCATCAGAGGAGCATCAGAGGAGCATCAGAGGAGCATCAGAGGAGCAACAGAGTAGCATCAGAGGAGCATCAGAGGAGGATCAGAGGAGCATAAGAGGAGCATCAGAGGAGCATCAGAGGAGCATCAGAGGAGAATCAGAGGAGCATCAGATGAGCATCAGAGGAGCAGCAGAGGAGCATCAGAGGAGCATCACAGGAGCATCAGAGGAGCATCAGAGGAGCATCAGAGGAGCATCAGAGGTGGATCAGAGGAGCATCAGAGGAGCATCAGAGGAGCATCAGAGGAGCATCAGAGGAGAATCAGAGGAGCATCAGATGAGCATCAGAGGAGCAGCAGAGGAGCATCAGAGGAGCATCACAGGAGCATCAGAGGAGCATCAGAGGAGTATCAGAGGAGCATCAGAGGAGCATCAGAGGAGCATCAGAGGAGCATCAGAGGAGCATCAGAGGAGCATCAGAGGAGCATCAGAGGAGCATCAGAGGAGGATCAGAGGAGCATCAGAGGAGCATCAGAGGAGCATCAGAGGAGCATCAGAGGAGAATCAGATCAGCATCAGAGGAGCAGCAGAGGAGCATCAGAGGAGCATCACAGGAGCATCAGAGGAGCATCAGAGGAGCATCAGAGGAGCATCACAGGAGCATCAGAGGAGCATCAGAGGAGCATCAGAGGAGGATCAGAGGAGCATCAGAGGAGCATCAGAGGAGCATCAGAGGAGGATCACAGGAGCATCAGAGGAGCATCACAGGAGCATCAGAGGAGCATCAGAGGAGCATCAGAGGAGCATCAGAGGAGCATCAGAGGAGCATCAGAGGAGCATCAGAGGAGCCTCAGAGGGGCATCAGAGGAGCATCAGAGGAGCATCAGAGGAGCATCAGAGGAGCAGCAGAGGAGGATCAGAGGAGCATCAGAGGAGCATCAGAGGAGCATCAGAGGAGCATCAGAGGAGCATCAGAGGAGCATCAGAGGAGCATCAGAGGAGCAACAGAGTAGCATCAGAGGAGCATCAGAGGAGGATCAGAGGAGCATAAGAGGAGCATCAGAGGAGCATCAGAGGAGCATCAGAGGAGCATCAGAGGAGAATCAGAGGAGCATCAGAGGAGCATCAGAGGAGCAGCAGAGGAGCATCAGAGGAGCATCACAGGAGCATCAGAGGAGCATCAGAGGAGCATCAGAGGAGCATCAGAGGTGGATCAGAGGAGCAGCAGAGGAGGATCAGAGGAGCATCAGAGGAGCATCAGAGGAGCATCAGAGGAGCATCAGAGGAGCATCAGAGGAGCATCAGAGGAGCAACAGAGTAGCATCAGAGGAGCATCAGAGGAGGATCAGAGGAGCATAAGAGGAGCATAAGAGATGCATCAGAGGAGCATCAGAGGAGCATCAGAGGAGAATCAGAGGAGCATCAGATGAGCATCAGAGGAGCAGCAGAGGAGCATCAGAGGAGCATCACAGGAGCATCAGAGGAGCATCAGAGGAGCATCAGAGGAGCATCAGAGGTGGATCAGAGGAGCATCAGAGGAGCATCAGAGGAGCATCAGAGGAGCATCAGAGGAGAATCAGAGGAGCATCAGATGAGCATCAGAGGAGCAGCAGAGGAGCATCAGAGGAGCATCACAGGAGCATCAGAGGAGCATCAGAGGAGTATCAGAGGAGCATCAGAGGAGCATCAGAGGAGCATCAGAGGAGCATCAGAGGAGCATCAGAGGAGCCTCAGAGGAGCATCAGAGGAGCATCAGAGGAGCATCAGAGGAGCATCAGAGGAGGATCACAGGAGCATCAGAGGAGCATCACAGGAGCATCAGAGGAGCATCAGAGGAGCATCAGAGGAGCATCAGAGGAGCATCAGAGGAGCATCAGAGGAGCCTCAGAGGAGCATCAGAGGAGCATCAGAGGAGCATCAGAGGAGCATCAGAGGAGCAGCAGAGGAGGATCAGAGGAGCATCAGAGGAGCATCAGAGGAGCATCAGAGGAGCATCAGAGGAGCATCAGAGGAGCATCAGAGGAGCATCAGAGGAGCAACAGAGTAGCATCAGAGGAGCATCAGAGGAGGATCAGAGGAGCATAAGAGGAGCATCAGAGGAGCATCAGAGGAGCATCAGAGGAGCATCACAGGAGCATCAGAGGAGCATCAGAGGAGCATCAGAGGAGCATCAGAGGTGGATCAGAGGAGCATCAGAGGAGCATCAGAGGAGCATCAGAGGAGCATCAGAGGAGAATCAGAGGAGCATCAGATGAGCATCAGAGGAGCAGCAGTGGAGCATCAGAGGAGCATCACAGGAGCATCAGAGGAACATCAGAGGAGTATCAGAGGAGCATCAGAGGAGCATCAGAGGAGCATCAGAGGAGCATGAGAGGAGCATCAGAGGAGCCTCGGAGGAGCATCAGAGGAGCATCAGAGGAGCATCAGAGGAGCATCAGAGGAGGATCAGAGGAGCATCAGAGGAGCATCAGAGGAGCATCAGAGGAGCATCACAGGAGCATCAGAGGAGAATCAGATCAGCATCAGAGGAGCAGCAGAGGAGCATCAGAGGAGCATCACAGGAGCATCAGAGGAGCATCAGAGGAGCATCAGAGGAGCATCACAGGAACATCAGAGGAGCATCAGAGGAGCATCAGAGGAGCATCAGAGGAGCATCAGAGGAGCATAAGAGGAGCCTCAGAGGAGCATCAGAGGAGCATCAGAGGAGCATCAGAGGATGATCAGAGGAGCATCAGAGGAGCATCAGAGGAGCAGGAGCAGGAGCAGGAGCAGGAGCAGGAGCAGGAGCATCAGAGGTCATCAGAGGAGCATCAGAGGAGCAGGAGCAGGAGCAGGAGCATCAGAGGAGCATCAGAGGAGCGTCAGAGGAGCATCAGAGGAGCATCAGAGGAGCATCAGAGGAGCATCAGTGGAGCATCAGAGGAGCATCAGTGGAGCATCAGAGGAGGATCAGAGGAGCATCAGAGGAGCATCAGAGGAGCATCAGAGGACCATCAGAGGAGCATCAGAGGAGCATCAGAGGAGCATCAGAGGACCATCAGAGGAGCAGGAGCAGGAGCAGGAGCAGGAGTAGGAGCAGGAGCAGGAGCAGGAGCAGGAGCATCAGAGGAGCATCAGAGGAGCATCAGAGGAGCATCAGAGGAGCATCAGTGGAGCATCAGAGGAGGATCAGAGGAGCATCAGAGGAGCATCAGAGGAGCATTAGAGGAGCATCAGAGGAGCATCAGAGGAGCATCAGAGGAGCATCAGAGGAACATCAGAGGAGGATCAGAGGAGCATCAGAGGAGCATCAGAGGAGCATCAGAGGAGCATCAGAGGAGCATCAGAGGAGCATCAGAGGAGCATCAGAGGAGGATCAGAGGAGCATCAGAGGAGCATCAGAGGAGCATCAGAGGAGCATCAGAGGAGCATCAGAGGAGCATCTGAGGAGCATCAGAGGAGTATCAGAGGAGCATCAGAGGAGCATCTGAGGAGCATCAGAGGAGTATCAGAGGAGCATCAGAGGAGCATCAGAGGTGCATCAGAGGAGCATCAGAGGTGCATCAGAGGAGCATCAGAGGAGCATCAGAGGAGCATCAGAGGAGCATCAGAGGAGCATCTGAGGAGCATCAGAGGAGTATCAGAGGAGCATCAGAGCAGCATCAGAGGAGCATCAGAGGAGCATCTGAGGAGCATCAGAGGAGTATCAGAGGAGAATCAGAGGAGCATCAGAGGTGCATCAGAGGAGCATCAGAGGTGCAGGAGCAGGAGCAGGAGCTGGAACAGGAGCAGGAGCAGGAGCAGGAGCAGGAGCAGGAGCAGGAGCAGGAGCAGGAGCAGGAGCAGGAGCAGGAGCAGGAGCAGGAGCAGGAGCAGGAGCAGGAGCAGGAGCAGGAGCAGGAGCAGGAGCAGGAGCAGGAGCAGGAGCAGGAGCAGGAGCAGGAGCATCAGAGGAGCATCAGAGGAGCATCAGAGGAGCATCAGAGGAGCATCAGAGGAGCATCAGAGGAGCATCAGAGGAGCATTACAGGAGCAAAACAGGAGCATCAGAGGAGCATCAGAGGAGGATCAGAGGAGCATCTAAGGAGCATCAGAGGAGTATCAGAGGAGCATCAGAGGAGCATCAGAGGTGCATCAGAGGAGCATCAGAGGTGCAGGAGCAGGAGCAGCAGCAGGAGCAGGAACAGGAGCAGGAGCAGGAGCAGGAGCAGGAGCAGGAGCAGGAGCAGGAGCAGGAGCAGGAGCAGGAGCAGGGGCAGGAGCATGAGCAGGAGCAGGAGCAGGAGCAGGAGCAGGAGCAGGAGCAGGAGCAGGAGCAGGAGCAGGAGCAGGAGCAGGAGCAGGAGCAGGAGCAGGAGCAGGAGCATCAAAGGAGCATCAGATGAGCATCAGAGGAGCAGCAGAGGAGCATCAGAGGAGCATCACAGGAGCATCAGAGGAGCATCAGAGGAGCATCAGAGGAGCATCAGAGGAGCATCAGAGGAGCATCAGAGGTGCATCAGAGGAGCATCAGAGGAGCATCAGAGGAGCATCAGAGGAGGATCAGAGGAGCATCAGAGGAGGATCACAGGAGCATCAGAGGAGCATCACAGGAGCATCAGAGGAGCATCAGAGGAGCATCAGAGGAGCATCAGAGGAGCATCAGAGGAGCATCAGAGGAGCATCAGAGGAGCCTCAGAGGAGCATCAGAGGAGCATCAGAGGAGCATCAGAGGAGCATCAGAGGAGCAGCAGAGGAGGATCAGAGGAGCATCAGAGGAGCATCAGAGGAGCATCAGAGGAGCATCAGAGGAGCATCAGAGGAGCATCAGAGGAGCAACAGAGGAGGATCAGAGGAGCATAAGAGGAGCATCAGAGGAGCATCAGAGGAGCATCAGAGGAGAATCAGAGGAGCATCAGATGAGCATCAGAGGAGCAGCAGAGGAGCATCAGAGGAGCATCACAGGAGCATCAGAGGAGCATCAGAGGAGCATCAGAGGAGCATCACAGGAGCATCAGAGGAGCATCAGAGTAGCATCAGAGGAGCATCAGAGGTGGATCAGAGGAGCATCAGAGGAGCATCAGAGGAGCATCAGAGGAGCATCAGAGGAGAATCAGAGGAGCATCAGATGAGCATCAGAGGAGCAGCAGAGGAGCATCAGAGGAGTATCAGAGGAGCATCACAGGAGCATCAGAGGAGCATCAGAGGAGTATCAGAGGAGCATCAGAGGAGCATCACAGGAGCATCAGAGGAGCATCAGAGGAGCATCAGAGGAGCATCAGAGGTGGATCAGAGGAGCATCAGAGGAGCATCAGAGGAGCATCAGAGGAGCATCAGAGGAGCATCAGATGAGCATCAGAGGAGCAGCAGAGGAGCATCAGAGGAGCATCACAGGAGCATCAGAGGAGCATCAGAGGAGTATCAGAGGAGCATCAGAGGAGCATCACAGGAGCATCAGAGGAGCATCAGAGGAGCATCAGAGGAGCCTCAGAGGAGCATCAGAGGAGCATCAGAGGAGCATCAGAGGAGCATCAGAGGAGGATCAGAGGAGCATCAGAGGAGCATCAGAGGAGCATCAGAGGAGCATCAGAGGAGCATCAGAGGAGAATCAGATCAGCATCAGAGGAGCAGCAGAGGAGCATCAGAGGAGCATCACAGGAGCATCAGAGGAGCATCAGAGGAGCATCACAGGAGCATCAGAGGAGCATCAGAGGAGCATCAGAGGAGCATCAGAGGAGCAGCAGAGGAGCATCAGAGGAGCATCACAGGAGCATCAGAGGAGCATCAGAGGAGCATCAGAGGAGCATCAGAGGTGGATCAGAGGAGCATCAGAGGAGCATCAGAGGAGCATCAGAGGAGGATCAGAGGAGCATCAGAGGAGCATCAGAGGAGCATCATAGGAGGATCACAGGAGCATCAGAGGAGCATCACAGGAGCATCAGAGGAGCATCAGAGGAACATCAGAGGAGCAACAGAGGAGCATCAGAGGAGCATCAGAGGAGCATCAGAGGAGCCTCAGAGGAGCATCAGAGGAGCATCAGAGGAGCATCAGAGGAGCATCAGAGGGGCAGCAGAGAAGGATCAGAGGAGCATCAGAGGAGCATCAGAGGAGCATCAGAGGAGCATCAGAGGAGCATCAGAGGAGCATCAGAGGAACATCAGAGGAGCATCAGAGTAGCATCAGAGGAGCATCAGAGGAGCATCAGAGGAGCATCAGAGGAGCATCAGAGGAGGATCAGAGGAGCATAAGAGGAGCATCAGAGGAGCATCAGAGGAGCATCAGAGGAGAATCAGAGGAGCATCAGATGAGCATCAGAGGAGCAGCAGAGGAGCATCAGAGGAGCATCACAGGAGCATCAGAGGAGCATCAGAGGAGCATCAGAGGAGCATCAGAGGTGGATCAGAGGAGCATCAGAGGAGCATCAGAGGAGCATCAGAGGAGCATCAGAGGAGCATCAGATGAGCATCAGAGGAGCAGCAGAGGAGCATCAGAGGAGCATCACAGGAGCATCAGAGGAGCATCAGAGGAGTATCAGAGGAGCATCAGAGGAGCATCACAGGAGCATCAGAGGAGCATCAGAGGAGCATCAGAGGAGCCTCAGAGGAGCATCAGAGGAGCATCAGAGGAGCATCAGAGGAGCATCAGAGGAGGATCAGAGGAGCATCAGAGGAGCATCAGAGGAGCATCAGAGGAGCATCAGAGGAGCATCAGAGGAGAATCAGATCAGCATCAGAGGAGCAGCAGAGGAGCATCAGAGGAGCATCACAGGAGCATCAGAGGAGCATCAGAGGAGCATCACAGGAGCATCAGAGGAGCATCAGAGGAGCATCAGAGGAGCATCAGAGGAGCAGCAGAGGAGCATCAGAGGAGCATCACAGGAGCATCAGAGGAGCATCAGAGGAGCATCAGAGGAGCATCAGAGGTGGATCAGAGGAGCATCAGAGGAGCATCAGAGGAGCATCAGAGGAGGATCAGAGGAGCATCAGAGGAGCATCAGAGGAGCATCAGAGGAGCATCAGAGGAGCATCAGAGGAGAATCAGATCAGCATCAGAGGAGCAGCAGAGGAGCATCAGAGGAGCATCACAGGAGCATCAGAGGAGCATCAGAGGAGCATCACAGGAGCATCAGAGGAGCCTCAGAGGAGCATCAGAGGAGCATCAGAGGAGCATCAGAGGAGGATCAGAGGAGCATCAGAGGAGCATCAGAGGAGCAGGAGCAGGAGCAGGAGCAGGAGCAGGAGCAGGAGCATCAGAGGTCATCAGAGGAGCATCAGAGGAGCAGGAGCAGGAGCAGGAGCATCAGAGGAGCATCAGAGGAGCATCAGAGGAGCGTCAGAGGAGCATCAGAGGAGCATCAGAGGAGCATCAGAGGAGCATCAGAGGTGCATCAGAGGAGCATCAGAGGAGCCTCAGAGGAGCATCAGAGGAGCATCTGAGGAGCATCATTGGAGCATCAGAGGAGCATCAGAGGAGCAACAGAGGAGCATCAGAGGAGCATCAGAGGAGCATCAGAGGAGCATCAGAGGAGCATCAGAGGTGCATCAGAGGTGCATCAGAGGAGCATCAGAGGAGCATCAGAGGAGCATCAGAGGAGCATCAGAGGAGCATCAGAGGAGCATCAGAGGAGCCTCAGAGGAGCATCAGAGGAGTATCAGAGGAGCATCAGAGGAGCATCAGAGGAGCATCAGAGGAGCATCAGAGGTGCATCAGAGGAGCATCTGAGGAGCATCAGAGGAGCATCATAGGAGCATCAGAGGAGCATCAGAGGTGCATTAGAGGAGCATCTGAGAAGCATCAGTGGAGCATCAGAGGAGCATCAGAGGAGCTTCAGAGGTGCATCAGAGGAGCATCGAGCAGGAGCAGGAGCATCAGAGGTGCAGGAGCAGGAGGCGGAGCAGGAGCCGGAGCAGGAGCCGGAGCAGGAGCAGGTGCAGGAGCAGGAGCAGGAGCAGGAGCAGGGGCAGGAGCATGAGCAGGAGCAGGAGCAGGAGCAGGAGCAGGAGCAGGAGCAGGAGCAGGAGCAGGAGCAGGAGCAGGAGCAGGAGCAGGAGCAGGAGCAGGAGCATCAAAAGAGCATCAGAGGAGCATCAGAGGAACATCAGAGGAGCATCAGAGGAGCATCAGAGGAGCATCAGAGGAGCATCAGAGGAGATTCAGAGGAGCATCAGAGGAGCATCAGAGGAGCATCAGTGGAGCATCAGAGGAGGATCAGAGGAGCATCAGCGGAGCATCAGAGGAGAATCAGAGGAGCATCAGAGGAGCATCACAGAGGCATCAGAGGAGCATCAGAGGAGCATCAGAGGAGCATCAGAGGAGCATCTAAGGAGCATCAGAGGAGTATCAGAGGAGCATCAGAGGAGCATCAGAGGTGCATCAGAGGAGCATCAGAGGTGCAGGAGCAGGAGCAGCAGCAGGAGCAGGAACAGGAGCAGGAGCAGGAGCAGGAGCAGGAGCAGGAGCAGGAGCAGGAGCAGGAGCAGGAGCAGGAGCATCAGAGGAGCATCAGAGGAGCATCAGAGGAGCATCAGAGGAGCATCAGAGGAGCATCAGAGGAGCGTCAGAGGAGGGTCAGAGGAGCATCAGAGGAGCATCAGAGGAGCATCAGAGGAGCATCAGAGGAGCATCAGAGGAGCATCAGAGGAGCATCAGAGGAGCATCATAGGAGCATCAGAGGAGCATCAGAGGAGCATCAGAGGAGTATCAGAGGAGCATCAGAGGAGGATCAGAGGAGCATCAGAGGAGCATCAGAGGAGCCTAAGAGGAGCATCAGAGGAGCATCAGAGGAGCATCAGAGGAGCATCAGAGG
Organism: Narcine bancroftii; assembly: GCF_036971445.1. Taxonomy (NCBI): domain Eukaryota; kingdom Metazoa; phylum Chordata; class Chondrichthyes; order Torpediniformes; family Narcinidae; genus Narcine; species Narcine bancroftii. The sequence goes on along the minus strand of NC_091474.1, from coordinate 111,917,117 downwards.
AACATCAGAGGAACAGCAGAGCAGCATCACAGGAGCATCAGAGGAGCATCACAGGAGCATCAGAGGAGCATCAGAGGAGCATCAGAGGAGCATCAGAAGAGAATCAGAGGAGCCTCAGAGGTGCCTCAGAGGAGCATCAGAGGAGCATCAGAGGAGCATCAGAGGAGCATCAGAGGAGCATCAGAGGAGCACCAGAGGAGGATCAGAGGAGCATCAGAGGAGCATCAGAGGAGCATCAGAGGAGGATCACAGGAGCATCAGAGGAGCATCACAGGAGCATCAGAGGAGCATCAGCGGAGCATCAGAGGAGCATCAGAGGAGCATCAGAGGAGCATCAGAGGAGCATCAGAGGAGCATCAGAGGAGCATCAGAGGAGCATCAGAGGAGCATCAGAGGAGCATCAGAGGAGCAGCAGAGGAGGATCAGAGGAGCATCAGAGGAGCATCAGAGGAGCATCAGAGGAGCATCAGAGGAGCATCAGAGGAGCATCAGAGGAGCATCAGAGGAGCATCAGAGGAGCATCAGAGGAGGATCAGAGGAGCATAAGAGGAGCATCAGAGGAGCATCAGAGAAGCATCAGAGGAGAATCAGAGGAGCATCAGATGAGCATCAGAGGAGCAGCAGAGGAGCATCAGAGGAGCATCACAGGAGCATCAGAGGAGCATCAGAGGAGCATCAGAGGAGCATCAGAGGTGGATCAGAGGAGCATCAGAGGAGCATCAGAGGAGCATCAGAGGAGCATCAGAGGAGAATCAGAGGAGCATCAGATGAGCATCAGAGGAGCAGCAGAGGAGCATCAGAGGAGCATCACAGGAGCATCAGAGGAGCATTCGAGGAGTATCAGAGGAGCATCAGAGGAGCATCAGAGGAGCATCAGAGGAGCATCAGAGGAGCATCAGAGGAGCCTCAGAGGAGCATCAGAGGAGCATTAGAGGAGCATCAGAGGAGCATCAGAGGAGGATCAGAGGAGCATCAGAGGAGCATCAGAGGAGCATCAGAGGAGCATCAGAGGAGCATCAGAGGAGAATCAGATCAGCATCAGAGGAGCAGCAGAGGAGCATCAGAGGAGCATCACAGGAGCATCAGAGGAGCATCAGAGGAGCAACAGAGGAGCATCATTGGAGCATCAGAGGAGCATCAGAGGAGCAACAGAGGAGCATCAGAGGAGCATCAGAGGAGCATCAGAGGAGCATCAGAGGAGCATCAGAGGTGCATCAGAGGTGCATCAGAGGAGCATCAGAGGAGCATCAGAGGAGCATCAGAGGAGCATCAGAGGAGCATCAGAGGAGCATCAGAGGAGCCTCAGAGGAGCATCAGAGGAGTATCAGAGGAGCATCAGAGGAGCATCAGAGGAGCATCAGAGGAGCATCAGAGGTGCATCAGAGGAGCATCTGAGGAGCATCAGAGGAGCATCATAGGAGCATCAGAGGAGCATCAGAGGTGCATTAGAGGAGCATCTGAGAAGCATCAGTGGAGCATCAGAGGAGCATCAGAGGAGCTTCAGAGGTGCATCAGAGGAGCATCGAGCAGGAGCAGGAGCATCAGAGGTGCAGGAGCAGGAGGCGGAGCAGGAGCCGGAGCAGGAGCCGGAGCAGGAGCAGGTGCAGGAGCAGGAGCAGGAGCAGGAGCAGGGGCAGGAGCATGAGCAGGAGCAGGAGCAGGAGCAGGAGCAGGAGCAGGAGCAGGAGCAGGAGCAGGAGCAGGAGCAGGAGCAGGAGCAGGAGCAGGAGCAGGAGCATCAAAAGAGCATCAGAGGAGCATCAGAGGAACATCAGAGGAGCATCAGAGGAGCATCAGAGGAGCATCAGAGGAGCATCAGAGGAGATTCAGAGGAGCATCAGAGGAGCATCAGAGGAGCATCAGTGGAGCATCAGAGGAGGATCAGAGGAGCATCAGCGGAGCATCAGAGGAGAATCAGAGGAGCATCAGAGGAGCATCACAGAGGCATCAGAGGAGCATCAGAGGAGCATCAGAGGAGCATCAGAGGAGCATCTAAGGAGCATCAGAGGAGTATCAGAGGAGCATCAGAGGAGCATCAGAGGTGCATCAGAGGAGCATCAGAGGTGCAGGAGCAGGAGCAGCAGCAGGAGCAGGAACAGGAGCAGGAGCAGGAGCAGGAGCAGGAGCAGGAGCAGGAGCAGGAGCAGGAGCAGGAGCAGGAGCATCAGAGGAGCATCAGAGGAGCATCAGAGGAGCATCAGAGGAGCATCAGAGGAGCATCAGAGGAGCGTCAGAGGAGGGTCAGAGGAGCATCAGAGGAGCATCAGAGGAGCATCAGAGGAGCATCAGAGGAGCATCAGAGGAGCATCAGAGGAGCATCAGAGGAGCATCATAGGAGCATCAGAGGAGCATCAGAGGAGCATCAGAGGAGTATCAGAGGAGCATCAGAGGAGGATCAGAGGAGCATCAGAGGAGCATCAGAGGAGCCTAAGAGGAGCATCAGAGGAGCATCAGAGGAGCATCAGAGGAGCATCAGAGGAACATCAGAGGAACAGCAGAGCAGCATCACAGGAGCATCAGAGGAGCATCACAGGAGCATCAGAGGAGCATCAGAGGAGCATCAGAGGAGCATCAGAAGAGAATCAGAGGAGCCTCAGAGGTGCCTCAGAGGAGCATCAGAGGAGCATCAGAGGAGCATCAGAGGAGCATCAGAGGAGCATCAGAGGAGCACCAGAGGAGGATCAGAGGAGCATCAGAGGAGCATCAGAGGAGCATCAGAGGAGGATCACAGGAGCATCAGAGGAGCATCACAGGAGCATCAGAGGAGCATCAGCGGAGCATCAGAGGAGCATCAGAGGAGCATCAGAGGAGCATCAGAGGAGCATCAGAGGAGCATCAGAGGAGCATCAGAGGAGCATCAGAGGAGCATCAGAGGAGCATCAGAGGAGCAGCAGAGGAGGATCAGAGGAGCATCAGAGGAGCATCAGAGGAGCATCAGAGGAGCATCAGAGGAGCATCAGAGGAGCATCAGAGGAGCATCAGAGGAGCATCAGAGGAGCATCAGAGGAGGATCAGAGGAGCATAAGAGGAGCATCAGAGGAGCATCAGAGAAGCATCAGAGGAGAATCAGAGGAGCATCAGATGAGCATCAGAGGAGCAGCAGAGGAGCATCAGAGGAGCATCACAGGAGCATCAGAGGAGCATCAGAGGAGCATCAGAGGAGCATCAGAGGTGGATCAGAGGAGCATCAGAGGAGCATCAGAGGAGCATCAGAGGAGCATCAGAGGAGAATCAGAGGAGCATCAGATGAGCATCAGAGGAGCAGCAGAGGAGCATCAGAGGAGCATCACAGGAGCATCAGAGGAGCATTCGAGGAGTATCAGAGGAGCATCAGAGGAGCATCAGAGGAGCATCAGAGGAGCATCAGAGGAGCATCAGAGGAGCCTCAGAGGAGCATCAGAGGAGCATTAGAGGAGCATCAGAGGAGCATCAGAGGAGGATCAGAGGAGCATCAGAGGAGCATCAGAGGAGCATCAGAGGAGCATCAGAGGAGCATCAGAGGAGAATCAGATCAGCATCAGAGGAGCAGCAGAGGAGCATCAGAGGAGCATCACAGGAGCATCAGAGGAGCATCAGAGGAGCATCAGAGGAGCATCACAGGAGAATCAGAGGAGCATCAGAGAAGCATCAGAGGAGCATCAGAGGAGCATCAGAGGAGCATCAGAGGAGCATCAGAGGAGCATCAGAGGAGCATCAGAGGAGCATCAGAGGAGCATTACAGGAGCATCACAGGAGCATCAGAGGAGCATCAGTGGAGCATCAGAGGAGGATCAGAGGATCATCAGAGGAGCATCAGAGGAGCAACAGAGGAGCATCAGCGGAGCATCAGAGGAGAATCAGAGGAGCATCAGAGGAGCATTACAGAGGCATCAGAGGAGCATCAGTGGAGCATCAGAGGAGCATCAGAGGAGCATCTAAGGAGCATCTGAGGAGTATCAGAGGAGCATCAGAGGAGCATCAGAGGTGCATCAGAGGAGCATCAGAGGTGCAGGAGCAGGAGCAACAGCAGGAGCAGGAACAGGAGCAGGAGCAGGAGCAGGAGCAGGAGCAGGAGCAGGAGCAGGAGCAGGAGCAGGAGCAGGAGCAGGAGCAGGGGCAGGAGCATGAGCAGGAGCAGGAGCAGGAGCAGGAGCAGGAGCAGGAGCAGGAGCAGGAGCAGGAGCAGGAGCAGGAGCAGGAGCAGGAGCAGGAGCAGGAGCAGGAGCAGGAGCAGGAGCATCAAAGGAGCATCAGAGGAGCATCAGAGGAACATCAGAGGAGCATCAGAGGAGCATCAGAGGAGCATCAGAGGAGCATCAGAGGAGCATCAGAGGAGCATCAGAGGAGCATCAGAGGAGAATCAGAGGAGCATTACAGGAGCATCACAGTAGCATCAGAGGAGCATCAGTGGAGCATCAGAGGAGGATCAGAGGAGCATCAGAGGAGCATCTAAGGAGCATCAGAGGAGTATCAGAGGAGCATCAGAGGAGCATCAGAGGTGCATCATAGGAGCATCAGAGGTGCAGGAGCAGGAGCAGCAGCAGGAGCAGGAACAGGAGCAGGAGCAGGAGCAGGAGCAGGAGCAGGAGCAGGAGCAGGTGCAGGAGCAGGAGCAGGAGCAGGAGCAGGAGCAGGAGCATCAGAGGAGCATCAGAGGAGCATCAGAGGAGCATCAGAGGAGCATCAGAGGAGCATCAGAGGAGCATCAGAGGAGGATCAGAGGAGCATCAGAGGAGCATCAGAGGAGCATCAGAGGAGCATCAGAGGAGCATCAGAGGAGCATCAGAGGAGCATCAGAGGAGCATCAGAGGAGCATCATAGGAGCATCAGAGGAGCATCAGAGGAGCATCAGAGGAGTATCAGAGGAGCATCAGAGGAGGATCAGAGCAGCATCAGAGGAGCATCAGAGGAGCCTCAGAGGAGCATCAGAGGAGCATCAGAGGAGCATCAGAGGAGCATCAGAGGAACATCAGAGGAACAGCAGAGGAGCATCACAGGAGCATCAGAGGAGCATCACAGGAGCATCAGAGGAGCATCAGAGGAGCATCAGAGGAGCATCAGAAGAGAATCAGAGGAGCCTCAGAGGTGCCTCAGAGGAGCATCAGAGGAGCATCAGAGGAGCATCAGAGGAGCATCAGAGGAGCATCAGAGGAGCATCAGAGGAGGATCAGAGGAGCATCAGAGGAGCATCAGAGGAGGATCAGAGGAGCATCAGAGGAGCATCAGAGGAGCATCAGAGGAGGATCACAGGAGCATCAGAGGAGCATCACAGGAGCATCAGAGGAGCATCAGAGGAGCATCAGAGGAGCATCAGAGGAGCATCAGAGGAGCATCAGAGGAGCATCAGAGGAGCAGCAGAGGAGGATCACAGGAGCATAAGAGGAGCATCACAGGAGCATCAGAGGAGCATCAGAGGAGCCTCAGAGGAGCATCAGAGGAGCATCAGAGGAGCATCAGAGGAGCATCAGAGGAGCAGCAGAGGAGCATCAGAGGAGCATCAGAGGAGCATCAGAGGAGCATCAGAGGAGCATCAGAGGAGGATCACAGGAGCATCAGAGGAGCATCACAGGAGCATCAGAGGAGCATCAGAGGAGCCTCAGAGGAGCATCAGAGGAGCATCAGAGGAGCATCAGAGGAGCATCAGAGGAGCAGCAGAGGAGGATCAGAGGAGCATCAGAGGAGCATCAGAGGAGCATCAGAGGAGCATCAGAGGAGCATCAGAGGAGTATCAGAGGAGCATCAGAGGAGGATCAGAGGAGCATCAGAGGAGCATCAGAGGAGCCTCAGAGGAGCATCAGAGGAGCATCAGAGGAGCATCAGAGGAGGATCAGAGGAGCATCAGAGGAGCATCAGAGGAGCCTCAGAGGAGCATCAGAGGAGCATCAGAGGAGCATCAGAGGAGCATCAGAGGAACATCAGAGGAACAGCAGAGGAGCATCACAGGAGCATCAGAGGAGCATCACAGGAGCATCAGAGGGGCATCAGAGGAGCATCAGAGGAGCATCAGAAGAGAATCAGAGGAGCCTCAGAGGTGCCTCAGAGGAGCATCAGAGGAGCATCAGAGGAGCATCAGAGGAGCATCAGAGGAGCATCAGAGGAGCATCAGAGGAGCATCAGAGGAGCATCAGAAGAGAATCAGAGGAGCCTCAGAGGTGCCTCAGAGGAGGATCACAGGAGCATCAGAGGAGCATCACAGGAGCATCAGAGGAGCATCAGAGGAGCATCAGAGGAGCATCAGAGGAGCATCAGAGGAGCATCAGAGGAGCATAAGAGGAGCAGCAGAGGAGGATCACAGGAGCATCAGAGGAGCATCACAGGAGCATCAGAGGAGCATCAGAGGAGCCTCAGAGGAGCATCAGAGGAGCATCAGAGGAGCATCAGAGGAGCATCAGAGGAGCAGCAGAGGAGCATCAGAGGAGCATCAGAGGAGCATCAGAGGAGCATCAGAGGAGCATCAGAGGAGGATCACAGGAGCATCAGAGGAGCATCACAGGAGAATCAGAGGAGCATCAGAGGAGCCTCAGAGGAGCATCAGAGGAGCATCAGAGGAGCATCAGAGGAGCATCAGAGGAGCAGCAGAGGAGGATCAGAGGAGCATCAGAGGAGCATCAGAGGAGCATCAGAGGAGCATCAGAGGAGCATCAGAGGAGCATCAGAGGAGCATCAGAGGAGCAACAGAGTAGCATCAGAGGAGCATCAGAGGAGGATCAGAGGAGCATAAGAGGAGCATCAGAGGAGCATCAGAGGAGCATCAGAGGAGAATCAGAGGAGCATCAGATGAGCATCAGAGGAGCAGCAGAGGAGCATCAGAGGAGCATCACAGGAGCATCAGAGGAGCATCAGAGGAGCATCAGAGGAGCATCAGAGGTGGATCAGAGGAGCATCAGAGGAGCATCAGAGGAGCATCAGAGGAGCATCAGAGGAGAATCAGAGGAGCATCAGATGAGCATCAGAGGAGCAGCAGAGGAGCATCAGAGGAGCATCACAGGAGCATCAGAGGAGCATCAGAGGAGTATCAGAGGAGCATCAGAGGAGCATCAGAGGAGCATCAGAGGAGCATCAGAGGAGCATCAGAGGAGCCTCAGAGGAGCATCAGAGGAGCATCAGAGGAGCATCAGAGGAGCATCAGAGGAGGATCAGAGGAGCATCAGAGGAGCATCAGAGGAGCATCAGAGGAGCATCAGAGGAGAATCAGATCAGCATCAGAGGAGCAGCAGAGGAGCATCAGAGGAGCATCACAGGAGCATCAGAGGAGCATCAGAGGAGCATCAGAGGAGCATCACAGGAGTATCAGAGGAGCATCAGAGGAGCATCAGAGGAGGATCAGAGGAGCATCAGAGGAGCATCAGAGGAGCATCAGAGGAGGATCACAGGAGCATCAGAGGAGCATCACAGGAGCATCAGAGGAGCATCAGAGGAGCATCAGAGGAGCATCAGAGGAGCATCAGAGGAGCATCAGAGGAGCATCAGAGGAGCCTCAGAGGAGCATCAGAGGAGCATCAGAGGAGCATCAGAGGAGCATCAGAGGAGCAGCAGAGGAGGATCAGAGGAGCATCAGAGGAGCATCAGAGGAGCATCAGAGGAGCATCAGAGGAGCATCAGAGGAGCATCAGAGGAGCATCAGAGGAGCAACAGGGTAGCATCAGAGGAGCATCAGAGGAGGATCAGAGGAGCATAAGAGGAGCATCAGAGGAGCATCAGAGGAGCATCAGAGGAGCATCAGAGGAGAATCAGAGGAGCATCAGAGGAGCATCAGAGGAGCAGCAGAGGAGCATCAGAGGAGCATCACAGGAGCATCAGAGGAGCATCAGAGGAGCATCAGAGGAGCATCAGAGGTGGATCAGAGGAGCAGCAGAGGAGGATCAGAGGGGCATCAGAGGAGCATCAGAGGAGCATCAGAGGAGCATCAGAGGAGCATCAGAGGAGCATCAGAGGAGCAACAGAGTAGCATCAGAGGAGCATCAGAGGAGGATCAGAGGAGCATAAGAGGAGCATAAGAGGAGCATCAGAGGAGCATCAGAGGAGCATCAGAGGAGAATCAGAGGAGCATCAGATGAGCATCAGAGGAGCAGCAGAGGAGCATCAGAGGAGCATCACAGGAGCATCAGAGGAGCATCAGAGGAGCATCAGAGGAGCATCAGAGGTGGATCAGAGGAGCATCAGAGGAGCATCAGAGGAGCATCAGAGGAGCATCAGAGGAGAATCAGAGGAGCATCAGATGAGCATCAGAGGAGCAGCAGAGGAGCATCAGAGGAGCATCACAGGAGCATCAGAGGAGCATCAGAGGAGTATCAGAGGAGCATCAGAGGAGCATCAGAGGAGCATCAGAGGAGCATCAGAGGAGCATCAGAGGAGCCTCAGAGGAGCATCAGAGGAGCATCAGAGGAGCATCAGAGGAGGATCACAGGAGCATCAGAGGAGCATCACAGGAGCATCAGAGGAGCATCAGAGGAGCATCAGAGGAGCATCAGAGGAGCATCAGAGGAGCATCAGAGGAGCATCAGAGGAGCCTCAGAGGAGCATCAGAGGAGCATCAGAGGAGCATCAGAGGAGCATCAGAGGAGCAGCAGAGGAGGATCAGAGGAGCATCAGAGGAGCATCAGAGGAGCATCAGAGGAGCATCAGAGGAGCATCAGAGGAGCATCAGAGGAGCAACAGAGTAGCATCAGAGGAGCATCAGAGGAGGATCAGAGGAGCATAAGAGGAGCATCAGAGGAGCATCAGAGGAGCATCAGAGGAGAATCAGAGGAGCATCAGATGAGCATCAGAGGAGCAGCAGAGGAGCATCAGAGGAGCATCACAGGAGCATCAGAGGAGCATCAGAGGAGCATCAGAGGAGCATCAGAGGTAGATCAGAGGAGCATCAGAGGAGCATCAGAGGAGCATCAGAGGAGCATCAGAGGAGAATCAGAGGAGCATCAGATGAGCATCAGAGGAGCAGCAGAGGAGCATCAGAGGAGCATCACAGGAGCATCAGAGGAGCATCAGAGGAGTATCAGAGGAGCATCAGAGGAGCATCAGAGGAGCATCAGAGGAGGATCACAGGAGCATCAGAGGAGCATCAGAGGAGCATCAGGAGCATCAGAGGAGCATCAGAGGAGCATCAGAGGAGCATCAGAGGAGCATCAGAAGAGAATCAGAGGAGCCTCAGAGGTGCCTCAGAGGAGGATCACAGGAGCATCAGAGGAGCATCACAGGAGCATCAGAGGAGCATCAGAGGAGCATCAGAGGAGCATCAGAGGAGCATCAGAGGAGCATCAGAGGAGCATCAGAGGAGCAGCAGAGGAGGATCACAGGAGCATCAGAGGAGCATCACAGGAGCATCAGAGGAGCATCAGAGGAGCCTCAGAGGAGCATCAGAGGAGCATCAGAGGAGCATCAGAGGAGCATCAGAGGAGCAGCAGAGGAGCATCAGAGGAGCATCAGAGGAGCATCAGAGGAGCATCAGAGGAGCATCAGAGGAGGATCACAGGAGCATCAGAGGAGCATTACAGGAGCATCAGAGGAGCATCAGAGGAGCCTCAGAGGAGCATCAGAGGAGCATCAGAGGAGCATCAGAGGAGCATCAGAGGAGCAGCAGAGGAGGATCAGAGGAGCATCAGAGGAGCATCAGAGGAGCATCAGAGGAGCATCAGAGGAGCATCAGAGGAGCATCAGAGGAGCATCAGAGGAGCAACAGAGTAGCATCAGAGGAGCATCAGAGGAGGATCAGAGGAGCATAAGAGGAGCATCAGAGGAGCATCAGAGGAGCATCAGAGGAGAATCAGAGGAGCATCAGATGAGCATCAGAGGAGCAGCAGAGGAGCATCAGAGGAGCATCACAGGAGCATCAGAGGAGCATCAGAGGAGCATCAGAGGAGCATCAGAGGTGGATCAGAGGAGCATCAGAGGAGCATCAGAGGAGCATCAGAGGAGCATCAGAGGAGAATCAGAGGAGCATCAGATGAGCATCAGAGGAGCAGCAGAGGAGCATCAGAGGAGCATCACAGGAGCATCAGAGGAGCATCAGAGGAGTATCAGAGGAGCATCAGAGGAGCATCAGAGGAGCATCAGAGGAGCATCAGAGGTGGATCAGAGGAGCATCAGAGGAGCATCAGAGGAGCATCAGAGGAGGATCAGAGGAGCATCAGAGGAGCATCAGAGGAGCATCAGAGGAGCATCAGAGGAGAATCAGATCAGCATCAGAGGAGCAGCAGAGGAGCATCAGAGGAGCATCACAGGAGCATCAGAGGAGCATCAGAGGAGCATCAGAGGAGCATCACAGGAGCATCAGAGGAGCATCAGAGGAGCATCAGAGGAGGATCAGAGGAGCATCAGAGGAGCATCAGAGGAGCATCAGAGGAGGATCACAGGAGCATCAGAGGAGCCTCAGAGGGGCATCAGAGGAGCATCAGAGGAGCATCAGAGGAGCATCAGAGGAGCAGCAGAGGAGGATCAGAGGAGCATCAGAGGAGCATCAGAGGAGCATCAGAGGAGCATCAGAGGAGCATCAGAGAAGCATCAGAGGAGCATCAGAGGAGCAACAGAGTAGCATCAGAGGAGCATCAGAGGAGGATCAGAGGAGCATAAGAGGAGCATCAGAGGAGCATCAGAGGAGCATCAGAGGAGCATCAGAGGAGAATCAGAGGAGCATCAGAGGAGCATCAGAGGAGCAGCAGAGGAGCATCAGAGGAGCATCACAGGAGCATCAGAGGAGCATCAGAGGAGCATCAGAGGAGCATCAGAGGTGGATCAGAGGAGCAGCAGAGGAGGATCAGAGGAGCATCAGAGGAGCATCAGAGGAGCATCAGAGGAGCATCAGAGGAGCATCAGAGGAGCATCAGAGGAGCATCAGAGGAGCAACAGAGTAGCATCAGAGGAGCATCAGAGGAGGATCAGAGGAGCATAAGAGGAGCATAAGAGATGCATCAGAGGAGCATCAGAGGAGCATCAGAGGAGAATCAGAGGAGCATCAGCTGAGCATCAGAGGAGCAGCAGAGGAGCATCAGAGGAGCATCACAGGAGCATCAGAGGAGCATCAGAGGAGCATCAGAGGAGCATCAGAGGTGGATCAGAGGAGCATCAGAGGAGCATCAGAGGAGCATCAGAGGAGCATCAGAGGAGAATCAGAGGAGCATCAGATGAGCATCAGAGGAGCAGCAGAGGAGCATCAGAGGAGCATCACAGGAGCATCAGAGGAGCATCAGAGGAGTATCAGAGGAGCATCAGAGGAGCATCAGAGGAGCATCAGAGGAGCATCAGAGGAGCATCAGAGGAGCCTCAGAGGAGCATCAGAGGAGCATCAGAGGAGCATCAGAGGAGCATCAGAGGAGGATCACAGGAGCATCAGAGGAGCATCACAGGAGCATCAGAGGAGCATCAGAGGAGCATCAGAGGAGCATCAGAGGAGCATCAGAGGAGCATCAGAGGAGCATCAGAGGAGCCTCAGAGGAGCATCAGAGGAGCATCAGAGGAGCATCAGAGGAGCATCAGAGGAGCAGCAGAGGAGGATCAGAGGAGCATCAGAGGAGCATCAGAGGAGCATCAGAGGAGCATCAGAGGAGCATCAGAGGAGCATCAGAGGAGCATCAGAGGAGCAACAGAGTAGCATCAGAGGAGCATCAGAGGAGGATCAGAGGAGCATAAGAGGAGCATCAGAGGAGCATCAGAGGAGCATCAGAGGAGCATCACAGGAGCATCAGAGGAGCATCAGAGGAGCATCAGAGGAGCATCAGAGGTGGATCAGAGGAGCATCAGAGGAGCATCAGAGGAGCATCAGAGGAGCATCAGAGGAGAATCAGAGGAGCATCAGATGAGCATCAGAGGAGCAGCAGAGGAGCATCAGAGGAGCATCACAGGAGGATCAGAGGAGCATCAGAGGAGTATCAGAGGAGCATCAGAGGAGCATCAGAGGAGCATCAGAGGAGCATGAGAGGAACATCAGAGGAGCCTCAGAGGAGCATCAGAGGAGCATCAGAGGAGCATCAGAGGAGCATCAGAGGAGGATCAGAGGAGCATCAGAGGAGCATCAGAGGAGCATCAGAGGAGCATCAGAGGAGCATCAGAGGAGAATCAGATCAGCATCAGAGGAGCAGCAGAGGAGCATCAGAGGAGCATCACAGGAGCATCAGAGGAGCATCAGAGGAGCATCAGAGGAGCATCACAGGAGCATCAGAGGAGCATCAGAGGAGCATCAGAGGAGCATCAGAGGAGCATCAGAGGAGCATAAGAGGAGCCTCAGAGGAGCATCAGAGGAGCATCAGAGGAGCATCAGAGGATGATCAGAGGAGCATCAGAGGAGCATCAGAGGAGCAGGAGCAGGAGCAGGAGCAGGAGCAGGAGCAGGAGCATCAGAGGTCATCAGAGGAGCATCAGAGGAGCAGGAGCAGGAGCAGGAGCATCAGAGGAGCATCAGAGGAGCGTCAGAGGAGCATCAGAGGAGCATCAGAGGAGCATCAGAGGAGCATCAGAGGAGCATCAGAGGAGCATCAGTGGAGCATCAGAGGAGCATCAGTGGAGCATCAGAGGAGGATCAGAGGAGCATCAGAGGAGCATCAGAGGAGCATCAGAGGACCATCAGAGGAGCATCAGAGGAGCATCAGAGGAGCATCAGAGGACCATCAGAGGAGCAGGAGCAGGAGCAGGAGCAGGAGTAGGAGCAGGAGCAGGAGCAGGAGCAGGAGCATCAGAGGAGCATCAGAGGAGCATCAGAGGAGCATCAGAGGAGCATCAGTGGAGCATCAGAGGAGGATCAGAGGAGCATCAGAGGAGCATCAGAGGAGCATTAGAGGAGCATCAGAGGAGCATCAGAGGAGCATCAGAGGAGCATCAGAGGAACATCAGAGGAGGATCAGAGGAGCATCAGAGGAGCATCAGAGGAGCATCAGAGGAGCATCAGAGGAGCATCAGAGGAGCATCAGAGGAGCATCAGAGGAGGATCAGAGGAGCATCAGAGGAGCATCAGAGGAGCATCAGAGGAGCATCAGAGGAGCATCAGAGGAGCATCTGAGGAGCATCAGAGGAGTATCAGAGGAGCATCAGAGGAGCATCTGAGGAGCATCAGAGGAGTATCAGAGGAGCATCAGAGGAGCATCAGAGGTGCATCAGAGGAGCATCAGAGGTGCATCAGAGGAGCATCAGAGGAGCATCAGAGGAGCATCAGAGGAGCATCAGAGGAGCATCTGAGGAGCATCAGAGGAGTATCAGAGGAGCATCAGAGCAGCATCAGAGGAGCATCAGAGGAGCATCTGAGGAGCATCAGAGGAGTATCAGAGGAGAATCAGAGGAGCATCAGAGGTGCATCAGAGGAGCATCAGAGGTGCAGGAGCAGGAGCAGGAGCTGGAACAGGAGCAGGAGCAGGAGCAGGAGCAGGAGCAGGAGCAGGAGCAGGAGCAGGAGCAGGAGCAGGAGCAGGAGCAGGAGCAAGAGCAGGAGCAGGAGCAGGAGCAGGAGCAGGAGCAGGAGCAGGAGCATGAGCAGGAGCAGGAGCATCAGAGGAGCATCAGAGGAGCATCAGAGGAGCATCAGAGGAGCATCAGAGGAGCATCAGAGGAGCATCAGAGGAGCATCAGAGGAGCATTACAGGAGCAAAACAGGAGCATCAGAGGAGCATCAGAGGAGGATCAGAGGAGCATCTAAGGAGCATCAGAGGAGTATCAGAGGAGCATCAGAGGAGCATCAGAGGTGCATCAGAGGAGCATCAGAGGTGCAGGAGCAGGAGCAGCAGCAGGAGCAGGAACAGGAGCAGGAGCAGGAGCAGGAGCAGGAGCAGGAGCAGGAGCAGGAACAGGAGCAGGAGCAGGAGCAGGAGCAGGGGCAGGAGCATGAGCAGGAGCAGGAGCAGGAGCAGGAGCAGGAGCAGGAGCAGGAGCAGGAGCAGGAGCAGGAGCAGGAGCAGGAGCAGGAGCAGGAGCAGGAGCATCAAAGGAGCATCAGATGAGCATCAGAGGAGCAGCAGAGGAGCATCAGAGGAGCATCACAGGAGCATCAGAGGAGCATCAGAGGAGCATCAGAGGAGCATCAGAGGAGCATCAGAGGAGCATCAGAGGTGCATCAGAGGAGCATCAGAGGAGCATCAGAGGAGCATCAGAGGAGGATCAGAGGAGCATCAGAGGAGGATCACAGGAGCATCAGAGGAGCATCACAGGAGCATCAGAGGAGCATCAGAGGAGCATCAGAGGAGCATCAGAGGAGCATCAGAGGAGCATCAGAGGAGCATCAGAGGAGCCTCAGAGGAGCATCAGAGGAGCATCAGAGGAGCATCAGAGGAGCAGCAGAGGAGGATCAGAGGAGCATCAGAGGAGCATCAGAGGAGCATCAGAGGAGCATCAGAGGAGCATCAGAGGAGCATCAGAGGAGCAACAGAGGAGGATCAGAGGAGCATAAGAGGAGCATCAGAGGAGCATCAGAGGAGCATCAGAGGAGAATCAGAGGAGCATCAGATGAGCATCAGAGGAGCAGCAGAGGAGCATCAGAGGAGCATCACAGGAGCATCAGAGGAGCATCAGAGGAGCATCAGAGGAGCATCACAGGAGCATCAGAGGAGCATCAGAGGAGCATCAGAGGAGCATCAGAGGTGGATCAGAGGAGCATCAGAGGAGCATCAGAGGAGCATCAGAGGAGCATCAGAGGAGAATCAGAGGAGCATCAGATGAGCATCAGAGGAGCAGCAGAGGAGCATCAGAGGAGTATCAGAGGAGCATCAGAGGAGCATCAGAGGAGCATCAGAGGAGCATCAGAGGAGCATCAGAGGAGCCTCAGAGGAGCATCAGAGGAGCATCAGAGGAGCATCAGAGGAGCATCAGAGGAGCATCAGAGGAGCATCAGAGGAGAATCAGATCAGCATCAGAGGAGCAGCAGAGGAGCATCAGAGGAGCATCACAGGAGCATCAGAGGATCATCAGAGGAGCATCAGAGGAGCATCACAGGAGCATCAGAGGAGCATCAGAGGAGCATCAGAGGAGCATCAGAGGAGCATCAGAGGAGCATAAGAGGAGCCTCAGAGGAGCATCAGAGGAGCATTAGAGGAGCATCAGAGGAGGATCAGAGGAGCATCAGAGGAGCATCAGAGGAGCAGGAGCAGGAGCAGGAGCAGGAGCAGGAGCAGGAGCAGGAGCAGGAGCATCAGAGGTCATCAGAGGAGCATCAGAGGAGCAGGAGCAGGAGCAGGAGCATCAGAGGAGCATCAGAGGAGCATCAGAGGAGCGTCAGAGGAGCATCAGAGGAGCATCAGAGGAGCATCAGAGGAGCATCAGAGGAGCATCAGAGGAGCATCAGTGGAGCATCAGAGGAGCATCAGTGGAGCATCAGAGGAGGATCAGAGGAGCATCAGAGGAGCATCAGAGGAGCATCAGAGGACCATCAGAGGAGCATCAGAGGAGCATCAGAGGAGCATCAGAGGAGCATCAGAGGAGCAGGAGCAGGAGCAGGAGCAGGAGCAGGAGCAGGAGCAGGAGCAGGAGCAGGAGCATCAGAGGAGCATCAGAGGAGCATCAGAGGAGCATCAGAGGAGCATCAGTGGAGCATCAGAGGAGGATCAGAGGAGCATCAGAGGAGCATCAGAGGAGCATTAGAGGAGCATCAGAGGAGCATCAGAGGAGCATCAGAGGAGCATCAGAGGAGCATCAGAGGAGGATCAGAGGAGCATCAGAGGAGCATCAGAGGAGCATCAGAGGAGCATCAGAGGAGCATCAGAGGAGCATCAGAGGAGCATCAGAGGAGGATCAGAGGAGCATCAGAGGAGCATCAGAGGAGCATCAGAGGAGCATCAGAGGAGCATCAGAGGAGAATCTGAGGAGCATCAGAGGAGTATCAGAGGAGCATCAGAGGAGCATCTGAGGAGCATCAGAGGAGTATCAGAGGAGCATCAGAGGAGCATCAGAGGTGCATCAGAGGAGCATCAGAGGTGCATCAGAGGAGCATCAGAGGAGCATCAGAGGAGCATCAGAGGAGCATCAGAGGAGCATCTGAGGAGCATCAGAGGAGTATCAGAGGAGCATCAGAGCAGCATCAGAGGAGCATCAGAGGAGCATCTGAGGAGCATCAGAGGAGTATCAGAGGAGAATCAGAGGAGCATCAGAGGTGCATCAGAGGAGCATCAGAGGTGCAGGAGCAGGAGCAGGAGCTGGAACAGGAGCAGGAGCAGGAGCAGGAGCAGGAGCAGGAGCAGGAGCAGGAGCAGGAGCAGGAGCAGGAGCAGGAGCAGGAGCAGGAGCAGGAGCAGGAGCAGGAGCAGGAGCAGGAGCAGGAGCAGGAGCAGGAGCAGGAGCAGGAGCAGGAGCAGGAGCAGGAGCAGGAGCAGGAGCATCAGAGGAGCATCAGAGGAGCATCAGAGGAGCATCAGAGGAGCATCAGAGGAGCATCAGAGGAGCATCAGAGGAGCATCAGAGGAGCATTACAGGAGCAAAACAGGAGCATCAGAGGAGCATCAGTGGAGCATCAGAGGAGGATCAGAGGATCATCAGAGGAGCATCAGAGGAGCATCAGAGGAGCATCAGCGGAGCATCAGAGGAGAATCAGAGGAGCATCAGAGGAGCATTACAGAGGCATCAGAGGAGCATCAGAGGAGCATCAGAGGAGCATCACAGGAGCATCTAAGGAGCATCAGATGAGTATAAGAGGAGCATCAGAGGAGCATCAGAGGTGCATCAGAGGAGCATCAGAGGTGCAGGAGCAGGAGCAGCAGCAGGAGCAGGAACAGGAGCAGGAGCAGGAGCAGGAGCAGGAGCAGGAGCAGGAGCAGGAGCAGGAGCAGGAGCAGGAGCAGGGGCAGGAGCATGAGCAGGAGCAGGAGCAGGAGCAGGAGCAGGAGCAGGAGCAGGAGCAGGAGCAGGAGCAGGAGCAGGAGCAGGAGCAGGAGCAGGAGCAGGAGCAGGAGCATCAAAGGAGCATCAGAGGAGCATCAGAGGAACATCAGAGGAGCATCAGAGGAGCATCAGAGGAGCATCAGAGGAGCATCAGAGGAGAATCAGAGGAGCATTACAGGAGCATCACAGGAGCATCAGAGGAGCATCAGTGGAGCATCAGAGGAGGATCAGAGGATCATCAGAGGAGCATCAGAGGAGCATCAGAGGAGCATCAGAGGAGCATCAGAGGAGCATCAGAGGAGCATCAGAGGAGCATCAGAGGAGCCTCAGAGGAGCATCAGAGGAGCATTAGAGGAGCATCAGAGGAGCATCAGAGGAGGATCAGAGGAGCATCAGAGGAGCATCAGAGGAGCATCAGAGGAGCATCAGAGGAGCATCAGAGGAGAATCAGATCAGCATCAGAGGAGCAGCAGAGGAGCATCAGAGGAGCATCACAGGAGCATCAGAGGAGCATCAGAGGAGCATCAGAGGAGCATCACAGGAGCATCAGAGGAGCATCAGAGGAGAATCAGATCAGCATCAGAGGAGCAGCAGAGGAGCATCAGAGGAGCATCACAGGAGCATCAGAGGAGCATCAGAGGAGCATCAGAGGAGCATCACAGGAGCATCAGAGGAGCATCAGAGAAGCATCAGAGGAGCATCAGAGGAGCATCAGAGGAGCATCAGAGGAGCATCAGAGGAGCATCAGAGGAGCATCAGAGGAGCATCAGAGGAGCATTACAGGAGCATCACAGGAGCATCAGAGGAGCATCAGTGGAGCATCAGAGGAGGATCAGAGGATCATCAGAGGAGCATCAGAGGAGCATCAGAGGAGCATCAGCGGAGCATCAGAGGAGAATCAGAGGAGCATCAGAGGAGCATTACAGAGGCATCAGAGGAGCATCAGAGGAGCCTCAGAGGAGCATCAGAGGAGCATCTAAGGAGCATCAGAGGAGTATCAGAGGAGCATGAGAGGAGCATCAGAGGTGCATCAGAGGAGCATCAGAGGTGCAGGAGCACGAGCAGCAGCAGGAGCAGGAACAGGAGCAGGAGCAGGAGCAGGAGCAGGAGCAGGAGCAGGAGCAGGAGCAGGAGCAGGAGCAGGAGCAGGGGCAGGAGCATGAGCAGGAGCAGGAGCAGGAGCAGGAGCAGGAGCAGGAGCAGGAGCAGGAGCAGGAGCAGGAGCAGGAGCAGGAGCAGGAGCAGGAGCAGGAGCAGGAGCATCAAAGGAGCATCAGAGGAGCATCAGAGGAACATCAGAGGAGCATCAGAGGAGCATCAGAGGAGCATCAGAGGAGCATCAGAGGAGCATCAGAGGAGCATCAGAGGAGCATCAGAGGAGAATCAGAGGAGCATTACAGGAGCATCACAGTAGCATCAGAGGAGCATCAGTGGAGCATCAGAGGAGGATCAGAGGAGCATCAGAGGAGCATCTAAGGAGCATCAGAGGAGTATCAGAGGAGCATCAGAGGAGCATCAGAGGTGCATCAGAGGAGCATCAGAGGTGCAGGAGCAGGAGCAGCAGCAGGAGCAGGAACAGGAGCAGGAGCAGGAGCAGGAGCAGGAGCAGGAGCAGGAGCAGGAGCAGGTGCAGGAGCAGGAGCAGGAGCAGGAGCAGGAGCAGGAGCATCAGAGGAGCATCAGAGGAGCATCAGAGGAGCATCAGAGGAGCATCAGAGGAGCATCAGAGGAGCATCAGAGGAGGATCAGAGGAGCATCAGAGGAGCATCAGAGGAGCATCAGAGGAGCATCAGAGGAGCATCAGAGGAGCATCAGAGGAGCATCAGAGGAGCATCATAGGAGCATTAGAGGAGCATCAGAGGAGCATCAGAGGAGTATCAGAGGAGCATCAGAGGAGGATCAGAGGAGCATCAGAGGAGCATCAGAGGAGCCTCAGAGGAGCATCAGAGGAGCATCAGAGGAGCATCAGAGGAGCATCAGAGGAACATCAGAGGAACAGCAGAGGAGCATCACAGGAGCATCAGAGGAGCATCACAGGAGCATCAGAGGAGCATCAGAGGAGCATCAGAGGAGCATCAGAAGAGAATCAGAGGAGCCTCAGAGGTGCCTCAGAGGAGCATCAGAGGAGCATCAGAGGAGCATCAGAGGAGCATCAGAGGAGCATCAGAGGAGCATCAGAGGAGCATCAGAGGAGGATCAGAGGAGCATCAGAGGAGCATCAGAGGAGCATCAGAGGAGGATCACAGGAGCATCAGAGGAGCATCACAGGAGCATCAGAGGAGCATCAGAGGAGCATCAGAGGAGCATCAGAGGAGCATCAGAGGAGCATCAGAGGAGCATCAGAGGAGCAGCAGAGGAGGATCACAGGAGCATCAGAGGAGCATCACAGGAGCATCAGAGGAGCATCAGAGGAGCCTCAGAGGAGCATCAGAGGAGCATCAGAGGAGCATCAGAGGAGCATCAGAGGAGCAGCAGAGGAGCATCAGAGGAGCATCAGAGGAGCATCAGAGGAGCATCAGAGGAGCATCACAGGAGGATCACAGGAGCATCAGAGGAGCATCACAGGAGCATCAGAGGAGCATCAGAGGAGCCTCAGAGGAGCATCAGAGGAGCATCAGAGGAGCATCAGAGGAGCATCAGAGGAGCAGCAGAGGAGGATCAGAGGAGCATCAGAGGAGCATCAGAGGAGCATCAGAGGAGCATCAGAGGAGCATCAGAGGAGTATCAGAGGAGCATCAGAGGAGGATCAGAGGAGCATCAGAGGAGCATCAGAGGAGCCTCAGAGGAGCATCAGAGGAGCATCAGAGGAGCATCAGAGGAGGATCAGAGGAGCATCAGAGGAGCATCAGAGGAGCCTCAGAGGAGCATCAGAGGAGCATCAGAGGAGCATCAGAGGAACATCAGAGGAACAGCAGAGGAGCATCACAGGAGCATCAGAGGAGCATCACAGGAGCATCAGAGGGGCATCAGAGGAGCATCAGAGGAGCATCAGAAGAGAATCAGAGGAGCCTCAGAGGTGCCTCAGAGGAGCATCAGAGGAGCATCAGAGGAGCATCAGAGGAGCATCAGAGGAGCATCAGAAGAGAATCAGAGGAGCCTCAGAGGTGCATCAAAGGAGGATCACAGGAGCATCAGAGGAGCATCACAGGAGCATCAGAGGAGCATCAGAGGAGCATCAGAGGAGCATCAGAGGAGCATCAGAGGAGCATCAGAGGAGCATCAGAGGAGCAGCAGAGGAGGATCACAGGAGCATCAGAGGAGCATCACAGGAGCATCAGAGGAGCATCAGAGGAGCCTCAGAGGAGCATCAGAGGAGCATCAGAGGAGCATCAGAGGAGCATCAGAGGAGCAGCAGAGGAGCATCAGAGGAGCATCAGAGGAGCATCAGAGGAGCATCAGAGGAGCATCAGAGGAGGATCACAGGAGCATCAGAGGAGCATCACAGGAGCATCAGAGGAGCATCAGAGGAGCCTCAGAGGAGCATCAGAGGAGCATCAGAGGAGCATCAGAGGAGCATCAGAGGAGCAGCAGAGGAGGATCAGAGGAGCATCAGAGGAGCATCAGAGGAGCATCAGAGGAGCATCAGAGGAGCATCAGAGGAGCATCAGAGGAGCATCAGAGGAGCAACAGAGTAGCATCAGAGGAGCATCAGAGGAGGATCAGAGGAGCATAAGAGGAGCATCAGAGGAGCATCAGAGGAGCATCAGAGGAGAATCAGAGGAGCATCAGATGAGCATCAGAGGAGCAGCAGAGGAGCATCAGAGGAGCATCACAGGAGCATCAGAGGAGCATCAGAGGAGCATCAGAGGAGCATCAGAGGTGGATCAGAGGAGCATCAGAGGAGCATCAGAGGAGCATCAGAGGAGCATCAGAGGAGAATCAGAGGAGCATCAGATGAGCATCAGAGGAGCAGCAGAGGAGCATCAGAGGAGCATCACAGGAGCATCAGAGGAGCATCAGAGGAGTATCAGAGGAGCATCAGAGGAGCATCAGAGGAGCATCAGAGGAGCATCAGAGGAGCATCAGAGGAGCCTCAGAGGAGCATCAGAGGAGCATCAGAGGAGCATCAGAGGAGCATCAGAGGAGGATCAGAGGAGCATCAGAGGAGCATCAGAGGAGCATCAGAGGAGCATCAGAGGAGAATCAGATCAGCATCAGAGGAGCAGCAGAGGAGCATCAGAGGAGCATCACAGGAGCATCAGAGGAGCATCAGAGGAGCATCAGAGGAGCATCATAGGAGCATCAGAGGAGCATCAGAGGAGCATCAGAGGAGGATCAGAGGAGCATCAGAGGAGCATCAGAGGAGCATCAGAGGAGGATCACAGGAGCATCAGAGGAGCATCACAGGAGCATCAGAGGAGCATCAGAGGAGCATCAGAGGAGCATCAGAGGAGCATCAGAGGAGCATCAGAGGAGCCTCAGAGGGGCATCAGAGGAGCATCAGAGGAGCATCAGAGGAGCATCAGAGGAGCAGCAGAGGAGGATCAGAGGAGCATCAGAGGAGCATCAGAGGAGCATCAGAGGAGCATCAGAGGAGCATCAGAGGAGCATCAGAGGAGCATCAGAGGAGCAACAGAGTAGCATCAGAGGAGCATCAGAGGAGAATCAGAGGAGCATAAGAGGAGCATCAGAGGAGCATCAGAGGAGCATCAGAGGAGCATCAGAGGAGAATCAGAGGAGCATCAGAGGAGCATCAGAGGAGCAGCAGAGGAGCATCAGAGGAGCATCACAGGAGCATCAGAGGAGCATCAGAGGAGCATCAGAGGTGCATCAGAGGTGGATCAGAGGAGCAGCAGAGGAGGATCAGAGGAGCATCAGAGGAGCATCAGAGGAGCATCAGAGGAGCATCAGAGGAGCATCAGAGGAGCATCAGAGGAGCAACAGAGTAGCATCAGAGGAGCATCAGAGGAGGATCAGAGGAGCATCAGAGGAGCATCACAGGAGCATCAGAGGAGCATCAGAGGAGCATCAGAGGAGCATCAGAAGAGAATCAGAGGAGCCTCAGAGGTGCCTCAGAGGAGCATCAGAGGAGCATCAGAGGAGCATCAGAGGAGCATCAGAGGAGCATCAGAGGAGCATCAGAGGAGCATCAGAGGAGGATCAGAGGAGCATCAGAGGAGCATCAGAGGAGCATCAGAGGAGGATCACAGGAGCATCAGAGGAGCATCACAGGAGCATCAGAGGAGCATCAGAGGAGCATCAGAGGAGCATCAGAGGAGCATCAGAGGAGCATCAGAGGAGCATCAGAGGAGCAGCAGAGGAGGATCACAGGAGCATCAGAGGAGCATCACAGGAGCATCAGAGGAGCATCAGAGGAGCCTCAGAGGAGCATCAGAGGAGCATCAGAGGAGCATCAGAGGAGCATCAGAGGAGCAGCAGAGGAGCATCAGAGGAGCATCAGAGGAGCATCAGAGGAGCATCAGAGGAGCATCACAGGAGGATCACAGGAGCATCAGAGGAGCATCACAGGAGCATCAGAGGAGCATCAGAGGAGCCTCAGAGGAGCATCAGAGGAGCATCAGAGGAGCATCAGAGGAGCATCAGAGGAGCAGCAGAGGAGGATCAGAGGAGCATCAGAGGAGCATCAGAGGAGCATCAGAGGAGCATCAGAGGAGCATCAGAGGAGTATCAGAGGAGCATCAGAGGAGGATCAGAGGAGCATCAGAGGAGCATCAGAGGAGCCTCAGAGGAGCATCAGAGGAGCATCAGAGGAGCATCAGAGGAGGATCAGAGGAGCATCAGAGGAGCATCAGAGGAGCCTCAGAGGAGCATCAGAGGAGCATCAGAGGAGCATCAGAGGAACATCAGAGGAACAGCAGAGGAGCATCACAGGAGCATCAGAGGAGCATCACAGGAGCATCAGAGGGGCATCAGAGGAGCATCAGAGGAGCATCAGAAGAGAATCAGAGAAGCCTCAGAGGTGCCTCAGAGGAGCATCAGAGGAGCATCAGAGGAGCATCAGAGGAGCATCAGAGGAGCATCAGAAGAGAATCAGAGGAGCCTCAGAGGTGCATCAGAGGAGGATCACAGGAGCATCAGAGGAGCATCACAGGAGCATCAGAGGAGCATCAGAGGAGCATCAGAGGAGCATCAGAGGAGCATCAGAGGAGCATCAGAGGAGCATCAGAGGAGCAGCAGAGGAGGATCACAGGAGCATCAGAGGAGCATCACAGGAGCATCAGAGGATCATCAGAGGAGCCTCAGAGGAGCATCAGAGGAGCATCAGAGGAGCATCAGAGGAGCATCAGAGGAGCAGCAGAGGAGCATCAGAGGAGCATCAGAGGAGCATCAGAGGAGCATCAGAGGAGCATCAGAGGAGGATCACAGGAGCATCAGAGGAGCATCACAGGAGCATCAGAGGAGCATCAGAGGAGCCTCAGAGGAGCATCAGAGGAGCATCAGAGGAGCATCAGAGGAGCATCAGAGGAGCAGCAGAGGAGGATCAGAGGAGCATCAGAGGAGCATCAGAGGAGCATCAGAGGAGCATCAGAGGAGCATCAGAGGAGCATCAGAGGAGCATCAGAGGAGCAACAGAGTAGCATCAGAGGAGCATCAGAGGAGGATCAGAGGAGCATAAGAGGAGCATCAGAGGAGCATCAGAGGAGCATCAGAGGAGAATCAGAGGAGCATCAGATGAGCATCAGAGGAGCAGCAGAGGAGCATCAGAGGAGCATCACAGGAGCATCAGAGGAGCATCAGAGGAGCATCAGAGGAGCCTCAGAGGTGGATCAGAGGAGCATCAGAGGAGCATCAGAGGAGCATCAGAGGAGCATCAGAGGAGAATCAGAGGAGCATCAGATGAGCATCAGAGGAGCAGCAGAGGAGCATCAGAGGAGCATCACAGGAGCATCAGAGGAGCATCAGAGGAGTATCAGAGGAGCATCAGAGGAGCATCAGAGGAGCATCAGAGGAGCATCAGAGGAGCATCAGAGGAGCCTCAGAGGAGCATCAGAGGAGCATCAGAGGAGCATCAGAGGAGCATCAGAGGAGGATCAGAGGAGCATCAGAGGAGCATCAGAGGAGCATCAGAGGAGCATCAGAGGAGAATCAGATCAGCATCAGAGGAGCAGCAGAGGAGCATCAGAGGAGCATCACAGGAGCATCAGAGGAGCATCAGAGGAGCATCAGAGGAGCATCATAGGAGCATCAGAGGAGCATCAGAGGAGCATCAGAGGAGGATCAGAGGAGCATCAGAGGAGCATCAGAGGAGCATCAGAGGAGGATCACAGGAGCATCAGAGGAGCATCACAGGAGCATCAGAGGAGCATCAGAGGAGCATCAGAGGAGCATCAGAGGAGCATCAGAGGAGCATCAGAGGAGCATCAGAGGAGCCTCAGAGGGGCATCAGAGGAGCATCAGAGGAGCATCAGAGGAGCATCAGAGGAGCAGCAGAGGAGGATCAGAGGAGCATCAGAGGAGCATCAGAGGAGCATCAGAGGAGCATCAGAGGAGCATCAGAGGAGCATCAGAGGAGCATCAGAGGAGCAACAGAGTAGCATCAGAGGAGCATCAGAGGAGAATCAGAGGAGCATAAGAGGAGCATCAGAGGAGCATCAGAGGAGCATCAGAGGAGCATCAGAGGAGAATCAGAGGAGCATCAGAGGAGCATCAGAGGAGCAGCAGAGGAGCATCAGAGGAGCATCACAGGAGCATCAGAGGAGCATCAGAGGAGCATCAGAGGTGCATCAGAGGTGGATCAGAGGAGCAGCAGAGGAGGATCAGAGGAGCATCAGAGGAGCATCAGAGGAGCATCAGAGGAGCATCAGAGGAGCATCAGAGGAGCATCAGAGGAGCAACAGAGTAGCATCAGAGGAGCATCAGAGGAGGATCAGAGGAGCATAAGAGGAGCATAAGAGGAGCATCAGAGGAGCATCAGAGGAGCATCAGAGGAGAATCAGAGGAGCATCAGATGAGCATCAGAGGAGCAGCAGAGGAGCATCAGAGGAGCATCACAGGAGCATCAGAGGAGCATCAGAGGAGCATCAGAGGAGCATCAGAGGTGGATCAGAGGAGCATCAGAGGAGCATCAGAGGAGCATCAGAGGAGCATCAGAGGAGAATCAGAGGAGCATCAGATGAGCATCAGAGGAGCAGCAGAGGAGCATCAGAGGAGCATCACAGGAGCATCAGAGGAGCATCAGAGGAGTATCAGAGGAGCATCAGAGGAGCATCAGAGGAGCATCAGAGGAGCATCAGAGGAGCATCAGAGGAGCCTCAGAGGAGCATCAGAGGAGCATCAGAGGAGCATCAGAGGAGCATCAGAGGAGGATCACAGGAGCATCAGAGGAGCATCACAGGAGCATCAGAGGAGCATCAGAGGAGCATCAGAGGAGCATCAGAGGAGCATCAGAGGAGCATCAGAGGAGCATCAGACGAGCCTCAGAGGAGCATCAGAGGAGCATCAGAGGAGCATCAGAGGAGCATCAGAGGAGCAGCAGAGGAGGATCAGAGGAGCATCAGAGGAGCATCAGAGGAGCATCAGAGGAGCATCAGAGGAGCATCAGAGGAGCATCAGAGGAGCATCAGAGGAGCAACAGAGTAGCATCAGAGGAGCATCAGAGGAGGATCAGAGGAGCATAAGAGGAGCATCAGAGGAGCATCAGAGGAGCATCAGAGGAGAATCAGAGGAGCATCAGATGAGCATCAGAGGAGCAGCAGAGGAGCATCAGAGGAGCAACAGAGTAGCATCAGAGGAGCATCAGAGGAGGATCAGAGGAGCATAAGAGGAGCATCAGAGGAGCATCAGAGGAGCATCAGAGGAGCATCAGAGGAGGATCACAGGAGCATCAGAGGAGCATCACAGGAGCATCAGAGGAGCATCAGAGGAGCATCAGAGGAGCATCAGAGGAGCATCAGAGGAGCATCAGAGGAGCATCAGACGAGCCTCAGAGGAGCATCAGAGGAGCATCAGAGGAGCATCAGAGGAGCATCAGAGGAGCAGCAGAGGAGGATCAGAGGAGCATCAGAGGAGCATCAGAGGAGCATCAGAGGAGCATCAGAGGAGCATCAGAGGAGCATCAGAGGAGCATCAGAGGAGCAACAGAGTAGCATCAGAGGAGCATCAGAGGAGGATCAGAGGAGCATAAGAGGAGCATCAGAGGAGCATCAGAGGAGCATCAGAGGAGAATCAGAGGAGCATCAGATGAGCATCAGAGGAGCAGCAGAGGAGCATCAGAGGAGCAACAGAGTAGCATCAGAGGAGCATCAGAGGAGGATCAGAGGAGCATAAGAGGAGCATCAGAGGAGCATCAGAGGAGCATCAGAGGAGAATCAGAGGAGCATCAGATGAGCATCAGAGGAGCAGCAGAGGAGCATCAGAGGAGCATCACAGGAGCATCAGAGGAGCATCAGAGGAGCATCAGAGGAGCATCAGAGGTGGATCAGAGGAGCATCAGAGGAGCATCAGAGGAGCATCAGAGGAACATCAGAGGAGAATCAGAGGAGCATCAGATGAGCATCAGAGGAGCAGCAGAAGAGCATCAGAGGAGCATCACAGGAGCATCAGAGGAGCATCAGAGGAGTATCAGAGGAGCATCAGAGGAGCATCAGAGGAGCATCAGAGGAGCATCAGAGGAGCATCAGAGGAGCATCAGAGGAGCATCAGAGGAGGATCAGAGGAGCATCAGAGGAGCATCAGAGGAGCATCAGAGGAGCATCAGAGGAGAATCAGATCAGCATCAGAGGAGCAGCAGAGGAGCATCAGAGGAGCATCACAGGAGCATCAGAGGAGCATCAGAGGAGCATCAGAGGAGCATCAGAGGAGCATCAGAGGAGCATCACAGGAGCATCAGAGGAGCATCAGAGGAGCATCAGAGGAGGATCAGAGGAGCATCAGAGGAGCATCAGAGGAGCATCAGAGGAGGATCACAGGAGCATCAGAGGAGCATCACAGGAGCATCAGAGGAGCATCAGAGGAGCATCAGAGGAGCATCAGAGGAGCATCAGAGGAGCATCAGAGGAGCATCAGAGGAGCATCAGAGGAGCAGCAGAGGAGGATCAGAGGAGCATCAGAGGAGCATCAGAGGAGCATCAGAGGAGCATCAGAGGAGCATCAGAGGAGCATCAGAGGAGCAACAGAGTAGCATCAGAGGAGCATCAGAGGAGGATCAGAGGAGCATAAGAGGAGCATCAGAGGAGCATCAGAGGAGCATCAGAGGAGCATCAGAGGAGAATCAGAGGAGCATCAGAGGAGCATCAGAGGAGCAGCAGAGGAGCATCAGAGGAGCATCACAGGAGCATCAGAGGAGCATCAGAGGAGCATCAGAGGAGCATCAGAGGTGGATCAGAGGAGCAGCAGAGGAGGATCAGAGGAGCATCAGAGGAGCATCAGAGGAGCATCAGAGGAGCATCAGAGGAGCATCAGAGGAGCATCAGAGGAGCATCAGAGGAGCAACAGAGTAGCATCAGAGGAGCATCAGAGGAGGATCAAAGGAGCATAAGAGGAGCATAAGAGGAGCATCAGAGGAGCATCAGAGGAGCATCAGAGGAGAATCAGAGGAGCATCAGATGAGCATCAGAGGAGCAGCAATGGAGCATCAGAGGAGCATCACAGGAGCATCAGAGGAGCATCAGAGGAGCATCAGAGGAGCATCAGAGGTGGATCAGAGGAGCATCAGAGGAGCATCACAGGAGCATCAGAGGAGCATCAGAGGAGAATCAGAGGAGCATCAGATGAGCATCAGAGGAGCAGCAGAGGAGCATCACAGGAGCATCACAGGAGCATCACAGGAGCATCAGAGGAGTATCAGAGGAGCATCAGAGGAGCATCAGAGGAGCATCAGAGGAGCATCAGAGGAGCATCAGAGGAGCCTCAGAAGAGCATCAGAGGAGCATCAGAGGAGCATCAGAGGAGCATCAGAGGAGGATCACAGGAGCATCAGAGGAGCATCACAGGAGCATCAGAGGAGCATCAGAGGAGCATCAGAGGAGCATCAGAGGAGCATCAGAGGAGCATCAGAGGAGCATCAGAGGAGCCTCAGAGGAGCATCAGAGGAGCATCAGAGGAGCATCAGAGGAGCATCAGAGGAGCAGCAGAGGAGGATCAGAGGAGCATCAGAGGAGCATCAGAGGAGCATCAGAGGAGCATCAGAGGAGCATCAGAGGAGCATCAGAGGAGCATCAGAGGAGCAACAGAGTAGCATCAGAGGAGCATCAGAGGAGGATCAGAGGAGCATAAGAGGAGCATCAGAGGAGCATCAGAGGAGCATCAGAGGAGAATCAGAGGAGCATCAGATGAGCATCAGAGGAGCAGCAGAGGAGCATCAGAGGAGCATCACAGGAGCATCAGAGGAGCATCAGAGGAGCATCAGAGGAGCATCAGAGGTGGATCAGAGGAGCATCAGAGGAGCATCAGAGGAGCATCAGAGGAGCATCAGAGGAGAATCAGAGGAGCATCAGATGAGCATCAGAGGAGCAGCAGAGGAGCATCAGAGGAGCATCACACGAGCATCAGAGGAGCATCAGAGGAGTATCAGAGGAGCATCAGAGGAGCATCAGAGGAGCATCAGAGGAGCATCAGAGGAGCATCAGAGGAGCCTCAGAGGAGCATCAGAGGAGCATCAGAGGAGCATCAGAGGAGCATCAGAGGAGGATCAGAGGAGCATCAGAGGAGCATCAGAGGAGCATCAGAGGAGCATCAGAGGAGCATCAGAGGAGAATCAGATCAGCATCAGAGGAGCAGCAGAGGAGCATCAGAGGAGCATCACAGGAGCATCAGAGGAGCATCAGAGGAGCATCACAGGAGCATCACAGGAGCATCAGAGGAGCATCAGAGGAGCATCAGAGGAGCATCAGAGGAGCATCAGAGGAGCATAAGAGGAGCCTCAGAGGAGCATCAGAGGAGCATCAGAGGAGCATCAGAGGAAGATCAGAGGAGCATCAGAGGAGCATCAGAGGAGCAGGAGCAGGAGCAGGAGCAGGAGCAGGAGCATCAGAGGTCATCAGAGGAGCATCAGAGGAGCAGGAGCAGGAGCAGGAGCATCAGAGGAGCATCAGAGGAGTATCAGAGGAGCATCAGATGAGCATCAGAGGAGCATCAGAGGAGCATCAGAGGAGGATCAGAGGAGCATCAGAGGAGCATCAGAGGAGCCTCAGAGGAGCCTGAGAGGAGCATCAGAGGAGCATCAGAGGAGCATCAGAGGAGAATCAGAGGAGCATCAGAGGAGCATCAGAGGAGCCTCAGAGGAGCCTCAGAGGAGCCTCAGAGGAGCATCAGAGGACCATCAGAGGAGCATCAGAGGAGCATCAGAGGAGCATCAGAGGAGCATCAGTGGAGCATCAGAGGAGCATCAGGGGAGCATCAGGGGAGCATCAGAGGAGCAACAGAGGAGCATCAGAGGAGCATCAGAGGAGCATCAGAGGAGCATCAGAGGAGCATCAGAGGAGCATCAGAGGAACATCAGAGGAGCATCAGAGGAGCATCAGAGGAGCATCAGAGGAGCAGGAGCAGGAGCAGGAGCAGGAGCAGGAGCAGGAGCAGGAGCAGGAGCAGGAGCAGGAGCAGGAGCAGGAGCATCAGAGGAGCATCAGATGAGCAGGAGCAGGAGCAGGAGCAGGAGCAGGAGCAGGAGCAGGAGCAGGAGCAGGAGCAGGAGCAGGAGCAGGAGCAGGAGCATCAGAGGATCATAGGAAAAGCATCAGAGGAGCATCAGAGGAGCATCAGAGGAGCATCAGAGGAGCATCAGAGGAGCATCAGAGGAGGATCACAGGAGCATCAGAGGAGCATCACAGGAGCATCAGAGGAGCATCAGAGGAGCCTCAGAGGAGCATCAGAGGAGCATCAGAGGAGCATCAGAGGAGCATCAGAGGAGCAGCAGAGGAGGATCAGAAGAGCATCAGAGGAGCATCAGAGGAGCATCAGAGGAGCATCAGAGGAGCATCAGAGGAGCATCAGAGGAGCATCAGAGGAGCAACAGAGTAGCATCAGAGGAGCATCAGAGGAGGATCAGAGGAGCATAAGAGGAGCATCAGAGGAGCATCAGAGGAGCATCAGAGGAGAATCAGAGGAGCATCAGATGAGCATCAGAGGAGCAGCAGAGGAGCATCAGAGGAGCATCACAGGAGCATCAGAGGAGCATCAGAGGAGCATCAGAGGAGCATCAGAGGTGGATCAGAGGAGCATCAGAGGAGCATCAGAGGAGCATCAGAGGAGCATCAGAGGAGAATCAGAGGAGCATCAGATGAGCATCAGAGGAGCAGCAGAGGAGCATCAGAGGAGCATCACAGGAGCATCAGAGGAGCATCAGAGGAGTATCAGAGGAGCATCAGAGGAGCATCAGAGGAGCATCAGAGGAGCATCAGAGGAGCATCAGAGGAGCATCAGAGGAGCATCAGAGGAGCATCAGAGGAGGATCAGAGGAGCATCAGAGGAGCATCAGAGGAGCATCAGAGGAGCATCAGAGGAGCATCAGAGGAGGATCACAGGAGCATCAGAGGAGCATCACAGGAGCATCAGAGGAGCATCAGAGGAGCCTCAGAGGAGCATCAGAGGAGCATCAGAGGAGCATCAGAGGAGCATCAGAGGAGCAGCAGAGGAGGATCAGAGGAGCATCAGAGGAGCATCAGAGGAGCATCAGAGGAGCATCAGAGGAGCATCAGAGGAGCATCAGAGGAGCATCAGAGGAGCATCAGAGGAGCATCAGAGGAGCCTCAGAGGAGCATCAGAGGAGCATCAGAGGAGCATCAGAGGAGCATCAGAGGAGCAGCAGAGGAGGATCAGAGGAGCATCAGAGGAGCATCAGAGGAGCATCAGAGGAGCATCAGAGGAGCATCAGAGGAGCATCAGAGGAGCATCAGAGGAGCAACAGAGTAGCATCAGAGGAGCATCAGAGGAGGATCAGAGGAGCATAAGAGGAGCATCAGAGGAGCATCAGAGGAGCATCAGAGGAGAATCAGAGGAGCATCAGATGAGCATCAGAGGAGCAGCAGAGGAGCATCAGAGGAGCATCACAGGAGCATCAGAGGAGCATCAGAGGAGCATCAGAGGAGCATCAGAGGTGGATCAGAGGAGCATCAGAGGAGCATCAGAGGAGCATCAGAGGAGCATCAGAGGAGAATCAGAGGAGCATCAGATGAGCATCAGAGGAGCAGCAGAGGAGCATCAGAGGAGCATCACAGGAGCATCAGAGGAGCATCAGAGGAGTATCAGAGGAGCATCAGAGGAGCATCAGAGGAGCATCAGAGGAGCATCAGAGGAGCATCAGAGGAGCCTCAGAGGAGCATCAGAGGAGCATCAGAGGAGCATCAGAGGAGCATCAGAGGAGGATCAGAGGAGCTTCAGAGGAGCATCAGAGGAGCATCAGAGGAGCATCAGAGGAGCATCAGAGGAGAATCAGATCAGCATCAGAGGAGCAGCAGAGGAGCATCAGAGGAGCATCACAGGAGCATCAGAGGAGCATCAGAGGAGCATCGGAGGAGCATCACAGGAGCATCAGAGGAGCATCAGAGGAGCATCAGAGGAGCATCAGAGGAGCATCAGAGGAGCATAAGAGGAGCCTCAGAGGAGCATCAGAGGAGCATCAGAGGAGCATCAGAGGAGGATCAGAGGAGCATCAGAGGAGCATCAGAGGAGCAGGAGCAGGAGCAGGAGCAGGAGCAGGAGCAGGAGCATCAGAGGTCATCAGAGGAGCATCAGAGGAGCAGGAGCAGGAGCAGGAGCATCAGAGGAGCATCAGAGGAGTATCAGAGGAGCATCAGAGGAGCATCAGAGGAGCATCAGAGGAGCATCAGAGGAGGATCAGAGGAGCATCAGAGGAGCATCAGAGGAGCCTCAGAGGAGCCTCAGAGGAGCATCAGAGGAGCATCAGAGGAGCATCAGAGGAGCATCAGAGGAGCATCAGAGGAGCATCAGAGGAGCCTCAGAGGAGCCTCAGAGGAGCCTCAGAGGACCATCAGAGGACCATCAGAGGAGCATCAGAGGAGCATCAGAGGAGCATCAGAAGAGCATCAGTGGAGCATCAGAGGAGCATCAGAGGAGCATCAGGGGAGCATCAGAGGAGCAACAGAGGAGCATCAGAGGAGCATCAGAGGAGCATCAGAGGAGCATCAGAGGAGCATCAGAGGAGCATCAGAGGAGCATCAGAGGAACATCAGAGGAGCATCAGAGGAGCATCAGAGGAGCATCAGAGGAGCAGGAGCAGGAGCAGGAGCAGGAGCAGGAGCAGGAGCAGGAGCAGGAGCAGGAGCAGGAGCATCAGAGGAGCATCAGATGAGCAGGAGCAGGAGCAGGAGCAGGAGCAGGAGCAGGAGCAGGAGCAGGAGCAGGAGCAGGAGCAGGAGCAGGAGCATCAGAGGATCATAGGAAAAGCATCAGAGGAGCATCAGAGGAGCATCAGAGGAGCATCAGAGGAGCATCAGAGGAGCATCAGAGGAGGATCACAGGAGCATCAGAGGAGCATCACAGGAGCATCAGAGGAGCATCAGAGGAGCCTCAGAGGAGCATCAGAGGAGCATCAGAGGAGCATCAGAGGAGCATCAGAGGAGCAGCAGAGGAGGATCAGAGGAGCATCAGAGGAGCATCAGAGGAGCATCAGTGGAGCATCAGAGGAGCATCAGAGGAGCATCAGAGGAGCATCAGAGGAGCAACAGAGTAGCATCAGAGGAGCATCAGAGGAGGATCAGAGGAGCATAAGAGGAGCATCAGAGGAGCATCAGAGGAGCATCAGAGGAGAATCAGAGGAGCATCAGATGAGCATCAGAGGAGCAGCAGAGGAGCATCAGAGGAGCATCACAGGAGCATCAGAGGAGCATCAGAGGAGCATCAGAGGAGCATCAGAGGTGGATCAGAGGAGCATCAGAGGAGCATCAGAGGAGCATCAGAGGAGCATCAGAGGAGAATCAGAGGAGCATCAGATGAGCATCAGAGGAGCAGCAGAGGAGCATCAGAGGAGCATCACAGGAGCATCAGAGGAGCATCAGAGGAGTATCAGAGGAGCATCAGAGGAGCATCAGAGGAGCATCAGAGGAGCATCAGAGGAGCATCAGAGGAGCATCAGAGGAGCATCAGAGGAGCATCAGAGGAGGATCAGAGGAGCATCAGAGGAGCATCAGAGGAGCATCAGAGGAGCATCAGAGGAGCATCAGAGGAGGATCACAGGAGCATCAGAGGAGCATCACAGGAGCATCAGAGGAGCATCAGAGGAGCCTCAGAGGAGCATCAGAGGAGCATCAGAGGAGCATCAGAGGAGCATCAGAGGAGCAGCAGAGGAGGATCAGAGGAGCATCAGAGGAGCATCAGAGGAGCATCAGAGGAGCATCAGAGGAGCATCAGAGGAGCATCAGAGGAGCATCAGAGGAGCAACAGAGTAGCATCAGAGGAGCATCAGAGGAGGATCAGAGGAGCATAAGAGGAGCATCAGAGGAGCATCAGAGGAGCATCAGAGGAGAATCAGAGGAGCATCAGATGAGCATCAGAGGAGCAGCAGAGGAGCATCAGAGGAGCATCACAGGAGCATCAGAGGAGCATCAGAGGAGCATCAGAGGAGCATCAGAGGTGGATCAGAGGAGCATCAGAGGAGCATCAGAGGAGCATCAGAGGAGCATCAGAGGAGAATCAGAGGAGCATCAGATGAGCATCAGAGGAGCAGCAGAAGAGCATCAGAGGAGCATCACAGGAGCATCAGAAGAGCATCAGAGGAGTATCAGAGGAGCATCAGAGGAGCATCAGAGGAGCATCAGAGGAGCATCAGAGGAGCATCAGAGGAGCATCAGAGGAGCATCAGAGGAGCATCAGAGGAGGATCAGAGGAGCATCAGAGGAGCATCAGAGGAGCATCAGAGGAGCATCAGAGGAGAATCAGATCAGCATCAGAGGAGCAGCAGAGGAGCATCAGAGGAGCATCACAGGAGCATCAGAGGAGCATCAGAGGAGCATCAGAGGAGCATCACAGGAGCATCAGAGGAGCATCAGAGGAGCATCAGAGGAGGATCAGAGGAGCATCAGAGGAGCATCAGAGGAGCATCAGAGGAGGATCACAGGAGCATCAGAGGAGCATCACAGGAGCATCAGAGGAGCATCAGAGGAGCATCAGAGGAGCATCAGAGGAGCATCAGAGGAGCATCAGAGGAGCATCAGAGGAGCCTCAGAGGGGCATCAGAGGAGCATCAGAGGAGCATCAGAGGAGCATCAGAGGAGCAGCAGAGGAGGATCAGAGGAGCATCAGAGGAGCATCAGAGGAGCATCAGAGGAGCATCAGAGGAGCATCAGAGGAGCATCAGAGGAGCATCAGAGGAGCAACAGAGTAGCATCAGAGGAGCATCAGAGGAGGATCAGAGGAGCATAAGAGGAGCATCAGAGGAGCATCAGAGGAGCATCAGAGGAGCATCAGAGGAGAATCAGAGGAGCATCAGAGGAGCATCAGAGGAGCAGCAGAGGAGCATCAGAGGAGCATCACAGGAGCATCAGAGGAGCATCAGAGGAGCATCAGAGGAGCATCAGAGGTGGATCAGAGGAGCAGCAGAGGAGGATCAGAGGAGCATCAGAGGAGCATCAGAGGAGCATCAGAGGAGCATCAGAGGAGCATCAGAGGAGCATCAGAGGAGCATCAGAGGAGCAACAGAGTAGCATCAGAGGAGCATCAGAGGAGGATCAGAGGAGCATAAGAGGAGCATAAGAGGAGCATCAGAGGAGCATCAGAGGAGCATCAGAGGAGAATCAGAGGAGCATCAGATGAGCATCAGAGGAGCAGCAGAGGAGCATCAGAGGAGCATCACAGGAGCATCAGAGGAGCATCAGAGGAGCATCAGAGGAGCATCAGAGGTGGATCAGAGGAGCATCAGAGGAGCATCAGAGGAGCATCAGAGGAGCATCAGAGGAGAATCAGAGGAGCATCAGATGAGCATCAGAGGAGCAGCAGAGGAGCATCAGAGGAGCATCACAGGAGCATCAGAGGAGCATCAGAGGAGTATCAGAGGAGCATCAGAGGAGCATCAGAGGAGCATCAGAGGAGCATCAGAGGAGCCTCAGAGGAGCATCAGAGGAGCATCAGAGGAGCATCAGAGGAGCATCAGAGGAGGATCACAGGAGCATCAGAGGAGCATCACAGGAGCATCAGAGGAGCATCAGAGGAGCATCAGAGGAGCATCAGAGGAGCATCAGAGGAGCATCAGAGGAGCATCAGAGGAGCCTCAGAGGAGCATCAGAGGAGCATCAGAGGAGCATCAGAGGAGCATCAGAGGAGCAGCAGAGGAGGATCAGAGGAGCATCAGAGGAGCATCAGAGGAGCATCAGAGGAGCATCAGAGGAGCATCAGAGGAGCATCAGAGGAGCATCAGAGGAGCAACAGAGTAGCATCAGAGGAGCATCAGAGGAGGATCAGAGGAGCATAAGAGGAGCATCAGAGGAGCATCAGAGGAGCATCAGAGGAGAATCAGAGGAGCATCAGATGAGCATCAGAGGAGCAGCAGAGGAGCATCAGAGGAGCATCACAGGAGCATCAGAGGAGCATCAGAGGAGCATCAGAGGAGCATCAAAGGTGGATCAGAGGAGCATCAGAGGAGCATCAGAGGAGCATCAGAGGAGCATCAGAGGAGAATCAGAGGAGCATCAGATGAGCATCAGAGGAGCAGCGGAGGAGCATCAGAGGAGCATCACAGGAGCATCAGAGGAGCATCAGAGGAGTATCAGAGGAGCATCAGAGGAGCATCAGAGGAGCATCAGAGGAGCATCAGAGGAGCATCAGAGGAGCCTCAGAGGAGCATCAGAGGAGCATCAGAGGAGCATCAGAGGAGCATCAGAGGAGGATCAGAGGAGCATCAGAGGAGCATCAGAGGAGCATCAGAGGAGCATCAGAGGAGCATCAGAGGAGAATCAGATCAGCATCAGAGGAGCAGCAGAGGAGCATCAGAGGAGCATCACAGGAGCATCAGAGGAGCATCAGAGGAGCATCAGAGGAGCATCACAGGAGCATCAGAGGAGCATCAGAGGAGCATCAGAGGAGCATCAGAGGAGCATCAGAGGAGCATAAGAGGAGCGTCAGAGGAGCATCAGAGGAGGATCAGAGGAGCATCAGAGGAGCATCAGAGGAGCAGGAGCAGGAGCAGGAGCAGGAGCAGGAGCAGGAGCATCAGAGGTCATCAGAGGAGCATCAGAGGAGCAGGAGCAGGAGCAGGAGCATCAGAGGAGCATCAGAGGAGTATCAGAGGAGCATCAGATGAGCATCAGAGGAGCATCAGAGGAGCATCAGAGGAGGATCAGAGGAGCATCAGAGGAGCATCAGAGGAGCAGGAGCAGGAGCAGGAGCAGGAGCAGGAGCAGGAGCATCAGAGGTCATCAGAGGAGCATCAGAGGAGCAGGAGCAGGAGCAGGAGCATCAGAGGAGCATCAGAGGAGTATCAGAGGAGCATCAGATGAGCATCAGAGGAGCATCAGAGGAGCATCAGAGGAGGATCAGAGGAGCATCAGAGGAGCATCAGAGGAGCCTCAGAGGAGCCTCAGAGGAGCATCAGAGGAGCATCAGAGGAGCATCAGAGGAGCATCAGAGGAGCATCAGAGGAGCCTCAGAGGAGCCTCAGAGGAGCATCAGAGGACCATCAGAGGAGCATCAGAGGAGCATCAGAGGAGCATCGGAAGAGCATCAGTGGAGCATCAGAGGAGCATCAGAGGAGCATCAGGGGAGCATCAGAGGAGCAACAGAGGAGCATCAGAGGAGCATCAGAGGAGCATCAGAGGAGCATCAGAGGAGCATCAGAGGAGCATCAGAGGAGCATCAGAGGAACATCAGAGGAGCATCAGAGGAGCATCAGAGGAGCAGGAGCAGGAGCAGGAGCAGGAGCAGGAGCAGGAGCAGGAGCAGGAGCAGGAGCAGGAGCATCAGAGGAGCATCAGAGGAACATCAGAGGAGCATCAGAGGAGCATCAGAGGAGCATCAGAGGAGCAGGAGCAGGAGCAGGAGCAGGAGCAGGAGCAGGAGCAGGAGCAGGAGCAGGAGCAGGAGCATCAGAGGAGCATCAGATGAGCAGGAGCAGGAGCAGGAGCAGGAGCAGGAGCAGGAGCAGGAGCAGGAGCAGGAGCAGGAGCAGGAGCAGGAGCATCAGAGGATCATAGGAAAAGCATCAGAGGAGCATCAGAGGAGCATCAGAGGAGCATCAGAGGAGCATCAGAGGAGCATCAGAGGAGGATCACAGGAGCATCAGAGGAGCATCACAGGAGCATCAGAGGAGCATCAGAGGAGCCTCAGAGGAGCATCAGAGGAGCATCAGAGGAGCATCAGAGGAGCATCAGAGGAGCAGCAGAGGAGGATCAGAGGAGCATCAGAGGAGCATCAGAGGAGCATCAGTGGAGCATCAGAGGAGCATCAGAGGAGCATCAGAGGAGCATCAGAGGAGCAACAGAGTAGCATCAGAGGAGCATCAGAGGAGGATCAGAGGAGCATAAGAGGAGCATCAGAGGAGCATCAGAGGAGCATCAGAGGAGAATCAGAGGAGCATCAGATGAGCATCAGAGGAGCAGCAGAGGAGCATCAGAGGAGCATCACAGGAGCATCAGAGGAGCATCAGAGGAGCATCAGAGGAGCATCAGAGGTGGATCAGAGGAGCATCAGAGGAGCATCAGAGGAGCATCAGAGGAGCATCAGAGGAGAATCAGAGGAGCATCAGATGAGCATCAGAGGAGCAGCAGAGGAGCATCAGAGGAGCATCACAGGAGCATCAGAGGAGCATCAGAGGAGTATCAGAGGAGCATCAGAGGAGCATCAGAGGAGCATCAGAGGAGCATCAGAGGAGCATCAGAGGAGCATCAGAGGAGCATCAGAGGAGCATCAGAGGAGCAGCAGAGGAGCATCAGAGGAGCATCAGAGGAGCATCAGAGGAGCATCAGAGGAGCATCAGAGGAGGATCACAGGAGCATCAGAGGAGCATCACAGGAGCATCAGAGGAGCATCAGAGGAGCCTCAGAGGAGCATCAGAGGAGCATCAGAGGAGCATCAGAGGAGCATCAGAGGAGCAGCAGAGGAGGATCAGAGGAGCATCAGAGGAGCATCAGAGGAGCATCAGAGGAGCATCAGAGGAGCATCAGAGGAGCATCAGAGGAGCATCAGAGGAGCAACAGAGTAGCATCAGAGGAGCATCAGAGGAGGATCAGAGGAGCATAAGAGGAGCATCAGAGGAGCATCAGAGGAGCATCAGAGGAGAATCAGAGGAGCATCAGATGAGCATCAGAGGAGCAGCAGAGGAGCATCAGAGGAGCATCACAGGAGCATCAGAGGAGCATCAGAGGAGCATCAGAGGAGCATCAGAGGTGGATCAGAGGAGCATCAGAGGAGCATCAGAGGAGCATCAGAGGAGCATCAGAGGAGAATCAGAGGAGCATCAGATGAGCATCAGAGGAGCAGCAGAAGAGCATCAGAGGAGCATCACAGGAGCATCAGAAGAGCATCAGAGGAGTATCAGAGGAGCATCAGAGGAGCATCAGAGGAGCATCAGAGGAGCATCAGAGGAGCATCAGAGGAGCATCAGAGGAGCATCAGAGGAGCATCAGAGGAGGATCAGAGGAGCATCAGAGGAGCATCAGAGGAGCATCAGAGGAGCATCAGAGGAGAATCAGATCAGCATCAGAGGAGCAGCAGAGGAGCATCAGAGGAGCATCACAGGAGCATCAGAGGAGCATCAGAGGAGCATCAGAGGAGCATCACAGGAGCATCAGAGGAGCATCAGAGGAGCATCAGAGGAGGATCAGAGGAGCATCAGAGGAGCATCAGAGGAGCATCAGAGGAGGATCACAGGAGCATCAGAGGAGCATCACAGGAGCATCAGAGGAGCATCAGAGGAGCATCAGAGGAGCATCAGAGGAGCATCAGAGGAGCATCAGAGGAGCATCAGAGGAGAATCAGAGGAGCATCAGATGAGCATCAGAGGAGCAGCAGAGGAGCATCAGAGGAGCATCACAGGAGCATCAGAGGAGCATCAGAGGAGCATCAGAGGAGCATCAGAGGTGGATCAGAGGAGCATCAGAGGAGCATCAGAGGAGCATCAGAGGAGCATCAGAGGAGAATCAGAGGAGCATCAGATGAGCATCAGAGGAGCAGCAGAGGAGCATCAGAGGAGCATCACAGGAGCATCAGAGGAGCATCAGAGGAGTATCAGAGGAGCATCAGAGGAGCATCAGAGGAGCATCAGAGGAGCATCAGAGGAGCATCAGAGGAGCATCAGAGGAGCATCAGAGGAGCATCAGAGGAGCAGCAGAGGAGCATCAGAGGAGCATCAGAGGAGCATCAGAGGAGCATCAGAGGAGCATCAGAGGAGGATCACAGGAGCATCAGAGGAGCATCACAGGAGCATCAGAGGAGCATCAGAGGAGCCTCAGAGGAGCATCAGAGGAGCATCAGAGGAGCATCAGAGGAGCATCAGAGGAGCAGCAGAGGAGGATCAGAGGAGCATCAGAGGAGCATCAGAGGAGCATCAGAGGAGCATCAGAGGAGCATCAGAGGAGCATCAGAGGAGCATCAGAGGAGCAACAGAGTAGCATCAGAGGAGCATCAGAGGAGGATCAGAGGAGCATAAGAGGAGCATCAGAGGAGCATCAGAGGAGCATCAGAGGAGAATCAGAGGAGCATCAGATGAGCATCAGAGGAGCAGCAGAGGAGCATCAGAGGAGCATCACAGGAGCATCAGAGGAGCATCAGAGGAGCATCAGAGGAGCATCAGAGGTGGATCAGAGGAGCATCAGAGGAGCATCAGAGGAGCATCAGAGGAGCATCAGAGGAGAATCAGAGGAGCATCAGATGAGCATCAGAGGAGCAGCAGAAGAGCATCAGAGGAGCATCACAGGAGCATCAGAAGAGCATCAGAGGAGTATCAGAGGAGCATCAGAGGAGCATCAGAGGAGCATCAGAGGAGCATCAGAGGAGCATCAGAGGAGCATCAGAGGAGCATCAGAGGAGCATCAGAGGAGGATCAGAGGAGCATCAGAGGAGCATCAGAGGAGCATCAGAGGAGCATCAGAGGAGAATCAGATCAGCATCAGAGGAGCAGCAGAGGAGCATCAGAGGAGCATCACAGGAGCATCAGAGGAGCATCAGAGGAGCATCAGAGGAGCATCACAGGAGCATCAGAGGAGCATCAGAGGAGCATCAGAGGAGGATCAGAGGAGCATCAGAGGAGCATCAGAGGAGCATCAGAGGAGGATCACAGGAGCATCAGAGGAGCATCACAGGAGCATCAGAGGAGCATCAGAGGAGCATCAGAGGAGCATCAGAGGAGCATCAGAGGAGCATCAGAGGAGCATCAGAGGAGCCTCAGAGGGGCATCAGAGGAGCATCAGAGGAGCATCAGAGGAGCATCAGAGGAGCAGCAGAGGAGGATCAGAGGAGCATCAGAGGAGCATCAGAGGAGCATCAGAGGAGCATCAGAGGAGCATCAGAGGAGCATCAGAGGAGCATCAGAGGAGCAACAGAGTAGCATCAGAGGAGCATCAGAGGAGGATCAGAGGAGCATAAGAGGAGCATCAGAGGAGCATCAGAGGAGCATCAGAGGAGCATCAGAGGAGAATCAGAGGAGCATCAGAGGAGCATCAGAGGAGCAGCAGAGGAGCATCAGAGGAGCATCACAGGAGCATCAGAGGAGCATCAGAGGAGCATCAGAGGAGCATCAGAGGTGGATCAGAGGAGCAGCAGAGGAGGATCAGAGGAGCATCAGAGGAGCATCAGAGGAGCATCAGAGGAGCATCAGAGGAGCATCAGAGGAGCATCAGAGGAGCATCAGAGGAGCAACAGAGTAGCATCAGAGGAGCATCAGAGGAGGATCAGAGGAGCATAAGAGGAGCATAAGAGGAGCATCAGAGGAGCATCAGAGGAGCATCAGAGGAGAATCAGAGGAGCATCAGATGAGCATCAGAGGAGCAGCAGAGGAGCATCAGAGGAGCATCACAGGAGCATCAGAGGAGCATCAGAGGAGCATCAGAGGAGCATCAGAGGTGGATCAGA
This sequence comes from Narcine bancroftii, assembly GCF_036971445.1. Taxonomy (NCBI): domain Eukaryota; kingdom Metazoa; phylum Chordata; class Chondrichthyes; order Torpediniformes; family Narcinidae; genus Narcine; species Narcine bancroftii. Next base: position 111,876,440 of record NC_091474.1, on the reverse strand, counting down.
GGAGCATCAGAGGAGCATCAGAGGAGCATCAGAGGAGCATCAGAGGAGAATCAGAGGAGCATCAGATGAGCATCAGAGGAGCAGCAGAGGAGCATCAGAGGAGCATCACAGGAGCATCAGAGGAGCATCAGAGGAGTATCAGAGGAGCATCAGAGGAGCATCAGAGGAGCATCAGAGGAGCATCAGAGGAGCCTCAGAGGAGCATCAGAGGAGCATCAGAGGAGCATCAGAGGAGCATCAGAGGAGGATCACAGGAGCATCAGAGGAGCATCACAGGAGCATCAGAGGAGCATCAGAGGAGCATCAGAGGAGCATCAGAGGAGCATCAGAGGAGCATCAGAGGAGCATCAGAGGAGCCTCAGAGGAGCATCAGAGGAGCATCAGAGGAGCATCAGAGGAGCATCAGAGGAGCAGCAGAGGAGGATCAGAGGAGCATCAGAGGAGCATCAGAGGAGCATCAGAGGAGCATCAGAGGAGCATCAGAGGAGCATCAGAGGAGCATCAGAGGAGCAACAGAGTAGCATCAGAGGAGCATCAGAGGAGGATCAGAGGAGCATAAGAGGAGCATCAGAGGAGCATCAGAGGAGCATCAGAGGAGAATCAGAGGAGCATCAGATGAGCATCAGAGGAGCAGCAGAGGAGCATCAGAGGAGCATCACAGGAGCATCAGAGGAGCATCAGAGGAGCATCAGAGGAGCATCAAAGGTGGATCAGAGGAGCATCAGAGGAGCATCAGAGGAGCATCAGAGGAGCATCAGAGGAGAATCAGAGGAGCATCAGATGAGCATCAGAGGAGCAGCGGAGGAGCATCAGAGGAGCATCACAGGAGCATCAGAGGAGCATCAGAGGAGTATCAGAGGAGCATCAGAGGAGCATCAGAGGAGCATCAGAGGAGCATCAGAGGAGCATCAGAGGAGCCTCAGAGGAGCATCAGAGGAGCATCAGAGGAGCATCAGAGGAGCATCAGAGGAGGATCAGAGGAGCATCAGAGGAGCATCAGAGGAGCATCAGAGGAGCATCAGAGGAGCATCAGAGGAGAATCAGATCAGCATCAGAGGAGCAGCAGAGGAGCATCAGAGGAGCATCACAGGAGCATCAGAGGAGCATCAGAGGAGCATCAGAGGAGCATCACAGGAGCATCAGAGGAGCATCAGAGGAGCATCAGAGGAGCATCAGAGGAGCATCAGAGGAGCATAAGAGGAGCGTCAGAGGAGCATCAGAGGAGGATCAGAGGAGCATCAGAGGAGCATCAGAGGAGCAGGAGCAGGAGCAGGAGCAGGAGCAGGAGCAGGAGCATCAGAGGTCATCAGAGGAGCATCAGAGGAGCAGGAGCAGGAGCAGGAGCATCAGAGGAGCATCAGAGGAGTATCAGAGGAGCATCAGATGAGCATCAGAGGAGCATCAGAGGAGCATCAGAGGAGGATCAGAGGAGCATCAGAGGAGCATCAGAGGAGCAGGAGCAGGAGCAGGAGCAGGAGCAGGAGCAGGAGCATCAGAGGTCATCAGAGGAGCATCAGAGGAGCAGGAGCAGGAGCAGGAGCATCAGAGGAGCATCAGAGGAGTATCAGAGGAGCATCAGATGAGCATCAGAGGAGCATCAGAGGAGCATCAGAGGAGGATCAGAGGAGCATCAGAGGAGCATCAGAGGAGCCTCAGAGGAGCCTCAGAGGAGCATCAGAGGAGCATCAGAGGAGCATCAGAGGAGCATCAGAGGAGCATCAGAGGAGCCTCAGAGGAGCCTCAGAGGAGCATCAGAGGACCATCAGAGGAGCATCAGAGGAGCATCAGAGGAGCATCGGAAGAGCATCAGTGGAGCATCAGAGGAGCATCAGAGGAGCATCAGGGGAGCATCAGAGGAGCAACAGAGGAGCATCAGAGGAGCATCAGAGGAGCATCAGAGGAGCATCAGAGGAGCATCAGAGGAGCATCAGAGGAGCATCAGAGGAACATCAGAGGAGCATCAGAGGAGCATCAGAGGAGCAGGAGCAGGAGCAGGAGCAGGAGCAGGAGCAGGAGCAGGAGCAGGAGCAGGAGCAGGAGCATCAGAGGAGCATCAGATGAGCAGGAGCAGGAGCAGGAGCAGGAGCAGGAGCAGGAGCAGGAGCAGGAGCAGGAGCAGGAGCAGGAGCATCAGAGGATCATAGGAAAAGCATCAGAGGAGCATCAGAGGAGCATCAGAGGAGGATCACAGGAGCATCAGAGGAGCATCACAGGAGCATCAGAGGAGCATCAGAGGAGCCTCAGAGGAGCATCAGAGGAGCATCAGAGGAGCATCAGAGGAGCATCAGAGGAGCAGCAGAGGAGGATCAGAGGAGCATCAGAGGAGCATCAGAGGAGCATCAGAGGAGCATCAGAGGAGCATCAGAGGAGCATCAGAGGAGCATCAGAGGAGCAACAGAGTAGCATCAGAGGAGCATCAGAGGAGGATCAGAGGAGCATAAGAGGAGCATCAGAGGAGCATCAGAGGAGCAGGAGCAGGAGCATCAGAGGTGGATCAGAGGAGCATCAGAGGAGCATCAGAGGAGCATCAGAGGAGCATCAGAGGAGAATCAGAGGAGCATCAGATGAGCATCAGAGGAGCATCAGAGGAGCAGGAGCAGGAGCAGGAGCAGGAGCAGGAGCAGGAGCATCAGAGGTCATCAGAGGACCATCAGAGGAGCATCAGAGGAGCATCAGAGGAGCATCAGAGGAGCATCAGAGGAGCATCAGAGGAGCATCAGAGGAGCATCAGAGGAGGATCAGAGGAGCATCAGAGGAGCATCAGAGGAGCATCAGAGGAGCATCAGAGGAGAATCAGATCAGCATCAGAGGAGCAGCAGAGGAGCATCAGAGGAGCATCACAGGAGCATCAGAGGAGCATCAGAGGAGCATCAGAGGAGCATCACAGGAGCATCAGAGGAGCATCAGAGGAGCATCAGAGGAGCATCAGAGGAGCATCAGAGGAGGATCACAGGAGCATCAGAGGAGCATCACAGGAGCATCAGAGGAGCATCAGAGGAGCATCAGAGGAGCATCAGAGGAGCATCAGAGGAGCATCAGAGGAGCATCAGAGGAGCCTCAGAGGGGCATCAGAGGAGCATCAGAGGAGCATCACAGGAGCATCAGAGGAGCATCAGAGGAGCATCAGAGGAGCATCAGAGGAGCATCAGAGGAGCATCAGAGGAGCATCAGAGGAGCCTCAGAGGGGCATCAGAGGAGCATCAGAGGAGCATCAGAGGAGCATCAGAGGAGCAGCAGAGGAGGATCAGAGGAGCATCAGAGGAGCATCAGAGGAGCATCAGAGGAGCATCAGAGGAGCATCAGAGGAGAATCAGAGGAGCATCAGAGGAGCATCAGAGGAGCAGCAGAGGAGCATCAGAGGAGCATCACAGGAGCATCAGAGGAGCATCAGAGGAGCCTCAGAGGAGCATCAGAGGTGGATCAGAGGAGCAGCAGAGGAGGATCAGAGGAGCATCTGAGGAGCATCAGAGGAGCATCAGAGGAGCATCAGAGGAGCATCAGAGGAGCATCAGAGGAGCATCAGAGGAGCAACAGAGTAGCATCAGAGGAGCATCAGAGGAGGATCAGAGGAGCATAAGAGGAGCATAAGAGGAGCATCAGAGGAGCATCAGAGGAGCATCAGAGGAGAATCAGAGGAGCATCAGATGAGCATCAGAGGAGCAGCAGAGGAGCATCAGAGGAGCATCACAGGAGCATCAGAGGAGCATCAGAGGAGCATCAGAGGAGCATCAGAGGTGGATCAGAGGAGCATCAGAGGAGCATCAGAGGAGCATCAGAGGAGCATCAGAGGAGAATCAGAGGAGCATCAGATGAGCATCAGAGGAGCAGCAGAGGAGCATCAGAGGAGCATCACAGGAGCATCAGAGGAGCATCAGAGGAGCATCAGAGGAGCATCAGAGGAGCATCAGAGGAGCATCAGAGGAGCCTCAGAGGAGCATCAGAGGAGCCTCAGAGGAGCATCAGAGGAGGATCAGAGGAGGATCACAGGAGCATCAGAGGAGCATCACAGGAGCATCAGAGGAGCATCAGAGGAGCATCAGAGGAGCATCAGAGGAGCATCAGAGGAGCATCAGAGGAGCATCAGAGGAGCCTCAGAGGAGCATCAGAGGAGCATCAGAGGAGCATCAGAGGAGCATCAGAGGAGCAGCAGAGGAGCATCAGAGGAGCATCAGAGGAGCATCAGAGGAGCATCAGAGGAGCATCAGAGGAGCATCAGAGGAGCATCAGAGGAGCATCAGAGGAGCAACAGAGGAGCATCAGAGGAGCAACAGAGTAGCATCAGAGGAGCATCAGAGGAGGATCAGAGGAGCATAAGAGGAGCATCAGAGGAGCATCAGAGGAGCATCAGAGGAGAATCAGAGGAGCATCAGATGAGCATCAGAGGAGCAGCAGAGGAGCATCAGAGGAGCATGAGAGGAGCATCAGAGGAGCATCAGAGGTGGATCAGAGGAGCATCAGAGGAGCATCAGAGGAGCATCAGAGGAGAATCAGAGGAGCATCAGATGAGCATCAGAGGAGCATCAGAGGAGCATCAGAGGAGCATCACAGGAGCATCAGAGGAGCATCAGAGGAGTATCAGAGGAGCATCAGAGGAGCATCAGAGGAGCATCAGAGGAGCATCAGAGGAGCATCAGAGGAGCCTCAGAGGAGCATCAGAGGAGCATCAGAGGAGCATCAGAGGAGCATCAGAGGAGCATCAGAGGAGCATCAGAGGAGCATCAGAGGAACATCAGAGGAGCATCAGAGGAGCATCAGAGGAGAATCAGATCAGCATCAGAGGAGCAGCAGAGGAGCATCAGAGGAGCATCACAGGAGCATCAGAGGAGCATCAGAGGAGCATCAGAGGAGCATCACAGGAGCATCAGAGGAGCATCACAGGAGCATCAGAGGAGCATCAGAGGAGCATCAGAGGAGCATCAGAGGAGCATCAGAGGAGCATAAGAGGAGCCTCAGAGGAGCATCAGAGGAGGATCAGAGGAGCATCAGAGGAGGATCAGAGGAGCAGGAGCAGGAGCAGGAGCAGGAGCAGGAGCAGGAGCAGGAGCAGGAGCAGGAGCAGGAGCATCAGAGGTCATCAGAGGAGCATCAGAGGAGCAGGAGCAGGAGCAGGAGCATCAGAGGAGCATCAGAGGAGTATCAGAGGAGCATCAGATGAGCATCAGAGGAGCATCAGAGGAGCATCAGAGGAGGATCAGAGGAGCATCAGAGGAGCATCAGAGGAGCCTCAGAGGAGCCTCAGAGGAGCATCAGAGGAGCATCAGAGGAGCATCAGAGGAGCATCAGAGGAGCATCAGAGGAGCATCAGAGGAGCCTCAGAGGAGCCTCAGAGGAGCCTCAGAGGAGCATCAGAGGACCATCAGAGGAGCATCAGAGGAGCATCAGAGGAGCATCAGAAGAGCATCAGTGGAGCATCAGAGGAGCATCAGAGGAGCATCAGGGGAGCATCAGAGGAGCAACAGAGGAGCATCAGAGGAGCATCAGAGGAGCATCAGAGGAGCATCAGAGGAGCATCAGAGGAGCATCAGAGGAGCATCAGAGGAACATCAGAGGAGCATCAGAGGAGCATCAGAGGAGCATCAGAGGAGCAGGAGCAGGAGCAGGAGCAGGAGCAGGAGCAGGAGCAGGAGCAGGAGCAGGAGCAGGAGCAGGAGCATCAGAGGAGCATCAGATGAGCAGGAGCAGGAGCAGGAGCAGGAGCAGGAGCAGGAGCAGGAGCAGGAGCAGGAGCAGGAGCAGGAGCAGGAGCATCAGAGGATCATAGGAAAAGCATCAGAGGAGCATCAGAGGAGCATCAGAGGAGCATCAGAGGAGCATCAGAGGAGCATCAGAGGAGGATCAGAGGAGCATCAGAGGAGCATCAGAGGAGCATCAGAGAAGCATCAGAGGAGCATCAGAGGAGCATCAGAGGAGCATCAGAGGAGGATTAGAGGAGCATCAGAGGAGCATCAGAGGAGCCTCAGAGGAGCATCAGAGGAGCATCAGAGGAGCATCAGAGGAGCATCAGAGGAGCAGCAGAGGAGCATCAGAGGAGGATCACAGGAGCATCAGAGGAGCATCACAGGATCATCAGAGGAGCATCAGAGGAGCATCAGAGGAGCATCAGAGGAGTATCAGAGGAGCATCAGAGGAGCCTCAGAGGAGCATCAGAGGAGCATCAGAGGAGCATCAGAAGAGCATCAGAGGAGCATCAGAGGAGCATCAGAGGAGGATCAGAGGAGCATCAGAGGAGCATCAGAGGAGCATCAGAGGAGCATCAGAGGAGCATCAGAGGAGGATCAGAGGAGCATCAGAGGAGCATCAGAGGAGCATCAGAGGAGCATCAGAGGAGCATCAGAGGAGCATCAGAGGAGCATCAGAGGAGCATCAGAGGAGGATCAGAGGAGCATCAGAGGAGCATCAGAGGAGCATCAGAGGAGCATCAGAGGAGCATCAGAGGAGCATCTGAGGAGCATCAGAGGAGTATCAGAGGAGCATCAGAGGAGCATCTGAGGAGCATCAGAGGAGTATCAGAGGAGCATCAGAGGAGCATCAGAGGTGCATCAGAGGAGCATCAGAGGAGCATCAGAGGAGCATCAGAGGAGCATCAGAGGAGCATCAGAGGAGCATCTGAGGAGCATCAGAGGAGTATCAGAGGAGCATCAGAGGAGCATCAGAGGAGCATCAGAGGAGCATCTGAGGAGCATCAGAGGAGTATCAGAGGAGAATCAGAGGAGCATCAGAGGTGCATCAGAGGAGCATCAGAGGTGCAGGAGCAGGAGCAGGAGCAGGAACAGGAGCAGGAGCAGGAGCAGGAGCAGGAGCAGGAGCAGGAGCAGGAGCAGGAGCAGGAGCAGGAGCAGGAGCAGGAGCAGGAGCAGGAGCAGGAGCAGGAGCAGGAGCAGGAGCAGGAGCAGGAGCAGGAGCAGGAGCAGGAGCAGGAGCATCAGAGGAGCATCAGAGGAGCATCAGAGGAGCCTCAGAGGAGCATCAGAGGAGCATCAGAGGAGCATCAGAGGAGCAGCACAGGAGCATCAGAGGAGGATCACAGGAGCATCAGAGGAGCATCAGAGGAGCATCAGAGGAGCATCAGAGGAGCATCAGAGGAGCATCAGAGGAGCATCAGAGGAGCCTCAGAGGAGCCTCAGAGGAGCATCAGAGGAGCATCAGAGGAGCATCAGAGGAGCATCAGAGGAGCATCAGAGGAGCATCAGAGGAGCCTCAGAGGAGCCTCAGAGGAGCCTCAGAGGAGCATCAGAGGACCATCAGAGGAGCATCAGAGGAGCATCAGAGGAGCATCAGAAGAGCATCAGTGGAGCATCAGAGGAGCATCAGAGGAGCATCAGGGGAGCATCAGAGGAGCAACAGAGGAGCATCAGAGGAGCATCAGAGGAGCATCAGAGGAGCATCAGAGGAGCATCAGAGGAGCATCAGAGGAACATCAGAGGAGCATCAGAGGAGCATCAGAGGAGCATCAGAGGAGCAGGAGCAGGAGCAGGAGCAGGAGCAGGAGCAGGAGCAGGAGCAGGAGCAGGAGCAGGAGCAGGAGCAGGAGCAGGAGCAGGAGCAGGAGCATCAGAGGAGCATCAGATGAGCAGGAGCAGGAGCAGGAGCAGGAGCAGGAGCAGGAGCAGGAGCAGGAGCAGGAGCAGGAGCAGGAGCATCAGAGGATCATAGGAAGAGCATCAGAGGAGCATCAGAGGAGCATCAGAGGAGCATCAGAGGAGCATCAGAGGAGCATCAGAGGAGCATCAGACGAGCATCAGAGGAGGATCAGAGGAGCATCAGAGGTGCATCAGAGGAGCCTCAGAGGAGCATCAGAGGAGCAGCAGAGGAGCATCAGAGGAGGATCACAGGAGCATCAGAGGAGCATCACAGGAGCATCAGAGGAGCATCAGAGGAGCATCAGAGGGGCATCAGATGAGCATCAGAGGAGCATCAGAGGAGCATCAGAGGAGCATCAGAGGAGCCTCAGAGGAGCATCAGAGGAGCATCAGAGGAGCATCAGAGGAGCATCAGAGGAACAGCGAGGAGCATCAGATGAGCATCAGAGGAGCATCACAGGAGCATCAGAGGGGCATCAGAGGAGCATCACAGGAGCATCAGAGGAGCATCATTGGAGCATCAGTGGAGCATCAGAGGAACAGCAGAGGAGCATCAGATGAGCATCAGAGGAGCATCACAGGAGCATCAGAGGAGCATCAGAGGAGCATCACAGGAGCATCAGAGGAGCATCATTGGAGCATCAGAGGGGCATCAGAGGAGCATCAGAGGAGCATCAGAGGAGCATCAGAGGAGCATCAGAGGAGGATCAGAGGAGCATCAGAGGAGCATCAGAGGAGCATCAGAGGAGCATCAGAGGAGCATCAGAGGAGCATCAGAGGAGCATCAGAGGAGCATCAGAGGAGGATCAGAGGAGCATCAGAGGAGCATCAGAGGAGCCCCAGAGGAGCATCAGAGGAGCATCAGAGGAGCATCAGAGGAGCATCAGAGGAGCAGCAGAGGAGCATCAGAGGAGGATCACAGGAGCATCAGAGGAGCATCACAGGATCATCAGAGGAGCATCAGAGGAGCATCAGAGGAGCATCAGAGGAGCATCAGAGGAGCATCAGAGGAGCCTCAGAGGAGCATCAGAGGAGCATCAGAGGAGCATCAGAAGAGCATCAGAGGAACATCAGAGGAGCATCAGAGGAGGATCAGAGGAGCATCAGAGGAGCATCAGAGGAGCATCAGAGGAGCATCAGAGGAGCATCAGAGGAGCATCAGAGTAGCATCAGAGGAGCATCAGAGGAGCATCAGAGGAGCATCAGAGGAGCATCAGAGGAGCATCAGAGGAGCATCAGAGAGGCATCAGAGGAGCATCAGAGGAGGATCAGAGGAGCATCAAAGGAGCATCAGAGGAGCATTAGAGGAGCATCAGAGGAGCATCAGAGGAGGATCAGAGGAGCATCAGAGGAGCATCAGAGGAGCATCAGAGGAGCCTGTGCGGAATCGGAGATGGGGAATCAGAGGCAGGGAATCAGAGGCGGGGAATCAGGGGCAGGGAATCAGAATCAGAAGCGGGGAATCAGAGGCCGGGAATCAGAGGCCGGGAATCAGATGCTGGGAATAAGAGGCCGGGAATCAGAGGTGGGGAATCAGAGTCCGGGAATCAGAGATGGGGATTCAGAGGCGGGGAATGAGATATGGAGAATCAGATGCGGGGAATCAGAGGCCGGGAAACAGAGGTGGGGAATCAGATATGGGGAATCAGAGGTGGCGAATCAAAGGCGGTGAATCAAAGATGGGGAATCAGAGGCGGGGAATCAGAGGCAGGGAATCAGATGCGGGGAATCAGAGGCGGGGAATCAGAGCTGGCGAATCAGAGGCGGGGAATCAGAGGTGGGCAATCAGAGGCGGGGAATCAGATATGGGGAATCAGAGGCGGGGAATCAGAGGCGGGGAAACAGAGGCGGGGAATCAAATATAGGGAATCAGAGGTGGGGAATCAGAGGTTGTGAATCAGAGATGGGGAATCAAGGCGGGGAATCAGAGGCAGGGAATCAGACACGGGGAATCAGAGGCGGGGATTCAGAGCTGGGGAATCAGAGGCGGGGAATCAGAGTTGGGGAATCAGAGGCAGGGAATCAGATATGGGGAATCAGAGGCGGGGAATCAGAGGCGGGGAAACAGAGGCGGGGAATCAGATATGGGGAATCAGAGGTGGGGATTCAGGGGCAGGGAATCAGTGGCAGGGAATCAGAGGCAGGGAATCAGAGGCGGGGAATCAGAGGCAGGGAATCAGACACGGGGAATCAGAGGCGGGGAATCAGAGATGGGGAATCAGAGGCGGGGAATCAGAGGCAGGGAATCGGACGCCGGGAATCAGAGTCGGGGAATCTGAGCTGGGGAATCAGAGGCGGGGAATCAGAGTTGGGGAATCAGAGGCGGGTATTCAGATATGGGGAAATAGAGGCGGGGAATCAGATATGGGGAATCAGAGGTGTGGAATCAGAGGTTGGGAATCAGAGGAAGGGAATCAGAGTTGGGGAAACAGAGGCGGGGAATCAGATATGTGGAATCAGAGGTGGCGAATCAAAGGCGGTGAAACAGAGATGGGGAATCAGGGCAGGGAATCAGAGGCAGGGAATCAAACACGGGGAATCAGAGCTGGGGAATCAGAGGCGGGGAATCAGAGTTGGGAATCAGAGGCGGGGAATCAGAGGCGGGGAAACAGAGGCGGGGAATCAGATATGGGGAATCAGAGGTGGGGAATCAGAGGTTGGGAATCAGAGGCAGGGAATCAGAGGCGGGGAATCAGAGGCGGGGAATCAGAGGAAGGGAATCAGATGTGCGGAATCGGAGATGGGGAATCAGAGGCAGGGAATCAGAGGCGGGGAATCAGAGGCGGGGAATCAGAGGCCGGGAATCAGATATGGGGAAACTGAGGCGGGGAATCCGAGGCGGGGAAACAGAGGCGGGGAATCAGATATGGGGAATCAGAGGTGGGGAATCAGAGGTTGGGAATCAGAGGCAGGGAATCAGAGGCTTGGGATCAGATGCAGGGAATCAGATGCGGGGCATCAGAGGCGGGGAATCAGAGCTGGGGAATCAGAGGTGGGGAATCTGATTTGGGGAATCAGAGGTGGGGACTTAGATATTGGGAAACAGAGGCGGGGAATCAGAGGCGGGGAAACAGAGGTGGGGAATCAGATATGGGGAATCAGAGGTGGGGAATCAGAGGCAGGGAATCAGATGTGCGGAATCAGAGATAGGGAATCAGAGGCAGGGAATCAGAATCAGAAGCAGGGAATCAGAGGCCGGGAATCAGAGGCCGGAATCAGATGATGGGAATCAGAGGCCTGGAATCAGAGGCGGGGAATCAGAGGCAGGGAATCAGATGCGGGGAATCAGAGGCGGGGAATCAGAGCTGGGGAATCAGAGGCGGGGTATTAGAGTTGGGGAATCAGAGGCGGGGAATCAGATATGGGGAAACAGAGGTAGGGAATCAGAGGCGGGGAAACAGAGGCAGGGAATCAGATATGGGGAATCAGAGGCGGGGAATCAGAGGTGGGGAAACATAGGCAGGGAATCGGATGTGCGGAATCAGAGATGGGGAATCAGAGGCCGGGAATCAGAGGTGGTGAATCAGAGATGGGGAATCAGAGGCGGGGAATCAGAGGCAGGGTATCAGACGCGGGGAATCAGAGGTGGGCAATCAGAGGCGGGGAATCAGATATGGGGAATCAGAGGCAGGGAATCAGAGGCGGGGAAACAGAGGCGGGGAATCAGATATGGGGAATCAGAGGTGGGGCATCAGAGGTTGTGAATCACAGATGGGGAATCAGAGGCGGGGAATCAGAGGCAGGGAATCAGACGCGGGGAATCAGAGGCGGGGATTCAGAGCTGGGGAATCAGAAGCGGGGAATCAGAGTTGGGGAATCAGATATGGGGAATCAGAGGCAGGGAATCAGAGGCGGGGAATCAGAGGCAGGGAATCAGACGCGGGGAATCTGAGGCGGGGAATCAGAGCTGGGGAATCAGAGGTGGGGAATCAGAGTTGGGGAATCAGAGGCAGGGAATTGGATGTGCGGAATCAGAGATGGGGAATCAGAGGTGGGAAATCAGAGGCGGTGAATCAGAGATGGGGAATCAGAGGCGGGGAATCAGAGGCAGGAAATCAGACACGGGGATTCAGAGGCTGGGAATCAGACGGGGGGAAACAAAGGCGGGGAATCAGAGCTGGGGAATCTGAGGCAGGGAATCAGAGTTGGGGATTCAGAGGCGGGGAATCAGATATGGGGAAACAGAGGCGGGGAATCAGAGGCGGGCAAACAGAGGCGGGGAATTAGATATGGGGAATCAGAGGTAGGGAATCAGAGGTGGTGAATCAGTGATGGGGAATCACAGGCGGGGAATCAGAGGCAGGGAATAGAACGCGGGGAATCAGAGGCAGGGAATCAGAGCTGGGGAATCAGAGGCTGGGAATCATAGTTGGGAATCAGAGTCGGGAATCAGATATGGGGAAACAGAGGCGGGGAATCAGAGGCGGGGAAACAGAGGCGGGGAATCAGATATGGGGAATCGGATGCATGGAATCAGAGGCGGGGAATCAGAGCTGGGGAATCAGAGGCGGGGAATCAGAGTTGGGGCATCAGAGGTGGGGAATTAGATATAGGGAAACAGAGGCGGGGAATCAGAGGCGGGGAAACAGAGGCGGGGAATCAGATATGGGGAATCAGAGGTGGGGAATCAGAGGCAGGGAATCAGATGTGCGGAATCAGAGATGGGGAATCAGAGACAGGGAATCAGAAGCGGGGAATCAGAGGCCGGGAATCAGAGGCCGGGAATCAGATGATGGGAATAAGAGGCCGGGAATCAGAGGAGGGGAATCAGAGTCCGGGAATCAGAGATGGGGATTCAGAGGCGGGGAATGAGATATGGAGAATCAGAGGCGGGGAATCAGAGGCGGGGATACAGAGGTGGGGAATCAGATATGGGGAATCAGAGGTGGCGAATCAAAGGCGGTGAATCAGAGATGGGGAATCAGAGGCAGGGAATCAGAGGCAGGGAATCAGATGCGGGGAATCAGAGGCGGGGAATCAGAGCTGACGAATCAGAGGCTGGGAATCAGAGGTGGGCAATCAGAGGCGGGGAATCAGATATGGGGAATCAGAGGCGGGGAATCAGAGGCGGGGAAACAGAGGCGGGGAATCAAATATAGGGAATCAGAGGTGGGGAATCAGAGGTTGTGAATCAGAGATGGGGAATCAAGGCGGGGAATCAGAGGCAGGGAATCAGACGCGGGGAATCAGAGGCGGGGATTCAGAGCTGGGGAATCAGAGGCGGGGAATCAGAGTTGGGGAATCAGAGGCAGGGAATCAGATATGGGGAATCAGAGGCAGGGAATCAGAGGCCGGGAATCAGATATGGGGAAACAGAGGCGGGGAATCCGAGGCGGGGAAACAGAGGCGGGGAAACAGAGGCGGGGAAACAGAGGCGGGGAATCAGATATGGTGAATCAGAGGTGGGGAATTAGAGGCAGGGAAACAGAGGCGGGGAATCAGATATGGTGAATCAGAGGTGGGGAATCAGAGGCAGGGAATCAGATGTGGGGAAACATAGGCAGGGAATCGGATGTGCGGAATCAGAGGTGGGGAATCAGAGGCGGGGAATCAGAGGTGGGGAAACATAGGCAGGGAATCGGATGTGCGGAATCAGAGATGGGGAATCAGAGGCCGGGAATCAGAGGTGGTGAATCAGAGATGGGGAATCAGAGGCGGGGAATCAGAGGCAGGGTATCAGACGCGGGGAATCAGAGGTGGGCAATCAGAGGCGGGGAATCAGATATGGGGAATCAGAGGCAGGGAATCAGAGGCGGGGAAACAGAGGCGGGGAATCAGATATGGGGAATCAGAGGTGGGGCATCAGAGGTTGTGAATCACAGATGGGGAATCAGAGGCGGGGAATCAGAGGCAGGGAATCAGACGCGGGGAATCAGAGGCGGGGATTCAGAGCTGGGGAATCAGAAGCGGGGAATCAGAGTTGGGGAATCAGATATGGGGAATCAGAGGCAGGGAATCAGAGGCGGGGAATCAGAGGCAGGGAATCAGACGCGGGGAATCTGAGGCGGGGAATCAGAGCTGGGGAATCAGAGGTGGGGAATCAGAGTTGGGGAATCAGAGGCAGGGAATTGGATGTGCGGAATCAGAGATGGGGAATCAGAGGTGGGAAATCAGAGGCGGTGAATCAGAGATGGGGAATCAGAGGCGGGGAATCAGAGGCAGGAAATCAGACACGGGGATTCAGAGGCTGGGAATCAGACGGGGGGAAACAAAGGCGGGGAATCAGAGCTGGGGAATCTGAGGCAGGGAATCAGAGTTGGGGATTCAGAGGCGGGGAATCAGATATGGGGAAACAGAGGCGGGGAATCAGAGGCGGGCAAACAGAGGCGGGGAATTAGATATGGGGAATCAGAGGTAGGGAATCAGAGGTGGTGAATCAGTGATGGGGAATCACAGGCGGGGAATCAGAGGCAGGGAATAGAACGCGGGGAATCAGAGGCAGGGAATCAGAGCTGGGGAATCAGAGGCTGGGAATCATAGTTGGGAATCAGAGTCGGGAATCAGATATGGGGAAACAGAGGCGGGGAATCAGAGGCGGGGAAACAGAGGCGGGGAATCAGATATGGGGAATCGGATGCATGGAATCAGAGGCGGGGAATCAGAGCTGGGGAATCAGAGGCGGGGAATCAGAGTTGGGGCATCAGAGGTGGGGAATTAGATATAGGGAAACAGAGGCGGGGAATCAGAGGCGGGGAAACAGAGGCGGGGAATCAGATATGGGGAATCAGAGGTGGGGAATCAGAGGCAGGGAATCAGATGTGCGGAATCAGAGATGGGGAATCAGAGACAGGGAATCAGAAGCGGGGAATCAGAGGCCGGGAATCAGAGGCCGGGAATCAGATGATGGGAATAAGAGGCCGGGAATCAGAGGAGGGGAATCAGAGTCCGGGAATCAGAGATGGGGATTCAGAGGCGGGGAATGAGATATGGAGAATCAGAGGCGGGGAATCAGAGGCGGGGATACAGAGGTGGGGAATCAGATATGGGGAATCAGAGGTGGCGAATCAAAGGCGGTGAATCAGAGATGGGGAATCAGAGGCAGGGAATCAGAGGCAGGGAATCAGATGCGGGGAATCAGAGGCGGGGAATCAGAGCTGACGAATCAGAGGCTGGGAATCAGAGGTGGGCAATCAGAGGCGGGGAATCAGATATGGGGAATCAGAGGCGGGGAATCAGAGGCGGGGAAACAGAGGCGGGGAATCAAATATAGGGAATCAGAGGTGGGGAATCAGAGGTTGTGAATCAGAGATGGGGAATCAAGGCGGGGAATCAGAGGCAGGGAATCAGACGCGGGGAATCAGAGGCGGGGATTCAGAGCTGGGGAATCAGAGGCGGGGAATCAGAGTTGGGGAATCAGAGGCAGGGAATCAGATATGGGGAATCAGAGGCAGGGAATCAGAGGCCGGGAATCAGATATGGGGAAACAGAGGCGGGGAATCCGAGGCGGGGAAACAGAGGCGGGGAAACAGAGGCGGGGAAACAGAGGCGGGGAATCAGATATGGTGAATCAGAGGTGGGGAATTAGAGGCAGGGAAACAGAGGCGGGGAATCAGATATGGTGAATCAGAGGTGGGGAATCAGAGGCAGGGAATCAGATGTGCGGAATCAGAGATGGGGAATCAGAGGCAGGGAATCAGAATCAGAAGCAGGGAATCAGAGGCCGGGAATCAGAGGCCGGAATCAGATGCTGGGAATCAGAGGCCTGGAATCAGAGGCGGGGAATCAGAGGCAGGGAATCAGATGCGGGGTATCAGAGGCGGGGAATCAGAGCTGGGGATCAGAGGCGGGGTATTAGAGTTGGGGAATCAGAGGCGGGGAATCAGATATGGGGAAACAGAGGTGTGGAATCAGAGGCGAGGAAACAGAGGCAGGGAATCAGATATGGGGAATCAGAGGAGGGGCATCAGAGGTTGTGAATCACAGATGGGGAATCAGAGGCGGGGAATCAGAGGCAGGGAATCAGACGCGGGGAATCAGAGGCGGGGATTCAGAGCTGGGGAATCAGAAGCGGGGAATCAGAGTTTGGGAATCAGAGGCGGGGAATCAGATATGGGGAATCAGAGGCAGGGAATCAGAGGCGGGGAATCAGAGGCAGGGAATCAGACGCGGGGAATCTGAGGCGGGGAATCAGAGCTGGGGAATCAGAGGTGGGGAATCAGAGTTGGGGAATCAGAGGCAGGGAATTGGATGTGCGGAATCAGAGAGGGGGAATCAGAGGTGGGGAATCAGAGGCGGTGAATCAGAGATGGGGAATCAGAGGTGGGGAATCAGAGGCAGGAAATCAGACACGGGGATTCAGAGGCTGGGAATCAGACGGGGGGAATCAAAGGCGGGGAATCAGAGCTGGGGAATCTGAGGCAGGGAATCAGAGTTGGGGATTCAGAGGCGGGGAATCAGATATGGGGAAACAGAGGCGGGGAATCAGAGGCAGGCAAACAGAGGCGGGGAATTAGATATGGGGAATCAGAGGTAGGGAATCAGAGGTGGTGAATCAGTGATGGGGAATCACAGGCGGGGAATCAGAGGCAGGGAATAGAACGCGGGGAATCAGAGGCAGGGAATCAGAGCTGGGGAATCAGAGGAGGGGATTCATAGTTGGGAAACAGAGGCGGGGAATCAGAGGCGGTGAAACAGAGGCGGGGAATCAGATATGGGGAATCGGATGCAGGGAATCAGAGGCGGGGAATCAGAGCTGGGGAATCAGAGGCGGGGAATCAGCGTTGGGGCATCAGAGGTGGGGAATTAGATATAGGGAAACAGAGGCGGGGAATCAGAGGCGGGGAAACAGAGGCGGGGAATCAGATATGGGGAATCAGAGGTGGGGAATCAGAGGCAGGGAATCAGATGTGCGGAATCAGAGATGGGGAATAAGTGGCAGGGAATCAGAATCAGAGGCGGGGAATCAGATATGGGGAATCAGAGGCAAGGAATCAGAGGCGGGGAATCAGATATGGGGAATCAGAGGCAGGGAATCAGAGGCAGGGAATCAGACACGGGGAATCAGAGGCGGGGAATCAGAGATGGGGAATCAGAGGCGGGGAATCAGAGGCAGGGAATCAGATGCGGGGAATCAGAGGCGGGGAATCAGAGCTGGCGAATCAGAGGCTGGGAATCAGAGGTGGGCAATCAGAGGCGGGGAATCAGATATGGGGAATCAGAGGCGGGGAATCAGAGGCGGGGAAACAGAGGCGGGGAATCAAATATAGGGAATCAGAGGTGGGAATCAGAGGTTGTGAATCAGAGATGGGGAATCAAGGCGGGGAATCAGAGGCAGGGAATCAGACGCGGGGAATCAGAGGCGGGGATTCAGAGCTGGGGAATCAGAGGCGGGGAATCAGAGTTGGGGAATCAGAGGCAGGGAATCAGATATGGGGAATCAGAGGCGGGGAATCAGAGGCGGGGAAACAGAGGCGGGGAATCAGATGTGGGGAATCAGAGGTGGGGAATCAGGGGCAGGGAATCAGTGGCAGGGAATCAGAGGCGGGGAATCAGAGGCGGGGAATCAAAGGCAGGGAATCAGACACGGGGAATCAGAGGCGGGGAATCAGAGATGGGGAATCAGAGGCAGGGAATCGTATGCCGGGAATCAGAGTCGGGGAATCAGAGCTGGGGAATCAGAGGCGGGGAATCAGAGTTGGGGAATCAGAGGCGGGGAATCAGATATGGGGAAATAGAGGCGGGGAATCAGATATGGGGAATCAGAGGTGTGGAATCAGAGGTTGGGAATCAGAGGCAGGGAATCAGAGTCGGGGAAACAGAGGCGGGTAATCAGATATGGGGAATCAGAGGTGGCGAATCAAAGGCGGTGAAACAGAGATGGGGAATCAGGGCAGGGAATCAGAGGCAGGGAATCAAACACGGGGAATCAGAGCTGGGGAATCAGAGGCGGGGAATCAGAGTTGGGAATCAGAGGCGGGGAATCAGAGGCGGGGAAACAGAGGCGGGGAATCAGATATGGGGAATCAGAGGTGGGGAATCCGAGGTTGGGAATCAGAGGCAGGGAATCAGAGGCGGAAAATTAGAGGCGGGGAATCAGAGGAAGGGAATCAGATGTGCGGAATCGGAGATGGGGAATCAGAGGCAGGGAATCAGAGGCGGGGAATCAGAGGCGGGGAATCAGAGGCCGGGAATCAGATATGGGGAAACAGAGGCGGGGAATCCGAGGCGGGGAAACAGAGGCGGGGAATCAGATATGGGGAATCAGAGGTGGGGAATCAGAGGTTGGGAATCAGAGGCAGGGAATCAGAGGCTTGGAATCAGATGCAGGGAATCAGATGCGGGGAATCAGAGGCGGGGAATCAGAGCTGGGGAATCAGAGGTGGGGAATCAGATTTGGGGAATCAGAGGCGGGGACTTAGATATTGGGAAACAGAGGCGGGGAATCAGAGGCGGGGAAACCCAGGCGGGGAATCAGATATGGGGAATCAGAGGTGGGGAATCAGAGGCAAGGAATCAGATGTGCGGAATCATAGATGGGGAAACAGAGGCAGGGAATCAGAATCAGAAGCAGGGAATCAGAGGCCGGGAATCAGAGGCCGGAATCAGATGCTGGGAATCAGAGGCCTGGAATCAGAGGCGGGGAATCAGAGGCAGGGAATCAGATGCGGGGAATCAGAGGCGGGGAATCAGAGCTGGGGAATCAGAGGCGGGGTATTAGAGTTGGGGAATCAGAGGAGGGGAATCAGATATGGGGAAACAGAGGTGGGGAATCAGACGCGGGGAAACAGAGGCAGGGAATCAGATATGGGGAATCAGAGGCGGGGAATCAGAGGTGGGGAATCATAGGCAGGGAATCGGATGTGCGGAATCAGAGATGGGGAATCAGAGGCTGGGAATCAGAGGTGGTGAATCAGAGATGGGGAATCAGATATGGGGAATCAGAGGCGGGGAATCAGAGGCGGGGAAACAGAGGCGGGGAATCAGATATGGGGAATCAGAGGTGGGGCATCAGAGGTTGTGAATCACAGATGGGGAATCAGAGGCGGGGAATCAGAGGCAGGGAATCAGATGCGGGGAACCAGAGGCGGGGATTCAGAGCTGGGGAATCAGAGGCTGGGAATCAGAGTTGGGGAATCAGAGGCGGGGAATCAGATATGGGGAATCAGAGGCAAGGAATCAGAGGCGGGGAATCAGATATGGGGAATCAGAGGCAGGGAATCAGAGGCAGGGAATCAGACACGGGGAATCAGAGGCGGGGAATCAGAGATGGGGAATCAGAGGCGGGGAATCAGAGGCAGGGAATCGCATGCCGGGAATCAGAGGCGGGAAATCAGAGCTGGGGAATCAGAGGCGGGGAATCAGAGTTGGGGAATCAGCGGCGGCGAAGCAGATATGGGGAAATAGAGGCGGGGAATCAGATATGGGGAATCAGAGGCGGGGAATCAGATATGGGGAATCAGAGGCTGGGAATCAGAGGGGGGGAAACGGAGGCGGGGAATAAGATATGGGGAATCAGAGGTGGGGAATCAGGGGCGGGGAATCAGTGGCAGGGAATCAGAGGCGGGGAATCAGAGGCGGGGAATCAAAGGAAGGGAATCAGACACGGGGAATCAGAGGTGGGGAATCAGAGATGGGGAATCAGAGGCGGGGAATCACAGGCAGGGAATCAGACGCGGGGAATCAGAGGCGGGGAATCAGAGCTGGGGAATCAGAGGTGGGGAATCAGAGTCGGGGAATCATAGGCAGGGAATCGGTTGTGCGGAATCAGAGATGGGGAATCAGATGTGGGGAATCAGAGGCAGTGAATCAGAGGCGGGGAAACAGAGGCGGGTAATCAAATATAGGGAATGAGAGGTGGGAATCAGAGGTTGTGAATCAGAGATGGGGAATCAAGGCGGGGAATCAGAGGCAGGGAATCAGACGCGGGGAATCAGAGGCGGGGATTCAGAGCTGGGGAATCAGAGGCGGTGAATCAGAGTTGGGGAATCAGAGGCAGGGAATCAGATATGGGGAATCAGAGGTGGCGAATCAGAGGCGGGGAAACAGAGGCGGGGAATCAGATATGGGGAATCAGAATTGGGGAATCAGGGGCAGGGAATCAGTGGCAGGGAAACAGAGGCGGGGAATCAGAGGCGGGGAATCGGAGGCAGGGAATCAGACACGGGGAATCAGAGGCGGGGAATCAGAGATGGGGAATCAGAGGCGGGGAATCAGCGGCAGGGAATCGGACTCCGGGAATCAGAGTCGGGGAATCAGAGCTGGGGAATCAGAGGCGGGGAATCAGAGTTGGGGAATCAGAGGCGGAAATCAGATATGGGGAAATAGAGGCGGGGAATCAGATATGGGGAATCAGAGGTGTGGAATCAGAGGTTGGGAATCAGAGGCAGGGAATCAGAGTCGGGGAAACAGAGGCGGGTAATCAGATATGGGGAATCAGAGGTGGCGAATCAAAGGCGGTGAAACAGAGATGGGGAATCAGGGCAGGGAATCAGAGGCAGGGAATCAAACACGGGGAATCAGAGCTGGGGAATCAGAGGCGGGAAATCAGAGTTGGGAATCAGAGGCGGGGAATCAGAGGCGGGGAAACAGAGGCGGGGAATCAGATATGGGGAATCAGAGGTGGGGAATCCGAGGTTGGGAATCAGAGGCAGGGAATCAGAGGCGGGGAATCAGAGGCGGGGAATCAGAGGAAGGGAATCAGATGTGCGGAATCGGAGATGGGGAATCAGAGGCAGGGAATCAGAGGCGGGGAATCAGAGGCGGGGAATCAGAGGCGGGGAATCAGAGGCGGGGAATCAGATATGGGGAATCAGAGGTGGGGAATCAGAGGTTGGGAATCAGAGGCAGGGAATCAGAGGCTTGGAATCAGATGCAGGGAATCAGATGCGGGGAATCAGAGGCGGGGAATCAGAGCTGGGGAATCAGAGGTGGAGAATCAGATTTGGGGAATCAGAGGCGGGGACTTAGAGATTGGGAAACAGAGGCGGGGAATCAGATATGGGGAATCAGAGGTGGGGAATCAGAGGCAAGGAATCAGATGTGCGGAATCATTGATGGGGAATCAGAGGCAGGGAATCAGAATCAGAAGCAGGGAATCAGAGGCCGGGAATTAGAGGCCGGAATCAGATGCTGGGAATCAGAGGCCTGGAATCAGAGGCGGGGAATCAGAGGCAGGGAATCAGATGCGGGGAATCAGAGGCGGGGAATCAGAGCTGGGGAATCAGAGGCGGGGTATTAGAGTTGGGGAATCAGAGGCGGGGAATCAGATATGGGGAAACAGAGGTGGGGAATCAGAGGCGGGGAAACAGAGGCAGGGAATCAGATATGGGGAATCAGAGGCAGGGAATCAGAGGTGGGGAATCATAGGCAGGGAATCGGATGTGCGGAATCAGAGATGGGGAATCAGAGGCTGGGAATCAGAGGTGGTGAATCAGAGATGGGGAATCAGAGGCGGGGAATCAGAGGCGGGGAATCAGACGCGGGGAATCAGAGGTGGGCAATCAGAGGCGGGGAATCAGAGGCAGGGAATCAGACGCGGGGAATCAGAGGCGGGGATTCAGAGCTGGGGAATCAGAGGCGGGGAATCAGAGTTGGGGAATCAGAGGCGGGGAATCAGATATGGGGAATCAGAGGCAGGGAATCAGAGGCGGGAAAACATAGGCGGGGAATCAGATATGGGGAATCAGAGGCGGGGAATCAGAGGCAGGGAATCAGACACGGGGAATCAGAGGCGGGGAATCAGAGATGGGGAATCAGAGGCGGGGAATCAGAGGCAGGGAATCGGATGCCGGGAATCAGAGGCGGGAAATCAGAGGCAGGAAATCAGACAGGGATTCAGAGGCTGGGAATCAGACGGGGGGAATCAAAGGCGGGGAATCAGAGCTGGTGAATCAGAGGCAGGGAATCAGAGTTGGGGATTCAGAGGTGGGGAATCAGATATGGGGAAACAGAGGCGGGGAATGAGAGGCGGGCAAGCAGAGGCGGGGAATTAGATATGGGGAATCAGAGGTGGGAAATCAGAGGTGGTGAATCAGAGATGGGGAATCACAGGCGGGGAATCAGAGGCAGCGAATAGAACGCGGGGAATCAGAGGCAGGGAATCAGAGCTGGGGAATCAGAGGCGGGGAATCAGATATGGGGAAACAGAAGCGGGGAATCAGAGGCGGGGAAACAGAGGCGGGGAATCAGACATGGGGAATCGGATGCGGGGAATCAGAGTCGGGGAATAAGAGCTGGGGAATCAGAGGTGGGGCATCAGAGTTTGGGCATCAGAGGTGGGGAATTAGATATGGGGAAACAGAGGCGGGGAATCAGAGGCGGGGAGACAGAGGCGGGGAATCAGATATGGGGAATCAGAGGTGGGGAATCAGAGGCAGGGAATCAGATGTGCGGAATCAGAGATGGGGAATCAGAGGCAGGGAATCAGAATCAGAAGCGGGGAATCAGAGGCCGGGAATCAGAGGCCGCGAATCAGATGCTGGGAATAAGAGGCCGGGAATCAGAGGTGGGGAATCAGAGTCTGGGAATCAGAGATGGGGATTCAGAGGTGGGGAATGAGATATGGAGAATCAGAGGCGGGGAATCAGAGGCGGGGAAACAGAGGTGGGGAATCAGATATGGGGAAATAGAGGCGGGGAATCAGATATGGGGAATCAGAGGTGTGGAATCAGAGGTTGGGGATCAGAGGCAGGGAATCAGAGTCGGGGAAACAGAGGCGGGTAATCAGATATGGGGAATCAGAGGTGGCGAATCAAGGGCGGTGAAACAGAGATGGGGAATCAGGGCAGGGAATCAGAGGCAGGGAATCAAACACGGGGAATCAGAGCTGGGGAATCAGAGGCGGGGAATCAGAGTTGGGAATCAGAGGCGGGGAATCAGAGGCGGGGAAACAGAGGCGGGGAATCAGATATGGGGAATCAGAGGTGGGGAATCCGAGGTTGGGAATCAGAGGCAGGGAATCAGAGGCGGGGAATCAGAGGCGGGGAATCAGAGGAAGGGAATCAGATGTGCGGAATCGGAGATGGGGAATCAGAGGCAGGGAATCAGAGGCGGGGAATCAGAGGCGGGGAATCAGAGGCCGGGAATCAGATATGGGGAAACAGAGGCGGGGAATCCGAGGCGGGGAAACAGAGGCGGGGAATCAGATATGGGGAATCAGAGGTGGGGAATCAGAGGTTGGGAATCAGAGGCAGGGAATCAGAGGCTTGGAATCAGATGCAGGGAATTAGATGCGGGGAATCAGAGGCGGGGAATCAGAGCTGGGGAATCAGAGGTAGGGAATCAGATTTGGGGAATCAGAGGCGGGGACTTAGATATTGGGAAACAGAGGCGGGGAATCAGAGGCGGGGAAACCCAAGTGGGGAATCAGATATGGGGAATCAGAGGTGGGGAATCAGAGGCAAGGAATCAGATGTGCGGAATCAGAGATGGGGAATCAGAGGCAGGGTATCAGAATCAGAAGCAGGGAATCAGAGGCCGGGAATTAGAGGCCGGAATCAGATGCTGGGAATCAGAGGCCTGGAATCAGAGGCGGGGAATCAGAGGCAGGGAATCAGATGCGGGGAATCAGAGGCGGGGAATCAGAGCTGGGGAATCAGAGGCAGGGTATTAGAGTTGGGGAATCAGAGGCGGGGAATCAGATATGGGGAAACAGAGGTGGGGAATCAGAGGCGGGGAAACAGAGGCAGGGAATCAGATATGGGGAATCAGTGGCGGGGAATCAGAGGTGGGGAATCATAGGCAGGGAATCGGATGTGCGGAATCAGAGATGGGGAATCAGAGGCTGGGAATCAGAGGTGGTGAATCAGAGATGGGGAATCAGAGGCGGGGAATCAGAGGCGGGGAATCAGACGCGGGGAATCAGAGGTGGGCAATCAGAGGCGGGGAATCAGATATGGGGAATCAGAGGCGGGGAATCAGAGGCGGGGAAACAGAGGCGGGGGATCAGATATGGGGAATCAGAGGTGGGGCATCAGAGGTTGTGAATCACAGATGGGGAATCAGAGGCGGGGAATCAGAGGCAGGGAATCAGACGCGGGGAATCAGAGGCGGGGATTCAGAGCTGGGGAATCAGAGGCGGGGAATCAGAGTTGGGGAATCAGAGGCGGGGAATCAGATATGGGGAATCAGAGGCAGGGAATCTGAGGCGGGAAAACAGAGGCGGGGAATCAGATATGGGGAATCAGAGGCGGGGAATCAGAGGCAGGGAATCAGACACGGGGAATCAGAGGCGGGGAATCAGATATGGGGAATCAGAGGCGGGGAATTAGATATGGGGAATCAGAGGCTGGGAATCAGAGGGGGGGAAACAGAGGCGGGGAATAAGATATGGGGAATCAGAGGTGGGGAATCAGGGGCGGGGAATCAGTGGCAGGGAATCAGAGGCGGGGAATCAGAGGCGGGGAATCAAAGGAAGGGAATCAGACACGGGGAATCAGAGGTGGGGAATCAGAGACGGGGAATAAGAGGCGGGGAATCACAGGCAGGGAATCAGACGCGGGGAATCAGAGGCGGGGAATCAGAGCTGGGGAATCAGAGGTGGGGAATCAGAGTCGGGGAATCAGAGGAAGGGAATCGGTTGTGCGGAATCAGAGATTGGGAATCAGATGTGGGGAATCAGAGGCAGTGAATCAGAGATGGGGAATCAGAGGCGGGGAATCAGAGGCAGGAAATAAGTTAGGGATTCAGAGGCTGGGAATCAGACGGGGGGAATCAAAGGCGGGGAATCAGAGCTGGTGAATCAGAGGCAGGGAATCAGAGTTGGGGATTCAGAGGCGGGGAATCAGATATGGGGAAACAGAGGCGGGGAATGAGAGGCGGGCAAGCAGAGGCGGGGAATTAGATATGGGGAATCAGAGGTGGGAAATCAGAGGTGGTGAATCAGAGATGGGGAATCACAGGCGGGGAATCAGAGGCAGCGAATAGAACGCGGGGAATCAGAGGCAGGGAATCAGAGCTGGGGAATCAGAGGCGGGGAATCAGATATGGGGAAACAGAGGCGGGGAATCAGAGGCGGGGAAACAGAGGCGGGGAATCAGACATGGGGAATCGGATGTGGGGAATCAGAGGCGGGGAATCAGAGCTGGGGAATCAGAGGTGGGGAATCAGAGTTGGGGCATCAGAGGTGGGGAATTAGATATGGGGAAACAGGCGGGGAATCAGAGGCGGGGAAACAGAGGCGGGGAATCAGATATGGGGAATCAGAGGTGGGGAATCAGAGGCAGGGAATCAGATGTGCGGAATCAGAGATGGGGAATCAGAGGCAGGGAATCAGAATCAGAAGCGGGGAATCAGAGGCCGGGAATCAGATATGGGGAATCAGAGGCGGGGAATCAGAGGCGGGGAAACAGAGGCGGGGAATCAGATATGGGGAATCAGAGGTGGGGAATCAGGGGCAGGGAATCAGTGGCAGGGAATCAGAGGCGGGGAATCTGAGCCGGGGAATCAGATGCAGGGAATCAGACACGGGGAATCAGAGGCGGGGAATCAGAAACAGAAGCGGGGAATCAGAGGCCGGGAATCAGATATGGGGAATCAGAGGCGGGGAATCAGAGGCGGGGAAACAGAGGCGGGGAATCAGATATGGGGAATCAGAGGTGGGGAATCAGGGGCAGGGAATCAGTGGCAGGGAATCAGAGGCGGGGAATCTGAGCCGGGTAATCAGAGGCAGGGAATCAGACACGGGGAATCAGAGGCGGGGAATCAGAGATGGTGAATCAGAGGCGGGGAATCAGAGGCAGGGAATCGGACGCCGGGAATCAGAGGCGGGGAATCAGAGCTGGGGAATCAGAGGCGGGGAATCAGAGTTGGGGAATCAGAGGCGGGGAATCAGATATGGGGAAATAGAGGCGGGGAATCAGATATGGGGAATCAGAGGCGGGGAATCAGAGGCAGGGAATCAGACGCGGGGAATCAGAGGTGGGCAATCAGAGGCGTGGAATCAGATATGGGGAATCAGAGGCGGGGAATCAGAGGCGGGGAATCAGTGGCAGGGAATCAGAGCTGGGGAATCAGAGGTGGGGAATCAGAGCTGGGGAAACAGAGTCGGGGAATCAGATATGGGGAATCAGAGGTGGGGAATCAGGGGCGGGGAATCAGTGGCAGGGAATCAGAGGCCGGGAATAAAAGGCGGGGAATCAGAGCTGGGGAATCAGAGGCGGGGAATCAGAGTTGGGGAATCAGAGGAGGGGAATCAGATACGGGGAAACAGAGGCCGGGAATCAGAGGCAGGGAAACAGAGGCGGGGAATCAGATATGGGGAATCAGAGGTGCGGAATTTGAGGTTGCGAATCAGAGGCGGGGAATCAGAGGCGGGGAATCAGAGGCAGGGAATCGGATGTGCGGAATCAGAGATGGGGAATCAGAGGTGGGGATTCAGAGGTGGTGAATCAGAAAAGGGGAATCAGAGGCTGGGAATCAGAGGCAGGAAATCAGACACGGGGAATCAGAGGCGGGGAATCAGACGGGGGGAATCAAAGGCGGGGAATCAGAGGTGGGGAATCAGAGGCAGGGAATCAGATGTGCGGAATCAGAGATGGGGAATAAGTGGCAGGGAATCAGAATCAGAAGCGGGGAATCAGAGGCCAGGAATCAGAGGCCGGGAATCAGATGCTGGGAATAAGAGGCCGGGAATCAGAGGTGGGGAATCAGATATGGGGAATCAGAGGTGGCGAATCAAAGGCGGTGAATCAGAGATGGGGAATCAGAGGCGGGGAATCAGAGGCAGGGAATCAGATGCGGGGAATCAGAGGCGGGGAATCAGAGCTGGCGAATCAGAGGCTGGGAATCAGAGGTGGGCAATCAGAGGCGGGGAATCAGATATGGGGAATCAGAGGCGGGGAATCAGAGGCGGGGAAACAGAGGCGGGGAATCAAATATAGGGAATCAGAGGTGGGGAATCAGAGGTTGTGAATCAGAGATGGGGAATCAAGGCGGGGAATCAGAGGCAGGGAATCAGACGCGGGGAATCAGAGGCGGGGATTCAGAGCTGGGGAATCAGATGCGGGGAATCAGAGTTGGGGAATCAGAGGCAGGGAATCAGATATGGGGAATCAGAGGCGGGGAATCAGAGGCGGGGAAACAGAGGCGGGGAATCAGATGTGGGGAATCAGAGGTGGGGAATCAGGGGCAGGGAATCAGTGGCAGGGAATCAGAGGCGGGGAATCAGAGGCGGGGAATCAAAGGCAGGGAATCAGACACGGGGAATCAGAGGCGGGGAATCAGAGATGGGGAATCAGAGGCAGGGAATCGTATGCCGGGAATCAGAGTCGGGGAATCAGAGCTGGGGAATCAGAGGCGGGGAATCAGAGTTTGGGAATCAGAGGCGGGGAATCAGATATGGGGAAATAGAGGCGGGGAATCAGATATGGGGAATCAGAGGTGTGGAATCAGAGGTTGGGAATCAGAGGCAAGGAATCAGAGTCGGGGAAACAGAGGCGGGGAATCAGATATGGGGAATCAGAGGTGGCGAATCAAAGGCGGTGAAACAGAGATGGGGAATCAGGGCAGGGAATCAGAGGCAGGGAATCAAACACGGGGAATCAGAGCTGGGGAATCAGAGGCGGGGAATCAGAGTTGGGAATCAGAGGCGGGGAATCAGAGGCGGGGAAACAGAGGCGAGGAATCAGATATTGGGAATCAGAGGTGGGGAATCCGAGGTTGGGAATCAGAGGCAGGGAATCAGAGGCGGAAAATCAGAGGCGGGGAATCTGAGGAAGGGAATCAGATGTGCGGAATCGGAGATGGGGAATCAGAGGCATGGAATCAGAGGCGGGGAATCAGAGGCGGGGAATCAGAGGCCGGGAATCAGATATGGGGAAACAGAGGCGGGGAATCCGAGGCGGGGAAACAGAGGCGGGGAATCAGATATGGGGAATCAGAGGTGGGGAATCAGAGGTTGGGAATCAGAGGCAGGGAATCAGAGGCTTGGAATCAGATGCAGGGAATCAGATGCGGGGAATCAGAGGCGGGGAATCAGAGCTGGGGAATCAGAGGTGGGGAATCAGATTTGGGGAATCAGAGGCGGGGACTTAGATATTGGGAAACAGAGGCGGGGAATCAGAGGCGGGGAAACCCAGGCGGGGAATCAGATATGGGGAATCAGAGGTGGGGAATCAGAGGCAAGGAATCAGATGTGCGGAATCATAGATGGGGAAACAGAGGCAGGGAATCAGAATCAGAAGCAGGGAATCAGAGGCCGGGAATCAGAGGCCGGAATCAGATGCTGGGAATCAGAGGCCTGGAATCAGAGGCGGGGAATCAGAGGCAGGGAATCAGATGCGGGGAATCAGAGGCGGGGAATCAGAGCTGGGGAATCAGAGGCGGGGTTTTAGAGTTGGGGAATCAGAGGCGGGGAATCAGATATGGGGAAACAGAGGTGGGGAATCAGACGCGGGGAAACAGAGGCAGGGAATCAGATATGGGGAATCAGAGGCGGGGAATCAGAGGTAGGGAATCAGATTTGGGGAATCAGAGGCGGGGACTTAGATATTGGGAAACAGAGGCGGGGAATCAGAGGCGGGGAAACCCAAGTGGGGAATCAGATATGGGGAATCAGAGGTGGGGAATCAGAGGCAAGGAATCAGATGTGCGGAATCAGAGATGGGGAATCAGAGGCAGGGTATCAGAATCAGAAGCAGGGAATCAGAGGCCGGGAATTAGAGGCCGGAATCAGATGCTGGGAATCAGAGGCCTGGAATCAGAGGCGGGGAATCAGAGGCAGGGAATCAGATGCGGGGAATCAGAGGCGGGGAATCAGAGCTGGGGAATCAGAGGCAGGGTATTAGAGTTGGGGAATCAGAGGCGGGGAATCAGATATGGGGAAACAGAGGTGGGGAATCAGAGGCTGGGAAACAGAGGCAGGGAATCAGATATGGGGAATCAGTGGCGGGGAATCAGAGGTGGGGAATCATAGGCAGGGAATCGGATGTGCGGAATCAGAGATGGGGAATCAGAGGCTGGGAATCAGAGGTGGTGAATCAGAGATGGGGAATCAGAGGCGGGGAATCAGAGGCGGGGAATCAGACGCGGGGAATCAGAGGTGGGCAATCAGAGGCGGGGAATCAGATATGGGGAATCAGAGGCGGGGAATCAGAGGCGGGGAAACAGAGGCGGGGGATCAGATATGGGGAATCAGAGGTGGGGCATCAGAGGTTGTGAATCACAGATGGGGAATCAGAGGCGGGGAATCAGAGGCAGGGAATCAGACGCGGGGAATCAGAGGCGGGGATTCAGAGCTGGGGAATCAGAGGCGGGGAATCAGAGTTGGGGAATCAGAGGCGGGGAATCAGATATGGGGAATCAGAGGCAGGGAATCTGAGGCGGGAAAACAGAGGCGGGGAATCAGATATGGGGAATCAGAGGCGGGGAATCAGAGGCAGGGAATCAGACACGGGGAATCAGAGGCGGGGAATCAGATATGGGGAATCAGAGGCGGGGAATTAGATATGGGGAATCAGAGGCTGGGAATCAGAGGGGGGGAAACAGAGGCGGGGAATAAGATATGGGGAATCAGAGGTGGGGAATCAGGGGCGGGGAATCAGTGGCAGGGAATCAGAGGCGGGGAATCAGAGGCGGGGAATCAAAGGAAGGGAATCAGACACGGGGAATCAGAGGTGGGGAATCAGAGACGGGGAATCAGAGGCGGGGAATCACAGGCAGGGAATCAGACGCGGGGAATCAGAGGCGGGGAATCAGAGCTGGGGAATCAGAGGTGGGGAATCAGAGTCGGGGAATCAGAGGAAGGGAATCGGTTGTGCGGAATCAGAGATTGGGAATCAGATGTGGGGAATCAGAGGCAGTGAATCAGAGATGGGGAATCAGAGGCGGGGAATCAGAGGCAGGAAATAAGTTAGGGATTCAGAGGCTGGGAATCAGACGGGGGGAATCAAAGGCGGGGAATCAGAGCTGGTGAATCAGAGGCAGGGAATCAGAGTTGGGGATTCAGAGGCGGGGAATCAGATATGGGGAAACAGAGGCGGGGAATGAGAGGCGGGCAAGCAGAGGCGGGGAATTAGATATGGGGAATCAGAGGTGGGAAATCAGAGGTGGTGAATCAGAGATGGGGAATCACAGGCGGGGAATCAGAGGCAGCGAATAGAACGCGGGGAATCAGAGGCAGGGAATCAGAGCTGGGGAATCAGAGGCGGGGAATCAGATATGGGGAAACAGAGGCGGGGAATCAGAGGCGGGGAAACAGAGGCGGGGAATCAGACATGGGGAATCGGATGTGGGGAATCAGAGGCGGGGAATCAGAGCTGGGGAATCAGAGGTGGGGAATCAGAGTTGGGGCATCAGAGGTGGGGAATTAGATATGGGGAAACAGGCGGGGAATCAGAGGCGGGGAAACAGAGGCGGGGAATCAGATATGGGGAATCAGAGGTGGGGAATCAGAGGCAGGGAATCAGATGTGCGGAATCAGAGATGGGGAATCAGAGGCAGGGAATCAGAATCAGAAGCGGGGAATCAGAGGCCGGGAATCAGATATGGGGAATCAGAGGCGGGGAATCAGAGGCGGGGAAACAGAGGCGGTGAATCAGATATGGGGAATCAGAGGTGGGGAATCAGGGGCAGGGAATCAGTGGCAGGGAATCAGAGGCGGGGAATCTGAGCCGGGGAATCAGAGGCAGGGAATCAGACACGGGGAATCAGAGGCGGGGAATCAGAAACAGAAGCGGGGAATCAGAGGCCGGGAATCAGATATGGGGAATCAGAGGCGGGGAATCAGAGGCGGGGAAACAGAGGCGGGGAATCAGATATGGGGAATCAGAGGTGGGGAATCAGGGGCAGGGAATCAGTGGCAGGGAATCAGAGGCGGGGAATCTGAGCCGGGTAATCAGAGGCAGGGAATCAGACACGGGGAATCAGAGGCGGGGAATCAGAGATGGTGAATCAGAGGCGGGGAATCAGAGGCAGGGAATCGGACGCCGGGAATCAGAGGCGGGGAATCAGAGCTGGGGAATCAGAGGCGGGGAATCAGAGTTGGGGAATCAGAGGCGGGGAATCAGATATGGGGAAATAGAGGCGGGGAATCAGATATGGGGAATCAGAGGCGGGGAATCAGAGGCAGGGAATCAGACGCGGGGAATCAGAGGTGGGCAATCAGAGGTGGGGAATCAGAGCTGGGGAAACAGAGTCGGGGAATCAGATATGGGGAATCAGAGGTGGGGAATCAGGGGCGGGGAATCAGTGGCAGGGAATCAGAGGCCGGGAATAAAAGGCGGGGAATCAGAGCTGGGGAATCAGAGGCGGGGAATCAGAGTTGGGGAATCAGAGGAGGGGAATCAGATACGGGGAAACAGAGGCCGGGAATCAGAGGCAGGGAAACAGAGGCGGGGAATCAGATATGGGGAATCAGAGGTGCGGAATTTGAGGTTGCGAATCAGAGGCGGGGAATCAGAGGCGGGGAATCAGAGGCAGGGAATCGGATGTGCGGAATCAGAGATGGGGAATCAGAGGTGGGGATTCAGAGGTGGTGAATCAGAAAAGGGGAATCAGAGGCTGGGAATCAGAGGCAGGAAATCAGACACGGGGAATCAGAGGCTGGGAATCAGACGGGGGGAATCAAAGGCGGGGAATCAGAGGTGGGGAATCAGAGGCAGGGAATCAGATGTGCGGAATCAGAGATGGGGAATAAGTGGCAGGGATTCAGAATCAGAAGCGGGGAATCAGAGGCCAGGAATCAGAGGCCGGGAATCAGATGCTGGGAATAAGAGGCCGGGAATCAGAGGTGGGGAATCAGATATGGGGAATCAGAGGTGGCGAATCAAAGGCGGTGAATCAGAGATGGGGAATCAGAGGCGGGGAATCAGAGGCAGGGAATCAGATGCGGGGAATCAGAGGCGGGGAATCAGAGCTGGCGAATCAGAGGCTGGGAATCAGAGGTGGGCAATCAGAGGCGGGGAATCAGATATGGGGAATCAGAGGCGGGGAATCAGAGGCGGGGAAACAGAGGCGGGGAATCAAATATAGGGAATCAGAGGTGGGGAATCAGAGGTTGTGAATCAGAGATGGGGAATCAAGGCGGGGAATCAGAGGCAGGGAATCAGACGCGGGGAATCAGAGGCGGGGATTCAGAGCTGGGGAATCAGATGCGGGGAATCAGAGTTGGGGAATCAGAGGCAGGGAATCAGATATGGGGAATCAGAGGCGGGGAATCAGAGGCGGGGAAACAGAGGCGGGGAATCAGATGTGGGGAATCAGAGGTGGGGAATCAGGGGCAGCGAATCAGTGGCAGGGAATCAGAGGCGGGGAATCAGAGGCGGGGAATCAAAGGCAGGGAATCAGACACGGGGAATCAGAGGCGGGGAATCAGAGATGGGGAATCAGAGGCAGGGAATCGTATGCCGGGAATCAGAGTCGGGGAATCAGAGCTGGGGAATCAGAGGCGGGGAATCAGAGTTGGGGAATCAGAGGCGGGGAATCAGATATGGGGAAATAGAGGCGGGGAATCAGATATGGGGAATCAGAGGTGTGGAATCAGAGGTTGGGAATCAGAGGCAAGGAATCAGAGTCGGGGAAACAGAGGCGGGGAATCAGATATGGGGAATCAGAGGTGGCGAATCAAAGGCGGTGAAACAGAGATGGGGAATCAGGGCAGGGAATCAGAGGCAGGGAATCAAACACGGGGAATCAGAGCTGGGGAATCAGAGGTGGGGAATCAGAGTTGGGAATCAGAGGCGGGGAATCAGAGGCGGGGAAACAGAGGCGGGGAATCAGATATTGGGAATCAGAGGTGGGGAATCCGAGGTTGGGAATCAGAGGCAGGGAATCAGAGGCGGAAAATCAGAGGCGGGGAATCTGAGGAAGGGAATCAGATGTGCGGAATCGGAGATGGGGAATCAGAGGCATGGAATCAGAGGCGGGGAATCAGAGGCGGGGAATCAGAGGCCGGGAATCAGATATGGGGAAACAGAGGCGGGGAATCCGAG
Source organism: Narcine bancroftii (assembly GCF_036971445.1). Taxonomy (NCBI): domain Eukaryota; kingdom Metazoa; phylum Chordata; class Chondrichthyes; order Torpediniformes; family Narcinidae; genus Narcine; species Narcine bancroftii. The sequence continues at coordinate 111,843,994 of NC_091474.1, read as the reverse complement.
GCGGGGAAACAGAGGCGGGGAATCAGATATGGGGAATCAGAGGTGGGGAATCAGAGGTTGGGAATCAGAGGCAGGGAATCAGAGGCTTGGAATCAGATGCAGGGAATCAGATGCGGGGAATCAGAGGCGGGGAATCAGAGCTGGGGAATCAGAGGTGGGGAATCAGATTTGGGGAATCAGAGGCGGGGACTTAGATATTGGGAAACAGAGGCGGGGAATCAGAGGCGGGGAAACCCAGGCGGGGAATCAGATATGGGGAATCAGAGGTGGGGAATCAGAGGCAAGGAATCAGATGTGCGGAATCATAGATGGGGAAACAGAGGCAGGGAATCAGAATCAGAAGCAGGGAATCAGAGGCCGGGAATCAGAGGCCGGAATCAGATGCTGGGAATCAGAGGCCTGGAATCAGAGGCGGGGAATCAGAGGCAGGGAATCAGATGCGGGGAATCAGAGGCGGGGAATCAGAGCTGGGGAATCAGAGGCGGGGTTTTAGAGTTGGGGAATCAGAGGCGGGGAATCAGATATGGGGAAACAGAGGTGGGGAATCAGACGCGGGGAAACAGAGGCAGGGAATCAGATATGGGGAATCAGAGGCGGGGAATCAGAGGTGGGGAATCATAGGCAGGGAATCGGATGTGCGGAATCAGAGATGGGGAATCAGAGGCGGGGAATCAGAGGCGGGGAAACAGAGGCGGGGAATCAGATGTGGGGAATCAGAGGTGGGGAATCAGGGGCAGGGAATCAGTGGCAGGGAATCAGAGGCGGGGAATCAGAGGCGGGGAATCAAAGGCAGGGAATCAGACACGGGGAATCAGAGGCGGGGAATCAGAGATGGGGAATCAGAGGCAGGGAATCGTATGCCGGGAATCAGAGTCGGGGAATCAGAGCTGGGGAATCAGAGGCGGGGAATCAGAGTTGGGGAATCAGAGGCGGGGAATCAGATATGGGGAAATAGAGGCGGGGAATCAGATATGGGGAATCAGAGGTGTGGAATCAGAGGTTGGGAATCAGAGGCAAGGAATCAGAGTCGGGGAAACAGAGGCGGGGAATCAGATATGGGGAATCAGAGGTGGCGAATCAAAGGCGGTGAAACAGAGATGGGGAATCAGGGCAGGGAATCAGAGGCAGGGAATCAAACACGGGGAATCAGAGCTGGGGAATCAGAGGCGGGGAATCAGAGTTGGGAATCAGAGGCGGGGAATCAGAGGCGGGGAAACAGAGGCGGGGAATCAGATATTGGGAATCAGAGGTGGGGAATCCGAGGTTGGGAATCAGAGGCAGGGAATCAGAGGCGGAAAATCAGAGGCGGGGAATCTGAGGAAGGGAATCAGATGTGCGGAATCGGAGATGGGGAATCAGAGGCATGGAATCAGAGGCGGGGAATCAGAGGCGGGGAATCAGAGGCCGGGAATCAGATATGGGGAAACAGAGGCGGGGAATCCGAGGCGGGGAAACAGAGGCGGGGAATCAGATATGGGGAATCAGAGGTGGGGAATCAGAGGTTGGGAATCAGAGGCAGGGAATCAGAGGCTTGGAATCAGATGCAGGGAATCAGATGCGGGGAATCAGAGGCGGGGAATCAGAGCTGGGGAATCAGAGGTGGGGAATCAGATTTGGGGAATCAGAGGCGGGGACTTAGATATTGGGAAACAGAGGCGGGGAATCAGAGGCGGGGAAACCCAGGCGGGGAATCAGATATGGGGAATCAGAGGTGGGGAATCAGAGGCAAGGAATCAGATGTGCGGAATCATAGATGGGGAAACAGAGGCAGGGAATCAGAATCAGAAGCAGGGAATCAGAGGCCGGGAATCAGAGGCCGGAATCAGATGCTGGGAATCAGAGGCCTGGAATCAGAGGCGGGGAATCAGAGGCAGGGAATCAGATGCGGGGAATCAGAGGCGGGGAATCAGAGCTGGGGAATCAGAGGCGGGGTTTTAGAGTTGGGGAATCAGAGGCGGGGAATCAGATATGGGGAAACAGAGGTGGGGAATCAGACGCGGGGAAACAGAGGCAGGGAATCAGATATGGGGAATCAGAGGCGGGGAATCAGAGGTGGGGAATCATAGGCAGGGAATCGGATGTGCGGAATCAGAGATGGGGAATCAGAGGGTGGGAATCAGAGGTGGTGAATCAGAGATGGGGAATCAGAGGCGGGGAATCAGAGGCAGGGAATCAGACGCGGGGAATCAGAGGTGGGCAATCAGAGGCGTGGAATCAGATATGGGGAATCAGAGGCGGGGAATCAGAGGCGGGGAAACAGAGGCGGGGAATCAGATATGGGGAATCAGAGGTGGGGCATCAGAGGTTGTGAATCACAGATGGGGAATCAGAGGTGGGGAATCAGAGGCAGGGAATCAGACGCGGGGAATCAGAGGCGGGGATTCAGAGCTGGGGAATCAGAGGCTGGGAATCAGAGTTGGGGAATCAGAGGCGGGGAATCAGATATGGGGAATCAGAGGCAAGGAATCAGAGGCGGGAAAACAGAGGCGGGGAATCAGATATGGGGAATCAGAGGCGGGGAATCAGAGGCAGGGAATCAGACACGGGGAATCAGAGGCGGGGAATCAGAGATGGGGAATCAGAGGCGGGGAATCAGAGGCAGGGAATCGGATGCCGGGAATCAGAGGCGGGAAATCAGAGCTGGGGAATCAGAGGCGGGGAATCAGAGTTGGGGAATCAGAGGCGGCGAAGCAGATATGGGGAAATAGAGGCGGGGAATCAGATATGGGGAATCAGAGGCGGGGAATCAGATATGGGGAATCAGAGGCTGGGAATCAGAGGGGGGGAAACGGAGGCGGGGAATAAGATATGGGGAATCAGAGGTGGGGAATCAGGGGCGGGGAATCAGTGGCAGGGAATCAGAGGCGGGGAATCAGAGGCGGGGAATCAAAGGAAGGGAATCAGACACGGGGAATCAGAGGTGGGGAATCAGAGATGGGGAATCAGAGGCGGGGAATCACAGGCAGGGAATCAGACGCGGGGAATCAGAGGCGGGGAATCAGAGCTGGGGAATCAGAGGTGGGGAATCAGAGTCGGGGAATCATAGGCAGGGAATCGGTTGTGCGGAATCAGAGATGGGGAATCAGATGTGGGGAATCAGAGGCAGTGAATACGAGGCGGGGAAACAGAGGCGGGTAATCAAATATAGGGAATCAGAGGTGGGAATCAGAGGTTGTGAATCAGAGATGGGGAATCAAGGCGGGGAATCAGAGGCAGGGAATCAGACGCGGGGAATCAGAGGCGGGGTTTCAGAGCTGGGGAATCAGAGGCAGTGAATCAGAGTTGGGGAATCAGAGGCAGGGAATCAGATATGGGGAATCAGAGGTGGCGAATCAGAGGCGGGGAAACAGAGGCGGGGAATCAGATATGGGGAATCAGAATTGGGGAATCAGGGGCAGGGAATCAGTGGCAGGGAAACAGAGGCGGGGAATCTGAGGTGGGGAATCAGAGGCAGGGAATCAGACACGGGGAATCAGAGGCGGGGAATCAGAGATGGGGAATCAGAGGCGGGGAATCAGCGGTAGGGAATCGGACTCCGGGAATCAGAGTCGGGGAATCAGAGCTGGGGAATCAGAGGCGGGGAATCAGAGTTGGGGAATCAGAGGCGGAAATCAGATATGGGGAAATAGAGGCGGGGAATCAGATATGGGGAATCAGAGGTGTGGAATCAGAGGTTGGGAATCAGAGGCAGGGAATCAGAGTCGGGGAAACAGAGGCGGGTAATCAGATATGGGGAATCAGAGGTGGCGAATCAAAGGCGGTGAAACAGAGATGGGGAATCAGGGCAGGGAATCAGAGGCAGGGAATCAAACACGGGGAATCAGAGCTGGGGAATCAAAGGCGGGGAATCAGAGTTGGGAATCAGAGGCGGGGAATCAGAGGCGGGGAATCCGAGGTTGGGAATCAGAGGCAGGGAATCAGAGGCGGGGAATCAGAGGCGGGGAATCAGAGGAAGGGAATCAGATGTGCGGAATCGGAGATGGGGAATCAGAGGCAGGGAATCAGAGGCGGGGAATCAGAGGCGGGGAATCACAGGCAGGGAATCAGACGCGGGGAATCAGAGGCGGGGAATCAGAGCTGGGGAATCAGAGGTGGGGAATCAGAGTCGGGGAATCATAGGCAGGGAATCGGTTGTGCGGAATCAGAGATGGGGAATCAGATGTGGGGAATCAGAGGCAGTGAATACGAGGCGGGGAAACAGAGGCGGGTAATCAAATATAGGGAATCAGAGGTGGGAATCAGAGGTTGTGAATCAGAGATGGGGAATCAAGGCGGGGAATCAGAGGCAGGGAATCAGACGCGGGGAATCAGAGGCGGGGTTTCAGAGCTGGGGAATCAGAGGCAGTGAATCAGAGTTGGGGAATCAGAGGCAGGGAATCAGATATGGGGAATCAGAGGTGGCGAATCAGAGGCGGGGAAACAGAGGCGGGGAATCAGATATGGGGAATCAGAATTGGGGAATCAGGGGCAGGGAATCAGTGGCAGGGAAACAGAGGCGGGGAATCTGAGGCGGGGAATCAGAGGCAGGGAATCAGACACGGGGAATCAGAGGCGGGGAATCAGAGATGGGGAATCAGAGGCGGGGAATCAGCGGTAGGGAATCGGACTCCGGGAATCAGAGTCGGGGAATCAGAGCTGGGGAATCAGAGGCGGGGAATCAGAGTTGGGGAATCAGAGGCGGAAATCAGATATGGGGAAATAGAGGCGGGGAATCAGATATGGGGAATCAGAGGTGTGGAATCAGAGGTTGGGAATCAGAGGCAGGGAATCAGAGTCGGGGAAACAGAGGCGGGTAATCAGATATGGGGAATCAGAGGTGGCGAATCAAAGGCGGTGAAACAGAGATGGGGAATCAGGGCAGGGAATCAGAGGCAGGGAATCAAACACGGGGAATCAGAGCTGGGGAATCAAAGGCGGGGAATCAGAGTTGGGAATCAGAGGCGGGGAATCAGAGGCGGGGAATCCGAGGTTGGGAATCAGAGGCAGGGAATCAGAGGCGGGGAATCAGAGGCGGGGAATCAGAGGAAGGGAATCAGATGTGCGGAATCGGAGATGGGGAATCAGAGGCAGGGAATCAGAGGCGGGGAATCAGAGGCGGGGAATCAGAGGCCGGGAATCAGATATGGGGAAACAGAGGCGGGGAATCAGAGGCTTGGAATCAGATGCAGGGAATCAGATGCGGGGAATCAGAGGCGGGGAATCAGAGCTGGGGAATCAGAGGTGGAGAATCAGATTTGGGGAATCAGAGGCGGGGACTTAGATATTGGGAAACAGAGGCGGGGAATCAGAGGCGGGGAAACCCAGGCGGGGAATCAGATATGGGGAATCAGAGGTGGGGAATCAGAGGCAAGGAATCAGATGTGCGGAATCAGAGATGGGGAATCAGAGGCAGGGAATCAGAATCAGAAGCAGGGAATCAGAGGCCGGGAATTAGAGGCCGGAATCAGATGCTGGGAATCAGAGGCCTGGAATCAGAGGCGGGGAATCAGAGGCAGGGAATCAGATGCGGGGAATCAGAGGCGGGGAATCAGAGCTGGGGAATCAGAGGCGGGGTATTAGAGTTGGGGAATCAGAGGCGGGGAATCAGATATGGGGAAACAGAGGTGGGGAATCAGAGGCGGGGAAACAGAGGCAGGGAATCAGATATGGGGAATCAGAGGCGGGGAATCAGAGGTGGGGAATCATAGGCAGGGAATCGGATGTGTGGAATCAGAGATGGGGAATCAGAGGCTGGGAATCAGAGGTGGTGAATCAGAGATGGGGAATCAGAGGCGGGGAATCAGAGGCGGGGAATCAGACGCGGGGAATCAGAGGTGGGCAATCAGAGGCGGGGAATCAGATATGGGGAATCAGAGGCGGGGAATCAGAGGCGGGGAAACAGAGGCGGGGAATCAGATATGGGGTATCAGAGGTGGGGCATCAGAGGTTGTGAATCACAGATGGGGAATCAGAGGCGGGGAATCAGAGGCAGGGAATCAGACGCGGGGAATCAGAGGCGGGGATTCAGAGCTGGGGAATCAGAGGCGGGGAATCAGAGTTGGGGAATCAGAGGCGGGGAATCAGATATGGGGGATCAGAGGCAGGGAATCAGAGGCGGGAAAACAGAGGCGGGGAATCAGATATGGGGAATCAGAGGCGGGGAATCAGAGACAGGGATTCAGACACGGGGAATCAGAGGCGGGGAATCAGAGATGGGGAATCAGAGGCGGGGAATCAGAGGCAGGGAATCGGATGCCGGGAATCAGTGGCGGGAAATCAGAGGCAGGAAATCAGACAGGGATTCAGAGGCTGGGAATCAGACGGGGGGAATCAAAGGCGGGGAATCAGAGCTGGTGAATCAGAGGCAGGGAATCAGAGTTGGGGATTCAGAGGCGGGGAATCAGATATTGGGAAACAGAGGCGGGGAATGAGAGGCGGGCAAGCAGAGGCGGGGAATTAGATATGGGGAATCAGAGGTGGGAAATCAGAGGTGGTGAATCAGAGATGGGGAATCACAGGCGGGGAATCAGAGGCAGCGAATAGAACGCGGGGAATCAGAGGCAGGGAATCAGAGCTGGGGAATCAGAGGCGGGGAATCAGATATGGGGAAACAGAGGCGGGGAATCAGAGGCGGGGAAACAGAGGCGGGGAATCAGACATGGGGATTCGGATGCGGGGAATCAGAGTCGGGGAATCAGAGCTGGGGAATCAGAGGTGGGGCATCAGAGTTGGGGCATCAGAGGTGGGGAATTAGATATGGGGAAACAGAGGCGGGGAATCAGAGATGGTGAATCAGAGGCGGGGAATCAGAGGCAGGGAATCGGACGCCGGGAATCAGAGGCGGGAAATCAGAGCTGGGGAATCAGAGGCGGGGAATCAGAGGCAGGGAATCGGACGCCGGGAATCAGAGGCGGGGAATCAGAGCTGGGGAATCAGAGGCGGGGAATCAGAGTTGGGGAATCAGAGGCGGGGAATCAGATATGGGGAAATAGAGGCGGGGAATCAGATATGGGGAATCAGAGGTGTGGAATCAGAGGTTGAAAATCAGAGGCAGGGAATCAGAGGCGGGGAAACAGAGATGGGGAATCAGGGCAGGGAATGAGAGGCAGGGAATCAGAGCTGGGGAAACAGAGGCGGGGAATCAGATATGGGGAATCAGAGGTGGGGAATCAGGGGCGGGGAATCAGTGGCAGGGAATCAGAGCTGCGAATCAGAGGTGGGGAATCAGAGCTGGGGAAACAGAGGCGGGGAATCAGATATGGGGAATCAGAGGTGGGGAATCAGGGGCGGGGAATCAGTGGCAGGGAATCAGAGGCCGGGAATAAAAGGCGGGGAATCAGAGCTGGGGAATCAGAGGCGGGGAATCAGAGTTGGGGAATCAGAGGAGGGGAATCAGATACGGGGAAACAGAGGCCGGGAATCAGAGGCAGGGAAACAGAGGCAGGGAATCAGATATGGGGAATCAGAGGTGCGGAATTTGAGGTTGCGAATCAGAGGCGGGGAATCAGAGGCGGGGAATCAGAGGCAGGGAATCGGATGTGCGGAATCAGAGATGGGGAATCAGAGGTGGGGATTCAGAGGTGGTGAATCAGAAAAGGGGAATCAGAGGCTGGGAATCAGAGGCAGGGAATCAGACGCAGGGAATCAGAGGCGGGGAATCATAGCTGGCGAATTAGTGGAGGGGAATAAGAGTTGGGGAATCAGAGGCGGGGAATCAGATATGGGGAAACAGAGGCGGGGAATCAGAGGCGGGGAAACAGAGGTAGGGAATCAGATATGGGGAATCAGAGGTGGGGAATGAGAGGCAGGGAATCAGATGTGCGGAATCAGAGATGGGGAATCAGAGGCAGGGAATCAGAATCTGAAGCAGGGAATCAGAGGCCGGGAATCAGAGGCCGGAATCAGATGCTGGGAATCAGAGGCCTGGAATCAGAGGCGGGGAATCAGAGGCAGGGAATCTGATGCGGGGAATCAGAGGCGGGGAATCAGAGGCGGGGAATCAGAGCTGGGGAATCAGAGGCAGGGTATTAGAGTTGGGGAATCAGAGGCGGGGAATCAGATATGGGGAAACAGAGGTGGGGAATCAGAGGCGGGGAAACAGAGGCAGGGAATCAGATATGGGGAATCAGAGGCGGGAATCAGAGGTGGGGAATCATAGGCAGGGAATCGGATGTGCAGAATCAGAGATGGGGAATCAGAGGCCGGGAATGAGAGGTGGTGAATCAGATATGGGGAATCAGAGGCGGGGAATCAGAGGCAGTGAATCAGATGCGGGGAATCAGAGGTGGGCAATCAGAGGCGGGGAATCAGATATGGGGAATCAGAGGCGGGGAATCAGAGGCGGGGAAACAGAGGCGGGGAATCAGATATGGGGAATCAGAGGTGGGGCATCAGAGGTTGTGAATCACAGATGGGGAATTAGAGGCGGGGAATCAGAGGCAGGGAATCAGACTCGGGGAATCAGAGTCGGGGATTCAGAGCTGGGGAATCAGAAGCGGGGAATCAGAGTTGGGGAATCAGAGGTGGGGAATCAGATATGGGGAATCAGAGGCAGGGAATCAGAGGCGGGGAATCAGAGGCAGGGAATCAGACGCGGGGAATCTGAGGCGGGGAATCAGAGCTGGGGAATCAGAGGTGGGGAATCAGAGTTGGGGAATCAGAGGCAGGGAATTGGATGTGCGGAATCAGAGATGGGGAATCAGAGGTGGGGAATCAGAGGCGGTGAATCAGAGATGGGGAATCAGAGGCGGGGAATCAGAGGCAGGAAATCAGACACGGGGATTCAGAGGCTGGGAATCAGACGGGGGGAATCAAAGGCGGGGAATCAGAGCTGGGGAATCTGAGGCAGGGAATCAGAGTTGGGGATTCAGAGGCGGGGAATCAGATATGGGGAAACAGAGGCGGGGAATCAGAGGCGGGAAAACAGAGGCGGGGAATTAGATATGGGGAATCAGAGGTGGGGAATCAGAGGTGGTGAATCAGAGATGGGGAATCAGAGGCGGGGAATCAGAGGCAGGGAATCGGACGCCGGTAATCAGAGGCGGGGAATCAGAGATGGGGAATCAGAGGCGGGGAATCAGAGTTGGTGAATCAGAGGCGGGGAATCAGATATGGGGAAATAGAAGCGTGGAATCAGATATGGGGAATCAGAGGTGTGGAATCAGAGGTTGGGAATCAGAGGCAGGGAATAAGAGGCGGGGAAACAGAGGCGGGGAATCAGATATGGGGAATCAGAGGTGGCGAATCAAATGCGTTGAAACAGAGATGGGGAATCAGGTCAGGGAATCAGAGGCAGGGAATCAGAGCTGGGGAAACAGAGGCGGGGAATCAGATATGGGGAATCAGAGGTGGGGAATCAGGGGCGGGGAATCAGTGGCAGGGAATCAGAGCTGGGGAATCAGAGGTGGGGAATCAGAGCTGGGGAAACAGAGGCGGGGAATCAGATATGGGGAAACAGAGGTAGGGAATCAGAGGTGGTGAATCAGTGATGGGGAATCACAGGCGGGGAATCAGAGGCAGGGAATAGAACGCGGGGAATCAGAGGCAGGGAATCAGAGCTGGGGAATCAGAGGAGGGGATTCATAGTTGGGAATCAGAGGCGGGAATCAGATATGGGGAAACAGAGGCGGGGAATCAGAGGCGGTGAAACAGAGGCGGGGAATCAGATATGGGGAATCGGATGCAGGGAATCAGAGGCGGGGAATCAGAGCTGGGGAATCAGAGGCGGGGAATCAGAGTTGGGGCATCAGAGGTGGGGAATTAGATATAGGGAAACAGAGGCGGGGAATCAGAGGCGGGGAAACAGAGGCGGGGAATCAGATATGGGGAATCAGAGGTGGGGAATCAGAGGCAGGGAATCAGATGTGCGGAATCAGAGATGTGGAATAAGTGGCAGGGAATCAGAATCAGAAGCGGGGAATCAGAGGCCAGGAATCAGAGGCCGGGAATCAGATGCTGGGAATAAGAGGCCGGGAATCAGAGGTGGGGAATCAGATATGGGGAACCAGAGGTGGCGAATCAAAGGCGGTGAATCACAGATGGGGAATCAGAGGCGGGGAATCAGAGGCAGGGAATCAGATGCGGGGAATCAGAGGCGGGGAATCAGAGCTGGCGAATCAGAGGCTGGGAATAAGAGGTGGGCAATCAGAGGCGGGGAATCAGATATGGGGAATCAGAGGCGGGGAATCAGAGGCGGGGATACAGAGGCGGGGAATCAAATATAGGGAATCAGAGGTGGGGAATCAGAGGTTGTGAATCAGAGATGGGGAATCAAGGCGGGGAATCAGAGGCAGGGAATCAGACGCGGGGAATCAGAGGCGGGGATTCAGAGCTGGGGAATCAGAGGCGGGGAATCAGAGTTGGGGAATCAGAGGCAGGGAATCAGATATGGGGAATCAGAGGCGGGGAATCAGAGGCGGGGAAACAGAGGCGGGGAATCAGATGTGGGGAATCAGAGGTGGGGAATCAGGGGCAGGGAATCAGTGGCAGGGAATCAGAGGCGGGGAATCAGAGGCGGGGAATCAAAGGCAGGGAATCAGACACGGGGAATCAGAGGCGGGGAATCAGAGATGGGGAATCAGAGGCAGGGAATCGTATGCCGGGAATCAGAGTCGGGGAATCAGAGCTGGGGAATCAGAGGCGGGGAATCAGAGTTGGGGAATCAGAGGCGGGGAATCAGATATGGGGAAATAGAGGCGGGGAATCAGATATGGGGAATCAGAGGTGTGGAATCAGAGGTTGGGAATCAGAGGCAGGGAATCAGAGTCGGGGAAACAGAGGCGGGGAATCAGATATGGGGAATCAGAGGTGGCGAATCAAAGGCGGTGAAACAGAGATGGGGAATCAGGGCAGGGAATCAGAGGCAGGGAATCAAACACGGGGAATCAGAGCTGGGGAATCAGAGGCGGGGAATCAGAGTTGGGAATCAGAGGCGGGGAATCAGAGGCGGGGAAACAGAGGCGGGGAATCAGATATGGGGAATCAGAGGTGGGGAATCCGAGGTTGGGAATCAGAGGCAGGGAATCAGAGGCGGAAAATCAGAGGCGGGGAATCTGAGGAAGGGAATCAGATGTGCGGAATCGGAGATGGGGAATCAGAGGCAGGGAATCAGATATGGGGAAACAGAGGCGGGGAATCCGAGGTGGGGAAACAGAGGCGGGGAATCAGATATGGGGAATCAGAGGTGGGGAATCAGAGGTTGGGAATCAGAGGCAGGGAATCAGAGGCTTGGAATCAGATGCAGGGAATCAGATGCGGGGAATCAGAGGCGGGGAATCAGAGCTGGGGAATCAGAGGTGGGGAATCAGATTTGGGGAATCAGAGGCGGGGACTTAGATATTGGGAAACAGAGGCGGGGAATCAGAGGCGGGGAAACCCAGGCGGGGAATCAGATATGGGGAATCAGAGGTGGGGAATCAGAGGCAAGGAATCAGATGTGCGGAATCATAGATGGGGAAACAGAGGCAGGGAATCAGAATCAGAAGCAGGGAATCAGAGGCCGGGAATCAGAGGCCGGAATCAGATGCTGGGAATCAGAGGCCTGGAATCAGAGGCAGGGAATCAGATGCGGGGAATCAGAGGCGGGGAATCAGAGCTGGGGAATCAGAGGCGGGGTTTTAGAGTTGGGGAATCAGAGGCGGGGAATCAGATATGGGGAAACAGAGGTGGGGAATCAGACGCGGGGAAACAGAGGCAGGGAATCAGATATGGGGAATCAGAGGCGGGGAATCAGAGGTGGGGAATCATAGGCAGGGAATCGGATGTGCGGAATCAGAGATGGGGAATCAGAGGCTGGGAATCAGAGGTGGTGAATCAGAGATGGGGAATCAGAGGCGGGGAATCAGAGGCAGGGAATCAGACGCGGGGAATCGGAGGTGGGCAATCAGAGGCGTGGAATCAGATATGGGGAATCAGAGGCGGGGAATCAGAGGCGGGGAAACAGAGGCGGGGAATCAGATATGGGGAATCAGAGGTGGGGCATCAGAGGTTGTGAATCACAGATGGGGAATCAGAGGTGGGGAATCAGAGGCAGGGAATCAGACGCGGGGAATCAGAGGCGGGGATTCAGAGCTGGGGAATCAGAGGCTGGGAATCAGAGTTGGGGAATCAGAGGCGGGGAATCAGAGGTGGGGAATCATAGGCAGGGAATCGGATGTGCGGAATCAGAGATGGGGAATCAGAGGCTGGGAATCAGAGGTGGTGAATCAGAGATGGGGAATCAGAGGCGGGGAATCAGAGGCAGGGAATCAGACGCGGGGAATCGGAGGTGGGCAATCAGAGGCGTGGAATCAGATATGGGGAATCAGAGGCGGGGAATCAGAGGCGGCGAAGCAGATATGGGGAAATAGAGGCGGGGAATCAGATATGGGGAATCAGAGGCGGGGAATCAGATATGGGGAATCAGAGGCTGGGAATCAGAGGGGGGGAAACGGAGGCGGGGAATAAGATATGGGGAATCAGAGGTGGGGAATCAGGGGCGGGGAATCAGTGGCAGGGAATCAGAGGCGGGGAATCAGAGGCGGGGAATCAAAGGAAGGGAATCAGACACGGGGAATCAGAGGTGGGGAATCAGAGATGGGGAATCAGAGGCGGGGAATCACAGGCAGGGAATCAGACGCGGGGAATCAGAGGCGGGGAATCAGAGCTGGGGAATCAGAGGTGGGGAATCAGAGTCGGGGAATCATAGGCAGGGAATCGGTTGTGCGGAATCAGAGATGGGGAATCAGATGTGGGGAATCAGAGGCAGTGAATCAGAGGCGGGGAAACAGAGGCGGGTAATCAAATATAGGGAATCAGAGGTGGGAATCAGAGGTTGTGAATCAGAGATGGGGAATCAAGGCGGGGAATCAGAGGCAGGGAATCAGACGCGGGGAATCAGAGGCGGGGATTCAGAGCTGGGGAATCAGAGGCAGTGAATCAGAGTTGGGGAATCAGAGGCAGGGAATCAGATATTGGGAATCAGAGGTGGCGAATCAGAGGCGGGGAAACAGAGGCGGGGAATCAGATATGGGGAATCAGAATTGGGGAATCAGGGGCAGGGAATCAGTGGCAGGGAAACAGAGGCGGGGAATCTGAGGCGGGGAATCAGAGGCAGGGAATCAGACACGGGGAATCAGAGGCGGGGAATCAGAGATGGGGAATCAGAGGCGGGGAATCAGCGGCAGGGAATCGGACTCCGGGAATCAGAGTCGGGGAATCAGAGCTGGGGAATCAGAGGCGGGGAATCAGAGTTGGGGAATCAGAGGCGGAAATCAGATATGGGGAAATAGAGGCGGGGAATCAGATATGGGGAATCAGAGGTGTGGAATCAGAGGTTGGGAATCAGAGGCAGGGAATCAGAGTCGGGGAAACAGAGGCGGGTAATCAGATATGGGGAATCAGAGGTGGCGAATCAAAGGCGGTGAAACAGAGATGGGGAATCAGGGCAGGGAATCAGAGGCAGGGAATCAAACACGGGGAATCAGAGCTGGGGAATCAGAGGCGGGGAATCAGAGTTGGGAATCAGAGGCGGGGAATCAGAGGCGGGGAAACAGAGGCGGGGAATCAGATATGGGGAATCAGAGGTGGGGAATCCGAGGTTGGGAATCAGAGGCAGGGAATCAGAGGCGGAAAATCAGAGGCGGGGAATCTGAGGAAGGGAATCAGATGTGCGGAATCGGAGATGGGGAATCAGAGGCAGGGAATCAGAGGCGGGGAATCAGAGGCGGGGAATCAGAGGCCGGGAATCAGATATGGGGAAACAGAGGCGGGGAATCCGAGGCGGGGAAACAGAGGCGGGGAATCAGATATGGGGAATCAGAGGTGGGGAATCAGAGGTTGGGAATCAGAGGCAGGGAATCAGAGGCTTGGAATCAGATGCAGGGAATCAGATGCGGGGAATCAGAGGCGGGGAATCAGAGCTGGGGAATCAGAGGTGGGGAATCAGATTTGGGGAATCAGAGGCGGGGACTTAGATATTGGGAAACAGAGGCGGGGAATCAGAGGCGGGGAAACCCAGGCGGGGAATCAGATATGGGGAATCAGAGGTGGGGAATCAGAGGCAAGGAATCAGATGTGCGGAATCATAGATGGGGAAACAGAGGCAGGGAATCAGAATCAGAAGCAGGGAATCAGAGGCCGGGAATCAGAGGCCGGAATCAGATGCTGGGAATCAGAGGCCTGGAATCAGAGGCAGGGAATCAGATGCGGGGAATCAGAGGCGGGGAATCAGAGCTGGGGAATCAGAGGCGGGGTTTTAGAGTTGGGGAATCAGAGGCGGGGAATCAGATATGGGGAAACAGAGGTGGGGAATCAGACGCGGGGAAACAGAGGCAGGGAATCAGATATGGGGAATCAGAGGCGGGGAATCAGAGGTGGGGAATCATAGGCAGGGAATCGGATGTGCGGAATCAGAGATGGGGAATCAGAGGCTGGGAATCAGAGGTGGTGAATCAGAGATGGGGAATCAGAGGCGGGGAATCAGAGGCAGAGAATCAGACGCGGGGAATCGGAGGTGGGCAATCAGAGGCGTGGAATCAGATATGGGGAATCAGAGGCGGGGAATCAGAGGCGGGGAAACAGAGGCGGGGAATCAGATATGGGGAATCAGAGGTGGGGCATCAGAGGTTGTGAATCACAGATGGGGAATCAGAGGTGGGGAATCAGAGGCAGGGAATCAGACGCGGGGAATCAGAGGCGGGGATTCAGAGCTGGGGAATCAGAGGCTGGGAATCAGAGTCGGGGAATCAGAGGCGGGGAATCAGATATGGGGAATCAGAGGCAAGGAATCAGAGGCGGGAAAACAGAGGCGGGGAATCAGATATGGGGAATCAGAGGCGGGGAATCAGAGGCAGGGAATCAGACACGGGGAATCAGAGGCGGGGAATCAGAGATGGGGAATCAGAGGCGGGGAATCAGAGGCAGGGAATCGGATGCCGGGAATCAGAGGCGGGAAATCAGAGCTGGGGAATCAGAGGCGGGGAATCAGAGTTGGGGAATCAGAGGCGGCGAAGCAGATATGGGGAAATAGAGGCGGGGAATCAGATATGGGGAATCAGAGGCGGGGAATCAGATATGGGGAATCAGAGGCTGGGAATCAGAGGGGGGGAAACGGAGGCGGGGAATAAGATATGGGGAATCAGAGGTGGGGAATCAGGGGCGGGGAATCAGTGGCAGGGAATCAGAGGCGGGGAATCAGAGGCGGGGAATCAAAGGAAGGGAATCAGACACGGGGAATCAGAGGTGGGGAATCAGAGATGGGGAATCAGAGGCGGGGAATCACAGGCAGGGAATCAGACGCGGGGAATCAGAGGCGGGGAATCAGAGCTGGGGAATCAGAGGTGGGGAATCAGAGTCGGGGAATCATAGGCAGGGAATCGGTTGTGCGGAATCAGAGATGGGGAATCAGATGTGGGGAATCAGAGGCAGTGAATCAGAGGCAGGGAATCAGAGGCGGGGAATCAGAGGCGGGTAATCAAATATAGGGAATCAGAGGTGGGAATCAGAGGTTGTGAATCAGAGATGGGGAATCAAGGCGGGGAATCAGAGGCAGGGAATCAGACGCGGGGAATCAGAGGCGGGGATTCAGAGCTGGGGAATCAGAGGCAGTGAATCAGAGTTGGGGAATCAGAGGCAGGGAATCAGATATGGGGAATCAGAGGTGGCGAATCAGAGGCGGGGAATCAGATATGGGGAATCAGAATTGGGGAATCAGGGGCAGGGAATCAGTGGCAGGGAAACAGAGGCGGGGAATCTGAGGCGGGGAATCAGAGGCAGGGAATCAGACACGGGGAATCAGAGGCGGGGAATCAGAGATGGGGAATCAGAGGCGGGGAATCAGCGGCAGGGAATCGGACTCCGGGAATCAGAGTCGGGGAATCAGAGCTGGGGAATCAGAGGCGGGGAATCAGAGTTGGGGAATCAGAGGCGGAAATCAGATATGGGGAAATAGAGGCGGGGAATCAGATATGGGGAATCAGAGGTGTGGAATCAGAGGTTGGGAATCAGAGGCAGGGAATCAGAGTCGGGGAAACAGAGGCGGGTAATCAGATATGGGGAATCAGAGGTGGCGAATCAAAGGCGGTGAAACAGAGATGGGGAATCAGGGCAGGGAATCAGAGGCAGGGAATCAAACACGGGGAATCAGAGCTGGGGAATCAGAGGCGGGGAATCAGAGTTGGGAATCAGAGGCGGGGAATCAGAGGCGGGGAAACAGAGGCGGGGAATCAGATATGGGGAATCAGAGGTGGGGAATCCGAGGTTGGGAATCAGAGGCAGGGAATCAGAGGCGGGGAATCAGAGGCGGGCAATCAGAGGAAGGGAATCAGATGTGCGGAATCGGAGATGGGGAATCAGAGGCAGGGAATCAGAGGCGGGGAATCAGAGGCGGGGAATCAGAGGCCGGGAATCAGATATGGGGAAACAGAGGCGGGGAATCCGAGGCGGGGAAACAGAGGCGGGGAATCAGATATGGGGAATCAGAGGTGGGGAATCAGAGGTTGGGAATCAGAGGCAGGGAATCAGAGGCTTGGAATCAGATGCAGGGAATCAGATGCGGGGAATCAGAGGCGGGGAATCAGAGCTGGGGAATCAGAGGTGGAGAATCAGATTTGGGGAATCAGAGGCGGGGACTTAGATATTGGGAAACAGAGGCGGGGAATCAGAGGCGGGGAAACCCAGGCGGGGAATCAGATATGGGGAATCAGAGGTGGGGAATCAGAGGCAAGGAGTCAGATGTGCGGAATCAGAGATGGGGAATCAGAGGCAGGGAATCAGAATCAGAAGCAGGGAATCAGAGGCCGGGAATTAGAGGCCGGAATCAGATGCTGGGAATCAGAGGCCTGGAATCAGAGGCGGGGAATCAGAGGCAGGGAATCAGATGCGGGGAATCAGAGGCGGGGAATCAGAGCTGGGGAATCAGAGGCGGGGTATTAGAGTTGGGGAATCAGAGGCGGGGAATCAGATATGGGGAAACAGAGGTGGGGAATCAGAGGCGGGGAAACAGAAGCAGGGAATCAGATATGGGGAATCAGAGGCGGGGAATCAGAGGTGGGGAATCATAGGCAGGGAATCGGATGTGTGGAATCAGAGATGGGGAATCAGAGGCTGGGAATCAGAGGTGGTGAATCAGAGATGGGGAATCAGAGGCGGGGAATCAGAGGCAGGGAATCAGACGCGGGGAATCAGAGGTGGGCAATCAGAGGCGGGGAATCAGATATGGGGAATCAGAGGCGGGGAATCAGAGGCGGGGAAACAGAGGCGGGGAATCAGATATGGGGTATCAGAGGTGGGGCATCAGAGGTTGTGAATCACAGATGGGGAATCAGAGGCGGGGAATCAGAGGCAGGGAATCAGACGCGGGGAATCAGAGGCGGGGATTCAGAGCTGGGGAATCAGAGGCGGGGAATCAGAGTTGGGGAATCAGAGGCGGGGAATCAGATATGGGGAATCAGAGGCAGGGAATCAGAGGCGGGAAAACAAAGGCGGGGAATAAGATATGGGGAATCAGAGGCGGGGAATCAGAGGCAGGTAATCAGACACGGGGAATCAGAGGCGGGGAATCAGAGATGGGGAATCAGAGGCGGGGAATCAGAGGCAGGGAATCGGATGCCGGGAATCAGAGGCGGGAAATCAGAGGCAGGAAATCAGACAGGGATTCAGAGGCTGGGAATCAGACGGGGGGAATCAAAGGCGGGGAATCAGAGCTGGTGAATCAGAGGCAGGGAATCAGAGTTGGGGATTCAGAGGCGGGGAATCAGATATGGGGAAACAGAGGCGGGGAATGAGAGGCGGGCAAGCAGAGGTGGGGAATTAGATATGGGGAATCAGAGGTGGGAAATCAGAGGTGGTGAATCAGAGATGGGGAATCACAGGCGGGGAATCAGAGGCAGCGAATAGAACGCGGGGAATCAGAGGCAGGGAATCAGAGCTGGGGAATCAGAGGCGGGGAATCAGATATGGGGAAACAGAGGCGGGGACTCAGAGGCGGGGAAACAGAGGCGGGGAATCAGACATGGGGAATCGGATGCGGGGAATCAGAGTCGGGGAATCAGAGCTGGGGAATCAGAGGTGGGGCATCAGAGTTGGGGCATCAGAGGTGGGGAATTAGATATGGGGAAACAGAGGCGGGGAATCAGAGGCGGGGAAACAGAGGCGGGGAATCAGATATGGGGAATCAGAGGTGGGGAATCAGAGGCATGGAATCAGATGTGCGGAATCAGAGATGGGGAATCAGAGGCAGGGAATCAGAATCAGAAGCGGGGAATCAGAGGCCGGGAATCAGAGGCCGGGAATCAGATGCTGGGAATAAGAGGCCGGGAATCAGAGGTGGGGAATCAGAGTCTGGGAATCAGAGATGGGGATTCAGAGGTGGGGAATGAGATATGGAGAATCAGAGGCGGGGAATCAGAGGCGGGGAAACAGAGGTGGGGAATCAGATATGGGGAAATAGAGGCGGGGAATCAGATATGGGGAATCAGAGGTGTGGAATCAGAGGTTGGGAATCAGAGGCAGGGAATCAGAGTCGGGGAAACAGAGGCGGGTAATCAGATATGGGGAATCAGAGGTGGCGAATCAAGGGCGGTGAAACAGAGATGGGGAATCAGGGCAGGGAATCAGAGGCAGGGAATCAAACACGGGGAATCAGAGCTGGGGAATCAGAGGCGGGGAATCAGAGTTGGGAATCAGAGGCGGGGAATCAGAGGCGGGGAAACAGAGGCGGGGAATCAGATATGGGGAATCAGAGGTGGGGAATCCGAGGTTGGGAATCAGAGGCAGGGAATCAGAGGCGGGGAATCAGAGGCGGGGAATCAGAGGAAGGGAATCAGATGTGCGGAATCGGAGATGGGGAATCAGAGGCAGGGAATCAGAGGCGGGGAATCAGAGGCGGGGAATCAGAGGCCGGGAATCAGATATGGGGAAACAGAGGCGGGGAATCCGAGGCGGGGAAACAGAGGCGGGGAATCAGATATGGGGAATCAGAGGTGGGGAATCAGAGGTTGGGAATCAGAGGCAGGGAATCAGAGGCTTGGAATCAGATGCAGGGAATCAGATGCGGGGAATCAGAGGCGGGGAATCAGAGCTGGGGAATCAGAGATAGGGAATCAGATTTGGGGAATCAGAGGCGGGGACTTAGATATTGGGAAACAGAGGCGGGGAATCAGAGGCGGGGAAACCCAGGCGGGGAATCAGATATGGGGAATCAGAGGTGGGGAATCAGAGGCAAGGAATCAGATGTGCGGAATCAGAGATGGGGAATCAGAGGCAGGGAATCAGAATCAGAAGCAGGGAATCAGAGGCTGGGAATTAGAGGCCGGAATCAGATGCTGGGAATCAGAGGCCTGGAATCAGAGGCGGGGAATCAGAGGCAGGGAATCAGATGCGGGGAATCAGAGGCGGGGAATCAGAGCTGGGGAATCAGAGGCAGGGTATTAGAGTTGGGGAATCAGAGGCGGGGAATCAGATATGGGGAAACAGAGGTGGGGAATCAGAGGCGGGGAAACAGCGGCAGGGAATCAGATATGGGGAATCAGAGGCGGGGAATCAGAGGTGGGGAATCAAACACGGGGAATCAGAGCTGGGGAATCAGAGGCGGGGAATCAGAGTTGGGAATCAGAGGCGGGGAATCAGAGGCGGGGAAACAGAGGCGGGGAATCAGATATGGGGAATCAGAGGTGGGGAATCCGAGGTTGGGAATCAGAGGCAGGGAATCAGAGGCGGAAAATCAGAGGCGGGGAATCAGAGGAAGGGAATCAGATGTGCGGAATCGGAGATGGGGAATCAGAGGCAGGGAATCAGAGGCGGGTAATCAGAGGCGGGGAATCAGAGGCCGGGAATCAGATATGGGGAAACAGAGGCGGGGAATCCGAGGCGGGGAAACAGAGGCGGGGAATCAGATATGGGGAATCAGAGGTGGGGAATCAGAGGTTGGGAATCAGAGGCAGGGAATCAGAGGCTTGGAATCAGATGCAGGGAATCAGATGCGGGGAATCAGAGGCGGGGAATCAGAGCTGGGGAATCAGAGGTGGGGAATCAGATTTGGGGAATCAGAGGCGGGGTCTTAGATATTGGGAAACAGAGGCGGGGAATCAGAGGCGGGGAAACCCAGGCGGGGAATCAGAGGCGGGGAATCAGAGGCAGGGAATCAGACACGGGGAATCAGAGGCGGGGAATCAGAGATGGGGAATCAGAGGCGGGGAATCAGCGGCAGGGAATCGGACTCCGGGAATCAGAGTCGGGGAATCAGAGCTGGGGAATCAGAGGCGGGGAATCAGAGTTGGGGAATCAGAGGCGGAAATCAGATATGGGGAAATAGAGGCGGGGAATCAGATATGGGGAATCAGAGGTGTGGAATCAGAGGTTGGGAATCAGAGGCAGGGAATCAGAGTCGGGGAAACAGAGGCGGGTAATCAGATATGGGGAATCAGAGGTGGCGAATCAAAGGCGGTGAAACAGAGATGGGGAATCAGGGCAGGGAATCAGAGGCAGGGAATCAAACACGGGGAATCAGAGCTGGGGAATCAGAGGCGGGGAATCAGAGTTGGGAATCAGAGGCGGGGAATCAGAGGCGGGGAAACAGAGGCGGGGAATCAGATATGGGGAATCAGAAGTGGGGAATCCGAGGTTGGGAATCAGAGGCAGGGAATCAGAGGCGGGGAATCAGAGGCGGGGAATCAGAGGAAGGGAATCAGATGTGCGGAATCGGAGATGGGGAATCAGAGGCAGGGAATCAGAGGCGGGGAATCAGAGGCGGGGAATCAGAGGCCGGGAATCAGATATGGGGAAACAGAGGCGGGGAATCCGAGGCGGGGAAACAGAGGCGGGGAATCAGATATGGGGAATCAGAGGTGGGGAATCAGAGGTTGGGAATCAGAGGCAGGGAATCAGAGGCTTGGAATCAGATGCAGGGAATCAGATGCGGGGAATCAGAGGCGGGGAATCAGAGCTGGGGAATCAGAGGTGGAGAATCAGATTTGGGGAATCAGAGGCGGGGACTTAGATATTGGGAAACAGAGGCGGGGAATCAGAGGCGGGGAAACCCAGGCGGGGAATCAGATATGGGGAATCAGAGGTGGGGAATCAGAGGCAAGGAATCAGATGTGCGGAATCAGAGATGGGGAATCAGAGGCAGGGAATCAGAATTAGAAGCAGGGAATCAGAGGCCGGGAATTAGAGGCCGGAATCAGATGCTGGGAATCAGAGGCCTGGAATCAGAGGCGGGGAATCAGAGGCAGGGAATCAGATGCGGGGAATCAGAGGCGGGGAATCAGAGCTGGGGAATCAGAGGCGGGGTATTTGAGTTGGGGACTCAGAGGCGGGGAATCAGATATGGGGAAACAGAGGTGGGGAATCAGAGACGGGGAAACAGAGGCAGGGAATCAGATATGGGGAATCAGAGGCGGGGAATCAGAGGTGGGGAATCATAGGCAGGGAATCGGATGTGCGGAATCAGAGATGGGGAATCAGAGGCTGGGAATCAGAGGTGGTGAATCAGAGATGGGGAATCAGAGGCGGGGAATCAGAGGCGGGGAATCAGACGCGGGGAATCAGAGGCGGGGAATCAGAGATGGGGAATCAGAGGCGGGGAATCAGAGGCAGGGAATCGGATGCCGGGAATCAGAGGCGGGAAATCAGAGGCAGGAAATCAGACAGGGATTCAGAGGCTGGGAATCAGACGGGGGGAATCAAAGGCGGGGAATCAGAGCTGGTGAATCAGAGGCAGGGAATCAGAGTTGGGTATTCAGAGGCGGGGAATCAGATATGGGGAAACAGAGGCGGGGAATGAGAGGCGGGCAAGCAGAGGCGGGGAATTAGATATGGGGAATCAGAGGTGGGAAATCAGAGGTGGTGAATCAGAGATGGGGAATCACAGGCGGGGAATCAGAGGCAGCGAATAGAACGCGGGGAATCAGAGGCAGGGAATCAGAGCTGGGGAATCTGAGGCGGGGAATCAGATATGGGGAAACAGAGGCGGGGAATCAGAGGCGGGGAAACAGAGGCGGGGAATCAGACATGGGGAATCGGATGCGGGGAATCAGAGTCGGGGAATCAGAGCTGGGGAATCAGAGGTGGGGCATCAGAGTTGGGGCATCAGAGGTGGGGAATTAGATATGGGGAAACAGAGGCGGGGAATCAGAGGCGGGGAAACAGAGGCGGGGAATCAGATATGGGGAATCAGAGGTGGGGAATCAGAGGCAGGGAATCAGATGTGCGGAATCAGAGATGGGGAATCAGAGGCAGGGAATCAGAATCAGAAGCGGGGAATCAGAGGCCGGGAATCAGACGCCGGGAATCAGATGCTGGGAATAAGAGGCCGGGAATCAGAGGTGGGGAATCAGAGTCTGGGAATCAGAGATGGGGATTCAGAGGTGGGGAATGAGATATGGAGAATCAGAGGCGGGGAATCAGCGGCAGGGAATCGGACTCCGGGAATCAGAGTCGGGGAATCAGAGCTGGGGAATCAGAGGCGGGGAATCAGAGTTGGGGAATCAGAGGCGGAAATCAGATATGGGGAAATAGAGGCGGGGAATCAGATATGGGGAATCAGAGGTGTGGAATCAGAGGTTGGGAATCAGAGGCAGGGAATCAGAGTCGGGGAAACAGAGGCGGGTAATCAGATATGGGGAATCAGAGGTGGCGAATCAAAGGCGGTGAAACAGAGATGGGGAATCAGGGCAGGGAATCAGAGGCAGGGAATCAAACACGGGGAATCAGAGCTGGGGAATCAGAGGCGGGGAATCAGAGTTGGGAATCAGAGGCGGGGAATCAGAGGCGGGGAAACAGAGGCGGGGAATCAGATATGGGGAATCAGAGGTGGGGAATCCGAGGTTGGGAATCAGAGGCAGGGAATCAGAGGCGGGGAATCAGAGGCGGGCAATCAGAGGAAGGGAATCAGATGTGCGGAATCGGAGATGGGGAATCAGAGGCAGGGAATCAGAGGCGGGGAATCAGAGGCGGGGAATCAGAGGCCGGGAATCAGATATGGGGAAACAGAGGCGGGGAATCCGAGGCGGGGAAACAGAGGCGGGGAATCAGATATGGGGAATCAGAGGTGGGGAATCAGAGGTTGGGAATCAGAGGCAGGGAATCAGAGGCTTGGAATCAGATGCAGGGAATCAGATGCGGGGAATCAGAGGCGGGGAATCAGAGCTGGGGAATCAGAGGTGGAGAATCAGATTTGGGGAATCAGAGGCGGGGACTTAGATATTGGGAAACAGAGGCGGGGAATCAGAGGCGGGGAAACCCAGGCGGGGAATCAGATATGGGGAATCAGAGGTGGGGAATCAGAGGCAAGGAATCAGATGTGTGGAATCAGAGATGGGGAATCAGAGGCAGGGAATCAGAATCAGAAGCAGGGAATCAGAGGCCGGGAATTAGAGGCCGGAATCAGATGCTGGGAATCAGAGGCCTGGAATCAGAGGCGGGGAATCAGAGGCAGGGAATCAGATGCGGGGAATCAGAGGCGGGGAATCAGAGCTGGGGAATCAGAGGCGGGGTATTAGAGTTGGGGAATCAGAGGCGGGGAATCAGATATGGGGAAACAGAGGTGGGGAATCAGAGGCGGGGAAACAGAGGCAGGGAATCAGATATGGGGAATCAGAGGCGGGGAATCAGAGGTGGGGAATCATAGGCAGGGAATCGGATGTGTGGAATCAGAGATGGGGAATCAGAGGCTGGGAATCAGAGGTGGTGAATCAGAGATGGGGAATCAGAGGCGGGGAATCAGAGGCGGGGAATCAGACGCGGGGAATCAGAGGTGGGCAATCAGAGGCGGGGAATCAGATATGGGGAATCAGAGGCGGGGAATCAGAGGCGGGGAAACAGAGGCGGGGAATCAGATATGGGGTATCAGAGGTGGGGCATCAGAGGTTGTGAATCACAGATGGGGAATCAGAGGCGGGGAATCAGAGGCAGGGAATCAGACGCGGGGAATCAGAGGCGGGGATTCAGAGCTGGGGAATCAGAGGCGGGGAATCAGAGTTGGGGAATCAGAGGCGGGGAATCAGATATGGGGAATCAGAGGCAGGGAATCAGAGGCGGGAAAACAAAGGCGGGGAATCAGATATGGGGAATCAGAGGCGGGGAATCAGAGGCAGGGAATCAGACACGGGGAATCAGAGGCGGGGAATCAGAGATGGGGAATCAGAGGCGGGGAATCAGAGGCAGGGAATCGGATGCCGGGAATCAGAGGCGGGAAATCAGAGGCAGGAAATCAGACAGGGATTCAGAGGCTGGGAATCAGACGGGGGGAATCAAAGGCGGGGAATCAGAGCTGGTGAATCAGAGGCAGGGAATCAGAGTTGGGGATTCAGAGGCGGGGAAACAGATATGGGGAAACAGAGGCGGGGAATGAGAGGCGGGCAAGCAAAGGTGGGGAATTAGATATGGGGAATCAGAGGTGGGAAATCAGAGGTGGTGAATCAGAGATGGGGAATCACAGGCGGGGAATCAGAGGCAGCGAATAGAACGCGGGGAATCAGAGGCAGGGAATCAGAGCTGGGGAATCAGAGGCGGGGAATCAGATATGGGGAAACAGAGGCGGGGAATCAGAGGCGGGGAAACAGAGGCGGGGAATCAGACATGGGGAATCGGATGCGGGGAATCAGAGTCGGGGAATCAGAGCTGGGGAATCAGAGGTGGGGCATCAGAGTTGGGGCATCAGAGGTGGGGAATTAGATATGGGGAAACAGAGGCGGGGAATCAGAGGCGGGGAAACAGAGGCGGGGAATCAGATATGGGGAATCAGAGGTGGGGAATCAGAGGCATGGAATCAGATGTGCGGAATCAGAGATGGGGAATCAGAGGCAGGGAATCAGAATCAGAAGCGGGGAATCAGAGGCCGGGAATCAGAGGCCGGGAATCAGATGCTGGGAATAAGAGGCCGGGAATCAGAGGTGGGGAATCAGAGTCTGGGAATCAGAGATGGGGATTCAGAGGTGGGGAATGAGATATGGAGAATCAGAGGCGGGGAATCAGAGGCGGGGAAACAGAGGTGGGGAATCAGATATGGGGAAATAGAGGCGGGGAATCAGATATGGGGAATCAGAGGTGTGGAATCAGAGGTTGGGAATCAGAGGCAGGGAATCAGAGTCGGGGAAACAGAGGCGGGTAATCAGATATGGGGAATCAGAGGTGGCGAATCAAGGGCGGTGAAACAGAGATGGGGAATCAGGGCAGGGAATCAGAGGCAGGGAATCAAACACGGGGAATCAGAGCTGGGGAATCAGAGGCGGGGAATCAGAGTTGGGAATCAGAGGCGGGGAATCAGAGGCGGGGAAACAGAGGCGGGGAATCAGATATGGGGAATCAGAGGTGGGGAATCCGAGGTTGGGAATCAGAGGCAGGGAATCAGAGGCGGGGAATCAGAGGCGGGGAATCAGAGGAAGGGAATCAGATGTGCGGAATCGGAGATGGGGAATCAGAGGCAGGGAATCAGAGGCGGGGAATCAGAGGCGGGGAATCAGAGGCCGGGAATCAGATATGGGGAAACAGAGGCGGGGAATCCGAGGCGGGGAAACAGAGGCGGGGAATCAGATATGGGGAATCAGAGGTGGGGAATCAGAGGTTGGGAATCAGAGGCAGGGAATCAGAGGCTTGGAATCAGATGCAGGGAATCAGATGCGGGGAATCAGAGGCGGGGAATCAGAGCTGGGGAATCAGAGATAGGGAATCAGATTTGGGGAATCAGAGGCGGGGACTTAGATATTGGGAAACAGAGGCGGGGAATCAGAGGCGGGGAAACCCAGGCGGGGAATCAGATATGGGGAATCAGAGGTGGGGAATCAGAGGCAAGGAATCAGATGTGCGGAATCAGAGATGGGGAATCAGAGGCAGGGAATCAGAATCAGAAGCAGGGAATCAGAGGCTGGGAATTAGAGGCCGGAATCAGATGCTGGGAATCAGAGGCCTGGAATCAGAGGCGGGGAATCAGAGGCAGGGAATCAGATGCGGGGAATCAGAGGCGGGGAATCAGAGCTGGGGAATCAGAGGCAGGGTATTAGAGTTGGGGAATCAGAGGCGGGGAATCAGATATGGGGAAACAGAGGTGGGGAATCAGAGGCGGGGAAACAGAGGCAGGGAATCAGATATGGGGAATCAGAGGCGGGGAATCAGAGGTGGGGAATCAAACACGGGGAATCAGAGCTGGGGAATCAGAGGCGGGGAATCAGAGTTGGGAATCAGAGGC
Organism: Narcine bancroftii; assembly: GCF_036971445.1. Lineage (NCBI taxonomy): Eukaryota > Metazoa > Chordata > Chondrichthyes > Torpediniformes > Narcinidae > Narcine > Narcine bancroftii. Next base: position 111,817,854 of record NC_091474.1, on the reverse strand, counting down.
GGGGAATCAGAGGTGGGGAAACAGAGGCGGGGAATCAGATATGGGGAATCAGAGGTGGGGAATCCGAGGTTGGGAATCAGAGGCAGGGAATCAGAGGCGGAAAATCAGAGGCGGGGAATCAGAGGAAGGGAATCAGATGTGCGGAATCGGAGATGGGGAATCAGAGGCAGGGAATCAGAGGCGGGTAATCAGAGGCGGGGAATCAGAGGCCGGGAATCAGATATGGGGAAACAGAGGCGGGGAATCCGAGGCGGGGAAACAGAGGCGGGGAATCAGATATGGGGAATCAGAGGTGGGGAATCAGAGGTTGGGAATCAGAGGCAGGGAATCAGAGGCTTGGAATCAGATGCAGGGAATCAGATGCGGGGTATCAGAGGCGGGGAATCAGAGCTGGGGAATCAGAGGTGGGGAATCAGATTTGGGGAATCAGAGGCGGGGACTTAGATATTGGGAAACAGAGGCGGGGAATCAGAGGCGGGGAAACCCAGGCGGGGAATCAGAGGCGGGGAATCAGAGGCAGGGAATCAGACACGGGGAATCAGAGGCGGGGAATCAGAGATGGGGAATCAGAGGCGGGGAATCAGCGGCAGGGAATCGGACTCCGGGAATCAGAGTCGGGGAATCAGAGCTGGGGAATCAGAGGCGGGGAATCAGAGTTGGGGAATCAGAGGCGGAAATCAGATATGGGGAAATAGAGGCGGGGAATCAGATATGGGGAATCAGAGGTGTGGAATCAGAGGTTGGGAATCAGAGGCAGGGAATCAGAGTCGGGGAAACAGAGGCGGGTAATCAGATATGGGGAATCAGAGGTGGCGAATCAAAGGCGGTGAAACAGAGATGGGGAATCAGGGCAGGGAATCAGAGGCAGGGAATCAAACACGGGGAATCAGAGCTGGGGAATCAGAGGCGGGGAATCAGAGTTGGGAATCAGAGGCGGGGAATCAGAGGCGGGGAAACAGAGGCGGGGAATCAGATATGGGGAATCAGAAGTGGGGAATCCGAGGTTGGGAATCAGAGGCAGGGAATCAGAGGCGGGGAATCAGAGGCGGGGAATCAGAGGAAGGGAATCAGATGTGCGGAATCGGAGATGGGGAATCAGAGGCAGGGAATCAGAGGCGGGGAATCAGAGGCGGGGAATCAGAGGCCGGGAATCAGATATGGGGAAACAGAGGCGGGGAATCCGAGGCGGGGAAACAGAGGCGGGGAATCAGATATGGGGAATCAGAGGTGGGGAATCAGAGGTTGGGAATCAGAGGCAGGGAATCAGAGGCTTGGAATCAGATGCAGGGAATCAGATGCGGGGAATCAGAGGCGGGGAATCAGAGCTGGGGAATCAGAGGTGGAGAATCAGATTTGGGGAATCAGAGGCGGGGACTTAGATATTGGGAAACAGAGGCGGGGAATCAGAGGCGGGGAAACCCAGGCGGGGAATCAGATATGGGGAATCAGAGGTGGGGAATCAGAGGCAAGGAATCAGATGTGCGGAATCAGAGATGGGGAATCAGAGGCAGGGAATCAGAATCAGAAGCAGGGAATCAGAGGCCGGGAATTAGAGGCCGGAATCAGATGCTGGGAATCAGAGGCCTGGAATCAGAGGCGGGGAATCAGAGGCAGGGAATCAGATGCGGGGAATCAGAGGCGGGGAATCAGAGCTGGGGAATCAGAGGCGGGGTATTTGAGTTGGGGAATCAGAGGCGGGGAATCAGATATGGGGAAACAGAGGTGGGGAATCAGAGGCGGGGAAACAGAGGAAGGGAATCAGATATGGGGAATCAGAGGCGGGGAATCAGAGGTGGGGAATCATAGGCAGGGAATCGGATGTGCGGAATCAGAGATGGGGAATCAGAGGCTGGGAATCAGAGGTGGTGAATCAGAGATGGGGAATCAGAGGCGGGGAATCAGAGGCGGGGAATCAGACGCGGGGAATCAGAGGTGGGCAATCAGAGGCGGGGAATCAGATATGGGGAATCAGAGGCGGGGAATCAGAGGTGGGGAAACAGAGGCGGGGAATCTTATATGGGGTATCAGAGGTGGGGCATCAGAGGTTGTGAATCACAGATGGGGAATCAGAGGCGGGGAATCAGAGGCAGGGAATCAGACGCGGGGAATCAGAGGCGGGGATTCAGAGCTGGGGAATCAGAGGCGGGGAATCAGAGTTGGGGAATCAGAGGCGGGGAATCAGATATGGGGAATCAGAGGCAGGGAATCAGAGGCGGGAAAACAGAGGCGGGGAATCAGATATGGGGAATCAGAGGCGGGGAATCAGAGGCAGGGAATCAGACACGGGGAATCAGAGGCGGGGAATCAGAGATGGGGAATCAGAGGCGGGGAATCAGAGGCAGGGAATCGGATGCCGGGAATCAGAGGCGGGAAATCAGAGGCAGGAAATCAGACAGGGATTCAGAGGCTGGGAATCAGACGGGGGGAATCAAAGGCGGGGAATCAGAGCTGGTGAATCAGAGGCAGGGAATCAGAGTTGGGGATTCAGAGGCGGGGAATCAGATATGGGGAAACAGAGGCGGGGAATGAGAGGCGGGCAAGCAGAGGCGGGGAATTAGATATGGGGAATCACAGGCGGGGAATCAGAGGCAGCGAATAGAACGCGGGGAATCAGAGGCAGGGAATCAGAGCTGGGGAATCTGAGGCGGGGAATCAGATATGGGGAAACAGAGGCGGGGAATCAGAGGCGGGGAAACAGAGGCGGGGAATCAGACATGGGGAATCGGATGCGGGGAATCAGAGTCGGGGAATCAGAGCTGGGGAATCAGAGGTGGGGTATCAGAGTTGGGGCATCAGAGGTGGGGAATTAGATATGGGGAAACAGAGGCGGGGAATCAGAGGCGGGGAAACAGAGGCGGGGAATCAGATATGGGGAATCAGAGGTGGGGAATCAGAGGCAGGGAATCAGATGTGCGGAATCAGAGATGGGGAATCAGAGGCAGGGAATCAGAATCAGAAGCGGGGAATCAGAGGCCGGGAATCAGACGCCGGGAATCAGATGCTGGGAATAAGAGGCCGGGAATCAGAGGTGGGGAATCAGAGTCTGGGAATCAGAGATGGGGATTCAGAGGTGGGGAATGAGATATGGAGAATCAGAGGCGGGGAATCAGCGGCAGGGAATCGGACTCCGGGAATCAGAGTCGGGGAATCAGAGCTGGGGAATCAGAGGCGGGGAATCAGAGTTGGGGAATCAGAGGCGGAAATCAGATATGGGGAAATAGAGGCGGGGAATCAGATATGGGGAATCAGAGGTGTGGAATCAGAGGTTGGGAATCAGAGGCAGGGAATCAGAGTCGGGGAAACAGAGGCGGGTAATCAGATATGGGGAATCAGAGGTGGCGAATCAAAGGCGGTGAAACAGAGATGGGGAATCAGGGCAGGGAATCAGAGGCAGGGAATCAAACACGGGGAATCAGAGCTGGGGAATCAGAGGCGGGGAATCAGAGTTGGGAATCAGAGGCGGGGAATCAGAGGCGGGGAAACAGAGGCGGGGAATCAGATATGGGGAATCAGAGGTGGGGAATCCGAGGTTGGGAATCAGAGGCAGGGAATCAGAGGCGGGGAATCAGAGGCGGGCAATCAGAGGAAGGGAATCAGATGTGCGGAATCGGAGATGGGGAATCAGAGGCAGGGAATCAGAGGCGGGGAATCAGAGGCGGGGAATCAGAGGCCGGGAATCAGATATGGGGAAACAGAGGCGGGGCATCCGAGGCGGGGAAACAGAGGCGGGGAATCAGATATGGGGAATCAGAGGTGGGGAATCAGAGGTTGGGAATCAGAGGCAGGGAATCAGAGGCTTGGAATCAGATGCAGGGAATCAGATGCGGGGAATCAGAGGCGGGGAATCAGAGCTGGGGAATCAGAGGTGGAGAATCAGATTTGGGGAATCAGAGGCGGGGACTTAGATATTGGGAAACAGAGGCGGGGAATCAGAGGCGGGGAAACCCAGGCGGGGAATCAGATATGGGGAATCAGAGGTGGGGAATCAGAGGCAAGGAATCAGATGTGCGGAATCAGAGATGGGGAATCAGAGGCAGTGAATCAGAATCAGAAGCAGGGAATCAGAGGCCGGGAATTAGAGGCCGGAATCAGATGCTGGGAATCAGAGGCCTGGAATCAGAGGCGGGGAATCAGAGGCAGGGAATCAGATGCGGGGAATCAGAGGCGGGGAATCGGAGCTGGGGAATCAGAGGCGGGGTATTAGAGTTGGGGAATCAGAGGCGGGGAATCAGATATGGGGAAACAGAGGTGGGGAATCAGAGGCGGGGAAACAGAGGCAGGGAATCAGATATGGGGAATCAGAGGCGGGGAATCAGAGGTGGGGAATCATAGGCAGGGAATCGGATGTGTGGAATCAGAGATGGGGAATCAGAGGCTGGGAATCAGAGGTGGTGAATCAGAGATGGGGAATCAGAGGCGGGGAATCAGAGGCGGGGAATCAGACGCGGGGAATCAGAGGTGGGCAATCAGAGGCGGGGAATCAGATATGGGGAATCAGAGGCGGGGAATCAGAGGCGGGGAAACAGAGGCGGGGAATCAGATATGGGGTATCAGAGGTGGGGCATCAGAGGTTGTGAATCACAGATGGGGAATCAGAGGCGGGGAATCAGAGGCAGGGAATCAGACGCGGGGAATCAGAGGCGGGGATTCAGAGCTGGGGAATCAGAGGCGGGGAATCAGAGTTGGGGAATCAGAGGCGGGGAATCAGATATGGGGAATCAGAGGCAGGGAATCAGAGGCGGGAAAACAAAGGCGGGGAATCAGATATGGGGAATCAGAGGCGGGGAATCAGAGGCAGGGAATCAGACACGGGGAATCAGAGGCGGGGAATCAGAGATGGGGAATCAGAGGCGGGGAATCAGAGGCAGGGAATCGGATGCCGGGAATCAGAGGCGGGAAATCAGAGGCAGGAAATCAGACAGGGATTCAGAGGCTGGGAATCAGACGGGGGGAATCAAAGGCGGGGAATCAGAGCTGGTGAATCAGAGGCAGGGAATCAGAGTTGGGGATTCAGAGGCGGGGAAACAGATATGGGGAAACAGAGGCGGGGAATGAGAGGCGGGCAAGCAGAGGTGGGGAATTAGATATGGGGAATCAGAGGTGGGAAATCAGAGGTGGTGAATCAGAGATGGGGAATCACAGGCGGGGAATCAGAGGCAGCGAATAGAACGCGGGGAATCAGAGGCAGGGAATCAGAGCTGGGGAATCAGAGGCGGGGAATCAGATATGGGGAAACAGAGGCGGGGAATCAGAGGCGGGGAAACAGAGGCGGGGAATCAGACATGGGGAATCGGATGCGGGGAATCAGAGTCGGGGAATCAGAGCTGGGGAATCAGAGGTGGGGCATCAGAGTTGGGGCATCAGAGGTGGGGAATTAGATATGGGGAAACAGAGGCGGGGAATCAGAGGCGGGGAAACAGAGGCGGGGAATCAGATATGGGGAATCAGAGGTGGGGAATCAGAGGCATGGAATCAGATGTGCGGAATCAGAGATGGGGAATCAGAGGCAGGGAATCAGAATCAGAAGCGGGGAATCAGAGGCCGGGAATCAGAGGCCGGGAATCAGATGCTGGGAATAAGAGGCCGGGAATCAGAGGTGGGGAATCAGAGTCTGGGAATCAGAGATGGGGATTCAGAGGTGGGGAATGAGATATGGAGAATCAGAGGCGGGGAATCAGAGGCGGGGAAACAGAGGTGGGGAATCAGATATGGGGAAATAGAGGCGGGGAATCAGATATGGGGAATCAGAGGTGTGGAATCAGAGGTTGGGAATCAGAGGCAGGTAATCAGAGTCGGGGAAACAGAGGCGGGTAATCAGATATGGGGAATCAGAGGTGGCGAATCAAGGGCGGTGAAACAGAGATGGGAAATCAGGGCAGGGAATCAGAGGCAGGGAATCAAACACGGGGAATCAGAGCTGGGGAATCAGAGGCGGGCAATCAGAGTTGGGAATCAGAGGCGGGGAATCAGAGGCGGGGAAACAGAGGCGGGGAATCAGATATGGGGAATCAGAGGTGGGGAATCCGAGGTTGGGAATCAGAGGCAGGGAATCAGAGGCGGGGAATCAGAGGCGGGGAATCAGAGGAAGGGAATCAGATGTGCGGAATCGGAGATGTGGAATCAGAGGCAGGGAATCAGAGGCGGGGAATCAGAGGCGGGGAATCAGAGGCCGGGAATCAGATATGGGGAAACAGAGGCTTGGAATCCGAGGCGGGGAAACAGAGGCGGGGAATCAGATATGGGGAATCAGAGGTGGGGAATCAGAGGTTGGGAATCAGAGGCAGGGAATCAGAGGCTTGGAATCAGATGCAGGGAATCAGATGCGGGGAATCAGAGGCGGGGAATCAGAGCTGGGGAATCAGAGATAGGGAATCAGATTTGGGGAATCAGAGGCGGGGACTTAGATATTGGGAAACAGAGGCGGGGAATCAGAGGCGGGGTAACCCAGGCGGGGAATCAGATATGGGGAATCAGAGGTGGGGAATCAGAGGCAAGGAATCAGATGTGCGGAATCAGAGATGGGGAATCAGAGGCAGGGAATCAGAATCAGAAGCAGGGAATCAGAGGCTGGGAATTAGAGGCCGGAATCAGATGCTGGGAATCAGAGGCCTGGAATCAGAGGCGGGGAATCAGAGGCAGGGAATCAGATGCGGGGAATCAGAGGCGGGGAATCAGAGCTGGGGAATCAGAGGCAGGGTATTAGAGTTGGGGAATCAGAGGCGGGGAATCAGATATGGGGAAACAGAGGTGGGGAATCAGAGGCGGGGAAACAGAGGCAGGGAATCAGATATGGGGAATCAGAGGCGGGGAATCAGAGGTGGGGAATCAAACACGGGGAATCAGAGCTGGGGAATCAGAGGCGGGGAATCAGAGTTGGGAATCAGAGGCGGGGAATCAGAGGCGGGGAAACAGAGGCGGGGAATCAGATATGGGGAATCAGAGGTGGGGAATCCGAGGTTGGGAATCAGAGGCAGGGAATCAGAGGCGGAAAATCAGAGGCGGGGAATCAGAGGAAGGGAATCAGATGTGCGGAATCGGAGATGGGGAATCAGAGGCAGGGAATCAGAGGCGGGTAATCAGAGGCGGGGAATCAGAGGCCGGGAATCAGATATGGGGAAACAGAGGCGGGGAATCCGAGGCGGGGAAACAGAGGTGGGGAATCAGATATGGGGAATCAGAGGTGGGGAATCAGAGGTTGGGAATCAGAGGCAGGGAATCAGAGGCTTGGAATCAGATGCAGGGAATCAGATGCGGGGAATCAGAGGCGGGGAATCAGAGCTGGGGAATCAGAGGTGGGGAATCAGATTTGGGGAATCAGAGGCGGGGACTTAGATATTGGGAAACAGAGGCGGGGAATCAGAGGCGGGGAAACCCAGGCGGGGAATCAGAGGCGGGGAATCAGAGGCAGGGAATCAGACACGGGGAATCAGAGGCGGGGAATCAGAGATGGGGAATCAGAGGCGGGGAATCAGCGGCAGGGAATCGGACTCCGGGAATCAGAGTCGGGGAATCAGAGCTGGGGAATCAGAGGCGGGGAATCAGAGTTGGGGAATCAGAGGCGGAAATCAGATATGGGGAAATAGAGGCGGGGAATCAGATATGGGGAATCAGAGGTGTGGAATCAGAGGTTGGGAATCAGAGGCAGGGAATCAGAGTCGGGGAAACAGAGGCGGGTAATCAGATATGGGGAATCAGAGGTGGCGAATCAAAGGCGGTGAAACAGAGATGGGGAATCAGGGCAGGGAATCAGAGGCAGGGAATCAAACACGGGGAATCAGAGCTGGGGAATCAGAGGCGGGGAATCAGAGTTGGGAATCAGAGGCGGGGAATCAGAGGCGGGGAAACAGAGGCGGGGAATCAGATATGGGGAATCAGAAGTGGGGAATCCGAGGTTGGGAATCAGAGGCAGGGAATCAGAGGCGGGGAATCAGAGGCGGGGAATCAGAGGAAGGGAATCAGATGTGCGGAATCGGAGATGGGGAATCAGAGGCAGGGAATCAGAGGCGGGGAATCAGAGGCGGGGAATCAGAGGCCGGGAATCAGATATGGGGAAACAGAGGCGGGGAATCCGAGGCGGGGAAACAGAGGCGGGGAATCAGATATGGGGAATAAGAGGTGGGGAATCAGAGGTTGGGAATCAGAGGCAGGGAATCAGAGGCTTGGAATCAGATGCAGGGAATCAGATGCGGGGAATCAGAGGCGGGGAATCAGAGCTGGGGAATCAGAGGTGGAGAATCAGATTTGGGGAATCAGAGGCGGGGACTTAGATATTGGGAAACAGAGGCGGGGAATCAGAGGCGGGGAAACCCAGGCGGGGAATCAGATATGGGGAATCAGAGGTGGGGAATCAGAGGCAAGGAATCAGATGTGCGGAATCAGAGATGGGGAATCAGAGGCAGGGAATCAGAATCAGAAGCAGGGAATCAGAGGCCGGGAATTAGAGGCCGGAATCAGATGCTGGGAATCAGAGGCCTGGAATCAGAGGCGGGGAATCAGAGGCAGGGAATCAGATGCGGGGAATCAGAGGCGGGGAATCAGAGCTGGGGAATCAGAGGCGGGGTATTTGAGTTGGGGAATCAGAGGCGGGGAATCAGATATGGGGAAACAGAGGTGGGGAATCAGAGGCGGGGAAACAGAGGCAGGGAATCAGATATGGGGAATCAGAGGCGGGGAATCAGAGGTGGGGAATCATAGGCAGGGAATCGGATGTGCGGAATCAGAGATGGGGAATCAGAGGCTGGGAATCAGAGGTGGTGAATCAGAGATGGGGAATCAGAGGCGGGGAATCAGAGGCGGGGAATCAGACGCGGGGAATCAGAGGTGGGCAATCAGAGGCGGGGAATCAGATATGGGGAATCAGAGGCGGGGAATCAGAGGCGGGGAAACAGAGGCGGGGAATCATATATGGGGTATCAGAGGTGGGGCATCAGAGGTTGTGAATCACAGATGGGGAATCAGAGGCGGGGAATCAGAGGCAGGGAATCAGACGCGGGGAATCAGAGGCGGGGATTCAGAGCTGGGGAATCAGAGGCGGGGAATCAGAGTTGGGGAATCAGAGGCGGGGAATCAGATATGGGGAATCAGAGGCAGGGAATCAGAGGCGGGAAAACAGAGGCGGGGAATCAGATATGGGGAATCAGAGGCGGGGAATCAGAGGCAGGGAATCAGACACGGGGAATCAGAGGCGGGGAATCAGAGATGGGGAATCAGAGGCGGGGAATCAGAGGCAGGGAATCGGATGCCGGGAATCAGAGGCGGGAAATCAGAGGCAGGAAATCAGACAGGGATTCAGAGGCTGGGAATCAGACGGGGGGAATCAAAGGCGGGGAATCAGAGCTGGTGAATCAGAGGCAGGGAATCAGAGTTGGGGATTCAGAGGCGGGGAATCAGATATGGGGAAACAGAGGCGGGGAATGAGAGGCGGGCAAGCAGAGGCGGGGAATTAGATATGGGGAATCAGAGGTGGGAAATCAGAGGTGGTGAATCAGAGATGGGGAATCACAGGCGGGGAATCAGAGGCAGCGAATAGAACGCGGGGAATCAGAGGCAGGGAATCAGAGCTGGGGAATCTGAGGCGGGGAATCAGATATGGGGAAACAGAGGCGGGGAATCAGAGGCGGGGAAACAGAGGCGGGGAATCAGACATGGGGAATCGGATGCGGGGAATCAGAGTCGGGGAATCAGAGATGGGGAATCAGAGGTGGGGCATCAGAGTTGGGGCATCAGAGGTGGGGAATTAGATATGGGGAAACAGAGGCGGGGAATCAGAGGCGGGGAAACAGAGGCGGGGAATCAGATATGGGGAATCAGAGGTGGGGAATCAGAGGCAGGGAATCAGATGTGCGGAATCAGAGATGGGGAATCAGAGGCAGGGAATCAGAATCAGAAGCGGGGAATCAGAGGCCGGGAATCAGACGCCGGGAATCAGATGCTGGGAATAAGAGGCCGGGAATCAGAGGTGGGGAATCAGAGTCTGGGAATCAGAGATGGGGATTCAGAGGTGGGGAATGAGATATGGAGAATCAGAGGCGGGGAATCAGAGGCGGGGAAACAGAGGTGGGGAATCAGATATGGGGAAATAGAGGCGGGGAATCAGATATGGGGAATCAGAGGTGTGGAATCAGAGGTTGGGAATCAGAGGCAGGGAATCAGAGTCGGGGAAACAGAGGCGGGTAATCAGATATGTGGAATCAGAGGTGGCGAATCAAGGGCGGTGAAACAGAGATGGGGAATCAGGGCAGGGAATCAGAGGCAGGGAATCAAACACGGGGAATCAGAGCTGGGGAATCAGAGGCGGGGAATCAGAGTTGGGAATCAGAGGCGGGGAATCAGAGGCGGGGAAACAGAGGCGGGGAATCAGATATGGGGAATCAGAGGTGGGGAATCCGAGGTTGGGAATCAGAGGCAGGGAATCAGAGGCGGGGAATCAGAGGCGGGGAATCAGAGGAAGGGAATCAGATGTGCGGAATCGGAGATGGGGAATCAGAGGCAGGGAATCAGAGGCGGGGAATCAGAGGCGGGGAATCAGAGGCCGGGAATCAGATATGGGGAAACAGAGGCGGGGAATCCGAGGCGGGGAAACAGAGGCGGGGAATCAGATATGGGGAATCAGAGGTGGGGAATCAGAGGTTGGGAATCAGAGGCAGGGAATCAGAGGCTTGGAATCAGATGCAGGGAATCAGATGCGGGGAATCAGAGGCGGGGAATCAGAGCTGGGGAATCAGAGGTAGGGAATCAGATTTGGGGAATCAGAGGCGGGGACGTAGATATTGGGAAACAGAGGCGGGGAATCAGAGGCGGGGAAACCCAGGCGGGGAATCAGATATGGGGAATCAGAGGTGGGGAATCAGAGGCAAGGAATCAGATGTGCGGAATCAGAGATGGGGAATCAGAGGCAGGGAATCAGAATCAGAAGCAGGGAATCAGAGGCCGGGAATTAGAGGCCGGAATCAGATGCTGGGAATCAGAGGCCTGGAATCAGAGGCGGGGAATCAGAGGCAGGGAATCAGATGCGGGGAATCAGAGGCGGGGAATCAGACCTGGGGAATCAGAGGCAGGGTATTAGAGTTGGGGAATCAGAGGCGGGGAATCAGGTATGGGGAAACAGAGGTGGGGAATCAGAGGCGGGGAAACAGAGGCAGGGAATCAGATATGGGGAATCAGAGGCGGGGAATCAGAGGTGGGGAATCATAGGCAGGGAATTGGATGTGCGGAATCAGAGATGGGGAATCAGAGGCTGGGAATCAGAGGTGGTGAATCAGAGATGGGGAATCAGAGGCGGGGAATAAGAGGCGGGGAATCAGACGCGGGGAATCAGAGGTGGGCAATCAGAGGCGGGGAATCAGATATGGGGAATCAGAGGTGGGGAATCAGAGGCGGGGAAACAGAGGCGGGGAATCAGGCATGGGGAATCAGAGGTGGGGCATCAGAGGTTGTGAATCACAGATGGGGAATCAGAGGCGGGGAATCAGAGGCAGGGAATCAGACGCGGGGAATCAGAGGCGGGGATTCAGAGCTGGGGAATCAGAGGCGGGGAATCAGAGTTGGGGAATCAGAGGCGGGGAATCAGATATGGGGAATCAGAGGCAGGGAATCTGAGGCGGGAAAACAGAGGCGGGGAATCAGATATGGGGAATCAGAGGCGGGGAATCAGAGGCAGGGAATCAGACACGGGGAATCAGAGGCGGGGAATCAGATATGGGGAATCAGAGGCGGGGAATTAGATATGGGGAATCAGAGGCTGGGAATCAGAGGGGGGGAAACAGAGGCGGGGAATAAGATATGGGGAATCAGAGGTGGGGAATCAGGGGCGGGGAATCAGTGGCAGGGAATCAGAGGCGGGGAATCAGAGGCGGGGAATCAAAGGAAGGGAATCAGACACGGGGAATCAGAGGTGGGGTATCAGAGATGGGGAATCAGAGGCGGGGAATCACAGGCAGGGAATCAGACGCGGGGAATCAGAGGCGGGGAATCAGAGCTGGGGAATCAGAGGTGGGGAATCAGAGTCGGGGAATCAGAGGAAGGGAATCGGTTGTGCGGAATCAGAGATTGGGAATCAGATGTGGGGAATCAGAGGCAGTGAATCAGAGATGGGGAATCAGAGGCGGGGAATCAGAGGCAGGAAATAAGACAGGGATTCAGAGGCTGGGAATCAGACGGGGGGAATCAAAGGCGGGGAATCAGAGCTGGTGAATCAGAGGCAGGGAATCAGAGTTGGGGATTCAGAGGCGGGGAATCAGATATGGGGAAACAGAGGCGGGGAATGAGAGGCGGGCAAGCAGAGGCGGGGAATTAGATATGGGGAATCAGAGGTGGGAAATCAGAGGTGGTGAATCAGAGATGGGGAATCACAGGCGGGGAATCAGAGGCAGCGAATAGAACGCGGGGAATCAGAGGCAGGGAATCAGAGCTGGGGAATCAGAGGCGGGGAATCAGATATGGGGAAACAGAGGCGGGGAATCAGAGGCGGGGAAACAGAGGCGGGGAATCAGACATGGGGAATCGGATGTGGGGAATCAGAGGCGGGGAATCAGAGCTGGGGAATCAGAGGTGGGGAATCAGAGTTGGGGCATCAGAGGTGGGGAATTAGATATGGGGAAACAGGCGGGGAATCAGAGGCGGGGAAACAGTGGCGGGGAATCAGATATGGGGAATCAGAGGTGGGGAATCAGAGGCAGGGAATCAGATGTGCGGAATCAGAGATGGGGAATCAGAGGCAGGGAATCAGAATCAGAAGCGGGGAATCAGAGGCCGGGAATCAGGTATGGGGAATCAGAGGCGGGGAATCAGAGGCGGGGAAACAGAGGCGGGGAATCAGATATGGGGAATCAGAGGTGGGGAATCAGGGGCAGGGAATCAGTGGCAGGGAATCAGAGGCGGGGAATCTGAGCCGGGGAATCAGAGGCAGGGAATCAGACACGGGGAATCAGAGGCGGGGAATCAGAGATGGTGAATCAGAGGCGGGGAATCAGAGGCAGGGAATCGGACGCCGGGAATCAGAGGCGGGGAATCAGAGCTGGGGAATCAGAGGCGGGGAATCAGAGTTGGGGAATCAGAGGCGGGGAATCAGATATGGGGAAATAGAGGCGGGGAATCAGATATGGGGAATCAGAGGTGTGGAATCAGAGGTTGGGAATCAGAGGCAGGGAATCAGAGGCGGGGAAACAGAGGCGGGGAATCAGATATGGGGAATCAGAGGTGGCGAATCAAAGGCGGTGAAACAGAGATGGGGAATCAGGGCAGGGAATCAGAGGCAGGGAATCAGAGCTGGGGAAACAGAGGCGGGGAATCAGATATGGGGAATCAGAGGTGGGGAATCAGGGGCGGGGAATCAGTGGCACGGAATCAGAGCTGGGGAATCAGAGGTGGGGAATCAGAGCTGGGGAAACAGAGGCGGGGAATCAGATATGGGGAATCAGAGGTGGGGAATCAGGGGCGGGGAATCAGTGGCAGGGAATCAGAGGCCGGGAATAAAAGGCGGGGAATCAGAGCTGGGGAATCAGAGGCGGGGAATCAGAGTTGGGGAATCAGAGGAGGGGAATCAGATATGGGGAAACAGAGGCCGGGAATCATAGGCAGGGAAACAGAGGCGGGGAATCAGATATGGGGAATCAGAGGTGCGGAATTTGAGGTTGCGAATCAGAGGCGGGGAATCAGAGGCAGGGAATCGGATGTGCGGAATCAGAGATGGGGAATCAGAGGTGGGGATTCAGAGGTGGTGAATCAGAAAAGGGGAATCAGAGGCTGGGAATCAGAGGCAGGGAATCAGACGTAGGGAATCAGAGGCGGGGAATCATAGCTGGCGAATTAGTGGAGGGGAATAAGAGTTGGGGAATCAGAGGCGGGGAATCAGATATGGGGAAACAGAGGCGGGGAATCAGAGGCGGGGAAACAGAGGTAGGGAATCAGATATGGGGAATCAGAGGTGGGGAATCAGAGGCAGGGAATCAGATGTGCGGAATCAGAGATGGGGAATCAGAGGCAGGGAATCAGAATCTGAAGCAGGGAATCAGAGGCCGGGAATCAGTGGCCGGAATCAGATGCTGGGAATCAGAGGCCTGGAATCAGAGGCGGGGAATCAGAGGCAGGGAATCTGATGCGGGGAATCAGAGGCGGGGAATCAGAGGCGGGGAATCAGAGCTGGGGAATCAGAGGCAGGGTATTAGAGTAGGGGAATCAGAGGCGGGGAATCAGATATGGGGAAACAGAGGTGGGGAATCAGAGGCGGGGAAACAGAGGCAGGGAATCAGATATGGGGAATCAGAGGCGGGAATCAGAGGTGGGGAATCATAGGCAGGCAATCGGATGTGCGGAATCAGAGATGGGGAATCAGAGGCCGGGAATGAGAGGTGGTGAATCAGATATGGGGAATCAGAGGCGGGGAATCAGAGGCAGTGAATCAGATGCGGGGAATCAGAGGTGGGCAATCAGAGGCGGGGTATCAGATATGGGGAATCAGAGGCGGGGAATCAGAGGCGGGGAAACGGAGGTGGGGAATCAGATATGGGGAATCAGAGGTGGGGCATCAGAGGTTGTGAATCACAGATGGGGAATTAGAGGCGGGGAATCAGAGGCAGGGAATCAGACTCGGGGAATCAGAGTCGGGGATTCAGAGCTGGGGAATCAGAAGCGGGGAATCAGAGTTGGGGAATCAGAGGTGGGGAATCAGATATGGGGAATCAGAGGCAGGGAATCAGAGGCGGGGAATCAGAGGCAGGGAATCAGATATGGGGAATCAGAGGTGGGGAATCAGGGGCGGGGAATCAGATATGGGGAATCAGAGTTGGGGAATCAGAGGAGGGGAATCAGATATGGGGAAACAGAGGCCGGGAATCATAGGCAGGGAAACAGAGGCGGGGAATCAGATATGGGGAATCAGAGGTGCGGAATTTGAGGTTGCGAATCAGAGGCGGGGAATCAGAGGCAGGGAATCGGATGTGCGGAATCAGAGATGGGGAATCAGAGGTGGGGATTCAGAGGTGGTGAATCAGAAAAGGGGAATCAGAGGCTGGGAATCAGAGGCAGGGAATCAGACGTAGGGAATCAGAGGCGGGGAATCATAGCTGGCGAATTAGTGGAGGGGAATAAGAGTTGGGGAATCAGAGGCGGGGAATCAGATATGGGGAAACAGAGGCGGGGAATCAGAGGCGGGGAAACAGAGGTAGGGAATCAGATATGGGGAATCAGAGGTGGGGAATCAGAGGCAGGGAATCAGATGTGCGGAATCAGAGATGGGGAATCAGAGGCAGGGAATCAGAATCTGAAGCAGGGAATCAGAGGCCGGGAATCAGTGGCCGGAATCAGATGCTGGGAATCAGAGGCCTGGAATCAGAGGCGGGGAATCAGAGGCAGGGAATCTGATGCGGGGAATCAGAGGCGGGGAATCAGAGGCGGGGAATCAGAGCTGGGGAATCAGAGGCAGGGTATTAGAGTAGGGGAATCAGAGGCGGGGAATCAGATATGGGGAAACAGAGGTGGGGAATCAGAGGCGGGGAAACAGAGGCAGGGAATCAGATATGGGGAATCAGAGGCGGGAATCAGAGGTGGGGAATCATAGGCAGGCAATCGGATGTGCGGAATCAGAGATGGGGAATCAGAGGCCGGGAATGAGAGGTGGTGAATCAGATATGGGGAATCAGAGGCGGGGAATCAGAGGCAGTGAATCAGATGCGGGGAATCAGAGGTGGGCAATCAGAGGCGGGGTATCAGATATGGGGAATCAGAGGCGGGGAATCAGAGGCGGGGAAACGGAGGTGGGGAATCAGATATGGGGAATCAGAGGTGGGGCATCAGAGGTTGTGAATCACAGATGGGGAATTAGAGGCGGGGAATCAGAGGCAGGGAATCAGACTCGGGGAATCAGAGTCGGGGATTCAGAGCTGGGGAATCAGAAGCGGGGAATCAGAGTTGGGGAATCAGAGGTGGGGAATCAGATATGGGGAATCAGAGGCAGGGAATCAGAGGCGGGGAATCAGAGGCAGGGAATCAGACGCGGGGAATCTGAGGCGGGGAATCAGAGCTGGGGAATCAGAGGTGGGGAATCAGAGTTGGGGAATCAGAGGCAGGGAATTGGATGTGCGGAATCAGAGATGGGGAATCAGAGGTGGGGAATCAGAGGCGGTGAATCAGAGATGGGGAATCAGAGGCGGGGAATCAGAGGCAGGAAATCAGACACGGGGATTCAGAGGCTGGGAATCAGACGGGGGGAATCAAAGGCGGGGAATCAGAGCTGGGGAATCTGAGGCAGGGAATCAGAGTTGGGGATTCAGAGGCGGGGAATCAGATATGGGGAAACAGAGGCGGGGAATCAGAGGCGGGAAAACAGAGGCGGGGAATTAGATATGGGGAATCAGAGGTGGGGAATCAGAGGTGGTGAATCAGAGATGGGGAATCAGAGGCGGGAATCAGAGGCAGGGAATCGGACGCCGGGAATCAGAGGCGGGGAATCAGAGCTGGGGAATCAGAGGCGGGGAATCAGAGTTGGTGAATCAGAGGCGGGGAATCAGATATGGGGAAATAGAAGCGTGGAATCAGATATGGGGAATCAGAGGTGTGGAATCAGAGGTTGGGAATCAGAGGCAGGGAATAAGAGGCGGGGAAACAGAGGCGGGGAATCAAATATGGGGAATCAGAGGTGGCGAATCAAATGCGTTTAAACAGAGATGGGGAATCAGGGCAGGGAATCAGAGGCAGGGAATCAGAGCTGGGGAAACAGAGGCGGGGAATCAGATATGGGGAATCAGAGGTGGGGAATCAGGGGCGGGGAATCAGTGGCAGGGAATCAGAGCTGGGGAATCAGAGGTGGGGAATCAGAGCTGTGGAAACAGAGGCGGGGAATCAGATATGGGGAATCAGAGGTGGGGAATCCGGGGCGGGGAATCAGTGGCAGGGAATCAGAGGCCGGGAATAAAAGGCGGGGAATCAGAGCTGGGGAATCAGAGGCGGGGAATCAGAGTTGGGGAATCAGAGGAGGGGAATCAGATATGGGGAAACAGAGGCCGGAATCAGAGGCAGGGAAACAGAGGCGGGGAATCAGATATGGGGAATCAGATGCTGGGAATAAGAGGCCGGGAATCAGAGGTGGGGAATCAGAGTCTGGGAATCAGAGATGGGGATTCAGAGGCGGGGAATGAGATATGGAGAATCAGAGGCGGGGAATCAGGGGCGGGGAAACAGAGGTGGAGAATCAGATAAGGGGAATCAGAGGTGGCGAATCAAAGGCGGTGAATCAGAGATGGGGAATCAGAGGCAGGGAATCAGATGCGGGGATTCAGAGGCGGGGAATCAGAGCTGGCGAATCAGAGGCGGGGAATCAGAGGTGGGCAATCAGAGCCGGGGAATCAGATATGGGGAATCAGAGGCGGGGAATCAGAGGTGGGGAAACAGAGGCTTGGAATCAGATATGGGGAATCAGAGGTGGGGAATCAGAGATGGGGAATCAAGGCGGGGAATCAGAGGGAGGGAATCAGACGCGGGGAATCAGAGGCGGGGATTCAGAGCTGGGGAATCAGAGGCGGGGAATCAGAGTTCGGGAATCAGAGGCAGGGAATCAGATATGGGGAATCAGAGGCGGGGAATCAGAGGCGGGGAAACAGAGGCGGGGAATCAGATATGGGGAATCAGAGGTGGGGAATCAGGGGCAGGGAATCAGTGGCAGGGAATCAGAGGTGGGGAATCTGAGGCGGGGAATCAGAGGCTGGGAATCAGACACGGGGAATCAGAGGCGGGGAATCAGAGATGGGGAATCAGAGGCGGGGAATCAGAGGCAGGGAATCGGACGCCGGGAATCAGAGGCAGGGAATCAGAGCTGGGGAATCAGAGGCGGGGAATCAGAGTTGGGGAATCAGAGGCGGGGAATCAGATATGGGGAAACAGAGGCGGGGAATCAGATATGGGGAATCAGAGGTGGCGAATCAAAGGCGGTGAAACAGAGATGGGGAATCAGAGGCGGGGAATCAGAGGCAGGGAATCAGAGCTGGGGAAACAGAGGCGGGGAATCAGATATGGGGAATCAGAGGTGGGGAATCAGGGGCGGGGAATCAGTGGCAGGGAATCAGAGGCCGGGAATAAAAGGCGGGGAATCAGAGCTGGGGAAACAGAGGCGGGGAATCAGATATGGGGAATCAGAGGTGGGGAATTAGAGGTTGCGAATCAGAGGCGGGGAATCAGAGGCAGGGAATCAGAGGCAGGGAATCGGATGTGCGGAATCAGAGATGGGGAATCAGAGGTGGGGATTCAGAGGTGGTGAATCAGAGAAGGGGAATCAGAGGCTGGGAATCAGAGGCAGGGAATCAGACGCAGGGAATCAGAGGCGGGGAATCATAGCTGGCGAATTAGAGGAGGGGAATCAGAGTTGGGGAATCAGAGTCGGGGAATCAGATATGGGGAAACAGAGGCGGGGAATCAGAGGCGGGGAATCAGAGGCGGGGAATCAGATATGGGGAATCAGAGGTGGGGAATCAGAGGCAGGGAATCAGATGTGCGGAATCAGAGATGGGGAATCAGAGGCAGGGAATCAGAATCAGAAGCAGGGAATCAGAGGCCTGGAATCAGAGGCCGGAATCAGATGCTGGGAATCAGAGGCCTGGAATCAGAGGCGGGGAATCAGAGGCAGGGAATCAGATGCTGGGAATCAGAGGCGGGGAATCAGAGCTGGGGAATCAGAGGCAGGGTATTAGAGTTGGGGAATCAGAGGCGGGGAATCAGATATGGGGAAGCAGAGGTGGGGAATCAGAGGCGGGGAAACAGAGGCAGGGAATCAGATATGGGGAATCAGAGGCGGGGAATCAGAGGTGGGGAATCATAGGCAGGGAATCGGATGTGCGGAATCAGAGATGGGGAATCAGAAGCCGGGAATGAGAGGTGGTGAATCAGATATGGGGAATCAGAGGCGGGGAATCAGAGGCAGGGAATCAGACGCGGGGAATCAGAGGTGGGCAATCAGAGGCGGGGAATCAGATATGGGGAATCAGAGGCGGGGAATCAGAGGCGGGGAAACAGAGGCGGGGAATCAGATATGGGGAATCAGAGGTGGGGCATCAGAAGTTGTGAATCACAGATGGGGAATTAGAGGCGGGGAATCAGAGGCAGGGAATCAGACGCAGGGAATCAGAGGCGGGGATTCAGAGCTGGGGAATCAGAAGCGGGGTATCAGAGTTGGGGAATCAGAGGCGGGGAATCAGATATGGGGAATCAGAGGCAGGGAATCAGAGGCGGGGAATCAGAGGCAGGGAATCAGACGCGGGGAATCTGAGGCGGGGAATCAGAGCTGGGGAATCAGAGGTGGGGAATCAGAGTTGGTGAATCAGAGGCGGGGAATCAGATATGGGGAAATAGAAGCGTGGAATCAGATATGGGGAATCAGAGGTGTGGAATCAGAGGTTGGGAATCAGAGGCAGGGAATAAGAGGCGGGGAAACAGAGGCGGGGAATCAGATATGGGGAATCAGAGGTGGCGAATCAAATGCGTTGAAACAGAGATGGGGAATCAGGGCAGGGAATCAGAGGCAGGGAATCAGAGCTGGGGAAACAGAGGCGGGGAATCAGATATGGGGAATCAGAGGTGGGGAATCAGGGGCGGGGAATCAGTGGCAGGGAATCAGAGCTGGGGAATCAGAGGTGGGGAATCAGAGCTGTGGAAACAGAGGCGGGGAATCAGATATGGGGAATCAGAGGTGGGGAATCAGGGGCGGGGAATCAGTGGCAGGGTATCAGAGGCCGGGAATAAAAGGCGGGGAATCAGAGCTGGGGAATCAGAGGCGGGGAATCAGAGTTGGGGAATCAGAGGAGGGGAATCAGATATGGGGAAACAGAGGCCGGAATCTGAGGCAGGGAAACAGAGGCGGGGAATCAGATATGGGGAATCAGATGCTGGGAATAAGAGGCCGGGAATCAGAGGTGGGGAATCAGAGTCTGGGAATCAGAGATGGGGATTCAGAGGCGGGGAATGAGATATGGAGAATCAGAGGCGGGGAATCAGGGGCGGGGAAACAGAGGTGGAAAATCAGATATGGGGAATCAGAGGTGGCGAATCAAAGGCGGTGAATCAGAGATGGGGAATCAGAGGCAGGGAATCAGATGCGGGGATTCAGAGGCGGGGAATCAGAGCTGGCGAATCAGAGGCGGGGAATCAGAGGTGGGCAATCAGAGCCGGGGAATCAGATATGGGGAATCAGAGGCGGGGAATCAGAGGCGGGGAAACAGAGGCGGGGAATCAGATATGGGGAATCAGAGGTGGGGAATCAGAGATGGGGAATCAAGGCGGGGAATCAGAGGGAGGGAATCAGACGCGGGGAATCAGAGGCGGGGATTCAGAGCTGGGGAATCAGAGGCGGGGAATCAGAGTTCGGGAATCAGAGGCAGGGAATCAGATATGGGGAATCAGAGGCGGGGAATCAGAGGCGGGGAAACAGAGGCGGGGAATCAGATATGGGGAATCAGAGGTGGGGAATCAGGGGCAGGGAATCAGTGGCAGGGAATCAGAGGCGGGGAATCTGAGGCGGGGAATCAGAGGCTGGGATTCAGACACGGGGAATCAGAGGCGGGGAATCAGAGATGGGGAATCAGAGGCGGGGAATCAGAGGCAGGGAATCGGATGCCGGGAATCAGAGGCGGGGAATCAGAGGTGGGGAATCAGAGGCGGGGAATCAGAGTTGGGGAATCAGAGGCGGGGAATCAGATATGGGGAAATAGAGGCGGGGAATCAGATATGGGGAATCAGAGGTGTGGAATCAGAGGTTGGGAATCAGAGGCAGGGAATCAGAGGCGGGGAAACAGAGGCGGGGAATCAGATATGGGGAATCAGAGGTGGCGAATCAAAGGCGGTGAAACAGAGATGGGGAATCAGAGGCGGGGAATCAGAGGCAGGGAATCAGAGCTGGGGAAACAGAGGCGGGGAATCAGATATGGGGAATCAGAGGTGGGGAATCAGGGGCGGGGAATCAGTGGCAGGGAATCAGAGGCCGGGAATAAAAGGCGGGGAATCAGAGCTGGGGAATCAGAGGCGGGGAATCAGAGTTGGGGAATCAGAGGAGGGGAATCAGATATGGGGAAACAGAGGCCGGGAATCAGAGGCAGGGAAACAGAGGCGGGGAATCAGATATGGGGAATCAGAGGTGGGGAATTAGAGGTTGCGAATCAGAGGCGGGGAATCAGAGGCAGGGAATCAGAGGCAGGGAATCGGATGTGCGGAATCAGAGATGGGGAATCAGAGGTGGGGATTCAGAGGTGGTGAATCAGAGAAGGGGAATCAGAGGCTGGGAATCAGAGGCAGGGAATCAGACGCAGGGAATCAGAGGCGGGGAATCATAGCTGGCGAATTAGAGGAGGGGAATCAGAGTTGGGGAATCAGAGTCGGGGAATCAGATATGGGGAAACAGAGGCGGGGAATCAGAGGCGGGGAATCAGAGGCGGGTAATCAGATATGGGGAATCAGAGGTGGGGAATCAGAGGCAGGGAATCAGAATCAGAAGCAGGGAATCAGAGGCCGGGAATCAGAGGCCGGAATCAGATGCTGGGAATCAGAGGCCTGGAATCAGAGGCGGGGAATCAGAGGCAGGGAATCAGATGCGGGGAATCAGAGGCGGGGAATCAGAGCTGGGGAATCAGAGGCAGGGTATTAGAGTTGTGGAATCAGAGGCGGGGAATCAGATATGGGGAAGCAGAGGTGGGGAATCAGAGGCGGGGAAACAGAGGCAGGGAATCAGATATGGGGAATCAGAGGCGGGGAATCAGAGGTGGGGAATCATAGGCAGGGAATCGGATGTGCGGAATCAGAGATGGGGAATCAGAAGCCGGGAATGAGAGGTGGTGAATCAGATATGGGGAATCAGAGGCGGTGAATCAGAGGCAGGGAATCAGACGCGGGGAATCAGAGGTGGGCAATCAGAGGCGGGGAATTAGATATGGGGAATCAGAGGTGGGAAATCAGAGGTGGTGAATCAGAGATGGGGAATCACAGGCGGGGAATCAGAGGCAGCGAATAGAACGCGGGGAATCAGAGGCAGGGAATCAGAGCTGGGGAATCAGAGGCGGGGAATCAGATATGGGGAAACAGAGGCGGGGAATCAGAGGCGGGGAAACAGAGGCGGGGAATCAGACATGGGGAATCGGATGTGGGGAATCAGAGGCGGGGAATCAGAGCTGGGGAATCAGAGGTGGGGAATCAGAGTTGGGGCATCAGAGGTGGGGAATTAGATATGGGGAAACAGGCGGGGAATCAGAGGCGGGGAAACAGTGGCGGGGAATCAGATATGGGGAATCAGAGGTGGGGAATCAGAGGCAGGGAATCAGATGTGCGGAATCAGAGATGGGGAATCAGAGGCAGGGAATCAGAATCAGAAGCGGGGAATCAGAGGCCGGGAATCAGGTATGGGGAATCAGAGGCGGGGAATCAGAGGCGGGGAAACAGAGGCGGGGAATCAGATATGGGGAATCAGAGGTGGGGAATCAGGGGCAGGGAATCAGTGGCAGGGAATCAGAGGCGGGGAATCTGAGCCGGGGAATCAGAGGCAGGGAATCAGACACGGGGAATCAGAGGCGGGGAATCAGAGATGGTGAATCAGAGGCGGGGAATCAGAGGCAGGGAATCGGACGCCGGGAATCAGAGGCGGGGAATCAGAGCTGGGGAATCAGAGGCGGGGAATCAGAGTTGGGGAATCAGAGGCGGGGAATCAGATATGGGGAAATAGAGGCGGGGAATCAGATATGGGGAATCAGAGGTGTGGAATCAGAGGTTGGGAATCAGAGGCAGGGAATCAGAGGCGGGGAAACAGAGGCGGGGAATCAGATATGGGGAATCAGAGGTGGCGAATCAAAGGCGGTGAAACAGAGATGGGGAATCAGGGCAGGGAATCAGAGGCAGGGAATCAGAGCTGGGGAAACAGAGGCGGGGAATCAGATATGGGGAATCAGAGGTGGGGAATCAGGGGCGGGGAATCAGTGGCAGGGAATCAGAGCTGGGGAATCAGAGGTGGGGAATCAGAGCTGGGGAAACAGAGGCGGGGAATCAGATATGGGGAATCAGAGGTGGGGAATCAGGGGCGGGGAATCAGTGGCAGGGAATCAGAGGCCGGGAATAAAAGGCGGGGAATCAGAGCTGGGGAATCAGAGGCGGGGAATCAGAGTTGGGGAATCAGAGGAGGGGAATCAGATATGGGGAAACAGAGGCCGGGAATCATAGGCAGGGAAACAGAGGCGGGGAATCAGATATGGGGAATCAGAGGTGCGGAATTTGAGGTTGCGAATCAGAGGCGGGGAATCAGAGGCAGGGAATCGGATGTGCGGAATCAGAGATGGGGAATCAGAGGTGGGGATTCAGAGGTGGTGAATCAGAAAAGGGGAATCAGAGGCTGGGAATCAGAGGCAGGGAATCAGACGTAGGGAATCAGAGGCGGGGAATCATAGCTGGCGAATTAGTGGAGGGGAATAAGAGTTGGGGAATCAGAGGCGGGGAATCAGATATGGGGAAACAGAGGCGGGGAATCAGAGGCGGGGAAACAGAGGTAGGGAATCAGATATGGGGAATCAGAGGTGGGGAATCAGAGGCAGGGAATCAGATGTGCGGAATCAGAGATGGGGAATCAGAGGCAGGGAATCAGAATCTGAAGCAGGGAATCAGAGGCCGGGAATCAGTGGCCGGAATCAGATGCTGGGAATCAGAGGCCTGGAATCAGAGGCGGGGAATCAGAGGCAGGGAATCTGATGCGGGGAATCAGAGGCGGGGAATCAGAGGCGGGGAATCAGAGCTGGGGAATCAGAGGCAGGGTATTAGAGTAGGGGAATCAGAGGCGGGGAATCAGATATGGGGAAACAGAGGTGGGGAATCAGAGGCGGGGAAACAGAGGCAGGGAATCAGATATGGGGAATCAGAGGCGGGAATCAGAGGTGGGGAATCATAGGCAGGCAATCGGATGTGCGGAATCAGAGATGGGGAATCAGAGGCCGGGAATGAGAGGTGGTGAATCAGATATGGGGAATCAGAGGCGGGGAATCAGAGGCAGTGAATCAGATGCGGGGAATCAGAGGTGGGCAATCAGAGGCGGGGTATCAGATATGGGGAATCAGAGGAGGGGAATCAGAGGCGGGGAAACGGAGGTGGGGAATCAGATATGGGGAATCAGAGGTGGGGCATCAGAGGTTGTGAATCACAGATGGGGAATTAGAGGCGGGGAATCAGAGGCAGGGAATCAGACTCGGGGAATCAGAGTCGGGGATTCAGAGCTGGGGAATCAGAAGCGGGGAATCAGAGTTGGGGAATCAGAGGTGGGGAATCAGATATGGGGAATCAGAGGCAGGGAATCAGAGGCGGGGAATCAGAGGCAGGGAATCAGACGCGGGGAATCTGAGGCGGGGAATCAGAGCTGGGGAATCAGAGGTGGGGAATCAGAGTTGGGGAATCAGAGGCAGGGAATTGGATGTGCGGAATCAGAGATGGGGAATCAGAGGTGGGGAATCAGAGGCGGTGAATCAGAGATGGGGAATCAGAGGCGGGGAATCAGAGGCAGGAAATCAGACACGGGGATTCAGAGGCTGGGAATCAGACGGGGGGAATCAAAGGCGGGGAATCAGAGCTGGGGAATCTGAGGCAGGGAATCAGAGTTGGGGATTCAGAGGCGGGGAATCAGATATGGGGAAACAGAGGCGGGGAATCAGAGGCGGGAAAACAGAGGCGGGGAATTAGATATGGGGAATCAGAGGTGGGGAATCAGAGGTGGTGAATCAGAGATGGGGAATCAGAGGCGGGGAATCAGAGGCAGGGAATCGGACGCCGGGAATCAGAGGCGGGGAATCAGAGCTGGGGAATCAGAGGCGGGGAATCAGAGTTGGTGAATCAGAGGCGGGGAATCAGATATGGGGAAATAGAAGCGTGGAATCAGATATGGGGAATCAGAGGTGTGGAATCAGAGGTTGGGAATCAGAGGCAGGGAATAAGAGGCGGGGAAACAGAGGCGGGGAATCAAATATGGGGAATCAGAGGTGGCGAATCAAATGCGTTTAAACAGAGATGGGGAATCAGGGCAGGGAATCAGAGGCAGGGAATCAGAGCTGGGGAAACAGAGGCGGGGAATCAGATATGGGGAATCAGAGGTGGGGAATCAGGGGCGGGGAATCAGTGGCAGGGAATCAGAGCTGGGGAATCAGAGGTGGGGAATCAGAGCTGTGGAAACAGAGGCGGGGAATCAGATATGGGGAATCAGAGGTGGGGAATCCGGGGCGGGGAATCAGTGGCAGGGAATCAGAGGCCGGGAATAAAAGGCGGGGAATCAGAGCTGGGGAATCAGAGGCGGGGAATCAGAGTTGGGGAATCAGAGGAGGGGAATCAGATATGGGGAAACAGAGGCCGGAATCAGAGGCAGGGAAACAGAGGCGGGGAATCAGATATGGGGAATCAGATGCTGGGAATAAGAGGCCGGGAATCAGAGGTGGGGAATCAGAGTCTGGGAATCAGAGATGGGGATTCAGAGGCGGGGAATGAGATATGGAGAATCAGAGGCGGGGAATCAGGGGCGGGGAAACAGAGGTGGAGAATCAGATAAGGGGAATCAGAGGTGGCGAATCAAAGGCGGTGAATCAGAGATGGGGAATCAGAGGCAGGGAATCAGATGCGGGGATTCAGAGGCGGGGAATCAGAGCTGGCGAATCAGAGGCGGGGAATCAGAGGTGGGCAATCAGAGCCGGGGAATCAGATATGGGGAATCAGAGGCGGGGAATCAGAGGTGGGGAAACAGAGGCTTGGAATCAGATATGGGGAATCAGAGGTGGGGAATCAGAGATGGGGAATCAAGGCGGGGAATCAGAGGGAGGGAATCAGACGCGGGGAATCAGAGGCGGGGATTCAGAGCTGGGGAATCAGAGGCGGGGAATCAGAGTTCGGGAATCAGAGGCAGGGAATCAGATATGGGGAATCAGAGGCGGGGAATCAGAGGCGGGGAAACAGAGGCGGGGAATCAGATATGGGGAATCAGAGGTGGGGAATCAGGGGCAGGGAATCAGTGGCAGGGAATCAGAGGCGGGGAATCTGAGGCGGGGAATCAGAGGCTGGGAATCAGACACGGGGAATCAGAGGCGGGGAATCAGAGATGGGGAATCAGAGGCGGGGAATCAGAGGCAGGGAATCGGACGCCGGGAATCAGAGGCAGGGAATCAGAGCTGGGGAATCAGAGGCGGGGAATCAGAGTTGGGGAATCAGAGGCGGGGAATCAGATATGGGGAAACAGAGGCGGGGAATCAGATATGGGGAATCAGAGGTGGCGAATCAAAGGCGGTGAAACAGAGATGGGGAATCAGAGGCGGGGAATCAGAGGCAGGGAATCAGAGCTGGGGAAACAGAGGCGGGGAATCAGATATGGGGAATCAGAGGTGGGGAATCAGGGGCGGGGAATCAGTGGCAGGGAATCAGAGGCCGGGAATAAAAGGCGGGGAATCAGAGCTGGGGAAACAGAGGCGGGGAATCAGATATGGGGAATCAGAGGTGGGGAATTAGAGGTTGCGAATCAGAGGCGGGGAATCAGAGGCAGGGAATCAGAGGCAGGGAATCGGATGTGCGGAATCAGAGATGGGGAATCAGAGGTGGGGATTCAGAGGTGGTGAATCAGAGAAGGGGAATCAGAGGCTGGGAATCAGAGGCAGGGAATCAGACGCAGGGAATCAGAGGCGGGGAATCATAGCTGGCGAATTAGAGGAGGGGAATCAGAGTTGGGGAATCAGAGTCGGGGAATCAGATATGGGGAAACAGAGGCGGGGAATCAGAGGCGGGGAATCAGAGGCGGGGAATCAGATATGGGGAATCAGAGGTGGGGAATCAGAGGCAGGGAATCAGATGTGCGGAATCAGAGATGGGGAATCAGAGGCAGGGAATCAGAATCAGAAGCAGGGAATCAGAGGCCTGGAATCAGAGGCCGGAATCAGATGCTGGGAATCAGAGGCCTGGAATCAGAGGCGGGGAATCAGAGGCAGGGAATCAGATGCTGGGAATCAGAGGCGGGGAATCAGAGCTGGGGAATCAGAGGCAGGGTATTAGAGTTGGGGAATCAGAGGCGGGGAATCAGATATGGGGAAGCAGAGGTGGGGAATCAGAGGCGGGGAAACAGAGGCAGGGAATCAGATATGGGGAATCAGAGGCGGGGAATCAGAGGTGGGGAATCATAGGCAGGGAATCGGATGTGCGGAATCAGAGATGGGGAATCAGAAGCCGGGAATGAGAGGTGGTGAATCAGATATGGGGAATCAGAGGCGGGGAATCAGAGGCAGGGAATCAGACGCGGGGAATCAGAGGTGGGCAATCAGAGGCGGGGAATCAGATATGGGGAATCAGAGGCGGGGAATCAGAGGCGGGGAAACAGAGGCGGGGAATCAGATATGGGGAATCAGAGGTGGGGCATCAGAAGTTGTGAATCACAGATGGGGAATTAGAGGCGGGGAATCAGAGGCAGGGAATCAGACGCGGGGAATCAGAGGCGGGGATTCAGAGCTGGGGAATCAGAAGCGGGGTATCAGAGTTGGGGAATCAGAGGCGGGGAATCAGATATGGGGAATCAGAGGCAGGGAATCAGAGGCGGGGAATCAGAGGCAGGGAATCAGACGCGGGGAATCTGAGGCGGGGAATCAGAGCTGGGGAATCAGAGGTGGGGAATCAGAGTTGGTGAATCAGAGGCGGGGAATCAGATATGGGGAAATAGAAGCGTGGAATCAGATATGGGGAATCAGAGGTGTGGAATCAGAGGTTGGGAATCAGAGGCAGGGAATAAGAGGCGGGGAAACAGAGGCGGGGAATCAGATATGGGGAATCAGAGGTGGCGAATCAAATGCGTTGAAACAGAGATGGGGAATCAGGGCAGGGAATCAGAGGCAGGGAATCAGAGCTGGGGAAACAGAGGCGGGGAATCAGATATGGGGAATCAGAGGTGGGGAATCAGGGGCGGGGAATCAGTGGCAGGGAATCAGAGCTGGGGAATCAGAGGTGGGGAATCAGAGCTGTGGAAACAGAGGCGGGGAATCAGATATGGGGAATCAGAGGTGGGGAATCAGGGGCGGGGAATCAGTGGCAGGGTATCAGAGGCCGGGAATAAAAGGCGGGGAATCAGAGCTGGGGAATCAGAGGCGGGGAATCAGAGTTGGGGAATCAGAGGAGGGGAATCAGATATGGGGAAACAGAGGCCGGAATCTGAGGCAGGGAAACAGAGGCGGGGAATCAGATATGGGGAATCAGATGCTGGGAATAAGAGGCCGGGAATCAGAGGTGGGGAATCAGAGTCTGGGAATCAGAGATGGGGATTCAGAGGCGGGGAATGAGATATGGAGAATCAGAGGCGGGGAATCAGGGGCGGGGAAACAGAGGTGGAAAATCAGATATGGGGAATCAGAGGTGGCGAATCAAAGGCGGTGAATCAGAGATGGGGAATCAGAGGCAGGGAATCAGATGCGGGGATTCAGAGGCGGGGAATCAGAGCTGGCGAATCAGAGGCGGGGAATCAGAGGTGGGCAATCAGAGCCGGGGAATCAGATATGGGGAATCAGAGGCGGGGAATCAGAGGCGGGGAAACAGAGGCGGGGAATCAGATATGGGGAATCAGAGGTGGGGAATCAGAGATGGGGAATCAAGGCGGGGAATCAGAGGGAGGGAATCAGACGCGGGGAATCAGAGGCGGGGATTCAGAGCTGGGGAATCAGAGGCGGGGAATCAGAGTTCGGGAATCAGAGGCAGGGAATCAGATATGGGGAATCAGAGGCGGGGAATCAGAGGCGGGGAAACAGAGGCGGGGAATCAGATATGGGGAATCAGAGGTGGGGAATCAGGGGCAGGGAATCAGTGGCAGGGAATCAGAGGCGGGGAATCTGAGGCGGGGAATCAGAGGCTGGGATTCAGACACGGGGAATCAGAGGCGGGGAATCAGAGATGGGGAATCAGAGGCGGGGAATCAGAGGCAGGGAATCGGATGCCGGGAATCAGAGGCGGGGAATCAGAGCTGGGGAATCAGAGGCGGGGAATCAGAGTTGGGGAATCAGAGGCGGGGAATCAGATATGGGGAAATAGAGGCGGGGAATCAGATATGGGGAATCAGAGGTGTGGAATCAGAGGTTGGGAATCAGAGGCAGGGAATCAGAGGCGGGGAAACAGAGGCGGGGAATCAGATATGGGGAATCAGAGGTGGCGAATCAAAGGCGGTGAAACAGAGATGGGGAATCAGAGGCGGGGAATCAGAGGCAGGGAATCAGAGCTGGGGAAACAGAGGCGGGGAATCAGATATGGGGAATCAGAGGTGGGGAATCAGGGGCGGGGAATCAGTGGCAGGGAATCAGAGGCCGGGAATAAAAGGCGGGGAATCAGAGCTGGGGAATCAGAGGCGGGGAATCAGAGTTGGGGAATCAGAGGAGGGGAATCAGATATGGGGAAACAGAGGCCGGGAATCAGAGGCAGGGAAACAGAGGCGGGGAATCAGATATGGGGAATCAGAGGTGGGGAATTAGAGGTTGCGAATCAGAGGCGGGGAATCAGAGGCAGGGAATCAGAGGCAGGGAATCGGATGTGCGGAATCAGAGATGGGGAATCAGAGGTGGGGATTCAGAGGTGGTGAATCAGAGAAGGGGAATCAGAGGCTGGGAATCAGAGGCAGGGAATCAGACGCAGGGAATCAGAGGCGGGGAATCATAGCTGGCGAATTAGAGGAGGGGAATCAGAGTTGGGGAATCAGAGTCGGGGAATCAGATATGGGGAAACAGAGGCGGGGAATCAGAGGCGGGGAATCAGAGGCGGGTAATCAGATATGGGGAATCAGAGGTGGGGAATCAGAGGCAGGGAATCAGAATCAGAAGCAGGGAATCAGAGGCCGGGAATCAGAGGCCGGAATCAGATGCTGGGAATCAGAGGCCTGGAATCAGAGGCGGGGAATCAGAGGCAGGGAATCAGATGCGGGGAATCAGAGGCGGGGAATCAGAGCTGGGGAATCAGAGGCAGGGTATTAGAGTTGTGGAATCAGAGGCGGGGAATCAGATATGGGGAAGCAGAGGTGGGGAATCAGAGGCGGGGAAACAGAGGCAGGGAATCAGATATGGGGAATCAGAGGCGGGGAATCAGAGGTGGGGAATCATAGGCAGGGAATCGGATGTGCGGAATCAGAGATGGGGAATCAGAAGCCGGGAATGAGAGGTGGTGAATCAGATATGGGGAATCAGAGGCGGGGAATCAGAGGCAGGGAATCAGACGCGGGGAATCAGAGGTGGGCAATCAGAGGCGGGGAATCAGATATGGGGAATCAGAGGCGGGGAATCAGAGGCGGGGAAACAGAGGCGGGGAATCAGATATGGGGAATCAGAGGTGGGGCATCAGAAGTTGTGAATCACAGATGGGGAATTAGAAGCGGGGAATCAGAGGCAGGGAATCAGACGCGGGGAAGCGGAGGCGGGGATTCAGAGCTGGGGAATCAGAAGCGGGGAATCAGAGTTGGGGAATCAGAGGCGGGGAATCAGATATGGGGAATCAGAGGCAGGGAATCAGAGGCGGGGAATCAGAGGCAGGGAATCAGACGCTGGGAATCTGAGGCGGGGAATCAGAGCTGGGGAATCAGAGGTGGGGAATCAGAGTTGGGGAATCAGAGGCAGGGAATTGGATGTGCGGAATCAGAGATGGGGAATCAGAGGTGGGGAATCAGAGGCGGTGAATCAGAGATGGGGAATCAGAGGCGGGGTATCAGAGGCAGGAAATCAGACACGGGGATTCAGAGGCTGGGAATCAGACGGGGGGAATCAAAGGCGGGGAAACAGAGCTGGGGAATATGAGGCAGGGAATCAGAGTTGGGGAATCAGAGGTGGGGAATCAGATATGGGGAATCAGAGGCAGGGAATCAGAGGCGGGGAATCAGATATGGGGAAACAGAGGCAGGGAATCAGAGGCGGGAAAACAGAGGCGGGGAATTAGATATGGGGAATCAGAGGTGGGGAATCAGAGGTGGTGAATCAGAGATGGGGAATCAGAGGCGGGGAATCAGAGGCGGGGAATCAGAGCTGGGGAATCAGAGGCGGGGAATCAGAGTTGGGGAAATAGAGGCGGGGAATCACATATGGGGAATCAGAGGTGTGGAATCAGAGGTTGGGAATCAGAGGCAGGGAATCAGAGGCTTGGAATCAGATGCAGGGTATCAGATGCGGGGAATCAGAGGCGGGGAATCAGAGCTGGGGAATCAGAGGTGGGGAATCAGATTTGGGGAATCAGAGGTGGGGACTTAGATATTGGGAAACAGAGGCGGGGAATCAGAGGCGGGGAAACAGAGGCGTGGAATCAGATATGGGGAATCAGAGGTGGGGAATCAGAGGCAGCGAATGAGATGTGCGGAATCAGAGATGGGGAATCAGAGGCAGGGAATCAGAATCAGAAGAAGGGAATCAGAGGCCGGGAATCAGAGGCCGGAATCAGATGGTGGGAATCAGAGGCCTGGAATCAGAGGCGGGGAATCAGAGGCAGGGAATCAGATGCGGGGAATCAGAGGCGGGGAATCAGAGCTGGGGAATCAGAGGCGGGGTATTAGAGTTGGGGAATCAGAGGCGGGGAATCAGATATGGGGAAACAGAGGTGGGGAATCAGAGGCGGGGAAACAGAGGCAGGGAATCAGATATGGGGAATCAGAGGTGGGGCATCAGAGGTTGTGAATCACAGATGGGGAATCAGAGGCGGGGAATCAGAGGCAGGGAATCAGATGCGGGGAATCAGAGGCGGGGATTCAGAGCTGGGGAATCAGAAGCAGGGAATCAGAGTTGGGGAATCAGAGGCGGGGAATCAGATATGGGGAATCAGAGGCAGGGAATCAGAGGCGGGGAATCAGAGGCAGGGAATCAGACGCTGGGAATCTGAGGCGGGGAATCAGAGCTGGGGAATCAGAGGTGGGGAATCAGAGTTGGGGAATCAGAGGCAGGGAATTGGATGTGCGGAATCAGAGAGGGGGAATCAGAGGAGGGGAATCAGAGGCGGTGAATCAGAGATGGGGAATCAGAGGCGGGGAATCAGAGGCAGGAAATCAGACACGGGGATTCAGAGGCTGGGAATCAGATGGGGGGAATCAAAGGCGGGGAATCAGAGCTGGGGAATCTGAGGCAGGGAATCAGAGTTGGGGATTCAGAGGCGGGGAATCAGATATGGGGAAACAGAGGCGGGGAATCAGAGGCGGGCAAACAGAGGCGGGGAATTAGATATGGGGAATCAGAGGTGGGGAATCAGAGGTGGTGAATCAGTGATGGGGAATCACAGGCGGGGAATCAGAGGCAGGGAATAGGACGCGGGGAATCAGAGGCAGGGAATCAGAGCTGTGGAATCAGAGGATGGGATTCATAGTTGGGAATCAGAGGCGGGAATCAGATATGGGGAAACAGAGGCGGGGAATCAGAGGCGGTGAAACAGAGGCGGGGAATCAGATATGGGGAATCGGATGCAGGGAATCAGAGGCGGGGAATCAGAGCTGGGGAATCAGAGGCGGGGAATCAGATATGGGGAATCAGAGGTGGGGAATCAGAGGCAGGGAATCAGATGTGCGGAATCAGAGATGGGGAATAAGAGGCAGGGAATCAGAATCAGAAGCGGGGAATCAGAGGCCGGGAATCAGAGGCCGGGAATCAGATGCTGGGAATATGAGGCCGGGAATCAGAGGTGGGGAATCAGATATGGGGAATCAGAGGTGGCGAATCAAAGGCGGTGAATCAGAGATGGGGAATCAGAGGCGGGGAATCAGAGGCAGGGAATCAGATGCGGGGAATCAGAGGCGGGGAATCAGAGCTGGCGAATCAGAGGCTGGGAATCAGAGGTGGGCAATCAGAGGCGGGGAATCAGATATGGGGAATCAGAGGCGGGGAATCAGAGGCGCGGAAACAGAGGCGGGGAATCAAATATAGGGAATCAGAGGTGGGGAATCAGAGGTTGTGAATCAGAGATGGGGAATCAAGGCGGGGAATCAGAGGCAGGGAATCAGACGCGGGGAATCAGAGGCGGGGATTCAGAGCTGGGGAATCAGAGGCGGGGAATCAGAGTTGGGGAATCAGAGGCAGGGAATCAGATATGGGGAATCAGAGGCGGGGAATCAGAGGCGGGGAAACAGAGGCGGGGAATCAGATGTGGGGAATCAGAGGTGGGGAATCAGGGGCAGGGAATCAGTGGCAGGGAATCAGAGGCGGGGAATCAGAGGCGGGGAATCAAAGGCAGGGAATCAGACACGGGGAATCAGAGGCGGGGAATCAGAGATGGGGAATCAGAGGCGGGGAATCAGAGGCAGGGAATCGGATGCCGGGAATCAGAGTCGGGGAATCAGAGCTGGGGAATCAGAGGCGGGGAATCAGAGTTGGGGAATCAGAGGCGGGGAATCAGATATGGGGAAATAGAGGCGGGGAATCAGATATGGGGAATCAGAGGTGTGGAATCATAGGTTGGGCATCAGAGGCAGGGAATCAGAGTCGGGGAAACAGAGGCGGGGAATCAGATATGGGGAATCAGAGGTGGCGAATCAAAGGCGGTGAAACAGAGATGGGGAATCAGGGCAGGGAATCAGAGGCAGGGAATCAAACACGGGGAATCAGAGCTGGGGAATCAGAGGCGGGGAATCAGATTTGGGAATCAGAGGCGGGGAATCTGAGGTGGGGAAACAGAGGCGGGGATTCAGATATGGGGAATCAGAGGTGGGAAATCCGAGGTTGGGAATCAGAGGCAGGGAATCAGAGGCGGAAAATCAGAGGCGGGGAATCAGAGGAAGGGAATCAGATGTGCGGAATCGGAGATGGGGAATCAGAGGCAGGGAATCAGAGGCGGGGAATCAGAGGCGGGGAATCAGAGGCCGGGAATCAGATATGGGGAAACAGAGGCGGGGAATCCGAGGCGGGGAAACAGAGGCGGGGAATCAGATATGGGGAATCAGAGGTGGGGAATCAGAGGTTGGGAATCAGAGGCAGGGAATCAGAGGCTTGGAATCAGATGCAGGGAATCAGATGCGGGGAATCAGAGGCGGGGAATCAGAGCTGGGGAATCAGAGGTGGGGAATCAGATTTGGGGAATCAGAGGCGGGGACTTAGATATTGGGAAACAGAGGCGGGGAATCAGAGGCGGGGAAACCCAGGCGGGGATTCAGATATGGGGAATCAGAGGTGGGGAATCAGAGGCAAGGAATCAGATGTGCGGAATCAGAGATGGGGAATCAGAGGCAGGGAATCAGAATCAGAAGCAGGGAATCAGAGGCCGGGAATCAGAGGCCGGAATCAGATGCTGGGAATCAGAGGCCTGGAATCAGAGGCGGGGAATTAGAGGCAGGGAATCAGATGCGGGGAATCAGAGGCGGGGAATCAGAGCTGGGGAATCAGAGGCGGGGTATTAGAGTTGTGGAATCAGAGGCGGGGAATCAGATATGGGGAAACAGAGGTGGGGAATCAGAGGCGGGGAAACAGAGGGAGGGAATCAAATATGGGGAATCAGAGGCGGGGAATCAGAGGTGGGGAATCATAGGCAGGGAATCGGATGTGCGGAATCAGAGATGGGGAATCAGAGGCTGGGAATCAGAGGTGGTGAATCAGAGATGGGGAATCAGAGGCGGGGAATCAGAGGCAGGGAATCAGACGCGGGGAATCAGAGGTGGGTAATCAGATATGGGGAATCAGAGGCGGGGAGTCAGAGTTGGGGAATCAGAGGCAGGGAATCAGATATGGGGAATCAGAGGCGGGGAATCAGAGGCGGGGAAACAGAGGCGGGGAATCAGATGTTGGGAATCAGAGGTGGGGAATCAGGGGCAGGAAATCAGTGGCAGGGAATCAGAGGCGGGGAATCAGAGGCGGGGAATCAAAGGCAGGGAATCAGACACGGGGAATCAGAGGCGGGGAATCAGAGATGGGGAATCAGAGGCGGGAAATCAGAGGCAGGGAATCGGATGCCGGGAATCAGAGTCGGGGAATCAGAGCTGGGGAATCAGAGGCGGGGAATCAGAGTTGGGGAATCAGAGGTGGGGAATCAGAGGTTGGGAATCAGAGGCAGGGAATCAGAGGCTTGGAATCAGATGCAGGGAATCAGATGCGGGGAATCAGAGGCGGGGAATCAAAGGAAGGGAATCAGACACGGGGAATCAGAGGTGGGGAATCAGAGATGGGGAATCAGAGGCGGGGAATCACAGGCAGGGAATCAGAAGCGGGGAATCAGAGGCGGGGAATCAGAGCTGGGGAATCAGAGGTGGGGAATCAGAGTCGGGGAATCATAGGCAGGGAATCGGTTGTGCGGAATCAGAGATGGGGAATCAGATGTGGGGAATCAGAGGCAGTGAATCAGAGGCGGGGAAACAGAGGCGGGGAATCAAATATAGGGAATCAGAGGTGGGGAATCAGAGGTTGTGAATCAGAGATGGGGAATCAAGGCGGGGAATCAGAGGCAGGGAATCAGACGCGGGGAATCAGAGGCGGGGATTCAGAGCTGGGGAATCAGAGGCGGTGAATCAGAGTTGGGGAATCAGAGGCAGGGAATCAGATATGGGGAATCAGAGGTGGGGAATCAGAGGCGGGGAAACAGAGGCGGGGAATCAGATATGGGGAATCAGAATTGGGGAATCAGGGGCAGGGAATCAGTGGCAGGGAATCAGAGGCGGGGAATCAGAGGCGGGGAATCAGAGGCAGGGAATCAGACACGGGGAATCAGAGGCGGGGAATCAGAGATGGGGAATCAGAGGCGGGGAATCAGAGGCAGGGAATCGGACTCCGGGAATCAGAGTCGGGGAATCAGAGCTGGGGAATCAGAGGCAGGGAATCAGAGTTGGGGAATCAGAGGCGGGGAATCAGATATGGGGAAATAGAGGCGGGGAATCAGATATGGGGAATCAGAGGTGTGGAATCAGAGGTTGGGAATCAGAGGCAGGGAATCAGAGTCGGGGAAACAGAGGTGGGGAATCAGATATGGGGAATCAGAGGTGGCGAATCAAAGGCGGTGAATCAGAGATGGGGAATCAGAGGCGGGGAATCAGAGGCAGGGAATCAGATGCGGGGAATCAGAGGCGGGGAATCAGAGCTGGCGAATCAGAGGCGGGGAATCAGAGGTGGGCAATCAGAGGCGGGGAATCAGATATGGGGAATCAGAGGCGGGGAATCAGAGGCGGGGAAACAGAGGCGGGGAATCAAATATAGGTAATCAGAGATGGGGAATCAGGGCAGGGAATCAGAGGCAGGGAATCAAACACGGGGAATCAGAGCTGGGGAATCAGAGGCGGGGAATCAGAGTTGGGAATCAGAGGCGGGGAATCAGAGGCGGGGAAACAGAGGCGGGGAATCAGATATGGGGAATCAGAGGTGGGGAATCAGAGGTTGGGAATCAGAGGCAGGGAATCAGAGGCGGGGAATCAGAGGCGGGGAATCAGAGGAAGGGAATCAGATGTGCGGAATCGGAGATGGGGAATCAGAGGCAGGGAATCAGAGGCGGGGAATCAGAGGCGGGGAATCAGAGGCCGGGAATTAGATATGGGGAAACTGAGGCGGGGAATCCGAGGCGGGGAAACAGAGGCGGGGAATCAGATATGGGGAATCAGAGGTGGGGAATCAGAGGTTGGGAATCAGAGGCAGGGAATCAGAGGCTTGGAATCAGATGCAGGGAATCAGATGCGGGGCATCAGAGGCGGGGAATCAGAGCTGGGGAATCAGAGGTGGGGAATCAGATTTGGGGAATCAGAGGTGGGGACTTAGATATTGGGAAACAGGGGCGGGGAATCAGAGGCGGGGAAACAGAGGCAGGGAATCAGATATGGGGAATCAGAGGTGGGGAATCAGAGGCAGGGAATCAGATGTGCGGAATCAGAGATGGGGAATCAGAGGCAGGGAATCAGAATCAGAAGCAGGGAATCAGAGGCCGGGAATCAGAGGCCGGAATCAGATGATGGGAATCAGAGGCCTTGAATCAGAGGCGGGGAATCAGAGGCAGGGAATCAGATGCGGGGAATCAGAGGCGGGGAATCAGAGCTGGGGAATCAGAGGCGGGGTATTTGAGTTGGGGAATCAGATGCGGGGAATCAGATATGGGGAAACAGAGGTAGGGAATCAGAGGCGGGGAAACAGAGGCAGGGAATCAGATATGGGGAATCAGAGGCGGGGAATCAGAGGTGGGGAAACATAGGCAGGGAATCGGATGAGCGGAATCAGAGATGGGGAATCAGAGGCCGGGAATCAGAGGTGGTGAATCAGAGATGGGGAATCAGAGGCGGGGAATCAGAGGCAGGGTATCAGACGCGGGGAATCAGAGGTGGGCAATCAGAGGCGGGGAATCAGATATGGGGAATCAGAGGCGGGGAATCAGAGGCGGGGAAACAGAGGCGGGGAATCAGATATGGGGAATCAGAGGTGGGGCATCAGAGGTTGTGAATCACAGATGGGGAATCAGAGGCGGGGAATCAGAGGCAGGGAATCAGACGCGGGGAATCAGAGGCGGGGATTCAGAGTTGGGGAATCAGAAGCGGGGAATCAGAGTTGGGGAATCAGAGGCGGGGAATCAGATATGGGGAATCAGAGGCAGGGAATCAGAGGCGGGGAATCAGAGGCAGGGAATCAAACGCGGGGAATCTGAGGCGGGGAATCAGAGCTGGGGAATCAGAGGTGGGGAATCAGAGTTGGGGAATCAGAGGCAGGGAATTGGATGTGCGGAATCAGAGATGGGGAATCAGAGGTGGGGAATCAGAGGCGGTGAATCAGAGATGGGGAATCAGAGGCGGGGAATCAGAGGCAGGAAATCAGACACGGGGATTCAGAGGCTGGGAATCAGAGGCAGGGAATCAGACGCGGGGAATCTGAGGCGGGGAATCAGAGCTGGGGAATCTGAGGCAGGGAATCAGAGTTGGGGATTCAGAGGCGGGGAATCAGATATGGGGAAACAGAGGCGGGGAATCAGAGGCGGACAAACAGAGGCGGGGAATTAGATATGGCGAATCAGAGGTAGGGAATCAGAGGTGGTGAATCAGTGATGGGGAATCACAGGCGGGGAATCAGAGGCAGGGAATAGAACGCGGGGAATCAGAGGCAGGGAATCAGAGCTGGGGAATCAGAGGCGGGGAATCATAGTTGGGAATCAGAGGCGGGAATCAGATATGGGGAAACAGAGGCGGGGAATCAGAGGCGGGGAAACAGAGGCGGGGAATCAGATATGGGGAATCGGATGCAGGGAATCAGAGGCGGGGAATCAGAGCTGGGGAATCAGAGGCGGGGAATCAGAGTTGGGGCATCAGAGGTGGGGAATTAGATATAGGGAAACAGAGGCGGGGAATCAGAGGCGGGGAAACAGAGGCGGGGAATCAGATATGGGGAATCAGAGGTGGGGAATCAGAGGCAGGGAATCAGATGTGCGGAATCAGAGATGGGGAATCAGAGGCAGGGAATTAGAAGCGGGGAATAAGAGGCCGGGAATCAGAGGCCGGGAATCAGATGCTGGGAATAAGAGGCCGGGAATCAGAGGAGGGGAATCAGAGTCCGGGAATCAGAGATGGGGATTCAGAGGCGGGGAATGAGATATGGAGAATCAGAGGCGGGGAATAAGAGGCGGGGAAACAGAGGTGGGGAATCAGATATGGGGAATCATATGTGGCGAATCAAAGGCGGTGAATCAGAGATGGGGAATCAGAGGCGGGGAATCAGAGGCAGGGAATCAGATGTGGGGAATCAGAGGTGGGAATCAGAGGCGGGGAATCAGAGGCGGAGAATCAGAGGCGGGCAATCAGATGCAGGGAATCAGAGGCAGGGAATCAGAGGCGGAGAATCAGAGGCGGGCAATCAGATGCAGGGAATCAGAGGCAGGGAATCAGAGGCAGGGAATCAGAAGCGGGGAATCAGAGGTGGGGAATCAGAGGCGGGGAATCAGAGGCAGGGAATCAGAAGCGGGGAATCAGAGGTGGGGAATCAGAGGCGGGGAATCAGAGGCGGAGAATCAGAGGCGGGCAATCAGATGCAGGGAATCAGAGGCAGGGAATCAGAGGCAGGGAATCAGAGGCATGGAATCTGAGGCAGGGAATCTGAGGTGGGGAATCAGAGGCGGGGAAACAGGTGGGTAAACAGCGGCGGGTAAACATAGGCAGGGAATCAGAGGCGCGGAATCAGAGGCGGGGAATCAGAGGCAGGGAATCAGAGGCGGGGAATCAGAGGCGGGGAATCAGATGCGGGGAATCAGAGGTGGGGAATCAGAGGCGGGGTATCAGAGGAGGGGAATCAGAGGTGGGGAATCAGAGGCGGGGAATCAGAGGCGGGGAATCAGAGGCGTGCAATCAGAGGCGGGGAATCAGAGGTGGGGAATCAGAAGTGTGGAATCAGAGGCGGGGAAACAGAGGCGGGGAATCAGATATGGGGAATCAGAGGTGGGGCATCAGAGGTTGTGAATCACAGATGGGGAATCAGAGGCGGGGAATCAGAGGCGGGGAATCAGACGCGGGGAATCAGAGGCGGGGATTCAGAGCTGGGGAATCAGAGGCGGGGAATCAGAGTTGGGGAATCAGAGGCGGGGAATCAGATATGGGGAATCAGAGGCAGGGAATCAGAGGCGGGAAAACAGAGGCGGGGAATCAGATATGGGGAATCAGAGGCGGGGAATCAGAGGCAGGGAATTAGACACGGGGAATCAGAGGCGGGGAATCAGAGATGGGGAATCAGAGGCGGGGAATCAGAGGCAGGGAATCGGATGCCGGGAATCAGAGGCGGGAAATCAGAGCTGGGTAATCAGAGGCGGGGAATCAGAGTTGGGGAATCAGAGGCGGCGAAGCAGATATGGGGAAATAGAGGCGGGGAATCAGATATGGGGAATCAGAGGCGGGGAATCAGATATGGGGAATCAGAGGCTGGGAATCAGAGGGGGGGAAACAGAGGCGGGGAATAAGATATGGGGAATCAGATGTGGGGAATCAGGGGCGGGGAATCAGTGGCAGGGAATCAGAGGCGGGGAATCAGAGGCGGGGAATCAAAGGAAGGGAATCAAAGGAAGGGAATCAGACACGGGGAATCAGAGGTGGGGAATCACAGGCAGGGAATCAGACGCGGGGAATCAGAGGCGGGGAATCAGAGCTGGGGAATCAGAGGTGGGGAATCAGAGTCGGGGAATCAGAGGCAGGGAATCGGTTGTGCAGAATCAGTGATGGGGAATCAGATGTGGGGAATCAGAGGCAGTGAATCAGAGATGGGGAATCAGAGGCGGGGAATCAGAGGCAGGAAATCAGACAGGGATTCAGAGGCTGGGAATCAGACGGGGGGAATCAAAGGCGGGGAATCAGAGCTGGTGAATCAGAGGCAGGGAATCAGAGTTGGGGATTCAGAGGCGGGGAATCAGATATGGGGAAACAGAGGCGGGGAATGAGAGGCGGGCAAGCAGAGGCGGGGAATTAGATATGGGGAATCAGAGGTGGGAAATCAGACATGGGGAATCGGATGCGGGGAATCAGAGGCGGGGAATCAGAGCTGGGGAATCAGATGTGGGGAATCAGAGTTGGGGCATCAGAGGTGGGGAATTAGATATGGGGAATCAGAGGCGGGGAATCAGAGGCGGGGAAACAGAGGCGGGGAATCAGACATGGGGAATCGGATGCGGGGAATCAGAGGCGGGGAATCAGAGCTGGGGAATCAGAGGTGGGGAATCAGAGTTGGGGCATCAGAGGTGGGGAATAAGATATGGGGAAACAGAGGCGGGGAATCAGAGGCGGGGAAACAGAGGCGGGGAATCAGATATGGGGAATCAGAGGTGGGGAATCAGAGGCAGGGAATCAGATGTGCGGAATCAGAGATGGGGAATCAGAGGCAGGGAATCAGAATCAGAAGCGGGGAATCAGAGGCCGGGAATCAGAGGCCGGGAATCAGATGCTGGGAATAAGAGGCCGGGAATCAGAGGTGGGGATTCAGAGTCTGGGAATCAGAGATGGGGATTCAGAGGCGGGGAATGAGATATTGAGAATCAGAGGCGGGGAATCAGAGGCGGGGAAACAGAGGTGGGGAATCAGATATGGGGAATCAGAGGTGGCGAATCAAAGGCAGTGAATCAGAGATGGGGAATCAGAGGCGGGGAATCAGAGGCAGGGAATCAGATGCGGGGATTCAGAGGCGTGGAATCAGAGCTGGCGAATCAGAGGCGGGGAATCAGAGGTGGGCAATCAGAGCCGGGGAATCAGATATGGGGAATCAGAGGCGGGGAAACAGAGGCGGGGAATCAGATATGGGGAATCAGAGGTGGGGAATCAGAGGTTGTGATTCAGAGATGGGGAATCAAGGCGGGGAATCAGAGGGAGGGAATCAGACGCGGGGAATCAGAGGCGGGGATTCAGAGCTGGGGAATCAGAGGCGGGGAATCAGAGTTGGGGAATCAGAGGCAGGGAATCAGATATGGGGAATCAGAGGCGGGGAATCAGAGGCGGGGAAACAGAGGCGGGGAATCAGATATGGGGAATCAGAGGTGGGGAATCAGGGGCAGGGAATCAGTGGCAGGGAATCAGAGGCGGGGAATCTGAGGCGGGGAAACAGAGGTGGGGAATCAGATATGGGGAATCAGAGGTGGCGAATCAAAGGCAGTGAATCAGAGATGGGGAATCAGAGGCGGGGAATCAGAGGCAGGGAATCAGATGCGGGGATTCAGAGGCGGGGAATCAGAGCTGGCGAATCAGAGGCGGGGAATCAGAGGTGGGCAATCAGAGCCGGGGAATCAGATATGGGGAATCAGAGGCGGGGAAACAGAGGCGGGGAATCAGATATGGGGAATCAGAGGTGGGGAATCAGAGGTTGTGAATCAGAGATGGGGAATCAAGGCGGGGAATCAGAGGGAGGGAATCAGACGCGGGGAATCAGAGGCGGGGATTCAGAGCTGGGGAATCAGAGGCGGGGAATCAGAGTTGGGGAATCAGAGGCAGGGAATCAGATATGGGGAATCAGAGGCGGGGAATCAGAGGCGGGGAAACAGAGGCGGGGAATCAGATATGGGGAATCAGAGGTGGGGAATCAGGGGCAGGGAATCAGTGGCAGGGAATCAGAGGCGGGGAATCTGAGCCGGGGAATCAGAGGCAGGGAATCAGACACGGGGAATCAGAGGCGGGGAATCAGAGATGGTGAATCAGAGGCGGGGAATCAGAGGCAGGGAATCGGACGCCGGGAATCAGAGGCGGGGAATCAGAGCTGGGGAATCAGAGGCGGGGAATCAGAGTTGGGGAATCAGAGGCGGGGAATCAGATATGGGGAAATAGAGGCGGGGAATCAGATATGGGGAATCAGAGGTGTGGAATCAGAGGTTGGGAATCAGAGGCAGGGAATCAGAGTCGGGGAAACAGAGGCGAGGAATCAGATATGGGGAATCAGAGGTGGCGAATCAAAGGCGGTGAAACAGAGATGGGGAATCAGGGCAGGGAATCAGAGGCAGGGAATCAGAGCTGGGGAAACAGAGGCGGGGAATCAGATATGGGGAATCAGAGGTGGGGAATCAGGGGCGGGGAATCAGTTGCAGGGAATCAGAGCTGGGGAATCAGAGGTGGGGAATCAGAGCTGGGGAAACAGAGGCGGGGAATCAGATATGGGGAATCAGAGGTGGGGAATCAGGGGCGGGGAATCAGTGGCAGGGAATCAGAGGCCGGGAATAAAAGGCGGGGAATCAGAGCTGGGGAATCAGAGGCGGGGAATCAGAGTTGGGGAATCAGAGGAGGGGAATCAGATATGGGGAAACAGAGGCCGGGAATCAGAGGCAGGGAAACAGAGGCGGGGAATCAGATATGGGGAATCAGAGGTGGGGAATTTGAGGTTGCGAATCAGAGGCGGGGAATCAGAGGCGGGGAATCAGAGGCAGGGAATCGGATGTGCTGAATCAGAGATGGGGAATCAGAGGTGGGGATTCAGAGGTGGTGAATCAGAAAATGGGAATCAGAGGCTGGGAATCAGAGGCAGGGAATCAGACGCAGGGAATCAGAGGCGGGGAATCATAGCTGGCGAATTAGAGGAGGGGAATCAGAGTTGGGGAATCAGAGGCGGGGAATCAGATATGGGGAAACAGTCGGGGAATCAGAGGCGGGGAAACAGAGGCGGGGAATCAGATATGGGGAATCAGAGGTGGGGAATCAGAGGCAGGGAATCAGATGTGCGGAATTGGAGATGGGGAATCAGAGGCAGGGAATCAGAATCAGAAGCAGGGAATCAGAGGCCGGGAATCAGAGGCAGGGAATCAGATGCGGGGAATCAGAGGCGGGGAATCAGAGCTGGCGAATCAGAGGCTGGGAATCAGAGGTGGGCAATCAGAGGCGGGGAATCAGATATGGGGAATCAGACACGGGGAATCAGAGGCGGGGAATCAGAGATGGGGAATCAGAGGCGGGGAATCAGAGGCAGGGAATCGGATGCCGGGAAT
Organism: Narcine bancroftii; assembly: GCF_036971445.1. Lineage (NCBI taxonomy): Eukaryota > Metazoa > Chordata > Chondrichthyes > Torpediniformes > Narcinidae > Narcine > Narcine bancroftii. Next base: position 111,774,528 of record NC_091474.1, on the reverse strand, counting down.
CAGAGTCGGGGAATCAGAGCTGGGGAATCAGAGGCGGGGAATCAGAGTTGGGGAATCAGAGGCGGGGATTCAGATATGGGGAAATAGAGGCGGGGAATCAGATATGGGGAATCAGAGGTGTGGAATCAGAGGTTGGGAATCAGAGGAAGGGAATCAGAGTCGGGGAAACAGAGGCGGGGAATCAGATATGTGGAATCAGAGGTGGCGAATCAAAGGCGGTGAAACAGAGATGGGGAATCAGGGCAGGGAATCAGAGGCAGGGAATCAAACACGGGGAATCAGAGCTGGGGAATCAGAGGCGGGGAATCAGAGTTGGGAATCAGAGGCGGGGAATCAGAGGCGGGGAAACAGAGGCGGGGAATCAGAGGTGGGGAATCAGAGGTTGGGAATCAGAGGCAGGGAATCAGAGGCGGGGAATCAGAGGCGGGGAATCAGAGGAAGGGAATCAGATGTGCGGAATCGGAGATGGGGAATCAGAGGCAGGGAATCAGAGGCGGGGAATCAGAGGCGGGGAATCAGAGGCCGGGAATCGGAGGCCGGGAATCAGATATGGGGAAACTGAGGCGGGGAATCCGAGGCGCGGAAACAGAGGCGGGGAATCAGATATGGGGAATCAGAGGTGGGGAATCAGAGGTTGGGAATCAGAGGCAGGGAATCAGAGGCTTGGAATCAGATGCAGGGAATCAGATGCGGGGCATCAGAGGCGGGGAATCAGAGCTGGGGAATCAGAGGTGGGGAATCAGATTTGGGGAATCAGAGGTGGGGACTTAGATATTGGGAAACAGAGGCGTGGAATCAGAGGCGGGGAAACAGAGGCGGGGAATCAGATATGGGGAATCAGAGGTGGGGAATCAGAGGCAGGGAATCAGATGTGCGGAATCAGAGATGGGGAATCAGAGGCAGGGAATCAGAATCAGAAGCAGGGAATCAGAGGCCGGGAATCAGAGGCCGGAATCAGATGATGGGAATCAGAGGCCTGGAATCAGAGGCGGGGAATCAGAGGCAGGGAATCAGATGCGGGGAATCAGAGGCGGGGAATCAGAGCTGGGGAATCAGAGGCGGGGTATTAGAGTTGGGGAATCAGAGGCGGGGAATCAGATATGGGGAAACAGAGGTAGGGAATCAGAGGCGGGGAAACAGAGGCAGGGAATCAGATATGGGGAATCAGAGGCGGGGAATCAGAGGTGGGGAAACATAGGCAGGGAATCGGATGTGCGGAATCAGAGATGGGGAAGCAGAGGCCGGGAATCAGAGGTGGTGAATCAGAGATGGGGAATCAGAGGCGGGGAATCAGAGGCAGGGTATCAGACGCGGGGAATCAGAGGTGGGCAATCAGAGGCGGGGAATCAGATATGGGGAATCAGAGGCGGGGAATCAGAGGCGGGGAAACAGAGGCGGGGAATCAGATATGGGGAATCAGAGGTGGGGCATCAGAGGTTGTGAATCACAGATGGGGAATCAGAGGCGGGGAATCAGAGGCAGGGAATCAGACGCGGGGAATCAGAGGCGGGGATTCAGAGCTGGGGAATCAGAGGCGGGGAATCAGAGTTGGGGAATCAGAGGCGGGGAATCAGATATGGGGAATCAGAGGCAGGGAATCAGAGGCGGGGAATCAGAAGCAGGGAATCAGACGCGGGGAATCTGAGGCGGGGAATCAGAGCTGGGGAATCAGAGGTGGGGAATCAGAGGCAGGGAATCAGATATGGGGAATCAGAGGCAGGGAATCAGAGGCAGGGAATCAGAGACAGGGAATCAGACGCGGGGAATCTGAGGCGGGGAATCAGAGCTGGGGAATCAGAGGTGGTGAATCAGAGTTGGGGAATCAGAGGCAGGGAATTGGATGTGCGGAATCAGAGAGGGGGAATCAGAGGTGGGGAATCAGAGGCGGTGAATCAGAGATGGGGAATCAGAGGCGGGGAATCAGAGGCAGGAAATCAGACACGGGAATTCAGAGGCTGGGAATCAGACGGGGGGAATCAAAGGCGGGGAATCAGAGCTGGGGAATCTGAGGAAGGGAATCAGAGTTGGGGTTTCAGAGGCGGGGAATCAGATATGGGGAAACAGAGGCGGGGAATCAGAGGCGGGCAAACAGAGGCGGGGAATTAGATATGGGGAATCAGAGGTAGGGAATCAGAGGTGGTGAATCAGTGATGGGGAATCACAGGCGGGGAATCAGAGGCAGGAAATAGGACGCGGGGAATCAGAGGCAGGGAATCAGAGCTGGGGAATCAGAGGAGGGGATTCATAGTGGGGAATCAGAGGAGGGGATTCATAGTTGGGAATCAGAGGCGGGAATCAGATATGGGGAAACAGAGGCGGGGAATCAGAGGCGGTGAAACAGAGGCGGGGAATCAGATATGGGGAATCGGATGCAGGGAATCAGAGGCGGGGAATCAGAGCTGGGGAATCAGAGGCGGGGAATCAGAGTTGGGGCATCAGAGGTGGGGAATTAGATATAGGGAAACAGAGGCGGGGAATCAGAGGCGGGGAAACAGAGGCGGGGAATCAGATATGGGGAATCAGAGGTGGGGAATCAGAGGCAGGGAATCAGATGTGCAGAATCAGAGATGGGGAATAAGAGGCAGGGAATCAGAATCAGAAGCGGGGAATCAGAGGCCGGGAATCAGAGGCCGGGAATCAGATGCTGGGAATAAGAGGCCGGGAATCAGAGGTGGGGAATCAGATATGGGGAATCAGAGGTGGCGAATCAAAGGCGGTGAATCAGAGATGGGGAATCAGAGGCGGGGAATCAGAGGCAGGGAATCAGATGCGGGGAATCAGAGGCGGGGAATCAGAGCTGGCGAATCAGAGGCTGGGAATCAGAGGTGGGCAATCAGAGGCGGGGAATCAGATATGGGGAATCAGAGGAGGGGAATCAGAGGCGGGGAAACAGAGGCGGGGAATCAAATATAGGGAATCAGAGGTGGGGAATCAGAGGTTGTGAATCAGAGATGGGGAATCAAGGCGGGGAATCAGAGGCAGGGAATCAGATGCGGGGAATCAGAGGCGGGGATTCAGAGCTGGGGAATCAGAGGCGGGGAATCAGAGTTGGGGAATCAGAGGCAGGGAATCAGATATGGGGAATCAGAGGCGGGGAATCAGAGGCGGGGAAACAGAGGCGGGGAATCAGATGTGGGGAATCAGAGGTGGGGAATCAGGGGCAGGGAATCAGTGGCAGGGAATCAGAGGCGGGGAATCAGAGGCGGGGAATCAAAGGCAGGGAATCAGACACGGGGAATCAGAGGCGGGGAATCAGAGATGGGGAATCAGAGGCGGGGAATCAGAGGCAGGGAATCGGATGCCGGGAATCAGAGTCGGGGAATCAGAGCTGGGGAATCAGAGGCGGGGAATCAGAGTTGGGGAATCAGAGGCGGGGAATCAGATATGGGGAAATAGAGGCGGGGAATCAGATATGGGGAATCAGAGGTGTGGAATCAGAGGTTGGGAATCAGAGGCAGGGAGTCAGAGTCGGGGAAACAGAGGCGGGGAATCAGATATGGGGAATCAGAGGTGGCGAATCAAAGGCGGTGAAACAGAGATGGGGAATCAGGGCAGGGAATCAGAGGCAGGGAATCAAACACGGGGAATCAGAGCTGGGGAATCAGAGGCGGGGAATCAGAGTTGGGAATCAGAGGCGGGGAATCTGAGGCGGGGAAACAGAGGCGGGGAATCAGATATGGGGAATCAGAGGTGGGGAATCTGAGGTTGGGAATCAGAGGCAGGGAATCAGAGGCGGAAAATCAGAGGCGGGGAATCAGAGGAAGGGAATCAGATGTGCGGAATCGGAGATGGGGAATCAGAGGCAGGGAATCAGAGGCGGGGAATCAGAGGCGGGGAATCAGAGGCCGGGAATCAGATATGGGGAAACAGAGGCGGGGAATCCGAGGCGGGGAAACAGAGGCGGGGAATCAGATATGGGGAATCAGAGGTGGGGAATCAGAGGTTGGGAATCAGAGGCAGGGAATCAGAGGCTTGGAATCAGATGCAGGGAATCTGATGCGGGGAATCAGAGGCGGGGAATTAGAGCTGGGGAATCAGAGGTGGGGAATCAGATTTGGGGAATCAGAGGCGGGGACTTAGATATTGGGAAACAGAGGCGGGGAATCAGAGGCGGGGAAACCCAGGCGGGGAATCAGATATGGGTTATCAGAGGTGGGGAATCAGAGGCAAGGAATCAGATGTGCGGAATCAGAGATGGGGAATCAGAGGCAGGGAATCAGAATCAGAAGCAGGGAATCAGAGGCCGGGAATCAGAGGCCGGAATCAGATGCTGGGAATCAGAGGCCTGGAATCAGAGGCGGGGAATCAGAGGCAGGGAATCAGATGCGGGGAATCAGAGGCGGGGAATCAGAGCTGGGGAATCAGAGGCGGGGTATTAGAGTTGGGGAATCAGAGGCGGGGAATCAGATATGGGGAAACAGAGGTGGGGAATCAGAGGCGGGGAAACAGAGGCAGGGAATCAGATATGGGGAATCAGAGGCGGGGAATCAGAGGTGGAGAATCATAGGCAGGGAATCGGATGTGCGGAATCAGAGATGGGGAATCAGAGGCTGGGAATCAGAGGTGGTGAATCAGAGATGGGGAATCAGAGGCGGGGAATCAGAGGCAGGGAATCAGACGCGGGGAATCAGAGGTGGGCAATCAGAGGCGGGGAATCAGATATGGGGAATCAGAGGCGGGGAATCAGAGGCGGGGAAACAGAGGCGGGGAATCAGATATGGGGAATCAGAGGTGGGGCATCAGAGGTTGTGAATCACAGATGGGGAATCAGAGGCGGGGAATCAGAGGCAGGGAATCAGACGCGGGGAATCAGAGGCGGGGATTCAGAGCTGGGGAATCAGAGGCTGGGAATCAGAGTTGGGGAATCAGAGGCGGGGAATCAGATATGGGGAATCAGAGGCAGGGAATCAGAGGCGGGAAAACAGAGGCGGGGAATCAGATATGGGGAATCAGAGGCGGGGAATCAGAGGCAGGGAATCAGACACGGGGAATCAGAGGCGGGGAATCAGAGATGGGGAATCAGAGGCGGGGAATCAGAGGCAGGGAATCGGATGCCGGGAATCAGAGGCGGGAAATCAGAGCTGGGGAATCAGAGGCGGGGAATCAGAGTTGGGGAATAAGAGGCGGCGAAGCAGATATGGGGAAATAGAGGCGGGGAATCAGATATGGGGAATCAGAGGCGGGGTATCAGATATGGGGAATCAGAGGCTGGGAATCAGAGGGGGGGAAACAGAAGCGGGGAATAAGATATGGGGAATCAGAGGTGGGGAATCAGGGGCGGGGAATCAGTGGCAGGGAATCAGAGGCGGGGAATCAGAGGTGGGGAATCAAAGGAAGGGAATCAGACACGGGGAATCAGAGGTGGGGAATCAGAGATGGGGAATCAGAGGCGGGGAATCACAGGCAGGGAATCAGACGCGGGGAATCAGAGGCGGGGAATCAGAGCTGGGGAATCAGAGGTGGGGAATCAGAGTCGGGGAATCATAGGCAGGGAATCGGTTGTGCGGAATCAGAGATGGGGAATCAGATGTGGGGAATCAGAGGCAGTGAATCAGACGCGGGGAAACAGAGGCTGGGAATCAAATATAGGGAATCAGAGGTGAGGAATCAGAGGTTGTGAATCAGAGATGGGGAATCAGAGGCGGGGAAACAGAGGCAGGGAATCAGATATGGGGAATCAGAGGCGGGGAATCAGAGGTGGGGAAACATAGGCAGGGAATCGGATGTGCGGAATCAGAGATGGGGAAGCAGAGGCCGGGAATCAGAGGTGGTGAATCAGAGATGGGGAATCAGAGGCGGGGAATCAGAGGCAGGGTATCAGACGCGGGGAATCAGAGGTGGGCAATCAGAGGCGGGGAATCAGATATGGGGAATCAGAGGCGGGGAATCAGAGGCGGGGAAACAGAGGCGGGGAATCAGATATGGGGAATCAGAGGTGGGGCATCAGAGGTTGTGAATCACAGATGGGGAATCAGAGGCGGGGAAACAGAGGCAGGGAATCAGACGCGGGGAATCAGAGGCGGGGATTCAGAGCTGGGGAATCAGAGGCGGGGAATCAGAGTTGGGGAATCAGAGGCGGGGAATCAGATATGGGGAATCAGAGGCAGGGAATCAGAGGCGGGGAATCAGAAGCAGGGAATCAGACGCGGGGAATCTGAGGCGGGGAATCAGAGCTGGGGAATCAGAGGTGGGGAATCAGAGGCAGGGAATCAGATATGGGGAATCAGAGGCAGGGAATCAGAGGCGGGGAATCAGAGACAGGGAATCAGACGCGGGGAATCTGAGGCGGGGAATCAGAGCTGGGGAATCAGAGGTGGTGAATCAGAGTTGGGGAATCAGAGGCAGGGAATTGGATGTGCGGAATCAGAGAGGGGGAATCAGAGGTGGGGAATCAGAGGCGGTGAATCAGAGATGGGGAATCAGAGGCGGGGAATCAGAGGCAGGAAATCAGACACGGGAATTCAGAGGCTGGGAATCAGACGGGGGGAATCAAAGGCGGGGAATCAGAGCTGGGGAATCTGAGGAAGGGAATCAGAGTTGGGGATTCAGAGGCGGGGAATCAGATATGGGGAAACAGAGGCGGGGAATCAGAGGCGGGCAAACAGAGGCGGGGAATTAGATATGGGGAATCAGAGGTAGGGAATCAGAGGTGGTGAATCAGTGATGGGGAATCACAGGCGGGGAATCAGAGGCAGGGAATAGGACGCGGGGAATCAGAGGCAGGGAATCAGAGCTGGGGAATCAGAGGAGGGGATTCATAGTGGGGAATCAGAGGAGGGGATTCATAGTTGGGAATCAGAGGCGGGAATCAGATATGGGGAAACAGAGGCGGGGAATCAGAGGCGGTGAAACAGAGGCGGGGAATCAGATATGGGGAATCGGATGCAGGGAATCAGAGGCGGGGAATCAGAGCTGGGGAATCAGAGGCGGGGAATCAGAGTTGGGGCATCAGAGGTGGGGAATTAGATATAGGGAAACAGAGGCGGGGAATCAGAGGCGGGGAAACAGAGGCGGGGAATCAGATATGGGGAATCAGAGGTGGGGAATCAGAGGCAGGGAATCAGATGTGCAGAATCAGAGATGGGGAATAAGAGGCAGGGAATCAGAATCAGAAGCGGGGAATCAGAGGCCGGGAATCAGAGGCCGGGAATCAGATGCTGGGAATAAGAGGCCGGGAATCAGAGGTGGGGAATCAGATATGGGGAATCAGAGGTGGCGAATCAAAGGCGGTGAATCAGAGATGGGGAATCAGAGGCGGGGAATCAGAGGCAGGGAATCAGATGCGGGGAATCAGAGGCGGGGAATCAGAGCTGGCGAATCAGAGGCTGGGAATCAGAGGTGGGCAATCAGAGGCGGGGAATCAGATATGGGGAATCAGAGGAGGGGAATCAGAGGCGGGGAAACAGAGGCGGGGAATCAAATATAGGGAATCAGAGGTGGGGAATCAGAGGTTGTGAATCAGAGATGGGGAATCAAGGCGGGGAATCAGAGGCAGGGAATCAGACGCGGGGAATCAGAGGCGGGGATTCAGAGCTGGGGAATCAGAGGCGGGGAATCATAGTTGGGGAATCAGAGGCAGGGAATCAGATATGGGGAATCAGAGGCGGGGAATCAGAGGCGGGGAAACAGAGGCGGGGAATCAGATGTGGGGAATCAGAGGTGGGGAATCAGGGGCAGGGAATCAGTGGCAGGGAATCAGAGGCGGGGAATCAGAGGCGGGGAATCAAAGGCAGGGAATCAGACACGGGGAATCAGAGGCGGGGAATCAGAGATGGGGAATCAGAGGCGGGGAATCAGAGGCAGGGAATCGGATGCCGGGAATCAGAGTCGGGGAATCAGAGCTGGGGAATCAGAGGCGGGGAATCAGAGTTGGGGAATCAGAGGCGGGGAATCAGATATGGGGAAATAGAGGCGGGGAATCAGATATGGGGAATCAGAGGTGTGGAATCAGAGGTTGGGAATCAGAGGCAGGGAATCAGAGTCGGGGAAACAGAGGCGGGGAATCAGATATGGGGAATCAGAGGTGGCGAATCAAAGGCGGTGAAACAGAGATGGGGAATCAGGGCAGGGAATCAGAGGCAGGGAATCAAACACGGGGAATCAGAGCTGGGGATTCAGAGGCGGGGAATCAGAGTTGGGAATCAGAGGCGGGGAATCTGAGGCGGGGAAACAGAGGCGGGGAATCAGATATGGGGAATCAGAGGTGGGGAATCTGAGTTTGGGAATCAGAGGCAGGGAATCAGAGGCGGAAAATCAGAGGCGGGGAATCAGAGGAAGGGAATCAGATGTGCGGAATCGGAGATGGGGAATCAGAGGCAGGGAATCAGAGGCGGGGAATCAGAGGCGGGGAATCAGAGGCCGGGAATCAGATATGGGGAAACAGAGGTGGGGAATCCGAGGCGGGGAAACAGAGGCGGGGAATCAGATATGGGGAATCAGAGGTGGGGAATCAGAGGTTGGGAATCAGAGGCAGGGAATCAGAGGCTTGGAATCAGATGCAGGGAATCTGATGCGGGGAATCAGAGGCGGGGAATTAGAGCTGGGGAATCAGAGGTGGGGAATCAGATTTGGGGAATCAGAGGCGGGGACTTAGATATTGGGAAACAGAGGCGGGGAATCAGAGGCGGGGAAACCCAGGCGGGGAATCAGATATGGGTTATCAGAGGTGGGGAATCAGAGGCAAGGAATCAGATGTGCGGAATCAGAGATGGGGAATCAGAGGCAGGGAATCAGAATCAGAAGCAGGGAATCAGAGGCCGGGAATCAGAGGCCGGAATCAGATGCTGGGAATCAGAGGCCTGGAATCAGAGGCGGGGAATCAGAGGCAGGGAATCAGATGCGGGGAATCAGAGGCGGGGAATCAGAGCTGGGGAATCAGAGGCGGGGTATTAGAGTTGGGGAATCAGAGGCGGGGAATCAGATATGGGGAAACAGAGGTGGGGAATCAGAGGCGGGGAAACAGAGGCAGGGAATCAGATATGGGGAATCAGAGGCGGGGAATCAGAGGTGGAGAATCATAGGCAGGGAATCGGATGTGCGGAATCAGAGATGGGGAATCAGAGGCTGGGAATCAGAGGTGGTGAATCAGAGATGGGGAATCAGAGGCGGGGAATCAGAGGCAGGGAATCAGACGCGGGGAATCAGAGGTGGGCAATCAGAGGCGGGGAATCAGATATGGGGAATCAGAGGCGGGGAATCAGAGGCGGGGAAACAGAGGCGGGGAATCAGATATGGGGAATCAGAGGTGGGGCATCAGAGGTTGTGAATCACAGATGGGGAATCAGAGGCGGGGAATCAGAGGCAGGGAATCAGACGCGGGGAATCAGAGGCGGGGATTCAGAGCTGGGGAATCAGAGGCTGGGAATCAGAGTTGGGGAATCAGAGGCGGGGAATCAGATATGGGGAATCAGAGGCAGGGAATCAGAGGCGGGAAAACAGAGGCGGTGAATCAGATATGGGGAATCAGAGGCGGGGAATCAGAGGCAGGGAATCAGACACGGGGAATCAGAGGCGGGGAATCAGAGATGGGGAATCAGAGGCGGGGAATCAGAGGCAGGGAATCGGATGCCGGGAATCAGAGGCGGGAAATCAGAGCTGGGGAATCAGAGGCGGGGAATCAGAGTTGGGGAATCAGAGGCGGCGAAGCAGATATGGGGAAATAGAGGCGGGGAATCAGATATGGGGAATCAGAGGCGGGGTATCAGATATGGGGAATCAGAGGCTGGGAATCAGAGGGGGGGAAACAGAAGCGGGGAATAAGATATGGGGAATCAGAGGTGGGGAATCAGGGGCGGGGAATCAGTGGCAGGGAATCAGAGGCGGGGAATCAGAGGTGGGGAATCAAAGGAAGGGAATCAGACACGGGGAATCAGAGGTGGGGAATCAGAGATGGGGAATCAGAGGCGGGGAATCACAGGCAGGGAATCAGACGCGGGGAATCAGAGGCGGGGAATCAGAGCTGGGGAATCAGAGGTGGGGAATCAGAGTCGGGGAATCATAGGCAGGGAATCGGTTGTGCGGAATCGGAGATGGGGAATCAGATGTGGGGAATCAGAGGCAGTGAATCAGACGCGGGGAAACAGAGGCTGGGAATCAAATATAGGGAATCAGAGGTGAGGAATCAGAGGTTGTGAATCAGAGATGGGGAATCAAGGCGGGGAATCAGAGGCAGGGAATCAGACGCGGGGAATCAGAGGCGGGGATTCAGAACTGGGGAATCAGAGGCGGTGAATCAGAGTTGGGGAATCAGAGGCAGGGAATCAGATATGGGGAATCAGAGGTGGGGAATCAGAGGCGGGGAAACAGAGGCGGGGAATCAGATATGGGGAATCAGAATTGGGGAATCAGGGGCAGGGAATCAGTGGCAGGGAATCAGAGGCGGGGAATCAGAGGCGGGGAATCAGAGGCAGGGAATCAGACACGGGGAATCAGAGGCGGGGAATCAGAAATGGGGAATCAGAGGCGGGGAATCAGAGGCAGGGAATCGGACTCCGGGTATCAGAGTCGGGGAATCAGAGCTGGGGAATCAGAGGCGGGGAATCAGAGTTGGGGAATCAGAGGCGGGGAATCAGATATGGGGAAATAGAGGCGGGGAATCAGATATGGGGAATCAGAGGTGTGGAATCAGAGGTTGGGAATCAGAGGCAGGGAATCAGAGTCGGGGAAACAGAGGCGGGTAATCAGATATGGGGAATCAGAGGTGGCGAATCAAAGGCGGTGAAACAGAGATGGGGAATCAGGGCAGGGAATCAGAGGCAGGGAGTCAAACACGGGGAATCAGAGCTGGGGAATCAGAGGCGGGGAATCAGAGTTGGGAATCAGAGGCGGGGAATCAGAGGCGGGGAAACAGAGGCGGGGAATCAGATATGGGGAATCAGAGGTGGGGAATCCGAGGTTGGGAATCAGAGGCAGGGAATCAGAGGCGGGGAATCAGAGGCGGGGAATCAGAGGAAGGGAATCAGATGTGCGGAATCGGAGATGGGGAATCAGAGGCAGGGAATCAGAGGCGGGGAATCAGATGCTGGGAATAAGAGGCCGGGAATCAGAGGTGGGGAATCAGATATGGGGAATCAGAGGTGGCGAATCAAAGGCGGTGAATCAGAGATGGGGAATCAGAGGCGGGGAATCAGAGGCAGGGAATCAGATGCGGGGAATCAGAGGCGGGGAATCAGAGCTGGCGAATCAGAGGCTGGGAATCAGAGGTGGGCAATCAGAGGCGGGGAATCAGATATGGGGTATCAGAGGCGGGGAAACAGAGGCGGGGAATCAAATATAGGGAATCAGAGGTGGGGAATCAGAGGTTGTGAATCAGAGATGGGGAATCAAGGCGGGGAATCAGAGGCAGGGAATCAGACGCGGGGAATCAGAGGCGGGGATTCAGAGCTGGGGAATCAGAGGCGGGGAATCAGAGTTGGGGAATCAGAGGCAGGGAATCAGATATGGGGAATCAGAGGCGGGGAATCAGAGGCGGGGAATCAGAGGCGGGGAATCAAAGGCAGGGAATCAGACACGGGGAATCAGAGGCGGGGAATCAGAGATGGTGAATCAGAGGCGGGGAATCAGAGGCAGGGAATCGGATGCCGGGAATCAGAGTCGGGGAATCAGAGCTGGGGAATCAGAGGCGGGGAATCAGAGCTGGGGAATCAGAGGCGGGGAATCAGAGGCGGGGAATCAGATGTGCGGAATCAGAGATGGGGAATAAGAGGCAGGGAATCAGAATCAGAAGCGGGGAATCAGAGGCCGGGAATCAGAGGCCGGGAATCAGATGCTGGGAATAAGAGGCCGGGAATCAGAGGTGGGGAATCAGATATGGGGAATCAGAGGTGGCGAATCAAAGGCGGTGAATCAGAGGTGGGGAAACATAGGCAGGGAATCGGATGTGCGGAATCAGAGATGGGGAAGCAGAGGCCGGGAATCAGAGGTGGTGAATCAGAGATGGGGAATCAGAGGCGGGGAATCAGAGGCAGGGTATCAGACGCGGGGAATCAGAGGTGGGCAATCAGAGGCGGGGAATCAGATATGGGGAATCAGAGGCGGGGAATCAGAGGCGGGGAAACAGAGGCGGGGAATCAGATATGGGGAATCAGAGGTGGGGCATCAGAGGTTGTGAATCACAGATGGGGAATCAGAGGCGGGGAATCAGAGGCAGGGAATCAGACGCGGGGAATCAGAGGCGGGGATTCAGAGCTGGGGAATCAGAGGCGGGGAATCAGAGTTGGGGAATCAGAGGCGGGGAATCAGATATGGGGAATCAGAGGCAGGGAATCAGAGGCGGGGAATCAGAAGCAGGGAATCAGACGCGGGGAATCTGAGGCGGGGAATCAGAGCTGGGGAATCAGAGGTGGGGAATCAGAGGCAGGGAATCAGATATGGGGAATCAGAGGCAGGGAATCAGAGGCGGGGAATCAGAGACAGGGAATCAGACGCGGGGAATCTGAGGCGGGGAATCAGAGCTGGGGAATCAGAGGTGGTGAATCAGAGTTGGGGAATCAGAGGCAGGGAATTGGATGTGCGGAATCAGAGAAGGGGAATCAGAGGTGGGGAATCAGAGGCGGTGAATCAGAGATGGGGAATCAGAGGCGGGGAATCAGAGGCAGGAAATCAGACACGGGAATTCAGAGGCTGGGAATCAGACGGGGGGAATCAAAGGCGGGGAATCAGAGCTGGGGAATCTGAGGAAGGGAATCAGAGTTGGGGATTCAGAGGCGGGGAATCAGATATGGGGAAACAGAGGCGGGGAATCAGAGGCGGGCAAACAGAGGCGGGGAATTAGATATGGGGAATCAGAGGTAGGGAATCAGAGGTGGTGAATCAGTGATGGGGAATCACAGGCGGGGAATCAGAGGCAGGGAATAGGACGCGGGGAATCAGAGGCAGGGAATCAGAGCTGGGGAATCAGAGGAGGGGATTCATAGTGGGGAATCAGAGGAGGGGATTCATAGTTGGGAATCAGAGGCGGGAATCAGATATGGGGAAACAGAGGCGGGGAATCAGAGGCGGTGAAACAGAGGCGGGGAATCAGATATGGGGAATCGGATGCAGGGAATCAGAGGCGGGGAATCAGAGCTGGGGAATCAGAGGCGGGGAATCAGAGTTGGGGCATCAGAGGTGGGGAATTAGATATAGGGAAACAGAGGCGGGGAATCAGAGGCGGGGAAACAGAGGCGGGGAATCAGATATGGGGAATCAGAGGTGGGGAATCAGAGGCAGGGAATCAGATGTGCAGAATCAGAGATGGGGAATAAGAGGCAGGGAATCAGAATCAGAAGCGGGGAATCAGAGGCCGGGAATCAGAGGCCGGGAATCAGATGCTGGGAATAAGAGGCCGGGAATCAGAGGTGGGGAATCAGATATGGGGAATCAGAGGTGGCGAATCAAAGGCGGTGAATCAGAGATGGGGAATCAGAGGCGGGGAATCAGAGGCAGGGAATCAGATGCGGGGAATCAGAGGCGGGGAATCAGAGCTGGCGAATCAGAGGCTGGGAATCAGAGGTGGGCAATCAGAGGCGGGGAATCAGATATGGGGAATCAGAGGAGGGGAATCAGAGGCGGGGAAACAGAGGCGGGGAATCAAATATAGGGAATCAGAGGTGGGGAATCAGAGGTTGTGAATCAGAGATGGGGAATCAAGGCGGGGAATCAGAGGCAGGGAATCAGACGCGGGGAATCAGAGGCGGGGATTCAGAGCTGGGGAATCAGAGGCGGGGAATCAGAGTTGGGGAATCAGAGGCAGGGAATCAGATATGGGGAATCAGAGGCGGGGAATCAGAGGCGGGGAAACAGAGGCGGGGAATCAGATGTGGGGAATCAGAGGTGGGGAATCAGGGGCAGGGAATCAGTGGCAGGGAATCAGAGGCGGGGAATCAGAGGCGGGGAATCAAAGGCAGGGAATCAGACACGGGGAATCAGAGGCGGGGAATCAGAGATGGGGAATCAGAGGCGGGGAATCAGAGGCAGGGAATCGGATGCCGGGAATCAGAGTCGGGGAATCAGAGCTGGGGAATCAGAGGCGGGGAATCAGAGTTGGGGAATCAGAGGCGGGGAATCAGATATGGGGAAATAGAGGCGGGGAATCAGATATGGGGAATCAGAGGTGTGGAATCAGAGGTTGGGAATCAGAGGCAGGGAATCAGAGTCGGGGAAACAGAGGCGGGGAATCAGATATGGGGAATCAGAGGTGGCGAATCAAAGGCGGTGAAACAGAGATGGGGAATCAGGGCAGGGAATCAGAGGCAGGGAATCAAACACGGGGAATCAGAGCTGGGGAATCAGAGGCGGGGAATCAGAGTTGGGAATCAGAGGCGGGGAATCTGAGGCGGGGAAACAGAGGCGGGGAATCAGATATGGGGAATCAGAGGTGGGGAATCTGAGGTTGGGAATCAGAGGCAGGGAATCAGAGGCGGAAAATCAGAGGCGGGGAATCAGAGGAAGGGAATCAGATGTGCGGAATCGGAGATGGGGAATCAGAGGCAGGGAATCAGAGGCGGGGAATCAGAGGCGGGGAATCAGAGGCCGGGAATCAGATATGGGGAAACAGAGGCGGGGAATCCGAGGCGGGGAAACAGAGGCGGGGAATCAGATATGGGGAATCAGAGGTGGGGAATCAGAGGTTGGGAATCAGAGGCAGGGAATCAGAGGCTTGGAATCAGATGCAGGGAATCTGATGCGGGGAATCAGAGGCGGGGAATTAGAGCTGGGGAATCAGAGGTGGGGAATCAGATTTGGGGAATCAGAGGCGGGGACTTAGATATTGGGAAACAGAGGCGGGGAATCAGAGGCGGGGAAACCCAGGCGGGGAATCAGATATGGGTTATCAGAGGTGGGGAATCAGAGGCAAGGAATCAGATGTGCGGAATCAGAGATGGGGAATCAGAGGCAGGGAATCAGAATCAGAAGCAGGGAATCAGAGGCCGGGAATCAGAGGCCGGAATCAGATGCTGGGAATCAGAGGCCTGGAATCAGAGGCGGGGAATCAGAGGCAGGGAATCAGATGCGGGGAATCAGAGGCGGGGAATCAGAGCTGGGGAATCAGAGGCGGGGTATTAGAGTTGGGGAATCAGAGGCGGGGAATCAGATATGGGGAAACAGAGGTGGGGAATCAGAGGCGGGGAAACAGAGGCAGGGAATCAGATATGGGGAATCAGAGGCGGGGAATCAGAGGTGGAGAATCATAGGCAGGGAATCGGATGTGCGGAATCAGAGATGGGGAATCAGAGGCTGGGAATCAGAGGTGGTGAATCAGAGATGGGGAATCAGAGGCGGGGAATCAGAGGCAGGGAATCAGACGCGGGGAATCAGAGGTGGGCAATCAGAGGCGGGGAATCAGATATGGGGAATCAGAGGCGGGGAATCAGAGGCGGGGAAACAGAGGCGGGGAATCAGATATGGGGAATCAGAGGTGGGGCATCAGAGGTTGTGAATCACAGATGGGGAATCAGAGGCGGGGAATCAGAGGCAGGGAATCAGACGCGGGGAATCAGAGGCGGGGATTCAGAGCTGGGGAATCAGAGGCTGGGAATCAGAGTTGGGGAATCAGAGGCGGGGAATCAGATATGGGGAATCAGAGGCAGGGAATCAGAGGCGGGAAAACAGAGGCGGTGAATCAGATATGGGGAATCAGAGGCGGGGAATCAGAGGCAGGGAATCAGACACGGGGAATCAGAGGCGGGGAATCAGAGATGGGGAATCAGAGGCGGGGAATCAGAGGCAGGGAATCGGATGCCGGGAATCAGAGGCGGGAAATCAGAGCTGGGGAATCAGAGGCGGGGAATCAGAGTTGGGGAATCAGAGGCGGCGAAGCAGATATGGGGAAATAGAGGCGGGGAATCAGATATGGGGAATCAGAGGCGGGGTATCAGATATGGGGAATCAGAGGCTGGGAATCAGAGGGGGGGAAACAGAAGCGGGGAATAAGATATGGGGAATCAGAGGTGGGGAATCAGGGGCGGGGAATCAGTGGCAGGGAATCAGAGGCGGGGAATCAGAGGTGGGGAATCAAAGGAAGGGAATCAGACACGGGGAATCAGAGGTGGGGAATCAGAGATGGGGAATCAGAGGCGGGGAATCACAGGCAGGGAATCAGACGCGGGGAATCAGAGGCGGGGAATCAGAGCTGGGGAATCAGAGGTGGGGAATCAGAGTCGGGGAATCATAGGCAGGGAATCGGTTGTGCGGAATCGGAGATGGGGAATCAGATGTGGGGAATCAGAGGCAGTGAATCAGACGCGGGGAAACAGAGGCTGGGAATCAAATATAGGGAATCAGAGGTGAGGAATCAGAGGTTGTGAATCAGAGATGGGGAATCAAGGCGGGGAATCAGAGGCAGGGAATCAGACGCGGGGAATCAGAGGCGGGGATTCAGAACTGGGGAATCAGAGGCGGTGAATCAGAGTTGGGGAATCAGAGGCAGGGAATCAGATATGGGGAATCAGAGGTGGGGAATCAGAGGCGGGGAAACAGAGGCGGGGAATCAGATATGGGGAATCAGAATTGGGGAATCAGGGGCAGGGAATCAGTGGCAGGGAATCAGAGGCGGGGAATCAGAGGCGGGGAATCAGAGGCAGGGAATCAGACACGGGGAATCAGAGGCGGGGAATCAGAAATGGGGAATCAGAGGCGGGGAATCAGAGGCAGGGAATCGGACTCCGGGTATCAGAGTCGGGGAATCAGAGCTGGGGAATCAGAGGCGGGGAATCAGAGTTGGGGAATCAGAGGCGGGGAATCAGATATGGGGAAATAGAGGCGGGGAATCAGATATGGGGAATCAGAGGTGTGGAATCAGAGGTTGGGAATCAGAGGCAGGGAATCAGAGTCGGGGAAACAGAGGCGGGTAATCAGATATGGGGAATCAGAGGTGGCGAATCAAAGGCGGTGAAACAGAGATGGGGAATCAGGGCAGGGAATCAGAGGCAGGGAGTCAAACACGGGGAATCAGAGCTGGGGAATCAGAGGCGGGGAATCAGAGTTGGGAATCAGAGGCGGGGAATCAGAGGCGGGGAAACAGAGGCGGGGAATCAGATATGGGGAATCAGAGGTGGGGAATCCGAGGTTGGGAATCAGAGGCAGGGAATCAGAGGCGGGGAATCAGAGGCGGGGAATCAGAGGAAGGGAATCAGATGTGCGGAATCGGAGATGGGGAATCAGAGGCAGGGAATCAGAGGCGGGGAATCAGATGCTGGGAATAAGAGGCCGGGAATCAGAGGTGGGGAATCAGATATGGGGAATCAGAGGTGGCGAATCAAAGGCGGTGAATCAGAGATGGGGAATCAGAGGCGGGGAATCAGAGGCAGGGAATCAGATGCGGGGAATCAGAGGCGGGGAATCAGAGCTGGCGAATCAGAGGCTGGGAATCAGAGGTGGGCAATCAGA
This sequence comes from Narcine bancroftii, assembly GCF_036971445.1. Taxonomy (NCBI): domain Eukaryota; kingdom Metazoa; phylum Chordata; class Chondrichthyes; order Torpediniformes; family Narcinidae; genus Narcine; species Narcine bancroftii. The sequence goes on along the minus strand of NC_091474.1, from coordinate 111,757,161 downwards.
GGCGGGGAATCAGATATGGGGTATCAGAGGCGGGGAAACAGAGGCGGGGAATCAAATATAGGGAATCAGAAGTGGGGAATCAGAGGTTGTGAATCAGAGATGGGGAATCAAGGCGGGGAATCAGAGGCAGGGAATCAGACGCGGGGAATCAGAGGCGGGGATTCAGAGCTGGGGAATCAGAGGCGGGGAATCAGAGTTGGGGAATCAGAGGCAGGGAATCAGATATGGGGAATCAGAGGCGGGGAATCAGAGGCGGGGAATCAGAGGCGGGGAATCAAAGGCAGGGAATCAGACACGGGGAATCAGAGGCGGGGAATCAGAGATGGTGAATCAGAGGCGGGGAATCAGAGGCAGGGAATCGGATGCCGGGAATCAGAGTCGGGGAATCAGAGCTGGGGAATCAGAGGCGGGGAATCAGAGCTGGGGAATCAGAGGCGGGGAATCAGAGGCGGGGAATCAGATGTGCGGAATCAGAGATGGGGAATAAGAGGCAGGGAATCAGAATCAGAAGCGGGGAATCAGAGGCCGGGAATCAGAGGCCGGGAATCAGATGCTGGGAATAAGAGGCCGGGAATCAGAGGTGGGGAATCAGATATGGGGAATCAGAGGTGGCGAATCAAAGGCGGTGAATCAGAGATGGGGAATCAGAGGCGGGGAATCAGAGGCAGGGAATCAGATGCGGGGAATCAGAGGCGGGGAATCAGAGCTGGCGAATCAGAGGCTGGGAATCAGAGGTGGGCAATCAGAGGCGGGGAATCAGATATGGGGAATCAGAGGCGGGGAATCAGAGGCGGGGAAACAGAGGCGGGGAATCAAATATAGGGAATCAGAGGTGGGGAATCAGAGGTTGTGAATCAGAGATGGGGAATCAAGGCGGGGAATCAGAGGCAGGGAATCAGACGCGGGGAATCAGAGGCGGGGATTCAGAGCTGGGGAATCAGAGGCGGGGAATCAGAGTTGGGGAATCAGAGGCAGGGAATCAGATATGGGGAATCAGAGGCGGGGAATCAGAGGCGGGGAAACAGAGGCGGGGAATCAGATGTGGGGAATCAGAGGTGGGGAATCAGGGGCAGGAAATCAGTGGCAGGGAATCAGAGGCGGGGAATCAGAGGCGGGGAATCAAAGGCAGGGAATCAGACACGGGGAATCAGAGGCGGGGAATCAGAGATGGGGAATCAGAGGCGGGGAATCAGAGGCAGGGAATCGGATGCCGGGAATCAGAGTCGGGGAATCAGAGCTGGGGAATCAGAGGCGGGGAATCAGAGTTGGGGAATCAGAGGCGGGGAATCAGATATGGGGAAATAGAGGCGGGGAATCAGATATGGGGAATCAGAGGTGTGGAATCAGAGGTTGGGAATCAGAGGCAGGGAATCAGAGTCGGGGAAACAGAGGCGGGGAATCAGATATGGGGAATCAGAGGTGGCGAATCAAAGGCGGTGAAACAGAGATGGGGAATCAGGGCAGGGAATCAGAGGCAGGGAATCAAACACGGGGAATCAGAGCTGGGGAATCAGAGGCGGGGAATCAGAGTTGGGAATCAGAGGCGGGGAATCAGAGGCGGGGATACAGAGGAAGGGAATCAGATATGTGGAATCAGAGGCAGGGAATCAGAATCAGAAGAAGGGAATCAGAGGCCGGGAATCAGAGGCCGGAATCAGATGCTGGGAATCAGAGGCCTGGAATCAGAGGCGGGGAATCATAGGCAGGGAATCAGATGCGGGGAATCAGAGGCGGGGAATCAGAGCTGGGGAATCAGAGGCGGGGTATTAGAGTTGGGGAATCAGAGGCGGGGAATCAGATATGGGGAAACAGAGGTGGGGAATCAGAGGCGGGGCAACAGAGGCAGGGAATCAGATATGGGGAATCAGAGGTGGGGCATCAGAGGTTGTGAATCACAGATGGGGAATCAGAGGCGGGGAATCAGAGGCAGGGAATCAGACGCGGGGAATCAGAGGCGGGGATTCAGAGCTGGGGAATCAGAAGCGGGGAATCAGAGTTGGGGAATCAGAGGCGGGGAATCAGATATGGGGAATCAGAGGCAGGGAATCAGAGGCGGGGAATCAGAGGCAGGGAATCAGACGCGGGGAATCTGAGGCGGGGAATCAGAGCTGGGGAATCAGAGGTGGGGAATCAGAGTTGGGGAATCAGAGGCAGGGAATTGGATGTGCGGAATCAGAGAGGGGGAATCAGAGGTGGGGAATCAGAGGCGGTGAATCAGAGATGGGGAATCAGAGGCGGGGAATCAGAGGCAGGAAATCAGACACGGGGATTCAGAGGCTGGGAATCAGACGGGGGGAATCAAAGGCGGGGAATCAGAGCTGGGGAATCTGAGGCAGGGAATCAGAGTTGGGGATTCAGAGTCGGGGAATCAGATATGGGGAAACAGAGGCGGGGAATCAGAGGCGGGCAAACAGAGGCGGGGAATTAGATATGGGGAATCAGAGGTAGGGAATCAGAGGTGGTGAATCAGTGATGGGGAATCACAGGCGGGGAATCAGAGGCAGGGAATAGGACGCGGGGAATCAGAGGCAGGGAATCAGAGCTGGGGAATCAGAGGAGGGGATTCATTGTTGGGAATCAGAGGCGGGAATCAGATATGGGGAAACAGAGGCGGGGAATCAGAGGCGGTGAAACAGAGGCGGGGAATCAGATATGGGGAATCGGATGCAGGGAATCAGAGGCGGGGAATCAGAGCTGGGGAATCAGAGGCGGGGAATCAGAGTTGGGGCATCAGAGGTGGGGAATTAGATATAGGGAAACAGAGGCGGGGAATCAGAGGCGGGGAAACAGAGGCGGGGAATCAGATATGGGGAATCAGAGGTTGGGAATCAGAGGAAGGGAATCAGATGTGCGGAATCAGAGATGGGGAATAAGAGGCAGGGAATCAGAATCAGAAGCGGGGAATCAGAGGCCGGGAATCAGAGGCCGGGAATCAGATGCTGGGAATAAGAGGCCGGGAATCAGAGGTGGGGAATCAGATATGGGGAATCAGAGGTGGCGAATCAAAGGCGGTGAATCAGAGATGGGGAATCAGAGGCGGGGAATCAGAGGCAGGGAATCAGATGCGGGGAATCAGAGGCGGGGAATCAGAGCTGGCGAATCAGAGGCTGGGAATCAGAGGTGGGCAATCAGAGGCGGGGAATCAGATATGGGGAATCAGAGGCGGGGAATCAGAGGCGGGGAAACAGAGGCGGGGAATCAAATATAGGGAATCAGAGGTGGGGAATCAGAGGTTGTGAATCAGAGATGGGGAATCAAGGCGGGGAATCAGAGGCAGGGAATCAGACGCGGGGAATCAGAGGCGGGGATTCAGAGCTGGGGAATCAGAGGCGGGGAATCAGAGTTGGGGAATCAGAGGCAGGGAATCAGATATGGGGAATCAGAGGCGGGGAATCAGAGGCGGGGAAACAGAGGCGGGGAATCAGATGTGGGAATCAGAGGTGGGGAATCAGGGGCAGGGAATCAGTGGCAGGGAATCAGAGGCGGGGAATCAGAGGCGGGGAATCAAAGGCAGGGAATCAGACACGGGGAATCAGAGGCGGGGAATCAGAGATGGGGAATCAGAGGCGGGGAATCAGAGGCAGGGAATCGGATGCCGGGAATCAGAGTCGGGGAATCAGAGCTGGGGAATCAGAGGCGGGGAATCAGAGTTGGGGAATCAGAGGCGGGGAATCAGATATGGGGAAATAGAGGCGGGGAATCAGATATGGGGAATCAGAGGTGTGGAATCATAGGTTGGGCATCAGAGGCAGGGAATCAGAGTCGGGAAAACAGAGGCGGGGAATCAGATATGGGGAATCAGAGGTGGCGAATCAAAGGCGGTGAAACAGAGATGGGGAATCAGGGCAGGGAATCAGAGGCAGGGAATCAAACACGGGGAATCAGAGCTGGGGAATCAGAGGCGGGGAATCAGAGTTGGGAATCAGAGGCGGGGAATCTGAGGCGGGGAAACAGAGGCGGGGAATCAGATATGGGGAATCAGAGGTGGGGAATCCGAGGTTGGGAATCAGAGGCAGGGAATCAGAGGCGGAAAATCAGAGGCGGGGAATCAGAGGAAGGGAATCAGATGTGCGGAAACGGAGATGGGGAATCAGAGGCAGGGAATCAGAGGCGGGGAATCAGAGGCGGGGAATCAGAGGCCGGGAATCATATATGGGGAAACAGAGGCGGGGAATCCGAGGCGGGGAAACAGAGGCGGGGAATCAGATATGGGGAATCAGAGGTGGGGAATCAGTGGTTGGGAATCAGAGGCAGGGAATCAGAGGCGGGGAATCAGAGGCGGAGAATCAGAGGCCGGGAATCAGATATGGGGAAACAGAGGCGGGGAATCCGAGGCGGGGAAACAGAGGCGGGGAATCAGATATGGGGAATCAGAGGTGGGGAATCAGTGGTTGGGAATCAGAGGCAGGGAATCAGAGGCTTGGAATCAGATGCAGGGAATCAGATGCGGGGAATCAGAGGCGGGGAATCAGAGCTGGGGAATCAGAGGTGGGGAATCAGATTTGGGGAATCAGAGGCGGGGACTTAGATATTGGGAAACAGAGGCGGGGAATCAGAGGCGGGGAAACCCAGGCGGGGATTCAGATATGGGGAATCAGAGGTGGGGAATCAGAGGCAAGGAATCAGATGTGCGGAATCAGAGATGGGGAATCAGAGGCAGGGAATCAGAATCAGAAGCAGGGAATCAGAGGCCGGGAATCAGAGGCCGGAATCAGATGCTGGGAATCAGAGGCCTGGAATCAGAGGCGGGGAATCAGAGGCAGGGAATCAGATGCGGGGAATCAGAGGCGGGGAATCAGAGCTGGGGAATCAGAGGCGGGGTATTAGAGTTGGGGAATCAGAGGCGGGGAATCAGATATGGGGAAACAGAGGTGGGGAATCAGAAGCGGGGAAACAGAGGGAGGGAATCAAATATGGGGAATCAGAGGCGGGGAATCAGAGGTGGGGAATCATAGGCAGGGAATCGGATGTGCGGAATCAGAGATGGGGAATCAAAGGCTGGGAATCAGAGGTGGTGAATCAGAGATGGGGAATCAGAGGCGGGGAATCAGAGGCAGGGAATCAGACGCGGGGAATCAGAGGTGGGCAATCAGAGGCGGGGAATCAGATATGGGGAATCAGAGGCGGGGAATCAGAGGCGGGGAAACAGAGGTGGGGAATCAGATATGGGGAATCAGAGGTGGGGCATCAGAGGTTGTGAATCACAGATGGGGAATCAGAGGCGGGGAATCAGAGGCAGGGAATCAGACGCGGGGAATCAGAGGCAGGGATTCAGAGCTGGGGAATCAGAGGCTGGGAATCAGAGTTGGGGAATCAGAGGCGGGGAATCAGATATGGGGAATCAGAGGCGGGGAGTCAGAGTTGGGGAATCAGAGGCAGGGAATCAGATATGGGGAATCAGATGCGGGGAATCAGAGGCGGGGAAACAGAGGCGGGGAATCAGATGTGGGGAATCAGAGGTGGGGAATCAGGGGCAGGAAATCAGTGGCAGGGAATCAGAGGCGGGGAATCAGAGGCGGGGAATCAAAGGCAGGGAATCAGACACGGGGAATCAGAGGCGGGGAATCAGAGATGGGGAATCAGAGGCGGGGAATCAGAGTTGGGGAATCAGAGGTGGGGAATCAGAGGTTGGGAATCAGAGGCAGGGAATCAGAGGCTTGGAATCAGATGCAGGGAATCAGATGCGGGGTATCAGAGGCGGGGAATCAAAGGAAGGGAATCAGACACGGGGAATCAGAGGTGGGGAATCAGAGATGGGGAATCAGAGGCGGGGAATCACAGGCAGGGAATCAGACGCGGGGAATCAGAGGCGGGGAATCAGAGCTGGGGAATCAGAGGTGGGGAATCAGAGTCGGGGAATCATAGGCAGGGAATCGGTTGTGCGGAATCAGAGATGGGGAATCAGATGTGGGGAATCAGAGGCAGTGAATCAGAGGCGGGGAAACAGAGGCGGGGAATCAAATATAGGGAATCAGAGGTGGGGAATCAGAGGTTGTGAATCAGAGATGGGGAATCAAGGCGGGGAATCAGAGGCAGGGAATCAGACGCGGGGAATCAGAGGCGGGGATTCAGAGCTGGGGAATCAGAGGCGGTGAATCAGAGTTGGGGAATCAGAGGCAGGGAATCAGATATGGGGAATCAGAGGTGGGGAATCAGAGGCGGGGAAACAGAGGCGGGGAATCAGATATGGGGAATCAGAATTGGGGAATCAGGGGCAGGGAATCAGTGGCAGGGAATCAGAGGCGGGGAATCAGAGGCGGGGAATCAGAGGCAGGGAATCAGACACGGGGAATCAGAGGCGGGGAATCAGAGATGGGGAATCAGAGGCGGGGAATCAGAGGCAGGGAATCGGACTCCGGGAATCAGAGTCGGGGAATCAGAGCTGGGGAATCAGAGGCGGGGAATCAGAGTTGGGGAATCAGAGGCGGGGAATCAGATATGGGGAAATAGAGGCGGGGAATCAGATATGGGGAATCAGAGGTGTGGAATCAGAGGTTGGGAATCAGAGGCAGGGAATCAGAGTCGGGGAAACAGAGGTGGGGAATCAGATATGGGGAATCAGAGGTGGCGAATCAAAGGCGGTGAATCAGAGATGGGGAATCAGAGGCGGGGAATCAGAGGCAGGGAATCAGATGCGGGGAATCAGAGGCGGGGAATCAGAGCTGGCGAATCAGAGGTGGGGAATCAGAGGTGGGCAATCAGAGGCGGGGAATCAGATATGGGGAATCAGAGGCGGGGAATCAGAGGCGGGGAAACAGAGGCGGGGAATCAAATATAGGTAATCAGAGGTGGGGAATCAGAGGTTGTGAATCAGAGATGGGGAATCAAGGCGGGGAATCAGAGGCAGGGAATCAGACACGGGGAATCAGAGGCGGGGATTCAGAGCTGGGGAATCAGAGGCGGGGAATCAGAGTTGGGGAATCAGAGGCAGGGAATCAGATATGGGGAATCAGAGGCGGGGAATCAGAGGCGGGGAAACAGAGGCGGGGAATCAGATATGGGGAATCAGAGGTGGGGAATCAGGGGCAGGGAATCAGTGGCAGGGAATCAGAGGCGGGGAATCAGAGGCGGGGAATCAGAGGCAGGGAATCAGACACGGGGAATCAGAGGCGGGGAATCAGAGATGGGGTATCAGAGGCGGGGAATCAGAGGCAGGGAATCGGACGCCGGGAATCAGAGTTGGGGAATCAGAGCTGGGGAATCAGAGGCGGGGAATCAGAGTTGGGGAATCAGAGGCGGGGATTCAGATATGGGGAAATAGAGGCGGGGAATCAGATATGGGGAATCAGAGGTGTGGAATCAGAGGTTGGGAATCAGAGGAAGGGAATCAGAGTCGGGGAAACAGAGGCGGGGAATCAGATATGTGGAATCAGAGGTGGCGAATCAAAGGCGGTGAAACAGAGATGGGGAATCAGGGCAGGGAATCAGAGGCAGGGAATCAAACACGGGGAATCAGAGCTGGGGAATCAGAGGCGGGGAATCAGAGTTGGGAATCAGAGGCGGGGAATCAGAGGCGGGGAAACAGAGGCGGGGAATCAGATATGGGGAATCAGAGGTGGGGAATCAGAGGTTGGGAATCAGAGGCAGGGAATCAGAGGCGGGGAATCAGAGGCGGGGAATCAGAGGAAGGGAATCAGATGTGCGGAATCGGAGATGGGGAATCAGAGGCAGGGAATCAGAGGCGGGGAATCAGAGGCGGGGAATCAGAGGCCGGGAATCAGATATGGGGAAACTGAGGCGGGGAATCCGAGGCGGGGAAACAGAGGCGGGGAATCAGATATGGGGAATCAGAGGTGGGGAATCAGAGGTTGGGAATCAGAGGCAGGGAATCAGAGGCTTGGAATCAGATGCAGGGAATCAGATGCGGGGCATCAGAGGCGGGGAATCAGAGCTGGGGAATCAGAGGTGGGGAATCAGATTTGGGGAATCAGAGGTGGGGACTTAGATATTGGGAAACAGAGGCGGGGAATCAGAGGCGGGGAAACAGAGGCGGGGAATCAGATATGGGGAATCAGAGGTGGGGAATCAGAGGCAGGGAATCAGATGTGCGGAATCAGAGATGGGGAATCAGAGGCAGGGAATCAGAATCAGAAGCAGGGAATCAGAGGCCGGGAATCAGAGGCCGGAATAAGATGATGGGAATCAGAGGCCTGGAATCAGAGGCGGGGAATCAGAGGCAGGGAATCAGATGCGGGGAATCAGAGGCGGGGAATCAGAGCTGGGGAATCAGAGGCGGGGTATTTGAGTTGGGGAATCAGAGGCGGGGAATCAGATATGGGGAAACAGAGGTAGGGAATCAGAGGCGGGGAAACAGAGGCAGGGAATCAGATATGGGGAATCAGAGGCGGGGAATCAGAGGTGGGGAAACATAGGCAGGGAATCGGATGTGCGGAATCAGAGATGGGGAATCAGAGGCCGGGAATCAGAGGTGGTGAATCAGAGATGGGGAATCAGAGGCGGGGAATCAGAGGCAGGGTATCAGATGCGGGGAATCAGAGGTGGGCAATCAGAGGCGGGGAATCAGATATGGGGAATCAGAGGCGGGGAATCAGAGGCGGGGAAACAGAGGCGGGGAATCAGATATGGGGAATCAGAGGTGGGGCATCAGAGGTTGTGAATCACAGATGGGGAATCAGAGGCGGGGAATCAGAGGCAGGGAATCAGACGCGGGGAATCAGAGGCGGGGATTCAGAGCTGGGGAATCAGAAGCGGGGAATCAGAGTTGGGGAATCAGAGGCGTGGAATCAGATATGGGGAATCAGAGGCAGGGAATCAGAGGCGGGGAATCAGAGGCAGGGAATCAAACGTGGGGAATCTGAGGCGGGGAATCAGAGCTGGGGAATCAGAGGTGGGGAATCAGAGTTGGGGAATCAGAGGCAGGGAATTGGATGTGCGGAATCAGAGATGGGGAATCAGAGGTGGGGAATCAGAGGCGGTGAATCAGAGATGGGGAATCAGAGGCGGGGAATCAGAGTTGGGGCATCAGAGGTGGGGAATTAGATATAGGGAAACAGAGGCGGGGAATCAGAGGCGGGCAAACAGAGGCGGGGAATTAGATATGGGGAATCAGAGGTAGGGAATCAGAGGTGGTGAATCAGTGATGGGGAATCACAGGCGGGGAATCAGAGGCAGGGAATAGAACGCGGGGAATCAGAGGCAGGGAATCAGAGCTGGGGAATCAGAGGCGGGGAATCATAGTTGGGAATCAGAGGCGGGAATCAGATATGGGGAAACCGAGGCGGGGAATCAGAGGCGGGGAAACAGAGGCGGGGAATCAGATATGGGGAATCGGATGCAGGGAATCAGAGGCGGGGAATCAGAGCTGGGGAATCAGAGGCGGGGAATCAGAGTTGGGGCATCAGAGGTGGGGAATTAGATATAGGGAAACAGAGGCGGGGAATCAGAGGCGGGGAAACAGAGGCGGGGAATCAGATATGGGGAATCAGAGGTGGGGAATCAGAGGCAGGGAATCAGATGTGCGGAATCAGAGATGGGGAATCAGAGGCAGGGAATCAGAAGCGGGGAATCAGAGGCCGGGAATCAGAGGCCGGGAATCAGATGCTGGGAATAAGAGGCCGGGAATCAGAGGAGGGGAATCAGAGTCCGGGAATCAGAGATGGGGATTCAGAGGTGGGTAATGAGATATGGAGAATCAGAGGCGGGGAATAAGAGGCGGGGAAACAGAGGTGGGGAATCAGATATGGGGAATCAGATGTGGCGAATCAAAGGCGGTGAATCAGAGATGGGGAATCAGAGGCGGGGAATCAGAGGCAGGGAATCAGATGTGGGGAATCAGAGGTGGGGAATCAGAGGCGGGGAATCAGAGGCGGAGAATCAGAGGCGGGCAATCAGATGCAGGGAATCAGAGGCAGGGAATCAGAGGCGGAGAATCAGAGGCGGGCAATCAGATGCAGGGAATCAGAGGCAGGGAATCAGAGGCAGGGAATCAGAAGCGGGGAATCAGAGGTGGGGAATCAGAGGCGGGGAATCAGAGGCAGGGAATCAGAAGCGGGGAATCAGAGGTGGGGAATCAGAGGCGGGGAATCAGAGGCGGAAAATCAGAGGCGGGCAATCAGATGCAGGGAATCAGAGGCAGGGAATCAGAGGCAGGGAATCAGAGGCATGGAATCTGAGGCAGGGAATCTGAGGTGGGGAATCAGAGGCGGGGAAACAGGTGGGTAAACAGAGGCGGGTAAACATAGGCGGGGAATCAGAGGCGCGGAATCAGAGGCGGGGAATCAGAGGCAGGGAATCAGAGGCGGGGAATCAGAGGCGGGGAATCAGATGCGGGGAATCAGAGGTGGGGAATCAGAGGCGGGGTATCAGAGGAGGGGAATCAGAGGCGGGGAATCAGAGGCGGGGAATCAGAGGCGGGGAATCAGAGGCGTGCAATCAGAGGCGGGGAATCAGAGGTGGGGAATCAGAAGTGTGGAATCAGAGGTGGGGAAACAGAGGCGGGGAATCAGATATGGGGAATCAGAGGTGGGGCATCAGAGGTTGTGAATCACAGATGGGGAATCAGAGGCGGGGAATCAGAGGCAGGGAATCAGACACGGGGAATCAGAGGCGGGGATTCAGAGCTGGGGAATCAGAGGCGGGGAATCAGAGTTGGGGAATCAGAGGCGGGGAATCAGATATGGGGAATCAGAGGCAGGGAATCAGAGGCGGGAAAACAGAGGCGGGGAATCAGATATGGGGAATCAGAGGCGGGGAATCAGAGGCAGGGAATTAGACACGGGGAATCAGAGGCGGGGAATCAGAGATGGGGAATCAGAGGCGGGGAATCAGAGGCAGGGAATCGGATGCCGGGAATCAGAGGCGGGAAATCAGAGCTGGGTAATCAGAGGCGGGGAATCAGAGTTGGGGAATCAGAGGCGGCGAAGCAGATATGGGGAAATAGAGGCGGGGAATCAGATATGGGGAATCAGAGGCGGGGAATCAGATATGGGGAATCAGAGGCTGGGAATCAGAGGGGGGGAAACAGAGGCGGGGAATAAGATATGGGGAATCAGAGGTGGGGAATCAGGGGCGGGGAATCAGTGGCAGGGAATCAGAGGCGGGGAATCAGAGGCGGGGAATCAAAGGAAGGGAATCAAAGGAAGGGAATCAGACACGGGGAATCAGAGGTGGGGAATCAGAGATGGGGAATCAGAGGCGGGGAATCACAGGCAGGGAATCAGACGCGGGGAATCAGAGGCGGGGAATCAGAGCTGGGGAATCAGAGGTGGGGAATCAGAGTCGGGGAATCAGAGGCAGGGAATCGGTTGTGCAGAATCAGAGATGGGGAATCAGATGTGGGGAATCAGAGGCAGTGAATCAGATGGGGAATCAGAGGCGGGGAATCAGAGGCAGGAAATCAGACAGGGATTCAGAGGCTGGGAATCAGACGGGGGGAATCAAAGGCGGGGAATCAGAGCTGGTGAATCAGAGGCAGGGAATCAGAGTTGGGGATTCAGAGGCGGGGAATCAGATATGGGGAAACAGAGGCGGGGAATGAGAGGCGGGCAAGCAGAGGCGGGGAATTAGATATGGGGAATCAGAGGTGGGAAATCAGACATGGGGAATCGGATGCGGGGAATCAGAGGCGGGGAATCAGAGCTGGGGAATCAGAGGTGGGGAATCAGAGTTGGGGCATCAGAGGTGGGGAATAAGATATGGGGAAACAGAGGCGGGGAATCAGAGGCGGGGAAACAGAGGCGGGGAATCAGATATGGGGAAACAGAGGTGGGGAATCAGAGGCGGGGAAACAGAGGCGGGGAATCAGACATGGGGAATCGGATGCGGGGAATCAGAGGCGGGGAATCAGAGCTGGGGAATCAGAGGTGGGGAATCAGAGTTGGGGCATCAGAGGTGGGGAATAAGATATGGGGAAACAGAGGCGGGGAATCAGAGGCGGGGAAACAGAGGCGGGGAATCAGATATGGGGAATCAGAGGTGGGGAATCAGAGGCAGGGAATCAGATGTGCGGAATCAGAGATGGGGAATCAGAGGCAGGGAATCAGAATCAGAAGCGGGGAATCAGAGGCCGGGAATCAGAGGCCGGGAATCAGATGCTGGGAATAAGAGGCCGGGAATCAGAGGTGGGGATTCAGAGTCTGGGAATCAGAGATGGGGATTCAGAGGCGGGGAATGAGATATGGAGAATCAGAGGCGGGGAATCAGAGGCGGGGAAACAGAGGTGGGGAATCAGATATGGGGAATCAGAGGTGGCGAATCAAAGGCAGTGAATCAGAGATGGGGAATCAGAGGCGGGGAATCAGAGGCAGGGAATCAGATGCGGGGATTCAGAGGCGGGGAATCAGAGCTGGCGAATCAGAGGCGGGGAATCAGAGGTGGGCAATCAGAGCCGGGGAATCAGATATGGGGAATCAGAGGCGGGGAAACAGAGGCGGGGAATCAGATATGGGGAATCAGAGGTGGGGAATCAGAGGTTGTGAATCAGAGATGGGGAATCAAGGCGGGGAATCAGAGGGAGGGAATCAGACGCGGGGAATCAGAGGCGGGGATTCAGAGCTGGGGAATCAGAGGCGGGGAATCTGAGCCGGGGAATCAGAGGCAGGGAATCAGACACGGGGAATCAGAGGCGGGGAATCAGAGATGGTGAATCAGAGGCGGGGAATCAGAGGCAGGGAATCGGACGCCGGGAATCAGAGGCGGGGAATCAGAGCTGGGGAATCAGAGGCGGGGAATCAGAGTTGGGGAATCAGAGGCGGGGAATCAGATATGGGGAAATAGAGGCGGGGAATCAGATATGGGGAATCAGAGGTGTGGAATCAGAGGTTGGGAATCAGAGGCAGGGAATCAGAGGCGGGGAAACAGAGGCGGGGAATCAGATATGGGGAATCAGAGGTGGCGAATCAAAGGCGGTGAAACAGAGATGGGGAATCAGGGCAGGGAATCAGAGGCAGGGAATCAGAGCTGGGGAAACAGAGGCGGGGAATCAGATATGGGGAATCAGAGGTGGGGAATCAGGGGCGGGGAATCAGTTGCAGGGAATCAGAGCTGGGGAATCAGAGGTGGGGAATCAGAGCTGGGGAAACAGAGGCGGGGAATCAGATATGGGGAATCAGAAGTGGGGAATCAGGGGCGGGGAATCAGTGGCAGGGAATCAGAGGCCGGGAATAAAAGGCGGGGAATCAGAGCTGGGGAATCAGAGGCGGGGAATCAGAGTTGGGGAATCAGAGGAGGGGAATCAGATATGGGGAAACAGAGGCCGGGAATCAGAGGCAGGGAAACAGAGGCGGGGAATCAGATATGGGGAATCAGAGGTGGGGAATTTGAGGTTGCGAATCAGAGGCGGGGAATCAGAGGCGGGGAATCAGAGGCAGGGAATCGGATGTGCGGAATCAGAGATGGGGAATCAGAGGTGGGGATTCAGAGGTGGTGAATCAGAAAAGGGGAATCAGAGGCTGGGAATCAGAGGCAGGGAATCAGACGCAGGGAATCAGAGGCGGGGAATCATAGCTGGCGAATTAGAGGAGGGGAATCAGAGTTGGGGAATCAGAGGCGGGGAATCAGATATGGGGAAACAGTCGGGGAATCAGAGGCGGGGAAACAGAGGCGGGGAATCAGATATGGGGAATCAGAGGTGGGGAATCAGAGGCAGGGAATCAGATGTGCGGAATCAGAGATGGGGAATCAGAGGCAGGGAATCAGAATCAGAAGCAGGGAATCAGAGGCCAGGAATCAGAGGCAGGGAATCAGATGCGGGGATTCAGAGGCGGGGAATCAGAGCTGGCGAATCAGAGGCTGGGAATCAGAGGTGGGCAATCAGAGGCGGGGAATCAGATATGGGGAATCAGACACGGGGAATCAGAGGCGGGGAATCAGAGATGGGGAATCAGAGGCGGGGTATCAGAGGCAGGGAATCGGACGCCGGGAATCAGAGTCGGGGAATCAGAGCTGGGGAATCAGAGGCGGGGAATCAGAGTTGGGGAATCAGAGGCGGGGATTCAGATATGGGGAAATAGAGGCGGGGAATCAGATATGGGGAATCAGAGGTGTGGAATCAGAGGTTGGGAATCAGAGGAAGGGAATCAGAGTCGGGGAAACAGAGGCGGGGAATCAGATATGTGGAATCAGAGGTGGCGAATCAAAGGCGGTGAAACGGAGATGGGGAATCAGGGCAGGGAATCAGAGGCAGGGAATCAAACACGGGGAATCAGAGCTGGGGAATCAGAGGCGGGGAATCAGAGTTGGGAATCAGAGGCGGGGAATCAGAGGCGGGGAAACAGAGGCGGGGAATCAGAGGTGGGGAATCAGAGGTTGGGAATCAGAGGCAGGGAATCAGAGGCGGGGAATCAGAGGCGGGGAATCAGAGGAAGGGAATCAGATGTGCGGAATCGGAGATGGGGAATCAGAGGCAGGGAATCAGAGGCGGGGAATCAGAGGCGGGGAATCAGAGGCCGGGAATCAGAGGCCGGGAATCAGATATGGGGAAACTGAGGCGGGGAATCCGAGGCGGGGAAACAGAGGCGGGGAATCAGATATGGGGAATCAGAGGTGGGGAATCAGAGGTTGGGAATCAGAGGCAGGGAATCAGAGGCTTGGAATCAGATGCAGGGAATCAGATGCGGGGCATCAGAGGCGGGGAATCAGAGCTGGGGAATCAGAGGTGGGGAATCAGATTTGGGGAATCAGAGGTGGGGACTTAGATATTGGGAAACAGAGGCGGGGAATCAGAGGCGGGGAAACAGAGGCGGGGAATCAGATATGGGGAATCAGAGGTGGGGAATCAGAGGCAGGGAATCAGATGTGCGGAATCAGAGATGGGGAATCAGAGGCAGGGAATCAGAATCAGAAGCAGGGAATCAGAGGCCGGGAATCAGAGGCCGGAATCAGATGATGGGAATCAGAGGCCTGGAATCAGAGGCGGGGGATCAGAGGCAGGGAATCAGATGCGGGGAATCAGAGGCGGGGAATCAGAGCTGGGGAATCAGAGGCGGGGTATTAGAGTTGGGGAATCAGAGGTGGGGAATCAGATATGGGGAAACAGAGGTAGGGAATCAGAGGCGGGGAAACAGAGGCAGGGAATCAGATATGGGGAATCAGAGGCGGGGAATCAGAGGTGGGGAAACATAGGCAGGGAATCGGATGTGCGGAATCAGAGATGGGGAAGCAGAGGCCGGGAATCAGAGGTGGTGAATCAGAGATGGGGAATCAGAGGCGGGGAATCAGAGGCAGGGTATCTGACGCGGGGAATCAGAGGTGGGCAATCAGAGGCGGGGAATCAGATATGGGGAATCAGAGGCGGGGAATCAGAGGCGGGGAAACAGAGGCGGGGAATCAGATATGGGGAATCAGAGGTGGGGCATGAGGTTGTGAATCACAGATGGGGAATCAGAGGCGGGGAATCAGAGGCAGGGAATCAGACGCGGGGAATCAGAGGCGGGGATTCAGAGCTGGGGAATCAGAGGCGGGGAATCAGAGTTGGGGAATCAGAGGCGGGGAATCAGATATGGGGAATCAGTGGCAGGGAATCAGAGGCGGGGAATCAGAGGCAGGGAATCAGACGCGGGGAATCTGAGGCGGGGAATCAGAGGTGGGGAATCAGAGGTGGGGAATCAGAGTTGGGGAATCAGAGGCAGGGAATTGGATGTGCGGAATCAGAGATGGGGAATCAGAGGTGGGGAATCAGAGGCGGTGAATCAGAGATGGGGAATCAGAGGCGGGGAATCAGAGGCAGGAAATCAGACACGGGGATTCAGAGGCTGGGAATCAGAGGCAGGGAATCAGAAGCGGGGAATCTGAGGCGGGGAATCAGAGCTGGGGAATCTGAGGCAGGGAATCAGAGTTGGGGATTCAGAGGCGGGGAATCAGATATGGGGAAACAGAGGCGGGGAATCAGAGGCGGGCAAACAGAGGCGGGGAATTAGATATGGGGAATCAGAGGTAGGGAATCAGAGGTGGTGAATCAGTGATGGGGAATCACAGGCGGGGAATCAGAGGCAGGGAATAGAACGCGGGGAATCAGAGGCAGGGAATCAGAGCTGGGGTATCGGAGGCGGGGAATCATAGTTGGGAATCAGAGGCGGGAATCAGATATGGGGAAACAGAGGCGGGGAATCAGAGGCGGGGAAACAGAGGCGGGGAATCAGATATGGGGAATCGGATGCAGGGAATCAGAGGCGGGGAATCAGAGCTGGGGAATCAGAGGCGGGTAATCAGAGTTGGGGCATCAGAGGTGGGGAATTAGATATAGGGAAACAGAGGCGGGGAATCAGAGGCGGGGAAACAGAGGTGGGGAATCAGATATGGAGAATCAGAGGTGGGGAATCAGAGGCAGGGAATCAGATGTGCGGAATCAGAGATGGGGAATCAGAGGCAGGGAATCAGAAGCGGGGAATCAGAGGCCGGGAATCAGAGGCCGGGAATCAGATGCTGGGAATAAGAGGCCGGGAATCAGAGGAGGGGAATCAGAGTCCGGGAATCAGAGATGGGGATTCAGAGGCAAGGAATGAGATATGGAGAATCAGAGGCGGGGAATAAGAGGCGGGGAAACAGAGGTGGGGAATCAGATATGGGGAATCAGAGGTGGCGAATCAAAGGCGGTGAATCAGAGATGGGGAATCAGAGGCGGGGAATCAGAGGCAGGGAATCAGATGCGGGGAATCAGAGGCGGGGAATCAGAGCTGGCGAATCAGAGGCTGGGAATCAGAGGTGGGCAATCAGAGGCGGGGAATCAGATATGGGGAATCAGAGGCGGGGAATCAGAGGCGGGGAAACAGAGGCGGGGAATCAAATATAGGGAATCAGAGGTGGGGAATCAGAGGTTGTGAATCAGAAATGGGGAATCAAGGCGGGGAATCAGAGGCAGGGAATCAGACGCGGGGAAACAGCGGCGGGGATTCAGAGCTAGGGAATCAGAGGCGGGGAATCAGAGTTGGGGAATCAGAGGCAGGGAATCAGATATGGGGAATCAGAGGCGGGGAATCAGAGGCCGGGAATCAGATATGGGGAAACAGAGGCGGGGAATCCGAGGCGGGGAAACAGAGGCGGGGAATCAGAGGCGGGGAATCAGATATGGGGAATCAGAGGTGGGGAATCAGAGGCAGGGAATGAGATGTGCGGAATCAGAGATGGGGAATCAGAGGCAGGGAATCAGAATCAGAAGAAGGGAATCAGAGGCCGGGAATCAGAGGCCGGAATCAGATGCTGGGAATCAGAGGCCTGGAATCAGAGGCGGGGAATCAGAGGCAGGGAATCAGATGCGGGGAATCAGAGGCGGGGAATCAGAGCTGGGGAATCAGAGGCGGGGTATTAGAGTTGGGGAATCAGAGGCGGGGAATCAGATATGGGGAAACAGAGGTGGGGAATCAGAGGCGGGGAAACAGAGGCAGGGAATCAGATATGGGGAATCAGAGGTGGGGCATCAGAGGTTGTGAATCACAGATGGGGAATCAGAGGCGGGGAATCAGAGGCAGGGAATCAGACGCGGGGAATCAGAGGCGGGGATTCAGAGCTGGGGAATCAGAAGCGGGGAATCAGAGTTGGGGAATCAGAGGCGGGGAATCAGATATGGGGAATCAGAGGCAGGGAATCAGAGGCGGGGAATCAGAGGCAGGGAATCAGACGCGGGGAATCTGAGGCGGGGAATCAGAGCTGGGGAATCAGAGGTGGGGAATCAGAGTTGGGGAATCAGAGGCAGGGAATTGGATGTGCGGAATCAGAGAGGGGGAATCAGAGGTGGGGAATCAGAGGCGGTGAATCAGAGATGGGGAATCAGAGGCGGGGAATCAGAGGCAGGAAATCAGACACGGGGATTCAGAGGCTGGGAATCAGACGGGGGGAATCAAAGGCGGGGAATCAGAGCTGGGGAATCTGAGGCAGGGAATCAGAGTTGGGGATTCAGAGGCGGGGAATCAGATATGGGGAAACAGAGGCGGGGAATCAGAGGCGGGCAAACAGAGGCGGGGAATTAGATATGGGGAATCAGAGGTAGGGAATCAGAGGTGGTGAATCAGTGATGGGGAATCACAGGCGGGGAATCAGAGGCAGGGAATAGGACGCGGGGAATCAGAGGCAGGGAATCAGAGCTGGGGAATCAGAGGAGGGGATTCATAGTTGGGAATCAGAGGCGGGAATCAGATATGGGGAAACAGAGGCGGGGAATCAGAGGCGGTGAAACAGAGGCGGGGAATCAGATATGGGGAATCGGATGCAGGGAATCAGAGGCGGGGAATCAGAGCTGGGGAATCAGAGGCGGGGAATCAGAGTTGGGGCATCAGAGGTGGGGAATTAGATATAGGGAAACAGAGGCGGGGAATCAGAGGCGGGGAAACAGAGGCGGGGAATCAGATATGGGGTATCAGAGGTGGGGAATCAGAGGCAGGGAATCAGATGTGCGGAATCAGAGATGGGGAATAAGAGGCAGGGAATCAGAATCAGAAGCGGGGAATCAGAGGCCGGGAATCAGAGGCCGGGAATCAGATGCTGGGAATAAGAGGCCGGGAATCAGAGGTGGGGAATCAGATATGGGGAATCAGAGGTGGCGAATCAAAGGCGGTGAATCAGAGATGGGGAATCAGAGGCGGGGAATCAGAGGCAGGGAATCAGATGCGGGGAATCAGAGGCGGGGAATCAGAGCTGGCGAATCAGAGGCTGGGAATCAGAGGTGGGCAATCAGAGGCGGGGAATCAGATATGGGGAATCAGAGGCGGGGAATCAGAGGCGGGGAAACAGAGGCGGGGAATCAAATATAGGGAATCAGAGGTGGGGAATCAGAGGTTGTGAATCAGAGATGGGGAATCAAGGCGGGGAATCAGAGGCAGGGAATCAGACGCGGGGAATCAGAGTCGGGGATTCAGAGCTGGGGAATCAGAGGCGGGGAATCAGAGTTGGGGAATCAGAGGCAGGGAATCAGATATGGGGAATGAGAGGCGGGGAATCAGAGGCGGGGAAACAGAGGCGGGGAATCAGATGTGGGGAATCAGAGGTGGGGAATCAGGGGCAGGAAATCAGTGGCAGGGAATCAGAGGCGGGGAATCAGAGGCGGGGAATCAAAGGCAGGGAATCAGACACGGGGAATCAGAGGCGGGGAATCAGAGATGGGGAATCAGAGGCGGGGAATCAGAGGCAGGGAATCAGATGCCGGGAATCAGAGTCGGGGAATCAGAGCTGGGGAATCAGAGGCGGGGAATCAGAGTTGGGGAATCAGAGGCGGGGAATCAGATATGGGGAAATAGAGGCGGGGAATCAGATATGGGGAATCAGAGGTGTGGAATCAGAGGTTGGGAATCAGAGGCAGGGAATCAGAGTCGGGGAAACAGAGGCGGGGAATCAGATATGGGGAATCAGAGCTGGGGAATCAGAGGCGGGGAATCAGAGTTGGGAATCAGAGGCGGGGAATCAGAGGCGGGGAAACAGAGGCAGGGAATCAGATATGGGGAATCAGAGGCAGGGAATCAGAATCAGAAGAAGGGAATCAGAGGCGGGGAATCAGAGGCAGGGAATCAGATGCGGGGAATCAGAGGCGGGGAATCAGAGCTGGGGAATCAGAGGCGGGGTATTAGAGTTGGGGAATCAGAGGCGGGGAATCAGATATGGGGAAACAGAGGTGGGGAATCAGAGTCGGGGAAACAGAGGCAGGGAATCAGATATGGGGAATCAGAGGTGGGGCATCAGAGGTTGTGAATCACAGATGGGGAATCAGAGGCGGGGAATCAGAGGCAGGGAATCAGACGAGGGGAATCAGAGGCGGGGATTCAGAGCTGGTGAATCAGAAGCGGGGAATCAGAGTTGGGGAATCAGAGGCGGGGAATCAGATATGGGGAATCAGAGGCAGGGAATCAGAGGCGGGGAATCAGAGGCAGGGAATCAGACGCGGGGAATCTGAGGCGGGGAATCAGAGCTGGGGAATCAGAGGTGGGGAATCAGAGTTGGGGAATCAGAGGCAGGGAATTGGATGTGCGGAATCAGAGAGGGGGAATCAGAGGTGGGGAATCAGAGGCGGTGAATCAGAGATGGGGAATCAGAGGCGGGGAATCAGAGGCAGGAAATCAGACACGGGAATTCAGAGGCTGGGAATCAGACGGGGGGAATCAAAGGCGGGGAATCAGAGCTGGGGAATCTGAGGAAGGGAATCAGAGTTGGGGATTCAGAGGCGGGGAATCAGATATGGGGAAACAGAGGCGGGGAATCAGAGGCGAGCAAACAGAGGCGGGGTATTATATATGGGGAATCAGAGGTAGGGAATCAGAGGTGGTGAATCAGTGATGGGGAATCACAGGCGGGGAATCAGAGGCAGGGAATAGGACGCGGGGAATCAGAGGCAGGGAATCAGAGCTGGGGAATCAGAGGAGGGGATTCATAGTTGGGAATCAGAGGCGGGAATCAGATATGGGGAAACAGAGGCGGGGAATCAGAGGCGGTGAAACAGAGGCGGGGAATCAGATATGGGGAATCGGATGCAGGGAATCAGAGGCGGGGAATCAGAGCTGGGGAATCAGAGGCGGGGAATCAGAGTTGGGGCATCAGAGGTGGGGAATTAGATATAGGGAAACAGAGGCGGGGATTCAGAGGCGGGGAAACAGAGGCGGGGAATCAGATATGGGGAATCAGAGGTGGGGAATCAGAGGCAGGGAATCAGATGTGCAGAATCAGAGATGGGGAATAAGAGGCAGGGAATCAGAATCAGAAGCGGGGAATCAGAGGCCGGGAATCAGAGGCCGGGAATCAGATGCTGGGAATAAGAGGCCGGGAATCAGAGGTGGGGAATCAGATATGGGGAATCAGAGGTGGCGAATCAAAGGCGGTGAATCAGAGATGGGGAATCAGAGGCGGGGAATCAGAGGCAGGGAATCAGATGCAGGGAATCAGAGGCGGGGAAGCTGGCGAATCAGAGGCTGGGAATCAGAGGTGGGCAATCAGAGGCGGGGAATCAGATATGGGGAATCAGAGGAGGGGAATCAGAGGCGGGGAAACAGAGGCGGGGAATCAAATATAGGGAATCAGAGGTGGGGAATCAGAGGTTGTGAATCAGAGATGGGGAATCAAGGCGGGGAATCAGAGGCAGGGAATCAGACGCGGGGAATCAGAGGCGGGGATTCAGAGCTGGGGAATCAGAGGCGGGGAATCAGAGTTGGGGAATCAGAGGCAGGGAATCAGATATGGGGAATCAGAGGCTGGGAATCAGAGGCGGGGAAACAGAGGCGGGGAATCAGATGTGGGGAATCAGAGGTGGGGAATCAGGGGCAGGGAATCAGTGGCAGGGAATCAGAGGCGGGGAATCAGAAGCGGGGAATCAAAGGCAGGGAATCAGACACGGGGAATCAGAGGCGGGGAATCAGAGATGGGGAATCAGAGGCGGGGAATCAGAGGCAGGGAATCGGATGCCGGGAATCAGAGTCGGGGAATCAGAGCTGGGGAATCAGAGGCGGGGAATCAGAGTTGGGGAATCAGAGGCGGGGAATCAGATATGGGGAAATAGAGGCGGGGAATCAGATATGGGGAATCAGAGGTGTGGAATCAGAGGTTGGGAATCAGAGGCAGGGAATCAGAGTCGGGGAAACAGAGGCGGGGAATCAGATATGGGGAATCAGAGGTGGCGAATCAAAGGCGGTGAAACAGAGATGGGGAATCAGGGCAGGGAATCAGAGGCAGGGAATCAAACACGGGGAATCAGAGCTGGGGAATCAGAGGCGGGGAATCAGAGTTGGGAATCAGAGGCGGGGAATCTGAGGCGGGGAAACAGAGGCGGGGAATCAGATATGGGGAATCAGAGGTGGGGAATCCGAGGTTGGGAATCAGAGGCAGGGAATCAGAGGCGGAAAATCAGAGGCGGGGAATCAGAGGAAGGGAATCAGATGTGCGGAATCGGAGATGGGGAATCAGAGGCAGGGAATCAGAGGCGGGGAATCAGAGGCGGGGAATCAGAGGCCGGGAATCAGATATGGGGAAACAGAGGCGGGGAATCCGAGGCGGGGAAACAGAGGCGGGGAATCAGATATGGGGAATCAGAGGTGGGGAATCAGAGGTTGGGAATCAGAGGCAGGGAATCAGAGGCTTGGAATGAGATGCAGGGAATCAGATGCGGGGAATCAGAGGCGGGGAATTAGAGCTGGGGAATCAGAGGTGGGGAATCAGATTTGGGGAATCAGAGGCGGGGACTTAGATATTGGGAAACAGAGGCGGGGAATCAGAGGCGGGGAAACCCAGGCGGGGAATCAGATATGGGTTATCAGAGGTGGGGAATCAGAGGCAAGGAATCAGATGTGCGGAATCAGAGATGGGGAATCAGAGGCAGGGAATCAGAATCAGAAGCAGGGAATCAGAGGCCGGGAATCAGAGGCCGGAATCAGATGCTGGGAATCAGAGGCCTGGAATCAGAGGCGGGGAATCAGAGGCAGGGAATCAGATGCGGGGAATCAGAGGCGGGGAATCAGAGCTGGGGAATCAGAGGCGGGGTATTAGAGTTGGGGAATCAGAGGCGGGGAATCAGATATGGGGAAACAGAGGTGGGGAATCAGAGGCGGGGAAACAGAGGCAGGGAATCAGATATGGGGAATCAGAGGCGGGGAATCAGAGGTGGGGAATCATAGGCAGGGAATCGGATGTGCGGAATCAGAGATGGGGAATCAGAGGCTGGGAATCAGAGGTGGTGAATCAGAGATGGGGAATCAGAGGCGGGGAATCAGAGGTGGGCAATCAGAGGCGGGGAATCAGATATGGGGAATCAGAGGCGGGGAATCAGAGGCGGGGAAACAGAGGCGGGGAATCAGATATGGGGAATCAGAGGTGGGGCATCAGAGGTTGTGAATCACAGATGGGGAATCAGAGGCGGGGAATCAGAGGCAGGGAATCAGACGCGGGGAATCAGAGGCGGGGATTCAGAGCTGGGGAATCAGAGGCTGGGAATCAGAGTTGGGGAATCAGAGGCGGGGAATCAGATATGGGGAATCAGAGGCAGGGAATCAGAGGCGGGAAAACAGAGGCGGGGAATCAGATATGGGGAATCAGAGGCGGGGAATCAGAGGCAGGGAATCAGACACGGGGAATCAGAGGCGGGGATTCAGAGATGGGGAATCAGAGGAGGGGAATCAGAGGCAGGGAATCGGATGCCGGGAATCAGAGGCGGGAAATCAGAGCTGGGGAATCAGAGGCGGGGAATCAGAGTTGGGGAATCAGAGGCGGCGAAGCAGATATGGGGAAATAGAGGCGGGGAATCAGATATGGGGAATCAGAGACGGGATATCAGATATGGGGAATCAGAGGCTGGGAATCAGAGGGGGGGAAACAGAGGCGGGGAATAAGATATGGGGAATCAGAGGTGGGGAATCAGGGGCGGGGAATCAGTGGCAGGGAATCAGAGGCGGGGAATCAGAGGCGGGGAATCAAAGGAAGGGAATCAGACACGGGGAATCAGAGGTGGGGAATCAGAGATGGGGAATCAGAGGCGGGGAATCACAGGCAGGGAATCAGACGCGGGGAATCAGAGGCGGGGAATCAGAGCTGGGGAATCAGAGGTGGGGAATCAGAGTCGGGGAATCATAGGCAGGGAATCGGTTGTGCGGAATCAGAGATGGGGAATCAGATGTGGGGAATCAGAGGCAGTGAATCAGACGCGGGGAAACAGAGGCGGGGAATCAAATATAGGGAATCAGAGGTGAGGAATCAGAGGTTGTGAATCAGAGATGGGGAATCAAGGCGGGGAATCAGAGGCAGGGAATCAGACGCGGGGAATCAGAGGTGGGGATTCAGAACTGGGGAATCAGAGGCGGTGAATCAGAGTTGTGGAATCAGAGGCAGGGAATCAGATATGGGGAATCAGAGGTGGGGAATCAGAGGCGGGGAAACAGAGGCGGGGAATCAGATATGGGGAATCAGAATTGGGGAATCAGGGGCAGGGAATCAGTGGCAGGGAATCAGAGGCGGGGAATCAGAGGCGGGGAATCAGAGGCAGGGAATCAGACACGGGGAATCAGAGGCGGGGAATCAGAGATGGGGAATCAGAGGCGGGGAATCAGAGGCAGGGAATCGGACTCCGGGAATCAGAGTCGGGGAATCAGAGCTGGGGAATCAGAGGCGGGGAATCAGAGTTGGGGAATCAGAGGCCGGGAATCAGATATGGGGAAATAGAGGCGGGGAATCAGATATGGGGAATCAGAGGTGTGGAATCAGAGGTTGGGAATCAGAGGCAGGGAATCAGAGTCGGGGAAACAGAGGCGGGTAATCAGATATGGGGAATCAGAGGTGGCGAATCAAACGCGGTGAAACAGAGATGGGGAATCAGGGCAGGGAATCAGAGGCAGGGAGTCAAACACGGGGAATCAGAGCTGGGGAATCAGAGGCGGGGAATCAGAGTTGGGAATCAGAGGCGGGGAATCAGAGGCGGGGAAACAGAGGCGGGGAATCAGATATGGGGAATCAGAGGTGGGGAATCCGAGGTTGGGAATCAGAGGCAGGGAATCAGAGGCGGGGAATCAGAGGCGGGGAATCAGAGGAAGGGAATCAGATGTGCGGAATCGGAGATGGGGAATCAGAGGCAGGGAATCAGAGGCGGGGAATCAGATGCTGGGAATAAGAGGCCGGGAATCAGAGGTGGGGAATCAGATATGGGGAAACAGAGGTGGCGAATCAAAGGCGGTGAATCAGAGATGGGGAATCAGAGGCGGGGAATCAGAGGCAGGGAATCAGATGCGGGGAATCAGAGGCGGGGAATCAGAGCTGGCGAATCAGAGGCTGGGAATCAGAGGTGGGCAATCAGAGGCGGGGAATCAGATATGGGGTATCAGAGGCGGGGAATCAGAGGCGGGGAAACAGAGGCGGGGAATCAAATATAGGGAATCAGAGGTGGGGAATCAGAGGTTGTGAATCAGAGATGGGGAATCAAGGCGGGGAATCAGAGGCAGGGAATCAGACGCGGGGAATCAGAGGCGGGGATTCAGAGCTGGGGAATCAGAGGCGGGGAATCAGAGTTGGGGAATCAGAGGCGGGGAATCAGAGGCGGGGAATCAGAGGCGGGGAATCAAAGGCAGGGAATCAGACACGGGGAATCAGAGGCGGGGAATCAGAGATGGGGAATCAGAGGCGGGGAATCAGAGGCAGGGAATCGGATGCCGGGAATCAGAGTCGGGGAATCAGAGCTGGGGAATCAGAGGCGGGGAATCAGAGGCGGGCAATCAGATGTGGGGAATCAGAGGTGGGGAATCAGGGGCAGGGAATCAGTGGCAGGGAATCAGAGGCGGGGTATCAGAGGCGGGGAATCAAAGGCAGGGAATCAGACACGGGGAATCAGAGGCGGGGAATCAGAGATGGGGAATCTGAGGCGGGGAATCAGAGGCAGGGAATCGGATGCCGGGAATCAGAGTCGGGGAATCAGAGCTGGGGAATCAGAGGCGGGGAATCAGAGTTGGGGAATCAGAGGCGGGGAATCAGATATGGGGAAATAGAGGCGGGGAATCAGATATGGGGAAACAGAGGTGTGGAATCAGAGGTTGGGAATCAGAGGCAGGGAATCAGAGTCGGGGAAACAGAGGCGGGGAATCAGATATGGGGAATCAGAGGTGGCGAATCAAAGGCGGTGAAACAGAGATGGGGAATCAGGGCAGGGAATCAGAGGCAGGGAATCAAACACGGGGAATCAGAGCTGGGGAATCAGAGGCGGGGAATCAGAGTTGGGAATCAGAGGCGGGGAATCTGAGGCGGGGAAACAGAGGCGGGGAATCAGATATGGGGAATCAGAGGTGGGGAATCCGAGGTTGGGAATCAGAGGCAGGGAATCAGAGGCGGAAAATCAGAGGCGGGGAATCAGAGGAAGGGAATCAGATGTGCGGAATCGGAGATGGGGAATCAGAGGCAGGGAATCAGAGGCGGGGAATCAGAGGCGGGGAATCAGAGGCCGGGAATCAGATATGGGGAAACAGAGGCGGGGAATCAGATATGGGGAATCAGAGGTGGGGAATCAGAGTTTGGGAATCAGAGGCAGGGAATCAGAGGCTTGGAATCAGATGCAGGGAATCAGATGCGGGGAATCAGAGGCGGGGAATCAGAGCTGGGGAATCAGAGGTGGGGAATCAGATTTGGGGAATCAGAGGCGGGGACTTAGATATTGGGAAACAGAGGCGGGGAATCAGAGGCGGGGAAACCCAGGCGGGGAATCAGATATGGGGAATCAGAGGTGGGGAATCAGAGGCAAGGAATCAGATGTGCGGAATCAGAGATGGGGAATCAGAGGCAGGGAATCAGAATCAGAAGCAGGGAATCAGAGGCCGGGAATCAGAGGCCGGAATCAGATGCTGGGAATCAGAGGCCTGGAATCAGAGGCGGGGAATCAGAGGCAGGGAATCAGATGCGGGGAATCAGAGGCGGGGAATCAGAGCTGGGGAATCAGAGGCGGGGTATTAGAGTTGGGGAATCAGAGGCGGGGAATCAGATATGGGGAAACAGAGGTGGGGAATCAGAGGCGGGGATACAGAGGCAGGGAATCAGATATGGGGAATCAGAGGCGGGGAATCAGAGGTGGTGAATCATAGGCAGGGAATCGGATGTGCGGAATCAGAGATGGGGAATCAGAGGCTGGGAATCAGAGGTGGTGAATCAGAGATGGGGAATCAGAGGCGGGGAATCAGAGGCAGGGAATCAGACGCGGGGAATCAGAGGTGGGCAATCAGAGGCGGGGAATCAGATATGGGGAATCAGAGGCGGGGAATCAGAGGCGGGGAAACAGAGGCGGGGAATCAGATATGGGGAATCAGAGGTGGGGCATCAGAGGTTGTGAATCACAGGTGGGGAATCAGAGGCGGGGAATCAGAGGCAGGGAATCAGACGCGGGGAATCAGAGGCGGGGATTCAGAGCTGGGGAATCAGAGGCTGGGAATCAGAGTTGGGGAATCAGAGGCGGGGAATCAGATATGGGGAATCAGAGGCAGGGAATCAGAGGCGGGAAAACAGAGGCGGGGAATCAGATATGGGGAATCAGAGTCGGGGAATCAGAGGCAGGGAATCAGACACGGGGAATCAGAGGCGGGGAATCAGAGATGGGGAATCAGAGGCGGGGAATCAGAGGCAGGGAATCGGATGCCGGGAATCAGAGGCAGGAAATCAGAGCTGGGGAATCAGAGGCGGGGAATCAGAGTTGGGGAATCAGAGGCGGCGAAGCAGATAGGGGGAAATAGAGGCGGGGAATCTGATATGGGGAATCAGAGGCGGGGAATCAGATATGGGGAATCAGAGGCTGGGAATCAGAGGGGGGGAAACAGAGGCGGGGAATAAGATATGGGGAATCAGAGGTGGGGAATCAGGGGCGGGGAATCAGTGGCAGGGAATCAGAGGCGGGGAATCAGAGGCGGGGAATCAAAGGAAGGGAATCAGACACGGGGAATCAGAGGTGGGGAATCAGAGATCGGGAATCAGAGGCGGGGAATCACAGGCAGCGAATCAGACGCGGGGAATCAGAGGCGGGGAATCAGAGCTGGGGAATCAGAGGTGGGGAATCAGAGTCGGGGAATCATAGGCAGGGAATCGGTTGTGCGGAATCAGAGATGGGGAATCAGATGTGGGGAATCAGAGGCAGTGAATCAGAGGCGGGGAAACAGAGGCGGGGAATCAAATATAGGGAATCAGAGGTGGGGAATCAGAGGTTGTGAATCAGAGATGGGGAATCAAGGCGGGGAATCAGAGGCAGGGAATCAGACGCGGGGAATCAGAGGCGGGGATTCAGAGCTGGGGAATCGGAGGCGGTGAATCAGAGTTGGGGAATCAGAGGCAGGGAATCAGATATGGGGAATCAGAGGTGGGGAATCAGAGGCGGGGAAACAGAGGCGGGGAATCAGATATGGGGAATCAGAATTGGGGAATCAGGGGCAGGGAATCAGTGGCAGGAAATCAGAGGCGGGGAATCAGAGGCGGGGAATCAGAGGCAGGGAATCAGACACGGGGAATCAGAGGCGGGGAATCAGAGATGGGGAATCAGAGGCGGGGAATCAGAGGCAGGGAATCGGACTCCGGGAATCAGAGTCGGGGAATCAGAGCTGGGGTATCAGAGGCGGGGAATCGGAGTTGGGGAATCAGAGGCGGGGAATCAGATATGGGGAAATAGAGGCGGGGAATCAGATATGGGGAATCAGAGGTGTGGAATCAGAGGTTGGGAATCAGAGGCAGGGAATCAGAGTCGGGGAAACAGAGGCGGGTAATCAGATATGGGGAATCAGAGGTGGCGAATCAAAGGCGGTGAAACAGAGATGGGGAATCAGGGCAGGGAATCAGAGGCAGGGAATCAAACACGGGGAATCAGAACTGGGGAATCAGAGGCGGGGAATCAGAGTTGGGAATCAGAGGCGGGGAATCAGAGGCGGGGAAACAGAGGCGGGGAATCAGATATGGGGAATCAGAGGTGGGGAATCCGAGGTTGGGAATCAGAGGCAGGGAATCAGAGGCGGGGAATCAGAGGCGGGGAATCAGAGGAAGGGAATCAGATGTGCGGAATCGGAGATGGGGAATCAGAGGCAGGGAATCAGAGGCGGGGAATCAGAGGCGGGGAATCAGAGGCCGGGAATCAGATATGGGGAAACAGAGGCGGGGAATCCGAGGCGGGGAAACAGAGGCGGGGAATCAGATATGGGGAATCAGAGGTGGGGAATCAGAGGTTGGGAATCAGAGGCAGGGAATCAGAGGCTTGGAATCAGATGCAGGGAATCAGATGCGGGGAATCAGAGGCGGGGAATCAGAGCTGGGGAATCAGAGGTGGGGAATCAGATTTGGGGAATCAGAGGCGGGGACTTAGATATTGGGAAACAGAGGCGGGGAATCAGAGGCGGGGAAACCCAGGCGGGGAATCAGATATGGGGAATCAGAGGTGGGGAATCAGAGGCAAGGAATCAGATGTGCGGAATCAGAGATGGGGAATCAGAGGCAGGGAATCAGAATCAGAAGCAGGGAATCAGAGGCCGGGAATTAGAGGCCGGAATCAGATGCTGGGAATCAGAGGCCTGGAATCAGATGCGGGGATTCAGAGGCAGGGAATCAGATGCGGGGAATCAGAGGCGGGGAATCAGAGCTGGGGAATCAGAGGCGGGGTATTAGAGTTGGGGAATCAGAGGCGGGGAATCAGATATGGGGAAACAGAGGTGGGGAATCAGAGGCGGGGAAACAGAGGCAGGGAATCAGATATGGGGAATCAGAGGCGGGGAATCAGAGGTGGGGAATCAGAGGCGGGGAATCAGAGGCGGGGAATCAGAGGCGGGGAATCAGAAGTGGGGAATCAGAGGTGGGGAATCAGAGGCGGGGAATCAGAGGCGGGGAATCAGAAGCGGGCAATCAGATGCAGGGAATCAGAGGCAGGGAATCAGAGGCAGGGAACCAGACGCAGGGAATCAAATGAAGGGAATCTGATGCAGGGAATCTGAGGCAGGGAATCTGAGGCAGGGAATCTGTGGTGGGGAATCAGAGGCGGGAAAACAGGCGGTTAAACAGAGGCGGGTAAACATAGGCGGGGATTCAGAGGCGTGGATTCAGAGGCGGGAAATCAGAGGCGGGGAAAGATATGTGGGGAAAAGTAGGCCAGGAAAGTTGAGCGGAAAGGGAGGCATTGAATCAGAGGCGGGGAATCAGAGGCAGGGAATCAGAAGCGGGGAATCAGAGGTGGGGAATCAGAGGCGGGGAATCAGAGGCGGAGAATCAGAGGCGGGCAATCAGATGCAGGGAATCAGAGGCAGGGAATCAGAGGCAGGGAATCAGAGGCATGGAATCTGAGGCAGGGAATCTGAGGTGGGGAATCAGAGGCGGGGAAACAGGTGGGTAAACAGAGGCGGGTAAACATAGGCGGGGAATCAGAGGCGCGGAATCAGAGGCGGGGAATCAGAGGCAGGGAATCAGAGGCGGGGAATCAGAGGCGGGGAATCAGATGCGGGGAATCAGAGGTGGGGAATCAGAGGCGGGGTATCAGAGTAGGGGAATCAGAGGCGGGGAATCAGAGGCGGGGAATCAGAGGCGGGGAATCAGATATGGGGAATCAGAGGTGGGGAATCCGAGGTTGGGAATCAGAGGCAGGGAATCAGAGGCGGAAAATCAGAGGCGGGGAATCAGAGGAAGGGAATCAGATGTGCGGAATCGGAGATGGGGAATCAGAGGCAGGGAATCAGAGGCGGGGAATCAGAGGCGGGGAATCAGAGGCCGGGAATCAGATATGGGGAAACAGAGGCGGGGAATCCGAGGCGGGGAAACAGAGGCGGGGAATCAGATATGGGGAATCAGAGGTGGGGAATCAGAGGTTGGGAATCAGAGGCAGGGAATCAGAGGCTTGGAATGAGATGCAGGGAATCAGATGCGGGGAATCAGAGGCGGGGAATTAGAGCTGGGGAATCAGAGGTGGGGAATCAGATTTGGGGAATCAGAGGCGGGGACTTAGATATTGGGAAACAGAGGCGGGGAAACCCAGGCGGGGAATCAGATATGGGTTATCAGAGGTGGGGAATCAGAGGCAAGGAATCAGATGTGCGGAATCAGAGATGGGGAATCAGAGGCAGGGAATCAGAATCAGAAGCAGGGAATCAGAGGCCGGGAATCAGAGGCCGGAATCAGATGCTGGGAATCAGAGGCCTGGAATCAGAGGCGGGGAATCAGAGGCAGGGAATCAGATGCGGGGAATCAGAGGCGGGGAATCAGAGCTGGGGAATCAGAGGCGGGGTATTAGAGTTGGGGAATCAGAGGCGGGGAATCAGATATGGGGAAACAGAGGTGGGGAATCAGAGGCGGGGAAACAGAGGCAGGGAATCAGATATGGGGAATCAGAGGCGGGGAATCAGAGGTGGGGAATCATAGGCAGGGAATCGGATGTGCGGAATCAGAGATGGGGAATCAGAGGCTGGGAATCAGAGGTGGTGAATCAGAGATGGGGAATCAGAGGCGGGGAATCAGAGGTGGGCAATCAGAGGCGGGGAATCAGATATGGGGAATCAGAGGCGGGGAATCAGAGGCGGGGAAACAGAGGCGGGGAATCAGATATGGGGAATCAGAGGTGGGGCATCAGAGGTTGTGAATCACAGATGGGGAATCAGAGGCGGGGAATCAGAGGCAGGGAATCAGACGCGGGGAATCAGAGGCGGGGATTCAGAGCTGGGGAATCAGAGGCTGGGAATCAGAGTTGGGGAATCAGAGGCGGGGAATCAGATATGGGGAATCAGAGGCAGGGAATCAGAGGCGGGAAAACAGAGGCGGGGAATCAGATATGGGGAATCAGAGGCGGGGAATCAGAGGCAGGGAATCAGACACGGGGAATCAGAGGCGGGGATTCAGAGATGGGGAATCAGAGGAGGGGAATCAGAGGCAGGGAATCGGATGCCGGGAATCAGAGGCGGGAAATCAGAGCTGGGGAATCAGAGGCGGGGAATCAGAGTTGGGGAATCAGAGGCGGCGAAGCAGATATGGGGAAATAGAGGCGGGGAATCAGATATGGGGAATCAGAGACGGGATATCAGATATGGGGAATCAGAGGCTGGGAATCAGAGGGGGGGAAACAGAGGCGGGGAATAAGATATGGGGAATCAGAGGTGGGGAATCAGGGGCGGGGAATCAGTGGCAGGGAATCAGAGGCGGGGAATCAGAGGCGGGGAATCAAAGGAAGGGAATCAGACACGGGGAATCAGAGGTGGGGAATCAGAGATGGGGAATCAGAGGCGGGGAATCACAGGCAGGGAATCAGACGCGGGGAATCAGAGGCGGGGAATCAGAGCTGGGGAATCAGAGGTGGGGAATCAGAGTCGGGGAATCATAGGCAGGGAATCGGTTGTGCGGAATCAGAGATGGGGAATCAGATGTGGGGAATCAGAGGCAGTGAATCAGACGCGGGGAAACAGAGGCGGGGAATCAAATATAGGGAATCAGAGGTGAGGAATCAGAGGTTGTGAATCAGAGATGGGGAATCAAGGCGGGGAATCAGAGGCAGGGAATCAGACGCGGGGAATCAGAGGTGGGGATTCAGAACTGGGGAATCAGAGGCGGTGAATCAGAGTTGTGGAATCAGAGGCAGGGAATCAGATATGGGGAATCAGAGGTGGGGAATCAGAGGCGGGGAAACAGAGGCGGGGAATCAGATATGGGGAATCAGAATTGGGGAATCAGGGGCAGGGAATCAGTGGCAGGGAATCAGAGGCGGGGAATCAGAGGCGGGGAATCAGAGGCAGGGAATCAGACACGGGGAATCAGAGGCGGGGAATCAGAGATGGGGAATCAGAGGCGGGGAATCAGAGGCAGGGAATCGGACTCCGGGAATCAGAGTCGGGGAATCAGAGCTGGGGAATCAGAGGCGGGGAATCAGAGTTGGGGAATCAGAGGCGGGGAATCAGATATGGGGAAATAGAGGCGGGGAATCAGATATGGGGAATCAGAGGTGTGGAATCAGAGGTTGGGAATCAGAGGCAGGGAATCAGAGTCGGGGAAACAGAGGCGGGTAATCAGATATGGGGAATCAGAGGTGGCGAATCAAACGCGGTGAAACAGAGATGGGGAATCAGGGCAGGGAATCAGAGGCAGGGAGTCAAACACGGGGAATCAGAGCTGGGGAATCAGAGGCGGGGAATCAGAGTTGGGAATCAGAGGCGGGGAATCAGAGGCGGGGAAACAGAGGCGGGGAATCAGATATGGGGAATCAGAGGTGGGGAATCCGAGGTTGGGAATCAGAGGCAGGGAATCAGAGGCGGGGAATCAGAGGCGGGGAATCAGAGGAAGGGAATCAGATGTGCGGAATCGGAGATGGGGAATCAGAGGCAGGGAATCAGAGGCGGGGAATCAGATGCTGGGAATAAGAGGCCGGGAATCAGAGGTGGGGAATCAGATATGGGGAATCAGAGGTGGCGAATCAAAGGCGGTGAATCAGAGATGGGGAATCAGAGGCGGGGAATCAGAGGCAGGGAATCAGATGCGGGGAATCAGAGGCGGGGAATCAGAGCTGGCGAATCAGAGGCTGGGAATCAGAGGTGGGCAATCAGAGGCGGGGAATCAGATATGGGGTATCAGAGGCGGGGAATCAGAGGCGGGGAAACAGAGGCGGGGAATCAAATATAGGGAATCAGAGGTGGGGAATCAGAGGTTGTGAATCAGAGATGGGGAATCAAGGCGGGGAATCAGAGGCAGGGAATCAGACGCGGGGAATCAGAGGCGGGGATTCAGAGCTGGGGAATCAGAGGCGGGGAATCAGAGTTGGGGAATCAGAGGCGGGGAATCAGAGGCGGGGAATCAGAGGCGGGGAATCAAAGGCAGGGAATCAGACACGGGGAATCAGAGGCGGGGAATCAGAGATGGGGAATCAGAGGCGGGGAATCAGAGGCAGGGAATCGGATGCCGGGAATCAGAGTCGGGGAATCAGAGCTGGGGAATCAGAGGCGGGGAATCAGAGGCGGGCAATCAGATGTGGGGAATCAGAGGTGGGGAATCAGGGGCAGGGAATCAGTGGCAGGGAATCAGAGGCGGGGTATCAGAGGCGGGGAATCAAAGGCAGGGAATCAGACACGGGGAATCAGAGGCGGGGAATCAGAGATGGGGAATCTGAGGCGGGGAATCAGAGGCAGGGAATCGGATGCCGGGAATCAGAGTCGGGGAATCAGAGCTGGGGAATCAGAGGCGGGGAATCAGAGTTGGGGAATCAGAGGCGGGGAATCAGATATGGGGAAATAGAGGCGGGGAATCAGATATGGGGAAACAGAGGTGTGGAATCAGAGGTTGGGAATCAGAGGCAGGGAATCAGAGTCGGGGAAACAGAGGCGGGGAATCAGATATGGGGAATCAGAGGTGGCGAATCAAAGGCGGTGAAACAGAGATGGGGAATCAGGGCAGGGAATCAGAGGCAGGGAATCAAACACGGGGAATCAGAGCTGGGGAATCAGAGGCGGGGAATCAGAGTTGGGAATCAGAGGCGGGGAATCTGAGGCGGGGAAACAGAGGCGGGGAATCAGATATGGGGAATCAGAGGTGGGGAATCCGAGGTTGGGAATCAGAGGCAGGGAATCAGAGGCGGAAAATCAGAGGCGGGGAATCAGAGGAAGGGAATCAGATGTGCGGAATCGGAGATGGGGAATCAGAGGCAGGGAATCAGAGGCGGGGAATCAGAGGCGGGGAATCAGAGGCCGGGAATCAGATATGGGGAAACAGAGGCGGGGAATCAGATATGGGGAATCAGAGGTGGGGAATCAGAGTTTGGGAATCAGAGGCAGGGAATCAGAGGCTTGGAATCAGATGCAGGGAATCAGATGCGGGGAATCAGAGGCGGGGAATCAGAGCTGGGGAATCAGAGGTGGGGAATCAGATTTGGGGAATCAGAGGCGGGGACTTAGATATTGGGAAACAGAGGCGGGGAATCAGAGGCGGGGAAACCCAGGCGGGGAATCAGATATGGGGAATCAGAGGTGGGGAATCAGAGGCAAGGAATCAGATGTGCGGAATCAGAGATGGGGAATCAGAGGCAGGGAATCAGAATCAGAAGCAGGGAATCAGAGGCCGGGAATCAGAGGCCGGAATCAGATGCTGGGAATCAGAGGCCTGGAATCAGAGGCGGGGAATCAGAGGCAGGGAATCAGATGCGGGGAATCAGAGGCGGGGAATCAGAGCTGGGGAATCAGAGGCGGGGTATTAGAGTTGGGGAATCAGAGGCGGGGAATCAGATATGGGGAAACAGAGGTGGGGAATCAGAGGCGGGGAAACAGAGGCAGGGAATCAGATATGGGGAATCAGAAGCGGGGAATCAGAGGTGGTGAATCATAGGCAGGGAATCGGATGTGCGGAATCAGAGATGGGGAATCAGAGGCTGGGAATCAGAGGTGGTGAATCAGAGATGGGGAATCAGAGGCGGGGAATCAGAGGCAGGGAATCAGACGCGGGGAATCAGAGGTGGGCAATCAGAGGCGGGGAATCAGATATGGGGAATCAGAGGCGGGGAATCAGAGGCGGGGAAACAGAGGCGGGGAATCAGATATGGGGAATCAGAGGTGGGGCATCAGAGGTTGTGAATCACAGGTGGGGAATCAGAGGCGGGGAATCAGAGGCAGGGAATCAGACGCGGGGAATCAGAGGCGGGGATTCAGAGCTGGGGAATCAGAGGCTGGGAATCAGAGTTGGGGAATCAGAGGCGGGGAATCAGATATGGGGAATCAGAGGCAGGGAATCAGAGGCGGGAAAACAGAGGCGGGGAATCAGATATGGGGAATCAGAGTCGGGGAATCAGAGGCAGGGAATCAGACACGGGGAATCAGAGGCGGGGAATCAGAGATGGGGAATCAGAGGCGGGGAATCAGAGGCAGGGAATCGGATGCCGGGAATCAGAGGCAGGAAATCAGAGCTGGGGAATCAGAGGCGGGGAATCAGAGTTGGGGAATCAGAGGCGGCGAAGCAGATAGGGGGAAATAGAGGCGGGGAATCTGATATGGGGAATCAGAGGCGGGGAATCAGATATGGGGA
Source organism: Narcine bancroftii (assembly GCF_036971445.1). NCBI lineage: Eukaryota > Metazoa > Chordata > Chondrichthyes > Torpediniformes > Narcinidae > Narcine > Narcine bancroftii. Next base: position 111,721,779 of record NC_091474.1, on the reverse strand, counting down.
ATCAGAGGCTGGGAATCAGAGGGGGGGAAACAGAGGCGGGGAATAAGATATGGGGAATCAGAGGTGGGGAATCAGGGGCGGGGAATCAGTGGCAGGGAATCAGAGGCGGGGAATCAGAGGCGGGGAATCAAAGGAAGGGAATCAGACACGGGGAATCAGAGGTGGGGAATCAGAGATCGGGAATCAGAGGCGGGGAATCACAGGCAGCGAATCAGACGCGGGGAATCAGAGGCGGGGAATCAGAGCTGGGGAATCAGAGGTGGGGAATCAGAGTCGGGGAATCATAGGCAGGGAATCGGTTGTGCGGAATCAGAGATGGGGAATCAGATGTGGGGAATCAGAGGCAGTGAATCAGAGGCGGGGAAACAGAGGCGGGGAATCAAATATAGGGAATCAGAGGTGGGGAATCAGAGGTTGTGAATCAGAGATGGGGAATCAAGGCGGGGAATCAGAGGCAGGGAATCAGACGCGGGGAATCAGAGGCGGGGATTCAGAGCTGGGGAATCGGAGGCGGTGAATCAGAGTTGGGGAATCAGAGGCAGGGAATCAGATATGGGGAATCAGAGGTGGGGAATCAGAGGCGGGGAAACAGAGGCGGGGAATCAGATATGGGGAATCAGAATTGGGGAATCAGGGGCAGGGAATCAGTGGCAGGAAATCAGAGGCGGGGAATCAGAGGCGGGGAATCAGAGGCAGGGAATCAGACACGGGGAATCAGAGGCGGGGAATCAGAGATGGGGAATCAGAGGCGGGGAATCAGAGGCAGGGAATCGGACTCCGGGAATCAGAGTCGGGGAATCAGAGCTGGGGTATCAGAGGCGGGGAATCGGAGTTGGGGAATCAGAGGCGGGGAATCAGATATGGGGAAATAGAGGCGGGGAATCAGATATGGGGAATCAGAGGTGTGGAATCAGAGGTTGGGAATCAGAGGCAGGGAATCAGAGTCGGGGAAACAGAGGCGGGTAATCAGATATGGGGAATCAGAGGTGGCGAATCAAAGGCGGTGAAACAGAGATGGGGAATCAGGGCAGGGAATCAGAGGCAGGGAATCAAACACGGGGAATCAGAACTGGGGAATCAGAGGCGGGGAATCAGAGTTGGGAATCAGAGGCGGGGAATCAGAGGCGGGGAAACAGAGGCGGGGAATCAGATATGGGGAATCAGAGGTGGGGAATCCGAGGTTGGGAATCAGAGGCAGGGAATCAGAGGCGGGGAATCAGAGGCGGGGAATCAGAGGAAGGGAATCAGATGTGCGGAATCGGAGATGGGGAATCAGAGGCAGGGAATCAGAGGCGGGGAATCAGAGGCGGGGAATCAGAGGCCGGGAATCAGATATGGGGAAACAGAGGCGGGGAATCCGAGGCGGGGAAACAGAGGCGGGGAATCAGATATGGGGAATCAGAGGTGGGGAATCAGAGGTTGGGAATCAGAGGCAGGGAATCAGAGGCTTGGAATCAGATGCAGGGAATCAGATGCGGGGAATCAGAGGCGGGGAATCAGAGCTGGGGAATCAGAGGTGGGGAATCAGATTTGGGGAATCAGAGGCGGGGACTTAGATATTGGGAAACAGAGGCGGGGAATCAGAGGCGGGGAAACCCAGGCGGGGAATCAGATATGGGGAATCAGAGGTGGGGAATCAGAGGCAAGGAATCAGATGTGCGGAATCAGAGATGGGGAATCAGAGGCAGGGAATCAGAATCAGAAGCAGGGAATCAGAGGCCGGGAATTAGAGGCCGGAATCAGATGCTGGGAATCAGAGGCCTGGAATCAGATGCGGGGATTCAGAGGCAGGGAATCAGATGCGGGGAATCAGAGGCGGGGAATCAGAGCTGGGGAATCAGAGGCGGGGTATTAGAGTTGGGGAATCAGAGGCGGGGAATCAGATATGGGGAAACAGAGGTGGGGAATCAGAGGCGGGGAAACAGAGGCAGGGAATCAGATATGGGGAATCAGAGGCGGGGAATCAGAGGTGGGGAATCAGAGGCGGGGAATCAGAGGCGGGGAATCAGAGGCGGGGAATCAGAAGTGGGGAATCAGAGGTGGGGAATCAGAGGCGGGGAATCAGAGGCGGGGAATCAGAAGCGGGCAATCAGATGCAGGGAATCAGAGGCAGGGAATCAGAGGCAGGGAACCAGACGCAGGGAATCAAATGAAGGGAATCTGATGCAGGGAATCTGAGGCAGGGAATCTGAGGCAGGGAATCTGTGGTGGGGAATCAGAGGCGGGAAAACAGGCGGTTAAACAGAGGCGGGTAAACATAGGCGGGGATTCAGAGGCGTGGATTCAGAGGCGGGAAATCAGAGGCGGGGAAAGATATGTGGGGAAAAGTAGGCCAGGAAAGTTGAGCGGAAAGGGAGGCATTGAATCAGAGGCGGGGAATCAGAGGCAGGGAATCAGAAGCGGGGAATCAGAGGTGGGGAATCAGAGGCGGGGAATCAGAGGCGGAGAATCAGAGGCGGGCAATCAGATGCAGGGAATCAGAGGCAGGGAATCAGAGGCAGGGAATCAGAGGCATGGAATCTGAGGCAGGGAATCTGAGGTGGGGAATCAGAGGCGGGGAAACAGGTGGGTAAACAGAGGCGGGTAAACATAGGCGGGGAATCAGAGGCGCGGAATCAGAGGCGGGGAATCAGAGGCAGGGAATCAGAGGCGGGGAATCAGAGGCGGGGAATCAGATGCGGGGAATCAGAGGTGGGGAATCAGAGGCGGGGTATCAGAGTAGGGGAATCAGAGGCGGGGAATCAGAGGCGGGGAATCAGAGGTGGGGAATCATAGGCGTGCAATCAGAGGCGGGGAATCAGAGGTGGGGAATCAGAAGTGTGGAATCAGAGGCGGGGAAACAGAGGCGGGGAATCAGATATGGGGAATCAGAGGTGGGGCATCAGAGGTTGTGAATCACAGATGGGGAATCAGAGGCGGGGAATCAGAGGCAGGGAATCAGACGCGGGGAATCAGAGGCGGGGATTCAGAGCTGGGAAATCAGAGGCGGGGAATCAGAGTTAGGGAATCAGAGGCGGGGAATCAGATATGGGGAATCAGAGGCAGGGAATCAGAGGCGGGAAAACAGAGGCGGGGAATCAGATATGGGGAATCAGAGGCGGGGAATCAGAGGCAGGGAATTAGACACGGGGAATCAGAGGCGGGGAATCAGAGATGGGGAATCAGAGGCGGGGAATCAGAGGCAGGGAATCGGATGCCGGGAATCAGAGGCGGGAAATCAGAGCTGGGTAATCAGAGGCGGGGAATCAGAGTTGGGGAATCAGAGGCGGCGAAGCAGATATGGGGAAATAGAGGCGGGGAATCAGATATGGGGAATCAGAGGCGGGGAATCAGATATGGGGAATCAGAGGCTGGGAATCAGAGGGGGGGAAACAGAGGCGGGGAATAAGATATGGGGAATCAGAGGTGGGGAATCAGGGGCGGGGAATCAGTGGCAGGGAATCAGAGGCGGAGAATCAGAGGCGGGGAATCAAAGGAAGGGAATCAGACACGGGGAATCAGAGGTGGGGAATCAGAGATGGGGAATCAGAGGCGGGGAATCACAGGCAGGGAATCAGACACGGGGAATCAGAGGCGGGGAATCAGAGCTGGGGAATCAGAGGTGGGGAATCAGAGTCGGGGAATCAGAGGCAGGGAATCGGTTGTGCGGAATCAGAGATGGGGAATCAGATGTGGGGAATCAGAGGCAGTGAATCAGAGATGGGGAATCAGAGGCGGGGAATCAGAGGCAGGAAATTAGACAGGGATTCAGAGGCTGGGAATCAGACGGGGGGAATCAAAGGCGGGGAATCAGAGCTGGTGAATCAGAGGCAGGGAATCAGAGTTGGGGATTCAGAGGCGGGGAATCAGATATGGGGAAACAGAGGCGGGGAATGAGAGGCGGGCAAGCAGAGGCGGGGAATTAGATATGGGGAATCAGAGGTGGGAAATCAGACATGGGGAATCGGATGCGGGGAATCAGAGGCTGGGAATCAGAGCTGGGGAATCAGACGTGGGGAATCAGAGTTGGGGCATCAGAGGTGGGGAATTAGATATGGGAAACAGAGGCGGTGATTCAGAGGCGGGGAAACAGAGGCAGGGAATCAGACGCGGGGAATCAGAGGCGGGGATTCAGAGCTGGGGAATCAGAGGCTGGGAATCAGAGTTGGGGAATCAGAGGCGGGGAATCAGATATGGGGAATCAGAGGCAGGGAATCAGAGGCGGGAAAACAGAGGCGGGGAATCAGATATGGGGAATCAGAGGCGGGGAATCAGAGGCAGGGAATCAGACACGGGGAATCAGAGGCGGGGAATCAGAGATGGGGAATCAGAGGCGGGGAATCAGAGGCAGGGAATCGGATGCCGGGAATCAGAGGCGGGAAATCAGAGCTGGGGAATCAGAGGCGGGGAATCAGAGTTGGGGAATCAGAGGCGGCGAAGCAGATATGGGGAAATAGAGGCGGGGAATCAGATATGGGGAATCAGAAGCGGGGAATCAGATATGGGGAATCAGAGGCTGGGAATCAGAGGGGGGGAAACAGAGGCGGGGAATAAGATATGGGGAATCAGAGGTGGGGAATCAGGGGCGGGGAATCAGTGGCAGGGAATCAGAGGCGGGGAATCAGAGGCGGGGAATCAAAGGAAGGGAATCAGACACGGGGAATCAGAGGTGGGGAATCAGAGATCGGGAATCAGAGGCGGGGAATCACAGGCAGGGAATCAGACGCGGGGAATCAGAGGCGGGGAATCAGAGCTGGGGAATCAGAGGTGGGGAATCAGAGTCGGGGAATCATAGGCAGGGAATCGGTTGTGCGGAATCAGAGATGGGGAATCAGATGTGGGGAATCAGAGGCAGTGAATCAGAGGCGGGGAAACAGAGGCGGGGAATCAAATATAGGGAATCAGAGGTGGGGAATCAGAGGTTGTGAATCAGAGATGGGGAATCAAGGCGGGGAATCAGAGGCAGGGAATCAGACGCGGGGAATCAGAGGCGGGGATTCAGAGCTGGGGAATCAGAGGCGGTGAATCAGAGTTGGGGAATCAGAGGCAGGGAATCAGATATGGGGAATCAGAGGTGGGGAATCAGAGGCGGGGAAACAGAGGCGGGGAATCAGATATGGGGAATCAGAATTGGGGAATCAGGGGCAGGGAATCAGTGGCAGGGAATCAGAGGCGGGGAATCAGAGGCGGGGAATCAGAGGCAGGGAATCAGACACGGGGAATCAGAGGCGGGGAATCAGAGATGGGGAATCAGAGGCGGGGAATCAGAGGCAGGGAATCGGACTCCGGGAATCAGAGTCGGGGAATCAGAGCTGGGGAATCAGAGGCGGGGAATCAGAGTTGGGGAATCAGAGGCGGGGAATCAGATATGGGGAAATAGAGGCGGGGAATCAGATATGGGGAATCTGAGGTGTGGAATCAGAGGTTGGGAATCAGAGGCAGGGAATCAGAGTCGGGGAAACAGAGGCGGGTAATCAGATATGGGGAATCAGAGGTGGCGAATCAAAGGCGGTGAAACAGAGATGGGGAATCAGGGCAGGGAATCAGAGGAAGGGAATCAAACACGGGGAATCAGAACTGGGGAATCAGAGGCGGGGAATCAGAGTTGGGAATCAGAGGCGGGGAATCAGAGGTGGGGAAACAGAGGCGGGGAATCAGATATGGGGAATCAGAGGTGGGGAATCCGAGGTTGGGAATCAGAGGCAGGGAATCAGAGGCGGGGAATCAGAGGCGGGGAATCAGAGGAAGGGAATCAGATGTGCGGAATCGGAGATGGGGAATCAGAGGCAGGGAATCAGATATGGGGAAACAGAGGCGGGGAATCCGAGGCGGGGAAACAGAGGCGGGGAATCAGATATGGGGAATCAGAGGTGGGGAATCAGAGGTTGGGAATCAGAGGCAGGGAATCAGAGGCTTGGAATCAGATGCAGGGAATCAGATGCGGGGAATCAGAGGCGGGGAATCAGAGCTGGGGAATCAGAGGTGGGGAATCAGATTTGGGGAATCAGAGGCGGGGACTTAGATATTGGGAAACAGAGGCGGGGAATCAGAGGCGGGGAAACCCAGGCGGGGAATCAGATATGGGGAATCAGAGGTGGGGAATCAGAGGCAAGGAATCAGATGTGCGGAATCAGAGATGGGGAATCAGAGGCAGGGAATCAGAATCAGAAGCAGGGAATCAGAGGCCGGGAATTAGAGGCCGGAATCAGATGCTGGGAATCAGAGGCCTGGAATCAGAGGCGGGGATTCAGAGGCAGGGAATCAGATGCGGGGAATCAGAGGCCGGGAATCAGATATGGGGAATCAGAGGTGGGGAATCCGAGGTTGGGAATCAGAGGCAGGGAATCAGAGGCGGGGAATCAGAGGCGGGGAATCAGAGGAAGGGAATCAGATGTGCGGAATCGGAGATGGGGAATCAGAGGCAGGGAATCAGAGGCGGGGAATCAGAGGCGGGGAATCAGAGGCCGGGAATCAGATATGGGGAAACAGAGGCGGGGAATCCGAGGCGGGGAAACAGAGGCGGGGAATCAGATATGGGGAATCAGAGGTGGGGAATCAGAGGTTGGGAATCAGAGGCAGGGAATCAGAGGCTTGGAATCAGATGCAGGGAATCAGATGCGGGGAATCAGAGGCGGGGAATCAGAGCTGGGGAATCAGAGGTGGGGAATCAGATTTGGGGAATCAGAGGCGGGGACTTAGATATTGGGAAACAGAGGCGGGGAATCAGAGGCGGGGAAACCCAGGCGGGGAATCAGATATGGGGAATCAGAGGTGGGGAATCAGAGGCAAGGAATCAGATGTGCGGAATCAGAGATGGGGAATCAGAGGCAGGGAATCAGAATCAGAAGCAGGGAATCAGAGGCCGGGAATTAGAGGCCGGAATCAGATGCTGGGAATCAGAGGCCTGGAATCAGATGCGGGGATTCAGAGGCAGGGAATCAGATGCGGGGAATCAGAGGCGGGGAATCAGAGCTGGGGAATCAGAGGCGGGGTATTAGAGTTGGGGAATCAGAGGCGGGGAATCAGATATGGGGAAACAGAGGTGGGGAATCAGAGGCGGGGAAACAGAGGCAGGGAATCAGATATGGGGAATCAGAGGCGGGGAATCAGAGGTGAGGAATCAGAGGCGGGGAATCAGAGGCGGGGAATCAGAGGCGGGGAATCAGAAGTGGGGAATCAGAGGTGGGGAATCAGAGGCGGGGAATCAGAGGCGGGGAATCAGAAGCGGGCAATCAGATGCAGGGAATCAGAGGCAGGGAATCAGAGGCAGGGAACCAGACGCAGGGAATCAAATGAAGGGAATCTGATGCAGGGAATCTGAGGCAGGGAATCTGAGGCAGGGAATCTGTGGTGGGGAATCAGAGGCGGGAAAACAGGCGGTTAAACAGAGGCGGGTAAACATAGGCGGGGATTCAGAGGCGTGGATTCAGAGGCGGGAAATCAGAGGCGGGGAAAGATATGTGGGGAAAAGTAGGCCAGGAAAGTTGAGCGGAAAGGGAGGCATTGAATCAGAGGCGGGGAATCAGAGGCAGGGAATCAGAAGCGGGGAATCAGAGGTGGGGAATCAGAGGCGGGGAATCAGAGGCGGAGAATCAGAGGCGGGCAATCAGATGCAGGGAATCAGAGGCAGGGAATCAGAGGCAGGGAATCAGAGGCATGGAATCTGAGGCAGGGAATCTGAGGTGGGGAATCAGAGGCGGGGAAACAGGTGGGTAAACAGAGGCGGGTAAACATAGGCGGGGAATCAGAGGCGCGGAATCAGAGGCGGGGAATCAGAGGCAGGGAATCAGAGGCGGGGAATCAGAGGCGGGGAATCAGATGCGGGGAATCAGAGGTGGGGAATCAGAGGCGGGGTATCAGAGTAGGGGAATCAGAGGCGGGGAATCAGAGGCGGGGAATCAGAGGCGGGGAATCATAGGTGGGGAATCAGAAGTGTGGAATCAGAGGCGGGGAAACAGAGGCGGGGAATCAGATATGGGGAATCAGAGGTGGGGCATCAGAGGTTGTGAATCACAGATGGGGAATCAGAGGCGGGGAATCAGAGGCAGGGAATCAGACGCGGGGAATCAGAGGCGGGGATTCAGAGCTGGGAAATCAGAGGCGGGGAATCAGAGTTGGGGAATCAGAGGCGGGGAATCAGATATGGGGAATCAGAGGCAGGGAATCAGAGGCGGGAAAACAGAGGCGGGGAATCAGATATGGGGAATCAGAGGCGGGGAATCAGAGGCAGGGAATTAGACACGGGGAATCAGAGGCGGGGAATCAGAGATGGGGAATCAGAGGCGGGGAATCAGAGGCAGGGAATCGGATGCCGGGAATCAGAGGCGGGAAATCAGAGCTGGGTAATCAGAGGCGGGGAATCAGAGTTGGGGAATCAGAGGCGGCGAAGCAGATATGGGGAAATAGAGGCGGGGAATCAGATATGGGGAATCAGAGGCGGGGAATCAGATATGGGGAATCAGAGGCTGGGAATCAGAGGGGGGGAAACAGAGGCGGGGAATAAGATATGGGGAATCAGAGGTGGGGAATCAGGGGCGGGGAATCAGTGGCAGGGAATCAGAGGCGGAGAATCAGAGGCGGGGAATCAAAGGAAGGGAATCAGACACGGGGAATCAGAGGTGGGGAATCAGAGATGGGGAATCAGAGGCGGGGAATCACAGGCAGGGAATCAGACACGGGGAATCAGAGGCGGGGAATCAGAGCTGGGGAATCAGAGGTGGGGAATCAGAGTCGGGGAATCAGAGGCAGGGAATCGGTTGTGCGGAATCAGAGATGGGGAATCAGATGTGGGGAATCAGAGGCAGTGAATCAGAGATGGGGAATCAGAGGCGGGGAATCAGAGGCAGGAAATTAGACAGGGATTCAGAGGCTGGGAATCAGACGGGGGGAATCAAATGCGGGGAATCAGAGCTGGTGAATCAGAGGCAGGGAATCAGAGTTGGGGATTCAGAGGCGGGGAATCAGATATGGGGAAACAGAGGCGGGGAATGAGAGGCGGGCAAGCAGAGGCGGGGAATTAGATATGGGGAATCAGAGGTGGGAAATCAGACATGGGGAATCGGATGCGGGGAATCAGAGGCTGGGAATCAGAGCTGGGGAATCAGACGTGGGGAATCAGAGTTGGGGCATCAGAGGTGGGGAATTAGATATGGGAAACAGAGGCGGGGATTCAGAGGCGGGGAAACAGAGGCAGGGAATCAGACGCGGGGAATCAGAGGCGGGGATTCAGAGCTGGGGAATCAGAGGCTGGGAATCAGAGTTGGGGAATCAGAGGCGGGGAATCAGATATGGGGAATCAGAGGCAGGGAATCAGAGGCGGGAAAACAGAGGCGGGGAATCAGATATGGGGAATCAGAGGCGGGGAATCAGAGGCAGGGAATCAGACACGGGGAATCAGAGGCGGGGAATCAGAGATGGGGAATCAGAGGCGGGGAATCAGAGGCAGGGAATCGGATGCCGGGAATCAGAGGCGGGAAATCAGAGCTGGGGAATCAGAGGCGGGGAATCAGAGTTGGGAAATCAGAGGCGGCGAAGCAGATATGGGGAAATAGAGGCGGGGAATCAGATATGGGGAATCAGAAGCGGGGAATCAGATATGGGGAATCAGAGGCTGGGAATCAGAGGGGGGGAAACAGAGGCGGGGAATAAGATATGGGGAATCAGAGGTGGGGAATCAGGGGCGGGGAATCAGTGGCAGGGAATCAGAGGCGGGGAATCAGAGGCGGGGAATCAAAGGAAGGGTATCAGACACGGGGAATCAGAGGTGGGGAAGCAGAGATCGGGAATCAGAGGCGGGGAATCACAGGCAGGGAATCAGACGCGGGGAATCAGAGGCGGGGAATCAGAGCTGGGGAATCAGAGGTGGGGAATCAGAGTCGGGGAATCATAGGCAGGGAATCGGTTGTGCGGAATCAGAGATGGGGAATCAGATGTGGGGAATCAGAGGCAGTGAATCAGAGGCGGGGAAACAGAGGCGGGGAATCAAATATAGGGAATCAGAGGTGGGGAATCAGAGGTTGTGAATCAGAGATGGGGAATCAAGGCGGGGAATCAGAGGCAGGGAATCAGACGCGGGGAATCAGAGGCGGGGATTCAGAGCTGGGGAATCAGAGGCGGTGAATCAGAGTTGGGGAATCAGAGGCAGGGAATCAGATATGGGGAATCAGAGGTGGGGAATCAGAGGCGGGGAAACAGAGGCGGGGAATCAGATATGGGGAATCAGAATTGGGGAATCAGGGGCAGGGAATCAGTGGCAGGGAATCAGAGGCGGGGAATCAGAGGCGGGGAATCAGAGGCAGGGAATCAGACACGGGGAATCAGAGGCGGGGAATCAGAGATGGGGAATCAGAGGCGGGGAATCAGAGGCAGGGAATCGGACTCCGGGAATCAGAGTCGGGGAATCAGAGCTGGGGAATCAGAGGCGGGGAATCAGAGTTGGGGAATCAGAGGCGGGGAATCAGATATGGGGAAATAGAGGCGGGGAATCAGATATGGGGAATCTGAGGTGTGGAATCAGAGGTTGGGAATCAGAGGCAGGGAATCAGAGTCGGGGAAACAGAGGCGGGTAATCAGATATGGGGAATCAGAGGTGGCGAATCAAAGGCGGTGAAACAGAGATGGGGAATCAGGGCAGGGAATCAGAGGAAGGGAATCAAACACGGGGAATCAGAACTGGGGAATCAGAGGCGGGGAATCAGAGTTGGGAATCAGAGGCGGGGAATCAGAGGTGGGGAAACAGAGGCGGGGAATCAGATATGGGGAATCAGAGGTGGGGAATCCGAGGTTGGGAATCAGAGGCAGGGAATCAGAGGCGGGGAATCAGAGGCGGGGAATCAGAGGAAGGGAATCAGATGTGCGGAATCGGAGATGGGGAATCAGAGGCAGGGAATCAGATATGGGGAAACAGAGGCGGGGAATCCGAGGCGGGGAAACAGAGGCGGGGAATCAGATATGGGGAATCAGAGGTGGGGAATCAGAGGTTGGGAATCAGAGGCAGGGAATCAGAGGCTTGGAATCAGATGCAGGGAATCAGATGCGGGGAATCAGAGGCGGGGAATCAGAGCTGGGGAATCAGAGGTGGGGAATCAGATTTGGGGAATCAGAGGCGGGGACTTAGATATTGGGAAACAGAGGCGGGGAATCAGAGGCGGGGAAACCCAGGCGGGGAATCAGATATGGGGAATCAGAGGTGGGGAATCAGAGGCAAGGAATCAGATGTGCGGAATCAGAGATGGGGAATCAGAGGCAGGGAATCAGAATCAGAAGCAGGGAATCAGAGGCCGGGAATTAGAGGCCGGAATCAGATGCTGGGAATCAGAGGCCTGGAATCAGAGGCGGGGATTCAGAGGCAGGGAATCAGATGCGGGGAATCAGAGGCGGGGAATCAGAGCTGGGGAATCAGAGGCGGGGTATTAGAGTTGGGGAATCAGAGGCGGGGAATCAGATATGGGGAAACAGAGGTGGGGAATCAGAGGCGGGGAAACAGAGGCAGGGAATCAGATATGGGGAATCAGAGGCGGGGAATCAGAGGTGGGGAATCAGAGGCGGGGAATCAGAGGCGGGGAATCAGAGGCGGGGAATCAGAAGTGGGGAATCAGAGGTGGGGAATCAGAGGCGGGGAATCAGAGGCGGGGAATCAGAGGCGGGCAATCAGATGCAGGGAATCAGAGGCAGGGAATCAGAGGCAGGGAACCAGACGCAGGGAATCAAATGAAGGGAATCTGATGCAGGGAATCTGAGGCAGGGAATCTGAGGCAGGGAATCTGTGGTGGGGAATCAGAGGCGGGAAAACAGGCGGTTAAACAGAGGCGGGTAAACATAGGCGGGGATTCAGAGGCGGGAAATCAGAGGCGGGGAAAGATATGTGGGGAAAAGTAGGCCAGGAAAGTTGAGCGGAAAGGGAGGCATTGAATCAGAGGCGGGGAATCAGAGGAAGGGAATCAGAAGCGGGGAATCAGAGGTGGGGAATCAGAGGCGGGGAATCAGAGGCGGAGAATCAGAGGCGGGCAATCAGATGCAGGGAATCAGAGGCAGGGAATCAGAGGCAGGGAATCAGAGGCATGGAATCTGAGGCAGGGAATCTGAGGTGGGGAATCAGAGGCGGGGAAACAGGTGGGTAAACAGAGGCGGGTAAACATAGGCGGGGAATCAGAGGCGCGGAATCAGAGGCGGGGAATCAGAGGCAGGGAATCAGAGGCGGGGAATCAGAGGCGGGGAATCAGATGCGGGGAATCAGAGGTGGGGAATCAGAGGCGGGGTATCAGAGTAGGGGAATCAGAGGCGGGGAATCAGAGGCGGGGAATCAGAGGCGGGGAATCAGAGGCGTGCAATCAGAGGCGGGGAATCAGAGGTGGGGAATCAGAAGTGTGGAATCAGAGGCGGGGAAACAGAGGCGGGGAATCAGATATGGGGAATCAGAGGTGGGGCATCAGAGGTTGTGAATCACAGATGGGGAATCAGAGGCGGGGAATCAGAGGCAGGGAATCAGACGCGGGGAATCAGAGGCGGGGATTCAGAGCTGGGAAATCAGAGGCGGGGAATCAGAGTTGGGGAATCAGAGGCGGGGAATCAGATATGGGGAATCAGAGGCAGGGAATCAGAGGCGGGAAAACAGAGGCGGGGAATCAGATATGGGGAATCAGAGGCGGGGAATCAGAGGCAGTGAATCAGAGATGGGGAATCAGAGGCGGGGAATCAGAGGCAGGAAATTAGACAGGGATTCAGAGGCTGGGAATCAGACGGGGGGAATCAAAGGCGGGGAATCAGAGCTGGTGAATCAGAGGCAGGGAATCAGAGTTGGGGATTCAGAGGCGGGGAATCAGATATGGGGAAAGAGAGGCGGGGAATGAGAGGCGGGCAAGCAGAGGCGGGGAATTAGATATGGGGAATCAGAGGTGGGAAATCAGACATGGGGAATCGGATGCGGGGAATCAGAGGCTGGGAATCAGAGCTGGGGAATCAGATGTGGGGAATCAGAGTTGGGGCATCAGAGGTGGGGAATTAGATATGGGGAATCAGAGGTGTGGAATCAGGGGCGGGGAATCAGTGGCAGGGAATCAGAGGCGGGGAATCAGAGGCGGGGAATCAAAGGAAGGGAATCAGACACGGGGAATCAGAGGTGGGGAATCAGAGATCGGGAATCAGAGGCGGGGAATCACAGGCAGGGAATCAGACGCGGGGAATCAGAGGCGGGGAATCAGAGCTGGGGAATCAGAGGTGGGGAATCAGAGTCGGGGAATCATAGGCAGGGAATCGGTTGTGCGGAATCAGAGATGGGGAATCAGATGTGGGGAATCAGAGGCAGTGAATCAGAGGCGGGGAAACAGAGGCGGGGAATCAAATATAGGGAATCAGAGGTGGGGAATCAGAGGTTGTGAATCAGAGATGGGGAATCAAGGCGGGGAATCAGAGGCAGGGAATCAGACGCGGGGAATCAGAGGCGGGGATTCAGAGCTGGGGAATCAGAGGCGGTGAATCAGAGTTGGGGAATCAGAGGCAGGGAATCAGATATGGGGAATCAGAGGTGGGGAATCAGAGGCGGGGAAACAGAGGCGGGGAATCAGATATGGGGAATCAGAATTGGGGAATCAGGGGCAGGGAATCAGTGGCAGGGAATCAGAGGCGGGGAATCAGAGGCGGGGAATCAGAGGCAGGGAATCAGACACGGGGAATCAGAGGCGGGGAATCAGAGATGGGGAATCAGAGGCGGGGAATCAGAGGCAGGGAATCGGACTCCGGGAATCAGAGTCGGGGAATCAGAGCTGGGGAATCAGAGGCGGGGAATCAGAGTTGGGGAATCAGAGGCGGGGAATCAGATATGGGGAAATAGAGGCGGGGAATCAGATATGGGGAATCAGAGGTGTGGAATCAGAGGTTGGGAATCAGAGGCAGGGAATCAGAGTCGGGGAAACAGAGGCGGGTAATCAGATATGGGGAATCAGAGGTGGCGAATCAAAGGCGGTGAAACAGAGATGGGGAATCAGGGCAGGGAATCAGAGGCAGGGAATCAAACACGGGGAATCAGAACTGGGGAATCAGAGGCGGGGAATCAGAGTTGGGAATCAGAGGCGGGGAATCAGAGGCGGGGAAACAGAGGCGGGGAATCAGATATGGGGAATCAGAGGTGGGGAATCCGAGGTTGGGAATCAGAGGCAGGGAATCAGAGGCGGGGAATCAGAGGCGGGGAATCAGAGGAAGGGAATCAGATGTGCGGAATCGGAGATGGGGAATCAGAGGCAGGGAATCAGAGGCGGGGAATCAGAGGCGGGGAATCAGAGGCCGGGAATCAGATATGGGGAAACAGAGGCGGGGAATCCGAGGCGGGGAAACAGAGGCGGGGAATCAGATATGGGGAATCAGAGGTGGGGAATCAGAGGTTGGGAATCAGAGGCAGGGAATCAGAGGCTTGGAATCAGATGCAGGGAATCAGATGCGGGGAATCAGAGGCGGGGAATCAGAGCTGGGGAATCAGAGGTGGGGAATCAGATTTGGGGAATCAGAGGCGGGGTCTTAGATATTGGGAAACAGAGGCGGGGAATCAGAGGCGGGGAAACCCAGGCGGGGAATCAGATATGGGGAATCAGAGGTGGGGAATCAGAGGCAAGAAATCAGATGTGCGGAATCAGAGATGGGGAATCAGAGGCAGGGAATCAGAATCAGAAGCAGGGAATCAGAGGCCGGGAATTAGAGGCCGGAATCAGATGCTGGGAATCAGAGGCCTGGAATCAGAGGCGGGGTTCAGAGGCAGGGAATCAGAAGCGGGGAATCAGAGGTGGGGAATCAGAGGCGGGGAATCAGAGGCGGAGAATCAGAGGCGGGCAATCAGATGCAGGGAATCAGAGGCGGGGAATCAGAGGCAGGGAATCAGAGGCATGGAATCTGAGGCAGGGAATCTGAGGTGGGGAATCAGAGGCGGGGAAACAGGTGGGTAAACAGAGGCGGGTAAACATAGGCGGGGAATCAGAGGCGCGGAATCAGAGGCGGGGAATCAGAGGCAGGGAATCAGAGGCGGGGAATCAGAGGCGGGGAATCAGATGCGGGGAATCAGAGGTGGGGAATCAGAGGCGGGGTATCAGAGTAGGGGAATCAGAGGCGGGGAATCAGAGGCGGGGAATCAGAGGCGGGGAATCAGAGGCGTGCAATCAGAGGCGGGGAATCAGAGGTGGGGAATCAGAAGTGTGGAATCAGAGGCGGGGAAACAGAGGCGGGGAATCAGAGGCGGGGAATCAGAGGTGGGGCATCAGAGGTTGTGAATCACAGATGGGGAATCAGAGGCGGGGAATCAGAGGCAGGGAATCAGACGCGGGGAATCAGAGGCGGGGATTCAGAGCTGGGAAATCAGAGGCGGGGAATCAGAGTTGGGGAATCAGAGGCGGGGAATCAGATATGGGGAATCAGAGGCAGGGAATCAGAGGCGGGAAAACAGAGGCGGGGAATCAGATATGGGGAATCAGAGGCGGGGAATCAGAGGCGGGGAATTAGACACGGGGAATCAGAGGCGGGGAATCAGAGATGAGGAATCAGAGGCGGGGAATCAGAGGCAGGGAATAGGATGCCGGGAATCAGAGGCGGGAAATCAGAGCTGGGTAATCAGAGGCGGGGAATCAGAGTTGGGGAATCAGAGGCGGCGAAGCAGATATGGGGAAATAGAGGCGGGGAATCAGATATGGGGAATCAGAGGCGGGGAATCAGATATGGGGAATCAGAGGCTGGGAATCAGAGGGGGGGAAACAGAGGCGGGGAATAAGATATGGGGAATCAGAGGTGGGGAATCAGGGGCGGGTAATCAGTGGCAGGGAATCAGAGGCGGAGAATCAGAGGCGGGGAATCAAAGGAAGGGAATCAGACACGGGGAATCAGAGGTGGGGAATCAGAGATGGGGAATCAGAGGCGGGGAATCACAGGCAGGGAATCAGACACGGGGAATCAGAGGCGGGGAATCAGAGCTGGGGAATCAGAGGTGGGGAATCAGAGTCGGGGAATCAGAGGCAGGGAATCGGTTGTGCGGAATCAGAGATGGGGAATCAGATGTGGGGAATCAGAGGCAGTGAATCAGAGATGGGGAATCAGAGGCGGGGAATCAGAGGCAGGAAATTAGACAGGGATTCAGAGGCTGGGAATCAGACGGGGGGAATCAAAGGCGGGGAATCAGAGCTGGTGAATCAGAGGCAGGGAATCAGAGTTGGGGATTCAGATGCGGGGAATCAGATATGGGGAAACAGAGGCGGGGAATGAGAGGCGGGCAAGCAGAGGCGGGGAATTAGATATGGGGAATCAGAGGTGGGAAATCAGACATGGGGAATCGGATGCGGGGAATCAGAGGCTGGGAATCAGAGCTGGGGAATCAGACGTGGGGAATCAGAGTTGGGGCATCAGAGGTGGGGAATTAGATATGGGAAACAGAGGCGGGGAATCAGAGGCGGGGAAACAGAGGCGGGGAATCAGATATGGGGAATCAGAGGTGGGGCTTCAGAGGTTGAGAATCACAGATGGGGAATCAGAGGCGGGGAATCAGAGGCAGGGAATCAGACGCGGGGAATCAGAGGCGGGGATTCAGAGCTGGGGAATCAGAGGCTGGGAATCAGAGTTGGGGAATCAGAGGCGGGGAATCAGATATGGGGAATCAGAGGCAGGGAATCAGAGGCGGGAAAACAGAGGCGGGGAATCAGATATGGGGAATCAGAGGCGGGGAATCAGAGGCAGGGAATCAGACACGGGGAATCAGAGGCGGGGAATCAGAGATGGGGAATCAGAGGCGGGGAATCAGAGGCAGGGAATCGGATGCCGGGAATCAGAGGCGGGAAATCAGAGCTGGGGAATCAGAGGCGGGGAATCAGAGTTGGGGAATCAGAGGCGGCGAAGCAGATATGGGGAAATAGAGGCGGGGAATCAGATATGGGGAATCAGAGGCGGGGAATCAGATATGGGGAATCAGAGGCTGGGAATCAGAGGGGGGGAAACAGAGGCGGTGAATAAGATATGGGGAATCAGAGGTGGGGAATCAGGGGCGGGGAATCAGTGGCAGGGAATCAGAGGCGGGGAATCAGAGGCGGGGAATCAAAGGAAGGGAATCAGACACGGGGAATCAGAGGTGGGGAATCAGAGATCGGGAATCAGAGGCGGGGAATCACAGGCAGGGAATCAGACGCGGGGAATCAGAGGCGGGGAATCAGAGCTGGGGAATCAGAGGTGGGGAATCAGAGTCGGGGAATCATAGGCAGGGAATCGGTTGTGCGGAATCAGAGATGGGGAATCAGATGTGGGGAATCAGAGGCAGTGAATCAGAGGCGGGGAAACAGAGGCGGGGAATCAAATATAGGGAATCAGAGGTGGGGAATCAGAGGTTGTGAATCAGAGATGGGGAATCAAGGCGGGGAATCAGAGGCAGGGAATCAGACGCGGGGAATCAGAGGCGGGGATTCAGAGCTGGGGAATCAGAGGCGGTGAATCAGAGTTGGGGAATCAGAGGCAGGGAATCAGATATGGGGAATCAGAGGTGGGGAATCAGAGGCGGGGAAACAGAGGCGGGGAATCAGATATGGGGAATCAGAATTGGGGAATCAGGGGCAGGGAATCAGTGGCAGGGAATCAGAGGCGGGGAATCAGAGGCGGGGAATCAGAGGCAGGGAATCAGACACGGGGAATCAGAGGCGGGGAATCAGAGATGGGGAATCAGAGGCGGGGAATCAGAGGCAGGGAATCGGACTCCGGGAATCAGAGTCGGGGAATCAGAGCTGGGGAATCAGAGGCGGGGAATCAGAGTTGGGGAATCAGAGGCGGGGAATCAGATATAGGGAAATAGAGGCGGGGAATCAGATATGGGGAATCTGAGGTGTGGAATCAGAGGTTGGGAATCAGAGGCAGGGAATCAGAGTCGGGGAAACAGAGGCGGGTAATCAGATATGGGGAATCAGAGGTGGCGAATCAAAGGCGGTGAAACAGAGATGGGGAATCAGGGCAGGGAATCAGAGGAAGGGAATCAAACACGGGGAATCAGAACTGGGGAATCAGAGGCGGGGAATCAGAGTTGGGAATCAGAGGCGGGGAATCAGAGGCGGGGAAACAGAGGCGGGGAATCAGATATGGGGAATCAGAGGTGGGGAATCCGAGGTTGGGAATCAGAGGCAGGGAATCAGAGGCGGGTAATCAGAGGCGGGGAATCAGAGGAAGGGAATCAGATGTGCGGAATCGGAGATGGGGAATCAGAGGCAGGGAATCAGAGGCGGGGAATCAGAGGCGGGGAATCAGAGGCCGGGAATCAGATATGGGGAAACAGAGGCGGGGAATCCGAGGCGGGGAAACAGAGGCGGGGAATCAGATATGGGGAATCAGAGGTGGGGAATCAGAGGTTGGGAATCAGAGGCAGGGAATCAGAGGCTTGGAATCAGATGCAGGGAATCAGATGCGGGGAATCAGAGGCGGGGAATCAGAGCTGGGGAATCAGAGGTGGGGAATCAGATTTGGGGAATCAGAGGCGGGGACTTAGATATTGGGAAACAGAGGCGGGGAATCAGAGGTGGGGAAACCCAGGCGGGGAATCAGATATGGGGAATCAGAGGTGGGGAATCAGAGGCAAGGAATCAGATGTGCGGAATCAGAGATGGGGAATCAGAGGCAGGGAATCAGAATCAGAAGCAGGGAATCAGAGGCCGGGAATTAGAGGCCGGAATCAGATGCTGGGAATCAGAGGCCTGGAATCAGAGGCGGGGATTCAGAGGCAGGGAATCAGATGCGGGGAATCAGAGGCGGGGAATCAGAGCTCGGGAATCAGAGGCGGGGTATTAGAGTTGGGGAATCAGAGGCGGGGAATCAGATATGGGGAAACAGAGGTGGGGAATCAGAGGCGGGGAAACAGAGGCAGGGATTCAGATATGGGGAATCAGAGGCGGGGAATCAGAGGTGGGGAATCAGAGGCGGGGAATCAGAGGCGGGGAATCAGAGGCGGGGAATCAGAAGTGGGGAATCAGAGGTGGGGAATCAGAGGCGGGGAATCAGAGGCGGGGAATCAGAGGCGGGCAATCAGATGCAGGGAATCAGAGGCAGGGAATCAGAGGCAGGGAACCAGACGCAGGGAATCAAATGAAGGGAATCTGATGCAGGGAATCTGAGGCAGGCAATCTGAGGCAGGGAATCTGTGGTGGGGAATCAGAGGCGGGAAAACAGGCGGTTAAACAGAGGCGGGTAAACATAGGCGGGGATTCAGAGGCGTGGATTCAGAGGCGGGAAATCAGAGGCGGGGAAAGATATGTGGGGAAAAGTAGGCCAGGAAAGTTGAGCGGAAAGGGAGGCATTGAATCAGAGGCGGGGAATCAGAGGCAGGGAATCAGAAGCGGGGAATCAGAGGTGGGGAATCAGAGGCGGGGAATCAGAGGCGGAGAATCAGAGGCGGGCAATCAGATGCAGGGAATCAGAGGCAGGGAATCAGAGGCAGGGAATCAGAGGCATGGAATCTGAGGCAGGGAATCTGAGGTGGGGAATCAGAGGCGGGGAAACAGGTGGGTAAACAGAGGCGGGTAAACATAGGCGGGGAATCAGAGGCGCGGAATCAGAGGCGGGGAATCAGAGGCAGGGAATCAGAGGCGGGGAATCAGAGGCGGGGAATCAGATGCGGGGAATCAGAGGTGGGGAATCAGAGGCGGGGTATCAGAGTAGGGGAATCAGAGGCGGGGAATCAGAGGCGGGGAATCAGAGGCGGGGAATCAGAGGCGTGCAATCAGAGGCGGGGAATCAGAGGTGGGGAATCAGAAGTGTGGAATCAGAGGCGGGGAAACAGAGGCGGGGAATCAGATATGGGGAATCAGAGGTGGGGCATCAGAGGTTGTGAATCACAGATGGGGAATCAGAGGCGGGGAATCAGAGGCAGGGAATCAGACGCGGGGAATCAGAGGCGGGGATTCAGAGCTGGGAAATCAGAGGCGGGGAATCAGAGTTGGGGAATCAGAGGCGGGGAATCAGATATGGGGAATCAGAGGCAGGGAATCAGAGGCGGGAAAACAGAGGCGGGGAATCAGATATGGGGAATCAGAGGCGGGGAATCAGAGGCAGTGAATCAGAGATGGGGAATCAGAGGCGGGGAATCAGAGGCAGGAAATTAGACAGGGATTCCGAGGCTGGGAATCAGACGGGGGGAATCAAAGGCGGGGAATCAGAGCTGGTGAATCAGAGGCAGGGAATCAGAGTTGGGGATTCAGAGGCGGGGAATCAGATATGGGGAAAGAGAGGCGGGGAATGAGAGGCGGGCAAGCAGAGGCGGGGAATTAGATATGGGGAATCAGAGGTGGGAAATCAGACATGGGGAATCGGATGCGGGGAATCAGAGGCTGGGAATCAGACCTGGGGAATCAGATGTGGGGAATCAGAGTTGGGGCATCAGAGGTGGGGAATTAGATATGGGAAACAGAGGCGGGGAATCAGAGGCGGGGAAACAGAGGCGGGGAATCAGATATGGGGAATCAGAGGTGGGGCATCAGAGGTTGTGAATCACAGATGGGGAATCAGAGGCGGGGAATCAGAGGCAGGGAATCAGACGCGGGGAATCAGAGGCGGGGATTCAGAGCTGGGGAATCAGAGGCTGGGAATCAGAGTTGGGGAATCAGAGGCGGGGAATCAGATATGGGGAATCAGAGGCAGGGAATCAGAGGCGGGAAAACAGAGGCGGGGAATCAGATATGGGGAATCAGAGGCGGGGAATCAGAGGCAGGGAATCAGACACGGGGAATCAGAGGCGGGGAATCAGAGATGGGGAATCAGAGGCGGGGAATCAGAGGCAGGGAATCGGATGCCGGGAATCAGAGGCGGGAAATCAGAGCTGGGGAATCAGAGGCGGGGAATCAGAGTTGGGGAATCAGAGGCGGCGAAGCAGATATGGGGAAATAGAGGCGGGGAATCAGATATGGGGAATCAGAGGCGGGGAATCAGATATGGGGAATCAGAGGCTGGGAATCAGAGGGGGGGAAACAGAGGCGGGGAATAAGATATGGGGAATCAGAGGTGGGGAATCAGGGGCGGGGAATCAGTGGCAGGGAATCAGAGGCGGGGAATCAGAGGCGGGGAATCAAAGGAAGGGAATCAGACACGGGGAATCAGAGGTGGGGAATCAGAGATCGGGAATCAGAGGCGGGGAATCACAGGCAGGGAATCAGACGAGGGGAATCAGAGGCGGGGAATCAGAGCTGGGGAATCAGAGGTGGGGAATCAGAGTCGGGGAATCATAGGCAGGGAATCGGTTGTGCGGAATCAGAGATGGGGAATCAGATGTGGGGAATCAGAGGCAGTGAATCAGAGGCGGGGAAACAGAGGCGGGGAATCAAATATAGGGAATCAGAGGTGGGGAATCAGAGGTTGTGAATCAGAGATGGGGAATCAAGGCGGGGAATCAGAGGCAGGGAATCAGACGCGGGGAATCAGAGGCGGGGATTCAGAGCTGGGGAATCAGAGGCGGTGAATCAGAGTTGGGGAATCAGAGGCAGGGAATCAGATATGGGGAATCAGAGGTGGGGAATCAGAGGCGGGGAAACAGAGGCGGGGAATCAGATATGGGGAATCAGAATTGGGGAATCAGGGGCAGGGAATCAGTGGCAGGGAATCAGAGGCGGGGAATCAGAGGCGGGGAATCAGAGGCAGGGAATCAGACACGGGGAATCAGAGGCGGGGAATCAGAGATGGGGAATCAGAGGCGGGGAATCAGAGGCAGGGAATCGGACTCCGGGAATCAGAGTCGGGGAATCAGAGCTGGGGAATCAGAGGCGGGGAATCAGAGTTGGGGAATCAGAGGCGGGGAATCAGATATGGGGAAATAGAGGCGGGGAATCAGATATGGGGAATCAGAGGTGTGGAATCAGAGGTTGGGAATCAGAGGCAGGGAATCAGAGTCGGGGAAACAGAGGCGGGTAATCAGATATGGGGAATCAGAGGTGGCGAATCAAAGGCGGTGAAACAGAGATGGGGAATCAGGGCAGGGAATCAGAGGCAGGGAATCAAACACGGGGAATCAGAACTGGGGAATCAGAGGCGGGGAATCAGAGTTGGGAATCAGAGGCGGGGAATCAGAGGCGGGGAAACAGAGGCGGGGAATCA
Organism: Narcine bancroftii; assembly: GCF_036971445.1. NCBI lineage: Eukaryota > Metazoa > Chordata > Chondrichthyes > Torpediniformes > Narcinidae > Narcine > Narcine bancroftii. The sequence goes on along the minus strand of NC_091474.1, from coordinate 111,699,726 downwards.
GATATGGGGAATCAGAGGTGGGGAATCCGAGGTTGGGAATCAGAGGCAGGGAATCAGAGGCGGGGAATCAGAGGCGGGGAATCAGAGGAAGGGAATCAGATGTGCGGAATCGGAGATGGGGAATCAGAGGCAGGGAATCAGAGGCGGGGAATCAGAGGCGGGGAATCAGAGGCCGGGAATCAGATATGGGGAAACAGAGGCGGGGAATCCGAGGCGGGGAAACAGAGGCGGGGAATCAGATATGGGGAATCAGAGGTGGGGAATCAGAGGTTGGGAATCAGAGGCAGGGAATCAGAGGCTTGGAATCAGATGCAGGGAATCAGATGCGGGGAATCAGAGGCGGGGAATCAGAGCTGGGGAATCAGAGGTGGGGAATCAGATTTGGGGAATCAGAGGCGGGGACTTAGATATTGGGAAACAGAGGCGGGGAATCAGAGGCGGGGAAACCCAGGCGGGGAATCAGATATGGGGAATCAGAGGTGGGGAATCAGAGGCAAGGAATCAGATGTGCGGAATCAGAGATGGGGAATCAGAGGCAGGGAATCAGAATCAGAAGCAGGGAATCAGAGGCCGGGAATTAGAGGCCGGAATCAGATGCTGGGAATCAGAGGCCTGGAATCAGAGGCGGGGATTCAGAGGCAGGGAATCAGATGCGGGGAATCAGAGGCGGGGAATCAGAGCTGGGGAATCAGAGGCGGGGTATTAGAGTTGGGGAATCAGAGGCGGGGAATCAGATATGGGGAAACAGAGGTGGGGAATCAGAGGCGGGGAAACAGAGGCAGGGAATCAGATATGGGGAATCAGAGGCGGGGAATCAGAGGTGGGGAATCAGAGGCGGGGAATCAGAGGCGGGGAATCAGAGGCGGGGAATCAGAAGTGGGGAATCAGAGGTGGGGAATCAGAGGCGGGGAATCAGAGGCGGGGAATCAGAGGCGGGCAATCAGATGCAGGGAATCAGAGGCAGGGAATCAGAGGCAGGGAACCAGACGCAGGGAATCAAATGAAGGGAATCTGATGCAGGGAATCTGAGGCAGGGAATCTGAGGCAGGGAATCTGTGGTGGGGAATCAGAGGCGGGAAAACAGGCGGTTAAACAGAGGCGGGTAAACATAGGCGGGGATTCAGAGGCGTGGATTCAGAGGCGGGAAATCAGAGGCGGGGAAAGATATGTGGGGAAAAGTAGGCCAGGAAAGTTGAGCGGAAAGGGAGGCATTGAATCAGAGGCGGGGAATCAGAGGCAGGGAATCAGAAGCGGGGAATCAGAGGTGGGGAATCAGAGGCGGGGAATCAGAGGCGGAGAATCAGAGGCGGGCAATCAGATGCAGGGAATCAGAGGCAGGGAATCAGAGGCAGGGAATCAGAGGCATGGAATCTGAGGCAGGGAATCTGAGGTGGGGAATCAGAGGCGGGGAAACAGGTGGGTAAACAGAGGCGGGTAAACATAGGCGGGGAATCAGAGGCGCGGAATCAGAGGCGGGGAATCAGAGGCAGGGAATCAGAGGCGGGGAATCAGAGGCGGGGAATCAGATGCGGGGAATCAGAGGTGGGGAATCAGAGGCGGGGTATAAGAGTAGGGGAATCAGAGGCGGGGAATCAGAGGCGGGGAATCAGAGGCGGGGAATCAGAGGCGTGCAATCAGAGGCGGGGAATCAGAGGTGGGGAATCAGAAGTGTGGAATCAGAGGCGGGGAAACAGAGGCGGGGAATCAGATATGGGGAATCAGAGGTGGGGCATCAGAGGTTGTGAATCACAGATGGGGAATCAGAGGCGGGGAATCAGAGGCAGGGAATCAGACGCGGGGAATCAGAGGCGGGGATTCAGAGCTGGGAAATCAGAGGCGGGGAATCAGAGTTGGGGAATCAGAGGCGGGGAATCAGATATGGGGAATCAGAGGCAGGGAATCAGAGGCGGGAAAACAGAGGCGGGGAATCAGATATGGGGAATCAGAGGCGGGGAATCAGAGGCAGTGAATCAGAGATGGGGAATCAGAGGCGGGGAATCAGAGGCAGGAAATTAGACAGGGATTCCGAGGCTGGGAATCAGACGGGGGGAATCAAAGGCGGGGAATCAGAGCTGGTGAATCAGAGGCGGGGAATCAGAGGCGGGGAAACAGAGGCGGGGAATCAGATATGGGGAATCAGAGGTGGGGAATCCGAGGTTGGGAATCAGAGGCAGGGAATCAGAGGCGGGGAATCAGAGGCGGGGAATCAGAGGAAGGGAATCAGATGTGCGGAATCGGAGATGGGGAATCAGAGGCAGGGAATCAGAGGCGGGGAATCAGAGGCGGGGAATCAGAGGCCGGGAATCAGATATGGGGAAACAGAGGCGGGGAATCCGAGGCGGGGAAACAGAGGCGGGGAATCAGATATGGGGAATCAGAGGTGGGGAATCAGAGGTTGGGAATCAGAGGCAGGGAATCAGAGGCTTGGAATCAGATGCAGGGAATCAGATGCGGGGAATCAGAGGCGGGGAATCAGAGCTGGGGAATCAGAGGTGGGGAATCAGATTTGGGGAATCAGAGGCGGGGACTTAGATATTGGGAAACAGAGGCGGGGAATCAGAGGCGGGGAAACCCAGGCGGGGAATCAGATATGGGGAATCAGAGGTGGGGAATCAGAGGCAAGGAATCAGATGTGCGGAATCAGAGATGGGGAATCAGAGGCAGGGAATCAGAATCAGAAGCAGGGAATCAGAGGCCGGGAATTAGAGGCCGGAATCAGATGCTGGGAATCAGAGGCCTGGAATCAGAGGCGGGGATTCAGAGGCAGGGAATCAGATGCGGGGAATCAGAGGCGGGGAATCAGAGCTGGGGAATCAGAGGCGGGGTATTAGAGTTGGGGAATCAGAGGCGGGGAATCAGATATGGGGAAACAGAGGTGGGGAATCAGAGGCGGGGAAACAGAGGCAGGGAATCAGATATGGGGAATCAGAGGCGGGGAATCAGAGGTGGGGAATCAGAGGCGGGGAATCAGAGGCGGGGAATCAGAGGCGGGGAATCAGAAGTGGGGAATCAGAGGTGGGGAATCAGAGGCGGGGAATCAGAGGCGGGGAATCAGAGGCGGGCAATCAGATGCAGGGAATCAGAGGCAGGGAATCAGAGGCAGGGAACCAGACGCAGGGAATCAAATGAAGGGAATCTGATGCAGGGAATCTGAGGCAGGGAATCTGAGGCAGGGAATCTGTGGTGGGGAATCAGAGGCGGGAAAACAGGCGGTTAAACAGAGGCGGGTAAACATAGGCGGGGATTCAGAGGCGTGGATTCAGAGGCGGGAAATCAGAGGCGGGGAAAGATATGTGGGGAAAAGTAGGCCAGGAAAGTTGAGCGGAAAGGGAGGCATTGAATCAGAGGCGGGGAATCAGAGGCAGGGAATCAGAAGCGGGGAATCAGAGGTGGGGAATCAGAGGCGGGGAATCAGAGGCGGAGAATCAGAGGCGGGCAATCAGATGCAGGGAATCAGAGGCAGGGAATCAGAGGCAGGGAATCAGAGGCATGGAATCTGAGGCAGGGAATCTGAGGTGGGGAATCAGAGGCGGGGAAACAGGTGGGTAAACAGAGGCGGGTAAACATAGGCGGGGAATCAGAGGCGCGGAATCAGAGGCGGGGAATCAGAGGCAGGGAATCAGAGGCGGGGAATCAGAGGCGGGGAATCAGATGCGGGGAATCAGAGGTGGGGAATCAGAGGCGGGGTATAAGAGTAGGGGAATCAGAGGCGGGGAATCAGAGGCGGGGAATCAGAGGCGGGGAATCAGAGGCGTGCAATCAGAGGCGGGGAATCAGAGGTGGGGAATCAGAAGTGTGGAATCAGAGGCGGGGAAACAGAGGCGGGGAATCAGATATGGGGAATCAGAGGTGGGGCATCAGAGGTTGTGAATCACAGATGGGGAATCAGAGGCGGGGAATCAGAGGCAGGGAATCAGACGCGGGGAATCAGAGGCGGGGATTCAGAGCTGGGAAATCAGAGGCGGGGAATCAGAGTTGGGGAATCAGAGGCGGGGAATCAGATATGGGGAATCAGAGGCAGGGAATCAGAGGCGGGAAAACAGAGGCGGGGAATCAGATATGGGGAATCAGAGGCGGGGAATCAGAGGCAGTGAATCAGAGATGGGGAATCAGAGGCGGGGAATCAGAGGCAGGAAATTAGACAGGGATTCCGAGGCTGGGAATCAGACGGGGGGAATCAAAGGCGGGGAATCAGAGCTGGTGAATCAGAGGCAGGGAATCAGAGTTGGGGATTCAGAGGCGGGGAATCAGATATGGGGAAAGAGAGGCGGGGAATGAGAGGCGGGCAAGCAGAGGCGGGGAATTAGATATGGGGAATCAGAGGTGGGAAATCAGACATGGGGAATCGGATGCGGGGAATCAGAGGCTGGGAATCAGACCTGGGGAATCAGATGTGGGGAATCAGAGTTGGGGCATCAGAGGTGGGGAATTAGATATGGGAAACAGAGGCGGGGAATCAGAGGCGGGGAAACAGAGGCGGGGAATCAGATATGGGGAATCAGAGGTGGGGCATCAGAGGTTGTGAATCACAGATGGGGAATCAGAGGCGGGGAATCAGAGGCAGGGAATCAGACGCGGGGAATCAGAGGCGGGGATTCAGAGCTGGGGAATCAGAGGCTGGGAATCAGAGTTGGGGAATCAGAGGCGGGGAATCAGATATGGGGAATCAGAGGCAGGGAATCAGAGGCGGTAAAACAGAGGCGGGGAATCAGATATGGGGAATCAGAGGCGGGGAATCAGAGGCAGGGAATCAGACACGGGGAATCAGAGGCGGGGAATCAGAGATGGGGAATCAGAGGCGGGGAATCAGAGGCAGGGAATCGGATGCCGGGAATCAGAGGCGGGAAATCAGAGCTGGGGAATCAGAGGCGGGGAATCAGAGTTGGGGAATCAGAGGCGGCGAAGCAGATATGGGGAAATAGAGGCGGGGAATCAGATATGGGGAATCAGAGGCGGGGAATCAGATATGGGGAATCAGAGGCTGGGAATCAGAGGGGGGGAAACAGAGGCGGGGAATAAGATATGGGGAATCAGAGGTGGGGAATCAGGGGCGGGGAATCAGTGGCAGGGAATCAGAGGCGGGGAATCAGAGGCGGGGAATCAAAGGAAGGGAATCAGACACGGGGAATCAGAGGTGGGGAATCAGAGATCGGGAATCAGAGGCGGGGAATCACAGGCAGGGAATCAGACGAGGGGAATCAGAGGCGGGGAATCAGAGCTGGGGAATCAGAGGTGGGGAATCAGAGTCGGGGAATCATAGGCAGGGAATCGGTTGTGCGGAATCAGAGATGGGGAATCAGATGTGGGGAATCAGAGGCAGTGAATCAGAGGCGGGGAAACAGAGGCGGGGAATCAAATATAGGGAATCAGAGGTGGGGAATCAGAGGTTGTGAATCAGAGATGGGGAATCAAGGCGGGGAATCAGAGGCAGGGAATCAGACGCGGGGAATCAGAGGCGGGGATTCAGAGCTGGGGAATCAGAGGCGGTGAATCAGAGTTGGGGAATCAGAGGCAGGGAATCAGATATGGGGAATCAGAGGTGGGGAATCAGAGGCGGGGAAACAGAGGCGGGGAATCAGATATGGGGAATCAGAATTGGGGAATCAGGGGCAGGGAATCAGTGGCAGGGAATCAGAGGCGGGGAATCAGAGGCGGGGAATCAGAGGCAGGGAATCAGACACGGGGAATCAGAGGCGGGGAATCAGAGATGGGGAATCAGAGGCGGGGAATCAGAGGCAGGGAATCGGACTCCGGGAATCAGAGTCGGGGAATCAGAGCTGGGGAATCAGAGGCGGGGAATCAGAGTTGGGGAATCAGAGGCGGGGAATCAGATATGGGGAAATAGAGGCGGGGAATCAGATATGGGGAATCAGAGGTGTGGAATCAGAGGTTGGGAATCAGAGGCAGGGAATCAGAGTCGGGGAAACAGAGGCGGGTAATCAGATATGGGGAATCAGAGGTGGCGAATCAAAGGCGGTGAAACAGAGATGGGGAATCAGGGCAGGGAATCAGAGGCAGGGAATCAAACACGGGGAATCAGAACTGGGGAATCAGAGGCGGGGAATCAGAGTTGGGAATCAGAGGCGGGGAATCAGAGGCGGGGAAACAGAGGCGGGGAATCAGATATGGGGAATCAGAGGTGGGGAATCCGAGGTTGGGAATCAGAGGCAGGGAATCAGAGGCGGGGAATCAGAGGCGGGGAATCAGAGGAAGGGAATCAGATGTGCGGAATCGGAGATGGGGAATCAGAGGCAGGGAATCAGAATCAGAAGCAGGGAATCAGAGGCCGGGAATTAGAGGCCGGAATCAGATGCTGGGAATCAGAGGCCTGGAATCAGAGGCGGGGATTCAGAGGCAGGGAATCAGATGCGGGGAATCAGAGGCGGGGAATCAGAGCTGGGGAATCAGAGGCGGGGTATTAGAGTTGGGGAATCAGAGGCGGGTAATCAGATATGGGGAAACAGAGGTGGGGAATCAGAGGCGGGGAAACAGAGGCAGGGAATCAGATATGGGGAATCAGAGGCGGGGAATCAGAGGTGGGGAATCAGAGGCGGGGAATCAGAGGCGGGGAATCAGAGGCGGGGAATCAGAAGTGGGGAATCAGAGGTGGGGAATCAGAGGCGGGGAATCAGAGGCGGGGAATCAGAGGCGGGCAATCAGATGCAGGGAATCAGAGGCAGGGAATCAGAGGCAGGGAACCAGACGCAGGGAATCAAATGAAGGGAATCTGATGCAGGGAATCTGAGGCAGGGAATCTGAGGCAGGGAATCTGTGGTGGGGAATCAGAGGCGGGAAAACAGGCGGTTAAACAGAGGCGGGTAAACATAGGCGGGGATTCAGAGGCGTGGATTCAGAGGCGGGAAATCAGAGGCGGGGAAAGATATGTGGGGAAAAGTAGGCCAGGAAAGTTGAGCGGAAAGGGAGGCATTGAATCAGAGGCGGGGAATCAGAGGCAGGGAATCAGAAGCGGGGAATCAGAGGTGGGGAATCAGAGGCGGGGAATCAGAGGCGGAGAATCAGAGGCGGGCAATCAGATGCAGGGAATCAGAGGCAGGGAATCAGAGGCAGGGAATCAGAGGCATGGAATCTGAGGCAGGGAATCTGAGGTGGGGAATCAGAGGCGGGGAAACAGGTGGGTAAACAGAGGCGGGTAAACATAGGCGGGGAATCAGAGGCGCGGAATCAGAGGCGGGGAATCAGAGGCAGGGAATCAGAGGCGGGGAATCAGAGGCGGGGAATCAGATGCGGGGAATCAGAGGTGGGGAATCAGAGGCGGGGTATAAGAGTAGGGGAATCAGAGGCGGGGAATCAGAGGCGGGGAATCAGAGGCGGGGAATCAGAGGCGTGCAATCAGAGGCGGGGAATCAGAGGTGGGGAATCAGAAGTGTGGAATCAGAGGCGGGGAAACAGAGGCGGGGAATCAGATATGGGGAATCAGAGGTGGGGCATCAGAGGTTGTGAATCACAGATGGGGAATCAGAGGCGGGGAATCAGAGGCAGGGAATCAGACGCGGGGAATCAGAGGCGGGGATTCAGAGCTGGGAAATCAGAGGCGGGGAATCAGAGTTGGGGAATCAGAGGCGGGGAATCAGATATGGGGAATCAGAGGCAGGGAATCAGAGGCGGGAAAACAGAGGCGGGGAATCAGATATGGGGAATCAGAGGCGGGGAATCAGAGGCAGTGAATCAGAGATGGGGAATCAGAGGCGGGGAATCAGAGGCAGGAAATTAGACAGGGATTCAGAGGCTGGGAATCAGACGGGGGGAATCAAAGGCGGGGAATCAGAGCTGGTGAATCAGAGGCAGGGAATCAGAGTTGGGGATTCAGAGGCGGGGAATCAGATATGGGGAAAGAGAGGCGGGGAATGAGAGGCGGGCAAGCAGAGGCGGGGAATTAGATATGGGGAATCAGAGGTGGGAAATCAGACATGGGGAATCGGATGCGGGGAATCAGAGGCTGGGAATCAGAGCTGGGGAATCAGATGTGGGGAATCAGAGTTGGGGCATCAGAGGTGGGGAATTAGATATGGGAAACAGAGGCGGGGAATCAGAGGCGGGGAAACAGAGGCGGGGAATCAGATATGGGGAATCAGAGGTGGGGCATCAGAGGTTGTGAATCACAGATGGGGAATCAGAGGCGGGGAATCAGAGGCAGGGAATCAGACGCGGGGAATCAGAGGCGGGGATTCAGAGCTGGGGAATCAGAGGCTGGGAATCAGAGTTGGGGAATCAGAGGCGGGGAATCAGATATGGGGAATCAGAGGCAGGGAATCAGAGGCGGGAAAACAGAGGCGGGGAATCAGATATGGGGAATCAGAGGCGGGGAATCAGAGGCAGGGAATCAGACACGGGGAATCAGAGGCGGGGAATCAGAGATGGGGAATCAGAGGCGGGGAATCAGAGGCAGGGAATCGGATGCCGGGAATCAGAGGCGGGAAATCAGAGATGGGGAATCAGAGGCGGGGAATCAGAGTTGGGGAATCAGAGGCGGCGAAGCAGATATGGGGAAATAGAGGCGGGGAATCAGATATGGGGAATCAGAGGCGGGGAATCAGATATGGGGAATCAGAGGCTGGGAATCAGAGGGGGGGAAACAGAGGCGGGGAATAAGATATGGGGAATCAGAGGTGGGGAATCAGGGGCGGGGAATCAGTGGCAGGGAATCAGAGGCGGGGAATCAGAGGCGGGGAATCAAAGGAAGGGAATCAGACACGGGGAATCAGAGGTGGGGAATCAGAGATCGGGAATCAGAGGCGGGGAATCACAGGCAGGGAATCAGACGCGGGGAATCAGAGGCGGGGAATCAGAGCTGGGGAATCAGAGGTGGGGAATCAGAGTCGGGGAATCATAGGCAGGGAATCGGTTGTGCGGAATCAGAGATGGGGAATCAGATGTGGGGAATCAGAGGCAGTGAATCAGAGGCGGGGAAACAGAGGCGGGGAATCAAATATAGGGAATCAGAGGTGGGGAATCAGAGGTTGTGAATCAGAGATGGGGAATCAAGGCGGGGAATCAGAGGCAGGGAATCAGACGCGGGGAATCAGAGGCGGGGATTCAGAGCTGGGGAATCAGAGGCGGTGAATCAGAGTTGGGGAATCAGAGGCAGGGAATCAGATATGGGGAATCAGAGGTGGGGAATCAGAGGCGGGGAAACAGAGGCGGGGAATCAGATATGGGGAATCAGAATTGGGGAATCAGGGGCAGGGAATCAGTGGCAGGGAATCAGAGGCGGGGAATCAGAGGCGGGGAATCAGAGGCAGGGAATCAGACACGGGGAATCAGAGGCGGGGAATCAGAGATGGGGAATCAGAGGCGGGGAATCAGAGGCAGGGAATCGGACTCCGGGAATCAGAGTCGGGGAATCAGAGCTGGGGAATCAGAGGCGGGGAATCAGAGTTGGGGAATCAGAGGCGGGGAATCAGATATGGGGAAATAGAGGCGGGGAATCAGATATGGGGAATCAGAGGTGTGGAATCAGAGGTTGGGAATCAGAGGCAGGGAATCAGAGTCGGGGAAACAGAGGCGGGTAATCAGATATGGGGAATCAGAGGTGGCGAATCAAAGGCGGTGAAACAGAGATGGGGAATCAGGGCAGGGAATCAGAGGCAGGGAATCAAACACGGGGAATTAGAACTGGGGAATCAGAGTTGGGAATCAGAGGCGGGGAATCAGAGGCGGGGAATCAGAGGCGGGGATTCAGAGCTGGGAAATCAGAGGCGGGGAATCAGAGTTGGGGAATCAGAGGCGGGGAATCAGATATGGGGAATCAGAGGCAGGGAATCAGAGGCGGGAAAACAGAGGCGGGGAATCAGATATGGGGAATCAGAGGCGGGGAATCAGAGGCAGTGAATCAGAGATGGGGAATCAGAGGCGGGGAATCAGAGGCAGGAAATTAGACAGGGATTCAGAGGCTGGGAATCAGACGGGGGGAATCAAAGGCGGGGAATCAGAGCTGGTGAATCAGAGGCAGGGAATCAGAGTTGGGGATTCAGAGGCGGGGAATCAGATATGGGGAAAGAGAGGCGGGGAATGAGAGGCGGGCAAGCAGAGGCGGGGAATTAGATATGGGGAATCAGAGGTGGGAAATCAGACATGGGGAATCGGATGCGGGGAATCAGAGGCTGGGAATCAGAGCTGGGGAATCAGATGTGGGGAATCAGAGTTGGGGCATCAGAGGTGGGGAATTAGATATGGGAAACAGAGGCGGGGAATCAGAGGCGGGGAAACAGAGGCGGGGAATCAGATATGGGGAATCAGAGGTGGGGCATCAGAGGTTGTGAATCACAGATGGGGAATCAGAGGCGGGGAATCAGAGGCAGGGAATCAGACGCGGGGAATCAGAGGCGGGGATTCAGAGCTGGGGAATCAGAGGCTGGGAATCAGAGTTGGGGAATCAGAGGCGGGGAATCAGATATGGGGAATCAGAGGCAGGGAATCAGAGGCGGGAAAACAGAGGCGGGGAATCAGATATGGGGAATCAGAGGCGGGGAATCAGAGGCAGGGAATCAGACACGGGGAATCAGAGGCGGGGAATCAGAGATGGGGAATCAGAGGCGGGGAATCAGAGGCAGGGAATCGGATGCCGGGAATCAGAGGCGGGAAATCAGAGATGGGGAATCAGAGGCGGGGAATCAGAGTTGGGGAATCAGAGGCGGCGAAGCAGATATGGGGAAATAGAGGCGGGGAATCAGATATGGGGAATCAGAGGCGGGGAATCAGATATGGGGAATCAGAGGCTGGGAATCAGAGGGGGGGAAACAGAGGCGGGGAATAAGATATGGGGAATCAGAGGTGGGGAATCAGGGGCGGGGAATCAGTGGCAGGGAATCAGAGGCGGGGAATCAGAGGCGGGGAATCAAAGGAAGGGAATCAGACACGGGGAATCAGAGGTGGGGAATCAGAGATCGGGAATCAGAGGCGGGGAATCACAGGCAGGGAATCAGACGCGGGGAATCAGAGGCGGGGAATCAGAGCTGGGGAATCAGAGGTGGGGAATCAGAGTCGGGGAATCATAGGCAGGGAATCGGTTGTGCGGAATCAGAGATGGGGAATCAGATGTGGGGAATCAGAGGCAGTGAATCAGAGGCGGGGAAACAGAGGCGGGGAATCAAATATAGGGAATCAGAGGTGGGGAATCAGAGGTTGTGAATCAGAGATGGGGAATCAAGGCGGGGAATCAGAGGCAGGGAATCAGACGCGGGGAATCAGAGGCGGGGATTCAGAGCTGGGGAATCAGAGGCGGTGAATCAGAGTTGGGGAATCAGAGGCAGGGAATCAGATATGGGGAATCAGAGGTGGGGAATCAGAGGCGGGGAAACAGAGGCGGGGAATCAGATATGGGGAATCAGAATTGGGGAATCAGGGGCAGGGAATCAGTGGCAGGGAATCAGAGGCGGGGAATCAGAGGCGGGGAATCAGAGGCAGGGAATCAGACACGGGGAATCAGAGGCGGGGAATCAGAGATGGGGAATCAGAGGCGGGGAATCAGAGGCAGGGAATCGGACTCCGGGAATCAGAGTCGGGGAATCAGAGCTGGGGAATCAGAGGCGGGGAATCAGAGTTGGGGAATCAGAGGCGGGGAATCAGATATGGGGAAATAGAGGCGGGGAATCAGATATGGGGAATCAGAGGTGTGGAATCAGAGGTTGGGAATCAGAGGCAGGGAATCAGAGTCGGGGAAACAGAGGCGGGTAATCAGATATGGGGAATCAGAGGTGGCGAATCAAAGGCGGTGAAACAGAGATGGGGAATCAGGGCAGGGAATCAGAGGAAGGGAATCAGATGTGCGGAATCGGAGATGGTGAATCAGAGGCAGGGAATCAGAGGCGGGGAATCAGAGGCGGGGAATCAGAGGCCGGGAATCAGATATGGGGAAACAGAGGCGGGGAATCCGAGGCGGGGAAACAGAGGCGGGGAATCAGATATGGGGAATCAGAGGTGGGGAATCAGAGGTTGGGAATCAGAGGCAGGGAATCAGAGGCTTGGAATCAGATGCAGGGAATCAGATGCGGGGAATCAGAGGCGGGGAATCAGAGCTGGGGAATCAGAGGTGGGGAATCAGATTTGGGGAATCAGAGGCGGGGACTTAGATATTGGGAAACAGAGGCGGGGAATCAGAGGCGGGGAAACCCAGGCGGGGAATCAGATATGGGGAATCAGAGGTGGGGAATCAGAGGCAAGGAATCAGATGTGCAGAATCAGAGATGGGGAATCAGAGGCAGGGAATCAGAATCAGAAGCAGGGAATCAGAGGCCGGGAATTAGAGGCCGGAATCAGATGCTGGGAATCAGAGGCCTGGAATCAGAGGCGGGGATTCAGAGGCAGGGAATCAGATGCGGGGAATCAGAGGCGGGGAATCAGAGCTGGGGAATCAGAGGCGGGGTATTAGAGTTGGGGAATCAGAGGCGGGGAATCAGATATGGGGAAACAGAGGTGGGGAATCAGAGGCGGGGAAACAGAGGCAGGGAATCAGATATGGGGAATCAGAGGCGGGGAATCAGAGGTGGGGAATCAGAGGCGGGGAATCAGAGGCGGGGAATCAGAGGCGGGGAATCAGAAGTGGGGAATCAGAGGTGGGGAATCAGAGGCGGGGAATCAGAGGCGGGGAATCAGAGGCGGGCAATCAGATGCAGGGAATCAGAGGCAGGGAATCAGAGGCAGGGAACCAGACGCAGGGAATCAAATGAAGGGAATCTGATGCAGGGAATCTGAGGCAGGGAATCTGAGGCAGGGAATCTGTGGTGGGGAATCAGAGGCGGGAAAACAGGCGGTTAAACAGAGGCGGGTAAACATAGGCGGGGATTCAGAGGCGTGGATTCAGAGGCGGGAAATCAGAGGCGGGGAAAGATATGTGGGGAAAAGTAGGCCAGGAAAGTTGAGCGGAAAGGGAGGCATTGAATCAGAGGCGTGGAATCAGAGGCAGGGAATCAGAAGCGGGGAATCAGAGGTGGGGAATCAGAGGCGGGGAATCAGAGGCGGAGAATCAGAGGCGGGCAATCAGATGCAGGGAATCAGAGGCAGGGAATCAGAGGCAGGGAATCAGAGGCATGGAATCTGAGGCAGGGAATCTGAGGTGGGGAATCAGAGGCGGGGAAACAGGTGGGTAAACAGAGGCGGGTAAACATAGGCGGGGAATCAGAGGCGCGGAATCAGAGGCGGGGAATCAGAGGCAGGGAATCAGAGGCGGGGAATCAGAGGCGGGGAATCAGATGCGGGGAATCAGAGGTGGGGAATCAGAGGCGGGGTATCAGAGTAGGGGAATCAGAGGCGGGGAATCAGAGGCGGGGAATCAGAGGCGGGGAATCAGAGGCGTGCAATCAGAGGCGGGGAATCAGAGGTGGGGAATCAGAAGTGTGGAATCAGAGGCGGGGAAACAGAGGCGGGGAATCAGATATGGGGAATCAGAGGTGGGGCATCAGAGGTTGTGAATCACAGATGGGGAATCAGAGGCGGGGAATCAGAGGCAGGGAATCAGACGCGGGGAATCAGAGGCGGGGATTCAGAGCTGGGAAATCAGAGGCGGGGAATCAGAGTTGGGGAATCAGAGGCGGGGAATCAGATATGGGGAATCAGAGGCAGGGAATCAGAGGCGGGAAAACAGAGGCGGGGAATCAGATATGGGGAATCAGAGGCGGGGAATCAGAGGCAGGGAATTAGACACGGGGAATCAGAGGCGGGGAATCAGAGATGGGGAATCAGAGGCGGGGAATCAGAGGCAGGGAATCGGATGCCGGGAATCAGAGGCGGGAAATCAGAGCTGGGTAATCAGAGGCGGGGAATCAGAGTTGGGGAATCAGAGGCGGCGAAGCAGATATGGGGAAATAGAGGCGGTGAATCAGATATGGGGAATCAGAGGCGGGGAATCAGATATGGGGAATCAGAGGCTGGGAATCAGAGGGGGGGAAACAGAGGCGGGGAATAAGATATGGGGAATCAGAGGTGGGGAATCAGGGGCGGGGAATCAGTGGCAGGGAATCAGAGGCGGAGAATCAGAGGCGGGGAATCAAAGGAAGGGAATCAGACACGGGGAATCAGAGGTGGGGAATCAGAGATGGGGAATCAGAGGCGGGGAATCACAGGCAGGGAATCAGACGCGGGGAATCAGAGGCGGGGAATCAGAGCTGGGGAATCAGAGGTGGGGAATCAGAGTCGGGGAATCAGAGGCAGGGAATCGGTTGTGCGGAATCAGAGATGGGGAATCAGATGTGGGGAATAAGAGGCAGTGAATCAGAGATGGGGAATCAGAGGCGGGGAATCAGAGGCAGGAAATTAGACAGGGATTCAGAGGCTGGGAATCAGACGGGGGGAATCAAAGGCGGGGAATCAGAGCTGGTGAATCAGAGGCAGGGAATCAGAGTTGGGGATTCAGAGGCGGGGAATCAGATATGGGGTAACAGAGGCGGGGAATGAGAGGCGGGCAAGCAGAGGCGGGGAATTAGATGTGGGGAATCAGAGGTGGGAAATCAGACATGGGGAATCGGATGCGGGGAATCAGAGGCTGGGAATCAGAGCTGGGGAATCAGATGTGGGGAATCAGAGTTGGGGCATCAGAGGTGGGGAATTAGATATGGGAAACAGAGGCGGGGAATCTGAGGCGGGGAAACAGAGGCGGGGAATCAGATATGGGGAAACAGAGGCGGGGAATCAGAGGCGGGGAAACAGAGGCGGGGAATCAGACATGGGGAATCGGATGCGGGGAATCAGAGGCGGGGAATCAGAGCTGGGGAATCAGAGGTGGGGAATCAGAGTTGGGGCATCAGAGGTGGGGAATTAGATATGGGGAAACAGAGGCGGGGAATCAGAGGCGGGGAAACAGAGGCGGGGAATCAGATATGGGGAATCAGAGGTGGGTAATCAGAGGCAGGGAATCAGATGTGCGGAATCAGAGATGGGGAATCAGAGGCAGGGAATCAGAATCAGAAGCGGGGAATCAGACGCCGGGAATCAGAGGCCGGGAATCAGATGCTGGGAATAAGAGGCCGGGAATCAGAGGTGGGGATTCAGAGTCTGGGAATCAGAGATGGGGATTCAGAGGCGGGGAATGAGATATGGAGAATCAGAGGCGGGGAATCAGAGGCGGGGAAACAGAGGTGGGGAATCAGATATGGGGAATCAGAGGTGGCGAATCAAAGGCGGTGAATCAGAGATGGGGAATAAGAGGCGGGGAATCAGAGGCAGGGAATCAGATGCGGGGATTCAGAGGCGGGGAATCAGAGCTGGCGAATCAGAGGTGGGGAATCAGAGGTGGGCAATCAGAGCCGGGGAATCAGATATGGGGAATCAGAGGCGGGGAAACAGAGGCAGGGAATCAGATATGGGGAATCAGAGGTGGGGAATCAGAGGTTGTGAATCAGAGATGGGGAATCAAGGCGGGGAAACAGAGAGAGGGAATCAGACGCGGGGAATCAGAGGCGGGGATTCAGAGCTGGGGAATCAGAGGCGGGGAATCAGAGTTGGGGAATCAGAGGCAGGGAATCAGATATGGGGAATCAGAGGCGGGGAATCAGAGGCGGGGAAACAGAGGCGGGGAATCAGATATGGGGAATCAGAGGTGGGGAATCAGGGGCAGGGAATCAGTGGCAGGGAATCAGAGGTGGGGAATCTGAGCCGGGGAATCAGAGGCAGGGAATCAGACACGGGGAATCAGAGGCGGGGAATCAGAGGCAGGGAATCGGACGCCGGGAATCAGAGGCGGGGAATCAGAGCTGGGGAATCAGAGGCGGGGAATCAGAGTCGGGGAATCAGAGGCGGGGAATCAGATATGGGGAAATAGAGGCGGGGAATCAGATATGGGGAATCAGAGGTGTGGAATCAGAGGTTGGGAATCAGAGGCAGGGAATCAGAGGCGGGGAAACAGAGGCGGGGAATCAGATATGGGGAATCAGAGGTGGCGAATCAAAGGCGGTGAAACAGAGATGGGGAATCAGGGCAGGGAATCAGAGGCAGGGAATCAGAGCTGGGGAAACAGAGGCGGGGAATCAGATATGGGGAATCAGAGGTGGGGAATCAGGGGCGGGGAATCAGTTGCAGGGAATCAGAGCTGGGGAATCAGAGGTGGGGAATCAGAGCTGGGGAAACAGAGGCGGGGAATCAGATATGGGGAATCAGAGGTGGGGAATCAGGGGCGGGGAATAGTGGCAGGGAATCAGAGGCCGGGAATAAAAGGCGGGGAATCAGAGCTGGGGAATCAGAGGCGGGGAATCAGAGTTGGGGAATCAGAGGAGGGGAATCAGATATGGGGAAACAGAGGCCGGGAATCAGAGGCAGGGAAACAGAGGCGGGGAATCAGATATGGGGAATCAGAGGTGGGGAATTTGAGGTTGCGAATCAGAGGCGGGGAATCAGAGGCGGGGAATCAGAGGCAGGGAATCGGATGTGCGGAATCAGAGATGGGGAATCAGAGGTGGGGATTCAGAGGTGGTGAATCAGAAAAGGGGAATCAGAGGCTGGGAATCAGAAGCAGGGAATCAGACGCAGGGAATCAGAGGCGGGGAATCATAGCTGGCGAATTAGAGGAGGGGAATCAGAGTTGGGGAATCAGAGGCGGGGAATCAGATATGGGGAAACAGTCGGGGAATCAGAGGTGGGGAAACAGAGGCGGGGAATCAGAGGCAGGGAATCGGTTGTGCGGAATCAGAGATGGGGAATCAGATGTGGGGAATAAGAGGCAGTGAATCAGAGATGGGGAATCAGAGGCGGGGAATCAGAGGCAGGAAATTAGACAGGGATTCAGAGGCTGGGAATCAGACGGGGGGAATCAAAGGCGGGGAATCAGAGCTGGTGAATCAGAGGCAGGGAATCAGAGTTGGGGATTCAGAGGCGGGGAATCAGATATGGGGTAACAGAGGCGGGGAATGAGAGGCGGGCAAGCAGAGGCGGGGAATTAGATGTGGGGAATCAGAGGTGGGAAATCAGACATGGGGAATCGGATGCGGGGAATCAGAGGCTGGGAATCAGAGCTGGGGAATCAGATGTGGGGAATCAGAGTTGGGGCATCAGAGGTGGGGAATTAGATATGGGAAACAGAGGCGGGGAATCTGAGGCGGGGAAACAGAGGCGGGGAATCAGATATGGGGAAACAGAGGCGGGGAATCAGAGGCGGGGAAACAGAGGCGGGGAATCAGACATGGGGAATCGGATGCGGGGAATCAGAGGCGGGGAATCAGAGCTGGGGAATCAGAGGTGGGGAATCAGAGTTGGGGCATCAGAGGTGGGGAATTAGATATGGGGAAACAGAGGCGGGGAATCAGAGGCGGGGAAACAGAGGCGGGGAATCAGATATGGGGAATCAGAGGTGGGTAATCAGAGGCAGGGAATCAGATGTGCGGAATCAGAGATGGGGAATCAGAGGCAGGGAATCAGAATCAGAAGCGGGGAATCAGACGCCGGGAATCAGAGGCCGGGAATCAGATGCTGGGAATAAGAGGCCGGGAATCAGAGGTGGGGATTCAGAGTCTGGGAATCAGAGATGGGGATTCAGAGGCGGGGAATGAGATATGGAGAATCAGAGGCGGGGAATCAGAGGCGGGGAAACAGAGGTGGGGAATCAGATATGGGGAATCAGAGGTGGCGAATCAAAGGCGGTGAATCAGAGATGGGGAATAAGAGGCGGGGAATCAGAGGCAGGGAATCAGATGCGGGGATTCAGAGGCGGGGAATCAGAGCTGGCGAATCAGAGGTGGGGAATCAGAGGTGGGCAATCAGAGCCGGGGAATCAGATATGGGGAATCAGAGGCGGGGAAACAGAGGCAGGGAATCAGATATGGGGAATCAGAGGTGGGGAATCAGAGGTTGTGAATCAGAGATGGGGAATCAAGGCGGGGAAACAGAGAGAGGGAATCAGACGCGGGGAATCAGAGGCGGGGATTCAGAGCTGGGGAATCAGAGGCGGGGAATCAGAGTTGGGGAATCAGAGGCAGGGAATCAGATATGGGGAATCAGAGGCGGGGAATCAGAGGCGGGGAAACAGAGGCGGGGAATCAGATATGGGGAATCAGAGGTGGGGAATCAGGGGCAGGGAATCAGTGGCAGGGAATCAGAGGTGGGGAATCTGAGCCGGGGAATCAGAGGCAGGGAATCAGACACGGGGAATCAGAGGCGGGGAATCAGAGGCAGGGAATCGGACGCCGGGAATCAGAGGCGGGGAATCAGAGCTGGGGAATCAGAGGCGGGGAATCAGAGTCGGGGAATCAGAGGCGGGGAATCAGATATGGGGAAATAGAGGCGGGGAATCAGATATGGGGAATCAGAGGTGTGGAATCAGAGGTTGGGAATCAGAGGCAGGGAATCAGAGGCGGGGAAACAGAGGCGGGGAATCAGATATGGGGAATCAGAGGTGGCGAATCAAAGGCGGTGAAACAGAGATGGGGAATCAGGGCAGGGAATCAGAGGCAGGGAATCAGAGCTGGGGAAACAGAGGCGGGGAATCAGATATGGGGAATCAGAGGTGGGGAATCAGGGGCGGGGAATCAGTTGCAGGGAATCAGAGCTGGGGAATCAGAGGTGGGGAATCAGAGCTGGGGAAACAGAGGCGGGGAATCAGATATGGGGAATCAGAGGTGGGGAATCAGGGGCGGGGAATAGTGGCAGGGAATCAGAGGCCGGGAATAAAAGGCGGGGAATCAGAGCTGGGGAATCAGAGGCGGGGAATCAGAGTTGGGGAATCAGAGGAGGGGAATCAGATATGGGGAAACAGAGGCCGGGAATCAGAGGCAGGGAAACAGAGGCGGGGAATCAGATATGGGGAATCAGAGGTGGGGAATTTGAGGTTGCGAATCAGAGGCGGGGAATCAGAGGCGGGGAATCAGAGGCAGGGAATCGGATGTGCGGAATCAGAGATGGGGAATCAGAGGTGGGGATTCAGAGGTGGTGAATCAGAAAAGGGGAATCAGAGGCTGGGAATCAGAAGCAGGGAATCAGACGCAGGGAATCAGAGGCGGGGAATCATAGCTGGCGAATTAGAGGAGGGGAATCAGAGTTGGGGAATCAGAGGCGGGGAATCAGATATGGGGAAACAGTCGGGGAATCAGAGGTGGGGAAACAGAGGCGGGGAATCAGATATGGGGAATCAGAGGTGGGGAATCAGAGGCAGGGAATCAGATGTGCGGAATCAGAGATGGGGAATCAGAGGCAGGGAATCAGAATCAGAAGCAGGGAATCAGAGGCCGGGAATCAGAGGCCGGAATCAGATGCTGGGAATCAGAGGCCTGGAATCAGAGGCAGGGAATCAGAGGCAGGGAATCTGATGCGGGGAATCAGAGGCGGGGAATCAGAGCTGGGGAATCATAGGCAGGGTATTAGAGTTGGGGAATCAGAGGTGGGGAATCAGATATGGGGAAACAGAGGTGGGGAATCAGAGGCGGGGAAACAAGGCAGGGAATCAGATATGGGGAATCAGAGGCGGGAAACAGAGGTGGGGAATCATAGGCAGGGAATCGGATGTGCGGAATCAGAGATGGGGAATCAGAGGCCGGGAATGAGAGGTGGTGAATCAGATATGGGGAATCAGAGGCGGGGAATCAGAGGCAGTGAATCAGACGCGGGGAATCAGAGGTGGGCAATCAGAGGCGGGGAATCAGATATGGGGAATCAGAGGCGGGGAATCAGAGGCGGGGAAACAGAGGCGGGTAATCAGATATGGGGAATCAGAGGTGGGGCATCAGAGGTTGTGAATCACAGATGGGGAATTAGAGGCGGGGAATCAGAGGCAGGGAATCAGACTCGGGGAATCAGAGTCGGGGATTCAGAGCTGGGGAATCAGAAGCGGGGAATCAGAGTTGGGGAATCAGAGGCGGGGAATCAGATATGGGGAATCAGAGGCAGGGAATCAGAGGCGGGGAATCAGAGGCAGGGAATCAGACGCGGGGAATCTGAGGCGGGGAATCAGAGCTGGGGAATCAGAGGTGGGGAATCAGAGTTGGGGAATCAGAGGCAGGGAATTAGATGTGCGGAATCAGAGATGGGGAATCAGAGGTGGGGAATCAGAGGCGGTGAATCAGAGATGGGGAATCAGAGGCGGGGAATCAGAGGCAGGAAATCAGACACGGGGATTCAGAGGCTGGGAATCAGACGGGGGGAATCAAAGGCGGGGAATCAGAGCTGGGGAATCTGAGGCAGGGAATCAGAGTTGGGGATTTAGAGGCGGGGAATCAGATATGGGGAAACAGAGGCGGGGAATCAGAGGCGGGAAAACAGAGGCGTGGAATTAGATATGGGGAATCAGAGGTGGGGAATCAGAGGTGGTGAATCAGAGATGGGGAATCAGAGGCGGGGAATCAGAGGCAGGGAATCGGACGCCGGGAATCAGAGGCGGGGAATCAGAGCTGGGGAATCAGAGTCGGGGAATCAGAGGTGGTGAATCAGAGATGGGGAATCAGAGGCGGGGAATCAGAGGCAGGGAATCGGACGCCGGGAATCAGAGGCGGGGAATCAGAGCTGGGGAAACAGAGGCGGGGAATCAGATATGGGGAATCAGAGGTGGGGAATCAGGGGCGGGGAATCAGTGGCAGGGAATCAGAGGCCGGGAATAAAAGGCGGGAAATCAGAGCTGGGGAAACAGAGGCCGGGAATCAGAGGCAGGGTAACAGAGGCGGGGAATCAGATATGGGGAATCAGAGGTGGGGAATTAGAGGTTGCGAATCAGAGGCGGGGAAACAGAGGCGGGGAATCAAATATAGGGAATCAGAGGTGGGGAATCAGAGGTTGTGAATCAGAGATGTGGAATCAAGGCGGGGAATCAGATATGGGGAATCAGAGGCGGGGAAACAGAGGCGGGGAATCAGATATGGGGAATCAGTGGTGGGGAATCAGAGGTTGTGAATCAGAGATGGGGAATCAAGGCGGGGAAACAGAGGGAGGGAATCAGATGCGGGGAATCAGAGGCGGGGATTCAGAACTGGGGAATCAGAGGCGGGGAATCAGAGTTGGGGAATCAGAGGCAGGGAATCAGATATGGGGAATCAGAGGCGGGGAATCAGAGGCGGGGAAACAGAGGCGGGGAATCAGATATGGGGAATCAGAGGTGGGGAATCAGGGGCTGGGAATCAGTGGCAGGGAATCAGAGGCGGGGAATCTGAGCCGGGGAATCAGAGGCAGGGAATCAGACACGGGGAATCAGAGGCGGGGAATCAGAGATGGTGAATCAGAGGCGGGGAATCAGAGGCAGGGAATCGGACGCCGGGAATCAGAGGCGGGGAATCAGAGCTGGGGAATCAGAGGCGGGGAATCAGAGTCGGGGAATCAGAGGCGGGGAATCAGATATGGGGAAATAGAGGCGGGGAATCAGATATGGGGAATCAGAGGTGTGGAATCAGAGGTTGGGAATCAGAGGCAGGGAATCAGAGGCGGGGAAACAGAGGCGGGGAATCAGATATGGGGAATCAGAGGTGGCGAATCAAAGGCGGTGAAACAGAGATGGGGAATCAGGGCAGGGAATCAGAGGCAGGGAATCAGAGCTGGGGAAACAGAGGCGGGGAATCAGATATGGGGAATCAGAGGTGGGGAATCAGGGGCGGGGAATCAGTTGCAGGGAATCAGAGCTGGGGAATCAGAGGTGGGGATTCAGAGCTGGGGAAACAGAGGCGGGGAATCAGATATGGGGAATCAGAGGTGGGGAATCAGGGGCGGGGAATAGTGGCAGGGAATCAGAGGCCGGGAATAAAAGGCGGGGAATCAGAGCTGGGGAATCAGAGGCTGGGAATCAGAGTTGGGGAATCAGAGGAGGGGAATCAGATATGGGGAAACAGAGGCCGGGAATCAGAGGCAGGGAAACAGAGGCGGGGAATCAGATATGGGGAATCAGAGGTGGGGAATTTGAGGTTGCGAATCAGAGGCGGGGAATCAGAGGCGGGGAATCAGAGGCAGGGAATCGGATGTGCGGAATCAGAGATGGGGAATCAGAGGTGGGGATTCAGAGGTGGTGAATCAGAAAAGGGGAATCAGAGGCTGGGAATCAGAGGCAGGGAATCAGACGCAGGGAATCAGAGGCGGGGAATCATAGCTGGCGAATTAGAGGAGGGGAATCAGAGTTGGGGAATCAGAGGCGGGGAATCAGATATGGGGAAACAGTCGGGGAATCAGAGGCGGGGAAACAGAGGCAGGGAATCAGATATGGGGAATCAGATGTGGGGAATCAGAGGCAGGGAATCAGATGTGCGGAATCAGAGATGGGGAATCAGAGGCAGGGAATCAGAATCAGAAGCAGGGAATCAGAGGCCGGGAATCAGAGGCCGGAATCAGATGCTGTGAATCAGAGGCCTGGAATCAGAGGCAGGGAATCAGAGGCAGGGAATCTGATGCGGGGATTCAGAGGCGGGGAATCAGAGCTGGGGAATCATAGGCAGGGTATTAGAGTTGGGGAATCAGAGGCGGGGAATCAGATATGGGGAAACAGAGGTGGGGAATCAGAGGCGGGGAAACAGAGGCAGGGAATCAGATATGGGGAATCAGAGGTGGGGCATCAGAGGTTGTGAATCACAGATGGGGAATTAGAGGCGGGGAATCAGAGGCAGGGAATCAGACTCGGGGAATCAGAGTCGGGGATTCAGAGCTGGGGAATCAGAGCGGGGAATCAGAGTTGGGGAATCAGAGGCGGGGAATCAGATATGGGGAATCAGAGGCAGGGAATCAGAGGCGGGGAATCAGAGGCAGGGAATCAGACGCGGGGAATCTGAGGCGGGGAATCAGAGCTGGGGAATCAGAGGTGGGGAATCAGAGATGGGGAATCAGAGGCAGGGAATTAGATGTGCGGAATCAGAGATGGGGAATCAGAGGTGGGGAATCAGAGGCGGTGAATCAGAGATGGGGAATCAGAGGCGGGGAATCAGAGGCAGGAAATCAGACACGGGGATTCAGAGGCTGGGAATCAGACGGGGGGAATCAAAGGCGGGGAATCAGAGCTGGGGAATCTGAGGCAGGGAATCAGAGTTGGGGATTCAGAGGCGGGGAATCAGATATGGGGAAACAGAGGCGGGGAATCAGAGGCGGGAAAACAGAGGCGGGGAATTAGATATGGGGAATCAGAGGTGGGGAATCAGAGGTGGTGAATCAGAGATGGGGAATCAGAGGCGGGGAATCAGAGGCAGGGAATCGGACGCCGGGAATCAGAGGCGGGGAATCAGAGCTGGGGAATCAGAGGCGGGGAATCAGAGGTGGTGAATCAGAGATGGGGAATCAGAGGCGGGGAATCAGAGGCAGGGAATCGGACGCCGGGAATCAGAGGCGGTGAATCAGAGCTGGGGAAACAGAGGCGGGGAATCAGATATGGGGAATCAGAGGTGGGGAATCAGGGGCGGGGAATCAGTGGCAGGGAATCAGAGGCCGGGAATAAAAGGCGGGAAATCAGAGCTGGGGAATCAGAGGCGGGGAATCAGAGTTGGGGAATCAGAGGAGGGGAATCAGATATGGGGAAACAGAGGCCGGGAATCAGAGGCAGGGTAACAGAGGCGGGGAATCAGATATGGGGAATCAGAGGTGGGGAATTAGAGGTTGCGAATCAGAGGCGGGGAAACAGAGGCGGGGAATCAAATATAGGGAATCAGAGGTGGGGAATCAGAGGTTGTGAATCAGAGATGGGGAATCAAGGCGGGGAATCAGAGGCAGGGAATCAGACGCGGGGAATCAGAGGCGGGGATTCAGAGCTGGGGAATCAGAGGCGGTGAATCAGAGTTGGGGAATCAGAGGCAGGGAATCAGATATGGGGAATCAGAGGCGTGGAATCAGAGGCGGGGAAACAGAGGCGGGGAATCAGATATGGGGAATCAGAATTGGGGAATCAGGGGCAGGGAATCAGTGGCAGGGAATCAGAGGCGTGGAATCAGAGGCGGGGAATCAGAGGCAGGGAATCAGACACGGGGAATCGGAGGCGGGGAATCAGAGATGGAGAATCAGAGGCGGGGAATCAGAGGCAGGGAATCGGACTCCGGGAATCAGAGTTGGGGAATCAGAGCTGGGGAATCAGAGGCGGGGAATCAGAGTTGGGGAATCAGAGGCGGGGAATCAGATATGGGGAAATAGAGGCGGGGAATCAGATATGGGGAATCAGAGGTGTGGAATCAGAGGTTGGGAATCAGAGGCAGGGAATCAGAGTCGGGGAAACAGAGGCGGGGAATCAGATATGGGGAATCAGAGGTGGCGAATCAAAGGCGGTGAAACAGAGATGGGGAATCAGGGCAGGGAATCAGAGGCAGGGAATCAAACACGGGGAATCAGAGCTGGGGAATCAGAGGCGGGGAATCAGAGTTGGGAATCAGAGGCGGGGAATCAGAGGCGGGGAAACAGAGGCGGGGAATCAGATATGGGGAATCAGAGGTGGGGAATCCGAGGTTGGGAATCAGAGGCAGGGAATCAGAGGCGGGGAATCAGAGGCGGGGAATCAGAGGAAGGGAATCAGATGTGCGGAATCGGAGATGGGGAATCAGAGGCAGGGAATCAGAGGCGGGGAATCAGAGGCGGGGAATCAGAGGCCGGGAATCAGATATGGGAAAACAGAGGCTGGGAATCCGAGGCGGGGAAACAGAGGCGGGGAATCAGATATGGGGAATCAGAGTTGGGGAATCAGAGGTTGGGAATCAGAGGCAGGGAATCAGAGGCTTGGAATCAGATGCAGGGAATCAGATGCGGGGAATCAGAGGCGGGGAATCAGAGCTGGGGAATCAGAGGTAGGGAATCAGATTTGGGGAATCAGAGGCGGGGACTTAGATATTGGGAAACAGAGGCGGGGAATGAGAGGCGGGGAAACCCAGGCGGGGAATCAGATATGGGGAATCAGAGGTGGGGAATCAGAGGCAAGGAATCAGATGTGCGGAATAAGAGATGGGGAATCAGAGGCAGGGAATCAGAATCAGAAGCAGGGAATCAGAGGCCGGGAATCAGAGGCCGGAATCAGATGCTGGGAATCAGATGCCTGGAATCAGAGGCGGGGAATCAGAGGCAGGGAATCAGATGCGGGGAATCAGAGGCGGGGAATCAGAGCTGGGGAATCAGAGGTGGGGTATTAGAGTTGGGGAATCAGAGGCGGGGAATCAGATATGGGGAAACAGAGGTGGGGAATCAGAGGCGGGGAAACAGAGGCAGGGAATCAGATATGGGAAATCAGAGGTGGGGAATCAGAGATGGGGAATCAGAGGCGGTGAATCAGAGATGGGGAATCAGAGGCGGGGAATCAGAGGCAGGAAATCAGACACGGGATTCAGAGGCTGGGAATCAGACGGGGGGAATCAAAGGCGGGGAATCAGAGCTGGGGAATCAGAGGCAGGGAATCAGAGGCGGGGAATCAGATATGGGGAATCAGAGGCTGGGATTCAGAGGCGGGGAATCAGAGGCAGGGAATCAGAAATGTGGAATCAGAGGTGGGGAATCAGAGATGGGGAATCAGAGGCGGGGAATCAGAGGCAGGGAATCAGACGCGGGGAATCTGAGGCGGGGAATCAGAGCTGGGGAATCAGAGGTGGGGAATCAGAGTTGGGGAATCAGAGGCAGGGAATCGGATGTGCGGAATCAGAGATGGGGAATCAGATGTGGGGAATCAGAGGAATCAGAGATGGGGAATCAGAGGCGGGGAATCAGAGGCAGGAAATCAGACACGGGGATTCAGAGGCTGGGAATCAGACGGGGGGAATCAAAGGCGGGGAATCAGAGCTGGGGAATCAGAGGCAGGGAATCAGAGTTGGGGATTCAGAGACGGGGAATCAGATATGGGGAAACAGAGGCGGGGAATCAGAGGCGGGCAAACAGAGGCGGGGAATTAGATATGGGGAATCAGAGGTGGGGAATCAGAGGTGGTGAATCAGTGATGGGGAATCACAGGCGGGGAATCAGAGGCAGGGAATAGAACGCAGGGAATCAGACGCAGGGAATCAGAGCTGGGGAATCAGAGGCGGGGAATCATAGTTGGGAATCAGAGGCGGGGAATCAGATATGGGGAAACAGAGGCGGGGAATCAGAGGCGGGGAAACAGAGGCGGGGAATCAGATATGGGGAATCGGATGCGGGGAATCAGAGGCGGGGAATCAGAGATGGGGAATCAGAGGCGGGGAATCAGAGTTGGGGCATCAGAGGTGGGGAATTAGATATAGGGAAACAGAGGCGGGGAATCAGAGGCGGGGAAACAGAGGCGGGGAATCAGATATGGGGAATCAGAGGTGGGGAATCAGAGGCAGGGAATCAGATGTGCGGAATCAGAGATGGGGAATCAGAGGCAGGGAATCAGAATCAGAAGCGGGGAATCAGAGGCCGGGAATCAGAGGCCGGGAATCAGATGCTGGGAATAAGAGGCCGGGAATCAGAGGTGGGGAATCAGAGTCCGGGAATCAGAGATGGGGATTCAGAGGCGGGGAATGAGATATAGAGAATCAGAGGCGGGGAATCAGAGGCCGGGAAACAGAGGTGGGGAATCAGATATGGGGAATCAGAGGTGGCGAATCAAAGGCGGTGAATCAGAGATGGGGAATCAGAGGCGGGGAATCAGAGGCAGGGAATCAGATGCGGGGAATCAGAGGCGGGGAATCAGAGCTGGCGAATCAGAGGCGGGGAATCAGAGGTGGGCAATCAGAGGCGGGGAATCAGATATGGGGAATCAGAGGCGGGGAATCAGAGGCGGGGAAACAGAGGCGGGGAATCAAATATAGGGAATCAGAGGTGGGGAATCAGAGGTTGTGAATCAGAGATGGGGAATCAAGGCGGGGAATCAGAGGCAGGGAATCAGACACGGGGAATCAGAGGCGGGGATTCAGAGCTGGGGAATCAGAGGCGGGGAATAAGAGTTGGGGAATCAGAGGCAGGGAATCAGATATGGGGAATCAGAGGCGGGGAATCAGAGGCGGGGAAACAGAGGCGGGGAATCAGATATGGGGAATCCAAGGCGGGGAATCAGAGGCAGGGAATAAGACGCGGGGAATCAGAGGCGGTGATTCAGAGATGGGAAATCAGAGGCGGGGAATCAGTGTTGGGGAATCAGAGGCAGGGAATCAGATATGGGGAATCAGAGGCGGGGAATCAGAGGCCGGGAATCAGATATGGGGAAACAGAGGCGGGGAATCCGAGGCGGGGAAACAGAGGCGGGGAATCAGATATGGGGAATCAGAGGTGGGGAATCAGAGGCGGGGAATCAGAGGCGGGGAATCAGAGGAAGGGAATCAGATGTGCAGAATCGGAGATGGGGAATCAGAGGAAGGGAATCAGAGTCGGGGAAACAGAGGCGGGGAATCAGATATGTGGAATCAGAGGTGGCGAATCAAAGGCGGTGAAACAGAGATGGGGAATCAGGGCAGGGAATCAGAGGCAGGGAATCAAACACGGGGAATCAGAGCTGGGGAATCAGAGGCGGGGAATCAGAGTTGGGAATCAGAGGCGGGGAATCAGAGGCGGGGAAACAGAGGCGGGGAATCAGATATGGGGAATCAGAGGTGGGGAATCAGAGGTTGGGAATCAGAGGCGGGGAATCAGAGGCGGGGAATCAGAGGCGGGGAATCAGAGGAAGGGAATCAGATGTGCAGAATCGGAGATGGGGAATCAGAGGCAGGGAATCAGAGGCGGGGAATCAGAGGCGGGGAATCAGAGGCCGGGAATCAGATATGGGGAAACTGAGGCGGGGAATCCGAGGCGGGGAAACAGAGGCGGGGAATCAGATATGGGGAATCAGAGGTGGGGAATCAGAGGTTGGGAATCAGAGGCAGGGAATCAGAGGCTTGGAATCAGATGCAGGGAATCAGATGAGGGGCATCAGAGGCGGGGAATCAGAGCTGGGGAATCAGAGGTGGGGAATCAGATTTGGGGAATCAGAGGTGGGGACTTAGATATTGGGAAACAGAGGCGGGGAATCAGAGGCGGGGAAACAGAGGTGGGGAATCAGATATGGGGAATCAGAGGTGGGGAATCAGAGGCAGGGAATCAGATGTGCGGAATCAGAGATAGGGAATCAGAGGCAGGGAATCAGAATGAGAAGCAGGGAATCAGAGGCCGGGAATCAGAGGCCGGAATCAGATGATGGGAATCAGAGGCCTGGAATCAGAGGCGGGGAATCAGAGGCAGGGAATCAGATGCGGGGAATCAGAGGCGGGGAATCAGAGCTGGGGAATCAGAGGCGGGGTATTAGAGTTGGAGAATCAGAGGCGGGGAATCAGATATGGGGAAACAGAGGTAGGGAATCAGAGGCGGGGAAACAGAGGCAGGGAATCAGATATGGGGAATCAGAGGCGGGGAATCAGAGGTGGGGAAACATAGGCAGGGAATCGGATGTGCGGAATCAGAGATGGGGAATCAGAGGCCGGGAATCAGAGGTGGTGAATCAGAGATGGGGAATCAGAGGCGGGGAATCAGAGGCAGGGTATCAGACGCGGGGAATCAGAGGTGGGCAATCAGAGGCGGGGAATCAGATATGGGTAATCAGAGGCAGGGAATCAGAGGCGGGGAAACAGAGGCGGGGAATCAGATATGGGGAATCAGAGGTGGGGCATCAGAGGTTGTGAATCACAGATGGGGAATAAGAGGCGGGGAATCAGAGGCAGGGAATCAGACGCGGGGAATCAGAGGCGGGGATTCAGAGCTGGGGAATCAGAAGCGGGGAATCAGAGTTGGGGAATCAGAGGCGGGGAATCAGATATGGGGAACCAGAGGCAGGGAATCAGAGGCGGGGAATCAGAGGCAGGGAATCAGACGCGGGGAATCTGAGGCGGGGAATCAGAGCTGGGGAATCAGAGGTGGGGAATCAGAGTTGGGGAATCAGAGGCAGGGAATTGGATGTGCGGAATCAGAGATGGGGAATCAGAGGCGGGGAATCAGAGGCAGGAAATCAGACACGGGGATTCAGAGGCTGGGAATCAGACGGGGGGAATCAAAGGCGGGGAATCAGAGCTGGGGAATCTGAGGCAGGGAATCAGAGTTGGGGATTCAGAGGCGGGGAATCAGATATGGGGAAACAGAGGCGGGGAATCAGAGGCGGGCAAACAGAGGCGGGGAATTAGATATGGGGAATCAGAGGTAGGGAATCAGAGGTGGTGAATCAGTGATGGGGAATCACAGGCGGGGAATCAGAGGCAGGGAATAGAACGCGGGGAATCAGAGGCAGGGAATCAGAGCTGGGGAATCAGAGGCGGGGAATCATAGTTGGGAATCAGAGGCGGGAATCAGATATGGGGAAACAGAGGCGGGGAATCAGAGGCGGGGAAACAGAGGCGGGGAATCAGATATGGGGAATCGGATCCAGGGAATCAGAGGCGGGGAATCAGAGCTGGGGAATCAGAGGCGGGGAATCAGAGTTGGGGCATCAGAGGTGGGGAATTAGATATACGGAAACAGAGGCGGGGAATCAGAGGCGGGGAAACAGAGGCGGGGAATCAGATATTGGGAATCAGAGGTGGGGAATCAGAGGCAGGGAATCAGATGTGCGGAATCAGAGATGGGGAATCAGAGGCAGGGAATCAGAAGCGGGGAATCAGAGGCCGGGAATCAGAGGCCGGGAATCAGATGCTGGGAATAAGAGGCCGGGAATCAGAGGAGGGGAATCAGAGTCCGGGAATCAGAGATGGGGATTCAGAGGCGGGGAATGAGATATGGAGAATCAGAGGCGGGGAATCAGAGGCGGGGAAACAGAGGTGGGGAATCAGATATGGGGAATCAGAGGTGGCGAATCAAAGGCAGTGAATCAGAGATGGGGAATCAGAGGCAGGGAATCAGAGGCAGGGAATCAGATGCGGGGAATCAGAGGCGGGGAATCAGAGCTGGCGAATCAGAGGCTGGGAATCAGAGGTGGGCAATCAGAGGCGGGGAAATAGATATGGGGAATCAGAGGCGGGGAATCAGAGGCGGGGAAACAGAGGCGGGGAATCAAATATAGGGAATCAGAGGTGGAGAATCAGAGGTTGTGAATCAGAGATGGGGAATCAAGGCGGGGAATCAGAGGCAGGGAATAAGACGCGGGGAATCAGAGGCGGTGATTCAGAGCTGGGGAATCAGAAGCGGGGAATCAGAGTTGGGGAATCAGAGGCAGGGAATCAGATGCGGGGAATCAGAGGCGGGGAATCAGAGCTGGCGAATCAGAGGCGGGGAATCAGAGGTGGGCAATCAGAGGCGGGGAATCAGATATGGGGAATCAGAGGCGGGGAATCAGAGGCGGGGAAACAGAGGCGGGGAATCAAATATAGGGAATCAGAGGTGGGGAATCAGAGGTTGTGAATCAGAGATGGGGAATCAAGGCGGGGAATCAGAGGCAGGGAATCAGACACGGGGAATCAGAGGCGGGGATTCAGAGCTGGGGAATCAGAGGCGGGGAATAAGAGTTGGGGAATCAGAGGCAGGGAATCAGATATGGGGAATCAGAGGCGGGGAATCAGAGGCGGGGAAACAGAGGCGGGGAATCAGATATGGGGAATCCAAGGCGGGGAATCAGAGGCAGGGAATAAGACGCGGGGAATCAGAGGCGGTGATTCAGAGATGGGAAATCAGAGGCGGGGAATCAGTGTTGGGGAATCAGAGGCAGGGAATCAGATATGGGGAATCAGAGGCGGGGAATCAGAGGCCGGGAATCAGATATGGGGAAACAGAGGCGGGGAATCCGAGGCGGGGAAACAGAGGCGGGGAATCAGATATGGGGAATCAGAGGTGGGGAATCAGAGGCGGGGAATCAGAGGCGGGGAATCAGAGGAAGGGAATCAGATGTGCAGAATCGGAGATGGGGAATCAGAGGAAGGGAATCAGAGTCGGGGAAACAGAGGCGGGGAATCAGATATGTGGAATCAGAGGTGGCGAATCAAAGGCGGTGAAACAGAGATGGGGAATCAGGGCAGGGAATCAGAGGCAGGGAATCAAACACGGGGAATCAGAGCTGGGGAATCAGAGGCGGGGAATCAGAGTTGGGAATCAGAGGCGGGGAATCAGAGGCGGGGAAACAGAGGCGGGGAATCAGATATGGGGAATCAGAGGTGGGGAATCAGAGGTTGGGAATCAGAGGCAGGGAATCAGAGGCGGGGAATCAGAGGCGGGGAATCAGAGGAAGGGAATCAGATGTGCAGAATCGGAGATGGGGAATCAGAGGCAGGGAATCAGAGGCGGGGAATCAGAGGCGGGGAATCAGAGGCCGGGAATCAGATATGGGGAAACTGAGGCGGGGAATCCGAGGCGGGGAAACAGAGGCGGGGAATCAGATATGGGGAATCAGAGGTGGGGAATCAGAGGTTGGGAATCAGAGGCAGGGAATCAGAGGCTTGGAATCAGATGCAGGGAATCAGATGAGGGGCATCAGAGGCGGGGAATCAGAGCTGGGGAATCAGAGGTGGGGAATCAGATTTGGGGAATCAGAGGTGGGGACTTAGATATTGGGAAACAGAGGCGGGGAATCAGAGGCGGGGAAACAGAGGTGGGGAATCAGATATGGGGAATCAGAGGTGGGGAATCAGAGGCAGGGAATCAGATGTGCGGAATCAGAGATAGGGAATCAGAGGCAGGGAATCAGAATGAGAAGCAGGGAATCAGAGGCCGGGAATCAGAGGCCGGAATCAGATGATGGGAATCAGAGGCCTGGAATCAGAGGCGGGGAATCAGAGGCAGGGAATCAGATGCGGGGAATCAGAGGCGGGGAATCAGAGCTGGGGAATCAGAGGCGGGGTATTAGAGTTGGAGAATCAGAGGCGGGGAATCAGATATGGGGAAACAGAGGTAGGGAATCAGAGGCGGGGAAACAGAGGCAGGGAATCAGATATGGGGAATCAGAGGCGGGGAATCAGAGGTGGGGAAACATAGGCAGGGAATCGGATGTGCGGAATCAGAGATGGGGAATCAGAGGCCGGGAATCAGAGGTGGTGAATCAGAGATGGGGAATCAGAGGCGGGGAATCAGAGGCAGGGTATCAGACGCGGGGAATCAGAGGTGGGCAATCAGAGGCGGGGAATCAGATATGGGTAATCAGAGGCAGGGAATCAGAGGCGGGGAAACAGAGGCGGGGAATCAGATATGGGGAATCAGAGGTGGGGCATCAGAGGTTGTGAATCACAGATGGGGAATAAGAGGCGGGGAATCAGAGGCAGGGAATCAGACGCGGGGAATCAGAGGCGGGGATTCAGAGCTGGGGAATCAGAAGCGGGGAATCAGAGTTGGGGAATCAGAGGCGGGGAATCAGATATGGGGAACCAGAGGCAGGGAATCAGAGGCGGGGAATCAGAGGCAGGGAATCAGACGCGGGGAATCTGAGGCGGGGAATCAGAGCTGGGGAATCAGAGGTGGGGAATCAGAGTTGGGGAATCAGAGGCAGGGAATTGGATGTGCGGAATCAGAGATGGGGAATCAGAGGCGGGGAATCAGAGGCAGGAAATCAGACACGGGGATTCAGAGGCTGGGAATCAGACGGGGGGAATCAAAGGCGGGGAATCAGAGCTGGGGAATCTGAGGCAGGGAATCAGAGTTGGGGATTCAGAGGCGGGGAATCAGATATGGGGAAACAGAGGCGGGGAATCAGAGGCGGGCAAACAGAGGCGGGGAATTAGATATGGGGAATCAGAGGTAGGGAATCAGAGGTGGTGAATCAGTGATGGGGAATCACAGGCGGGGAATCAGAGGCAGGGAATAGAACGCGGGGAATCAGAGGCAGGGAATCAGAGCTGGGGAATCAGAGGCGGGGAATCATAGTTGGGAATCAGAGGCGGGAATCAGATATGGGGAAACAGAGGCGGGGAATCAGAGGCGGGGAAACAGAGGCGGGGAATCAGATATGGGGAATCGGATGCAGGGAATCAGAGGCGGGGAATCAGAGCTGGGGAATCAGAGGCGGGGAATCAGAGTTGGGGCATCAGAGGTGGGGAATTAGATATACGGAAACAGAGGCGGGGAATCAGAGGCGGGGAAACAGAGGCGGGGAATCAGATATTGGGAATCAGAGGTGGGGAATCAGAGGCAGGGAATCAGATGTGCGGAATCAGAGATGGGGAATCAGAGGCAGGGAATCAGAAGCGGGGAATCAGAGGCCGGGAATCAGAGGCCGGGAATCAGATGCTGGGAATAAGAGGCCGGGAATCAGAGGAGGGGAATCAGAGTCCGGGAATCAGAGATGGGGATTCAGAGGCGGGGAATGAGATATGGAGAATCAGAGGCGGGGAATCAGAGGCGGGGAAACAGAGGTGGGGAATCAGATATGGGGAATCAGAGGTGGCGAATCAAAGGCAGTGAATCAGAGATGGGGAATCAGAGGCAGGGAATCAGAGGCAGGGAATCAGATGCGGGGAATCAGAGGCGGGGAATCAGAGCTGGCGAATCAGAGGCTGGGAATCAGAGGTGGGCAATCAGAGGCGGGGAAATAGATATGGGGAATCAGAGGCGGGGAATCAGAGGCGGGGAAACAGAGGCGGGGAATCAAATATAGGGAATCAGAGGTGGAGAATCAGAGGTTGTGAATCAGAGATGGGGAATCAAGGCGGGGAATCAGAGGCAGGGAATAAGACGCGGGGAATCAGAGGCGGTGATTCAGAGCTGGGGAATCAGAAGCGGGGAATCAGAGTTGGGGAATCAGAGGCAGGGAATCAGATGCGGGGAATCAGAGGCGGGGAATCAGAGCTGGCGAATCAGAGGCGGGGAATCAGAGGTGGGCAATCAGAGGCGGGGAATCAGATATGGGGAATCAGAGGCGGGGAATCAGAGGCGGGGAAACAGAGGCGGGGAATCAAATATAGGGAATCAGAGGTGGGGAATCAGAGGTTGTGAATCAGAGATGGGGAATCAAGGCGGGGAATCAGAGGCAGGGAATCAGACACGGGGAATCAGAGGCGGGGATTCAGAGCTGGGGAATCAGAGGCGGGGAATAAGAGTTGGGGAATCAGAGGCAGGGAATCAGATATGGGGAATCAGAGGCGGGGAATCAGAGGCGGGGAAACAGAGGCGGGGAATCAGATATGGGGAATCCAAGGCGGGGAATCAGAGGCAGGGAATAAGACGCGGGGAATCAGAGGTGGTGATTCAGAGATGGGGAATCAGAGGCGGGGAATCAGTGTTGGGGAATCAGAGGCAGGGAATCAGATATGGGGAATCAGAGGCGGGGAATCAGAGGCCGGGAATCAGATATGGGGAAACAGAGGCGGGGAATCCGAGGCGGGGAAACAGAGGCGGGGAATCAGATATGGGGAATCAGAGGTGGGGAATCAGAGGCGGGGAATCAGAGGCGGGGAATCAGAGGAAGGGAATCAGATGTGCAGAATCGGAGATGGGGAATCAGAGGAAGGGAATCAGAGTCGGGGAAACAGAGGCGGGGAATCAGATATGTGGAATCAGAGGTGGCGAATCAAAGGCGGTGAAACAGAGATGGGGAATCAGGGCAGGGAATCAGAGGCAGGGAATCAAACACGGGGAATCAGAGCTGGGGAATCAGAGGCGGGGAATCAGAGTTGGGAATCAGAGGCGGGGAATCAGAGGCGGGGAAACAGAGGCGGGGAATCAGATATGGGGAATCAGAGGTGGGGAATCAGAGGTTGGGAATCAGAGGCAGGGAATCAGAGGCGGGGAATCAGAGGCGGGGAATCAGAGGAAGGGAATCAGATGTGCAGAATCGGAGATGGGGAATCAGAGGCAGGGAATCAGAGGCGGGGAATCAGAGGCGGGGAATCAGAGGCCGGGAATCAGATATGGGGAAACTGAGGAGGGGAATCCGAGGCGGGGATACAGAGGCGGGGAATCAGATATGGGGAATCAGAGGTGGGGAATCAGAGGTTGGGAATCAGAGGCAGGGAATCAGAGGCTTGGAATCAGATGCAGGGAATCAGATGAGGGGCATCAGAGGCGGGGAATCAGAGCTGGGGAATCAGAGGTGGGGAATCAGATTTGGGGAATCAGAGGTGGGGACTTAGATATTGGGAAACAGAGGCGGGGAATCAGAGGCGGGGAAACAGAGGTGGGGAATCAGATATGGGGAATCAGAGGTGGGGAATCAGAGGCAGGGAATCAGATGTGCGGAATCAGAGATAGGGAATCAGAGGCAGGGAATCAGAATGAGAAGCAGGGAATCAGAGGCCGGGAATCAGAGGCCGGAATCAGATGATGGGAATCAGAGGCCTGGAATCAGAGGCGGGGAATCAGAGGCAGGGAATCAGATGCGGGGAATCAGAGGCGGGGAATCAGAGCTGGGGAATCAGAGGCGGGGTATTAGAGTTGGGGAATCAGAGGCGGGGAATCAGATATGGGGAAACAGAGGTAGGGAATCAGAGGCGGGGAAACAGAGGCAGGGAATCAGATATGGGGAATCAGAGGCGGGGAATCAGAGGTGGGGAAACATAGGCAGGGAATCGGATGTGCGGAATCAGAGATGGGGAATCAGAGGCCGGGAATCAGAGGTGGTGAATCAGAGATGGGGAATCAGAGGCGGGGAATCAGAGGCAGGGTATCAGACGCGGGGAATCAGAGGTGGGCAATCAGAGGCGGGGAATCAGATATGGGTAATCAGAGGCAGGGAATCAGAGGCGGGGAAACAGAGGCGGGGAATCAGATATGGGGAATCAGAGGTGGGGCATCAGAGGTTGTGAATCACAGATGGGGAATAAGGGGCGGGGAATCAGAGGCAGGGAATCAGACGCGGGGAATCAGAGGCGGGGATTCAGAGCTGGGGAATCAGAAGCGGGGAATCAGAGTTGGGGAATCAGAGGCGGGGAATCAGATATGGGGAACCAGAGGCAGGGAATCAGAGGCGGGGAATCAGAGGCAGGGAATCAGACGCAGGGAATCTGAGGCGGGGAATCAGAGCTGGGGAATCAGAGGTGGGGAATCAGAGTTGGGGAATCAGAGGCAGGGAATTGGATGTGCGGAATCAGAGATGGGGAATCAGAGGCGGGGAATCAGAGGCAGGAAATCAGACACGGGGATTCAGAGGCTGGGAATCAGACGGGGGGAATCAAAGGCGGGGAATCAGAGCTGGGGAATCTGAGGCAGGGAATCAGAGTTGGGGATTCAGAGGCGGGGAATCAGATATGGGGAAACAGAGGCGGGGAATCAGAGGCGGGCAAACAGAGGCGGGGAATTAGATATGGGGAATCAGAGGTAGGGAATCAGAGGTGGTGAATCAGTGATGGGGAATCACAGGCGGGGAATCAGAGGCAGGGAATAGAACGCGGGGAATCAGAGGCAGGGAATCAGAGCTGGGGAATCAGAGGCGGGGAATCATAGTTGGGAATCAGAGGCGGGAATCAGATATGGGGAAACAGAGGCGGGGAATCAGAGGCGGGGAAACAGAGGCGGGGAATCAGATATGGGGAATCGGATGCAGGGAATCAGAGGCGGGGAATCAGAGCTGGGGAATCAGAGGCGGGGAATCAGAGTTGGGGCATCAGAGGTGGGGAATTAGATATACGGAAACAGAGGCGGGGAATCAGAGGCGGGGAAACAGAGGCGAGGAATCAGATATTGGGAATCAGAGGTGGGGAATCAGAGGCAGGGAATCAGATGTGCGGAATCAGAGATGGGGAATCAGAGGCAGGGAATCAGAAGCGGGGAATCAGAGGCCGGGAATCAGAGGCCGGGAATCAGATGCTGGGAATAAGAGGCCGGGAATCAGAGGAGGGGAATCAGAGTCCGGGAATCAGAGATGGGGATTCAGAGGCGGGGAATGAGATATGGAGAATCAGAGGCGGGGAATCAGAGGCGGGGAAACAGAGGTGGGGAATCAGATATGGGGAATCAGAGGTGGCGAATCAAAGGCAGTGAATCAGAGATGGGGAATCAGAGGCAGGGAATCAGAGGCAGGGAATCAGATGCGGGGAATCAGAGGCGGGGAATCAGAGCTGGCGAATCAGAGGCTGGGAATCAGAGGTGGGCAATCAGAGGCGGGGAAATAGATATGGGGAATCAGAGGCGGGGAATCAGAGGCGGGGAAACAGAGGCGGGGAATCAAATATAGGGAATCAGAGGTGGAGAATCAGAGGTTGTGAATCAGAGATGGGGAATCAAGGCGGGGAATCAGAGGCAGGGAATAAGACGCGGGGAATCAGAGGCGGTGATTCAGAGCTGGGGAATCAGAAGCGGGGAATCAGAGTTGGGGAATCAGAGGCAGGGAATCAGATATGGGGAATCAGAGGCGGGGAATCAGAGGCCGGGAATCAGATATGGGGAAACAGAGGCGGGGAATCCGAGGCGGGGAAACAGAGGCGGGGAATCAGATATGGGGAATCAGAGGTGGGGAATCAGAGGTTTGGAATCAGAGGCAGGGAATCAGAGGCTTGGAATCAGATGCAGGGTATCAGATGCGGGGAATCAGAGGCGGGGAATCAGAGCTGGGGAATCAGAGGTGGGGAATCAGATTTGGGGAGTCAGAGGTGGGGACTTAGATATTGGGAACAGAGGCGGGGAATCAGAGGCGGGGAAACAGAGGCGGGGAATCAGATATGGTGAATCAGAGGTGGGGAATCAGAGGCAGGGAATCAGATGTGCGGAATCAGAGATGGGGAATCAGAGGAAGGGAATCAGAATCAGAAGCAGGGAATCAGAGGCCGGGAATCAGAGGCCGGAATCAGATGCTGGGAATCAGAGGCCTGGAATCAGAGGCGGGGAATCAGAGGCAGGGAATCAGATGCGGGGAATCAGAGGCGGGGAATCAGAGCTGGGGAATCAGAGGCGGGGTATTAGAGTTGGGGAATCAGAGGCGGGGAATCAGATATGGGGAAACAGAGGTGGGGAATCAGAGGCGGGGAAACAGAGGCAGGGAATCAGATATGGGGAATCAGAGGTGGGGCATCAGAGGTTGTGAATCACAGATGGGGAATCAGAGGCGGGGAATCAGAGGCAGGGAATCAGACACGGGGAATCAGAGGCGGGGATTCAGAGCTGGGGAATCAGAAGCGGGGAATCAGAGTTGGGGAATCAGAGGCGGGGAATCAGATATGGGGAATCAGAGGCAGGGAATCAGAGGCGGGGAATCAGAGGCAGGGAATCAGACGCGGGGAATCTGAGGCGGGGAATCAGAGCTGGGGAATCGGAGGTGGGGAATCAGAGTTGGGGAATCAGAGGCAGGGAATTGGATGTGCGGAATCAGAGAGGGGGAATCAGAGGTGGGGAATCAGAGGCGGTGAATCAGAGATGGGGAATCAGAGGCGGGGAATCAGAGGCAGGAAATCAGACTCGGGGATTCAGAGGCTGGGAATCAGACGGGGGGAATCAAAGGCGGGGAATCAGAGCTGGGGAATCTGAGGCAGGGAATCAGAGTTGGGGATTCAGAGGCGGGGAATCAGATATGGGGAAACAGAGGCGGGGAATCAGAGGTGGGCAAACAGAGGCGGGGAATTAGATATGGGGAATCAGAGGTAGGGAATCAGAGGTGGTGAATCAGTGATGGGGAATCACAGGCGGGGAATCAGAGGCAGGGAATAGAACGCGGGGAATCAGAGGCAGGGAATCAGAGCTGGGGAATCAGAGGAGGGGATTCATAGTTGGGAATCAGAGGCGGGTATCAGATATGGGGAAACAGAGGCGGGGAATCAGAGGCGGTGAAACAGAGGCGGGGAATCAGATATGGGGAATCGGATGCAGGGAATCAGAGGCGGGGAATCAGAGCTGGGAAATCAGAGGCGGGGAATCAGAGTTGGGGCATCAGAGGTGGGGAATTAGATATAGGGAAACAGAGGCGGGGAATCAGAGGCGGGGAAACAGAGGCGGGGAATCAGATATGGGGAATCAGAGGTGGGGAATCAGAGCCAGGGAATCAGATGTGCGGAATCAGAGATGGGGAATAAGAGGCAGGGAATCAGAATCAGAAGCGGGGAATCAGAGGCCAGGAATCAGAGGCCGGGAATCAGATGCTGGGAATAAGAGGCCGGGAATCAGAGGTGGGGAATCAGATATGGGGAATCAGAGGTGGCGAATCAAAGGCGGTGAATCAGAGATGGGGAATCAGAGGCGGGGAATCAGAGGCAGGGAATCAGATGCGGGGAATCAGAGGCGGGGAATCAGAGCTGGCGAATCAGAGGCTGGGAATCAGAGGTGGGCAATCAGTGGCGGGGAATCAGATATGGGGAATCAGAGGCGGGGAATCAGAGGCGGGGAAACAGAGGTGGGGAATCAAATATAGGGAATCAGAGGTGGGGAATCAGAGGTTGTGAATCAGAGATGGGGAATCAAGGCGGGGAATCAGAGGCAGGGAATCAGACGCGGGGAATCAGAGGCGGGGATTCAGAGCTGGGGAATCAGAGGCGGGGAATCAGAGTTGGGGAATCAGAGGCAGGGAATCAGATATGGGGAATCAGAGGCGGGGAATCAGAGGCGGGGAAACAGAGGCGGGGAATCAGATGTGGGGAATCAGAGGTGGGGAATCAGGGGCAGGGAATCAGTGGCAGGGAATCAGAGGCGGGGAATCAGAGGCGGGGAATCAAAGGCAGGGAATCAGACACGGGGAATCAGAGGCGGGGAATCAGAGATGGGGAATCAGAGGCAGGGAATCGTATGCCGGGAATCAGAGTCAGGGAATCAGAGCTGGGGAATCAGAGGCGGGGAATCAGAGTTGGGGAATCAGAGGCGGGGAATCAGATATGGGGAAATAGAGGCGGGGAATCAGATATGGGGAATCAGAGGTGTTGAATCAGAGGTTGGGAATCAGAGGCAGGGAATCAGAGTCGGGGAAACAGAGGCGGGGAATCAGATATGGGGAATCAGAGGTGGCGAATCAAAGGCGGTGAAACAGAGATGGGGAATCAGGGCAGGGAATCAGAGGCAGGGAATCAAACACGGGGAATCAGAGCTGGGGAATCAGAGGCGGGGAATCAGAGTTGGGAATCAGAGGCGGGGAATCAGAGGCGGGGAAACAGAGGCGGGGAATCAGATATGGGGAATCAGAGGTGGGGAATCCGAGGTTGGGAATCAGAGGCAGGGAATCAGAGGCGGAAAATCAGAGGCGGGGAATCAGAGGAAGGGAATCAGATGTGCGGAATCGGAGATGGGGAATCAGAGGCAGGGAATCAGAGGCGGGGAATCAGAGGCGGGGAATCAGAGGCCGGGAATCAGATATGGGGAAACAGAGACGTGGAATCCGAGGCGGGGAAACAGAGGCGGGGAATCAGATATGGGGAATCAGAGGTGGGGAATCAGAGGTTGGGAATCAGAGGCAGGGAATCAGAGGCTTGGAATCAGATGCAGGGAATCAGATGCGGGGAATCAGAGGCGGGGAATCAGAGCTGGGGAATCAGAGGTGGGGAATCAGATTTGGGGAATCAGAGGCGGGGACTTAGATATTGGGAAACAGAGGCGGGGAATCAGAGGCGGGGAAACCCAGGCAGCGAATCAGATATGGGGAATCAGAGGTGGGGAATCAGAGGCAAGGAATCAGATGTGCGGAATCAGAGATGGGGAATCAGAGGCAGGGAATCAGAATCAGAAGCAGGGAATCAGAGGCCGGGAATCAGAGGCCGGAATCAGATGCTGGGAATCAGAGGCCTGGAATCAGAGGCGGGGAATCAGAGGCAGGGAATCAGATGCGGGGAATCAGAGGCGGGGAATCAGAGCTGGGGAATCAGAGGCGGGGTATTAGAGTTGGGGAATCAGAGGCGGGGAATCAGATATGGGGAAACAGAGGTGGGGAATCAGAGGCGGGGAAACAGAGGCAGGGAATCAGATATGGGGAATCAGAGGCGGGGAATCAGAGGTGGGGAATCATAGGCAGGGAATCGGATGTGCGGAATCAGAGATGGGGAATCAGAGGCTGGGAATCAGAGGTGGTGAATCAGAGATGGGGAATCAGACGCGGGGAATCAGAGGCAGGGAATCAGACGCGGGGAATCAGAGGTGGGCAATCAGAGGCGGGGAATCAGATATGGGGAATCAGAGGCGGGGAATCAGAGGCGGGGAAACAGAGGTGGGGAATCAGATATGGGGAATCAGAGGTGGGGCATCAGAGGTTGTGAATCACAGATGGGGAATCAGAGGCGGGGAATCAGAGGCAGGGAATCAGACGCGGGGAATCAGAGGCGGGGATTCAGAGCTGGGGAATCAGAGGCTGGGAATCAGAGTTGGGGAATCAGAGGCGGGGAATCAGATATGGGGAATCAGAGGCAGGGAATCAGAGGCGGGAAAACAGAGGCGGGGAATCAGATATGGGGAATCAGAGGCGGGGAATCAGAGGCGGGGAATCAGAGATGGGGAATCAGAGGCGGGGAATCAGAGG
This sequence comes from Narcine bancroftii, assembly GCF_036971445.1. Classification (NCBI taxonomy): domain Eukaryota; kingdom Metazoa; phylum Chordata; class Chondrichthyes; order Torpediniformes; family Narcinidae; genus Narcine; species Narcine bancroftii. Next base: position 111,658,622 of record NC_091474.1, on the reverse strand, counting down.
CAGGGAATCGGATGCCGGGAATCAGAGGCGGGAAATCAGAGCTGGGGAATCAGAGGCGGGGAATCAGAGTTGGGGAATCAGAGGCGGCGAAGCAGATATGGGGAAATAGAGGCGGGGAATCAGATATGGGGAATCAGAGGCTGGGAATCAGAGGGGGGGAAACAGAGGCGGGAATAAGATATGGGGAATCAGAGGTGGGGAATCAGGGGCGGGGAATCAGTGGCAGGGAATCAGAGGCGGGGAATCAGAGGCGGGGAATCACAGGCAGGGAATCAGACGCGGGGAATCAGAGGCGGGGAATCAGAGCTGGGGAATCAGAGGTGGGGAATCAGAGTCGGGGAATCATAGGCAGGGAATCGGTTGTGCGGAATCAGAGATGGGGAATCAGATGTGGGGAATCAGAGGCAGTGAATCAGAGGCGGGGAAACAGAGGCGGGGAATCAAATATAGGGAATCAGAGGTGGGGAATCAGAGGTTGAGAATCAGAGATGGGGAATCAAGGCGGGGAATCAGAGGCAGGGAATCAGACGCGGGGAATCAGAGGCGGGGATTCAGAGCTGGGGAATCAGAGGCGGTGAATCAGAGTTGGGGAATCAGAGGCAGGGAATCAGATATGGGGAATCAGAGGTGGCGAATCAGAGGCGGGGAAACAGAGGCGGGGAATCAGATATGGGGAATCAGAATTGGGGAATCAGGGGCAGGGAATCAGTGGCAGGGAATCAGAGGCGGGGAATCAGAGGCGGGGAATCAGAGGCAGGGAATCAGACACGAGGAATCATAGGCGGGGAATCAGAGATGGGGAATCAGAGGCGGGGAATCAGAGGCAGGGAATCGGACTCCCGGAATCAGAGTCGGGGAATCAGAGCTGGGGAATCAGAGGCGGGGAATCAGAGTTGGGGAATCAGAGGCGGGGAATCAGATATGGGGAAATAGAGGCGGGGAATCAGATATGGGGAATCAGAGGTGTGGAATCAGAGGTTGGGAATCAGAGGCAGGGAATCAGAGTCGGGGAAACAGAGGTGGGTAATCAGATATGGGGAATCAGAGGTGGCGAATCAAAGGCGGTGAAACAGAGATGGGGAATCAGGGCAGGGAATCAGAGGCAGGGAATCAAACACGGGGAATCAGAGCTGGGGAATCAGAGGCGGGGAATCAGAGTTGGGAATCAGAGGCGGGGAATCAGAGGCGGGGAAACAGAGGCGGGGAATCAGATATGGGGAATCAGAGGGGGGGAATCCGAGGTTGGGAATCAGAGGCAGGGAATCAGAGGCGGGGAATCAGAGGCGGGGAATCAGAGGAAGGGAATCAGATGTGCGGAATCGGAGATGGGGAATCAGAGGCAGGGAATCAGAGGCGGGGAATCAGAGGCGGGGAATCAGATGCCGGGAATCAGATATGGGGAAACAGAGGCGGGGAATCCGAGGCGGGGAAACAGAGGCGGGGAATCAGATATGGGGAATCAGAGGTGGGGAATCAGAGGTTGGGAATCAGAGGCAGGGAATCAGAGGCTTGGAATCAGATGCAGGGAATCAGATGCGGGGAATCAGAGGCGGGGAATCAGAGCTGGGGAATCAGAGGTGGGGAATCAGATTTGGGGAATCAGAGGCGGGGACTTAGATATTGGGAAACAGAGGCGGGGAATCAGAGGCGGGGAAACCCAGGCGGGGAATCAGATATGGGGAATCAGAGGTGGGGAATCAGAGGCAAGGAATCAGATGTGCGGAATCAGAGATGGGGAATCAGAGGCAGGGAATCAGATGCGGGGAATCAGAGGCGGGGAATCAGAGCTGGGGAATCAGAGGCGGGGTATTAGAGTTGGGGAATCAGAGGCGGGGAATCAGATATGGGGAAACAGAGGTGGGGAATCAGAGGCGGAGAAACAGAGGCAGGGAATCAGATATGGGGAATCAGAGGCGGGGAATCAGAAGTGGGGAATCATAGGCAGGGAATCGGATGTGCGGAATCAGAGATGGGGAATCAGAGGCTGGGAATCAGAGGTGGTGAATCAGAGATGGGGAATCAGAGGCGGGGAATCAGAGGCGGGGAATCAGACGCGGGGAATCAGAGGTGGGCAATCAGAGGCGGGGAATCAGATATGGGGAATCAGAGGCGGGGAATCAGAGGCGGGGAAACAGAGGCGGGGAATCAGATATGGGGAATCAGAGGTGGGGCATCAGAGGTTGTGAATCACAGATGGGGAATCAGAGGCGGGGAATCAGAGGCAGGGAATCAGACGCAGGGAATCAGAGGCGGGAATTCAGAGCTGGGGAATCAGAGGCGGGGAATCAGAGTTGGGGAATCAGAGGCGGGGAATCAGATATGGGGAATCAGAGGCAGGGAATCAGAGGCGGGAAAACAGAGGCGGGGAATCAGATATGGGGAATCAGAGGCGGGGAATCAGAGGCAGGGAATCAGACACGGGGAATCAGAGGCGGGGAATCAGAGATGGGGAATCAGAGGCGGGGAATCAGAGGCAGGGAATCGGATGCCGGGAATCAGAGGCGGGAAATCAGAGGCAGGAAATCAGACAGGGATTCAGAGGCTGGGAATCAGACGGGGGGAATCAAAGGCGGGGAATCAGAGCTGGTGAATCAGAGGCAGGGAATCAGAGTTGGGGATTCAGAGGCGGGGAATCAGATATGGGGAAACAGAGGCGGGGAATGAGAGGCGGGCAAGCAGAGGCGGGGAATTAGATATGGGGAATCAGAGGTGGGAAATCAGAGGTGGTGAATCAGAGATGGGGAATCACAGGCGGGGAATCAGAGGCAGCGAATAGAACGTGGGGAATCAGAGGCAGGGAATCAGAGCTGGGGAATCAGAGGCGGGGAATCAGATATGGGGAAACAGAGGCGGGGAATCAGAGGCGGGGAAACAGAGGCGGGGAATCAGACATGGGGAATCGGATGCGGGGAATCAGAGGCGGGGAATCAGAGCTGGGGAATCAGAGGTGGGGAATCAGAGTTGGGGCATCAGAGGTGGGGAATTAGATATGGGGAAACAGAGGCGGGGAATCAGAGGCGGGGAAACAGAGGCAGGGAATCAGATATGGGGAATCAGAGGTGGGGAATCAGAGGCAGGGAATCAGATGTGCGGAATCAGAGATGGGGAATCAGAGGCAGGAAATCAGAATCAGAAGCGGGGAATCAGAGGCCGGGAATCAGAGGCCGGGAATCAGATGCTGGGAATAAGAGGCCGGGAATCAGAGGTGGGGAATCAGAGTCTGGGAATCAGAGATGGGGATTCAGAGGTGTGGAATGAGATATGGAGAATCAGAGGCGGGGAATCAGAGGCGGGGAAACAGAGGTGGGGAATCAGATATGGGGAAATAGAGGCGGGGAATCAGATATGGGGAATCAGAGGTGTGGAATCAGAGGTTGGGAATCAGAGGCAGGGAATCAGATCGGGGAAACAGAGGCGGGTAATCAGATATGGGGAATCAGAGGTGGCGAATCAAAGGCGGTGAAACAGAGATGGGGAATCAGGGCAGGGAATCAGAGGCAGGGAATCAAACACGGGGAATCAGAGCTGGGGAATCAGAGGCGGGGAATCAGAGTTGGGAATCAGAGGCGGGGAATCAGAGGCGGGGAAACAGAGGCGGGGAATCAGATATGGGGAATCAGAGGTGGGGAATCCGAGGTTGGGAATCAGAGGCAGGGAATCAGAGGCGGGGAATCAGAGGCGGGGAATCAGAGGAAGGGAATCAGATGTGCGGAATCGGAGATGGGGAATCAGAGGCAGGGAATCAGAGGCGGGGAATCAGAGGCGGGGAATCAGAGGCCGGGAATCAGATATGGGGAAACAGAGGCGGGGAATCCGAGGCGGGGAAACAGAGGCGGGGAATCAGATATGGGGAATCAGAGGTGGGGAATCAGAGGTTGGGAATCAGAGGCAGGGAATCAGAGGCTTGGAATCAGATGCAGGGAATCAGATGCGGGGAATCAGAGGCGGGGAATCAGAGCTGGGGAATCAGAGGTGGGGAATCAGATTTGGGGAATCAGAGGCGGGGACTTAGATATTGGGAAACAGAGGCGGGGAATCAGAGGCGGGGAAACCCAGGCGGGGAATCAGATATGGGGAATCAGAGGTGGGGAATCAGAGGCAAGGAATCAGATGTGTGGAATCAGAGATGGGGAATCAGAGGCAGGGAATCAGAATCAGAAGCAGGGAATCAGAGGCCGGGAATTAGAGGCCGGAATCAGATGCTGGGAATCAGAGGCCTGGAATCAGAGGCGGGGAATCAGAGGCAGGGAATCAGATGCGGGGAATCAGAGGCGGGGAATCAGATCTGGGGAATCAGAGGCGGGGTATTAGAGTTGGGGAATCAGAGGCGGGGAATCAGATATGGGGAAACAGAGGTGGGGAATCAGAGGCGGGGAAACAGAGGCAGGGAATCAGATATGGGGAATCAGAGGCGGGGAATCAGAGGTGGGGAATCTAAGGCAGGGAATCGGATGTGCGGAATCAGAGATGGGGAATCAGAGGCTGGGAATCAGAAGTGGTGAATCAGAGATGGGGAATCAGAGGCGGGAATCAGAGGCGGGGAATCAGACGCGGGGAATCAGAGGTGGTCAATCAGAGGCGGGGAATCAGATATGGGGAATCAGAGGCGGGGAATCAGAGGCGGGGAAACAGAGGCGGGGAATCAGATATGGGGAATCAGAGGTGGGGCATCAGAGGTTGTGAATCACAGATGGGGAATCAGAGGCGGGGAATCAGAGGCAGGGAATCAGACGCGGGGAATCAGAGGCGGGGATTCAGAGCTGGGGAATCAGAGGCGGGGAATCAGAGTTGGGGAATCAGAGGCGGGGAATCAGATATGGGGAATCAGAGGCAGGGAATCAGAGGCGGGAAGACAGAGGCGGGGAATCAGATATGGGGAATCAGAGGCGGGGAATCAGAGGCAGGGAATCAGACACGGGGAATCAGAGGCGGGGAATCAGAGATGGGGAATCAGAGGCGGGGAATCAGAGGCAGGGAATCGGATGCCGGGAATCAGAGGCGGGAAATCAGAGCTGGGGAATCAGACGCGGGGAATCAGAGTTTGGGAATCAGAGGCAGCGAAGCAGATATGGGGAAATAGAGGCGGGGAATCAGATATGGGGAATCAGAGGCGGGGAATTAGATATGGGGAATCAGAGGCTGGGAATCAGAGGGGGGGAAACAGAGGCGGGGAATAAGATATGGGGAATCAGAGGTGGGGAATCAGGGGCGGGGAATCGGTGGCAGGGAACAGGAGGCGGGGAATCAGAGGCGGGGAATCAAAGGAAGGGAATCAGGCACGGGGAATCAGAGGTGGGGAATCAGAGATGGGGAATCAGAGGCGGGGAATCACAGGCAGGGAATCAGACGCGGGGAATCAGAGGCGGGGAATCAGAGCTGGGGAATCAGAGGTGGGGAATCAGAGTCGGGGAATCAGAGGCAGGGAATCGGTTGTGCGGAATCAGAGATGGGGAATCAGATGTGGGGAATCAGAGGCAGTGAATCAGAGATGGGGAATCAGAGGCGGGGAATCAGAGGCAGGAAATAAGACAGGGATTCAGAGGCTGGGAATCAGACGGGGGGAATCAAAGGCGGGGAATCAGAGCTGGTGAATCAGAGGCAGGGAATCAGAGTTGGGGATTCAGAGGCGGGGAATCAGATATGGGGAAACAGAGGCGGGGAATGAGAGGCGGGCAAGCAGAGGCGGGGAATTAGATATGGGGAATCAGAGGTGGGAAATCAGAGGTGGTGAATCAGAGATGGGGAATCACAGGCGGGGAATCAGAGGCAGCGAATAGAACGCGGGGAATCAGAGGCAGGGAATCAGAGCTGGGGAATCAGAGGCGGGGAATCAGATATGGGGAAACAGAGGCGGGGAATCAGAGGCGGGGAAACAGAGGCGGGGAATCAGACATGGGGAATCGGATGCGGGGAATCAGAGGCGGGGAATCAGAGCTGGGGAATCAGAGGTGGGGAATCAGAGTTGGGGCATCAGAGGTGGGGAATTAGATATGGGGAAACAGAGGCGGGGAATCAGAGGCGGGGAAACAGAGGCGGGGAATCAGATATGGGGAATCAGAGGTGGGGAATCAGAGGCAGGGAATCAGATGTGCGGAATCAGAGATGGGGAATCAGAGGCAGGGAATCAGAATCAGAAGCGGGGAATCAGAGGCCGGGAATCAGAGGCCGGGAATCAGATGCTGGGAATAAGAGGCCGGGAATCAGAGGTGGGGAATCAGAGTCTCGGAATCAGAAATGGGGATTCAGAGGCGGGGAATGAGATATGAAGAATCAGAGGCGGGGAATCAGAGGCGGGGAAACAGAGGTGGGGAATCAGATATGGGGAATCAGAGGTGGCGAATCAAAGGCGGTGAATCAGAGATGGGGAATCAGAGGCGGGGAATCAGAGGCAGGGAATCAGATGCGGGGATTCAGAGGCGGGGAATCAGAGCTGGCGAATCAGAGGCGGGGAATCAGAGGTGGGCAATCAGAGCCGGGGAATCAGATATGGGGAATCAGAGGCGGGGAAACAGAGGCGGGGAATCAGATATGGGGAATCAGAGGTGGGGAATCAGAGGTTGTGAATCAGAGATGGGGAATCAAGGCGGGGAATCAGAGGGAGGGAATCAGACGCGGGGAATCAGAGGCGGGGATTCAGAGCTGGGGAATCAGAGGCGGGGAATCAGAGTTGGGGAATCAGAGGCAGGGAATCAGATATGGGGAATCAGAGGCGGGGAATCAGAGGCGGGGAAACAGAGGCGGGGAATCAGATATGGGGAATCAGAGGTGGGGAATCAGGGGCAGGGAATCAGTGGCAGGGAATCAGAGGCGGGGAATCTGAGCCGGGGAATCAGAGGCAGGGAATCAGACACGGGGAATCAGAGGCGGGGAATCAGAGATGGTGAATCAGAGGCGGGGAATCAGAGGCAGGGAATCGGACGCCGGGAATCAGAGGCGGGGAATCAGAGCTGGGGAATCAGAGGCGGGGAATCAGAGTTGGGGAATCAGAGGCGGGGAATCAGATATGGGGAAATAGAGGCGGGTAATCAGATATGGGGAATAAGAGGTGTGGAATCAGAGGTTGGGAATCAGAGGTAGGGAATCAGAGGCGGGGAAACAGAGGCGGGGAATCAGATATGGGGAATCAGAGGTGGCGAATCAAAGGCGGTGAAACAGAGATGGGGAATCAGGGCAGGGAATCAGAGGCAGGGAATCAGAGCTGGGGAAACAGAGGCGGGGAATCAGATATGGGGAATCAGAGGTGGGGAATCAGGGGCGGGGAATGAGTGGCAGGGAATTAGAGCTGGGGAATCAGAGGTGGGGAATCAGAGCTGGGGAAACAGAGGCGGGGAATCAGATATGGGGAATCAGAGGTGGGGAATCAGGGGCGGGGAATCAGTGGCAGGGAATCAGAGGCCGGGAATAAAAGGCGGGGAATCAGAGCTGGGGAATCAGAGGCGGGGAATCAGAGTTGGGAATCAGAGGCGGGGAATCAGAGGCGGTGAAACAGAGATGGGGAATCAGGGCAGGGAAACAGAGGCGGGGAATCAGATATGGGGAATCAGAGGTGGGGAATTTGAGGTTGCGAATCAGAGGCGGGGAATCAGAGGCGGGGAATCAGAGGCAGGGAATCGGATATGGGGAATCAGAGGTGGGGATTCAGAGGTGGTGAATCAGAAAAGGGGAATCAGAGGCTGGGAATCAGAGGCAGGGAATCAGACGCAGGGAATCAGAGGCGGGGAATCATAGCTGGCGAATTAGTGGAGGGGAATCAGAGTTGGGGAATCAGAGGCGGGGAATCAGATATGGGGAAACAGAGGCGGGGAATGAGAGGCGGGCAAGCAGAGGCGGGGAATTAGATATGGGGAATCAGAGGTGGGAAATCAGAGGTGGTGAATCAGAGATGGGGAATCACAGGCGGGGAATCAGAGGCAGCGAATAGAACGCGGGGAATCAGAGGCAGGGAATCAGAGCTGGGGAATCAGAGGCGGGGAATCAGATATGGGGAAACAGAGGCGGGGAATCAGAGGCGGGGAAACAGAGGCGGGGAATCAGACATGGGGAATCGGATGCGGGGAATCAGAGGTGGGGAATCAGAGCTGGGGAATCAGAGGTGGGGAATCAGAGTTGGGGCATCAGAGGTGGGGAATTAGATATGGGGAAACAGAGGCGGGGAATCAGAGGCGGGGAAACAGAGGCAGGGAATCAGATATGGGGAATCAGAGGTGGGGAATCAGAGGCAGGGAATCAGATGTGCGGAATCAGAGATGGGGAATCAGAGGCAGGGAATCAGAATCAGAAGCGGGGAATCAGAGGCCGGGAATCAGAGGCCGGGAATCAGATGCTGGGAATAAGAGGCCGGGAATCAGAGGTGGGGAATCAGAGTCTGGGAATCAGAGATGGGGATTCAGAGGTGGGGAATGAGATATGGAGAATCAGAGGCGGGGAATCAGAGGCGGGGAAACAGAGGTGGGGAATCAGATATGGGGAAATAGAGGCGGGGAATCAGATATGGGGAATCAGAGGTGTGGAATCAGAGGTTGGGAATCAGAGGCAGGGAATCAGATCGGGGAAACAGAGGCGGGTAATCAGATATGGGGAATCAGAGGTGGCGAATCAAAGGCGGTGAAACAGAGATGGGGAATCAGGGCAGGGAATCAGAGACAGGGAATCAAACACGGGGAATCAGAGCTGGGGAATCAGAGGCGGGGAATCAGAGTTGGGAATCAGAGGCGGGGAATCAGAGGCGGGGAAACAGAGGCGGGGAATCAGATATGGGGAATCAGAGGTGGGGAATCCGAGGTTGGGAATCAGAGGCAGGGAATCAGAGGCGGGGAATCAGAGGCGGGGAATCAGAGGAAGGGAATCAGATGTGCGGAATCGGAGATGGGGAATCAGAGGCAGGGAATCAGAGGCGGGGAATCAGAGGCGGGGAATCCGAGGCGGGGAAACAGAGGCGGGGAATCAGATATGGGGAATCAGAGGTGGGGAATCAGAGGTTGGGAATCAGAGGCAGGGAATCAGAGGCTTGGAATCAGATGCAGGGAATCAGATGCGGGGAATCAGAGGCGGGGAATCAGAGCTGGGGAATCAGAGGTGGGGAATCAGATTTGGGGAATCAGAGGCGGGGACTTAGATATTGGGAAACAGAGGCGGGGAGTCAGAGGCGGGGAAACCCAGGCGGGGAATCAGATATGGGGAATCAGAGGTGGGGAATCAGAGGCAAGGAATCAGATGTGCGGAATCAGAGATGGGGAATCAGAGGCAGGGAATCAGAATCAGAAGCAGGGAATCAGAGGCCGGGAATTAGAGGCCGGAATCAGATGCTGGGAATCAGAGGCCTGGAATCAGAGGCGGGGAATCAGAGGCAGGGAATCAGATGCGGGGAATCAGAGGCGGGGAATCAGAGCTGGGGAATCAGAGGCGGGGTATTAGAGTTGGGGAATCAGAGGCGGGGAATCAGATATGGGGAAACAGAGGTGGGGAATCAGAGGCGGGGAAACAGAGGCAGGGAATCAGATATGGGGAATCAGAGGCGGGGAATCAGACGTGGGGAATCTAAGGCAGGGAATCGGATGTGCGGAATCAGAGATGGGGAATCAGAGGCTGGGAATCAGAGGTGGTGAATCAGAGATGGGGAATCAGAGGCGGGAATCAGAGGCGGGGAATCAGACGCGGGGAATCAGAGGTGGGCAATCAGAGGCGGGGAATCAGATATGGGGAATCAGAGGCGGGGAATCAGAGGCGGGGAAACAGAGGCGGGGAATCAGATATGGGGAATCAGAGGTGGGGCATCAGAGGTTGTGAATCACAGATGGGGAATCAGAGGCGGGGAATCAGAGGCAGGGAATCAGACGCGGGGAATCAGAGGCGGGGATTCAGAGCTGGGGAATCAGAGGCGGGGAATCAGAGTTGGGGAATCAGAGGCGGGGAATCAGATATGGGGAATCAGAGGCAGGGAATCAGAGGCGGGAAAACAGAGGCGGGGAATCAGATATGGGGAATCAGAGGCGGGGAATCAGAGGCAGGGAATCAGACACGGGGAATCAGAGGCGGGGAATCAGAGATGGGGAATCAGAGGCGGGGAATCAGAGGCAGGGAATCGGATGCCGGGAATCAGAGGCGGGAAATCAGAGCTGGGGAATCAGAGGCGGGGAATCAGAGTTGGGGAATCAGAGGCGGCGAAGCAGATATGGGGAAATAGAGGCGGGGAATCAGATATGGGGAATCAGAGGCGGGGAATTAGATATGGGGAATCAGAGGCTGGGAATCAGAGGGGGGGAAACAGAGGCGGGGAATAAGATATGGGGAATCAGAGGTGGGGAATCAGGGGCGGGGAATCAGTGGCAGGGAACAGGAGGCGGGGAATCAGAGGCGGGGAATCAAAGGAAGGGAATCAGGCACGGGGAATCTGAGGTGGGGAATCAGAGATGGGGAATCAGAGGCGGGGAATCACAGGCAGGGAATCAGACGCGGGGAATCAGAGGCGGGGAATCAGAGCTGGGGAATCAGAGGTGGGGAATCAGAGTCGGGGAATCAGAGGCAGGGAATCGGTTGTGCGGAATCAGAGATGGGGAATCAGATGTGGGGAATCAGAGGCAGTGAATCAGAGATGGGGAATCAGAGGCGGGGAATCAGAGGCAGGAAATAAGACAGGGATTCAGAGGCTGGGAATCAGACGGGGGGAATCAAAGGCGGGGAATCAGAGCTGGTGAATCAGAGGCAGGGAATCAGAGTTGGGGATTCAGAGGCGGGGAATCAGATATGGGGAAACAGAGGCGGGGAATGAGAGGCGGGCAAGCAGAGGCGGGGAATTAGATATGGGGAATCAGAGGTGGGAAATCAGAGGTGGTGAATCAGAGATGGGGAATCACAGGCGGGGAATCAGAGGCAGCGAATAGAACGCGGGGAATCAGAGGCAGGGAATCAGAGCTGGGGAATCAGAGGCGGGGAATCAGATATGGGGAAACAGAGGCGGGGAATCAGAGGCGGGGAAACAGAGGCGGGGAATCAGACATGGGGAATCGGATGAGGGGAATCAGAGGCGGGGAATCAGAGCTGGGGAATCAGAGGTGGGGAATCAGAGTTGGGGCATCAGAGGTGGGGAATTAGATATGGGGAAACAGAGGCGGGGAATCAGAGGCGGGGAAACAGAGGCGGGGAATCAGATATGGGGAATCAGAGGTGGGGAATCAGAGGCAGGGAATCAGATGTGCGGAATCAGAGATGGGGAATCAGAGGCAGGGAATCAGAATCAGAAGCGGGGAATCAGAGGCCGGGAATCAGAGGCCGGGAATCAGATGCTGGGAATAAGAGGCCGGGAATCAGAGGTGGGGAATCAGAGTCTGGGAATCAGAGATGGGGATTCAGAGGCGGGGAATGAGATATGGAGAATCAGAGGCGGGGAATCAGAGGCGGGGAAACAGAGGTGGGGAATCAGATATGGGGAATCAGAGGTGGCGAATCAGAGGTGTGGAATCAGAGGTGTGGAATCAGAGGTTGGGAATCAGAGGCAGGGAATCAGATCGGGGAAACAGAGGCGGGTAATCAGATATGGGGAATCAGAGGTGGCGAATCAAAGGCGGTGAAACAGAGATGGGGAATCAGGGCAGGGAATCAGAGACAGGGAATCAAACACGGGGAATCAGAGCTGGGGAATCAGAGGCGGGGAATCAGAGTTGGGAATCAGAGGCGGGGAATCAGAGGCGGGGAAACAGAGGCGGGGAATCAGATATGGGGAATCAGAGGTGGGGAATCCGAGGTTGGGAATCAGAGGCAGGGAATCAGAGGCGGGGAATCAGAGGCGGGGAATCAGAGGAAGGGAATCAGATGTGCGGAATCGGAGATGGGGAATCAGAGGCAGGGAATCAGAGGCGGGGAATCAGAGGCGGGGAATCCGAGGCGGGGAAACAGAGGCGGGGAATCAGATATGGGGAATCAGAGGTGGGGAATCAGAGGTTGGGAATCAGAGGCAGGGAATCAGAGGCTTGGAATCAGATGCAGGGAATCAGATGCGGGGAATCAGAGGCGGGGAATCAGAGCTGGGGAATCAGAGGTGGGGAATCAGATTTGGGGAATCAGAGGCGGGGACTTAGATATTGGGAAACAGAGGCGGGGAGTCAGAGGCGGGGAAACCCAGGCGGGGAATCAGATATGGGGAATCAGAGGTGGGGAATCAGAGGCAAGGAATCAGATGTGCGGAATCAGAGATGGGGAATCAGAGGCAGGGAATCAGAATCAGAAGCAGGGAATCAGAGGCCGGGAATTAGAGGCCGGAATCAGATGCTGGGAATCAGAGGCCTGGAATCAGAGGCGGGGAATCAGAGGCAGGGAATCAGATGCGGGGAATCAGAGGCGGGGAATCAGAGCTGGGGAATCAGAGGCGGGGTATTAGAGTTGGGGAATCAGAGGCGGGGAATCAGATATGGGGAAACAGAGGTGGGGAATCAGAGGCGGGGAAACAGAGGCAGGGAATCAGATATGGGGAATCAGAGGCGGGGAATCAGACGTGGGGAATCTAAGGCAGGGAATCGGATGTGCGGAATCAGAGATGGGGAATCAGAGGCTGGGAATCAGAGGTGGTGAATCAGAGATGGGGAATCAGAGGCGGGAATCAGAGGCGGGGAATCAGACGCGGGGAATCAGAGGTGGGCAATCAGAGGCGGGGAATCAGATATGGGGAATCAGAGGCGGGGAATCAGAGGCGGGGAAACAGAGGCGGGGAATCAGATATGGGGAATCAGAGGTGGGGCATCAGAGGTTGTGAATCACAGATGGGGAATCAGAGGCGGGGAATCAGAGGCAGGGAATCAGACGCGGGGAATCAGAGGCGGGGATTCAGAGCTGGGGAATCAGAGGCGGGGAATCAGAGTTGGGGAATCAGAGGCGGGGAATCAGATATGGGGAATCAGAGGCAGGGAATCAGAGGCGGGAAAACAGAGGCGGGGAATCAGATATGGGGAATCAGAGGCGGGGAATCAGAGGCAGGGAATCAGACACGGGGAATCAGAGGCGGGGAATCAGAGATGGGGAATCAGAGGCGGGGAATCAGAGGCAGGGAATCGGATGCCGGGAATCAGAGGCGGGAAATCAGAGCTGGGGAATCAGAGGCGGGGAATCAGAGTTGGGGAATCAGAGGCGGCGAAGCAGATATGGGGAAATAGAGGCGGGGAATCAGATATGGGGAATCAGAGGCGGGGAATTAGATATGGGGAATCAGAGGCTGGGAATCAGAGGGGGGGAAACAGAGGCGGGGAATAAGATATGGGGAATCAGAGGTGGGGAATCAGGGGCGGGGAATCAGTGGCAGGGAACAGGAGGCGGGGAATCAGAGGCGGGGAATCAAAGGAAGGGAATCAGGCACGGGGAATCTGAGGTGGGGAATCAGAGATGGGGAATCAGAGGCGGGGAATCACAGGCAGGGAATCAGACGCGGGGAATCAGAGGCGGGGAATCAGAGCTGGGGAATCAGAGGTGGGGAATCAGAGTCGGGGAATCAGAGGCAGGGAATCGGTTGTGCGGAATCAGAGATGGGGAATCAGATGTGGGGAATCAGAGGCAGTGAATCAGAGATGGGGAATCAGAGGCGGGGAATCAGAGGCAGGAAATAAGACAGGGATTCAGAGGCTGGGAATCAGACGGGGGGAATCAAAGGCGGGGAATCAGAGCTGGTGAATCAGAGGCAGGGAATCAGAGTTGGGGATTCAGAGGCGGGGAATCAGATATGGGGAAACAGAGGCGGGGAATGAGAGGCGGGCAAGCAGAGGCGGGGAATTAGATATGGGGAATCAGAGGTGGGAAATCAGAGGTGGTGAATCAGAGATGGGGAATCACAGGCGGGGAATCAGAGGCAGCGAATAGAACGCGGGGAATCAGAGGCAGGGAATCAGAGCTGGGGAATCAGAGGCGGGGAATCAGATATGGGGAAACAGAGGCGGGGAATCAGAGGCGGGGAAACAGAGGCGGGGAATCAGACATGGGGAATCGGATGAGGGGAATCAGAGGCGGGGAATCAGAGCTGGGGAATCAGAGGTGGGGAATCAGAGTTGGGGCATCAGAGGTGGGGAATTAGATATGGGGAAACAGAGGCGGGGAATCAGAGGCGGGGAAACAGAGGCGGGGAATCAGATATGGGGAATCAGAGGTGGGGAATCAGAGGCAGGGAATCAGATGTGCGGAATCAGAGATGGGGAATCAGAGGCAGGGAATCAGAATCAGAAGCGGGGAATCAGAGGCCGGGAATCAGAGGCCGGGAATCAGATGCTGGGAATAAGAGGCCGGGAATCAGAGGTGGGGAATCAGAGTCTGGGAATCAGAGATGGGGATTCAGAGGCGGGGAATGAGATATGGAGAATCAGAGGCGGGGAATCAGAGGCGGGGAAACAGAGGTGGGGAATCAGATATGGGGAATCAGAGGTGGCGAATCAAAGGCGGTGAATCAGAGATGGGGAATCAGAGGCGGGGAATCAGAGGCAGGGAATCAGATGCGGGGATTCAGAGGCGGGGAATCAGAGCTGGCGAATCAGAGGCGGGGAATCAGAGGTGGGCAATCAGAGCCGTGGAATCAGATATGGGGAATCAGAGGCGGGGAAACAGAGGCAGGGAATCAGATATGGGGAATCAGAGGTGGGGAATCAGAGGTTGTGAATCAGAGATGGGGAATCAAGGCGGGGAATCAGAGGGAGGGAATCAGAGCTGGGGAATCAGAGGCGGGGAATCAGATATGGGGAAACAGAGGCGGGGAATCAGAGGCGGGGAAACAGAGGCGGGGAATCAGACATGGGGAATCGGATGCGGGGAATCAGAGGCGGGGAATCAGAGCTGGGGAATCAGAGGTGGGGAATCAGAGTTGGGGCATCAGAGGTGGGGAATTAGATATGGGGAAACAGAGGTGGGGAATCAGAGGCAGGGAATCAGATGTGCGGAATCAGAGATGGGGAATCAGAGGCAGGGAATCAGAATCAGAAGCGGGGAATCAGAGGCCGGGAATCAGAGGCCGGGAATCAGATGCTGGGAATAAGAGGCCGGGAATCAGAGGTGGGGAATCAGAGTCTGGGAATCAGAGATGGGGATTCAGAGGCGGGGAATGAGATATCGAGAATCAGAGGCGGGGAATCAGAGGCGGGGAAACAGAGGTGGGGAATCAGATATGGGGAATCAGAGGTGGTGAATCAAAGGCGGTGAATCAGAGATGGGGAATCAGAGGCGGGGAATCAGAGGCAGGGAATCAGATGCGGGGATTCAGAGGCGGGGAATCAGAGCTGGCGAATCAGAGGCGGGGAATCAGAGGTGGGCAATCAGAGCCGGGGAATCAGATATGGGGAATCAGAGGCGGGGAAACAGAGGCGGGGAATCAGATATGGGGAATCAGAGGTGGGGAATCAGAGGTTGTGAATCAGAGATGGGGAATCAAGGCGGGGAATCAGAGGGAGGGAATCAGACGCGGGGAATCAGAGGCGGGGATTCAGAGCTGGGGAATCAGAGGCGGGAATCAGAGTTGGGGAATCAGAGGCAGGGAATCAGATATGGGTAATCAGAGGCGGGGAATCAGAGGCGGGGTAACAGAGGCGGGGAATCAGATATGGGGAATCAGAGGTGGGGAATCAGGGGCAGGGAATCAGTGGCAGGGAATCAGAGGCGGGGAATCTGAGCCAGGGAATCAGAGGCAGGGAATCAGACACAGGGAATCAGAGGCGGGGAATCAGAGATGGTGAATCAGAGGCGGGGAATCAGAGGCAGGGAATCGGACGCCGGGAATCAGAGGCGGGGAATCAGAGCTGGGGAATCAGAGGCGGGGAATCAGAGTTGGGGAATCAGAGGCGGGGAATCAGATATGGGGAAATAGAGGCGGGGAATCAGATATGGGGAATCAGAGGTGTGGAATCAGAGGTTGGGAATCAGAGGTAGGGAATCAGAGGCGGGGAAACAGAGGCGGGGAATCAGATATGGGAAATCAGAGGTGGCGAATCAAAGGCGGTGAAACAGAGATGGGGAATCAGGGCAGGGAATCAGAGGCAGGGAATCAGAGCTGGGGAAACAGAGGCGGGGAATCAGATATGGGGAATCAGAGGTGGGGAATCAGGGGCGGGGAATGAGTGGCAGGGAATTAGAGCTGGGGAATCAGAGGTGGGGTATCAGAGCTGGGGAAACAGAGGCGGGGAATCAGATATGGGGAATCAGAGGTGGGGAATCAGGGGCGGGGAATCAGTGGCAGGGAATCAGAGGCCGGGAATAAAAGGCGGGGAATCAGAGCTGGGGAATCAGAGGCGGGGAATCAGAGTTGGGAATCAGAGGCGGGGAATCAGAGGCGGTGAAACAGAGATGGGGAATCAGGGCAGGGAAACAGAGGCGGGGAATCAGATATGGGGAATCAGAGGTGGGGAATTTGAGGTTGCGAATCAGAGGCGGGGAATCAGAGGCGGGGAATCAGAGGCAGGGAATCGGATATGGGGAATCGGAGGTGGGGATTCAGAGGTGGTGAATCAGAAAAGGGGAATCAGAGGCTGGGAATCAGAGGCAGGGAATCAGACGCAGGGAATCAGAGGCGGGGAATCATAGCTGGCGAATTAGTGGAGGGGAATCAGAGTTGGGGAATCAGAGGCGGGGAATCAGATATGGGGAAACAGAGGCGGGGAATCAGAGGCGGGGAAACAGAGGCGGGGAATCCGATATGGGGAATCAGAGGTGGGGAATCAGAGGCAGGGAATCAGATGTGCGGAATCAGAGTTGGGGAATCAGAGGCAGGGAATCAGAATCTGAAGCAGGGAATCAGAGGCCGGGAATCAGAGGCCGGAATCAGATGCTGGGAATCAGAGGCCTGGAATCAGAGGCGGGGAATCAGAGGCAGGGAATCTGATGCGGGGAATCAGAGGCGGGGAATCAGAGCTGGTGAATCAGAGGCAGGGTATTAGAGTTGGGGAATCAGAGGCGGGGAATCAGATATGGGGAAACAGAGGTGGTGAATCAGAGGCGGGGAAACAGAGGCAGGGAATCAGATATGGGGAATCAGAGGCGGGAATCAGAGGTGGGGAATCATAGGCAGGGAATCGGATGTGCGGAATCAGAGATGGGGAATCAGAGGCCGGGAATGAGAGGTGGTGAATCAGATATGGGGAATCAGAGGTGGGGAATCAGAGGCAGTGAATCAGACGCGGGGAATCAGAGGTGGGCAATCAGAGGCGGGGAATCAGATATGGGGAATCAGAGGCGGGGAATCAGAGGCGGGGAAACAGAGGTGGGGAATCAGATATGGGGAATCAGAGGTGGGGCATCAGAGGTTGTGAATCACAGATGGGGAATTAGAGGCGGGGAATCAGAGGCAGGGAATCAGACTCGGGGAATCAGAGTCGGGGATTCAGAGCTGGGGAATCAGAAGCGGGGAATCAGAGTTGGGGAATCAGAGGCGGGGAATCAGATATGGGGAATCAGAGGCAGGGAATCAGAGGCGGGGAATCAGAGGCAGGGAATCAGACGCGGGGAATCTGAGGCGGGGAATCAGAGCTGGGGAATCAGAGGTGGGGAATCAGAGTTGGGGAATCAGAGGCAGGGAATTGGATGTGCGGAATCAGAGATGGGGAATCAGAGGTGGGGAATCAGAGGCGGTGAATCAGAGATGGGGAATCAGAGGCGGGGAATCAGAGGCAGGAAATCAGACACGGGGATTCAGAGGCTGGGAATCAGAGCTGGGGAATCAGAGGCGGGGAATCAGAGTTGGGGAATCAGAGGCGGGGAATCAGATATGGGGAAATAGAAGCGGGGAATCAGAGTTGGGGAATCAGAGGCGGGGAATCAGATATGGGGAAACAGAGGCGGGGAATCAGAGGCGGGAAAACAGAGGCGGGGAATTAGATATGGGGAATCAGAGGTGGGGAATCAGAGGTGGTGAATCAGAGATGGGGAATCAGAGGCGGGGAATCAGAGGCAGGGAATCGGACGCCGGGAATCAGAGGCGGGGAATCAGAGCTGGGGAAACAGAGGCGGGGAATCAGAGTTGGGGAATCAGAGGCGGGGAATCAGATATGGGGAAATAGAAGCGGGGAATCAGATATGGGGAATCAGAGGTGTGGAATCAGAGGTTGGGAATCAGAGGCAGGGAATAAGAGGCGTGGAAACAGAGGCGGGGAATCAGATATGGGGAATCAGAGGTGGCGAATCAAATGCGGTGAAACAGAGATGGGGAATCAGGGCAGGGAATCAGAGGCAGGGAATCAGAGCTGGGGAAACAGAGGCGGGGAATCAGATATGGGGAATCAGAGGTGGGGAATCCGGGGCGGGGAATCAGTGGCATGGAATCAGAGGCCGGGAATAAAAGGCGGGGAATCAGAGCTGGGGAATCAGAGGCGGGGAATCAGAGTTGGGGAATCAGAGGAGGGGAATCAGATATGGGGAAACAGAGGCCGGAATCAGAGGCAGGGAAACAGAGGCGGAGAATCAGATATGGGGAATCAGATGCTGGGAATAAGAGGCCGGGAATCAGAGGTGGGGAATCAGAGTCTGGGAATCAGAGATGGGGATTCAGAGGCGGGGAATGAGATATGGAGAATGAGAGGCGGGGTATCAGGGGCGGGGAAACAGAGGTGGGGAATCAGATATGGGGAATCAGAGGTGGCGAATCAAAGGCGGTGAATCAGAGATGGGGAATCAGAGGCGGGGAATCAGAGGCAGGGAATCAGATGCGGGGATTCAGAGGCGGGGAATCAGAGCTGGCGAATGAGAGGCGGGGAATCAGAGGTGGGCAATCAGAGCCGGGGAATCAGATATGGGGAATCAGAGGCGGGGAATCAGAGGCGGGGAAACAGAGGCGGGGAATCAGATATGGGGAATCAGAGGTGGCGAATCAAAGGCGGTGAAACAGAGGTGGGGAATCAGAGGTTGTGAATCAGAGATGGGGAATCAAGGCGGGGAATCAGAGGGAGGGAATCAGACGCGGGGAATCAGAGGCGGGGATTCAGAGCTGGGGAATCAGAGGCGGGGAATCAGAGTTGGGGAATCAGAGGCAGGGAATCAGATATGGGGAATCAGAGGCGGGGAATCAGAGGCGGGGAAACAGAGGCGGGGAATCAGATATGGGGAATCAGAGGTGGGGAATCAGGGGCAGGGAATCAGTGGCAGGGAAACAGAGGCGGGGAATCTGAGGAGGGGAATCAGAGGCTGGGAATCAGACACGGGGAATCAGAGGCGGGGAATCAGAGATGGGGAATCAGAGGCGGGGAATCAGAGGCAGGGAATCGGATGCCGGGAATCAGAGGCGGGGAATAAGAGCTGGGGAATCAGAGGCGGGGAATCAGAGTTGGGGAATCAGAGGCGGGGAATCAGATATGGGGAAATAGAAGCGGGGAATCAGAGTTGGGGAATCAGAGGCGGGGAATCAGAGGTTGGGAATCAGAGGCAGGGAATCAGAGGCGGGGAAACAGAGGCGGGGAATCAGATATGGGGAATCAGAGGTGGCGAATCAAAGGCGGTGAAACAGAGATGGGGAATCAGAGGCGGGGAATCAGAGGCAGGGAATCAGAGCTGGGGAAACAGAGGCGGGGAATCAGATATGGGGAATCAGAGGTGGGGAATCAGGGGCGGGGAATCAGTGGCAGGGAATCAGAGGCCGGGAATAAAAGGCGGGGAATCAGAGCTGGGGAATCAGAGGCGGGGAATCAGAGTTGGGGAATCAGAGGAGGGGAATCAGATATGGGGAAACAGAGGCCGGGAATCAGAGGCAGGGAAACAGAGGCGGGGACTCAGATATGGGGAATCAGAGGTGGGGAATTAGAGGTTGCGAATCAGAGGCGGGGAATCAGAGGCGGGGAATCAGAGGCAGGGAATCGGTTGTGCGGAATCAGAGATGGGGAATCAGAGGTGGGGATTCAGAGGTGGTGAAACAGAGAAGGGGAATCAGAGGCTGGGAATCAGAGGCAGGGAATCAGACGCAGGGAATCAGAGGCGGGGAATCATAGCTGGCGAACTAGAGGAGGGGAATCAGAGTTGGGGAATCAGAGTCGGGGAATCAGATATGGGGAAACAGAGGCGGGGAATCAGAGGCGGGGAAACAGAGGCGGGTAATCAGATATGGGGAATCAGAGGTGGGGAATCAGAGGCAGGGAATCAGATGTGCGGAATCAGAGATGGGGAATCAGAGGCAGGGAATGAGAATCAGAAGCAGGGAATCAGAGGCCGGGAATCAGAGGCCGGAATCAGATGCTGGGAATCAGAGGCCTGGAATCAGAGGCGGGGAATCAGAGGCAGGGAATCAGATGCGGGGAATCAGAGGCGGGGAATCAGAGCTGGGGAATCAGAGGCAGGGTATTAGAGTTGGGGAATCAGAGGCGGGGAATCAGATATGGGGAAACAGAGGTGGGGAATCAGAGGCGGGGAAACAGAGGCAGGGTATCAGATATGGGGAATCAGAGGCGGGGAATCAGAGGTGGGGAATCATAGGCAGGGAATCGGATGTGCGGAATCAGAGATGGGGAATCAGAGGCCGGGAATGAGAGGTGGTGAATCAGATATGGGGAATCAGAGGCGGGGAATCAGAGGCAGGGAATCAGACGCGGGGAATCAGAGGTGGGCAATCAGAGGCGGGGAATCAGATATGGGGAATCAGAGGCGGGGAATCAGAGGCGGGGAAACAGAGGCGGGGAATCAGATATGGGGAATCAGAGGTGGGGCATCAGAAGTTGTGAATCACAGATGGGGAATTAGAGGCGGGGAATCAGAGGCAGGGAATCAGACGCGGGGAATCAGAGGCGGGGATTCAGAGCTGGGGAATCAGAAGCGGGGAATCAGAGTTGGGGAATCAGAGGCGGGGAATCAGATATGGGGAATCAGAGGCAGGGAATCAGAGGCGGGGAATCAGAGGCAGGGAATCAGACGCAGGGAATCTGAGGCGGGGAATCAGAGCTGGGGAATCAGAGGTGGGGAATCAGAGTTGGGGAATCAGAGGCAGGGAATTGGATGTGCGGAATCAGAGATGGGGAATCAGAGGTGGGGAATCAAAGGCGGGGAATCAAGCTGGGGAATATGAGGCAGGGAATCAGAGTTGGGGAATCAGAGGCGGGGAATCAGATATGGGGAATCAGAGGCAGGGAATCAGAGGTGGGGAATCAGATATGGGGAAACAGAGGCGGGGAATCAGAGGCGGGAAAACAGAGGCGGGGTATTAGATATGGGGAATCAGAGGTGGGGAATAAGAGGTGGTGAATCAGAGATGGGGAATCAGAGGCGGGGAATCAGAGGCAGGGAATCGGACGCCGGGAATCAG
Organism: Narcine bancroftii; assembly: GCF_036971445.1. NCBI lineage: Eukaryota > Metazoa > Chordata > Chondrichthyes > Torpediniformes > Narcinidae > Narcine > Narcine bancroftii. The sequence continues at coordinate 111,637,393 of NC_091474.1, read as the reverse complement.
AGGCGGGGAATCAGAGCTGGGGAATCAGAGGCGGGGAATCAGAGTTGGGGAATCAGAGGCGGGGAATCAGATATGGGGAAATAGAGGCGGGGAATCAGATATGGGGAATCAGAGGTGGCGAATCAAAGGCGGTGAAACAGAGATGGGGAATCAGGGCAGGGAATCAGAGGCAGGGAATCAGAGCTGGGGAATCAGAGGCGGGGAATCAGAGGTTGGGAATCAGAGGCAGGGAATCAGAGGCGGGGAAACAGAGGCGGGGAAACAGATATGGGGAATCAGAGGTGGCGAATCAAAGGCGGTGAAACAGAGATGGGGAATCAGGGCAGGGAATCAGAGGCAGGGAATCAGAGCTGGGGAAACAGAGGCGGGGAATCAGATATGGGGAATCAGAGGTGGGGAATCAGGGGCGGGGAATCAGTGGCAGGGAATCAGAGCTGGGGAATCAGAGGTGGGGAATCAGAGCTGGGGAAACAGAGGCGGGGAATCAGATATGGGGAATCAGAGGTGGGGAATCAGGGGTGGGGAATCAGTGGCAGGGAATCAGAGGCCGGGAATAAAAGGCGGGGAATCAGAGCTGGGGAATCAGAGGCGGGGAATCAGAGTTGGGGAATCAGAGGAGGGGAATCAGATATGGGGAAACAGAGGCCGGGAATCAGAGGCAGGGAAACAGAGGCGGGGAATCAGATATGGGGAATTAGAGGTTGCGAATCAGAGGCGGGGAATCAGAGGCGGGGAATCAGAGGCAGGGAATCGGATGTGCGGAATCAGAGATGGGGATTCAGAGGTGGGGATTCAGAGGTGGTGAATCAGAGAAGGGGAATCAGAGGCTGGGAATCAGAGGCAGGGAATCAGACGCAGGAAATCAGAGGCGGGGAATCATAGCTGGCGAATTAGAGGAGGGGAATCAGAGTTGGGGAATCAGAGGCGGGGAATCAGATATGGGGAAACAGAGGCGGGGAATCAGAGGCGGGGAAACAGAGGCGGGGAATCAGATATGGGGAATCAGAGGTGGGGAATCAGAGGCAGGGAATCAGAAGTGCGGAATCAGAGATGGGGAATCAGAGGCAGGGAATCAGAATCAGAAGCAGGGAATCAGAGGCTGGGAATCAGAGGCCGGAATCAGATGCTGGGATCAGAGGCCTGGAATCAGAGGCGGGGAATCAGAGGCAGGGAATCAGATGCGGGAAATCAGAGGCCTGGAATCAGAGGCGGGGAATCAGAGGCAGGGAATCAGATGCGGGGAATCAGAGGCGTGGAATCAGAGCTGGGGAATCAGAGGCAGGGTATTAGAGTTGGGGAATCAGAGGCGGGGAATCAGATATGGGGAAACAGAGGTGGGGAATCAGAGGCGGGGAAACAGAGGCAGGGAATCAGATATGGGGAATCAGAGGCGGGGAATCAGAGGTGGGGAATCATAGGCAGGGAATCGGATGTGCGGAATCAGAGATGGGGAATCAGAGGCCGGGAATCAGAGGTGGTGAATCAGATATGGGGAATCAGAGGCGGGGAATCAGAGGCAGGGAATCAGACGCGGGGAATCAGAGGTGGGCAATCAGAGGCGGGGAATCAGATATGGGGAATCAGAGGCGGGGAATCAGAGGCGGGGAAACAGAGGCGGGGAATCAGATATGGGGAATCAGAGGTGGGGCATCAGAGGTTGTGAATCACAGATGGGGAATTAGAGGCGGGGAATCAGAGGCAGGGAATCAGAACGGGGAATCAGAGGCGGGGATTCAGAGCTGGAGAATCAGAAGCGGGGAATCAGAGTTGGGGAATCAGAGGCGGGGAATCAGATATGGGGAATCAGAGGCAGGGAATCAGAGGCGGGGAATCAGAGGCAGGGAATCAGACGCGGGGAATCTGAGGCGGGGAATCAGAGCTGGGGAATCAGAGGTGGGGAATCAGAGTTGGGGAATCAGAGGCAGGGAATTGGATGTGCGGAATCAGAGATGGGGAATCAGAGGTGGGGAATCAGAGGCGGTGAATCAGAGATGGGGAATCAGAGGCGGGGAATCAGAGGCAGGAAATCAGACACGGGGATTCAGAGGCTGGGAATCAGACGGGGGGAATCAAAGGCGGGGAATCAGAGCTGGGGAATCTGAGGCAGGGAATCAGAGTTGGGGATTCAGAGGCGGGGTATCAGATATGGGGAAACAGAGGCGGGGAATCAGAGGCGGGAAAACGGAGGCGGGGAATTAGATATGGGGAATCAGAGGTGGGGAATCAGAGGTGGTGAATCAGTGATGGGGAATCACAGGCGGGGAATCAGAGGCAGGGAATAGAACGCGGGGAATCAGAGGCAGGGAATCAGAGCTGGGGAATCAGAGGCGGGGAATCATAGTTGGGAATCAGAGGCGGGGAATCAGATATGGGGAAACAGAGGCGGGGAATCAGTGGCGGGGAAAGAGAGGCGGGGAATCAGATATGGGGAATCGGATGCAGGGAATCAGAGGCGGGGAATCAGAGCTGGGGAATCAGAGGCGGGGAATCAGAGTTGGGGCATCAGAGGTGGGGAATTAGATATAGGGAAACAGAGGCGGGGAATCAGAGGCGGGGAAACAGAGGCGGGGAAACAGAGGCGGGGAATCAGATATGGGGAATCAGAGGTGGGGAATCCGAGGTTGGGAATCAGAGGCAGGGAATCAGAGGCGGGGAATCAGAGGCGGGGAAACAGATGCGGGGAATCAGATATGGGGAATCAGAGGTGGGGCATCAGAAGTTGTGAATCACAGATGGGGAATTAGAGGCGGGGAATCAGAGGCAGGGAATCAGACGCGGGGAATCAGAGGCGGGGATTCAGAGCTGGGGAATCAGAAGCGGGGAATCAGAGTTGGGGAATGAGAGGCGGGGAATCAGATATGGGGAATCAGAGGCAGGGAATCAGAGGCAGGGAATCAGAGGCAGGGAATCAGACGCGGGGAATCTGAGGCGGGGAATCAGAGCTGGGGAATCAGAGGTGGGGAATCAGAGTTGGGGAATCAGAGGCAGGGAATTGGATGTGCGGAATCAGAGATGGGGAATCAGAGGTGGGGAATCAGAGGCGGTGAATCAGAGATGGGGAATCAGAGCTGGGGAATCTGAGGCAGGGAATCAGAGTTGGGGATTCAGAGGCGGGGAATCAGATATGGGGAAACAGAGGCGGGAATCAGAGGCGGGAAAACAGAGGCGGGGAATTAGATATGGGGAATCAGAGGTGTGGAATCAGAGGTGGTGAATTAGAGATGGGGAATCAGAGGCGGGGAATCAGAGGCAGGGAATCGGACGCCGGGAATCAGAGGCGGGGAATCAGAGCTGGGGAATCAGAGGCGGGGAATCAGAGTTGGGGAATCAGAGGCGGGGAATCAGATATGGGGAAATAGAGGCGGGGAATCAGATATGGGGAATCAGAGGTGTGGAATCAGAGGTTGGGAATCAGAGGCAGGGAATCAGAGGCGGGGAAACAGAGGCGGGGAATCAGATATGGGGAATCAGAGGTGGCGAATCAAAGGCGGTGAAACAGAGATGGGGAATCAGGGCAGGGAATCAGAGGCAGGGAATCAGAGCTGGGGAAACAGAGGCGGGGAATCAGATATGGGGAATCAGAGGTGGGGAATCAGGGGCGGGGAATCAGTGGCAGGGAATCAGAGCTGGGGAATCAGAGGTGGGGAATCAGAGCTGGGGAATCAGAGGCGGGGAATCAGATATGGGGAATCAGAGGTGGGGAATCAGGGGCGGGGAATCAGTGGCAGGGAATCAGAGGCCGGGAATAAAAGGCGGGGAATCAGAGCTGGGGAATCAGAGGCGGGGAATCAGAGTTGGGGAATCAGAGGAGGGGAATCAGATATGGGGAAACAGAGGCCGGGAATCAGAGGCAGGGAAACAGAGGCGGGGAATCAGATATGGGGAATCAGAGGTGGGGAATTAGAGGTTGCGAATCAGAGGCGGGGAATCAGAGGCGGGGAATCAGAGGCAGGGAATCGGATGTGCGGAATCAGAGATGGGGAATCAGAGGTGGGGATTCAGAGGTGGTGAATCAGAGAAGGGAAATCAGAGGCTGGGAATCAGAGGCAGGGAATCAGACGCAGGGAATCAGAGGCGGGGAATCATAGCTGGCGAATTAGAGGAGGGCAATCAGAGTTGGGGAATCAGAGGCGGGGTATCAGATATGGGGAAACAGAGGCGGGGAATCAGAGGCGGGGAAACAGAGGCGGGGAATCAGATATGGGGAATCAGAGGTGGGGAATCAGAGGCAGGGAATCAGATGTGCGGAATCAGAGATGGGGAATCAGAGGCAGGGAATCAGAATCAGAAGCAGGGAATCAGAGGCCAGGAATGAGAGGCCGGAATCAGATGCTGCGAATCAGAGTCCTGGAATCAGAGGCGGGGAATCAGAGGCAGGGAATCAGATGCGGGAAATCAGAGGCCTGGAATCAGAGGCGGGGAATCAGAGGCAGGGAATCAGATGCGGGGAATCAGAGGCGGGGAATCAGAGCTGGGGAATCAGAGGCAGGGTATTAGAGTTGGGGAATTAGAGGCGGGGAATCAGATATGGGGAAACAGAGGTGGGGAATCAGAGGCGGGGAAACAGAGGCAGGGAATCAGATATGGGGAATCAGAGGCGGGGAATCAGAGGTGGGGAATCATAGGCAGGGAATCGGATGTGCGGAATCAGAGATGGGGAATCAGAGGCCGGGAATCAGAGGTGGTGAATCAGATATGGGGAATCAGAGGCGGGGAATCAGAGGCAGGGAATCAGACGCGGGGAATCAGAGGTGGGCAATCAGAGGCGGGGAATCAGATATGGGGAATCAGAGGCGGGGAATCAGAGGCGGGGAAACAGAGGCGGGGAATCAGATATGGGGAATCAGAGGTGGGGCATCAGAGGTTGTGAATCACAGATGGGGAATTAGAGGCGGGGAATCAGAGGCAGGGAATCAGACGCGGGGAATCAGAGGCGGGGATTCAGAGCTGGGGAATCAGAAGCGGGGAATCAGAGTTGGGGAATCAGAGGCGGGCAATCAGATATGTGGAATCAGAGGCAGGGAATCAGAGGCGGGGAATCAGAGGCAGGGAATCAGACGCGGGGAATCTGAGGCGGGGAATCAGAGCTGGGGAATCAGAGGTGGGGAATCAGAGTTGGGGAATCAGAGGCAGGGAATTGGATGTGCGGAATCAGAGATGGGGAATCAGAGGTGGGGAATCAGAGGCGGTGAATCAGAGATGGGGAATCAGAGGCGGGGAATCAGAGGCAGGAAATCAGACACGGGGATTCAGAGGCTGGGAATCAGACGGGGGGAATCAAAGGCGGGGAAACAGAGGCGGGTAATCAGATATGGGGAAACAGAGGCGGGGAATCAGAGGCGGGGAAACAGAGGCGGGTAATCAGATATGGGGAATCAGAGGTGGGGAATCAGAGGCAGGGAATCAGATGTGCGGAATCAGAGATGGGGAATCAGAGGCAGGGAATGAGAATCAGAAGCAGGGAATCAGAGGCCGGGAATCAGAGGCCGGAATCAGATGCTGGGAATCAGAGGCCTGGAATCAGAGGCGGGGAATCAGAGGCAGGGAATCAGATGCGGGGAATCAGAGGCGGGGAATCAGAGCTGGGGAATCAGAGGCAGGGTATTAGAGTTGGGGAATCAGAGGCGGGGAATCAGATATGGGGAAACAGAGGTGGGGAATCAGAGGCGGGGAAACAGAGGCAGGGTATCAGATATGGGGAATCAGAGGCGGGGAATCAGAGGTGGGGAATCATAGGCAGGGAATCGGATGTGCGGAATCAGAGATGGGGAATCAGAGGCCGGGAATGAGAGGTGGTGAATCAGATATGGGGAATCAGAGGCGGGGAATCAGAGGCAGGGAATCAGACGCGGGGAATCAGAGGTGGGCAATCAGAGGCGGGGAATCAGATATGGGGAATCAGAGGCGGGGAATCAGAGGCGGGGAAACAGAGGCGGGGAATCAGATATGGGGAATCAGAGGTGGGGCATCAGAAGTTGTGAATCACAGATGGGGAATTAGAGGCGGGGAATCAGAGGCAGGGAATCAGACGCGGGGAATCAGAGGCGGGGATTCAGAGCTGGGGAATCAGAAGCGGGGAATCAGAGTTGGGGAATCAGAGGCGGGGAATCAGATATGGGGAATCAGAGGCAGGGAATCAGAGGCGGGGAATCAGAGGCAGGGAATCAGACGCAGGGAATCTGAGGCGGGGAATCAGAGCTGGGGAATCAGAGGTGGGGAATCAGAGTTGGGGAATCAGAGGCAGGGAATTGGATGTGCGGAATCAGAGATGGGGAATCAGAGGTGGGGAATCAAAGGCGGGGAATCAAGCTGGGGAATATGAGGCAGGGAATCAGAGTTGGGGAATCAGAGGCGGGGAATCAGATATGGGGAATCAGAGGCAGGGAATCAGAGGCGGGGAATCAGATATGGGGAAACAGAGGCGGGGAATCAGAGGCGGGAAAACAGAGGCGGGGTATTAGATATGGGGAATCAGAGGTGGGGAATAAGAGGTGGTGAATCAGAGATGGGGAATCAGAGGCGGGGAATCAGAGGCAGGGAATCGGACGCCGGGAATCAGAGGCGGGGAATCAGAGCTGGGGAATCAGAGGCGGGGAATCAGAGTTGGGGAATCAGAGGCGGGGAATCAGATATGGGGAAATAGAGGCGGGGAATCAGATATGGGGAATCAGAGGTGTGGAATCAGAGGTTGGGAATCAGAGGCAGGGAATCAGAGGCGGGGAAACAGAGGCGGGGAAACAGATATGGGGAATCAGAGGTGGCGAATCAAAGGCGGTGAAACAGAGATGGGGAATCAGGGCAGGGAATCAGAGGCAGGGAATCAGAGCTGGGGAAACAGAGGCGGGGAATCAGATATGGGGAATCAGAGGTGGGGAATCAGGGGCGGGGAATCAGTGGCAGGGAATCAGAGCTGGGGAATCAGAGGTGGGGAATCAGAGCTGGGGAAACAGAGGCGGGGAATCAGATATGGGGAATCAGAGGTGGGGAATCAGGGGTGGGGAATCAGTGGCAGGGAATCAGAGGCCGGGAATAAAAGGCGGGGAATCAGAGCTGGGGAATCAGAGGCGGGGAATCAGAGTTGGGGAATCAGAGGAGGGGAATCAGATATGGGGAAACAGAGGCCGGGAATCAGAGGCAGGGAAACAGAGGCGGGGAATCAGATATGGGGAATCAGAGGTGGGGAATTAGAGGTTGCGAATCAGAGGCGGGGAATCAGAGGCGGGGAATCAGAGGCAGGGAATCGGATGTGCGGAATCAGAGATGGGGAATCAGAGGTGGGGATTCAGAGGTGGTGAATCAGAGAAGGGGAATCAGAGGCTGGGAATCAGAGGCAGGGAATCAGAGGCAGGAAATCAGAGGCGGGGAATCATAGCTGGCGAATTAGAGGAGGGGAATCAGAGTTGGGGAATCAGAGGCGGGGAATCAGATATGGGGAAACAGAGGCGGGGAATCAGAGGCGGGGAAACAGAGGCGGGGAATCAGATATGGGGAATCAGAGGTGGGGAATCAGAGGCAGGGAATCAGAAGTGCGGAATCAGAGATGGGGAATCAGAGGCAGGGAATCAGAATCAGAAGCAGGGAATCAGAGGCTGGGAATCAGAGGCCGGAATCAGATGCTGGGATCAGAGGCCTGGAATCAGAGGCGGGGAATCAGAGGCAGGGAATCAGATGCGGGAAATCAGAGGCCTGGAATCAGAGGCGGGGAATCAGAGGCAGGGAATCAGATGCGGGGAATCAGAGGCGGGGAATCAGAGCTGGGGAATCAGAGGCAGGGTATTAGAGTTGGGGAATCAGAGGCGGGGAATCAGATATGGGGAAACAGAGGTGGGGAATCAGAGGCGGGGAAACAGAGGCAGGGAATCAGATATGGGGAATCAGAGGCGGGGAATCAGAGGTGGGGAATCATAGGCAGGGAATCGGATGTGCGGAATCAGAGATGGGGAATCAGAGGCCGGGAATCAGAGGTGGTGAATCAGATATGGGGAATCAGAGGCGGGGAATCAGAGGCAGGGAATCAGACGCGGGGAATCAGAGGTGGGCAATCAGAGGCGGGGAATCAGATATGGGGAATCAGAGGCGGGGAATCAGAGGCGGGGAAACAGAGGCGGGGAATCAGATATGGGGAATCAGAGGTGGGGCATCAGAGGTTGTGAATCACAGATGGGGAATTAGAGGCGGGGAATCAGAGGCAGGGAATCAGAACGGGGAATCAGAGGCGGGGATTCAGAGCTGGAGAATCAGAAGCGGGGAATCAGAGTTGGGGAATCAGAGGCGGGGAATCAGATATGGGGAATCAGAGGCAGGGAATCAGAGGCGGGGAATCAGAGGCAGGGAATCAGACGCGGGGAATCTGAGGCGGGGAATCAGAGCTGGGGAATCAGAGGTGGGGAATCAGAGTTGGGGAATCAGAGGCAGGGAATTGGATGTGCGGAATCAGAGATGGGGAATCAGAGGTGGGGAATCAGAGGCGGTGAATCAGAGATGGGGAATCCCAGGCGGGGAATCAGAGGCAGGAAATCAGACACGGGGATTCAGAGGCTGGGAATCAGACGGGGGGAATCAAAGGCGGGGAATCAGAGCTGGGGAATCTGAGGCAGGGAATCAGAGTTGGGGATTCAGAGGCGGGGTATCAGATATGGGGAAACAGAGGCGGGGAATCAGAGGCGGGAAAACGGAGGCGGGGAATTAGATATGGGGAATCAGAGGTGGGGAATCAGAGGTGGTGAATCAGTGATGGGGAATCACAGGCGGGGAATCAGAGGCAGGGAATAGAACGCGGGGAATCAGAGGCAGGGAATCAGAGCTGGGGAATCAGAGGCGGGGAATCATAGTTGGGAATCAGAGGCGGGGAATCAGATATGGGGAAACAGAGGCGGGGAATCAGTGGCGGGGAAAGAGAGGCGGGGAATCAGATATGGGGAATCGGATGCAGGGAATCAGAGGCGGGGAATCAGAGCTGGGGAATCAGAGGCGGGGAATCAGAGTTGGGGCATCAGAGGTGGGGAATTAGATATAGTGAAACAGAGGCGGGGAATCAGAGGCGGGGAAACAGAGGCGGGGAAACAGAGGCGGGGAATCAGATATGGGGAATCAGAGGTGGGGCATCAGAAGTTGTGAATCACAGATGGGGAATTAGAGGCGGGGAATCAGAGGCAGGGAATCAGACGCGGGGAATCAGAGGCGGGGATTCAGAGCTGGGGAATCAGAAGCGGGGAATCAGAGTTGGGGAATCAGAGGCGGGGAATCAGATATGGGGAATCAGAGGCAGGGAATCAGAGGCGGGGAATCAGAGGCAGGGAATCAGACGCGGGGAATCTGAGGCGGGGAATCAGAGCTGGGGAATCAGAGGTGGGGAATCAGAGTTGGGGAATCAGAGGCAGGGAATTGGATGTGCGGAATCAGAGATGGGGAATCAGAGGTGGGGAATCAGAGGCGGTGAATCAGAGATGGGGAATCAGAGCTGGGGAATCTGAGGCAGGGAATCAGAGTTGGGGATTCAGAGGCGGGGAATCAGATATGGGGAAACAGAGGCGGGGAATCAGAGGCGGGAAAACAGAGGCGGGGAATTAGATATGGGGAATCAGAGGTGTGGAATCAGAGGTGGTGAATTAGAGATGGGGAATCAGAGGCGGGGAATCAGAGGCAGGGAATCGGACGCCGGGAATCAGAGGCGGGGAATCAGAGCTGGGGAATCAGAGGCGGGGAATCAGAGTTGGGGAATCAGAGGCGGGGAATCAGATATGGGGAAATAGAGGCGGGGAATCAGATATGGGGAATCAGAGGTGTGGAATCAGAGGTTGGGAATCAGAGGCAGGGAATCAGAGGCGGGGAAACAGAGGCGGGGAATCAGATATGGGGAATCAGAGGTGGCGAATCAAAGGCGGTGAAACAGAGATGGGGAATCAGGGCAGGGAATCAGAGGCAGGGAATCAGAGCTGGGGAAACAGAGGCGGGGAATCAGATATGGGGAATCAGAGGTGGGGAATCAGGGGCGGGGAATCAGTGGCAGGGAATCAGAGCTGGGGAATCAGAGGTGGGGAATCAGAGCTGGGGAATCAGAGGCGGGGAATCAGATATGGGGAATCAGAGGTGGGGAATCAGGGGCGGGGAATCAGTGGCAGGGAATCAGAGGCCGGGAATAAAAGGCGGGGAATCAGAGCTGGGGAATCAGAGGCGGGGAATCAGAGTTGGGGAATCAGAGGAGGGGAATCAGATATGGGGAAACAGAGGCCGGGAATCAGAGGCAGGGAAACAGAGGCGGGGAATCAGATATGGGGAATCAGAGGTGGGGAATTAGAGGTTGCGAATCAGAGGCGGGGAATCAGAGGCGGGGAATCAGAGGCAGGGAATCGGATGTGCGGAATCAGAGATGGGGAATCAGAGGTGGGGATTCAGAGGTGGTGAATCAGAGAAGGGAAATCAGAGGCTGGGAATCAGAGGCAGGGAATCAGACGCAGGGAATCAGAGGCGGGGAATCATAGCTGGCGAATTAGAGGAGGGCAATCAGAGTTGGGGAATCAGAGGCGGGGTATCAGATATGGGGAAACAGAGGCGGGGAATCAGAGGCGGGGAAACAGAGGCGGGGAATCAGATATGGGGAATCAGAGGTGGGGAATCAGAGGCAGGGAATCAGATGTGCGGAATCAGAGATGGGGAATCAGAGGCAGGGAATCAGAATCAGAAGCAGGGAATCAGAGGCCAGGAATGAGAGGCCGGAATCAGATGCTGCGAATCAGAGGACTGGAATCAGAGGCGGGGAATCAGAGGCAGGGTATCAGATGCGGGAAATCAGAGGCCTGGAATCAGAGGCGGGGAATCAGAGGCAGGGAATCAGATGCGGGGAATCAGAGGCGGGGAATCAGAGCTGGGGAATCAGAGGCAGGGTATTAGAGTTGGGGAATTAGAGGCGGGGAATCAGATATGGGGAAACAGAGGTGGGGAATCAGAGGCGGGGAAACAGAGGCAGGGAATCAGATATGGGGAATCAGAGGCGAGGAATCAGAGGTGGGGAATCATAGGCAGGGAATCGGATGTGCGGAATCAGAGATGGGGAATCAGAGGCCGGGAATCAGAGGTGGTGAATCAGATATGGGGAATCAGAGGCGGGGAATCAGAGGCAGGGAATCAGACGCGGGGAATCAGAGGTGGGCAATCAGAGGCGGGGAATCAGATATGGGGAATCAGAGGCGGGGAATCAGAGGCGGGGAAACAGAGGCGGGGAATCAGATATGGGGAATCAGAGGTGGGGCATCAGAGGTTGTGAATCACAGATGGGGAATTAGAGGCGGGGAATCAGAGGCAGGGAATCAGACGCGGGGAATCAGAGGCGGGGATTCAGAGCTGGGGAATCAGAAGCGGGGAATCAGAGTTGGGGAATCAGAGGCGGGCAATCAGATATGGGGAATCAGAGGCAGGGAATCAGAGGCGGGGAATCAGAGGCAGGGAATCAGACGCGGGGAATCTGAGGCGGGGAATCAGAGCTGGGGAATCAGAGGTGGGGAATCAGAGTTGGGGAATCAGAGGCAGGGAATTGGATGTGCGGAATCAGAGATGGGGAATCAGAGGTGGGGAATCAGAGGCGGTGAATCAGAGATGGGGAATCAGAGGCGGGGAATCAGAGGCAGGAAATCAGACACGGGGATTCAGAGGCTGGGAATCAGACGGGGGGAATCAAAGGCGGGGAATCAAGCTGGGGAATATGAGGCAGGGAATCAGAGTTGGGGAATCAGAGGCGGGGAATCAGATATGGGGAATCAGAGGCAGGGAATCAGAGGCGGGGAATCAGATATGGGGAAACAGAGGCGGGGAATCAGAGGCGGGAAAACAGAGGCGGGGTATTAGATATGGGGAATCAGAGGTGTGGAATCAGAGGTGGTGAATTAGAGATGGGGAATCAGAGGCGGGGAATCAGAGGCAGGGTATCGGACGCCGGGAATCAGAGGCGGGGAATCAGAGCTGGGGAATCAGAGGCGGGGAATCAGAGTTGGGGAATCAGAGGCGGGGAATCAGATATGGGGAAATAGAGGCGGGGAATCAGATATGGGGAATCAGAGGTGTGGAATCAGAGGTTGGGAATCAGAGGCAGGGAATCAGAGGCGGGGAAACAGAGGCGGGGAATCAGATATGGGGAATCAGAGGTGGCGAATCAAAGGCGGTGAAACAGAGATGGGGAATCAGGGCAGGGAATCAGAGGCAGGGAATCAGAGCTGGGGAAACAGAGGCGGGGAATCAGATATGGGGAATCAGAGGTGGGGAATCAGGGGCGGGGAATCAGTGGCAGGGAATCAGAGCTGGGGAATCAGAGGTGGGGAATCAGAGCTGGGGAATCAGAGGCGGGGAATCAGATATGGGGAATCAGAGGTGGGGAATCAGGGGCGGGGAATCAGTGGCAGGGAATCAGAGGCCGGGAATAAAAGGCGGGGAATCAGAGCTGGGGAATCAGAGGCGGGGAATCAGAGTTGGGGAATCAGAGGAGGGGAATCAGATATGGGGAAACAGAGGCCGGGAATCAGAGGCAGGGAAACAGAGGCGGGGAATCAGATATGGGGAATCAGAGGTGGGGAATTAGAGGTTGCGAATCAGAGGCGGGGAATCAGAGGCGGGGAATCAGAGGCAGGGAATCGGATGTGCGGAATCAGAGATGGGGAATCAGAGGTGGGGATTCAGAGGTGGTGAATCAGAGAAGGGAAATCAGAAGCTGGGAATCAGAGGCAGGGAATCAGACGCAGGGAATCAGAGGCGGGGAATCATAGCTGGCGAATTAGAGGAGGGCAATCAGAGTTGGGGAATCAGAGGCGGGGTATCAGATATGGGGAAACAGAGGCGGGGAATCAGAGGCGGGGAAACAGAGGCGGGGAATCAGATATGGGGAATCAGAGGTGGGGAATCAGAGGCAGGGAATCAGATGTGCGGAATCAGAGATGGGGAATCAGAGGCAGGGAATCAGAATCAGAAGCAGGGAATCAGAGGCCAGGAATGAGAGGCCGGAATCAGATGCTGCGAATCAGAGGCCTGGAATCAGAGGCGGGGAATCAGAGGCAGGGAATCAGATGCGGGAAATCAGAGGCCTGGAATCAGAGGCGGGGAATCAGAGGCAGGGAATCAGATGCGGGGAATCAGAGGCGGGGAATCAGAGCTGGGGAATCAGAGGCAGGGTATTAGAGTTGGGGAATTAGAGGCGGGGAATCAGATATGGGGAAACAGAGGTGGGGAATCAGAGGCGGGGAAACAGAGGCAGGGAATCAGATATGGGGAATCAGAGGCGGGGAATCAGAGGTGGGGAATCATAGGCAGGGAATCGGATGTGCGGAATCAGAGATGGGGAATCAGAGGCCGGGAATCAGAGGTGGTGAATCAGATATGGGGAATCAGAGGCGGGGAATCAGAGGCAGGGAATCAGACGCGGGGAATCAGAGGTGGGCAATCAGAGGCGGGGAATCAGATATGGGGAATCAGAGGCGGGGAATCAGAGGCGGGGAAACAGAGGCGGGGAATCAGATATGGGGAATCAGAGGTGGGGCATCAGAGGTTGTGAATCACAGATGGGGAATTAGAGGCGGGGAATCAGAGGCAGGGAATCAGACGCGGGGAATCAGAGGCGGGGATTCAGAGCTGGGGAATCAGAAGCGGGGAATCAGAGTTGGGGAATCAGAGGCGGGCAATCAGATATGGGGAATCAGAGGCAGGGAATCAGAGGCGGGGAATCAGAGGCAGGGAATCAGACGCGGGGAATCTGAGGCGGGGAATCAGAGCTGGGGAATCAGAGGTGGGGAATCAGAGTTGGGGAATCAGAGGCAGGGAATTGGATGTGCGGAATCAGAGATGGGGAATCAGAGGTGGGGAATCAGAGGCGGTGAATCAGAGATGGGGAATCAGAGGCGGGGAATCAGAGGCAGGAAATCAGACACGGGGATTCAGAGGCTGGGAATCAGACGGGGGGAATCAAAGGCGGGGAATCAAGCTGGGGAATATGAGGCAGGGAATCAGAGTTGGGGAATCAGAGGCGGGGAATCAGATATGGGGAATCAGAGGCAGGGAATCAGAGGCGGGGAATCAGATATGGGGAAACAGAGGCGGGGAATCAGAGGCGGGAAAACAGAGGCGGGGTATTAGATATGGGGAATCAGAGGTGTGGAATCAGAGGTGGTGAATTAGAGATGGGGAATCAGAGGCGGGGAATCAGAGGCAGGGTATCGGACGCCGGGAATCAGAGGCGGGGAATCAGAGCTGGGGATCAGAGGCGGGGAATCAGAGTTGGGGAATCAGAGGCGGGGAATCAGATATGGGGAAATAGAGGCGGGGAATCAGATATGGGGAATCAGAGGTGTGGAATCAGAGGTTGGGAATCAGAGGCAGGGAATCAGAGGCGGGGAAACAGAGGCGGGGAATCAGATATGGGGAATCAGAGGTGGCGAATCAAAGGCGGTGAAACAGAGATGGGGAATCAGGGCAGGGAATCAGAGGCAGGGAATCAGAGCTGGGGAAACAGAGGCGGGGAATCAGATATGGGGAATCAGAGGTGGGGAATCAGGGGCGGGGAATCAGTGGCAGGGAATCAGAGCTGGGGAATCAGAGGTGGGGAATCAGAGCTGGGGAATCAGAGGCGGGGAATCAGATATGGGGAATCAGAGGTGGGGAATCAGGGGCGGGGAATCAGTGGCAGGGAATCAGAGGCCGGGAATAAAAGGCGGGGAATCAGAGCTGGGGAATCAGAGGCGGGGAATCAGAGTTGGGGAATCAGAGGAGGGGAATCAGATATGGGGAAACAGAGGACGGGAATCAGAGGCAGGGAAACAGAGGCGGGGAATCAGATATGGGGAATCAGAGGTGGGGAATTAGAGGTTGCGAATCAGAGGCGGGGAATCAGAGGCGGGGAATCAGAGGCAGGGAATCGGATGTGCGGAATCAGAGATGGGGAATCAGAGGTGGGGATTCAGAGGTGGTGAATCAGAGAAGGGAAATCAGAGGCTGGGAATCAGAGGCAGGGAATCAGACGCAGGGAATCAGAGGCGGGGAATCATAGCTGGCGAATTAGAGGAGGGCAATCAGAGTTGGGGAATCAGAGGCGGGGTATCAGATATGGGGAAACAGAGGCGGGGAATCAGAGGCGGGGAAACAGAGGCGGGGAATCAGATATGGGGAATCAGAGGTGGGGAATCAGAGGCAGGGAATCAGATGTGCGGAATCAGAGATGGGGAATCAGAGGCAGGGAATCAGAATCAGAAGCAGGGAATCAGAGGCCAGGAATGAGAGGCCGGAATCAGATGCTGGGAATCAGAGGCCTGGAATCAGAGGCGGGGAATCAGAGGCAGGGAATCAGATGCGGGAAATCAGAGGCCTGGAATCAGAGGCGGGGAATCAGAGGCAGGGAATCAGATGCGGGGAATCAGAGGCGGGGAATCAGAGCTGGGGAATCAGAGGCAGGGTATTAGAGTTGGGGAATTAGAGGCGGGGAATCAGATATGGGGAAACAGAGGTGGGGAATCAGAGGCGGGGAAACAGAGGCAGGGAATCAGATATGGGGAATCAGAGGCGGGGAATCAGAGGTGGGGAATCATAGGCAGGGAATCGGATGTGCGGAATCAGAGATGGGGAATCAGAGGCCGGGAATCAGAGGTGGTGAATCAGATATGGGGAATCAGAGGCGGGGAATCAGAGGCAGGGAATCAGACGCGGGGAATCAGAGGTGGGCAATCAGAGGCGGGGAATCAGATATGGGGAATCAGAGGCGGGGAATCAGAGGCGGGGAAACAGAGGCGGGGAATCAGATATGGGGAATCAGAGGTGGGGCATCAGAGGTTGTGAATCACAGATGGGGAATTAGAGGCGGGGAATCAGAGGCAGGGAATCAGACGCGGGGAATCAGAGGCGGGGATTCAGAGCTGGGGAATCAGAAGCGGGGAATCAGAGTTGGGGAATCAGAGGCGGGCAATCAGATATGGGGAATCAGAGGCAGGGAATCAGAGGCGGGGAATCAGAGGCAGGGAATCAGAGGTGGTGAATCAGATATGGGGAATCAGAGGCGGGGAATCAGAGGCAGTGAATCAGTCGCGGGGAATCAGAGGTGGGCAATCAGAGGCGGGGAATCAGATATGGGGAATCAGAGGTGTGGAATCAGAGGTTGGGAATCAGAGGCAGGGAATCAGAGTCGGGGAAACAGAGGCGGGGAATCAGATATGGGGAATCAGAGGTGGCGAATCAAAGGCGGTGAAACAGAGATGGGGAATCAGGGCAGGGAATCAGAGGCAGGGAATCAAACACGGGGAATCAGAGCTGGGGAATCAGAGGCGGGGAATCAGAGTTGGGAATCAGAGGCGGGGAATCAGAGGCGGGGAAACAGAGGCGGGGAATCAGATGTGGGGAATCAGAGGCGGGGAATCCGAGGTTGGGAATCAGAGGCAGGGAATCAGTGGCGGAAAATCAGAGGCGGGGAATCAGAGGAAGGGAATCAGATGTGCGGAATCAGAGATGGGGAATCAGAGGCAGGGAATCAGAGGCAGGGAATCAGAGGCGGGGAATCAGAGGCCGGGAATCAGATATGGGGAAACAGAGGCGGGGAATCCGAGGCGGGGAAACAGAGGCGGGGAATCAGATATGGGGAATCAGAGGTGGGGAATCAGAGGTTGGGAATCAGAGGCAGGGAATCAGAGGCTTGGAATCAGATGCAGGGAATCAGATGCGGGGAATCAGAGGCGGGGAATCTGAGCTGGGGAATCAGAGGTGGGGAATTAGATTTGGGGAATCAGAGGCGGGGACTTAGATATTGGGAAACAGAGGCGGGGAATCAGAGGCGGGGAAACCCAGGCGGGGAATCAGATATGGGGAATCAGAGGTGGGGAATCAGAGGCAAGGAATCAGATGTGCGGAATCAGAGTTGGGGAATCAGAGGCGGGCAATCAGATATGGGGAATCAGAGGTGGGGAATCAGAGGCAGGGAATTGGATGTGCGGAATCAGAGATGGGGAATCAGAGGTGGGGAATCAGAGGCGGTGAATCAGAGATGGGGAATCAGAGGCGGGGAATCAGAGGCAGGAAATCAGACACGGGGATTCAGAGGCTGGGAATCAGACGGGGGGAATCAAAGGCGGGGAAACAGAGGCGGGTAATCAGATATGGGGAAACAGAGGCGGGGAATCAGAGGCGGGGAAACAGAGGCGGGTAATCAGATATGGGGAATCAGAGGTGGGGAATCAGAGGCAGGGAATCAGATGTGCGGAATCAGAGATGGGGAATCAGAGGCAGGGAATGAGAATCAGAAGCAGGGAATCAGAGGCCGGGAATCAGAGGCCGGAATCAGATGCTGGGAATCAGAGGCCTGGAATCAGAGGCGGGGAATCAGAGGCAGGGAATCAGATGCGGGGAATCAGAGGCGGGGAATCAGAGCTGGGGAATCAGAGGCAGGGTATTAGAGTTGGGGAATCAGAGGCGGGGAATCAGATATGGGGAAACAGAGGTGGGGAATCAGAGGCGGGGAAACAGAGGCAGGGTATCAGATATGGGGAATCAGAGGCGGGGAATCAGAGGTGGGGAATCATAGGCAGGGAATCGGATGTGCGGAATCAGAGATGGGGAATCAGAGGCCGGGAATGAGAGGTGGTGAATCAGATATGGGGAATCAGAGGCGGGGAATCAGAGGCAGGGAATCAGACGCGGGGAATCAGAGGTGGGCAATCAGAGGCGGGGAATCAGATATGGGGAATCAGAGGCGGGGAATCAGAGGCGGGGAAACAGAGGCGGGGAATCAGATATGGGGAATCAGAGGTGGGGCATCAGAAGTTGTGAATCACAGATGGGGAATTAGAGGCGGGGAATCAGAGGCAGGGAATCAGACGCGGGGAATCAGAGGCGGGGATTCAGAGCTGGGGAATCAGAAGCGGGGAATCAGAGTTGGGGAATCAGAGGCGGGGAATCAGATATGGGGAATCAGAGGCAGGGAATCAGAGGCGGGGAATCAGAGGCAGGGAATCAGACGCAGGGAATCTGAGGCGGGGAATCAGAGCTGGGGAAACAGAGGTGGGGAATCAGAGTTGGGGAATCAGAGGCAGGGAATTGGATGTGCGGAATCAGAGATGGGGAATCAGAGGTGGGGAATCAAAGGCGGGGAATCAAGCTGGGGAATATGAGGCAGGGAATCAGAGTTGGGGAATCAGAGGCGGGGAATCAGATATGGGGAATCAGAGGCAGGGAATCAGAGGCGGGGAATCAGATATGGGGAAACAGAGGCGGGGAATCAGAGGCGGGAAAACAGAGGCGGGGTATTAGATATGGGGAATCAGAGGTGGGGAATAAGAGGTGGTGAATCAGAGATGGGGAATCAGAGGCGGGGAATCAGAGGCAGGGAATCGGACGCCGGGAATCAGAGGCGGGGAATCAGAGCTGGGGAATCAGAGGCGGGGAATCAGAGTTGGGGAATCAGAGGCGGGGAATCAGATATGGGGAAATAGAGGCGGGGAATCAGATATGGGGAATCAGAGGTGTGGAATCAGAGGTTGGGAATCAGAGGCAGGGAATCAGAGGCGGGGAAACAGAGGCGGGGAAACAGATATGGGGAATCAGAGGTGGCGAATCAAAGGCGGTGAAACAGAGATGGGGAATCAGGGCAGGGAATCAGAGGCAGGGAATCAGAGCTGGGGAAACAGAGGCGGGGAATCAGATATGGGGAATCAGAGGTGGGGAATCAGGGGCGGGGAATCAGTGGCAGGGAATCAGAGCTGGGGAATCAGAGGTGGGGAATCAGAGCTGGGGAAACAGAGGCGGGGAATCAGATATGGGGAATCAGAGGTGGGGAATCAGGGGTGGGGAATCAGTGGCAGGGAATCAGAGGCCGGGAATAAAAGGCGGGGAATCAGAGCTGGGGAATCAGAGGCGGGGAATCAGAGTTGGGGAATCAGAGGAGGGGAATCAGATATGGGGAAACAGAGGCCGGGAATCAGAGGCAGGGAAACAGAGGCGGGGAATCAGATATGGGGAATCAGAGGTGGGGAATTAGAGGTTGCGAATCAGAGGCGGGGAATCAGAGGCGGGGAATCAGAGGCAGGGAATCGGATGTGCGGAATCAGAGATGGGGAATCAGAGGTGGGGATTCAGAGGTGGTGAATCAGAGAAGGGGAATCAGAGGCTGGGAATCAGAGGCAGGGAATCAGAGGCAGGAAATCAGAGGCGGGGAATCATAGCTGGCGAATTAGAGGAGGGGAATCAGAGTTGGGGAATCAGAGGCGGGGAATCAGATATGGGGAAACAGAGGCGGGGAATCAGAGGCGGGGAAACAGAGGCGGGGAATCAGATATGGGGAATCAGAGGTGGGGAATCAGAGGCAGGGAATCAGAAGTGCGGAATCAGAGATGGGGAATCAGAGGCAGGGAATCAGAATCAGAAGCAGGGAATCAGAGGCTGGGAATCAGAGGCCGGAATCAGATGCTGGGATCAGAGGCCTGGAATCAGAGGCGGGGAATCAGAGGCAGGGAATCAGATGCGGGAAATCAGAGGCCTGGAATCAGAGGCGGGGAATCAGAGGCAGGGAATCAGATGCGGGGAATCAGAGGCGGGGAATCAGAGCTGGGGAATCAGAGGCAGGGTATTAGAGTTGGGGAATCAGAGGCGGGGAATCAGATATGGGGAAACAGAGGTGGGGAATCAGAGGCGGGGAAACAGAGGCAGGGAATCAGATATGGGGAATCAGAGGCGGGGAATCAGAGGTGGGGAATCATAGGCAGGGAATCGGATGTGCGGAATCAGAGATGGGGAATCAGAGGCCGGGAATCAGAGGTGGTGAATCAGATATGGGGAATCAGAGGCGGGGAATCAGAGGCAGGGAATCAGACGCGGGGAATCAGAGGTGGGCAATCAGAGGCGGGGAATCAGATATGGGGAATCAGAGGCGGGGAATCAGAGGCGGGGAAACAGAGGCGGGGAATCAGATATGGGGAATCAGAGGTGGGGCATCAGAGGTTGTGAATCACAGATGGGGAATTAGAGGCGGGGAATCAGAGGCAGGGAATCAGAACGGGGAATCAGAGGCGGGGATTCAGAGCTGGAGAATCAGAAGCGGGGAATCAGAGTTGGGGAATCAGAGGCGGGGAATCAGATATGGGGAATCAGAGGCAGGGAATCAGAGGCGGGGAATCAGAGGCAGGGAATCAGACGCGGGGAATCTGAGGCGGGGAATCAGAGCTGGGGAATCAGAGGTGGGGAATCAGAGTTGGGGAATCAGAGGCAGGGAATTGGATGTGCGGAATCAGAGATGGGGAATCAGAGGTGGGGAATCAGAGGCGGTGAATCAGAGATGGGGAATCAGAGGCGGGGAATCAGAGGCAGGAAATCAGACACGGGGATTCAGAGGCTGGGAATCAGACGGGGGGAATCAAAGGCGGGGAATCAGAGCTGGGGAATCTGAGGCAGGGAATCAGAGTTGGGGATTCAGAGGCGGGGTATCAGATATGGGGAAACAGAGGCGGGGAATCAGAGGCGGGAAAACGGAGGCGGGGAATTAGATATGGGGAATCAGAGGTGGGGAATCAGAGGTGGTGAATCAGTGATGGGGAATCACAGGCGGGGAATCAGAGGCAGGGAATAGAACGCGGGGAATCAGAGGCAGGGAATCAGAGCTGGGGAATCAGAGGCGGGGAATCATAGTTGGGAATCAGAGGCGGGGAATCAGATATGGGGAAACAGAGGCGGGGAATCAGTGGCGGGGAAAGAGAGGCGGGGAATCAGATATGGGGAATCGGATGCAGGGAATCAGAGGCGGGGAATCAGAGCTGGGGAATCAGAGGCGGGGAATCAGAGTTGGGGCATCAGAGGTGGGGAATTAGATATAGGGAAACAGAGGCGGGGAATCAGAGGCGGGGAAACAGAGGCGGGGAAACAGAGGCGGGGAATCAGATATGGGGAATCAGAGGTGGGGCATCAGAAGTTGTGAATCACAGATGGGGAATTAGAGGCGGGGAATCAGAGGCAGGGAATCAGACGCGGGGAATCAGAGGCGGGGATTCAGAGCTGGGGAATCAGAAGCGGGGAATCAGAGTTGGGGAATCAGAGGCGGGGAATCAGATATGGGGAATCAGAGGCAGGGAATCAGAGGCGGGGAATCAGAGGCAGGGAATCAGACGCGGGGAATCTGAGGCGGGGAATCAGAGCTGGGGAATCAGAGGTGGGGAATCAGAGTTGGGGAATCAGAGGCAGGGAATTGGATGTGCGGAATCAGAGATGGGG
Organism: Narcine bancroftii; assembly: GCF_036971445.1. Lineage (NCBI taxonomy): Eukaryota > Metazoa > Chordata > Chondrichthyes > Torpediniformes > Narcinidae > Narcine > Narcine bancroftii. Next base: position 111,616,183 of record NC_091474.1, on the reverse strand, counting down.
AATCAGAGGTGGGGAATCAGAGGCGGTGAATCAGAGATGGGGAATCAGAGCTGGGGAATCTGAGGCAGGGAATCAGAGTTGGGGATTCAGAGGCGGGGAATCAGATATGGGGAAACAGAGGCGGGGAATCAGAGGCGGGAAAACAGAGGCGGGGAATTAGATATGGGGAATCAGAGGTGTGGAATCAGAGGTGGTGAATTAGAGATGGGGAATCAGAGGCGGGGAATCAGAGGCAGGGAATCGGACGCCGGGAATCAGAGGCGGGGAATCAGAGCTGGGGAATCAGTGGCGGGGAATCAGAGTTGGGGAATCAGAGGCGGGGAATCAGATATGGGGAAATAGAGGCGGGGAATCAGATATGGGGAATCAGAGGTGTGGAATCAGAGGTTGGGAATCAGAGGCAGGGAATCAGAGGCGGGGAAACAGAGGCGGGGAATCAGATATGGGGAATCAGAGGTGGCGAATCAAAGGCGGTGAAACAGAGATGGGGAATCAGGGCAGGGAATCAGAGGCAGGGAATCAGAGCTGGGGAAACAGAGGCGGGGAATCAGATATGGGGAATCAGAGGTGGGGAATCAGGGGCGGGGAATCAGTGGCAGGGAATCAGAGCTGGGGAATCAGAGGTGGGGAATCAGAGCTGGGGAATCAGAGGCGGGGAATCAGATATGGGGAATCAGAGGTGGGGAATCAGGGGCGGGGAATCAGTGGCAGGGAATCAGAGGCCGGGAATAAAAGGCGGGGAATCAGAGCTGGGGAATCAGAGGCGGGGAATCAGAGTTGGGGAATCAGAGGAGGGGAATCAGATATGGGGAAACAGAGGCCGGGAATCAGAGGCAGGGAAACAGAGGCGGGGAATCAGATATGGGGAATCAGAGGTGGGGAATTAGAGGTTGCGAATCAGAGGCGGGGAATCAGAGGCGGGGAATCAGAGGCAGGGAATCGGATGTGCGGAATCAGAGATGGGGAATCAGAGGTGGGGATTCAGAGGTGGTGAATCAGAGAAGGGAAATCAGAGGCTGGGAATCAGAGGCAGGGAATCAGACGCAGGGAATCAGAGGCGGGGAATCATAGCTGGCGAATTAGAGGAGGGCAATCAGAGTTGGGGAATCAGAGGCGGGGTATCAGATATGGGGAAACAGAGGCGGGGAATCAGAGGCGGGGAAACAGAGGCGGGGAATCAGATATGGGGAATCAGAGGTGGGGAATCAGAGGCAGGGAATCAGATGTGCGGAATCAGAGATGGGGAATCAGAGGCAGGGAATCAGAATCAGAAGCAGGGAATCAGAGGCCAGGAATGAGAGGCCGGAATCAGATGCTGCGAATCAGAGGCCTGGAATCAGAGGCGGGGAATCAGAGGCAGGGTATCAGATGCGGGAAATCAGAGGCCTGGAATCAGAGGCGGGGAATCAGAGGCAGGGAATCAGATGCGGGGAATCAGAGGCGGGGAATCAGAGCTGGGGAATCAGAGGCAGGGTATTAGAGTTGGGGAATTAGAGGCGGGGAATCAGATATGGGGAAACAGAGGTGGGGAATCAGAGGCGGGGAAACAGAGGCAGGGAATCAGATATGGGGAATCAGAGGCGGGGAATCAGAGGTGGGGAATCATAGGCAGGGAATCGGATGTGCGGAATCAGAGATGGGGAATCAGAGGCCGGGAATCAGAGGTGGTGAATCAGATATGGGTATCAGAGGCGGGGAATCAGAGGCAGGGAATCAGACGCGGGGAATCAGAGGTGGGCAATCAGAGGCGGGGAATCAGATATGGGGAATCAGAGGCGGGGAATCAGAGGCGGGGAAACAGAGGCGGGGAATCAGATATGGGGAATCAGAGGTGGGGCATCAGAGGTTGTGAATCACAGATGGGGAATTAGAGGCGGGGAATCAGAGGCAGGGAATCAGACGCGGGGAATCAGAGGCGGGGATTCAGAGCTGGGGAATCAGAAGCGGGGAATCAGAGTTGGGGAATCAGAGGCGGGCAATCAGATATGGGGAATCAGAGGCAGGGAATCAGAGGCGGGGAATCAGAGGCAGGGAATCAGACGCGGGGAATCTGAGGCGGGGAATCAGAGCTGGGGAATCAGAGGTGGGGAATCAGAGTTGGGGAATCAGAGGCAGGGAATTGGATGTGCGGAATCAGAGATGGGGAATCAGAGGTGGGGAATCAGAGGCGGTGAATCAGAGATGGGGAATCAGAGGCGGGGAATCAGAGGCAGGAAATCAGACACGGGGATTCAGAGGCTGGGAATCAGACGGGGGGAATCAAAGGCGGGGAATCAAGCTGGGGAATATGAGGCAGGGAATCAGAGTTGGGGAATCAGAGGCGGGGAATCAGATATGGGGAATCAGAGGCAGGGAATCAGAGGCGGGGAATCAGATATGGGGAAACAGAGGCGGGGAATCAGAGGCGGGAAAACAGAGGCGGGGTATTAGATATGGGGAATCAGAGGTGTGGAATCAGAGGTGGTGAATTAGAGATGGGGAATCAGAGGCGGGGAATCAGAGGCAGGGTATCGGACGCCGGGAATCAGAGGCGGGGAATCAGAGCTGGGGAATCAGAGGCGGGGAATCAGAGTTGGGGAATCAGAGGCGGGGAATCAGATATGGGGAAATAGAGGCGGGGAATCAGATATGGGGAATCAGAGGTGTGGAATCAGAGGTTGGGAATCAGAGGCAGGGAATCAGAGGCGGGGAAACAGAGGCGGGGAATCAGATATGGGGAATCAGAGGTGGCGAATCAAAGGCGGTGAAACAGAGATGGGGAATCAGGGCAGGGAATCAGAGGCAGGGAATCAGAGCTGGGGAAACAGAGGCGGGGAATCAGATATGGGGAATCAGAGGTGGGGAATCAGGGGCGGGGAATCAGTGGCAGGGAATCAGAGCTGGGGAATCAGAGGTGGGGAATCAGAGCTGGGGAATCAGAGGCGGGGAATCAGATATGGGGAATCAGAGGTGGGGAATCAGGGGCGGGGAATCAGTGGCAGGGAATCAGAGGCCGGGAATAAAAGGCGGGGAATCAGAGCTGGGGAATCAGAGGCGGGGAATCAGAGTTGGGGAATCAGAGGAGGGGAATCAGATATGGGGAAACAGAGGCCGGGAATCAGAGGCAGGGAAACAGAGGCGGGGAATCAGATATGGGGAATCAGAGGTGGGGAATTAGAGGTTGCGAATCAGAGGCGGGGAATCAGAGGCGGGGAATCAGAGGCAGGGAATCGGATGTGCGGAATCAGAGATGGGGAATCAGAGGTGGGGATTCAGAGGTGGTGAATCAGAGAAGGGAAATCAGAGGCTGGGAATCAGAGGCAGGGAATCAGACGCAGGGAATCAGAGGCGGGGAATCATAGCTGGCGAATTAGAGGAGGGCAATCAGAGTTGGGGAATCAGAGGCGGGGTATCAGATATGGGGAAACAGAGGCGGGGAATCAGAGGCGGGGAAACAGAGGCGGGGAATCAGATATGGGGAATCAGAGGTGGGGAATCAGAGGCAGGGAATCAGATGTGCGGAATCAGAGATGGGGAATCAGAGGCAGGGAATCAGAATCAGAAGCAGGGAATCAGAGGCCAGGAATGAGAGGCCGGAATCAGATGCTGCGAATCAGAGGCCTGGAATCAGAGGCGGGGAATCAGAGGCAGGGAATCAGATGCGGGAAATCAGAGGCCTGGAATCAGAGGCGGGGAATCAGAGGCAGGGAATCAGATGCGGGGAATCAGAGGCGGGGAATCAGAGCTGGGGAATCAGAGGCAGGGTATTAGAGTTGGGGAATTAGAGGCGGGGAATCAGATATGGGGAAACAGAGGTGGGGAATCAGAGGCGGGGAAACAGAGGCAGGGAATCAGATATGGGGAATCAGAGGCGGGGAATCAGAGGTGGGGAATCATAGGCAGGGAATCGGATGTGCGGAATCAGAGATGGGGAATCAGAGGCCGGGAATCAGAGGTGGTGAATCAGATATGGGGAATCAGAGGCGGGGAATCAGAGGCAGGGAATCAGACGCGGGGAATCAGAGGTGGGCAATCAGAGGCGGGGAATCAGATATGGGGAATCAGAGGCGGGGAATCAGAGGCGGGGAAACAGAGGCGGGGAATCAGATATGGGGAATCAGAGGTGGGGCATCAGAGGTTGTGAATCACAGATGGGGAATTAGAGGCGGGGAATCAGAGGCAGGGAATCAGACGCGGGGAATCAGAGGCGGGGATTCAGAGCTGGGGAATCAGAAGCGGGGAATCAGAGTTGGGGAATCAGAGGCGGGCAATCAGATATGGGGAATCAGAGGCAGGGAATCAGAGGCGGGGAATCAGAGGCAGGGAATCAGACGCGGGGAATCTGAGGCGGGGAATCAGAGCTGGGGAATCAGAGGTGGGGAATCAGAGTTGGGGAATCAGAGGCAGGGAATTGGATGTGCGGAATCAGAGATGGGGAATCAGAGGTGGGGAATCAGAGGCGGTGAATCAGAGATGGGGAATCAGAGGCGGGGAATCAGAGGCAGGAAATCAGACACGGGGATTCAGAGGCTGGGAATCAGACGGGGGGAATCAAAGGCGGGGAATCAAGCTGGGGAATATGAGGCAGGGAATCAGAGTTGGGGAATCAGAGGCGGGGAATCAGATATGGGGAATCAGAGGCAGGGAATCAGAGGCGGGGAATCAGATATGGGGAAACAGAGGTGGGGAATCAGAGGCGGGAAAACAGAGGCGGGGTATTAGATATGGGGAATCAGAGGTGTGGAATCAGAGGTGGTGAATTAGAGATGGGGAATCAGAGGCGGGGAATCAGAGCTGGGGATCAGAGGCGGGGAATCAGAGTTGGGGAATCAGAGGCGGGGAATCAGATATGGGGAAATAGAGGCGGGGAATCAGATATGGGGAATCAGAGGTGTGGAATCAGAGGTTGGGAATCAGAGGCAGGGAATCAGAGGCGGGGAAACAGAGGCGGGGAATCAGATATGGGGAATCAGAGGTGGCGAATCAAAGGCGGTGAAACAGAGATGGGGAATCAGGGCAGGGAATCAGAGGCAGGGAATCAGAGCTGGGGAAACAGAGGCGGGGAATCAGATATGGGGAATCAGAGGTGGGGAATCAGGGGCGGGGAATCAGTGGCAGGGAATCAGAGCTGGGGAATCAGAGGTGGGGAATCAGAGCTGGGGAATCAGAGGCGGGGAATCAGATATGGGGAATCAGAGGTGGGGAATCAGGGGCGGGGAATCAGTGGCAGGGAATCAGAGGCCGGGAATAAAAGGCGGGGAATCAGAGCTGGGGAATCAGAGGCGGGGAATCAGAGTTGGGGAATCAGAGGAGGGGAATCAGATATGGGGAAACAGAGGACGGGAATCAGAGGCAGGGAAACAGAGGCGGGGAATCAGATATGGGGAATCAGAGGTGGGGAATTAGAGGTTGCGAATCAGAGGCTGGGAATCAGAGGCGGGGAATCAGAGGCAGGGAATCGGATGTGCGGAATCAGAGATGGGGAATCAGAGGTGGGGATTCAGAGGTGGTGAATCAGAGAAGGGAAATCAGAGGCTGGGAATCAGAGGCAGGGAATCAGACGCAGGGAATCAGAGGCGGGGAATCATAGCTGGCGAATTAGAGGAGGGCAATCAGAGTTGGGGAATCAGAGGCGGGGTATCAGATATGGGGAAACAGAGGCGGGGAATCAGAGGCGGGGAAACAGAGGCGGGGAATCAGATATGGGGAATCAGAGGTGGGGAATCAGAGGCAGGGAATCAGATGTGCGGAATCAGAGATGGGGAATCAGAGGCAGGGAATCAGAATCAGAAGCAGGGAATCAGAGGCCAGGAATGAGAGGCCGGAATCAGATGCTGGGAATCAGAGGCCTGGAATCAGAGGCGGGGAATCAGAGGCAGGGAATCAGATGCGGGAAATCAGAGGCCTGGAATCAGAGGCGGGGAATCAGAGGCAGGGAATCAGATGCGGGGAATCAGAGGCGGGGAATCAGAGCTGGGGAATCAGAGGCAGGGTATTAGAGTTGGGGAATTAGAGGCGGGGAATCAGATATGGGGAAACAGAGGTGGGGAATCAGAGGCGGGGAAACAGAGGCAGGGAATCAGATATGGGGAATCAGAGGCGGGGAATCAGAGGTGGGGAATCATAGGCAGGGAATCGGATGTGCGGAATCAGAGATGGGGAATCAGAGGCCGGGAATCAGAGGTGGTGAATCAGATATGGGGAATCAGAGGCGGGGAATCAGAGGCAGGGAATCAGACGCGGGGAATCAGAGGTGGGCAATCAGAGGCGGGGAATCAGATATGGGGAATCAGAGGCGGGGAATCAGAGGCGGGGAAACAGAGGCGGGGAATCAGATATGGGGAATCAGAGGTGGGGCATCAGAGGTTGTGAATCACAGATGGGGAATTAGAGGCGGGGAATCAGAGGCAGGGAATCAGACGCGGGGAATCAGAGGCGGGGATTCAGAGCTGGGGAATCAGAAGCGGGGAATCAGAGTTGGGGAATCAGAGGCGGGCAATCAGATATGGGGAATCAGAGGCAGGGAATCAGAGGCGGGGAATCAGAGGCAGGGAATCAGAGGTGGTGAATCAGATATGGGGAATCAGAGGCGGGGAATCAGAGGCAGTGAATCAGTCGCGGGGAATCAGAGGTGGGCAATCAGAGGCGGGGAATCAGATATGGGGAATCAGAGGTGTGGAATCAGAGGTTGGGAATCAGAGGCAGGGAATCAGAGTCGGGGAAACAGAGGCGGGGAATCAGATATGGGGAATCAGAGGTGGCGAATCAAAGGCGGTGAAACAGAGATGGGGAATCAGGGCAGGGAATCAGAGGCAGGGAATCAAACACGGGGAATCAGAGCTGGGGAATCAGAGGCGGGGAATCAGAGTTGGGAATCAGAGGCGGGGAATCAGAGGCGGGGAAACAGAGGCGGGGAATCAGATGTGGGGAATCAGAGGCGGGGAATCCGAGGTTGGGAATCAGAGGCAGGGAATCAGTGGCGGAAAATCAGAGGCGGGGAATCAGAGGAAGGGAATCAGATGTGCGGAATCAGAGATGGGGAATCAGAGGCAGGGAATCAGAGGCAGGGAATCAGAGGCGGGGAATCAGAGGCCGGGAATCAGATATGGGGAAACAGAGGCGGGGAATCCGAGGCGGGGAAACAGAGGCGGGGAATCAGATATGGGGAATCAGAGGTGGGGAATCAGAGGTTGGGAATCAGAGGCAGGGAATCAGAGGCTTGGAATCAGATGCAGGGAATCAGATGCGGGGAATCAGAGGCGGGGAATCTGAGCTGGGGAATCAGAGGTGGGGAATCAGATTTGGGGAATCAGAGGCGGGGACTTAGATATTGGGAAACAGAGGCGGGGAATCAGAGGCGGGGAAACCCAGGCGGGGAATCAGATATGGGGAATCAGAGGTGGGGAATCAGAGGCAAGGAATCAGATGTGCGGAATCAGAGATGGGGAATCAGAGGCAGGGAATCAGAATCAGAAGCAGGGAATCAGAGGCCGGGAATCAGAGGCCGGAATCAGATGCTGGGAATCAGAGGCCTGGAATCAGAGGCGGGGAATCAGAGGCAGGGAATCAGATGCGGGGAATCAGAGGCGGGGAATCAGAGCTGGGGAATCAGAGGCGGGGATTCAGAGTTGGGGAATCAGAGGCGGGGAATCAGAGGCGGGGAAACAGAGGCGGGGAATCAGATATGGGGAATCAGAGGTGGGGCATCAGAGGTTGTGAATCACAGATGGGGAATTAGAGGCGGGGAATCAGAGGCAGGGAATCAGACTCGGGGAATCAGAGTCGGGGATTCAGAGCTGGGGAATCAGAGCGGGGAATCAGAGTTGGGGAATCAGAGGCGGGGAATCAGATATGGGGAATCAGAGGCAGGGAATCAGAGGCGGGGAATCAGAGGCAGGGAATCAGACGCGGGGAATCTGAGGCGGGGAATCAGAGCTGGGGAATCAGAGGTGGGGAATCAGAGTTGGGGAATCAGAGGCAGGGAATTAGATGTGCGGAATCAGAGATGGGGAATCAGAGGTGGGGAATCAGAGGCGGTGAATCAGAGATGGGGAATCAGAGGCGGGGAATCAGAGGCAGGAAATCAGACACGGGGATTCAGAGGCTGGGAATCAGACGGGGGGGAATCAAAGGCGGGGAATCAGAGCTGGGGAATCTGAGGCAGGGAATCAGAGTTGGGGATTCAGAGGCGGGGAATCAGATATGGGGAAACAGAGGCGGGGAATCAGAGGCGGGAAAACAGAGGCGGGGAATTAGATATGGGGAATCAGAGGTGGGGAATCAGAGGTGGTGAATCAGAGATGGGGAATCAGAGGCGGGGAATCAGAGGCAAGGAATCGGACGCCGGGAATCAGAGGCGGGGAATCAGAGCTGGGGAATCAGAGGCGGGGAATCAGAGGTGGTGAATCAGAGATGGGGAATCAGAGGCGGGGAATCAGAGGCAGGGAATCGGACGCCGGGAATCAGAGGCGGTGAATCAGAGCTGGGGAAACAGAGGCGGGGAATCAGATATGGGGAATCAGAGGTGGGGAATCAGGGGCGGGGAATCAGTGGCAGGGAATCAGAGGCCGGGAATAAAAGGCGGGAAATCAGAGCTGGGGAATCAGAGGCGGGGAATCAGAGTTGGGGAATCAGAGGAGGGGAATCAGATATGGGGAAACAGAGGCCGGGAATCAGAGGCAGGGTAACAGAGGCGGGGAATCAGATATGGGGAATCAGAGGTGGGGAATTAGAGGTTGCGAATCAGAGGCGGGGAAACAGAGGCGGGGAATCAAATATAGGGAATCAGAGGTGGGGAATCAGAGGTTGTGAATCAGAGATGGGGAATCAAGGCGGGGAATCAGAGGCAGGGAATCAGACGCGGGGAATCAGAGGCGGGGATTCAGAGCTGGGGAATCAGAGGCGGTGAATCAGAGTTGGGGAATCAGAGGCAGGGAATCAGATATGGGGAATCAGAGGCGTGGAATCAGAGGCGGGGAAACAGAGGCGGGGAATCAGATATGGGGAATCAGAATTGGGGAATCAGGGGAAGGGAATCAGTGGCAGGGAATCAGAGGCGTGGAATCAGAGGCGGGGAATCAGAGGCAGGGAATCAGACACGGGGAATCGGAGGTGGGGAATCAGAGATGGGGAATCAGAGGCGGGGAATCAGAGGCAGGGAATCGGACTCCGGGAATCAGAGTTGGGGAATCAGAGCTGGGGAATCAGAGGCGGGGAATCAGAGTTGGGGAATCAGAGGCGGGGAATCAGATATGGGGAAATAGAGGCGGGGAATCAGATATGGGGAATCAGAGGTGTGGAATCAGAGGTTGGGAATCAGAGGCAGGGAATCAGAGTCGGGGAAACAGAGGCGGGGAATCAGATATGGGGAATCAGAGGTGGCGAATCAAAGGCGGTGAAACAGAGATGGGGAATCAGGGCAGGGAATCAGAGGCAGGGAATCAAACACGGGGAATCAGAGCTGGGGAATCAGAGGCGGGGAATCAGAGTTGGGAATCAGAGGCGGGGAATCAGAGGCGGGGAAACAGAGGCGGGGAATCAGATATGGGGAATCAGAGGTGGGGAATCCGAGGTTGGGAATCAGAGGCAGGGAATCAGAGGCGGGGAATCAGAGGCGGGGAATCAGAGGAAGGGAATCAGATGTGCGGAATCGGAGATGGGGAATCAGAGGCAGGGAATCAGAGGCGGGGAATCAGAGGCGGGGAATCAGAGGCCGGGAATCAGATATGGGAAAACAGAGGCTGGGAATCCGAGGCGGGGAAACAGAGGCGGGGAATCAGATATGGGGAATCAGAGTTGGGGAATCAGAGGTTGGGAATCAGAGGCAGGGAATCAGAGGCTTGGAATCAGATGCAGGGAATCAGATGCGGGGAATCAGAGGCGGGGAATCAGAGCTGGGGAATCAGAGGTGGGGAATCAGATTTGGGGAATCAGAGGCGGGGACTTAGATATTGGGAAACAGAGGCGGGGAATGAGAGGCGGGGAAACCCAGGCGGGGAATCAGATATGGGGAATCAGAGGTGGGGAATCAGAGGCAAGGAATCAGATGTGCGGAATAAGAGATGGGGAATCAGAGGCAGGGAATCAGAATCAGAAGCAGGGAATCAGAGGCCGGGAATCAGAGGCCGGAATCAGATGCTGGGAATCAGATGCCTGGAATCAGAGGCGGGGAATCAGAGGCAGGGAATCAGATGCTGGGAATCAGAGGCGGGGAATCAGAGCTGGGGAATCAGAGGTGGGGTATTTGAGTTGGGGAATCAGAGGCGGGGAATCAGATATGGGGAAACAGAGGTGGGGAATCAGAGGCGGGGAAACAGAGGCAGGGAATCAGATATGGGAAATCAGAAGTGGGGAATCAGAGATGGGGAATCAGAGGCGGTGAATCAGAGATGGGGAATCAGAGGCGGGGAATCAGAGGCAGGAAATCAGACACGGGGATTCAGAGGCTGGGAATCAGACGGGGGGAATCAAAGGCGGGGAATCAGAGCTGGGGAATCAGAGGCAGGGAATCAGAGGCGGGGAATCAGATATGGGGAATCAGAGGCTGGGATTCAGAGGCGGGGAATCAGAGGCAGGGAATCAGACATGTGGAATCAGAGGTGGGGAATCAGAGATGGGGAATCAGAGGCGGGGAATCAGAGGCAGGGAATCAGACGCGGGGAATCTGAGGCGGGGAATCAGAGCTGGGGAATCAGAGGTGGGGAATCAGAGTTGGGGAATCAGAGGCAGGGAATCGGATGTGCGGAATCAGAGATGGGGAATCAGATGTGGGGAATCAGAGGAATCAGAGATGGGGAATCAGAGGCGGGGAATCAGAGGCAGGAAATCAGACACGGGGATTCAGAGGCTGGGAATCAGACGGGGGGAATCAAAGGCGGGGAATCAGAGCTGGGGAATCAGAGGCAGGGAATCAGAGTTGGGGATTCAGAGACGGGGAATCAGATATGGGGAAACAGAGGCGGGGAATCAGAGGCGGGCAAACAGAGGCGGGGAATTAGATATGGGGAATCAGAGGTGGGGAATCAGAGGTGGTGAATCAGTGATGGGGAATCACAGGCGGGGAATCAGAGGCAGGGAATAGAACGCAGGGAATCAGACGCAGGGAATCAGAGCTGGGGAATCAGAGGCGGGGAATCATAGTTGGGAATCAGAGGCGGGGAATCAGATATGGGGAAACAGAGGCGGGGAATCAGAGGCGGGGAAACAGAGGCGGGGAATCAGATATGGGGAATCGGATGCGGGGAATCAGAGGCGGGGAATCAGAGCTGGGGAATCAGAGGCGGGGAATCAGAGTTGGGGCATCAGAGGTGGGGAATTAGATATAGGGAAACAGAGGCGGGGAATCAGAGGCGGGGAAACAGAGGCGGGGAATCAGATATGGGGAATCAGAGGTGGGGAATCAGAGGCAGGGAATCAGATGTGCGGAATCAGAGATGGGGAATCAGAGGCAGGGAATCAGAATCAGAAGCGGGGAATCAGAGGCCGGGAATCAGAGGCCGGGAATCAGATGCTGGGAATAAGAGGCCGGGAATCAGAGGTGGGGAATCAGAGTCCGGGAATCAGAGATGGGGATTCAGAGGCGGGGAATGAGATATAGAGAATCAGAGGCGGGGAATCAGAGGCCGGGAAACAGAGGTGGGGAATCAGATATGGGGAATCAGAGGTGGCGAATCAAAGGCGGTGAATCAGAGATGGGGAATCAGAGGCGGGGAATCAGAGGCAGGGAATCAGATGCGGGGAATCAGAGGCGGGGAATCAGAGCTGGCGAATCAGAGGCGGGGAATCAGAGGTGGGCAATCAGAGGCGGGGAATCAGATATGGGGAATCAGAGGCGGGGAATCAGAGGCAGGGAAACAGAGGCGGGGAATCAAATATAGGGAATCAGAGGTGGGGAATCAGAGGTTGTGAATCAGAGATGGGGAATCAAGGCGGGGAATCAGAGGCAGGGAATCAGACACGGGGAATCAGAGGCGGGGATTCAGAGCTGGGGAATCAGAGGCGGGGAATCAGAGTTGGGGAATCAGAGGCAGGGAATCAGATATGGGGAATCAGAGGCGGGGAATCAGAGGCGGGGAAACAGAGGCGGGGAATCAGATATGGGGAATCCAAGGCGGGGAATCAGAGGCAGGGAATAAGACGCGGGGAATCAGAGGCGGTGATTCAGAGCTGGGGAATCAGAGGCGGGGAATCAGTGTTGGGGAATCAGAGGCAGGGAATCAGATATGGGGAATCAGAGGCGGGGAATCAGAGGCCGGGAATCAGATATGGGGAAACAGAGGCGGGGAATCCGAGGCGGGGAAACAGAGGCGGGGAATCAGATATGGGGAATCAGAGGTGGGGAATCAGAGGCGGGGAATCAGAGGCGGGGAATCAGAGGAAGGGAATCAGATGTGCAGAATCGGAGATGGGGAATCAGAGGAAGGGAATCAGAGTCGGGGAAACAGAGGCGGGGAATCAGATATGTGGAATCAGAGGTGGCGAATCAAAGGCGGTGAAACAGAGATGGGGAATCAGGGCAGGGAATCAGAGGCAGGGAATCAAACACGGGGAATCAGAGCTGGGGAATCAGAGGCGGGGAATCAGAGTTGGGAATCAGAGGCGGGTAATCAGAGGCGGGGAAACAGAGGCGGGGAATCAGATATGGGGAATCAGAGGTGGGGAATCAGAGGTTGGGAATCAGAGGCAGGGAATCAGAGGCGGGGAATCAGAGGCGGGGAATCAGAGGAAGGGAATCAGATGTGCAGAATCGGAGATGGGGAATCAGAGGCAGGGAATCAGAGGCGGGGAATCAGAGGCGGGGAATCAGAGGCCGGGAATCAGATATGGGGAAACTGAGGCGGGGAATCCGAGGCGGGGAAACAGAGGCGGGGAATCAGATATGGGGAATCAGAGGTGGGGAATCAGAGGTTGGGAATCAGAGGCAGGGAATCAGAGGCTTGGAATCAGATGCAGGGAATCAGATGAGGGGCATCAGAGGCGGGGAATCAGAGCTGGGGAATCAGAGGTGGGGAATCAGATTTGGGGAATCAGAGGTGGGGACTTAGATATTGGGAAACAGAGGCGGGGAATCAGAGGCGGGGAAACAGAGGTGGGGAATCAGATATGGGGAATCAGAGGTGGGGAATCAGAGGCAGGGAATCAGATGTGCGGAATCAGAGATAGGGAATCAGAGGCAGGGAATCAGAATGAGAAGCAGGGAATCAGAGGCCGGGAATCAGAGGCCGGAATCAGATGATGGGAATCAGAGGCCTGGAATCAGAGGCGGGGAATCAGAGGCAGGGAATCAGATGCGGGGAATCAGAGGCGGGGAATCAGAGCTGGGGAATCAGAGGCGGGGTATTAGAGTTGGGGAATCAGAGGCGGTGAATCAGAGATGGGGAATCAGAGGCGGGGAATCAGAGGCAGGAAATCAGACACGGGGATTCAGAGGCTGGGAATCAGACGGGGGGAATCAAAGGCGGGGAATCAGAGCTGGGGAATCAGAGGCAGGGAATCAGAGGCGGGGAATCAGATATGGGGAATCAGAGGCTGGGATTCAGAGGCGGGGAATCAGAGGCAGGGAATCAGACATGTGGAATCAGAGGTGGGGAATCAGAGATGGGGAATCAGAGGCAGGGAATCAGACGCGGGGAATCTGAGGCGGGGAATCAGAGCTGGGGAATCAGAGGTGGGGAATCAGAGTTGGGGAATCAGAGGCAGGGAATCGGATGTGCGGAATCAGAGATGGGGAATCAGATGTGGGGAATCAGAGGAATCAGAGATGGGGAATCAGAGGCGGGGAATCAGAGGCAGGAAATCAGACACGGGGATTCAGAGGCTGGGAATCAGACGGGGGGTATCAAAGGCGGGGAATCAGAGCTGGGGAATCAGAGGCAGGGAATCAGAGTTGGGGATTCAGAGACGGGGAATCAGATATGGGGAAACAGAGGCGGGGAATCAGAGGCGGGCAAACAGAGGCGGGGAATTAGATATGGGGAATCAGAGGTGGGGAATCAGAGGTGGTGAATCAGTGATGGGGAATCACAGGCGGGGAATCAGAGGCAGGGAATAGAACGCAGGGAATCAGACGCAGGGAATCAGAGCTGGGGAATCAGAGGCGGGGAATCATAGTTGGGAATCAGAGGCGGGGAATCAGATATGGGGAAACAGAGGCGGGGAATCAGAGGCGGGGAAACAGAGGCGGGGAATCAGATATGGGGAATCGGATGCGGGGAATCAGAGGCGGGGAATCAGAGCTGGGGAATCAGAGGCGGGGAATCAGAGTTGGGGCATCAGAGGTGGGGAATTAGATATAGGGAAACAGAGGCGGGGAATCAGAGGCGGGGAAACAGAGGCGGGGAATCAGATATGGGGAATCAGAGGTGGGGAATCAGAGGCAGGGAATCAGATGTGCGGAATCAGAGATGGGGAATCAGAGGCAGGGAATCAGAATCAGAAGCGGGGAATCAGAGGCCGGGAATCAGAGGCCGGGAATCAGATGCTGGGAATAAGAGGCCGGGAATCAGAGGTGGGGAATCAGAGTCCGGGAATCAGAGATGGGGATTCAGAGGCGGGGAATGAGATATAGAGAATCAGAGGCGGGGAATCAGAGGCCGGGAAACAGAGGTGGGGAATCAGATATGGGGAATCAGAGGTGGCGAATCAAAGGCGGTGAATCAGAGATGGGGAATCAGAGGCGGGGAATCAGAGGCAGGGAATCAGATGCGGGGAATCAGAGGCGGGGAATCAGAGCTGGCGAATCAGAGGCGGGGAATCAGAGGTGGGCAATCAGAGGCGGGGAATCAGATATGGGGAATCAGAGGCGGGGAATCAGAGGCAGGGAAACAGAGGCGGGGAATCAAATATAGGGAATCAGAGGTGGGGAATCAGAGGTTGTGAATCAGAGATGGGGAATCAAGGCGGGGAATCAGAGGCAGGGAATCAGACACGGGGAATCAGAGGCGGGGATTCAGAGCTGGGGAATCAGAGGCGGGGAATCAGAGTTGGGGAATCAGAGGCAGGGAATCAGATATGGGGAATCAGAGGCGGGGAATCAGAGGCGGGGAAACAGAGGCGGGGAATCAGATATGGGGAATCCAAGGCGGGGAATCAGAGGCAGGGAATAAGACGCGGGGAATCAGAGGCGGTGATTCAGAGCTGGGGAATCAGAGGCGGGGAATCAGTGTTGGGGAATCAGAGGCAGGGAATCAGATATGGGGAATCAGAGGCGGGGAATCAGAGGCCGGGAATCAGATATGGGGAAACAGAGGCGGGGAATCCGAGGCGGGGAAACAGAGGCGGGGAATCAGATATGGGGAATCAGAGGTGGGGAATCAGAGGCGGGGAATCAGAGGCGGGGAATCAGAGGAAGGGAATCAGATGTGCAGAATCGGAGATGGGGAATCAGAGGAAGGGAATCAGAGTCGGGGAAACAGAGGCGGGGAATCAGATATGTGGAATCAGAGGTGGCGAATCAAAGGCGGTGAAACAGAGATGGGGAATCAGGGCAGGGAATCAGAGGCAGGGAATCAAACACGGGGAATCAGAGCTGGGGAATCAGAGGCGGGGAATCAGAGTTGGGAATCAGAGGCGGGTAATCAGAGGCGGGGAAACAGAGGCGGGGAATCAGATATGGGGAATCAGAGGTGGGGAATCAGAGGTTGGGAATCAGAGGCAGGGAATCAGAGGCGGGGAATCAGAGGCGGGGAATCAGAGGAAGGGAATCAGATGTGCAGAATCGGAGATGGGGAATCAGAGGCAGGGAATCAGAGGCGGGGAATCAGAGGCGGGGAATCAGAGGCCGGGAATCAGATATGGGGAAACTGAGGCGGGGAATCCGAGGCGGGGAAACAGAGGCGGGGAATCAGATATGGGGAATCAGAGGTGGGGAATCAGAGGTTGGGAATCAGAGGCAGGGAATCAGAGGCTTGGAATCAGATGCAGGGAATCAGATGAGGGGCATCAGAGGCGGGGAATCAGAGCTGGGGAATCAGAGGTGGGGAATCAGATTTGGGGAATCAGAGGTGGGGACTTAGATATTGGGAAACAGAGGCGGGGAATCAGAGGCGGGGAAACAGAGGTGGGGAATCAGATATGGGGAATCAGAGGTGGGGAATCAGAGGCAGGGAATCAGATGTGCGGAATCAGAGATAGGGAATCAGAGGCAGGGAATCAGAATGAGAAGCAGGGAATCAGAGGCCGGGAATCAGAGGCCGGAATCAGATGATGGGAATCAGAGGCCTGGAATCAGAGGCGGGGAATCAGAGGCAGGGAATCAGATGCGGGGAATCAGAGGCGGGGAATCAGAGCTGGGGAATCAGAGGCGGGGTATTAGAGTTGGGGAATCAGAGGCGGGGAATCAGATATGGGGAAACAGAGGTAGGGAATCAGAGGCGGGGAAACAGAGGCAGGGAATCAGATATGGGGAATCAGAGGCGGGGAATCAGAGGTGGGGAAACATAGGCAGGGAATCGGATGTGCGGAATCAGAGATGGGGAATCAGAGGCCGGGAATCAGAGGTGGTGAATCAGAGATGGGGAATCAGAGGCGGGGAATCAGAGGCAGGGTATCAGACGCGGGGAATCAGAGGTGGGCAATCAGAGGCGGGGAATCAGATATGGGTAATCAGAGGCAGGGAATCAGAGGCGGGGAAACAGAGGCGGGGAATCAGATATGGGGAATCAGAGGTGGGGCATCAGAGGTTGTGAATCACAGATGGGGAATAAGAGGCGGGGAATCAGAGGCAGGGAATCAGACGCGGGGAATCAGAGGCGGGGATTCAGAGCTGGGGAATCAGAAGCGGGGAATCAGAGTTGGGGAATCAGAGGCGGGGAATCAGATATGGGGAACCAGAGGCAGGGAATCAGAGGCGGGGAATCAGAGGCAGGGAATCAGACGCGGGGAATCTGAGGCGGGGAATCAGAGCTGGGGAATCAGAGGTGGGGAATCAGAGTTGGGGAATCAGAGGCAGGGAATTGGATGTGCGGAATCAGAGATGGGGAATCAGAGGTGGGGAATCAGAGGCGGTGAATCAGAGATGGGGAATCAGAGGCGGGGAATCAGAGGCAGGAAATCAGACACGGGGATTCAGAGGCTGGGAATCAGACGGGGGGAATCAAAGGCGGGGAATCAGAGCTGGGGAATCTGAGGCAGGGAATCAGAGTTGGGGATTCAGAGGCGGGGAATCAGATATGGGGAAACAGAGGCGGGGAATCAGAGGCGGGCAAACAGAGGCGGGGAATTAGATATGGGGAATCAGAGGTAGGGAATCAGAGGTGGTGAATCAGTGATGGGGAATCACAGGCGGGGAATCAGAGGCAGGGAATAGAACGCGGGGAATCAGAGGCAGGGAATCAGAGCTGGGGAATCAGAGGCGGGGAATCATAGTTGGGAATCAGAGGCGGGAATCAGATATGGGGAAACAGAGGCGGGGAATCAGAGGCGGGGAAACAGAGGCGGGGAATCAGATATGGGGAATCGGATGCAGGGAATCAGAGGCGGGGAATCAGAGCTGGGGAATCAGAGGCGGGGAATCAGAGTTGGGGCATCAGAGGTGGGGAATTAGATATACGGAAACAGAGGCGGGGAATCAGAGGCGGGGAAACAGAGGCGGGGAATCAGATATTGGGAATCAGAGGTGGGGAATCAGAGGCAGGGAATCAGATGTGCGGAATCAGAGATGGGGAATCAGAGGCAGGGAATCAGAAGCGGGGAATCAGAGGCCGGGAATCAGAGGCCGGGAATCAGATGCTGGGAATAAGAGGCCGGGAATCAGAGGAGGGGAATCAGAGTCCGGGAATCAGAGATGGGGATTCAGAGGCGGGGAATGAGATATGGAGAATCAGAGGCGGGGAATCAGAGGCGGGGAAACAGAGGTGGGGAATCAGATATGGGGAATCAGAGGTGGCGAATCAAAGGCAGTGAATCAGAGATGGGGAATCAGAGGCAGGGAATCAGAGGCAGGGAATCAGATGCGGGGAATCAGAGGCGGGGAATCAGAGGCGGGGAAACAGAGGCGGGGAATCAAATATAGGGAATCAGAGGTGGAGAATCAGAGGTTGTGAATCAGAGATGGGGAATCAAGGCGGGGAATCAGAGGCAGGGAATAAGACGCGGGGAATCAGAGGCGGTGATTCAGAGCTGGGGAATCAGAGGCGGGGAATCAGAGTTGGGGAATCAGAGGCAGGGAATCAGATATGGGGAATCAGAGGCGGGGAATCAGAGGCCGGGAATCAGATATGGGGAAACAGAGGCGGGGAATCCGAGGCGGGGAAACAGAGGCGGGGAATCAGATATGGGGAATCAGAGGTGGGGAATCAGAGTGTTGGAATCAGAGGCAGGGAATCAGAGGCTTGGAATCAGATGCAGGGTATCAGATGCGGGGAATCAGAGGCGGGGAATCAGAGCTGGGGAATCAGAGGTGGGGAATCAGATTTGGGGAGTCAGAGGTGGGGACTTAGATATTGGGAAACAGAGGCGGGGAATCAGAGGCGGGGAAACAGAGGCGGGGAATCAGATATGGTGAATCAGAGGTGGGGAATCAGAGGCAGGGAATCAGATGTGCGGAATCAGAGATGGGGAATCAGAGGAAGGGAATCAGAATCAGAAGCAGGGAATCAGAGGCCGGGAATCAGAGGCCGGAATCAGATGCTGGGAATCAGAGGCCTGGAATCAGAGGCGGGGAATCAGAGGCAGGGAATCAGATGCGGGGAATCAGAGGCGGGGAATCAGAGCTGGGGAATCAGAGGCGGGGTATTAGAGTTGGGGAATCAGAGGCGGGGAATCAGATATGGGGAAACAGAGGTGGGGAATCAGAGGCGGGGAAACAGAGGCAGGGAATCAGATATGGGGAATCAGAGGTGGGGCATCAGAGGTTGTGAATCACAGATGGGGAATCAGAGGCGGGGAATCAGAGGCAGGGAATCAGACACGGGGAATCAGAGGCGGGGATTCAGAGCTGGGGAATCAGAAGCGGGGAATCAGAGTTGGGGAATCAGAGGCGGGGAATCAGATATGGGGAATCAGAGGCAGGGAATCAGAGGCGGGGAATCAGAGGCAGGGAATCAGACGCGGGGAATCTGAGGCGGGGAATCAGAGCTGGGGAATCGGAGGTGGGGAATCAGAGTTGGGGAATCAGAGGCAGGGAATTGGATGTGCGGAATCAGAGAGGGGGAATCAGAGGTGGGGAATCAGAGGCGGTGAATCAGAGATGGGGAATCAGAGGCGGGGAATCAGAGGCAGGAAATCAGACTCGGGGATTCAGAGGCTGGGAATCAGACGGGGGGAATCAAAGGCGGGGAATCAGAGCTGGGGAATCTGAGGCAGGGAATCAGAGTTGGGGATTCAGAGGCGGGGAATCAGATATGGGGAAACAGAGGCGGGGAATCAGAGGCGGGCAAACAGAGGCGGGGAATTAGATATGGGGAATCAGAGGTAGGGAATCAGAGGTGGTGAATCAGTGATGGGGAATCACAGGCGGGGAATCAGAGGCAGGGAATAGAACGCGGGGAATCAGAGGCAGGGAATCAGAGCTGGGGAATCAGAGGAGGGGATTCATAGTTGGGAATCAGAGGCGGGTATCAGATATGGGGAAACAGAGGCGGGGAATCAGAGGCGGTGAAACAGAGGCGGGGAATCAGATATGGGGAATCGGATGCAGGGAATCAGAGGCGGGGAATCAGAGCTGGGGAATCAGAGGCGGGGAATCAGAGTTGGGGCATCAGAGGTGGGGAATTAGATATAGGGAAACAGAGGCGGGGAATCAGAGGCGGGGAAACAGAGGCGGGGAATCAGATATGGGGAATCAGAGGTGGGGAATCAGAGCCAGGGAATCAGATGTGCGGAATCAGAGATGGGGAATAAGAGGCAGGGAATCAGAATCAGAAGCGGGGAAACAGAGGCCAGGAATCAGAGGCCGGGAATCAGATGCTGGGAATAAGAGGCCGGGAATCAGAGGTGGGGAATCAGATATGGGGAATCAGAGGTGGCGAATCAAAGGCGGTGAATCAGAGATGGGGAATCAGAGGCGGGGAATCAGAGGCAGGGAATCAGATGCGGGGAATCAGAGGCGGGGAATCAGAGCTGGCGAATCAGAGGCTGGGAATCAGAGGTGGGCAATCAGTGGCGGGGAATCAGATATGGGGAATCAGAGGCGGGGAATCAGAGGCGGGGAAACAGAGGTGGGGAATCAAATATAGGGAATCAGAGGTGGGGAATCAGAGGTTGTGAATCAGAGATGGGGAATCAAGGCGGGGAATCAGAGGCAGGGAATCAGACGCGGGGAATCAGAGGCGGGGATTCAGAGCTGGGGAATCAGAGGCGGGGAATCAGTGTTGGGGAATCAGAGGCAGGGAATCAGATATGGGGAATCAGAGGCGGGGAATCAGAGGCGGGGAAACAGAGGCGGGGAATCAGATGTGGGGAATCAGAGGTGGGGAATCAGGGGCAGGGAATCAGTGGCAGGGAATCAGAGACGGGGAATCAGAGGCGGGGAATCAAAGGCAGGGAATCAGACACGGGGAATCAGAGGCGGGGAATCAGAGATGGGGAATCAGAGGCAGGGAATCGTATGCCGGGAATCAGAGTCAGGGAATCAGAGCTGGGGAATCAGAGGCGGGGAATCAGAGTTGGGGAATCAGAGGCGGGGAATCAGATATGGGGAAATAGAGGCGGGGAATCAGATATGGGGAATCAGAGGTGTGGAATCAGAGGTTGGGAATCAGAGGCAGGGAATCAGAGTCGGGGAAACAGAGGCGGGGAATCAGATATGGGGAATCAGAGGTGGCGAATCAAAGGCGGTGAAACAGAGATGGGGAATCAGGGCAGGGAATCAGAGGCAGGGAATCAAACACGGGGAATCAGAGCTGGGGAATCAGAGGCGGGGAATCAGAGTTGGGAATCAGAGGCGGGGAATCAGAGGCGGGGAAACAGAGGCGGGGAATCAGATATGGGGAATCAGAGGTGGGGAATCCGAGGTTGGGAATCAGAGGCAGGGAATCAGAGGCGGAAAATCAGAGGCGGGGAATCAGAGGAAGGGAATCAGATGTGCGGAATCGGAGATGGGGAATCAGAGGCAGGGAATCAGAGGCGGGGAATCAGAGGCGGGGAATCAGAGGCCGGGAATCAGATATGGGGAAACAGAGGCGGGGAATCCGAGGCGGGGAAACAGAGGCGGGGAATCAGATATGGGGAATCAGAGGTGGGGAATCAGAGGTTGGGAATCAGAGGCAGGGAATCAGAGGCTTGGAATCAGATGCAGGGAATCAGATGCGGGGAATCAGAGGCGGGGAATCAGAGCTGGGGAATCAGAGGTGGGGAATCAGATTTGGGGAATCAGAGGCGGGGACTTAGATATTCGGAAACAGAGGCGGGGAATCAGAGGCGGGGAAACCCAGGCGGCGAATCAGATATGGGGAATCAGAGGTGGGGAATCAGAGGCAAGTAATCAGATGTGCGGAATCAGAGATGGGGAATCAGAGGCAGGGAATCAGAATCAGAAGCAGGGAATCAGAGGCCGGGAATCAGAGGCCGGAATCAGATGCTGGGAATCAGAGGCCTGGAATCAGAGGCGGGGAATCAGAGGCAGGGAATCAGATGCGGGGAATCAGAGGCGGGGAATCAGAGCTGGGGAATCAGAGGCGGGGTATTAGAGTTGGGGAATCAGAGGCGGGGAATCAGATATGGGGAAACAGAGGTGGGGAATCAGAGGCGGGGAAACAGAGGCAGGGAATCAGATATGGGGAATCAGAGGCGGGGAATCAGAGGTGGGGAATCATAGGCAGGGAATCGGATGTGCGGAATCAGAGATGGGGAATCAGAGGCTGGGAATCAGAGGTGGTGAATCAGAGATGGGGAATCAGAGGCGGGGAATCAGAGGCAGGGAATCAGACGCGGGGAATCAGAGGTGGGCAATCAGAGTTGGGGAATCAGAGGCAGGGAATCAGATATGGGGAATCAGAGGTGGCGAATCAGAGGCGGGGAAACAGATGCGGGGAATCAGATATGGGGAATCAGAATTGGGGAATCAGTGGCAGGGAATCAGTGGCAGGGAATCAGAGGCGGGGAATCAGAGGCGGGGAATCAGAGGCAGGGAATCAGACACGAGGAATCATAGGCGGGGAATCAGAGATGGGGAATCAGAGGCGGGGAATCAGAGGCAGGGAATCGGACTCCGGGAATCAGAGTCGGGGAATCAGAGCTGGGGAATCAGAGGCGAGGAATCAGAGTTGGGGAATCAGAGGCGGGGAATCAGATATGGGGAAATAGAGGCGGGGAATCAGATATGGGGAATCAGAGGTGTGGAATCAGAGGTTGGGAATCAGAGGCAGGGAATCAGAGTCGGGGAAACAGAGGTGGGTAATCAGATATGGGGAATCAGAGGTGGCGAATCAAAGGCGGTGAAACAGAGATGGGGAATCAGGGCAGGGAATCAGAGGCAGGGAATCAAACACGGGGAATCAGAGCTGGGGAATCAGAGGCGGGGAATCAGAGTTGGGAATCAGAGGCGGGGAATCAGAGGCGGGGAAACAGAGGCGGGGAATCAGATATGGGGAATCAGAGGGGGAGAATCCGAGGTTGGGAATCAGAGGCAGGGAATCAGAGGCGGGGAATCAGAGGCGGGGAATCAGAGGAAGGGAATCAGATGTGCGGAATCGGAGATGGGGAATCAGAGGCAGGGAATCAGAGGCGGGGAATCAGAGGCGGGGAATCAGATGCCGGGAATCAGATATGGGGAAACAGAGGCGGGATATCCGAGGCGGGGAAACAGAGGCGGGGAATCAGATATGGGGAATCAGAGGTGGGGAATCAGAGGTTGGGAATCAGAGGCAGGGAATCAGAGGCTTGGAATCAGATGCAGGGAATCAGATGCGGGGAATCAGAGGCGGGGAATCAGAGCTGGGGAATCAGAGGTGGGGAATCAGATTTGGGGAATCAGAGGCGGGGACTTAGATATTGGGAAACAGAGGCGGGGAATCAGAGGCGGGGAAACCCAGGCGGGGAATCAGATATGGGGAATCAGAGGTGGGGAATCAGAGGCAAGGAATCAGATGTGCGGAATCAGAGATGGGGAATCAGAGGCAGGGAATCAGATGCGGGGAATCAGAGGCGGGGAATCAGAGCTGGGGAATCAGAGGCGGGGTATTAGAGTTGGGGAATCAGAGGCGGGGAATCAGATATGGGGAAACAGAGGTGGGGAATCAGAGGCGGAGAAACAGAGGCAGGGAATCAGATATGGGGAATCAGAGGCGGGGAATCAGAGGTGGGGAATCATAGGCAGGGAATCGGATGTGCGGAATCAGAGATGGGGAATCAGAGGCTGGGAATCAGATGTGGTGAAACAGAGATGGGGAATCAGAGGCGGGGAATCAGAGGCGGGGAATCAGACGCGGGGAATCAGAGGTGGGCAATCAGAGGCGGGGAATCAGATATGGGGAATCAGAGGCGGGGAATCAGAGGCGGGGAAACAGAGGCGGGGAATCAGATATGGGGAATCAGAGGTGGGGCATCAGAGGTTGTGAATCACAGATGGGGAATCAGAGGCGGGGAATCAGTGGCAGGGAATCAGACGCGGGGAATCAGAGGCGGGAATTCAGAGCTGGGGAATCAGAGGCGGGGAATCAGAGTTGGGGAATCAGAGGCGGGGAATCAGATATGGGGAATCAGAGGCAGGGAATCAGAGGCGGGAAAACAGAGGCGGGGAATCAGATATGGGGAATCAGAGGCGGGGAATCAGAGGCAGGGAATCAGACACGGGGAATCAGAGGCGGGGAATCAGAGATGGGGAATCAGAGGCGGGGAATCAGAGGCAGGGAATCGGATGCCGGGAATCAGAGGCGGGAAATCAGAGGCAGGAAATCAGACAGGGATTCAGAGGCTGGGAATCAGACGGGGGGAATCAAAGGCGGGGAATCAGAGCTGGTGAATCAGAGGCAGGGAATCAGAGTTGGGGATTCAGAGGCGGGGAATCAGATATGGGGAAACAGAGGCGGGGAATGAGAGGCGGGCAAGCAGAGGCGGGGAATTAGATATGGGGAATCAGAGGTGGGAAATCAGAGGTGGTGAATCAGAGATGGGGAATCACAGGCGGGGAATCAGAGGCAGCGAATAGAACGCGGGGAATCAGAGGCAGGGAATCAGAGCTGGGGAATCAGAGGCGGGGAATCAGATATGGGGAAACAGAGGCGGGGAATCAGAGGCGGGGAAACAGAGGCGGGGAATCAGACATGGGGAATCGGATGCGGGGAATCAGAGGCGGGGAATCAGAGCTGGGGAATCAGAGGTGGGGAATCAGAGTTGGGGCATCAGAGGTGGGGAATTAGATATGGGGAAACAGAGGCGGGGAATCAGAGGCGGGGAAACAGAGGCAGGGAATCAGATATGGGGAATCAGAGGTGGGGAATCAGAGGCAGGGAATCAGATGTGCGGAATCAGAGATGGGGAATCAGAGGCAGGGAATCAGAATCAGAAGCGGGGAATCAGAGGCCGGGAATCAGAGGCCGGGAATCAGATGCTGGGAATAAGAGGCCGGGAATCAGAGGTGGGGAATCAGAGTCTGGGAATCAGAGATGGGGATTCAGAGGTGGGGAATGAGATATGGAGAATCAGAGGCGGGGAATCAGAGGCGGGGAAACAGAGGTGGGGAATCAGATATGGGGAAATAGAGGCGGGGAATCAGATATGGGGAATCAGAGGTGTGGAATCTGAGGTTGGGAATCAGAGGCAGGGAATCAGATCGGGGAAACAGAGGCGGGTAATCAGATATGGGGAATCAGAGGTGGCGAATCAAAGGCGGTGAAACAGAGATGGGGAATCAGGGCAGGGAATCAGAGGCAGGGAATCAAACACGGGGAATCAGAGCTGGGGAATCAGAGGCAGGGAATCAGAGTTGGGAATCAGAGGCGGGGAATCAGAGGCGGGGAAACAGAGGCGGGGAATCAGATATGGGGAATCAGAGGTGGGGAATCCGAGGTTGGGAATCAGAGGCAGGGAATCAGAGGCGGGGAATCAGAGGCGGGGAATCAGAGGAAGGGAATCAGATGTGCGGAATCGGAGATGGGGAATCAGAGGCAGGGAATCAGAGGTGGGGAATCAGAGGCGGGGAATCAGAGGCCGGGAATCAGATATGGGGAAACAGAGGCGGGGAATCCGAGGCGGGGAAACAGAGGCGGGGAATCAGATATGGGGAATCAGAGGTGGGGAATCAGAGGTTGGGAATCAGAGGCGGGAATCAGAGGCTTGGAATCAGATGCAGGGAATCAGATGCGGGGAATCAGAGGCGGGGAATCAGAGCTGGGGAATCAGAGGTGGGGAATCAGATTTGGGGAATCAGAGGCGGGGACTTAGATATTGGGAAACAGAGGCGGGGAATCAGAGGTGGGGAAACCCAGGCGGGGAATCAGATATGGGGAATCAGAGGTGGGGAATCAGAGGCAAGGAATCAGATGTGCGGAATCAGAGATGGGGAATCAGAGGCAGGGAATCAGAATCAGAAGCAGGGAATCAGAGGCCGGGAATTAGAGGCCGGAATCAGATGCTGGGAATCAGAGGCCTGGAATCAGAGGCGGGGAATCAGAGGCAGGGAATCAGATGCGGGGAATCAGAGGCGGGGAATCAGATCTGGGGAATCAGAGGCGGGGTATTAGAGTTGGGGAATCAGAGGCGGGGAATCAGATATGGGGAAACAGAGGTGGGGAATCAGAGGCGGGGAAACAGAGGCAGGGAATCAGATATGGGGAATCAGAGGCGGGGAATCAGAGGTGGGGAATCTAAGGCAGGGAATCGGATGTGCGGAATCAGAGATGGGGAATCAGAGGCTGGGAATCAGAGGTGGTGAATCAGAGATGGGGAATCAGAGGCGGGAATCAGAGGCGGGGAATCAGACGCGGGGAATCAGAGGTGGGCAATCAGAGGCGGGGAATCAGATATGGGGAATCAGAGGCGGGGAATCAGAGGCGGGGAAACAGAGGCGGGGAATCAGATATGGGGAATCAGAGGTGGGGCATCAGAGGTTGTGAATCACAGATGGGGAATCAGAGGCGGGGAATCAGAGGCAGGGAATCAGACGCGGGGAATCAGAGGCGGGGATTCAGAGCTGGGGAATCAGAGGCGGGGAATCAGAGTTGGGGAATCAGAAGCGGGGAATCAGATATGGGGAATCAGAGGCAGGGAATCAGAGGCGGGAAAACAGAGGCGGGGAATCAGATATGGGGAATCAGAGGCGGGGAATCAGAGGCAGGGAATCAGACACGGGGAATCAGAGGCGGGGAATCAGAGATGGGGAATCAGAGGCGGGGAATCAGAGGCAGGGAATCGGATGCCGGGAATCAGAGGCGGGAAATCAGAGCTGGGGAATCAGAGGCGGGGAATCAGAGTTGGGGAATCAGAGGCAGCGAAGCAGATATGGGGAAATAGAGGCGGGGAATCAGATATGGGGAATCAGAGGCGGGGAATTAGATATGGGGAATCAGAGGCTGGGAATCAGAGGGGGGGAAACAGAGGCGGGGAATAAGATATGGGGAATCAGAGGTGGGGAATCAGGGGCGGGGAATCAGTGGCAGGGAACAGGAGGCGGGGAATCAGAGGCGGGGAATCAAAGGAAGGGAATCAGGCACGGGGAATCAGAGGTGGGGAATCAGAGATGGGGAATCAGAGGCGGGGAATCACAGGCAGGGAATCAGACGCGGGGAATCAGAGGCGGGGAATCAGAGCTGGGGAATCAGAGGTGGGGAATCAGAGTCGGGGAATCAGAGGCAGGGAATCGGTTGTGCGGAATCAGAGATGGGGAATCAGATGTGGGGAATCAGAGGCAGTGAATCAGAGATGGGGAATCAGAGGCGGGGAATCAGAGGCAGGAAATAAGACAGGGATTCAGAGGCTGGGAATCAGACGGGGGGAATCAAAGGCGGGGAATCAGAGCTGGTGAATCAGAGGCAGGGAATCAGAGTTGGGGATTCAGAGGCGGGGAATCAGATATGGGGAAACAGAGGCGGGGAATGAGAGGCGGGCAAGCAGAGGCGGGGAATTAGATATGGGGAATCAGAGGTGGGAAATCAGAGGTGGTGAATCAGAGATGGGGAATCACAGGCGGGGAATCAGAGGCAGCGAATAGAACGCGGGGAATCAGAGGCAGGGAATCAGAGCTGGGGAATCAGAGGCGGGGAATCAGATATGGGGAAACAGAGGCGGGGAATCAGAGGCGGGGAAACAGAGGCGGGGAATCAGACATGGGGAATCGGATGCGGGGAATCAGAGGCGGGGAATCAGAGCTGGGGAATCAGAGGTGGGGAATCAGAGTTGGGGCATCAGAGGTGGGGAATTAGATATGGGGAAACAGAGGCGGGGAATCAGAGGCGGGGAAACAGAGGCGGGGAATCAGATATGGGGAATCAGAGGTGGGGAATCAGAGGCAGGGAATCAGATGTGCGGAATCAGAGATGGGGAATCAGAGGCAGGGAATCAGAATCAGAAGCGGGGAATCAGAGGCCGGGAATCAGAGGCCGGGAATCAGATGCTGGGAATAAGAGGCCGGGAATCAGAGGTGGGGAATCTAAGGCAGGGAATCGGATGTGCGGAATCAGAGATGGGGAATCAGAGGCTGGGAATCAGAGGTGGTGAATCAGAGATGGGGAATCAGAGGCGGGAATCAGAGGCGGGGAATCAGACGCGGGGAATCAGAGGTGGGCAATCAGAGGCGGGGAATCAGATATGGGGAATCAGAGGCGGGGAATCAGAGGCGGGGAAACAGAGGCGGGGAATCAGATATGGGGAATCAGAGGTGGGGCATCAGAGGTTGTGAATCACAGATGGGGAATCAGAGGCGGGGAATCAGAGGCAGGGAATCAGACGCGGGGAATCAGAGGCGGGGATTCAGAGCTGGGGAATCAGAGGCGGGGAATCAGAGTTGGGGAATCAGAAGCGGGGAATCAGATATGGGGAATCAGAGGCAGGGAATCAGAGGCGGGAAAACAGAGGCGGGGAATCAGATATGGGGAATCAGAGGCGGGGAATCAGAGGCAGGGAATCAGACACGGGGAATCAGAGGCGGGGAATCAGAGATGGGGAATCAGAGGCGGGGAATCAGAGGCAGGGAATCGGATGCCGGGAATCAGAGGCGGGAAATCAGAGCTGGGGAATCAGAGGCGGGGAATCAGAGTTGGGGAATCAGAGGCAGCGAAGCAGATATGGGGAAATAGAGGCGGGGAATCAGATATGGGGAATCAGAGGCGGGGAATTAGATATGGGGAATCAGAGGCTGGGAATCAGAGGGGGGGAAACAGAGGCGGGGAATAAGATATGGGGAATCAGAGGTGGGGAATCAGGGGCGGGGAATCAGTGGCAGGGAACAGGAGGCGGGGAATCAGAGGCGGGGAATCAAAGGAAGGGAATCAGGCACGGGGAATCAGAGGTGGGGAATCAGAGATGGGGAATCAGAGGCGGGGAATCACAGGCAGGGAATCAGACGCGGGGAATCAGAGGTGGGGAATCAGAGCTGGGGAATCAGAGGTGGGGAATCAGAGTCGGGGAATCAGAGGCAGGGAATCGGTTGTGCGGAATCAGAGATGGGGAATCAGATGTGGGGAATCAGAGGCAGTGAATCAGAGATGGGGAATCAGAGGCGGGGAATCAGAGGCAGGAAATAAGACAGGGATTCAGAGGCTGGGAATCAGACGGGGGGAATCAAAGGCGGGGAATCAGAGCTGGTGAATCAGAGGCAGGGAATCAGAGTTGGGGATTCAGAGGCGGGGAATCAGATATGGGGAAACAGAGGCGGGGAATGAGAGGCGGGCAAGCAGAGGCGGGGAATTAGATATGGGGAATCAGAGGTGGGAAATCAGAGGTGGTGAATCAGAGATGGGGAATCACAGGCGGGGAATCAGAGGCAGCGAATAGAACGCGGGGAATCAGAGGCAGGGAATCAGAGCTGGGGAATCAGAGGCGGGGAATCAGATATGGGGAAACAGAGGCGGGGAATCAGAGGCGGGGAAACAGAGGCGGGGAATCAGACATGGGGAATCGGATGCGGGGAATCAGAGGCGGGGAATCAGAGCTGGGGAATCAGAGGTGGGGAATCAGAGTTGGGGCATCAGAGGTGGGGAATTAGATATGGGGAAACAGAGGCGGGGAATCAGAGGCGGGGAAACAGAGGCGGGGAATCAGATATGGGGAATCAGAGGTGGGGAATCAGAGGCAGGGAATCAGATGTGCGGAATCAGAGATGGGGAATCAGAGGCAGGGAATCAGAATCAGAAGCGGGGAATCAGAGGCCGGGAATCAGAGGCCGGGAATCAGATGCTGGGAATAAGAGGCCGGGAATCAGAGGTGGGGAATCAGAGTCTGGGAATCAGAGATGGGGATTCAGAGGCGGGGAATGAGATATGAATAATCAGAGGCGGGGAATCAGAGGCGGGGAAACAGAGGTGGGGAATCAGATATGGGGAATCAGAGGTGGCGAATCAAAGGCGGTGAATCAGAGATGGGGAATCAGAGGCGGGGAATCAGAGGCAGGGAATCAGATGCGGGGATTCAGAGGCGGGGAATCAGAGCTGGCGAATCAGAGGCGGGGAATCAGAGGTGGGCAATCAGAGCCGGGGAATCAGATATGGGGAATCAGAGGCGGGGAAACAGAGGCGGGGAATCAGATATGGGGAATCAGAGGTGGGGAATCAGAGGTTGTGAATCAGAGATGGGGAATCAAGGCGGGGAATCAGAGGGAGGGAATCAGACGCGGGGAATCAGAGGCGGGGATTCAGAGCTGGGGAATCAGAGGCGGGGAATCAGAGTTGGGGAATCAGAGGCAGGGAATCAGATATGGGGAATCAGAGGCGGGGAATCAGAGGCGGGGAAACAGAGGCGGGGAATCAGATATGGGGAATCAGAGGTGGGGAATCAGGGGCAGGGAATCAGTGGCAGGGAATCAGAGGCGGGGAATCTGAGCCGGGGAATCAGAGGCAGGGAATCAGACACGGGGAATCAGAGGCGGGGAATCAGAGATGGTGAATCAGAGGCGGGGAATCAGAGGCAGGGAATCGGACGCCGGGAATCAGAGGCGGGGAATCAGAGCTGGGGAATCAGAGGCGGGGAATCAGAGTTGGGGAATCAGAGGCGGGGAATCAGATATGGGGAAATAGAGGCGGGGAATCAGATATGGGGAATAAGAGGTGTGGAATCAGAGGTTGGGAATCAGAGGTAGGGAATCAGAGGCGGGGAAACAGAGGCGGGGAATCAGATATGGGGAATCAGAGGTGGCGAATCAAAGGCGGTGAAACAGAGATGGGGAATCAGGGCAGGGAATCAGAGGCAGGGAATCAGAGCTGGGGAAACAGAGGCGGGGAATCAGATATGGGGAATCAGAGGTGGGGAATCAGGGGCGGGGAATGAGTGGCAGGGAATTAGAGCTGGGGAATCAGAGGTGGGGTATCAGAGCTGGGGAAACAGAGGCGGGGAATCAGATATGGGGAATCAGAGGTGGGGAATCAGGGGCGGGGAATCAGTGGCAGGGAATCAGAGGCCGGGAATAAAAGGCGGGGAATCAGAGCTGCGGAATCAGAGGCGGGGAATCAGAGTTGGGAATCAGAGGCGGGGAATCAGAGGCGGTGAAACAGAGATGGGGAATCAGGGCAGGGAAACAGAGGCGGGGAATCAGATATGGGGAATCAGAGGTGGGGAATTTGAGGTTGCGAATCAGAGGCGGGGAATCAGAGGCGGGGAATCAGAGGCAGGGAATCGGATATGGGGAATCAGAGGTGGGGATTCGGAGGTGGTGAATCAGAAAAGGGGAATCAGAGGCTGGGAATCAGAGGCAGGGAATCAGACGCAGGGAATCAGAGGCGGGGAATCATAGCTGGCGAATTAGTGGAGGGGAATCAGAGTTGGGGAATCAGAGGCGGGGAATCAGATATGGGGAAACAGAGGCGGGGAATCAGAGGCGGGGAAACAGAGGCGGGGAATCCGATATGGGGAATCAGAGGTGGGGAAACAGAGGCAGGGAATCAGATGTGCGGAATCAGAGTTGGGGAATCAGAGGCAGGGAATCAGAATCTGAAGCAGGGAATCAGAGGCCGGGAATCAGAGGCCGGAATCAGATGCTGGGAATCAGAGGCCTGGAATCAGAGGCGGGGAATCAGAGGCAGGGAATCTGATGCGGGGAATCAGAGGCGGGGAATCAGAGCTGGTGAATCAGAGGCAGGGTATTAGAGTTGGGGAATCAGAGGCGGGGAATCAGATATGGGGAAACAGAGGTGGTGAATCAGAGGCGGGGAAACAGAGGCAGGGAATAAGATATGGGGAATCAGAGGCGGGAATCAGAGGTGGGGAATCATAGGCAGGGAATCGGATGTGCGGAATCAGAGATGGGGAATCAGAGGCCGGGAATGAGAGGTGGTGAATCAGATATGGGGAATCAGAGGTGGGGAATCAGAGGCAGTGAATCAGACGCGGGGAATCAGAGGTGGGCAATCAGAGGCGGGGAATCAGATATGGGGAATCAGAGGCGGGGAATCAGAGGCGGGGAAACAGAGGCGGGGAATCAGATATGGGGAATCAGAGGTGGGGCATCAGAGGTTGTGAATCACAGATGGGGAATTAGAGGCGGGGAATCAGAGGCAGGGAATCAGACTCGGGGAATCAGAGTCGGGGATTCAGAGCTGGGGAATCAGAAGCGGGGAATCAGAGTTGGGGAATCAGAGGCGGGGAATCAGATATGGGGAATCAGAGGCAGGGAATCAGAGGCGGGGAATCAGAGGCAGGGAATCAGACGCGGGGAATCTGAGGCGGGGAATCAGAGCTGGGGAATCAGAGGTGGGGAATCAGAGTTGGGGAATCAGAGGCAGGGAATTGGATGTGCGGAATCAGAGATGGGGAATCAGAGGTGGGGAATCAGAGGCGGTGAATCAGAGATGGGGAATCAGAGGCGGGGAATCAGAGGCAGGAAATCAGACACGGGGATTCAGAGGCTGGGAATCAGAGCTGGGGAATCAGAGGCGGGGAATCAGAGTTGGGGAATCAGAGGCGGGGAATCAGATATGGGGAAATAGAAGCGGGGAATCAGAGTTGGGGAATCAGAGGCGGGGAATCAGATATGGGGAAACAGAGGCGGGGAATCAGAGGCGGGAAAACAGAGGCGGGGAATTAGATATGGGGAATCAGAGGTGGGGAATCAGAGGTGGTGAATCAGAGATGGGGAATCAGAGGCGGGGAATCAGAGGCAGGGAATCGGACGCCGGGAATCAGAGGCGGGGAATCAGAGCTGGGGAATCAGAGGCGGGGAATCAGAGTTGGGGAATCAGAGGCGGGGAATCAGATATGGGGAAATAGAAGCGGGGAATCAGATATGGGGAATCAGAGGTGTGGAATCAGAGGTTGGGAATCAGAGGCAGGGAATAAGAGGCGTGGAAACAGAGGCGGGGAATCAGATATGGGGAATCAGAGGTGGCGAATCAAATGCGGTGAAACAGAGATGGGGAATCAGGGCAGGGAATCAGAGGCAGGGAATCAGAGCTGGGGAAACAGAGGCGGGGAATCAGATATGGGGAATCAGAGGTGGGGAATCCGGGGCGGGGAATCAGTGGCAGGGAATCAGAGGCCGGGAATAAAAGGCGGGGAATCAGAGCTGGGGAATCAGAGGCGGGGAATCAGAGTTGGGGAATCAGTGGAGGGGAATCAGATATGGGGAAACAGAGGCCGGAATCAGAGGCAGGGAAACAGAGGCGGATAATCAGATATGGGGAATCAGATGCTGGGAATAAGAGGGCGGGAATCAGAGGTGGGGAATCAGAGTCTGGGAATCAGAGATGGGGATTCAGAGGCGGGGAATGAGATATGGAGAATCAGAGGCGGGGAATCAGGGGCGGGGAAACAGAGGTGGGGAATCAGATATGGGGAATCAGAGGTGGCGAATCAAAGGTGGTGAATCAGAGATGGGGAATCAGAGGCGGCGAATCAGAGGCAGGGAATCAGATGCGGGGATTCAGAGGCGGGGAATCAGAGCTGGCGAATGAGAGGCGGGGAATCAGAGGTGGGCAATCAGAGCCGGGGAATCAGATATGGGGAATCAGAGGCGGGGAATCAGAGGCGGGGAAACAGAGGCGGGGAATCAGATATGGGGAATCAGAGGTGGGGAATCAGAGGTTGTGAATCAGAGATGGGGAATCAAGGCGGGGAATCAGAGGGAGGGAATCAGACGCGGGGAATCAGAGGCGGGGATTCAGAGCTGGGGAATCAGAGGCGGGGAATCAGAGTTGGGGAATCAGAGGCAGGGAATCAGATATGGGGAATCAGAGGCGGGGAATCAGAGGCGGGGAAACAGAGGCGGGGAATCAGATATGGGGAATCAGAGGTGGGGAATCAGGGGCAGGGAATCAGTGGCAGGGAAACAGAGGCGGGGAATCTGAGGAGGGGAATCAGAGGCTGGGAATCAGACACGGGGAATCAGAGGCGGGGAATCAGAGATGGGGAATCAGAGGCGGGGAATCAGAGGCAGGGAATCGGATGCCGGGAATCAGAGGCGGGGAATAAGAGCTGGGGAATCAGAGGCGGGGAATCAGAGTTGGGGAATCAGAGGCGGGGAATCAGATATGGGGAAATAGAGGCGGGGAATCAGATATGGGGAATCAGAGGTGTGGAATCAGAGGTTGGGAATCAGAGGCAGGGAATCAGAGGCGGGGAAACAGAGGCGGGGAATCAGATATGGGGAATCAGAGGTGGCGAATCAAAGGCGGTGAAACAGAGATGGGGAATCAGAGGCGGGGAATCAGAGGCAGGGAATCAGAGCTGGGGAAACAGAGGCGGGGAATCAGATATGGGGAATCAGAGGTGGGGAATCAGGGGCGGGGAATCAGTGGCAGGGAATCAGAGGCCGGGAATAAAAGGCGGGGAATCAGAGCTGGGGAATCAGAGGCGGGGAATCAGAGTTGGGGAATCAGAGGTGGGGAATCAGAGTCGGGGAATCAGAGGCAGGGAATCGGTTGTGCGGAATCAGAGATGGGGAATCAGATGTGGGGAATCAGAGGCAGTGAATCAGAGATGGGGAATCAGAGGCGGGGAATCAGAGGCAGGAAATAAGACAGGGATTCAGAGGCTGGGAATCAGACGGGGGGAATCAAAGGCGGGGAATCAGAGCTGGTGAATCAGAGGCAGGGAATCAGAGTTGGGGATTCAGAGGCGGGGAATCAGATATGGGGAAACAGAGGCGGGGAATGAGAGGCGGGCAAGCAGAGGCGGGGAATTAGATATGGGGAATCAGAGGTGGGAAATCAGAGGTGGTGAATCAGAGATGGGGAATCACAGGCGGGGAATCAGAGGCAGCGAATAGAACGCGGGGAATCAGAGGCAGGGAATCAGAGCTGGGGAATCAGAGGCGGGGAATCAGATATGGGGAAACAGAGGCGGGGAATCAGAGGCGGGGAAACAGAGGCGGGGAATCAGACATGGGGAATCGGATGCGGGGAATCAGAGGCGGGGAATCAAAGCTGGGGAATCAGAGGTGGGGAATCAGAGTTGGGGCATCAGAGGTGGGGAATTAGATATGGGGAAACAGAGGCGGGGAATCAGAGGCGGGGAAACAGAGGCGGGGAATCAGATATGGGGAATCAGAGGTGGGGAATCAGAGGCAGGGAATCAGATGTGCGGAATCAGAGATGGGGAATCAGAGGCAGGGAATCAGAATCAGAAGCGGGGAATCAGAGGCCGGGAATCAGAGGCCGGGAATCAGATGCTGGGGATAAGAGGCCGGGAATCAGAGGTGGGGAATCAGAGTCTGGGAATCAGAGATGGGGATTCAGAGGCGGGGAATGAGATATGAAGAATCAGAGGCGGGGAATCAGAGGCGGGGAAACAGAGGTGGGGAATCAGATATGGGGAATCAGAGGTGGCGAATCAAAGGCGGTGAATCAGAGATGGGGAATCAGAGGCGGGGAATCAGAGGCAGGGAATCAGATGCGGGGATTCAGAGGCGGGGAATCAGAGCTGGCGAATCAGAGGCGGGGAATCAGAGGTGGGCAATCAGAGCCGGGGAATCAGATATGGGGAATCAGAGGCGGGGAAACAGAGGCGGGGAATCAGATATGGGGAATCAGAGGTGGGGAATCAGAGGTTGTGAATCAGAGATGGGGAATCAAGGCGGGGAATCAGAGGGAGGGAATCAGACGCGGGGAATCAGAGGCGGGGATTCAGAGCTGGGGAATCAGAGGCGGGGAATCAGAGTTGGGGAATCAGAGGCAGGGAATCAGATATGGGGAATCAGAGGCGGGGAATCAGAGGCGGGGAAACAGAGGCGGGGAATCAGATATGGGGAATCAGAGGTGGGGAATCAGGGGCAGGGAATCAGTGGCAGGGAATCAGAGGCGGGGAATCTGAGCCGGGGAATCAGAGGCAGGGAATCAGACACGGGGAATCAGAGGCGGGGAATCAGAGATGGTGAATCAGAGGCGGGGAATCAGAGGCAGGGAATCGGACGCCGGGAATCAGAGGCGGGGAATCAGAGCTGGGGAATCAGAGGCGGGGAATCAGAGTTGGGGAATCAGAGGCGGGGAATCAGATATGGGGAAATAGAGGCGGGGAATCAGATATGGGGAATAAGAGGTGTGGAATCAGAGGTTGGGAATCAGAGGTAGGGAATCAGAGGCGGGGAAACAGAGGCGGGGAATCAGATATGGGGAATCAGAGGTGGCGAATCAAAGGCGGTGAAACAGAGATGGGGAATCAGGGCAGGGAATCAGAGGCAGGGAATCAGAGCTGGGGAAACAGAGGCGGGGAATCAGATATGGGGAATCAG
The DNA here is from genome assembly GCF_036971445.1 of Narcine bancroftii. Lineage (NCBI taxonomy): Eukaryota > Metazoa > Chordata > Chondrichthyes > Torpediniformes > Narcinidae > Narcine > Narcine bancroftii. The sequence continues at coordinate 111,580,458 of NC_091474.1, read as the reverse complement.
AGGTGGGGAATCAGGGGCGGGGAATGAGTGGCAGGGAATTAGAGCTGGGGAATCAGAGGTGGGGTATCAGAGCTGGGGAAACAGAGGCGGGGAATCAGATATGGGAAATCAGAGGTGGGGAATCAGGGGCGGGGAATCAGTGGCAGGGAATCAGAGGCCGGGAATAAAAGGCGGGGAATCAGAGCTGCGGAATCAGAGGCGGGGAATCAGAGTTGGGAATCAGAGGCGGGGAATCAGAGGCGGTGAAACAGAGATGGGGAATCAGGGCAGGGAAACAGAGGCGGGGAATCAGATATGGGGAATAAGAGGTGGGGAATTTGAGGTTGCGAATCAGAGGCGGGGAATCAGAGGCGGGGAATCAGAGGCAGGGAATCGGATATGGGGAATCAGAGGTGGGGATTCGGAGGTGGTGAATCAGAAAAGGGGAATCAGAGGCTGGGAATCAGAGGCAGGGAATCAGACGCAGGGAATCAGAGGCGGGGAATCATAGCTGGCGAATTAGTGGAGGGGAATCAGAGTTGGGGAATCAGAGGCGGGGAATCAGATATGGGGAAACAGAGGCGGGGAATCAGAGGCGGGGAAACAGAGGCGGGGAATCCGATATGGGGAATCAGAGGTGGGGAAACAGAGGCAGGGAATCAGATGTGCGGAATCAGAGTTGGGGAATCAGAGGCAGGGAATCAGAATCTGAAGCAGGGAATCAGAGGCCGGGAATCAGAGGCCGGAATCAGATGCTGGGAATCAGAGGCCTGGAATCAGAGGCGGGGAATCAGAGGCAGGGAATCTGATGCGGGGAATCAGAGGCGGGGAATCAGAGCTGGTGAATCAGAGGCAGGGTATTAGAGTTGGGGAATCAGAGGCGGGGAATCAGATATGGGGAAACAGAGGTGGTGAATCAGAGGCGGGGAAACAGAGGCAGGGAATAAGATATGGGGAATCAGAGGCGGGAATCAGAGGTGGGGAATCATAGGCAGGGAATCGGATGTGCGGAATCAGAGATGGGGAATCAGAGGCCGGGAATGAGAGGTGGTGAATCAGATATGGGGAATCAGAGGTGGGGAATCAGAGGCAGTGAATCAGACGCGGGGAATCAGAGGTGGGCAATCAGAGGCGGGGAATCAGATATGGGGAATCAGAGGCGGGGAATCAGAGGCGGGGAAACAGAGGCGGGGAATCAGATATGGGGAATCAGAGGTGGGGCATCAGAGGTTGTGAATCACAGATGGGGAATTAGAGGCGGGGAATCAGAGGCAGGGAATCAGACTCGGGGAATCAGAGTCGGGGATTCAGAGCTGGGGAATCAGAAGCGGGGAATCAGAGTTGGGGAATCAGAGGCGGGGAATCAGATATGGGGAATCAGAGGCAGGGAATCAGAGGCGGGGAATCAGAGGCAGGGAATCAGACGCGGGGAATCTGAGGCGGGGAATCAGAGCTGGGGAATCAGAGGTGGGGAATCAGAGTTGGGGAATCAGAGGCAGGGAATTGGATGTGCGGAATCAGAGATGGGGAATCAGAGGTGGGGAATCAGAGGCGGTGAATCAGAGATGGGGAATCAGAGGCGGGGAATCAGAGGCAGGAAATCAGACACGGGGATTCAGAGGCTGGGAATCAGAGCTGGGGAATCAGAGGCGGGGAATCAGAGTTGGGGAATCAGAGGCGGGGAATCAGATATGGGGAAATAGAAGCGGGGAATCAGAGTTGGGGAATCAGAGGCGGGGAATCAGATATGGGGAAACAGAGGCGGGGAATCAGAGGCGGGAAAACAGAGGCGGGGAATTAGATATGGGGAATCAGAGGTGGGGAATCAGAGGTGGTGAATCAGAGATGGGGAATCAGAGGCGGGGAATCAGAGGCAGGGAATCGGACGCCGGGAATCAGAGGCGGGGAATCAGAGCTGGGGAATCAGAGGAGGGGAATCAGAGTTGGGGAATCAGAGGCGGGGAATCAGATATGGGGAAATAGAAGCGGGGAATCAGATATGGGGAATCAGAGGTGTGGAATCAGAGGTTGGGAATCAGAGGCAGGGAATAAGAGGCGTGGAAACAGAGGCGGGGAATCAGATATGGGGAATCAGAGGTGGCGAATCAAATGCGGTGAAACAGAGATGGGGAATCAGGGCAGGGAATCAGAGGCAGGGAATCAGAGCTGGGGAAACAGAGGCGGGGAATCAGATATGGGGAATCAGAGGTGGGGAATCCGGGGCGGGGAATCAGTGGCAGGGAATCAGAGGCCGGGAATAAAAGGCGGGGAATCAGAGCTGGGGAATCAGAGGCGGGGAATCAGAGTTGGGGAATCAGTGGAGGGGAATCAGATATGGGGAAACAGAGGCCGGAATCAGAGGCAGGGAAACAGAGGCGGATAATCAGATATGGGGAATCAGATGCTGGGAATAAGAGGGCGGGAATCAGAGGTGGGGAATCAGAGTCTGGGAATCAGAGATGGGGATTCAGAGGCGGGGAATGAGATATGGAGAATCAGAGGCGGGGAATCAGGGGCGGGGAAACAGAGGTGGGGAATCAGATATGGGGAATCAGAGGTGGCGAATCAAAGGCGGTGAATCAGAGATGGGGAATCAGAGGCGGCGAATCAGAGGCAGGGAATCAGATGCGGGGATTCAGAGGCGGGGAATCAGAGCTGGCGAATGAGAGGCGGGGAATCAGAGGTGGGCAATCAGAGCCGGGGAATCAGATATGGGGAATCAGAGGCGGGGAATCAGAGGCGGGGAAACAGAGGCGGGGAATCAGATATGGGGAATCAGAGGTGGGGAATCAGAGGTTGTGAATCAGAGATGGGGAATCAAGGCGGGGAATCAGAGGGAGGGAATCAGACGCGGGGAATCAGAGGCGGGGATTCAGAGCTGGGGAATCAGAGGCGGGGAATCAGAGTTGGGGAATCAGAGGCAGGGAATCAGATATGGGGAATCAGAGGCGGGGAATCAGAGGCGGGGAAACAGAGGCGGGGAATCAGATATGGGGAATCAGAGGTGGGGAATCAGGGGCAGGGAATCAGTGGCAGGGAAACAGAGGCGGGGAATCTGAGGAGGGGAATCAGAGGCTGGGAATCAGACACGGGGAATCAGAGGCGGGGAATCAGAGATGGGGAATCAGAGGCGGGGAATCAGAGGCAGGGAATCGGATGCCGGGAATCAGAGGCGGGGAATAAGAGCTGGGGAATCAGAGGCGGGGAATCAGAGTTGGGGAATCAGAGGCGGGGAATCAGATATGGGGAAATAGAGGCGGGGAATCAGATATGGGGAATCAGAGGTGTGGAATCAGAGGTTGGGAATCAGAGGCAGGGAATCAGAGGCGGGGAAACAGAGGCGGGGAATCAGATATGGGGAATCAGAGGTGGCGAATCAAAGGCGGTGAAACAGAGATGGGGAATCAGAGGCGGGGAATCAGAGGCAGGGAATCAGAGCTGGGGAAACAGAGGCGGGGAATCAGATATGGGGAATCAGAGGTGGGGAATCAGGGGCGGGGAATCAGTGGCAGGGAATCAGAGGCCGGGAATAAAAGGCGGGGAATCAGAGCTGGGGAATCAGAGGCGGGGAATCAGAGTTGGGGAATCAGAGGAGGGGAATCAGATATGGGGAAACAGAGGCCGGGAATCAGAGGCAGGGAAACAGAGGCGGGGAATCAGATATGGGGAATCAGAGGTGGGGAATTAGAGGTTGCGAATCAGAGGTGGGGAATCAGAGGCGGGGAATCAGAGGCAGGGAATCGGTTGTGCGGAATCAGAGATGGGGAATCAGAGGTGGGGATTCAGAGGTGGTGAAACAGAGAAGGGGAATCAGAGGCTGGGAATCAGAGGCAGGGAATCAGACGCAGGGAATCAGAGGCAGGGAATCATAGCTGGCGAATTAGAGGAGGGGAATCAGAGTTGGGGAATCAGAGTCGGGGAATCAGATATGGGGAAACAGAGGCGGGGAATCAGAGGCGGGGAAACAGAGGCGGGTAATCAGATATGGGGAATCAGAGGTGGGGAATCAGAGGCAGGGAATCAGATGTGCGGAATCAGAGATGGGGAATCAGAGGCAGGGAATGAGAATCAGAAGCAGGGAATCAGAGGCCGGGAATCAGAGGCCGGAATCAGATGCTGGGAATCAGAGGCCTGGAATCAGAGGCGGGGAATCAGAGGCAGGGAATCAGATGCGGGGAATCAGAGGCGGGGAATCAGAGCTGGGGAATCAGAGGCAGGGTATTAGAGTTGGGGAATCAGAGGCGGGGAATCAGATATGGGGAAACAGAGGTGGGGAATCAGAGGCGGGGAAACAGAGGCAGGGTATCAGATATGGGGAATCAGAGGCGGGGAATCAGAGGTGGGGAATCATAGGCAGGGAATCGGATGTGCGGAATCAGAGATGGGGAATCAGAGGCCGGGAATGAGAGGTGGTGAATCAGATATGGGGAATCAGAGGCGGGGAATCAGAGGCAGGGAATCAGACGCGGGGAATCAGAGGTGGGCAATCAGAGGCGGGGAATCAGATATGGGGAATCAGAGGCGGGGAATCAGAGGCGGGGAAACAGAGGCGGGGAATCAGATATGGGGAATCAGAGGTGGGGAATCAGGGGCAGGGAATCAGTGGCAGGGAATCAGAGGCGGGGAATCTGAGCCGGGGAATCAGAGGCAGGGAATCAGAAACGGGGAATCAGAGGCGGGGAATCAGAGATGGTGAATCAGAGGCGGGGAATCAGAGGCAGGGAATCGGACGCCGGGAATCAGAGGCGGGGAATCAGAGCTGGGGAATCAGAGGCGGGGAATCAGAGTTGGGGAATCAGAGGCGGGGAACCAGATATGGGGAAATAGAGGCGGGGAATCAGATATGGGGAATAAGAGGTGTGGAATCAGAGGTTGGGAATCAGAGGTAGGGAATCAGAGGCGGGGAAACAGAGGCGGGGAATCAGATATGGGGAATCAGAGGTGGCGAATCAAAGGCGGTGAAACAGAGATGGGGAATCAGGGCAGGGAATCAGAGGCAGGGAATCAGAGCTGGGGAAACAGAGGCGGGGAATCAGATATGGGGAATCAGAGGTGGGGAATCAGGGGCGGGGAATGAGTGGCAGGGAATTAGAGCTGGGGAATCAGAGGTGGGGTATCAGAGCTGGGGAAACAGAGGCGGGGAATCAGATATGGGGAATCAGAGGTGGGGAATCAGGGGCGGGGAATCAGTGGCAGGGAATCAGAGGCCGGGAATAAAAGGCGGGGAATCAGAGCTGGGGAATCAGAGGCGGGGAATCAGAGTTGGGAATCAGAGGCGGGGAATCAGAGGCGGTGAAACAGAGATGGGGAATCAGGGCAGGGAAACAGAGGCGGGGAATCAGATATGGGGAATCAGAGGTGGGGAATTTGAGGTTGCGAATCAGAGGCGGGGAATCAGAGGCGGGGAATCAGAGGCAGGGAATCGGATATGGGGAATCAGAGGTGGGGATTCAGAGGTGGTGAATCAGAAAAGGGGAATCAGAGGCTGGGAATCAGAGGCAGGGAATCAGACGCAGGGAATCAGAGGCGGGGAATCATAGCTGGCGAATTAGTGGAGGGGAATCAGAGTTGGGGAATCAGAGGCGGGGAATCAGATATGGGGAAACAGAGGCGGGGAATCAGAGGCGGGGAAACAGAGGCGGGGAATCCGATATGGGGAATCAGAGGTGGGGAAACAGAGGCAGGGAATCAGATGTGCGGAATCAGAGTTGGGGAATCAGAGGCAGGGAATCAGAATCTGAAGCAGGGAATCAGAGGCCGGGAATCAGAGGCCGGAATCAGATGCTGGGAATCAGAGGCCTGGAATCAAAGGCGGGGAATCAGAGGCAGGGAATCTGATGCGGGGAATCAGAGGCGGGGAATCAGAGCTGGTGAATCAGAGGCAGGGTATTAGAGTTGGGGAATCAGAGGCGGGGAATCAGATATGGGGAAACAGAGGTGGTGAATCAGAGGCGGGGAAACAGAGGCAGGGAATAAGATATGGGGAATCAGAGGCGGGAATCAGAGGTGGGGAATCATAGGCAGGGAATCGGATGTGCGGAATCAGAGATGGGGAATCAGAGGCCGGGAATGAGAGGTGGTGAATCAGATATGGGGAATCAGAGGTGGGGAATCAGAGGCAGTGAATCAGACGCGGGGAATCAGAGGTGGGCAATCAGAGGCGGGGAATCAGATATGGGGAATCAGAGGCGGGGAATCAGAGGCGGGGAAACAGAGGCGGGGAATCAGATATGGGGAATCAGAGGTGGGGCATCAGAGGTTGTGAATCACAGATGGGGAATTAGAGGCGGGGAATCAGAGGCAGGGAATCAGACTCGGGGAATCAGAGTCGGGGATTCAGAGCTGGGGAATCAGAAGCGGGGAATCAGAGTTGGGGAATCAGAGGCGGGGAATCAGATATGGGGAATCAGAGGCAGGGAATCAGAGGCGGGGAATCAGAGGCAGGGAATCAGACGCGGGGAATCTGAGGCGGGGAATCAGAGCTGGGGAATCAGAGGTGGGGAATCAGAGTTGGGGAATCAGAGGCAGGGAATTGGATGTGCGGAATCAGAGATGGGGAATCAGAGGTGGGGAATCAGAGGCGGTGAATCAGAGATGGGGAATCAGAGGCGGGGAATCAGAGGCAGGAAATCAGACACGGGGATTCAGAGGCTGGGAATCAGAGCTGGGGAATCAGAGGCGGGGAATCAGAGTTGGGGAATCAGAGGCGGGGAATCAGATATGGGGAAATAGAAGCGGGGAATCAGAGTTGGGGAATCAGAGGCGGGGAATCAGATATGGGGAAACAGAGGCGGGGAATCAGAGGCGGGAAAACAGAGGCGGGGAATTAGATATGGGGAATCAGAGGTGGGGAATCAGAGGTGGTGAATCAGAGATGGGGAATCAGAGGCGGGGAATCAGAGGCAGGGAATCGGACGCCGGGAATCAGAGGCGGGGAATCAGAGCTGGGGAATCAGAGGCGGGGAATCAGAGTTGGGGAATCAGAGGCGGGGAATCAGATATGGGGAAATAGAAGCGGGGAATCAGATATGGGGAATCAGAGGTGTGGAATCAGAGGTTGGGAATCAGAGGCAGGGAATAAGAGGCGTGGAAACAGAGGCGGGGAATCAGATATGGGGAATCAGAGGTGGCGAATCAAATGCGGTGAAACAGAGATGGGGAATCAGGGCAGGGAATCAGAGGCAGGGAATCAGAGCTGGGGAAACAGAGGCGGGGAATCAGATATGGGGAATCAGAGGTGGGGAATCCGGGGCGGGGAATCAGTGGCAGGGAATCAGAGGCCGGGAATAAAAGGCGGGGAATCAGAGCTGGGGAATCAGAGGCGGGGAATCAGAGTTGGGGAATCAGTGGAGGGGAATCAGATATGGGGAAACAGAGGCCGGAATCAGAGGCAGGGAAACAGAGGCGGATAATCAGATATGGGGAATCAGATGCTGGGAATAAGAGGCCGGGAATCAGAGGTGGGGAATCAGAGTCTGGGAATCAGAGATGGGGATTCAGAGGCGGGGAATGAGATATGGAGAATCAGAGGCGGGGAATCAGGGGCGGGGAAACAGAGGTGGGGAATCAGATATGGGGAATCAGAGGTGGCGAATCAAAGGCGGTGAATCAGAGATGGGGAATCAGAGGCGGGGAATCAGAGGCAGGGAATCAGATGCGGGGATTCAGAGGCGGGGAATCAGAGCTGGCGAATGAGAGGCGGGGAATCAGAGGTGGGCAATCAGAGCCGGGGAATCAGATATGGGGAATCAGAGGCGGGGAATCAGAGGCGGGGAAACAGAGGCGGGGAATCAGATATGGGGAATCAGAGGTGGGGAATCAGGGGCAGGGAATCAGTGGCAGGGAAACAGAGGCGGGGAATCTGAGGAGGGGAATCAGAGGCTGGGAATCAGACACGGGGAATCAGAGGCGGGGAATCAGAGATGGGGAATCAGAGGCGGGGAATCAGAGGCAGGGAATCGGATGCCGGGAATCAGAGGCGGGGAATAAGAGCTGGGGAATCAGAGGCGGGGAATCAGAGTTGGGGAATCAGAGGCGGGGAATCAGATATGGGGAAATAGAGGCGGGGAATCAGATATGGGGAATCAGAGGTGTGGAATCAGAGGTTGGGAATCAGAGGCAGGGAATCAGAGGCGGGGAAACAGAGGCGGGGAATCAGATATGGGGAATCAGAGGTGGCGAATCAAAGGCGGTGAAACAGAGATGGGGAATCAGAGGCGGGGAATCAGAGGCAGGGAATCAGAGCTGGGGAAACAGAGGCGGGGAATCAGATATGGGGAATCAGAGGTGGGGAATCAGGGGCGGGGAATCAGTGGCAGGGAATCAGAGGCCGGGAATAAAAGGCGGGGAATCAGAGCTGGGGAATCAGAGGCGGGGAATCAGAGTTGGGGAATCAGAGGAGGGGAATCAGATATGGGGAAACAGAGGCCGGGAATCAGAGGCAGGGAAACAGAGGCGGGGAATCAGATATGGGGAATCAGAGGTGGGGAATTAGAGGTTGCGAATCAGAGGTGGGGAATCAGAGGCGGGGAATCAGAGGCAGGGAATCGGTTGTGCGGAATCAGAGATGGGGAATCAGAGGTGGGGATTCAGAGGTGGTGAAACAGAGAAGGGGAATCAGAGGCTGGGAATCAGAGGCAGGGAATCAGACGCAGGGAATCAGAGGCAGGGAATCATAGCTGGCGAATTAGAGGAGGGGAATCAGAGTTGGGGAATCAGAGTCGGGGAATCAGATATGGGGAAACAGAGGCGGGGAATCAGAGGCGGGGAAACAGAGGCGGGTAATCAGATATGGGGAATCAGAGGTGGGGAATCAGAGGCAGGGAATCAGATGTGCGGAATCAGAGATGGGGAATCAGAGGCAGGGAATGAGAATCAGAAGCAGGGAATCAGAGGCCGGGAATCAGAGGCCGGAATCAGATGCTGGGAATCAGAGGCCTGGAATCAGAGGCGGGGAATCAGAGGCAGGGAATCAGATGCGGGGAATCAGAGGCGGGGAATCAGAGCTGGGGAATCAGAGGCAGGGTATTAGAGTTGGGGAATCAGAGGCGGGGAATCAGATATGGGGAAACAGAGGTGGGGAATCAGAGGCGGGGAAACAGAGGCAGGGTATCAGATATGGGGAATCAGAGGCGGGGAATCAGAGGTGGGGAATAATAGGCAGGGAATCGGATGTGCGGAATCAGAGATGGGGAATCAGAGGCCGGGAATGAGAGGTGGTGAATCAGATATGGGGAATCAGAGGCGGGGAATCAGAGGCAGGGTATCAGACGCGGGGAATCAGAGGTGGGCAATCAGAGGCGGGGAATCAGATATGGGGAATCAGAGGCGGGGAATCAGAGGCGGGGAAACAGAGGCGGGGAATCAGATATGGGGATTCAGAGGTGGGGCATCAGAAGTTGTGAATCACAGATGGTGAATTAGAGGCGGGGAATCAGAGGCAGGGAATCAGACGCGGGGAATCAGAGGCGGGGATTCAGAGCTGGGGAATCAGAAGCGGGGAATCAGAGGTGGGGAATCAGAGGTTGGGAATCAGAGGCAGGGAATCAGAGGCTTGGAATCAGATGCAGGGAATCAGATGCGGGGAATCAGAGGCGGGGAATCAGAGCTGGGGAATCAGAGGTGGGGAATCAGATTTGGGGAATCAGAGGCGGGGACTTAGATATTGGGAAACAGAGGCGGGGAATCAGAGGCGGGGAATCAGATATGGGGAAACAGAGGTGGGGAATCAGAGGCGGGGAAACAGAGGCAGGGTATCAGATATGGGGAATCAGAGGCGGGGAATCAGAGGTGGGGAATCATAGGCAGGGAATCGGATGTGCGGAATCAGAGATGGGGAATCAGAGGCCGGGAATGAGAGGTGGTGAATCAGATATGGGGAATCAGAGGCGGGGAATCAGAGGCAGGGAATCAGACGCGGGGAATCAGAGGTGGGCAATCAGAGGCGGGGAATCAGATATGGGGAATCAGAGGCGGGGAATCAGAGGCGGGGAAACAGAGGCGGGGAATCAGATATGGGGAATCAGAGGTGGGGAATCAGGGGCAGGGAATCAGTGGCAGGGAATCAGAGGCGGGGAATCTGAGCCGGGGAATCAGAGGCAGGGAATCAGACACGGGGAATCAGAGGCGGGGAATCAGAGATGGTGAATCAGAGGCGGGGAATCAGAGGCAGGGAATCGGACGCCGGGAATCAGAGGCGGGGAATCAGAGCTGGGGAATCAGAGGCGGGGAATCAGAGTTGGGGAATCAGAGGCGGGGAACCAGATATGGGGAAATAGAGGCGGGGAATCAGATATGGGGAATAAGAGGTGTGGAATCAGAGGTTGGGAATCAGAGGTAGGGAATCAGAGGCGGGGAAACAGAGGCGGGGAATCAGATATGGGGAATCAGAGGTGGCGAATCAAAGGCGGTGAAACAGAGATGGGGAATCAGGGCAGGGAATCAGAGGCAGGGAATCAGAGCTGGGGAAACAGAGGCGGGGAATCAGATATGGGGAATCAGAGGTGGGGAATCAGGGGCGGGGAATGAGTGGCAGGGAATTAGAGCTGGGGAATCAGAGGTGGGGTATCAGAGCTGGGGAAACAGAGGCGGGGAATCAGATATGGGGAATCAGAGGTGGGGAATCAGGGGCGGGGAATCAGTGGCAGGGAATCAGAGGCCGGGAATAAAAGGCGGGGAATCAGAGCTGGGGAATCAGAGGCGGGGAATCAGAGTTGGGAATCAGAGGCGGGGAATCAGAGGCGGTGAAACAGAGATGGGGAATCAGGGCAGGGAAACAGAGGCGGGGAATCAGATATGGGGAATCAGAGGTGGGGAATTTGAGGTTGCGAATCAGAGGCGGGGAATCAGAGGCGGGGAATCAGAGGCAGGGAATCGGATATGGGGAATCAGAGGTGGGGATTCAGAGGTGGTGAATCAGAAAAGGGGAATCAGAGGCTGGGAATCAGAGGCAGGGAATCAGACGCAGGGAATCAGAGGCGGGGAATCATAGCTGGCGAATTAGTGGAGGGGAATCAGAGTTGGGGAATCAGAGGCGGGGAATCAGATATGGGGAAACAGAGGCGGGGAATCAGAGGCGGGGAAACAGAGGCGGGGAATCCGATATGGGGAATCAGAGGTGGGGAAACAGAGGCAGGGAATCAGATGTGCGGAATCAGAGTTGGGGAATCAGAGGCAGGGAATCAGAATCTGAAGCAGGGAATCAGAGGCCGGGAATCAGAGGCCGGAATCAGATGCTGGGAATCAGAGGCCTGGAATCAAAGGCGGGGAATCAGAGGCAGGGAATCTGATGCGGGGAATCAGAGGCGGGGAATCAGAGCTGGTGAATCAGAGGCAGGGTATTAGAGTTGGGGAATCAGAGGCGGGGAATCAGATATGGGGAAACAGAGGTGGTGAATCAGAGGCGGGGAAACAGAGGCAGGGAATAAGATATGGGGAATCAGAGGCGGGAATCAGAGGTGGGGAATCATAGGCAGGGAATCGGATGTGCGGAATCAGAGATGGGGAATCAGAGGCCGGGAATGAGAGGTGGTGAATCAGATATGGGGAATCAGAGGTGGGGAATCAGAGGCAGTGAATCAGACGCGGGGAATCAGAGGTGGGCAATCAGAGGCGGGGAATCAGATATGGGGAATCAGAGGCGGGGAATCAGAGGCGGGGAAACAGAGGCGGGGAATCAGATATGGGGAATCAGAGGTGGGGCATCAGAGGTTGTGAATCACAGATGGGGAATTAGAGGCGGGGAATCAGAGGCAGGGAATCAGACTCGGGGAATCAGAGTCGGGGATTCAGAGCTGGGGAATCAGAAGCGGGGAATCAGAGTTGGGGAATCAGAGGCGGGGAATCAGATATGGGGAATCAGAGGCAGGGAATCAGAGGCGGGGAATCAGAGGCAGGGAATCAGACGCGGGGAATCTGAGGCGGGGAATCAGAGCTGGGGAATCAGAGGTGGGGAATCAGAGTTGGGGAATCAGAGGCAGGGAATTGGATGTGCGGAATCAGAGATGGGGAATCAGAGGTGGGGAATCAGAGGCGGTGAATCAGAGATGGGGAATCAGAGGCGGGGAATCAGAGGCAGGAAATCAGACACGGGGATTCAGAGGCTGGGAATCAGAGCTGGGGAATCAGAGGCGGGGAATCAGAGTTGGGGAATCAGAGGCGGGGAATCAGATATGGGGAAATAGAAGCGGGGAATCAGAGTTGGGGAATCAGAGGCGGGGAATCAGATATGGGGAAACAGAGGCGGGGAATCAGAGGCGGGAAAACAGAGGCGGGGAATTAGATATGGGGAATCAGAGGTGGGGAATCAGAGGTGGTGAATCAGAGATGGGGAATCAGAGGCGGGGAATCAGAGGCAGGGAATCGGACGCCGGGAATCAGAGGCGGGGAATCAGAGCTGGGGAATCAGAGGCGGGGAATCAGAGTTGGGGAATCAGAGGCGGGGAATCAGATATGGGGAAATAGAAGCGGGGAATCAGATATGGGGAATCAGAGGTGTGGAATCAGAGGTTGGGAATCAGAGGCAGGGAATAAGAGGCGTGGAAACAGATGCGGGGAATCAGATATGGGGAATCAGAGGTGGCGAATCAAATGCGGTGAAACAGAGATGGGGAATCAGGGCAGGGAATCAGAGGCAGGGAATCAGAGCTGGGGAAACAGAGGCGGGGAATCAGATATGGGGAATCAGAGGTGGGGAATCCGGGGCGGGGAATCAGTGGCAGGGAATCAGAGGCCGGGAATAAAAGGCGGGGAATCAGAGCTGGGGAATCAGAGGCGGGGAATCAGAGTTGGGGAATCAGTGGAGGGGAATCAGATATGGGGAAACAGAGGCCGGAATCAGAGGCAGGGAAACAGAGGCGGATAATCAGATATGGGGAATCAGATGCTGGGAATAAGAGGCCGGGAATCAGAGGTGGGGAATCAGAGTCTGGGAATCAGAGATGGGGATTCAGAGGCGGGGAATGAGATATGGAGAATCAGAGGCGGGGAATCAGGGGCGGGGAAACAGAGGTGGGGAATCAGATATGGGGAATCAGAGGTGGCGAATCAAAGGCGGTGAATCAGAGATGGGGAATCAGAGGCGGGGAATCAGAGGCAGGGAATCAGATGCGGGGATTCAGAGGCGGGGAATCAGAGCTGGCGAATGAGAGGCGGGGAATCAGAGGTGGGCAATCAGAGCCGGGGAATCAGATATGGGGAATCAGAGGCGGGGAATCAGAGGCGGGGAAACAGAGGCGGGGAATCAGATATGGGGAATCAGAGGTGGGGAATCAGGGGCAGGGAATCAGTGGCAGGGAAACAGAGGCGGGGAATCTGAGGAGGGGAATCAGAGGCTGGGAATCAGACACGGGGAATCAGAGGCGGGGAATCAGAGATGGGGAATCAGAGGCGGGGAATCAGAGGCAGGGAATCGGATGCCGGGAATCAGAGGCGGGGAATAAGAGCTGGGGAATCAGAGGCGGGGAATCAGAGTTGGGGAATCAGAGGCGGGGAATCAGATATGGGGAAATAGAGGCGGGGAATCAGATATGGGGAATCAGAGGTGTGGAATCAGAGGTTGGGAATCAGAGGCAGGGAATCAGAGGCGGGGAAACAGAGGCGGGGAATCAGATATGGGGAATCAGAGGTGGCGAATCAAAGGCGGTGAAACAGAGATGGGGAATCAGAGGCGGGGAATCAGAGGCAGGGAATCAGAGCTGGGGAAACAGAGGCGGGGAATCAGATATGGGGAATCAGAGGTGGGGAATCAGGGGCGGGGAATCAGTGGCAGGGAATCAGAGGCCGGGAATAAAAGGCGGGGAATCAGAGCTGGGGAATCAGAGGCGGGGAATCAGAGTTGGGGAATCAGAGGAGGGGAATCAGATATGGGGAAACAGAGGCCGGGAATCAGAGGCAGGGAAACAGAGGCGGGGAATCAGATATGGGGAATCAGAGGTGGGGAATTAGAGGTTGCGAATCAGAGGTGGGGAATCAGAGGCGGGGAATCAGAGGCAGGGAATCGGTTGTGCGGAATCAGAGATGGGGAATCAGAGGTGGGGATTCAGAGGTGGTGAAACAGAGAAGGGGAATCAGAGGCTGGGAATCAGAGATGGGGAATCAGAGGCGGGGAATCAGAGGCAGGGAATCGGATGCCGGGAATCAGAGGCGGGGAATAAGAGCTGGGGAATCAGAGGCGGGGAATCAGAGTTGGGGAATCAGAGGCGGGGAATCAGATATGGGGAAATAGAGGCGGGGAATCAGATATGGGGAATCAGAGGTGTGGAATCAGAGGTTGGGAATCAGAGGCAGGGAATCAGAGGCGGGGAAACAGAGGCGGGGAATCAGATATGGGGAATCAGAGGTGGCGAATCAAAGGCGGTGAAACAGAGATGGGGAATCAGAGGCGGGGAATCAGAGGCAGGGAATCAGAGCTGGGGAAACAGAGGCGGGGAATCAGATATGGGGAATCAGAGGTGGGGAATCAGGGGCGGGGAATCAGTGGCAGGGAATCAGAGGCCGGGAATAAAAGGCGGGGAATCAGAGCTGGGGAATCAGAGGCGGGGAATCAGAGTTGGGGAATCAGAGGAGGGGAATCAGATATGGGGAAACAGAGGCCGGGAATCAGAGGCAGGGAAACAGAGGCGGGGAATCAGATATGGGGAATCAGAGGTGGGGAATTAGAGGTTGCGAATCAGAGGTGGGGAATCAGAGGCGGGGAATCAGAGGCAGGGAATCGGTTGTGCGGAATCAGAGATGGGGAATCAGAGGTGGGGATTCAGAGGTGGTGAAACAGAGAAGGGGAATCAGAGGCTGGGAATCAGAGGCAGGGAATCAGACGCAGGGAATCAGAGGCAGGGAATCATAGCTGGCGAATTAGAGGAGGGGAATCAGAGTTGGGGAATCAGAGTCGGGGAATCAGATATGGGGAAACAGAGGCGGGGAATCAGAGGCGGGGAAACAGAGGCGGGTAATCAGATATGGGGAATCAGAGGTGGGGAATCAGAGGCAGGGAATCAGATGTGCGGAATCAGAGATGGGGAATCAGAGGCAGGGAATGAGAATCAGAAGCAGGGAATCAGAGGCCGGGAATCAGAGGCCGGAATCAGATGCTGGGAATCAGAGGCCTGGAATCAGAGGCGGGGAATCAGAGGCAGGGAATCAGATGCGGGGAATCAGAGGCGGGGAATCAGAGCTGGGGAATCAGAGGCAGGGTATTAGAGTTGGGGAATCAGAGGCGGGGAATCAGATATGGGGAAACAGAGGTGGGGAATCAGAGGCGGGGAAACAGAGGCAGGGTATCAGATATGGGGAATCAGAGGCGGGGAATCAGAGGTGGGGAATAATAGGCAGGGAATCGGATGTGCGGAATCAGAGATGGGGAATCAGAGGCCGGGAATGAGAGGTGGTGAATCAGATATGGGGAATCAGAGGCGGGGAATCAGAGGCAGGGTATCAGACGCGGGGAATCAGAGGTGGGCAATCAGAGGCGGGGAATCAGATATGGGGAATCAGAGGCGGGGAATCAGAGGCGGGGAAACAGAGGCGGGGAATCAGATATGGGGAATCAGAGGTGGGGCATCAGAAGTTGTGAATCACAGATGGTGAATTAGAGGCGGGGAATCAGAGGCAGGGAATCAGACGCGGGGAATCAGAGGCGGGGATTCAGAGCTGGGGAATCAGAAGCGGGGAATCAGAGGTGGGGAATCAGAGGTTGGGAATCAGAGGCAGGGAATCAGAGGCTTGGAATCAGATGCAGGGAATCAGATGCGGGGAATCAGAGGCGGGGAATCAGAGCTGGGGAATCAGAGGTGGGGAATCAGATTTGGGGAATCAGAGGCGGGGACTTAGATATTGGGAAACAGAGGCGGGGAATCAGAGGCGGGGAAACCCAGGCGGGGAATCAGATATGGGGAATCAGAGGTGGGGAATCAGAGGCAAGGAATCAGATGTGCGGAATCAGAGATGGGGAATCAGAGGCAGGGAATCAGATGCGGGGAATCAGAGGCGGGGAATCAGAGCTGGGGAATCAGAGGCGGGGTATTAGAGTTGGGGAATCAGAGGCGGGGAATCAGATATGGGGAAACAGAGGTGGGGAATCAGAGGCGGAGAAACAGAGGCAGGGAATCAGATATGGGGAATCAGAGGCGGGGAATCAGAGGTGGGGAATCATAGGCAGGGAATCGGATGTGCGGAATCAGAGATGGGGAATCAGAGGCTGGGAATCAGAGGTGGTGAATCAGAGATGGGGAATCAGAGGCGGGGAATCAGAGGCGGGGAATCAGACGCGGGGAATCAGAGGTGGGCAATCAGAGGCGGGGAATCAGATATGGGGAATCAGAGGCGGGGAATCAGAGGCGGGGAAACAGAGGCGGGGAATCAGATATGGGGAATCAGAGGTGGGGCATCAGAGGTTGTGAATCACAGATGGGGAATCAGAGGCGGGGAATCAGAGGCAGGGAATCAGACGCAGGGAATCAGAGGCGGGAATTCAGAGCTGGGGAATCAGAGGCGGGGAATCAGAGTTGGGGAATCAGAGGCGGGGAATCAGATATGGGGAATCAGAGGCAGGGAATCAGAGGCGGGAAAACAGAGGCGGGGAATCAGATATGGGGAATCAGAGGCGGGGAATCAGAGGCAGGGAATCAGACACGGGGAATCAGAGGCGGGGAATCAGAGATGGGGAATCAGAGGCGGGTAATCAGAGGCAGGGAATCGGATGCCGGGAATCAGAGGCGGGAAATCAGAGGCAGGAAATCAGACAGGGATTCAGAGGCTGGGAATCAGACGGGGGGAATCAAAGGCGGGGAATCAGAGCTGGTGAATCAGAGGCAGGGAATCAGAGTTGGGGATTCAGAGGCGGGGAATCAGATATGGGGAAACAGAGGCGGGGAATGAGAGGCGGGCAAGCAGAGGCGGGGAATTAGATATGGGGAATCAGAGGTGGGAAATCAGAGGTGGTGAATCAGAGATGGGGAATCACAGGCGGGGAATCAGAGGCAGCGAATAGAACGCGGGGAATCAGAGGCAGGGAATCAGAGCTGGGGAATCAGAGGCGGGGAATCAGATATGGGGAAACAGAGGCGGGGAATCAGAGGCGGGGAAACAGAGGCGGGGAATCAGACATGGGGAATCGGATGCGGGGAATCAGAGGCGGGGAATCAGAGCTGGGGAATCAGAGGTGGGGAATCAGAGTTGGGGCATCAGAGGTGGGGAATTAGATATGGGGAAACAGAGGCGGGGAATCAGAGGCGGGGAAACAGAGGCAGGGAATCAGATATGGGGAATCAGAGGTGGGGAATCAGAGGCAGGGAATCAGATGTGCGGAATCAGAGATGGGGAATCAGAGGCAGGGAATCAGAATCAGAAGCGGGGAATCAGAGGCCGGGAATCAGAGGCCGGGAATCAGATGCTGGGAATAAGAGGCCGGGAATCAGAGGTGGGGAATCAGAGTCTGGGAATCAGAGATGGGGATTCAGAGGTGGGGAATGAGATATGGAGAATCAGAGGCGGGGAATCAGAGGCGGGGAAACAGAGGTGGGGAATCAGATATGGGGAAATAGAGGCGGGGAATCAGATATGGGGAATCAGAGGTGTGGAATCAGAGGTTGGGAATCAGAGGCAGGGAATCAGATCGGGGAAACAGAGGCGGGTAATCAGATATGGGGAATCAGAGGTGGCGAATCAAAGGCGGTGAAACAGAGATGGGGAATCAGGGCAGGGAATCAGAGGCAGGGAATCAAACACGGGGAATCAGAGCTGGGGAATCAGAGGCAGGGAATCAGAGTTGGGAATCAGAGGCGGGGAATCAGAGGCGGGGAAACAGAGGCGGGGAATCAGATATGGGGAATCAGAGGTGGGGAATCCGAGGTTGGGAATCAGAGGCAGGGAATCAGAGGCGGGGAATCAGAGGCGGGGAATCAGAGGAAGGGAATCAGATGTGCGGAATCGGAGATGGGGAATCAGAGGCAGGGAATCAGAGGCGGGGAATCAGAGGCGGGGAATCAGAGGCCGGGAATCAGATATGGGGAAACAGAGGCGGGGAATCCGAGGCGGGGAAACAGAGGCGGGGAATCAGATATGGGGAATCAGAGGTGGGGAATCAGAGGTTGGGAATCAGAGGCAGGGAATCAGAGGCTTGGAATCAGATGCAGGGAATCAGATGCGGGGAATCAGAGGCGGGGAATCAGAGCTGGGGAATCAGAGGTGGGGAATCAGATTTGGGGAATCAGAGGCGGGGACTTAGATATTGGGAAACAGAGGCGGGGAATCAGAGGTGGGGAAACCCAGGCGGGGAATCAGATATGGGGAATCAGAGGTGGGGAATCAGAGGCAAGGAATCAGATGTGCGGAATCAGAGATGGGGAATCAGAGGCAGGGAATCAGAATCAGAAGCAGGGAATCAGAGGCCGGGAATTAGAGGCCGGAATCAGATGCTGGGAATCAGAGGCCTGGAATCAGAGGCGGGGAATCAGAGGCAGGGAATCAGATGCGGGGAATCAGAGGCGGGGAATCAGATCTGGGGAATCAGAGGAGGGGTATTAGAGTTGGGGAATCAGAGGCGGGGAATCAGATATGGGGAAACAGAGGTGGGGAATCAGAGGCGGGGAAACAGAGGCAGGGAATCAGATATGGGGAATCAGAGGCGGGGAATCAGAGGTGGGGAATCTAAGGCAGGGAATCGGATGTGCGGAATCAGAGATGGGGAATCAGAGGCTGGGAATCAGAGGTGGTGAATCAGAGATGGGGAATCAGAGGCGGGAATCAGAGGCGGGGAATCAGACGCGGGGAATCAGAGGTGGGCAATCAGAGGCGGGGAATCAGATATGGGGAATCAGAGGCGGGGAATCAGAGGCGGGGAAACAGAGGCGGGGAATCAGATATGGGGAATCAGAGGTGGGGCATCAGAGGTTGTGAATCACAGATGGGGAATCAGAGGCGGGGAATCAGAGGCAGGGAATCAGACGCGGGGAATCAGAGGCGGGGATTCAGAGCTGGGGAATCAGAGGCGGGGAATCAGAGTTGGGGAATCAGAGGCGGGGAATCAGATATGGGGAATCAGAGGCAGGGAATCAGAGGCGGGAAAACAGAGGCGGGGAATCAGATATGGGGAATCAGAGGCGGGGAATCAGAGGCAGGGAATCAGACACGGGGAATCAGAGGCGGGGAATCAGAGATGGGGAATCAGAGGCGGGGAATCAGAGGCAGGGAATCGGATGCCGGGAATCAGAGGCGGGAAATCAGAGCTGGGGAATCAGAGGCGGGGAATCAGAGTTGGGGAATCAGAGGCAGCGAAGCAGATATGGGGAAATAGAGGCGGGGAATCAGATATGGGGAATCAGAGGCGGGGAATTAGATATGGGGAATCAGAGGCTGGGAATCAGAGGGGGGGAAACAGAGGCGGGGAATAAGATATGGGGAATCAGAGGTGGGGAATCAGGGGCGGGGAATCAGTGGCAGGGAACAGGAGGCGGGGAATCAGAGGCGGGGAATCAAAGGAAGGGAATCAGGCACGGGGAATCAGAGGTGGGGAATCAGAGATGGGGAATCAGAGGCGGGGAATCACAGGCAGGGAATCAGACGCGGGGAATCAGAGGCGGGGAATCAGAGCTGGGGAATCAGAGGTGGGGAATCAGAGTCGGGGAATCAGAGGCAGGGAATCGGTTGTGCGGAATCAGAGATGGGGAATCAGATGTGGGGAATCAGAGGCAGTGAATCAGATATGGGGAAACAGAGGCGGGGAATGAGAGGCGGGCAAGCAGAGGCGGGGAATTAGATATGGGGAATCAGAGGTGGGAAATCAGAGGTGGTGAATCAGAGATGGGGAATCACAGGCGGGGAATCAGAGGCAGCGAATAGAACGCGGGGAATCAGAGGCAGGGAATCAGAGCTGGGGAATCAGAGGCGGGGAATCAGATATGGGGAAACAGAGGCGGGGAATCAGAGGCGGGGAAACAGAGGCGGGGAATCAGACATGGGGAATCGGATGCGGGGAATCAGAGGCGGGGAATCAGAGCTGGGGAATCAGAGGTGGGGAATCAGAGTTGGGGCATCAGAGGTGGGGAATTAGATATGGGGAAACAGAGGCGGGGAATCAGAGGCGGGGAAACAGAGGCGGGGAATCAGATATGGGGAATCAGAGGTGGGGAATCAGAGGCAGGGAATCAGATGTGCGGAATCAGAGATGGGGAATCAGAGGCAGGGAATCAGAATCAGAAGCGGGGAATCAGAGGCCGGGAATCAGAGGCCGGGAATCAGATGCTGGGAATAAGAGGCCGGGAATCAGAGGTGGGGAATCAGAGTCTGGGAATCAGAGATGGGGATTCAGAGGCGGGGAATGAGATATGAAGAATCAGAGGCGGGGAATCAGAGGCGGGGAAACAGAGGTGGGGAATCAGATATGGGGAATCAGAGGTGGTGAATCAAAGGCGGTGAATCAGAGATGGGGAATCAGAGGCGGGGAATCAGAGGCAGGGAATCAGATGCGGGGATTCAGAGGCGGGGAATCAGAGCTGGCGAATCAGAGGCGGGGAATCAGAGGTGGGCAATCAGAGCCGGGGAATCAGATATGGGGAATCAGAGGCGGGGAAACAGAGGCGGGGAATCAGATATGGGGAATCAGAGGTGGGGAATCAGAGGTTGTGAATCAGAGATGGGGAATCAAGGCGGGGAATCAGAGGGAGGGAATCAGACGCGGGGAATCAGAGGCGGGGATTCAGAGCTGGGGAATCAGAGGCGGGGAATCAGAGTTGGGGAATCAGAGGCAGGGAATCAGATATGGGGAATCAGAGGCGGGGAATCAGAGGCGGGGAAACAGAGGCGGGGAATCAGATATGGGGAATCAGAGGTGGGGAATCAGGGGCAGGGAATCAGTGGCAGGGAATCAGAGGCGGGGAATCTGAGCCGGGGAATCAGAGGCAGGGAATCAGACACGGGGAATCAGAGGCGGGGAATCAGAGATGGTGAATCAGAGGCGGGGAATCAGAGGCAGGGAATCGGACGCCGGGAATCAGAGGCGGGGAATCAGAGCTGGGGAATCAGAGGCGGGGAATCAGAGTTGGGGAATCAGAGGCGGGGAATCAGATATGGGGAAATAGAGGCGGGTAATAAGATATGGGGAATAAGAGGTGTGGAATCAGAGGTTGGGAATCAGAGGTAGGGAATCAGAGGCGGGGAAACAGAGGCGGGGAATCAGATATGGGGAATCAGAGGTGGCGAATCAAAGGCGGTGAAACAGAGATGGGGAATCAGGGCAGGGAATCAGAGGCAGGGAATCAGAGCTGGGGAAACAGAGGCGGGGAATCAGATATGGGGAATCAGAGGTGGGGAATCAGGGGCGGGGAATGAGTGGCAGGGAATTAGAGCTGGGGAATCAGAGGTGGGGTATCAGAGCTGGGGAAACAGAGGCGGGGAATCAGATATGGGGAATCAGAGGTGGGGAATCAGGGGCGGGAAATCAGTGGCAGGGAATCAGAGGCCGGGAATAAAAGGCGGGGAATCAGAGCTGGGGAATCAGAGGCGGGGAATCAGAGTTGGGAATCAGAGGCGGGGAATCAGAGGCGGTGAAACAGAGATGGGGAATCAGGGCAGGGAAACAGAGGCGGGGAATCAGATATGGGGAATCAGAGGTGGGGATTTTGAGGTTGCGAATCAGAGGCGGGGAATCAGAGGCGGGGAATCAGAGGCAGGGAATCGGATATGGGGAATCAGAGGTGGGGATTCAGAGGTGGTGAATCAGAAATGGGGAATCAGAGGCTGGGAATCAGAGGCAGGGAATCAGACGCAGGGAATCAGAGGCGGGGAATCATAGCTGGCGAATTAGTGGAGGGGAATCAGAGTTGGGGAATCAGAGGCGGGGAATCAGATATGGGGAAACAGATGCGGGGAATCAGAGGCGGGGAAACAGAGGCGGGGAATCCGATATGGGGAATCAGAGGTGGGGAAACAGAGGCAGGGAATCAGATGTGCGGAATCAGAGTTGGGGAATCAGAGGCAGGGAATCAGAATCTGAAGCAGGGAATCAGAGGCCGGGAATCAGAGGCCGGAATCAGATGCTGGGAATCAGAGGCCTGGAATCAGAGGCGGGGAATCAGAGGCAGGGAATCTGATGCGGGGAATCAGAGGCGGGGAATCAGAGCTGGTGAATCAGAGGCAGGGTATTAGAGTTGGGGAATCAGAGGCGGGGAATCAGATATGGGGAAACAGAGGTGGTGAATCAGAGGCGGGGAAACAGAGGCAGGGAATAAGATATGGGGAATCAGAGGCGGGAATCAGAGGTGGGGAATCATAGGCAGGGAATCGGATGTGCGGAATCAGAGATGGGGAATCAGAGGCCGGGAATGAGAGGTGGTGAATCAGATATGGGGAATCAGAGGTGGGGAATCAGAGGCAGTGAATCAGACGCGGGGAATCAGAGGTGGGCAATCAGAGGCGGGGAATCAGATATGGGGAATCAGAGGCGGGGAATCAGAGGCGGGGAAACAGAGGCGGGGAATCAGATATGGGGAATCAGAGGTGGGGCATCAGAGGTAGTGAATCACAGATGGGGAATTAGAGGCGGGGAATCAGAGGCAGGGAATCAGACTCGGGGAATCAGAGTCGGGGATTCAGAGCTGGGGAATCAGAAGCGGGGAATCAGAGTTGGGGAATCAGAGGCGGGGAATCAGATATGGGGAATCAGAGGCAGGGAATCAGAGGCGGGGAATCAGAGGCAGGGAATCAGACGCGGGGAATCTGAGGCGGGGAATCAGAGCTGGGGAATCAGAGGTGGGGAATCAGAGTTGGGGAATCAGAGGCAGGGAATTGGATGTGCGGAATCAGAGATGGGGAATCAGAGGTGGGGAATCAGAGGCGGTGAATCAGAGATGGGGAATCAGAGGCGGGGAATCAGAGGCAGGAAATCAGACACGGGGATTCAGAGGCTGGGAATCAGAGCTGGGGAATCAGAGGCGGGGAATCAGAGTTGGGGAATCAGAGGCGGGGAATCAGATATGGGGAAATAGAAGCGGGGAATCAGAGTTGGGGAATCAGAGGCGGGGAATCAGATATGGGGAAACAGAGGCGGGGAATCAGAGGCGGGAAAACAGAGGCGGGGAATTAGATATGGGGAATCAGAGGTGGGGAATCAGAGGTGGTGAATCAGAGATGGGGAATCAGAGGCGGGGAATCAGAGGCAGGGAATCGGACGCCGGGAATCAGAGGCGGGGAATCAGAGCTGGGGAATCAGAGGCGGGGAATCAGATATGGGGAAATAGAAGCGGGGAATTAGATATGGGGAATCAGAGGTGTGGAATCAGAGGTTGGGAATCAGAGGCAGGGAATAAGAGGCGTGGAAACAGAGGCGGGGAATCAGATATGGGGAATCAGAGGTGGCGAATCAAATGCGGTGAAACAGAGATGGGGAATCAGGGCAGGGAATCAGAGGCAGGGAATCAGAGCTGGGGAAACAGAGGCGCGGAATCAGATATGGGGAATCAGAGGTGGGGAATCCGGGGCGGGGAATCAGTGGCAGGGAATCAGAGGCCGGGAATAAAAGGCGGGGAATCAGAGCTGGGGAATC
Organism: Narcine bancroftii; assembly: GCF_036971445.1. NCBI lineage: Eukaryota > Metazoa > Chordata > Chondrichthyes > Torpediniformes > Narcinidae > Narcine > Narcine bancroftii. The sequence goes on along the minus strand of NC_091474.1, from coordinate 111,556,946 downwards.
AGAGGCGGGGAATCAGAGTTGGGGAATCAGTGGAGGGGAATCAGATATGGGGAAACAGAGGCCGGAATCAGAGGCAGGGAAACATAGGCGGAGAATCAGATATGGGGAATCAGATGCTGGGAATAAGAGGCCGGGAATCAGAGGTGGGGAATCAGAGTCTGGGAATCAGAGATGGGGATTCAGAGGCGGGGAATGAGATATGGAGAATCAGAGGCGGGGAATCAGGGGCGGGGAAACAGAGGTGGGGAATCAGATATGGGGAATCAGAGGTGGCGAATCAAAGGCGGTGAATCAGAGATGGGGAATCAGAGGCGGGGAATCAGAGGCAGGGAATCAGATGCGGGGATTCAGAGGCGGGGAATCAGAGCTGGCGAATGAGAGGCGGGGAATCAGAGGTGGGCAATCAGAGCCGGGGAATCAGATATGGGGAATCAGAGGCGGGGAATCAGAGGCGGGGAAACAGAGGCGGGGAATCAGATATGGGGAATCAGAGGTGGGGAATCAGAGGTTGTGAATCAGAGATGGGGAATCAAGGCGGGGAATCAGAGGGAGGGAATCAGACGCGGGGAATCAGAGGCGGGGATTCAGAGCTGGGGAATCAGAGGCGGGGAATCAGAGTTGGGGAATCAGAGGCAGGGAATCAGATATGGGGAATCAGAGGCGGGGAATCAGAGGCGGGGAAACAGAGGCGGGGAATCAGATATGGGGAATCAGAGGTGGGGAATCAGGGGCAGGGAATCAGTGGCAGGGAAACAGAGGCGGGGAATCTGAGGAGGGGAATCAGAGGCTGGGAATCAGACACGGGGAATCAGAGGCGGGGAATCAGAGATGGGGAATCAGAGGCGGGGAATCAGAGGCAGGGAATCGGATGCCGGGAATCAGAGGCGGGGAATAAGAGCTGGGGAATCAGAGGCAGGGAATCAGACGCAGGGAATCAGAGGCAGGGAATCATAGCTGGCGAATTAGAGGAGGGGAATCAGAGTTGGGGAATCAGAGTCGGGGAATCAGATATGGGGAAACAGAGGCGGGGAATCAGAGGCGGGGAAACAGAGGCGGGTAATCAGATATGGGGAATCAGAGGTGGGGAATCAGAGGCAGGGAATCAGATGTGCGGAATCAGAGATGGGGAATCAGAGGCAGGGAATGAGAATCAGAAGCAGGGAGTCAGAGGCCGGGAATCAGAGGCCGGAATCAGATGCTGGGAATCAGAGGCCTGGAATCAGAGGCGGGGAATCAGAGGCAGGGAATCAGATGCGGGGAATCAGAGGCGGGGAATCAGAGCTGGGGAATCAGAGGCAGGGTATTAGAGTTGGGGAATCAGAGGCGGGGAATCAGATATGGGGAAACAGAGGTGGGGAATCAGAGGCGGGGAAACAGAGGCAGGGTATCAGATATGGGGAATCAGAGGCGGGGAATCAGAGGTGGGGAATCATAGGCAGGGAATCGGATGTGCGGAATCAGAGATGGGGAATCAGAGGCCGGGAATGAGAGGTGGTGAATCAGATATGGGGAATCAGAGGTGGGGAATCAGAGGCAGTGAATCAGACGCGGGGAATCAGATGTGGGCAATCAGAGGCGGGGAATCAGATATGGGGAATCAGAGGCGGGGAATCAGAGGCGGGGAAACAGAGGCGGGGAATCAGATATGGGGAATCAGAGGTGGGGCATCAGAGGTAGTGAATCACAGATGGGGAGTTAGAGGCGGGGAATCAGAGGCAGGGAATCAGACTCGGGGAATCAGAGTCGGGGATTCAGAGCTGGGGAATCAGAAGCGGGGAATCAGAGTTGGGGAATCAGAGGCGGGGAATCAGATATGGGGAATCAGAGGCAGGGAATCAGAGGCGGGGAATCAGAGGCAGGGAATCAGACGCGGGGAATCTGAGGCGGGGAATCAGAGCTGGGGAATCAGAGGTGGGGAATCAGAGTTGGGGAATCAGAGGCAGGGAATTGGATGTGCGGAATCAGAGATGGGGAATCAGAGGTGGGGAATCAGAGGCGGTGAATCAGAGATGGGGAATCAGAGGCGGGGAATCAGAGGCAGGAAATCAGACACGGGGATTCAGAGGCTGGGAATCAGAGCTGGGGAATCAGAGGCGGGGAATCAGAGTTGGGGAATCAGAGGCGGGGAATCAGATATGGGGAAATAGAAGCGGGGAATCAGAGTTGGGGAATCAGAGGCGGGGAATCAGATATGGGGAAACAGAGGCGGGGAATCAGAGGCGGGAAAACAGAGGCGGGGAATTAGATATGGGGAATCAGAGGTGGGGAATCAGAGGTGGTGAATCAGAGATGGGGAATCAGAGGCGGGGAATCAGAGGCAGGGAATCGGACGCCGGGAATCAGAGGCGGGGAATCAGAGCTGGGGAATCAGAGGCGGGGAATCAGAGTTGGGGAATCAGAGGCGGGGAATCAGATATGGGGAAATAGAAGCGGGGAATCAGATATGGGGAATCAGAGGTGTGGAATCAGAGGTTGGGAATCAGAGGCAGGGAATAAGAGGCGTGGAAACAGAGGCGGGGAATCAGATATGGGGAATCAGAGGTGGCGAATCAAATGCGGTGAAACAGAGATGGGGAATCAGGGCAGGGAATCAGAGGCAGGGAATCAGAGCTGGGGAAACAGAGGCGCGGAATCAGATATGGGGAATCAGAGGTGGGGAATCCGGGGCGGGGAATCAGTGGCAGGGAATCAGAGGCCGGGAATAAAAGGCGGGGAATCAGAGCTGGGGAATCAGAGGCGGGGAATCAGAGTTGGGGAATCAGTGGAGGGGAATCAGATATGGGGAAACAGAGGCCGGAATCAGAGGCAGGGAAACATAGGCGGAGAATCAGATATGGGGAATCAGATGCTGGGAATAAGAGGCCGGGAATCAGAGGTGGGGAATCAGAGTCTGGGAATCAGAGATGGGGATTCAGAGGCGGGGAATGAGATATGGAGAATCAGAGGCGGGGAATCAGGGGCGGGGAAACAGAGGTGGGGAATCAGATATGGGGAATCAGAGGTGGCGAATCAAAGGCGGTGAATCAGAGATGGGGAATCAGAGGCGGGGAATCAGAGGCAGGGAATCAGATGCGGGGATTCAGAGGCGGGGAATCAGAGCTGGCGAATGAGAGGCGGGGAATCAGAGGTGGGCAATCAGAGCCGGGGAATCAGATATGGGGAATCAGAGGCGGGGAATCAGAGGCGGGGAAACAGAGGCGGGGAATCAGATATGGGGAATCAGAGGTGGGGAATCAGAGGTTGTGAATCAGAGATGGGGAATCAAGGCGGGGAATCAGAGGGAGGGAATCAGACGCGGGGAATCAGAGGCGGGGATTCAGAGCTGGGGAATCAGAGGCGGGGAATCAGAGTTGGGGAATCAGAGGCAGGGAATCAGATATGGGGAATCAGAGGCGGGGAATCAGAGGCGGGGAAACAGAGGCGGGGAATCAGATATGGGGAATCAGAGGTGGGGAATCAGGGGCAGGGAATCAGTGGCAGGGAAACAGAGGCGGGGAATCTGAGGAGGGGAATCAGAGGCTGGGAATCAGACACGGGGAATCAGAGGCGGGGGAATCAGAGATGGGGAATCAGAGGCGGGGAATCAGAGGCAGGGAATCGGATGCTGGGAATCAGAGGCGGGGAATAAGAGCTGGGGAATCAGAGGCAGGGAATCAGACGCAGGGAATCAGAGGCAGGGAATCATAGCTGGCGAATTAGAGGAGGGGAATCAGAGTTGGGGAATCAGAGTCGGGGTATCAGATATGGGGAAACAGAGGCGGGGAATCAGAGGCGGGGAAACAGAGGCGGGTAATCAGATATGGGGAATCAGAGGTGGGGAATCAGAGGCAGGGAATCAGATGTGCGGAATCAGAGATGGGGAATCAGAGGCAGGGAATGAGAATCAGAAGCAGGGAGTCAGAGGCCGGGAATCAGAGGCCGGAATCAGATGCTGGGAATCAGAGGCCTGGAATCAGAGGCGGGGAATCAGAGGCAGGGAATCAGATGCGGGGAATCAGAGGCGGGGAATCAGAGCTGGGGAATCAGAGGCAGGGTATTAGAGTTGGGGAATCAGAGGCGGGGAATCAGATATGGGGAAACAGAGGTGGGGAATCAGAGGCGGGGAAACAGAGGCAGGGTATCAGATATGGGGAATCAGAGGCGGGGAATCAGAGGTGGGGAATCATAGGCAGGGAATCGGATGTGCGGAATCAGAGATGGGGAATCAGAGGCCGGGAATGAGAGGTGGTGAATCAGATATGGGGAATCAGAGGCGGGGAATCAGAGGCAGGGAATCAGACGCGGGGAATCAGAGGTGGGCAATCAGAGGCGGGGAATCAGATATGGGGAATCAGAGGCGGGGAATCAGAGGCGGGGAAACAGAGGCGGGGAATCAGATATGGGGAATCAGAGGTGGGGCATCAGAAGTTGTGAATCACAGATGGGGAATTAGAGGCGGGGAATCAGAGGCAGGGAATCAGACGCGGGGAATCAGAGGCGGGGATTCAGAGCTGGGGAATCAGAAGCGGGGAATCAGAGTTGGGGAATCAGAGGCGGGGAATCAGATATGGGGAATCAGAGGCAGGGAATCAGAGGCGGGGAATCAGAGGCAGGGAATCAGACGCGGGGAATCTGAGGCGGGGAATCAGAGCTGGGGAATCAGAGGTGGGGAATCAGAGTTGGGGAATCAGAGGCAGGGAATTGGATGTGCGGAATCAGAGATGGGGAATCAGAGGTGGGGAATCAGAGGCGGTGAATCAGAGATGGGGAATCAGAGGAGGGGAATCAGAGGCAGGAAATCAGACACGGGGATTCAGAGGCTGGGAATCAGACGGGGGGAATCAAAGGCGGGGAATCAAGCTGGGGAATATGAGGCAGGGAATCAGAGTTGGGGAATCAGAGGCGGGGAATCAGATATGGGGAATCAGAGGCAGGGAATCAGAGGCGGGGAATCAGATATGGGGAAACAGAGGCGGGGAATCAGAGGCGGGAAAACAGAGGCGGGTATTAGATATGGGGAATCAGAGGTGGGGAATAAGAGGTGGTGAATCAGAGATGGGGAATCAGAGGCGGGGAATCAGAGGCAGGGAATCGGACGCCGGGAATCAGAGGCGGGGAATCAGAGCTGGGGAATCAGAGGCGGGGAATCAGAGTTGGGGAATCAGAGGCGGGGAATCAGATATGGGGAAATAGAGGCGGGGAATCAGATATGGGGAATCAGAGGTGTGGAATCAGAGGTTGGGAATCAGAGGCAGGGAATCAGAGGCGGGGAAACAGAGGCGGGGAATCAGATATGGGGAATCAGAGGTGGCGAATCAAAGGCGGTGAAACAGAGATGGGGAATCAGGGCAGGGAATCAGAGGCAGGGAATCAGAGCTGGGGAAACAGAGGCGGGGAATCAGATATGGGGAATCAGAGGTGGGGAATCAGGGGCGGGGAATCAGTGGCAGGGAATCAGAGCTGGGGAATCAGAGGTGGGGAATCAGAGCTGGGGAAACAGAGGCGGGGAATCAGATATGGGGAATCAGAGGTGGGGAATCAGGGGTGGGGAATCAGTGGCAGGGAATAAGAGGCCGGGAATAAAAGGCGAGGAATCAGAGCTGGGGAATCAGAGGCGGGGAATCAGAGTTGGGGAATCAGAGGAGGGGAATCAGATATGGGGAAACAGAGGCCGGGAATCAGAGGCAGGGAAACAGAGGCGGGGAATCAGATATGGGGAATCAGAGGTGGGGAATTAGAGGTTGCGAATCAGAGGCGGGGAATGAGAGGCGGGGAATCAGAGGCAGGGAATCGGATGTGCGGAATCAGAGATGGGGAATCAGAGGTGGGGATTCAGAGGTGGTGAATCAGAGAAGGGGAATCAGAGGCTGGGAATCAGAGGCAGGGAATCAGACGCAGGAAATCAGAGGCGGGGAATCATAGCTGGCGAATTAGAGGAGGGGAATCAGAGTTGGGGAATGAGAGGCGGGGAATCAGATATGGGGAAACAGAGGCGGGGAATCAGAGGCGGGGAAACAGAGGCGGGGAATCAGATATGGGGAATCAGAGGTGGGGAATCAGAGGCAGGGAATCAGAAGTGCGGAATCAGAGATGGGGAATCAGAGGCAGGGAATCAGAATCAGAAGCAGGGAATCAGAGGCTGGGAATCAGAGGCCGGAATCAGATGCTGGGATCAGAGGCCTGGAATCAGAGGCGGGGAATCAGAGGCAGGGAATCAGATGCGGGAAATCAGAGGCCTGGAATCAGAGGCGGGGAATCAGAGGCAGGGAATCAGATGCGGGGAATCAGAGGCGGGGAATCAGAGCTGGGGAATCAGAGGCAGGGTATTAGAGTTGGGGAATCAGAGGCGGGGAATCAGATATGGGGAAACAGAGGTGGGGAATCAGAGGCGGGGAAACAGAGGCAGGGAATCAGATATGGGGAATCAGAGGCGGGGAATCAGAGGTGGGGAATCATAGGCAGGTAATCGGATGTGCGGAATCAGAGATGGGGAATCAGAGGCCGGGAATCAGAGGTGGTGAATCAGATATGAGGAATCAGAGGCGGGGAATCAGAGGCAGGGAATCAGACGCGGGGAATCAGAGGTGGGCAATCAGAGGCGGGGAATCAGATATGGGGAATCAGAGGCGGGGAATCAGAGGCGGGGAAACAGAGGCGGGGAATCAGATATGGGGAATCAGAGGTGGGGCATCAGAGGTTGTGAATCACAGATGGGGAATTAGAGGCGGGGAATCAGAGGCAGGGAATCAGAACGGGGAATCAGAGGCGGGGATTCAGAGCTGGGGAATCAGAAGCGGGGAATCAGAGTTGGGGAATCAGAGGCGGGGAATCAGATATGGGGAATCAGAGTCAGGGAATCAGAGGCGGGGAATCAGAGGCAGGGAATCAGACGCGGGGAATCTGAGGCTGGGAATCAGAGCTGGGGAATCAGAGGTGGGGAATCAGAGTTGGGGAATCAGAGGCAGGGAATTGGATGTGCGGAATCAGAGATGGGGAATCAGAGGTGGGGAATCAGAGGCGGTGAATCAGAGATGGGGAATCAGAGGCGGGGAATCAGAGGCAGGAAATCAGACACGGGGATTCAGAGGCTGGGAATCAGACGGGGGGAATCAAAGGCGGGGAATCAGAGCTGGGGAATCTGAGGCAGGGAATCAGAGTTGGGGATTCAGAGGCGGGGTATCAGATATGGGGAAACAGAGGCGGGGAATCAGAGGCGGGAAAACGGAGGCGGGGAATTAGATATGGGGAATCAGAGGTGGGGAATCAGAGGTGGTGAATCAGTGATGGGGAATCACAGGCGGGGAATCAGAGGCAGGGAATAGAACGCGGGGAATCAGAGGCAGGGAATCAGAGCTGGGGAATCAGAGGCGGGGAATCATAGTTGGGAATCAGAGGCGGGGAATCAGATATGGGGAAACAGAGGCGGGGAATCAGTGGCGTGGAAAGAGAGGCGGGGAATCAGATATGGGGAATCGGATGCAGGGAATCAGAGGCGGGGAATCAGAGCTGGGGAATCAGAGGCGGGGAATCAGAGTTGGGGCATCAGAGGTGGGGAATTAGATATAGGGAAACAGAGGCGGGGAATCAGAGGCGGGGAAACAGAGGCGGGGAAACAGAGGCGGGGAATCAGATATGGGGAATCAGAGGTGGGGAATCCGAGGTTGGGAATCAGAGGCAGGGAATCAGAGGCGGGGAATCAGAGGCGGGGAAACAGATGCGGGGAATCAGATATGGGGAATCAGAGGTGGGGCATCAGAAGTTGTGAATCACAGATGGGGAATTAGAGGCGGGGAATCAGAGGCAGGGAATCAGACGCGGGGAATCAGAGGCGGGGATTCAGAGCTGGGGAATCAGAAGCGGGGAATCAGAGTTGGGGAATCAGAGGCGGGGAATCAGATATGGGGAATCAGAGGCAGGGAATCAGAGGCGGGGAATCAGAGGCAGGGAATCAGACGCGGGGAATCTGAGGCGGGGAATCAGAGCTGGGGAATCAGAGGTGGGGAATCAGAGTTGGGGAATCAGAGGCAGGGAATTGGATGTGCGGAATCAGAGATGGGGAATCAGAGGTGGGGAATCAGAGGCGGTGAATCAGAGATGGGGAATCAGAGCTGGGGAATCTGAGGCAGGGAATCAGAGTTGGGGATTCAGAGGCGGGGAATCAGATATGGGGAAACAGAGGCGGGGAATCAGAGGCGGGAAAACAGAGGCGGGGAATTAGATATGGGGAATCAGAGGTGTGGAATCAGAGGTGGTGAATTAGAGATGGGGAATCAGAGGCGGGGAATCAGAGGCAGGGAATCGGACGCCGGGAATCAGAGGCGGGGAATCAGAGCTGGGGAATCAGAGGCGGGGAATCAGAGTTGGGGAATCAGAGGCGGGGAATCAGATATGGGGAAATAGAGGCGGGGAATCAGATATGGGGAATCAGAGGTGTGGAATCAGAGGTTGGGAATCAGAGGCAGGGAATCAGAGGCGGGGAAACAGAGGCGGGGAATCAGATATGGGGAATCAGAGGTGGCGAATCAAAGGCGGTGAAACAGAGATGGGGAATCAGGGCAGGGAATCAGAGGCAGGGAATCAGAGCTGGGGAAACAGAGGCGGGGAATCAGATATGGGGAATCAGAGGTGGGGAATCAGGGGCGGGGAATCAGTGGCAGGGAATCAGAGGCCGGGAATAAAAGGCGGGGAATCAGAGCTGGGGAATCAGAGGCGGGGAATCAGAGTTGGGGAATCAGAGGAGGGGAATCAGATATGGGGAAACAGAGGCCGGGAATCAGAGGCAGGGAAACAGAGGCGGGGAATCAGATATGGGGAATCAGAGGTGGGGAATCAGGGGCGGGGAATCAGTGGCAGGGAATCAGAGGCCGGGAATAAAAGGCGGGGAATCAGAGCTGGGGAATCAGAGGCGGGGAATCAGAGTTGGGGAATCAGAGGAGGGGAATCAGATATGGGGAAACAGAGGCCGGGAATCAGAGGCAGGGAAACAGAGGCGGGGAATCAGATATGGGGAATCAGAGGTGGGGAATTAGAGGTTGCGAATCAGAGGCGGGGAATCAGAGGCGGGGAATCAGAGGCAGGGAATCGGATGTGCGGAATCAGAGATGGGGAATCAGAGGTGGGGATTCAGAGGTGGTGAATCAGAGAAGGGAAATCAGAGGCTGGGAATCAGAGGCAGGGAATCAGACGCAGGGAATCAGAGGCGGGGAATCATAGCTGGCGAATTAGAGGAGGGCAATCAGAGTTGGGGAATCAGAGGCGGGGTATCAGATATGGGGAAACAGAGGCGGGGAATCAGAGGTGGGGAAACAGAGGCGGGGAATCAGATATGGGGAATCAGAGGTGGGGAATCAGAGGCAGGGAATCAGATGTGCGGAATCAGAGATGGGGAATCAGAGGCAGGGAATCAGAATCAGAAGCAGGGAATCAGAGGCCAGGAATGAGAGGCCGGAATCAGATGCTGCGAATCAGAGGCCTGGAATCAGAGGCGGGGAATCAGAGGCAGGGAATCAGATGCGGGAAATCAGAGGCCTGGAATCAGAGGCGGGGAATCAGAGGCAGGGAATCAGATGCGGGGATCAGAGGCGGGGAATCAGAGCTGGGGAATCAGAGGCAGGGTATTAGAGTTGGGGAATTAGAGGCGGGGAATCAGATATGGGGAAACAGAGGTGGGGAATCAGAGGCGGGGAAACAGAGGCAGGGAATCAGATATGGGGAATCAGAGGCGGGGAATCAGAGGTGGGGAATCATAGGCAGGGAATCGGATGTGCGGAATCAGAGATGGGGAATCAGAGGCCGGGAATCAGAGGTGGTGAATCAGATATGGGGAATCAGAGGCGGGGAATCAGAGGCAGGGAATCAGACGCGGGGAATCAGAGGTGGGCAATCAGAGGCGGGGAATCAGATATGGGGAATCAGAGGCGGGGAATCAGAGGCGGGGAAACAGAGGCGGGGAATCAGATATGGGGAATCAGAGGTGGGGCATCAGAGGTTGTGAATCACAGATGGGGAATTAGAGGCGGGGAATCAGAGGCAGGGAATCAGACGCGGGGAATCAGAGGCGGGGATTCAGAGCTGGGGAATCAGAAGCGGGGAATCAGAGTTGGGGAATCAGAGGCGGGCAATCAGATATGGGGAATCAGAGGCAGGGAATCAGAGGCGGGGAATCAGAGGCAGGGAATCAGACGCGGGGAATCTGAGGCGGGGAATCAGAGCTGGGGAATCAGAGGTGGGGAATCAGAGTTGGGGAATCAGAGGCAGGGAATTGGATGTGCGGAATCAGAGATGGGGAATCAGAGGTGGGGAATCAGAGGCGGTGAATCAGAGATGGGGAATCAGAGGCGGGGAATCAGAGGCAGGAAATCAGACACGGGGATTCAGAGGCTGGGAATCAGACGGGGGGAATCAAAGGCGGGGAATCAAGCTGGGGAATATGAGGCAGGGAATCAGAGTTGGGGAATCAGATGCGGGGAATCAGATATGGGGAATCAGAGGCAGGGAATCAGAGGCGGGGAATCAGATATGGGGAAACAGAGGCGGGGAATCAGAGGCGGGAAAACAGAGGCGGGGTATTAGATATGGGGAATCAGAGGTGTGGAATCAGAGGTGGTGAATTAGAGATGGGGAATCAGAGGCGGGGAATCAGAGGCAGGGTATCGGACGCCGGGAATCAGAGGCGGGGAATCAGAGCTGGGGAATCAGAGGCGGGGAATCAGAGTTGGGGAATCAGAGGCGGGGAATCAGATATGGGGAAATAGAGGCGGGGAATCAGATATGGGGAATCAGAGGTGTGGAATCAGAGGTTGGGAATCAGAGGCAGGGAATCAGAGGCGGGGAAACAGAGGCGGGGAATCAGATATGGGGAATCAGAGGTGGCGAATCAAAGGCGGTGAAACAGAGATGGGGAATCAGGGCAGGGAATCAGAGGCAGGGAATCAGAGCTGGGGAAACAGAGGCGGGGAATCAGATATGGGGAATCAGAGGTGGGGAATCAGGGGCGGGGAATCAGTGGCAGGGAATCAGAGCTGGGGAATCAGAGGTGGGGAATCAGAGCTGGGGAATCAGAGGCGGGGAATCAGATATGGGGAATCAGAGGTGGGGAATCAGGGGCGGGGAATCAGTGGCAGGGAATCAGAGGCCGGGAATAAAAGGCGGGGAATCAGAGCTGGGGAATCAGAGGCGGGGAATCAGAGTTGGGGAATCAGAGGAGTGTATCAGATATGGGGAAACAGAGGCCGGGAATCAGAGGCAGGGAAACAGAGGCGGGGAATCAGATATGGGGAATCAGAGGTGGGGAATTAGAGGTTGCGAATCAGAGGCTGGGAATCAGAGGCGGGGAATCAGAGGCAGGGAATCGGATGTGCGGAATCAGAGATGGGGAATCAGAGGTGGGGATTCAGAGGTGGTGAATCAGAGAAGGGAAATCAGAGGCTGGGAATCAGAGGCAGGGAATCAGACGCAGGGAATCAGAGGCGGGGAATCATAGCTGGTGAATTAGAGGAGGGCAATCAGAGTTGGGGAATCAGAGGCGGGGTATCAGATATGGGGAAACAGAGGCGGGGAATCAGAGGCGGGGAAACAGAGGCGGGGAATCAGATATGGGGAATCAGAGGTGGGGAATCAGAGGCAGGGTATCAGATGTGCGGAATCAGAGATGGGGAATCAGAGGCAGGGAATCAGAATCAGAAGCAGGGAATCAGAGGCCAGGAATGAGAGGCCGGAATCAGATGCTGGGAATCAGAGGCCTGGAATCAGAGGCGGGGAATCAGAGGCAGGGAATCAGATGCGGGAAATCAGAGGCCTGGAATCAGAGGCGGGGAATCAGAGGCAGGGAATCAGATGCGGGGAATCAGAGGCGGGGAATCAGAGCTGGGGAATCAGAGGCAGGGTATTAGAGTTGGGGAATTAGAGGCGGGGAATCAGATATGGGGAAACAGAGGTGGGGAATCAGAGGCGGGGAAACAGAGGCAGGGAATCAGATATGGGGAATCAGAGGCGGGGAATCAGAGGTGGGGAATCATAGGCAGGGAATCGGATGTGCGGAATCAGAGATGGGGAATCAGAGGCCGGGAATCAGAGGTGGTGAATCAGATATGGGGAATCAGAGGCGGGGAATCAGAGGCAGGGAATCAGACGCGAGGAATCAGAGGTGGGCAATCAGAGGCGGGGAATCAGATATGGGGAATCAGAGGCGGGGAATCAGAGGCGGGGAAACAGAGGCGGGGAATCAGATATGGGGAATCAGAGGTGGGGCATCAGAGGTTGTGAATCACAGATGGGGAATTAGAGGCGGGGAATCAGAGGCAGGGAATCAGACGCGGGGAATCAGAGGCGGGGATTCAGAGCTGGGGAATCAGAAGCGGGGAATCAGAGTTGGGGAATCAGAGGCGGGCAATCAGATATGGGGAATCAGAGGCAGGGAATCAGAGGCGGGGAATCAGAGGCAGGGAATCAGACGCGGGGAATCTGAGGCGGGGAATCAGAGCTGGGGAATCAGAGGTGGGGAATCAGAGTTGGGGAATCAGAGGCAGGGAATTGGATGTGCGGAATCAGAGATGGGGAATCAGAGGTGGGGAATCAGAGGCGGTGAATCAGAGATGGGGAATCAGAGGCGGGGAATCAGAGGCAGGAAATCAGACACGGGGATTCAGAGGCTGGGAATCAGACGGGGGGAATCAAACGCGGGGAAACAGAGCTGGGGAATCTGAGGCAGGGAATCAGAGTTGGGGATTCAGAGGCGGGGAATCAGATATGGGGAAACAGAGGCGGGGAATCAGAGGCGGGAAAACAGAGGCGGGGAATTAGATATGGGGAATCAGAGGTGGGGAATCAGAGGTGGTGAATCAGTGATGGGGAATCACAGGCGGGGAATCAGAGGCAGGGAATAGAACGCGGGGAATCAGAGGCAGGGAATCAGAGCTGGGGAATCAGAGGCGGGGAATCATAGTTGGGATTCAGAGGCGGGGAATCAGATATGGGGAAACAGAGGCGGGGAATCAGTGGCGGGGAAACAGAGGCGGGGAATCAGATATGGGGAATCGGATGCAGGGAATCAGAGGCGGGGAATCAGAGCTGGGGAATCAGAGGCGGGGAATCAGAGTTGGGGCATCAGAGGTGGGGAATTAGATATAGGGAAACAGAGGCGGGGAATTAGAGGCGGGGAAACAGAGGCGGGGAAACAGAGGCGGGGAATCAGATATGGGGAATCAGAGGTGGGGAATCCGAGGTTGAGAATCAGAGGCGGGGAATCAGAGGCGGGGAATCAGAGGAAGGGAATCAGATGTGCGGAATCGGAGATGGGGAATCAGAGGCAGGGAATCAGAGGCGGGGAATCAGAGGCGGGGAATCAGAGGCCGGGAATCAGATATGGGGAAACAGAGGCGGGGAATCCGAGGCGGGGAAACAGAGGCGGGGAATCAGATATGGGGAATCAGAGGTGGGGAATCAGAGGTTGGGAATCAGAGGCAGGGAATCAGAGGCTTGGAATCAGATGCAGGGAATCAGATGCGGGGAATCAGAGGCGGGGAATCAGAGCTGGGGAATCAGAGGTGGGGAATCAGATTTGGGGAATCAGAGGCGGGGACTTAGATATTGGGAAACAGAGGCGGGGAATCAGAGGCGGGGAAACCCAGGCGGGGAATCAGATATGGGGAATCAGAGGTGGGGAATCAGAGGCAAGGAATCAGATGTGCGGAATCAGAGATGGGGAATCAGAGGCAGGGAATCAGAATCAGAAGCAGGGAATCAGAGGCCGGGAATCAGAGGCCGGAATCAGAGGCGGGGAATCAGCGGCGGGGAATCAGAGGCGGGGAATCAGAGCTGGGGAATCAGAGGCGGGGTATTAGAGTTGGGGAATCAGAGGCGGGGAATCAGATATGGGGAAACAGAGGTGGGGAATCAGAGGCGGGGAAACAGAGGCAGGGAGTCAGATATGGGGAATCAGAGGCGGGGAATCAGAGGTGGGGAATCATAGGCAGGGAATCGGATGTGCGGAATCAGAGATGGGGAATCAGAGGCCGGGAATCAGAGGTGGTGAATCAGAGATGGGGAATCAGAGGTGGGGAATCAGAGGCAGGGAATCAGACGCGGGGAATCAGAGGTGGGCAATCAGAGGCGGGGAATCAGACATGGGGAATCAGAGGCGGGGAATCAGAGGCAGGGAAACAGAGGCGGGGAATCAGATATGGGGAATCAGAGGTGGGGCATCAGAGGTTGTGAATCACAGATGGGGAATCAGAGGCGGGGAATCAGAGGCAGGGAATCAGACGCGGGGAATCAGACGCGGGGAATCAGAGGTGGGCAATCAGAGGCGGGGAATCAGATATGGGGAATCAGAGGCGGGGAAACAGAGGCGGGGAATCAGATATGGGGAATCAGAGGTGGGGCATCAGAGGTTGTGAATCACAGATGGGGAATTAGAGGCGAGGAATCAGAGGCAGGGAATCAGACGCGGGGAATCAGAGGCGGGGATTCAGAGCTGGGGAATCAGAAGCGGGGAATCAGAGTTGGGGAATCAGAGGCGGGCAATCAGATATGGGGAATCAGAGGCAGGGAATCAGAGGCGGGGAATCAGAGGCAGGGAATCAAACGCGGGGAATCTGAGGCGGGGAATCAGAGCTGGGGAATCAGAGGTGGGGAATCAGAGTTGGGGAATCAGAGGCAGGGAATTGGATGTGCGGAATCAGAGATGGGGAATCAGAGGTGGGGAATCAGAGGCGGTGAATCAGAGATGGGGAATCAGAGGCGGGGAATCAGAGGCAGGAAATCAGACACGGGGATTCAGAGGCTGGGAATCAGACGGGGGGAATCAAAGGCGGGGAAACAGAGCTGGGGAATCTGAGGCAGGGAATCAGAGTTGGGGATTCAGAGGCGGGGAATCAGATATGGGGAAACAGAGGCGGGGAATCAGAGGCGGGAAAACAGAGGCGGGGAATTAGATATGGGGAATCAGAGGTGGGGAATCAGAGGTGGTGAATCAGTGATGGGGAATCACAGGCGGGGAATCAGAGGCAGGGAATAGAACGCGGGGAATCAGAGGCAGGGAATCAGACCTGGGGAATCAGAGGCGGGGAATCATAGTTGGGAATCAGAGGCGGGGAATCAGATATGGGGAAACAGAGGCGGGGAATCAGATATGGGGAATCAGAGGTGGGGCATCAGAGGTTGTGAATCACAGATGGGGAATTAGAGGCGAGGAATCAGAGGCAGGGAATCAGACGCGGGGAATCAGAGGCGGGGATTCAGAGCTGGGGAATCAGAAGCGGGGAATCAGAGTTGGGGAATCAGAGGCGGGCAATCAGATATGGGGAATCAGAGGCAGGGAATCAGAGGCGGGGAATCAGAGGCAGGGAATCAAACGCGGGGAATCTGAGGCGGGGAATCAGAGCTGGGGAATCAGAGGTGGGGAATCAGAGTTGGGGAATCAGAGGCAGGGAATTGGATGTGCGGAATCAGAGATGGGGAATCAGAGGTGGGGAATCAGAGGCGGTGAATCAGAGATGGGGAATCAGAGGCGGGGAATCAGAGGCAGGAAATCAGACACGGGGATTCAGAGGCTGGGAATCAGACGGGGGGAATCAAAGGCGGGGAAACAGAGCTGGGGAATCTGAGGCAGGGAATCAGAGTTGGGGATTCAGAGGCGGGGAATCAGATATGGGGAAACAGAGGCGGGGAATCAGAGGCGGGAAAACAGAGGCGGGGAATTAGATATGGGGAATCAGAGGTGGGGAATCAGAGGTGGTGAATCAGTGATGGGGAATCACAGGCGGGGAATCAGAGGCAGGGAATAGAACGCGGGGAATCAGAGGCAGGGAATCAGAGCTGGGGAATCAGAGGCGGGGAATCATAGTTGGAAATCAGAGGCGGGGAATCAGATATGGGGAAACAGAGGCGGGGAATCAGTGGCGGGGAAACAGAGGCGGGGAATCAGATATGGGGAATCGGATGCAGGGAATCAGAGGCGGGGAATCAGAGCTGGGGAATCAGAGGCGGGGAATCAGAGTTGGGGCATCAGAGGTGGGGAATTAGATATAGGGAAACAGAGGCGGGGAATCAGAGGCGGGGAAACAGAGGCGGGGAAACAGAGGCGGGGAATCAGATATGGGGAATCAGAGGTGGGGAATCCGAGGTTGGGAATCAGAGGCGGGGAATCAGAGGCGGGGAATCAGAGGAAGGGAATCAGATGTGCGGAATCGGAGATGGGGAATCAGAGGCAGGGAATCAGAGGCGGGGAATCAGAGGCGGGGAATCAGAGGCCGGGAATCAGATATGGGGAAACAGAGGCGGGGAATCCGAGGCGGGGAAACAGAGGCGGGGAATCAGATATGGGGAATCAGAGGTGGGGAATCAGAGGTTGGGAATCAGAGGCAGGGAATCAGAGGCTTGGAATCAGATGCAGGGAATCAGATGCGGGGAATCAGAGGCGGGGAATCAGAGCTGGGGAATCAGAGGTGGGGAATCAGATTTGGGGAATCAGAGGCGGGGACTTAGATATTGGGAAACAGAGTCGGGGAATCAGAGGCGGGGAAACCCAGGCGGGGAATCAGATATGGGGAATCAGAGGTGGGGAATCAGAGGCAAGGAATCAGATGTGCGGAATCAGAGATGGGGAATCAGAGGCAGGGAATCAGAATCAGAAGCAGGGAATCAGAGGCCGGGAATCAGAGGCCGGAATCAGAGGCGGGGAATCAGCGGCAGGGAATCAGATGCGGGGAATCAGAGGCGGGGAATCAGAGCTGGGGAATCAGAGGCGGGGTATTAGAGTTGGGGAATCAGAGGTGGGGAATCAGATATGGGGAAACAGAGGTGGGGAATCAGAGGCGGGGAAACAGAGGCAGGGAATCAGATATGGGGAATCTGAGGCGGGGAATCAGAGGTGGGGAATCATAGGCAGGGAATCGGATGTGCGGAATCAGAGATGGGGAATCAGAGGCCGGGAATCAGAGGTGGTGAATCAGAGATGGGGAATCAGAGGCGGGGAATCAGAGGCAGGGAATCAGACGCGGGGAATCAGAGGTGGGCAATCAGGGGCGGGGAATCAGACATGGGGAATCAGAGGCGGGGAATCAGAGGCGGGGAAACAGAGGCGGGGAATCAGATATGGGGAATCAGAGGTGGGGCATCAGAGGTTGTGAATCACAGATGGGGAATCAGAGGCGGGGAATCAGAGGCAGGGAATCAGACGCGGGGAATCAGAGGCGGGGATTCAGAGCTGGGGAATCAGAGGCGGGGAATCAGAGTTGGGGAATCAGAGGCGGGGAATCAGATATGGGGAATCAGAGGCAGGGAATCAGAGGCGGGAAAACAGAGGCGGGGAATCAGATATGGGGAATCAGAGGCGGGGTATCAGAGCTGGGGAATCAGAGGTGGGGAATCAGAGTTGGGGAATCAGAGGCAGGGAATTGGATGTGCGGAATCAGAGATGGGGAATCAGAGGTGGGGAATCAGAGGCGGTGAATCAGAGATGGGGAATCAGAGGCGGGGAATCAGAGGCAGGAAATCAGACACGGGGATTCAGAGGCTGGGAATCAGACGGGGGGAATCAAAGGCGGGGAATCAGAGCTGGGGAATCTGAGGCAGGGAATCAGAGTTGGGGATTCAGAGGCGGGGAATCAGATATGGGGAAACAGAGGCGGGGAATCAGAGGCGGGAAAACAGAGGCGGGGAATTAGATATGGGGAATCAGAGGTGGGGAATCAGAGGTGGTGAATCAGTGATGGGGAATCACAGGCGGGGAATCAGAGGCAGGGAATAGAACGCGGGGAATCAGAGGCAGGGAATCAGAGCTGGGGAATCAGAGGCGGGGAATCATAGTTGGGAATCAGTGGCGGGGAATCAGATATGGGGAAACAGAGGCGGGGAATCAGTGGCGGGGAAACAGAGGCGGGGAATCAGATATGGGGAATCGGATGCAGGGAATCAGAGGCGGGGAATCAGAGCTGGGGAATCAGAGGCGGGGAATCAGAGTTGGGGCATCAGAGGTGGGGAATTAGATATAGGGAAACAGAGGCGGGGAATCAGAGGTGGGGAAACAGAGGCGGGGAAACAGAGGCGGGGAATCGGATATGGGGAATCAGAGGTGGGGAATCCGAGGTTGGGAATCAGAGGCAGGGAATCAGAGGCGGGGAATCAGAGGCGGGGAGTCAGAGGAAGGGAATCAGATGTGCGGAATCGGAGATGGGGAATCAGAGGCAGGGAATCAGAGGCGGGGAATCAGAGGCGGGGAATCAGAGGCCGGGAATCAGATATGGGGAAACAGAGGCGGGGAATCCGAGGCGGGGAAACAGAGGCGGGGAATCAGATATGGGGAATCAGAGGTGGGGAATCAGAGGTTGGGAATCAGAGGCAGGGAATCAGAGGCTTGGAATCAGATGCAGGGAATCAGATGCGGGGAATCAGAGGCGGGGAATCAGAGCTGGGGAATCAGAGGTGGGGAATCAGATTTGGGGAATCAAAGGCAGGGACTTAGATATTGGGAAACAGAGGCGGGGAATCAGATTTGGGGAATCAAAGGCAGGGACTTAGATATTGGGAAACAGAGGTGGGGAATCAGAGGCAAGGAATCAGATGTGCGGAATCAGAGATTGGGAATCAGAGGCAGGGAATCAGAATCAGAAGCAGGGAATCAGAGGCCGGGAATCAGAGGCCGGAATCAGAGGCGGGGAATCAGCGGCAGGGAATCAGAGGCGGGGTATTAGAGTTGGGGAATCGGAGGCGGGGAATCAGATATGGGGAAACAGAGGTGGGGAATCAGAGGCGGGGAAACAGAGGCAGGGAATCAGATATGGGGAATCAGAGGCGGGGAATCAGAGGTGGGGAATCAGATATGGGGAATCAGAGGCGGGGAAACAGAGGCGGGGAATCAGATATGGGGAATCAGAGGTGGGGCATCAGAGGTTGTGAATCACAGATGGGGAATTAGAGGCGAGGAATCAGAGGCAGGGAATCAGACGCGGGGAATCAGAGGCGGGGATTCAGAGCTGGGGAATCAGAAGCGGGGAATCAGAGTTGGGGAATCAGAGGCGGGCAATCAGATATGGGGAATCAGAGGCAGGGAATCAGAGGCGGGGAATCAGAGGCAGGGAATCAAACGCGGGGAATCTGAGGCGGGGAATCAGAGCTGGGGAATCAGAGGTGGGGAATCAGAGTTGGGGAATCAGAGGCAGGGAATTGGATGTGCGGAATCAGAGATGGGGAATCAGAGGTGGGGAATCAGAGGCGGTGAATCAGAGATGGGGAATCAGAGGCGGGGAATCAGAGGCAGGAAATCAGACACGGGGATTCAGAGGCTGGGAATCAGACGGGGGGAATCAAAGGCGGGGAAACAGAGCTGGGGAATCTGAGGCAGGGAATCAGAGTTGGGGATTCAGAGGCGGGGAATCAGATATGGGGAAACAGAGGCGGGGAATCAGAGGCGGGAAAACAGAGGCGGGGAATTAGATATGGGGAATCAGAGGTGGGGAATCAGAGGTGGTGAATCAGTGATGGGGAATCACAGGCGGGGAATCAGAGGCAGGGAATAGAACGCGGGGAATCAGAGGCAGGGAATCAGACCTGGGGAATCAGAGGCGGGGAATCATAGTTGGGAATCAGAGGCGGGGAATCAGATATGGGGAAACAGAGGCGGGGAATCAGATATGGGGAATCAGAGGTGGGGCATCAGAGGTTGTGAATCACAGATGGGGAATTAGAGGCGAGGAATCAGAGGCAGGGAATCAGACGCGGGGAATCAGAGGCGGGGATTCAGAGCTGGGGAATCAGAAGCGGGGAATCAGAGTTGGGGAATCAGAGGCGGGCAATCAGATATGGGGAATCAGAGGCAGGGAATCAGAGGCGGGGAATCAGAGGCAGGGAATCAAACGCGGGGAATCTGAGGCGGGGAATCAGAGCTGGGGAATCAGAGGTGGGGAATCAGAGTTGGGGAATCAGAGGCAGGGAATTGGATGTGCGGAATCAGAGATGGGGAATCAGAGGTGGGGAATCAGAGGCGGTGAATCAGAGATGGGGAATCAGAGGCGGGGAATCAGAGGCAGGAAATCAGACACGGGGATTCAGAGGCTGGGAATCAGACGGGGGGAATCAAAGGCGGGGAAACAGAGCTGGGGAATCTGAGGCAGGGAATCAGAGTTGGGGATTCAGAGGCGGGGAATCAGATATGGGGAAACAGAGGCGGGGAATCAGAGGCGGGAAAACAGAGGCGGGGAATTAGATATGGGGAATCAGAGGTGGGGAATCAGAGGTGGTGAATCAGTGATGGGGAATCACAGGCGGGGAATCAGAGGCAGGGAATAGAACGCGGGGAATCAGAGGCAGGGAATCAGAGCTGGGGAATCAGAGGCGGGGAATCATAGTTGGGAATCAGTGGCGGGGAATCAGATATGGGGAAACAGAGGCGGGGAATCAGTGGCGGGGAAACAGAGGCGGGGAATCAGATATGGGGAATCGGATGCAGGGAATCAGAGGCGGGGAATCAGAGCTGGGGAATCAGAGGCGGGGAATCAGAGTTGGGGCATCAGAGGTGGGGAATTAGATATAGGGAAACAGAGGCGGGGAATCAGAGGTGGGGAAACAGAGGCGGGGAAACAGAGGCGGGGAATCGGATATGGGGAATCAGAGGTGGGGAATCCGAGGTTGGGAATCAGAGGCAGGGAATCAGAGGCGGGGAATCAGAGGCGGGGAGTCAGAGGAAGGGAATCAGATGTGCGGAATCGGAGATGGGGAATCAGAGGCAGGGAATCAGAGGCGGGGAATCAGAGGCGGGGAATCAGAGGCCGGGAATCAGATATGGGGAAACAGAGGCGGGGAATCCGAGGCGGGGAAACAGAGGCGGGGAATCAGATATGGGGAATCAGAGGTGGGGAATCAGAGGTTGGGAATCAGAGGCAGGGAATCAGAGGCTTGGAATCAGATGCAGGGAATCAGATGCGGGGAATCAGAGGCGGGGAATCAGAGCTGGGGAATCAGAGGTGGGGAATCAGATTTGGGGAATCAAAGGCAGGGACTTAGATATTGGGAAACAGAGGCGGGGAATCAGAGGCGGGGAAACCAAGGCGGGGAATCAGATATGGGGAATCAGAGGTGGGGAATCAGAGGCAAGGAATCAGATGTGCGGAATCAGAGATTGGGAATCAGAGGCAGGGAATCAGAATCAGAAGCAGGGAATCAGAGGCCGGGAATCAGAGGCCGGAATCAGAGGCGGGGAATCAGCGGCAGGGAATCAGAGGCGGGGTATTAGAGTTGGGGAATCGGAGGCGGGGAATCAGATATGGGGAAACAGAGGTGGGGAATCAGAGGCGGGGAAACAGAGGCAGGGAATCAGATATGGGGAATCAGAGGCGGGGAATCAGAGGTGGGGAATCAGATATGGGGAATCAGAGGCGGGGAAACAGAGGCGGGGAATCAGATATGGGGAATCAGAGGTGGGGCATCAGAGGTTGTGAATCACAGATGGGGAATTAGAGGCGAGGAATCAGAGGCAGGGAATCAGACGCGGGGAATCAGAGGCGGGGATTCAGAGCTGGGGAATCAGAAGCGGGGAATCAGAGTTGGGGAATCAGAGGCGGGCAATCAGATATGGGGAATCAGAGGCAGGGAATCAGAGGCGGGGAATCAGAGGCAGGGAATCAAACGCGGGGAATCTGAGGCGGGGAATCAGAGCTGGGGAATCAGAGGTGGGGAATCAGAGTTGGGGAATCAGAGGCAGGGAATTGGATGTGCGGAATCAGAGATGGGGAATCAGAGGTGGGGAATCAGAGGCGGTGAATCAGAGATGGGGAATCAGAGGCGGGGAATCAGAGGCAGGAAATCAGACACGGGGATTCAGAGGCTGGGAATCAGACGGGGGGAATCAAAGGCGGGGAAACAGAGCTGGGGAATCTGAGGCAGGGAATCAGAGTTGGGGATTCAGAGGCGGGGAATCAGATATGGGGAAACAGAGGCGGGGAATCAGAGGCGGGAAAACAGAGGCGGGGAATTAGATATGGGGAATCAGAGGTGGGGAATCAGAGGTGGTGAATCAGTGATGGGGAATCACAGGCGGGGAATCAGAGGCAGGGAATAGAACGCGGGGAATCAGAGGCAGGGAATCAGACCTGGGGAATCAGAGGCGGGGAATCATAGTTGGGAATCAGAGGCGGGGAATCAGATATGGGGAAACAGAGGCGGGGAATCAGATATGGGGAATCAGAGGTGGGGCATCAGAGGTTGTGAATCACAGATGGGGAATTAGAGGCGAGGAATCAGAGGCAGGGAATCAGACGCGGGGAATCAGAGGCGGGGATTCAGAGCTGGGGAATCAGAAGCGGGGAATCAGAGTTGGGGAATCAGAGGCGGGCAATCAGATATGGGGAATCAGAGGCAGGGAATCAGAGGCGGGGAATCAGAGGCAGGGAATCAAACGCGGGGAATCTGAGGCGGGGAATCAGAGCTGGGGAATCAGAGGTGGGGAATCAGAGTTGGGGAATCAGAGGCAGGGAATTGGATGTGCGGAATCAGAGATGGGGAATCAGAGGTGGGGAATCAGAGGCGGTGAATCAGAGATGGGGAATCAGAGGCGGGGAATCAGAGGCAGGAAATCAGACACGGGGATTCAGAGGCTGGGAATCAGACGGGGGGAATCAAAGGCGGGGAAACAGAGCTGGGGAATCTGAGGCAGGGAATCAGAGTTGGGGATTCAGAGGCGGGGAATCAGATATGGGGAAACAGAGGCGGGGAATCAGAGGCGGGAAAACAGAGGCGGGGAATTAGATATGGGGAATCAGAGGTGGGGAATCAGAGGTGGTGAATCAGTGATGGGGAATCACAGGCGGGGAATCAGAGGCAGGGAATAGAACGCGGGGAATCAGAGGCAGGGAATCAGAGCTGGGGAATCAGAGGCGGGGAATCATAGTTGGGAATCAGAGGCGGGGAATCAGATATGGGGAAACAGAGGCGGGGAATCAGTGGCGGGGAAACAGAGGCGGGGAATCAGATATGGGGAATCGGATGCAGGGAATCAGAGGCGGGGAATCAGAGCTGGGGAATCAGAGGCGGGGAATCAGAGTTGGGGCATCAGAGGTGGGGAATTAGATATAGGGAAACAGAGGCGGGGAATCAGAGGCGGGGAAACAGAGGCGGGGAAACAGAGGCGGGGAATCAGATATGGGGAATCAGAGGTGGGGAATCCGAGGTTGGGAATCAGAGGCGGGGAATCAGAGGCGGGGAATCAGAGGAAGGGAATCAGATGTGCGGAATCGGAGATGGGGAATCAGAGGCAGGGAATCAGAGGCGGGGAATCAGAGGCGGGGAATCAGAGGCCGGGAATCAGATATGGGGAAACAGAGGCGGGGAATCCGAGGCGGGGAAACAGAGGCGGGGAATCAGATATGGGGAATCAGAGGTGGGGAATCAGAGGTTGGGAATCAGAGGCAGGGAATCAGAGGCTTGGAATCAGATGCAGGGAATCAGATGCGGGGAATCAGAGGCGGGGAATCAGAGCTGGGGAATCAGAGGTGGGGAATCAGATTTGGGGAATCAGAGGCGGGGACTTAGATATTGGGAAACAGAGTCGGGGAATCAGAGGCGGGGAAACCCAGGCGGGGAATCAGATATGGGGAATCAGAGGTGGGGAATCAGAGGCAAGGAATCAGATGTGCGGAATCAGAGATGGGGAATCAGAGGCAGGGAATCAGAATCAGAAGCAGGGAATCAGAGGCCGGGAATCAGAGGCCGGAATCAGAGGCGGGGAATCAGCGGCAGGGAATCAGATGCGGGGAATCAGAGGCGGGGAATCAGAGCTGGGGAATCAGAGGCGGGGTATTAGAGTTGGGGAATCAGAGGTGGGGAATCAGATATGGGGAAACAGAGGTGGGGAATCAGAGGCGGGGAAACAGAGGCAGGGAATCAGATATGGGGAATCTGAGGCGGGGAATCAGAGGTGGGGAATCATAGGCAGGGAATCGGATGTGCGGAATCAGAGATGGGGAATCAGAGGCCGGGAATCAGAGGTGGTGAATCAGAGATGGGGAATCAGAGGCGGGGAATCAGAGGCAGGGAATCAGACGCGGGGAATCAGAGGTGGGCAATCAGGGGCGGGGAATCAGACATGGGGAATCAGAGGCGGGGAATCAGAGGCGGGGAAACAGAGGCGGGGAATCAGATATGGGGAATCAGAGGTGGGGCATCAGAGGTTGTGAATCACAGATGGGGAATCAGAGGCGGGGAATCAGAGGCAGGGAATCAGACGCGGGGAATCAGAGGCGGGGATTCAGAGCTGGGGAATCAGAGGCGGGGAATCAGAGTTGGGGAATCAGAGGCGGGGAATCAGATATGGGGAATCAGAGGCAGGGAATCAGAGGCGGGAAAACAGAGGCGGGGAATCAGATATGGGGAATCAGAGGCGGGGTATCAGAGCTGGGGAATCAGAGGTGGGGAATCAGAGTTGGGGAATCAGAGGCAGGGAATTGGATGTGCGGAATCAGAGATGGGGAATCAGAGGTGGGGAATCAGAGGCGGTGAATCAGAGATGGGGAATCAGAGGCGGGGAATCAGAGGCAGGAAATCAGACACGGGGATTCAGAGGCTGGGAATCAGACGGGGGGAATCAAAGGCGGGGAATCAGAGCTGGGGAATCTGAGGCAGGGAATCAGAGTTGGGGATTCAGAGGCGGGGAATCAGATATGGGGAAACAGAGGCGGGGAATCAGAGGCGGGAAAACAGAGGCGGGGAATTAGATATGGGGAATCAGAGGTGGGGAATCAGAGGTGGTGAATCAGTGATGGGGAATCACAGGCGGGGAATCAGAGGCAGGGAATAGAACGCGGGGAATCAGAGGCAGGGAATCAGAGCTGGGGAATCAGAGGCGGGGAATCATAGTTGGGAATCAGTGGCGGGGAATCAGATATGGGGAAACAGAGGCGGGGAATCAGTGGCGGGGAAACAGAGGCGGGGAATCAGATATGGGGAATCGGATGCAGGGAATCAGAGGCGGGGAATCAGAGCTGGGGAATCAGAGGCGGGGAATCAGAGTTGGGGCATCAGAGGTGGGGAATTAGATATAGGGAAACAGAGGCGGGGAATCAGAGGTGGGGAAACAGAGGCGGGGAAACAGAGGCGGGGAATCGGATATGGGGAATCAGAGGTGGGGAATCCGAGGTTGGGAATCAGAGGCAGGGAATCAGAGGCGGGGAATCAGAGGCGGGGAGTCAGAGGAAGGGAATCAGATGTGCGGAATCGGAGATGGGGAATCAGAGGCAGGGAATCAGAGGCGGGGAATCAGAGGCGGGGAATCAGAGGCCGGGAATCAGATATGGGGAAACAGAGGCGGGGAATCCGAGGCGGGGAAACAGAGGCGGGGAATCAGATATGGGGAATCAGAGGTGGGGAATCAGAGGTTGGGAATCAGAGGCAGGGAATCAGAGGCTTGGAATCAGATGCAGGGAATCAGATGCGGGGAATCAGAGGCGGGGAATCAGAGCTGGGGAATCAGAGGTGGGGAATCAGATTTGGGGAATCAAAGGCAGGGACTTAGATATTGGGAAACAGAGGCGGGGAATCAGAGGCGGGGAAACCAAGGCGGGGAATCAGATATGGGGAATCAGAGGTGGGGAATCAGAGGCAAGGAATCAGATGTGCGGAATCAGAGATTGGGAATCAGAGGCAGGGAATCAGAATCAGAAGCAGGGAATCAGAGGCCGGGAATCAGAGGCCGGAATCAGAGGCGGGGAATCAGCGGCAGGGAATCAGAGGCGGGGTATTAGAGTTGGGGAATCGGAGGCGGGGAATCAGATATGGGGAAACAGAGGTGGGGAATCAGAGGCGGGGAAACAGAGGCAGGGAATCAGATATGGGGAATCAGAGGCGGGGAATCAGAGGTGGGGAATCATAGGCAGGGAATCGGATGTGCGGAATCAGAGATGGGGAATCAGAGGCCGGGAATCAGAGGTGGTGAATCAGAGATGGGGAATCAGAGGCGGGGAATCAGAGGCAGGGAATCAGACGCGGGGAATCAGAGGTGGGCAATCAGAGGCGGGGAATCAGATATGGGGAATCAGAGGCGGGGAATCAGAGGCAGGGAAACAGAGGCGGGGAATCAGATATGGGGAATCAGAGGTGGGGAATCAGAGGCAAGGAATCAGATGTGCGGAATCAGAGATGGGGAATCAGAGGCAGGGAATCAGAATCAGAAGCAGGGAATCAGAGGCCGGGAATCAGAGGCCGGAATCAGAGGCGGGGAATCAGCGGCAGGGAATCAGATGCGGGGAATCAGAGGCGGGGAATCAGAGCTGGGGAATCAGAGGCGGGGTATTAGAGTTGGGGAATCAGAGGCGGGGAATCAGATATGGGGAAACAGAGGTGGGGAATCAGAGGCGGGGAAACAGAGGCAGGGAGTCAGATATGGGGAATCAGAGGCGGGGAATCAGAGGTGGGGAATCATAGGCAGGGAATCGGATGTGCGGAATCAGAGATGGGGAATCAGAGGCCGGGAATCAGAGGTGGTGAATCAGAGATGGGGAATCAGAGGTGGGGAATCAGAGGCAGGGAATCAGACGCGGGGAATCAGAGGTGGGCAATCAGAGGCGGGGAATCAGACATGGGGAATCAGAGGCGGGGAATCAGAGGCAGGGAAACAGAGGCGGGGAATCAGATATGGGGAATCAGAGGTGGGGCATCAGAGGTTGTGAATCACAGATGGGGAATCAGAGGCGGGGAATCAGAGGCAGGGAATCAGACGCGGGGAATCAGACGCGGGGAATCAGAGGTGGGCAATCAGAGGCGGGGAATCAGATATGGGGAATCAGAGGCGGGGAAACAGAGGCGGGGAATCAGATATGGGGAATCAGAGGTGGGGCATCAGAGGTTGTGAATCACAGATGGGGAATTAGAGGCGAGGAATCAGAGGCAGGGAATCAGACGCGGTGAATCAGAGGCGGGGATTCAGAGCTGGGGAATCAGAAGCGGGGAATCAGAGTTGGGGAATCAGAGGCGGGCAATCAGATATGGGGAATCAGAGGCAGGGAATCAGAGGCGGGGAATCAGAGGCAGGGAATCAAACGCGGGGAATCTGAGGCGGGGAATCAGAGCTGGGGAATCAGAGGTGGGGAATCAGAGTTGGGGAATCAGAGGCAGGGAATTGGATGTGCGGAATCAGAGATGGGGAATCAGAGGTGGGGAATCAGAGGCGGTGAATCAGAGATGGGGAATCAGAGGCGGGGAATCAGAGGCAGGAAATCAGACACGGGGATTCAGAGGCTGGGAATCAGACGGGGGGAATCAAAGGCGGGGAAACAGAGCTGGGGAATCTGAGGCAGGGAATCAGAGTTGGGGATTCAGAGGCGGGGAATCAGATATGGGGAAACAGAGGCGGGGAATCAGAGGCGGGAAAACAGAGGCGGGGAATTAGATATGGGGAATCAGAGGTGGGGAATCAGAGGTGGTGAATCAGTGATGGGGAATCACAGGCGGGGAATCAGAGGCAGGGAATAGAACGCGGGGAATCAGAGGCAGGGAATCAGACCTGGGGAATCAGAGGCGGGGAATCATAGTTGGGAATCAGAGGCGGGGAATCAGATATGGGGAAACAGAGGCGGGGAATCAGATATGGGGAATCAGAGGTGGGGCATCAGAGGTTGTGAATCACAGATGGGGAATTAGAGGCGAGGAATCAGAGGCAGGGAATCAGACGCGGGGAATCAGAGGCGGGGATTCAGAGCTGGGGAATCAGAAGCGGGGAATCAGAGTTGGGGAATCAGAGGCGGGCAATCAGATATGGGGAATCAGAGGCAGGGAATCAGAGGCGGGGAATCAGAGGCAGGGAATCAAACGCGGGGAATCTGAGGCGGGGAATCAGAGCTGGGGAATCAGAGGTGGGGAATCAGAGTTGGGGAATCAGAGGCAGGGAATTGGATGTGCGGAATCAGAGATGGGGAATCAGAGGTGGGGAATCAGAGGCGGTGAATCAGAGATGGGGAATCAGAGGCGGGGAATCAGAGGCAGGAAATCAGACACGGGGATTCAGAGGCTGGGAATCAGACGGGGGGAATCAAAGGCGGGGAAACAGAGCTGGGGAATCTGAGGCAGGGAATCAGAGTTGGGGATTCAGAGGCGGGGAATCAGATATGGGGAAACAGAGGCGGGGAATCAGAGGCGGGAAAACAGAGGCGGGGAATTAGATATGGAGAATCAGAGGTGGGGAATCAGAGGTGGTGAATCAGTGATGGGGAATCACAGGCGGGGAATCAGAGGCAGGGAATAGAACGCGGGGAATCAGAGGCAGGGAATCAGAGCTGGGGAATCAGAGGCGGGGAATCATAGTTGGGAATCAGAGGCGGGGAATCAGATATGGGGAAACAGAGGCGGGGAATCAGTGGCGGGGAAACAGAGGCGGGGAATCAGATATGGGGAATCGGATGCAGGGAATCAGAGGCGGGGAATCAGAGCTGGGGAATTAGAGGCGGGGAATAAGAGTTGGGGCATCAGAGGTGGGGAATTAGATATAGGGAAACAGAGGCGGGGAATCAGAGGCGGGGAAACAGAGGCGGGGAAACAGAGGCGGGGAATCAGATATGGGGAATCAGAGGTGGGGAATCCGAGGTTGGGAATCAGAGGCGGGGAATCAGAGGCGGGGAATCAGAGGAAGGGAATCAGATGTGCGGAATCGGAGATGGGGAATCAGAGGCAGGGAATCAGAGGCGGGGAATCAGAGGCGGGGAATCAGAGGCCGGGAATCAGATATGGGGAAACAGAGGCGGGGAATCCGAGGCGGGGAAACAGAGGCGGGGAATCAGATATGGGGAATCAGAGGTGGGGAATCAGAGGTTGGGAATCAGAGGCAGGGAATCAGAGGCTTGGAATCAGATGCAGGGAATCAGATGCGGGGAATCAGAGGCGGGGAATCAGAGCTGGGGAATCAGAGGTGGGGAATCAGATTTGGGGAATCAGAGGCGGGGACTTAGATATTGGGAAACAGAGTCGGGGAATCAGAGGCGGGGAAACCCAGGCGGGGAATCAGATATGGGGAATCAGAGGTGGGGAATCAGAGGCAAGGAATCAGATGTGCGGAATCAGAGATGGGGAATCAGAGGCAGGGAATCAGAATCAGAAGCAGGGAATCAGAGGCCGGGAATCAGAGGCCGGAATCAGAGGCGGGGAATCAGCGGCAGGGAATCAGATGCGGGGAATCAGAGGCGGGGAATCAGAGCTGGGGAATCAGAGGCGGGGTATTAGAGTTGGGGAATCAGAGGTGGGGAATCAGATATGGGGAAACAGAGGTGGGGAATCAGAGGCGGGGAAACAGAGGCAGGGAATCAGATATGGGGAATCAGAGGCGGGGAATCAGAGGTGGGGAATCATAGGCAGGGAATCGGATGTGCGGAATCAGAGATGGGGAATCAGAGGCCGGGAATCAGAGGTGGTGAATCAGAGATGGGGAATCAGAGGCGGGGAATCAGAGGCAGGGATTCAGACGCGGGGAATCAGAGGTGGGCAATCAGGGGCGGGGAATCAGACATGGGGAATCAGAGGCGGGGAATCAGAGGCGGGGAAACAGAGGCGGGGAATCAGATATGGGGAATCAGAGGTGGGGCATCAGAGATTGTGAATCACAGATGGGGAATCAGAGGCGGGGAATCAGAGGCAGGGAATCAGACGCGGGGAATCAGAGGCGGGGATTCAGAGCTGGGGAATCAGAGGCGGGGAATCAGAGTTGGGGAATCAGAGGCGGGGAATCAGATATGGGGAATCAGAGGCAGGGAATCAGAGGCGGGAAAACAGAGGCGGGGAATCAGATATGGGGAATCAGAGGCGGGGTATCAGAGCTGGGGAATCAGAGGTGGGGAATCAGAGTTGGGGAATCAGAGGCAGGGAATTGGATGTGCGGAATCAGAGATGGGGAATCAGAGGTGGGGAATCAGAGGCGGTGAATCAGAGATGGGGAATCAGAGGCGGGGAATCAGAGGCAGGAAATCAGACACGGGGATTCAGAGGCTGGGAATCAGACGGGGGGAATCAAAGGCGGGGAATCAGAGCTGGGGAATCTGAGGCAGGGAATCAGAGTTGGGGATTCAGAGGCGGGGAATCAGATATGGGGAAACAGAGGCGGGGAATCAAAGGCGGGAAAACAGAGGCGGGGAATTAGATATGGGGAATCAGAGGTGGGGAATCAGAGGTGGTGAATCAGTGATGGGGAATCACAGGCGGGGAATCAGAGGCAGGGAATAGAACGCGGGGAATCAGAGGCAGGGAATCAGAGCTGGGGAATCAGAGGCGGGGAATCATAGTTGGGAATCAGTGGCGGGGAATCAGATATGGGGAAACAGAGGCGGGGAATCAGTGGCGGGGAAACAGAGGCGGGGAATCAGATATGGGGAATCTGATGCAGGGAATCAGAGGCGGGGAATCAGAGCTGGGGAATCAGAGGCGGGGAATCAGAGTTGGGGCATCAGAGGTGGGGAATTAGATATAGGGAAACAGAGGCGGGGAATCAGAGGTGGGGAAACAGAGGCGGGGAAACAGAGGCGGGGAATCGGATATGGGGAATCAGAGGTGGGGAATCCGAGGTTGGGAATCAGAGGCAGGGAATCAGAGGCGGGGAATCAGAGGCGGGGAATCAGAGGAAGGGAATCAGATGTGCGGAATCGGAGATGGGGAATCAGAGGCAGGGAATCAGAGGCGGGGAATCAGAGGCGGGGAATCAGAGGCCGGGAATCAGATATGGGGAAACAGAGGCGGGGAATCCGAGGCGGGGAAACAGAGGCGGGGAATCAGATATGGGGAATCAGAGGTGGGGAATCAGAGGTTGGGAATCAGAGGCAGGGAATCAGAGGCTTGGAATCAGATGCAGGGAATCAGATGCGGGGAATCAGAGGCGGGGAATCAGAGCTGGGGAATCAGAGGTGGGGAATCAGATTTGGGGAATCAAAGGCAGGGACTTAGATATTGGGAAACAGAGGCGGGGAATCAGAGGCGGGGAAACCAAGGCGGGGAATCAGATATGGGGAATCAGAGGTGGGGAATCAGAGGCAAGGAATCAGATGTGCGGAATCAGAGATTGGGAATCAGAGGCAGGGAATCAGAATCAGAAGCAGGGAATCAGAGGCCGGGAATCAGAGGCCGGAATCAGAGGCGGGGAATCAGCGGCAGGGAATCAGATGCGGGGAATCAGAGGCGGGGAATCAGAGCTGGGGAATCAGAGGCGGGGTATTAGAGTTGGGGAATCGGAGGCGGGGAATCAGATATGGGGAAACAGAGGTGGGGAATCAGAGGCGGGGAAACAGAGGCAGGGAATCAGATATGGGGAATCAGAGGCGGGGAATCAGAGGTGGGGAATCATAGGCAGGGAATCGGATGTGCGGAATCAGAGATGGGGAATCAGAGGCCGGGAATCAGAGGTGGTGAATCAGAGATGGGGAATCAGAGGCGGGGAATCAGAGGCAGGGAATCAGACGCGGGGAATCAGAGGTGGGCAATCAGAGGCGGGGAATCAGATATGGGGAATCAGAGGCGGGGAATCAGAGGCAGGGAAACAGAGGCGGGGAATCAGATATGGGGAATCAGAGGTGGGGCATCAGAGGTTGTGAATCACAGATGGGGAATCAGAGGCGTGGAATCAGAGGCAGGGAAACAGACGCGGGGAATCAGAGGCGGGGATTCAGAGCTGGGGAATCAGAGGCGGGGAATCAGAGTTGGGGAATCAGAGGCGGGGAATCAGATATGTGGAATCAGAGGCAGGGAATCAGAGGCGGGAAAACAGAGGCGGGGAATCAGATATGGGGAATCAGAGGCGGGGAATAAGAGGCAGGGAATCAGACACGGGGAATCAGAGGCGGGGAATCAGAGATGGGGAATCAGAGGCGGGGAATCAGAGGCAGGGAATCGGATGCCGGGAATCAGAGGCGGGAAATCAGAGCTGGGGAATCAGAGGCGGGGAATCAGAGTTGGGGAATCAGAGGCGGCGAAGCAGATATGGGGAAATAGAGGCGGGGAATCAGATATGGGGAATCAGAAGTGGGGAATCAGATATGGGGAATCAGAGGCTGGGAATCAGAGGGGGGGAAACAGAGGCGGGGAATAAGATATGGAGAATCAGAGGTGGGGAATCAGGGGCGGGGAATCAGTGGCAGGGAATCAGAGGCGGGGAATCAGAGGCGGGGAATCAAAGGAAGGGAATCAGACACGGGGAATCAGAGGTGGGGAATCAGAGATGGGGAATCAGAGGCGGGGAATCACAGGCAGGGAATCGGACGCGGGGAATCAGAGGCGGGGAATCAGAGCTGGGGAATCAGAGGTGTGGAATCAGAGTCGGGGAATCAGAGGCAGGGAATCGGTTGTGCGGAATCAGAGATGGGGAATCAGATGTGGGGAATCAGAGGCAGTGAATCAGAGATGGGGAATCAGAGGCGGGGAATCAGAGGCAAGAAATCAGACGGGGATTCAGAGGCTGGGAATCAGACGGGGGGAATCAAAGGCGGGGAATCAGAGCTGGTGAATCAGAGGCAGGGAATCAGAGTTGGGGATTCAGAGGCGGGGAATCAGATATGGGGAAACAGAAGCGGGGAATGAGAGGCAGGCAAGCAGAGGCGGGGAATTAGATATGGGGAATCAGAGGTGGGGAATCAGAGGTGGTGAATCAGAGATGGGGAATCACAGGAGGGGAATCAGAGTCAGCGAATAGAACGCGGGGAATCAGAGGCAGGGAATCAGAGCTGGGGAATCAGAGGCGGGGAATCAGATATGGGGAAACAGAGGCGGGGAATCAGAGGCGGGGAAACAGAGGCGGGGAATCAGACATGGGGAATCGGTTGCGGGGAATCAGAGGCGGGGAATCAGAGCTGGGGAATCAGAGGCGGGGAATCAGAGTTGGGGCATCAGAGGTGGGGAATTAGATATGGGGAAACAGAGGCGGGGAATCAGAGGCGGGGAAACAGAGGCGGGGAATCAGATATGGGGAATCAGAGGTGGGGAATCAGAGGCAGGGAATCAGATGTGCGGAATCAGAGATGGGGAATCAGAGTCAGGGAATCAGAATCAGAAGCGGGGAATCAGAGGCCGGGAATCAGAGGCCGGGAATCAGATGCTGGGAATAAGAGGCCGGGAATCAGAGGTGGGGAATCAGAGTCCGGGAATCAGAGATGGGGATTCAGAGGCGGGGAATGAGATATGGAGAATCAGAGGCGGGGAATCAGAGGCGGGGATACAGAGGTGGGGAATCAGATATGGAGAATCAGAGGTGGGGAATCAAAGGCGGTGAATCAGAGATGGGGAATCAGAGGCGGGGAATCAGAGGCAGGGAATCAGATGCGGGGATTCAGAGGCGGGGAATCAGAGCTGGCGAATCAGAGGCGGGGAATCAGAGGTGGGCAATCAGAGCCGGGGAATCAGATATGGGGAATCAGAGGCGGGGAATCAGAGGCGGGGAAACAGAGGCGGGGAATCAGATATGGGGAATCAGAGTTGGGGAATCAGAGGTTGTGAATCAGAGATGGGGAATCAAGGCGGGGAATCAGAGGGAGGGAATCAGACGCGGGGAATCAGAGGCGGGGTTTCAGAGCTGGGGAATCAGAGGCGGGGAATCAGAGTTGTGGAATCAGAGGCAGGGAATCAGATATGGGGAATCAGAGGCGGGGAATCAGAGGCGGGGAAACAGAGGCGGGGAATCAGATATGGGGAATCAGAGGTGGGGAATCAGGGGCAGGGAATCAGTGGCAGGGAATCAGAGGCGGGGAATCTGAGGCGGGGAATCAGAGGCAGGGAATCAGACACGGGGAATCAGAGGCGGGGAATCAGAGATGGCGAATCAGAGGCGGGGAATCAGAGGCAGGGAATCGGACGCCGGGAATCAGAGGCGGGGAATCAGAGTTGGGGAATCAGAGGCGGGGAATCAGAGTTGGGGAATCAGAGGCGGGGAATCAGATATGGGGAAATAGAGGCGGGGAATCAAATATGGGGAATCAGAGGTGTGGAATCAGAGGTTGGGAATCAGATGCAGGGAATCAGAGGCGGGGAAACAGAGGCGGGGAATCAGATATGGGGAATCAGAGGTGGCGATTCAAAGGCGGTGAAACAGAGATGGGGAATCAGGGCAGGGAATCAGAGGCAGGGAATCAGAGCTGGGGAAACAGAGGCGGGGAATCAGATATGGGGAATCAGAGGTGGGGAATCAGGGGCGTGGAATCAGTGGCAGGGAATCAGAGCTGGGGAATCAGAGGTGGGGAATCAGAGCTGGGGAAACAGAGGCGGGGAATCAGATATGGGGAATCAGAGGTGGGGAATCAGGGGCGGGGAATCAGTGGCAGGGAATCAGAGGCCGGGAATAAAAGGCGGGGAATCAGAGCTGGGGAATCAGAGGCGGGGAATCAGAGTTGGGGAATCAGAGGAGGGGAATCAGATATGGGGAAACAGAGGCCGGGAATCAGAGGCAGGGAAACAGAGGCGGGGAATCAGATATGGGGAATCAGAGGTGGGGAATTAGAGGTTGCGAATCAGAGGCGGGGAATCAGAGGCTGGGAATCAGAGGCAGGGAATCGGATGTGCGGAATCAGAGATGGGGAATCAGAGGTGGGGATTCAGAGGTGGTGAATCAGAGAAGGGGAATCAGAGGCTGGGAATCAGAGGCAGGGAATCAGACGCAGGGAATCAGAGGCGGGGAATCATAGCTGGCGAATTAGAGGAGGGGAATCAGAGTTGGGGAATCAGAGGCGGGGAATCAGATATCGGGAAACAGAGGCGGGGAATCAGAGGCGGGGAAACAGAGGCGGGGAATCAGATATGGGGAATCAGAGGTGGGGAATCAGAGGCAGGGAATCAGATGTGCGGAATCAGAGATGGGGAATCAGAGGCAGGGAATCAGAATCAGAAGCAGGGATTCAGTGGCAGGTAATCAGAGGCCGGGAATAAAAGGCGGGGAATCAGAGGCAGGGAATCGGATGTGCGGAATCAGAGATGGGGAATCAGAGGTGGGGATTCAGAGGTGGTGAATCAGAGAAGGGGAATCAGAGGCTGGGAATCAGAGGCAGGGAATCAGATGCAGGGAATCAGAGGCGGGGAATCATAGCTGGCGAATTAGAGGAGGGGAATCAGAGTTGGGGAATCAGAGGCGGGGAATCAGATATGGGGTAACAGAGGCGGGGAATCAGAGGTGGGGAAACAGAGGCGGGGAATCAGATATGGGGAATCAGAGGTGGGGAATCAGGGGCAGGGAATCAGTGGCAGGGAATCAGACGCGGGGAATCAGAGGCGGGGAATCAGAGGCGGGGAATCAGAGGCGGGGAATCAGAGGCAGGGAATCGGATGTGCGGAATCAGAGATGGGGAATCAGAGGTGGGGATTCAGAGGTGGTGAATCAGAGAAGGGGAATCAGAGGCTGGGAATCAGAGGCACGGAATCATACGCAGTGAATCAGAGGCGGGGAATCATAGCTGGCGAATTAGAGGAGGGGAATCAGAGTTGGGGAAACAGAGGCGGGGAATCAGATATGGGGAATCAGAGGTGGGGAATCAGGGGCAGGGAATCAGTGGCAGGGAATCAGAGGCGGGGAATCAGAGACGGGGAATCAGAGGCAGGGTATCAGACACGGGGAATCAGAGGCGGGGAATCAGAGGCGGGGAATCAAAGGCAGGGAAACGGATGTGCGGAATCAGAGATGGGGAATCAGAGGTGGGGATTCAGAGGTGGTGAATCAGAGAAGGGGAATCAGAGGCTGGGATTCAGAGGCAGGGAATCAGACGCAGGGAATCAGAGGCGGGGAATCATAGCTGGCGAATTAGAGGAGGGGAATCAGAGTTGGGGAATCAGAGGCGGGGAATCAGATATGGGGAAACGGAGGCGGGGAATCAGAGGCGGGGAAACAGAGGCGGGGAATCAGATATGGGGAATCAGAGGTGGGGAATCAGAGGCAGGGAATCAGATGTGCGGAATCAGAGATGGGGAATCAGAGGCAGGGAATCAGAATCAGAAGCAGGGAATCAGAGGCCGGGAATCAGAGGCCGGAATCAGATGCTGGGAATCAGAGGCCTGGAATCAGAGGCGGGGAATCAGAGGCAGGGAATCAGATGCGGGGAATCAGAGGCGGGGAATCAGAGCTGGGGAATCAGAGGCAGGGTATTAGAGTTGGGGAATCAGAGGCGGGGAATCAGATATGGGGAAACAGAGGTGGGGAATCAGAGGCGGGGAAACAGAGGCAGGGAATCAGATATGGGGAATCAGAGGCGGGGAATCAGAGGTGGGGAATCATAGGCAGGGAATCGGATGTGCGGAATCAGAGAGGGGGAATCAGAGGCCGGGAATCAGAGGTGGTGAATCTGATATGGGGAATCAGAGGCGGGGAGTCAGAGGCAGGGAATCAGTCGCTGGGAATCAGAGGTGGGCAATCAGAGGCGGGGAATCAGATATGGGGAATCAGAGGTGGGGAATCAGAGGCGGGGAAACAGGCGGGGAATCAGATATGGGGAATCAGAGGTGGGGCATCAGAGGTTGTGAATCACAGATGGGGAATTAGAGGCGGGGAATCAGAGGCAGGGAATAAGACGCGGGGAATCAGAGGCGGGGATTCAGAGCTGGGGAATCAGAAGCGGGGAATCAGAGTTGGGGAATCAGAGGCGGGGAATCAGATATGGGGAATCAGAGGCAGGGAATCAGAGGCGGGGAATCAGAGGCAGGGAATCAGACGTGGGGAATCTGAGGCGGGGAATCAGAGCTGGGGAATCAGAGGTGGGGAATCAGAGTTGGGGAATCAGAGGCAGGGAATTGGATGTGCGGAATCAGAGATGGGGAATCAGAGGTGGGGAATCAGAGGCGGTGAATCAGAGATGGGGAATCAGAGGCGGGGAATCAGAGGCAGGAAATCAGACACGGGGATTCAGAGGCTGGGAATCAGACGGGGGGAATCAAAGGCGGGGAATCAGAGCTGGGGAATCTGAGGCAGGGAATCAGAGTTGGGGATTCAGAGGCGGGGAATCAGATATGGGGAAACAGAGGCGGGGAATCAGAGGCGGGAAAACAGAGGCGGGGAATTAGATATGGGGAATCAGAGATGGGGAATCAGAGGTGGTGAATCAGTGGGGGAATTACAGGCGGGGAATCAGAGGCAGGGAATAGAACGCGGGGAATCAGAGGCAGGGAATCAGAGCTGGGGAACCAGAGGCGGGGAATCATAGTTGGGGATCAGAGGCGGGGAATCAGATATGGGGAAACAGAGGCGGGGAATCAGAGGCGGGGAAACAGAGGCGGGGAATCAGATATGGGGAATCGGATGCAGGGAATCAGAGGCGGGGAATCAGAGCTGGGGAATCAGAGGCGGGGAATCAGAGTTGGGGCATCAGAGGTGGGGAATTAGATATAGGGAAACAGAGGCGGGGAATCAGAGGCGGGGAAACAGAGGCGGGGAATCAGATATGGGGAATCAGAGGTGGGGAATCAAAGGCAGGGAATCAGATGTGCGGAATTAGAGATGGGGAATCAGAGGCAGGGAATCAGAATCAGAAGCGGGGAATCAGAGGCCGGGAATAAGAGGCCGGGAATCAGATGCTGGGAATAAGAGGCCGGGAATCCGAGGTGGGTAATCAGAGTCCGGGAATCAGAGATGGGGATTCAGAGGCGGGGAATGAGATATGGAGAATCAGAGGCGGGGAATCAGAGGCGGGGAAACAGAGGTGGGGAATCAGATATGGGGAATCAGAGGTGGCGAATCAAAGGCGGTGAATCAGAGATGGGGAATCAGAGGCGGGGAATCAGAGGCAGGGAATCAGATGCGGGGAATCAGAGGCGGGGAATCGGAGCTGGCGAATCAGAGGCGTGGAATCAGAGGTGGGCAATCAGAGGCGGGGAATCAGATATGGGGAATCAGAGGCGGGGAATCAGAGGCGGGGAAACAGAGGCGGGGAATCAAATATAGGGAATAAGAGGTGGGGAATCAGAGGTTGTGAATCAGAGATGGGGAATCAAGGCGGGGAATCAGAGGCAGGGAATCAGACGCGGGGAATCAGAGGCGGGGATTCAGAGCTGGGGAATCAGAGGCGGGGAATCAGAGTTGGGGAATCAGAGGCAGGGAATCAGATATGGGGAATCAGAGGCGGGGAATCAGAGGCGGGGAAACAGAGGCGGGGAATCAGATATGGGGAATCAGAGGTGGGGAATTAGATATAGGGAAACAGAGGCGGTGAATCAGAGGCGGGGAAACAGAGGCGGGGAAACAGAGGCGGGGAATCAGATATGGGGAATCAGAGGCCGGGAATCAGATATGGGGAAACAGAGGCGGGGAATCCGAGGCGGGGAAACAGAGGCGGGGAATCAGATATGGGGAATCAGAGGTGGGGAATCAGAGGTTGGGAATCAGAGGCAGGGAATCAGAGGAAGGGAATCAGATGTGCGGAATCGGAGATGGGGAATCAGAGGCAGGGAATCAGAGGCGGGGAATCAGAGGCCGGGAATCAGATATGGGGAAACAGGCGGGGAATCCGAGGCGGGGAAACAGAGGCGGGGAATCAGATATGGGGAATCAGAGGTGGGGAATCAGAGGTTGGGAATCAGAGGCAGGGAATCAGAGGCTTGGAATCAGATGCAGGGAATCAGATGCGGGGAATCAGAGGCGGGGAATCAGAGCTGGGGAATCAGAGGTGGGGAATCAGATTTGGGGAATCAGAGGCGGGGACTTAGATATTGGGAAACAGAGGCGGGGAATCAGAGGTGTGGAAACCCAGGCGGGGAATCAGATATGGGGAATCAGAGGTGGGGAATCAGAGGCAAGGAATCAGATGTGCGGAATCAGAGATGGGGAATCAGAGGCAGGGAATCAGAATCAGAAGCAGGGAATCAGAGGCCGGGAATCAGAGGCCGGAATCAGAGGTGGGGAATCAGCGGCAGGGAATCAGATGCGGGGAATCAGAGGCGGGGAATCAGAGCTGGGGAATCAGAGGCGGGGTATTAGAGTTGGGGAATCAGAGGCGGGGAATCAGATATGGGGAAACAGAGGTGGGGAATCAGAGGCGGGGAAACAGAGGCAGGGAATCAGATATGGGGAATCAGAGGCGGGGAATCAGAGGTGGGGAATCATAGGCAGGGAATCGGATGTGCGGAATCAGAGATGGGGAATCAGAGGCCGGGAATCAGAGGTGGTGAATCAGAGATGGGGAATCAGAGGCGGGGAATCAGAGGCAGGGAATCAGACGCGGGGAATCAGAGGTGGGCAATCAGAGGCAGGGAATCAGATATGGGGAATCAGAGGCGGGGAATCAGAGGCGGGGAAACAGAGGCGGGGAAACAGAGGCGGGGAATCAGATATGGGGAATCAGAGGTGGGGAATCCGAGGTTGGGAATCAGAGGCAGGGAATCAGAGGCGGGGAATCAGAGGCGGGGAATCAGAGGAAGGGAATCAGATGTGCGGAATCGGAGATGGGGAATCAGAGGCAGGGAATCAGAGGCGGGGAATCAGAGGCGGGGAATCAGAGGCCGGGAATCAGATATGGGGAAACAGAGGCGGGGAATCCGAGGCGGGGAAACAGGCGGGGAATCAGATATGGGGAATCAGAGGTGGGGAATCAGAGGTTGGGAATCAGAGGCAGGGAATCAGAGGCTTGGAATCAGATGCAGGGAATCAGATGCGGGGAATCAGAGGCGGGGAATCAGAGCTGGGGAATCAGAGGTGGGGAATCAGATTTGGGGAATCAGAGGCGGGGACTTAGATATTGGGAAACAGAGGCGGGGAATCAGAGGCGGGGAAAACCAGGCGGGGAATCAGATATGGGGAATCAGAGGTGGGGAATCAGAGGCAAGGATTCAGATGTGCGGAATCAGAGATGGGGAATCAGAGGCAGGGAATCAGAATCAGAAGCAGGGAATCAGAGGCCGGGAATCAGAGGCCGGAATCAGAGGCGGGGAATCAGCGGCAGGGAATCAGATGCGGGGAATCAGAGGCGGGGAATCAGAGCTGGGGAATCAGAGGCGGGGTATTAGAGTTGGGGAATCAGAGGCGGGGAATCAGATATGGGGAAACAGAGGTGGGGAATCAGAGGCGGGGAAACAGAGGCAGGGAATCAGATATGGGGAATCAGAGGCGGGGAATCAGAGGTGGGGAATCATAGGCAGGGAATCGGATGTGCGGAATCAGAGATGGGGAATCAGAGGCCGGGAATCAGAGGTGGTGAATCAGAGATGGGGAATCAGAGGCGGGGAATCAGAGGCAGGGAATCAGACGCGGGGAATCAGAGGTGGGCAATCAGAGGCGGGGAATCAGATATGGGGAATCAGAGGTGGGGAATCAGAGGCGGGGAAACAGGCGGGGAATCAGATATGGGGAATCAGAGGTGGGGCATCAGAGGTTGTGAATCACAGATGGGGAATTAGAGGCGGGGAATCAGAGGCAGGGAATAAGACGCGGGGAATCAGAGGCGGGGATTCAGAGCTGGGGAATCAGAAGCGGGGAATCAGAGTTGGGGAATCAGAGGCGGGGAATCAGATATGGGGAATCAGAGGCAGGGAATCAGAGGCGGGGAATCAGAGGCAGGGAATCAGACGTGGGGAATCTGAGGCTGGGAATCAGAGCTGGGGAATCAGAGGTGGGGAATCAGAGTTGGGGAATCAGAGGCAGGGAATTGGATGTGCGGAATCAGAGATGGGGAATCAGAGGTGGGGAATCAGAGGTGGTGAATCAGAGATGGGGAATCAGAGGCGGGGAATCAGAGGCAGGAAATCAGACACGGGGATTCAGAGGCTGGGAATCAGACGGGGGGAATCAAAGGCGGGGAATCAGAGCTGGGGAATCTGAGGCAGGGAATCAGAGTTGGGGATTCAGAGGCGGGGAATCAGATATGGGGAAACAGAGGTGGGGAATCAGAGGCGGGAAAACAGAGGCGGGGAATTAGATATGGGGAATCAGAGGTGGGGAATCAGAGGTGGTGAATCAGTGGGGGAATCACAGGCGGGGAATCAGAGGCAGGGAATAGAACGCGGGGAATCAGAGGCAGGGAATCAGAGCTGGGGAATCAGAGGCGGGGAATCATAGTTGGGAATCAGAGGCGGGGAATCAGATATGGGGAAACAGAGGCGGGGAATCAGAGGCGGGGAAACAGAGGCGGGGAATCAGATATGGGGAATCGGATGCAGGGAATCAGAGGCGGGGAATCAGAGCTGGGGAATCAGAGGCGGGGAATCAGAGTTGGGGCATCAGAGGTGGGGAATTAGATATAGGGAAACAGAGGCGGGGAATCAGAGGCGGGGAAACAGAGGCGGGGAATCAGATATGGGGAATCAGAGGTGGGGAATCAAAGGCAGGGAATCAGATGTGCGGAATTAGAGATGGGGAATCAGAGGCAGGGAATCAGAATCAGAAGCGGGGAATCAGAGGCCGGGAATAAGAGGCCGGGAATCAGATGCTGGGAATAAGAGGCCGGGAATCAGAGGTGGGTAATCAGAGTCCGGGAATCAGAGATGGGGATTCAGAGGCGGGGAATGAGATATGGAGAATCAGAGGCGGGGAATCAGAGGCGGGGATACAGAGGTGGGGAATCAGATATGGGGAATCAGAGGTGGCGAATCAAAGGCGGTGAATCAGAGATGGGGAATCAGAGGCGGGGAATCAGAGGTGGGCAATCAGAGGCGGGGAATCAGATATGGGGAATCAGAGGCGGGGAATCAGAGGCGGGGAAACAGAGGCGGGGAATCAAATATAGGGAATCAGAGGTGGGGAATCAGAGGTTGTGAATCAGAGATGGGGAATCAAGGCGGGGAATCAGAGGCAGGGAATCAGACGCGGGGAATCAGAGGCGGGGATTCAGAGCTGGGGAATCAGAGGCGGGGAATCAGAGTTGGGGAATCAGAGGCAGGGAATCAGATATGCGGAATCAGAGGCGGGGAATCAGAGGCGGGGAAACAGAGGCGGGGAATCAGATATGGGGAATCAGAGGTGGGGAATTAGATATAGGGAAACAGAGGCGGTGAATCAGAGGCGGGGAAACAGAGGCGGGGAAACAGAGGCGGGGAATCAGATATGGGGAATCAGAGGTGGGGAATCCGAGGTTGGGAATCAGAGGCAGGGAATCAGAGGCGGGGAATCAGAGGCGGGGAATCAGAGGAAGGGAATCAGATGTGCGGAATCGGAGATGGGGAATCAGAGGCAGGGAATCAGAGGCGGGGAATCAGAGGCGGGGAATCAGAGGCCGGGAATCAGATATGGGGAAACAGAGGCGGGGAATCCGAGGCGGGGAAACAGAGGCGGGGAATCAGATATGGGGAATCAGAGGTGGGGAATCAGAGGTTGGGAATCAGAGGCAGGGAATCAGAGGCTTGGAATCAGATGCAGGGAATCAGATGCGGGGAATCAGAGG
This sequence comes from Narcine bancroftii, assembly GCF_036971445.1. Lineage (NCBI taxonomy): Eukaryota > Metazoa > Chordata > Chondrichthyes > Torpediniformes > Narcinidae > Narcine > Narcine bancroftii. The sequence continues at coordinate 111,514,683 of NC_091474.1, read as the reverse complement.
CGGGGAATCAGAGCTGGGGAATCAGAGGTGGGGAATCAGATTTGGGGAATCAGAGGCGGGGACTTAGATATTGGGAAACAGAGGCGGGGAATCAGAGGTGTGGAAACCCAGGCGGGGAATCAGATATGGGGAATCAGAGGTGGGGAATCAGAGGCAAGGAATCAGATGTGCGGAATCAGAGATGGGGAATCAGAGGCAGGGAATCAGAATCAGAAGCAGGGAATCAGAGGCCGGGAATCAGAGGCCGGAATCAGAGGTGGGGAATCAGCGGCAGGGAATCAGATGCGGGGAATCAGAGGCGGGGAATCAGAGCTGGGGAATCAGAGGCGGGGTATTAGAGTTGGGGAATCAGAGGCGGGGAATCAGATATGGGGAAACAGAGGTGGGGAATCAGAGGCGGGGAAACAGAGGCAGGGAATCAGATATGGGGAATCAGAGGCGGGGAATCAGAGGTGGGGAATCATAGGCAGGGAATCGGATGTGCGGAATCAGAGATGGGGAATCAGAGGCCGGGAATCAGAGGTGGTGAATCAGAGATGGGGAATCAGAGGCGGGGAATCAGAGGCAGGGAATCAGACGCGGGGAATCAGAGGTGGGCAATCAGAGGCAGGGAATCAGATATGGGGAATCAGAGGCGGGGAATCAGAGGCGGGGAAACAGAGGCGGGGAATCAGATATGGGGAATCAGAGGTGGGGAATCCGAGGTTGGGAATAAGAGGCAGGGAATCAGAGGCGGGGAATCAGAGGCGGGGAATCAGAGGAAGGGAATCAGATGTGCGGAATCGGAGATGGGGAATCAGAGGCAGGGAATCAGAGGCGGGGAATCAGAGGCGGGGAATCAGAGGCCGGGAATCAGATATGGGGAAACAGAGGCGGGGAATCCGAGGCGGGGAAACAGGCGGGGAATCAGATATGGGGAATCAGAGGTGGGGAATCAGAGGTTGGGAATCAGAGGCAGGGAATCAGAGGCTTGGAATCAGATGCAGGGAATCAGATGCGGGGAATCAGAGGCGGGGAATCAGAGCTGGGGAATTAGAGGTGGGGAATCTGATTTGGGGAATCAGAGGCGGGGACTTAGATATTGGGAAACAGAGGCGGGGAATCAGAGGCGGGGAAAACCAGGCGGGGAATCAGATATGGGGAATCAGAGGTGGGGAATCAGAGGCAAGGAATCAGATGTGCGGAATCAGAGATGGGGAATCAGAGGCAGGGAATCAGAATCAGAAGCAGGGAATCAGAGGCCGGGAATCAGAGGCCGGAATCAGAGGCGGGGAATCAGCGGCAGGGAATCAGATGCGGGGAATCAGAGGCGGGGAATCAGAGCTGGGGAATCAGAGGCGGGGTATTTGACTTGGGGAATCAGAGGCGGGGAATCAGATATGGGGAAACAGAGGTGGGGAATCAGAGGCGGGGAAACAGAGGCAGGGAATCAGATATTGGGAATCAGAGGCGGGGAATCAGAGGTGGGGAATCATAGGCAGGGAATCGGATGTGCGGAATCAGAGATGGGGAATCAGAGGCCGGGAATCAGAGGTGGTGAATCAGAGATGGGGAATCAGAGGCGGGGAATCAGAGGCAGGGAATCAGACGCGGGGAATCAGAGGTGGGCAATCAGAGGCGGGGAATCAGATATGGGGAATCAGAGGCGGGGAATCAGAGGCGGGGAAACAGAGGCGGGGAATCAGATATGGGGAATCAGAGGTGGGGCATCGGAGGTTGTGAATCACAGATGGGGAATCAGAGGCGGGGAATCAGAGGCAGGGAATCAGACGCGGGGAATCAGAGGCGGGGATTCAGAGCTGGGGAATCAGAGGCGGGGAATCAGAGTTGGGGAATCAGAGGCGGGGAATCAGATATGGGGAATCAGAGGCAGGGAATCAGAGGCGGGAAAACAGAGGCGGGGAATCAGATATGGGGAATCAGAGGCGGGGAATCAGAGGCAGGGAATCAGACACGGGGAATCAGAGGCGGGGAATCAGAGATGGGGAATCAGAGGCGGGGAATCAGAGGCAGGGAATCGGATGCCGGGAATCAGAGGCGGGAAATCAGAGCTGGGGAATCAGAGGCGGGGAATCAGAGTTGGGGAATCAGAGGCGGCGAAGCAGATATGGGGAAATAGAGGCGGGGAATCAGATATGGGGAATCAGAAGCGGGGAATCAGATATGGGGAATCAGAGGCTGGGAATCAGAGGGGGGGAAACAGAGGTGGTGAATCAGAGATGGGGAATCACAGGAGGGGAATCAGAGGCAGCGAATAGAACGCGGGGAATCAGAGGCAGGGAATCAGAGCTGGGGAATCAGAGGCGGGGAATCAGATATGGGGAAACAGAGGCGGGGAATCAGAGGCGGGGAAACAGAGGCGGGGAATCAGACATGGGGAATCGGTTGCGGGGAATCAGAGGCGGGGAATCAGAGCTGGGGAATCAGAGGCGGGGAATCAGAGTTGGGGCATCAGAGGTGGGGAATTAGATATGGGGAAACAGAGGCGGGGAATCAGAGGCGGGGAAACAGAGGCGGGGAATCAGATATGGGGAATCAGAGGTGGGGAATCAGAGGCAGGGAATCAGATGTGCGGAATCAGAGATGGGGAATCAGAGGCAGGGAATCAGAATCAGAAGCGGGGAATCAGAGGCCGGGAATCAGAGGCCGGGAATCAGATGCTGGGAATAAGAGGCCGGGAATCAGAGATGGGGAATCAGAGTCCGGGAATCAGAGATGGGGATTCAGAGGCGGGGAATGAGATATGGAGAATCAGAGATGGGGAATCAGAGGCGGGGAATCAGAGGCAGGGAATCAGATGCGGGGATTCAGAGGCGGGGAATCAGAGCTGGCGAATCAGAGGCGGGGAATCAGAGGTGGGCAATCAGAGCCGGGGAATCAGATATGGGGAATCAGAGGCGGGGAATCAGAGGCGGGGAAACAGAGGCGGGGAATCAGATATGGGGAATCAGAGGTGGGGAATCAGAGGTTGTGAATCAGAGATGGGGAATCAAGGCGGGGAATCAGAGGGAGGGAATCAGACGCGGGGAATCAGAGGCGGGGTTTCAGAGCTGGGGAATCAGAGGCGGGGAATCAGAGGCGGGGAAACAGAGGCGGGGAATCAGATATGGGGAATCAGAGGTGGGGAATCAGGGGCAGGGAATCAGTGGCAGGGAATCAGAGGCGGGGAATCTGAGGCGGGGAATCAGAGGCAGGGAATCAGACACGGGGAATCAGAGGCGGGGAATCAGAGATGGCGAATCAGAGGCGGGGAATCAGAGGCAGGGAATCGGACGCCGGGAATCAGAGGCGGGGAATCAGAGTTGGGGAATCAGAGGCGGGGAATCAGAGTTGGGGAATCAGAGGCGGGGAATCAGATATGGGGAAATAGAGGCGGGGAATCAGATATGGGGAATCAGAGGTGTGGAATCAGAGGTTGGGAATCAGAGGCAGGGAATCAGAGGAGGGGAAACAGAGGCGGGGAATCAGATATGGGGAATCAGAGGTGGCGAATCAAGGGCGGTGAAACAGAGATGGGGAATCAGGGCAGGGAATCAGAGGCAGGGAATCAGAGCTGGGGAAACAGAGGCGGGGAATCAGATATGGGGAATCAGAGGTGGGGAATCAGGGGCGGGGAATCAGTGGCAGGGAATCAGAGCTGGGGAATCAGAGGTGGGGAATCAGAGCTGGGGAAACAGAGGCGGAGAATCAGATATGGGGAATCAGAGGTGGGGAATCAGGGGCGGGGAAACAGAGGCAGGGAATCAGAGGCCGGGAATAAAAGGCGGGGAATCAGAGCTGGGGAATCAGAGGCGGGGAATCAGAGTTGGGGAATCAGAGGAGGGGAATCAGATATGGGGAAACAGAGGCCGGGAATCAGAGGCAGGGAAACAGAGGCGGGGAATCAGATATGGGGAATCAGAGGTGGGGAATTAGAGGTTGCGAATCAGAGGCGGGGAATCAGAGGCTGGGAATCAGAGGCAGGGAATCGGATGTGCGGAATCAGAGATGGGGAATCAGAGGTGGGGATTCAGAGGTGGTGAATCAGAGAAGGGGAATCAGAGGCTGGGAATCAGAGGCAGGGAATCAGACGCAGGGAATCAGAGGCGGGGAATCATAGCTGGCGAATTAGAGGAGGGGAATCAGAGTTGGGGAATCAGAGGCGGGGAATCAGATATCGGGAAACAGAGGCGGGGATTCAGAGGCGGGGAAACAGAGGCGGGGAATCAGATATGGGGAATCAGAGGTGGGGAATCAGAGGCAGGGAATCAGATGTGCGGAATCAGAGATGGGGAATCAGAGGCAGGGAATCAGAATCAGAAGCAGGGAATCAGTGGCAGGGAATCAGAGGCCGGGAATAAAAGGCGGGGAATCAGAGGCAGGGAATCGGATGTGCGGAATCAGAGATGGGGAATCAGAGGTGGGGATTCAGAGGTGGTGAATCAGAGAAGGGGAATCAGAGGCTGGGAATCAGAGGCAGGGAATCAGATGCAGGGAATCAGAGGCGGGGAATCATAGCTGGCGAATTAGAGGAGGGGAATCAGAGTTGGGGAATCAGAGGCGGGGAATCAGATATGGGGTAACAGAGGCGGGGAATCAGAGGTGGGGAAACAGAGGCGGGGAATCAGATATGGGGAATCAGAGGTGGGGAATCAGGGGCAGGGAATCAGTGGCAGGGAATCAGACGCGGGGAATCAGAGGCGGGGAATCAGAGGCGGGGAATCAGAGGCGGGGAATCAGAGGCAGGGAATCGGATGTGCGGAATCAGAGATGGGGAATCAGAGGTGGGGATTCAGAGGTGGTGAATCAGAGAAGGGGGATCAGAGGCTGGGAATCAGAGGCAGGGAATCAGACGCAGGGAATCAGAGGCGGGGAATCATAGCTGGCGAATTAGAGGAGGGGAATCAGAGTTGGGGAAACAGAGGCGGGGAATCAGATATGGGGAATCAGAGGTGGGGAATCAGGGGCAGGGAATCAGTGGCAGGGAATCAGAGGCGGGGAATCATAGCTGACGAATTAGAGGAAGGGAATCAGAGTTGGGGAAACAGAGGCGGGGAATCAGATATGGGGAATCAGAGGTGGGGAATCAGGGGCAGGGAATCAGTGGCAGGGAATCAGACGCGGGGAATCAGAGACGGGGAATCAGAGGCAGGGAATCAGACACGGGGAATCAGAGGCGGGGAATCAGAGATGGGGAATCAGAGGCGGGGAATCAGAGGCAAGGAATCAGAGGCCGGGAATCAGATGCTGGGAATAAGAGGCCGGGAATCAGAGGTGGGGAAACAGAGGCGGGGAATCAGATATGGGGAATCAGAGGTGGGGAATCAGAGGCGGGGAATCAGTGGCAGGGAATCAGAGGCCGGGAATAAAAGGCGGGGAATCAAAGCTGGGGAATCAGAGGCGGGGAATCAGAGTTGGGGAATCAGAGGAGGGGAATCAGATATGGGGAAACAGAGGCCGGGAATCAGAGGCAGGGAAACAGAGGCGGGGAATCAGATATGGGAAATCAGAGGTGGGGAATTAGAGGTTGCGAATCAGAGGCGGGATATCAGAGGCGGGGAATCAGAGGCAGGGAATCGGATGTGCGGAATCAGAGATGGGGAATCAGAGGTGGGGATTCAGAGGTGGTGAATCAGAGAAGGGGAATCAGAGGCTGGGAATCAGAGGCAGGGAATCAGACGCAGGGAATCAGAGGCGGGGAATCATAGCTGGCGAATTAGAGGAGGGGAATCAGAGTTGGGGAATCAGAGGCGGGGAATCAGATATGGGGAAACAGAGGCGGGGAATCAGAGGCGGGGAAACAGAGGCGGGGAATCAGATATGGGGAATCAGAGGTGGGGAATCAGAGGCAGGGAATCAGAATCAGAAGCAGGGAATCAGTGGCAGGGAATCAGAGGCCGGGAATAAAAGGCGGGGAATCAGAGGCAGGGAATCGGATGTGCGGAATCAGAGATGGGGAATCAGAGGTGGGGATTCAGAGGTGGTGAATCAGAGAAGGGGAATCAGAGGCTGGGAATCAGAGGCAGGGAATCAGATGCAGGGAATCAGAGGCGGGGAATCATAGCTGGCGAATTAGAGGAGGGGAATCAGAGTTGGGGAATCAGAGGCGGGGAATCAGATATGGGGTAACAGAGGCGGGGAATCAGAGGTGGGGAAACAGAGGCGGGGAATCAGATATGGGGAATCAGAGGTGGGGAATCAGGGGCAGGGAATCAGTGGCAGGGAATCAGACGCGGGGAATCAGAGGCGGGGAATCAGAGGCGGGGAATCAGAGGCGGGGAATCAGAGGCAGGGAATCGGATGTGCGGAATCAGAGATGGGGAATCAGAGGTGGGGATTCAGAGGTGGTGAATCAGAGAAGGGGGATCAGAGGCTGGGAATCAGAGGCAGGGAATCAGACGCAGGGAATCAGAGGCGGGGAATCATAGCTGGCGAATTAGAGGAGGGGAATCAGAGTTGGGGAAACAGAGGCGGGGAATCAGATATGGGGAATCAGAGGTCGGGAATCAGGGGCAGGGAATCAGTGGCAGGGAATCAGAGGCGGGGAATCATAGCTGACGAATTAGAGGAAGGGAATCAGAGTTGGGGAAACAGAGGCGGGGAATCAGATATGGGGAATCAGAGGTGGGGAATCAGGGGCAGGGAATCAGTGGCAGGGAATCAGACGCGGGGAATCAGAGACGGGGAATCAGAGGCAGGGAATCAGACACGGGGAATCAGAGGCGGGGAATCAGAGATGGGGAATCAGAGGCGGGGAATCAGAGGCAAGGAATCAGAGGCCGGGAATCAGATGCTGGGAATAAGAGGCCGGGAATCAGAGGTGGGGAAACAGAGGCGGGGAATCAGATATGGGGAATCAGAGGTGGGGAATCAGAGGCGGGGAATCAGTGGCAGGGAATCAGAGGCCGGGAATAAAAGGCGGGGAATCAAAGCTGGGGAATCAGAGGCGGGGAATCAGAGTTGGGGAATCAGAGGAGGGGAATCAGATATGGGGAAACAGAGGCCGGGAATCAGAGGCAGGGAAACAGAGGCGGGGAATCAGATATGGGAAATCAGAGGTGGGGAATTAGAGGTTGCGAATCAGAGGCGGGATATCAGAGGCGGGGAATCAGAGGCAGGGAATCGGATGTGCGGAATCAGAGATGGGGAATCAGAGGTGGGGATTCAGAGGTGGTGAATCAGAGAAGGGGAATCAGAGGCTGGGAATCAGAGGCAGGGAATCAGACGCAGGGAATCAGAGGCGGGGAATCATAGCTGGCGAATTAGAGGAGGGGAATCAGAGTTGGGGAATCAGAGGCGGGGAATCAGATATGGGGAAACAGAGGCGGGGAATCAGAGGCGGGGAAACAGAGGCGGGGAATCAGATATGGGGAATCAGAGGTGGGGAATCAGAGGCAGGGAATCAGATGTGCGGAATCAGAGATGGGGAATCAGAGGCAGGGAATCAGAATCAGAAGCAGGGAATCAGAGGCCGGGAATCAGAGGCCGGAATCAGATGCTGGGAATCAGAGGCCTGGAATCAGAGGCGGGGAATCAGAGGCAGGGAATCAGATGCGGGGAATCAGAGGTGGGGAATCAGAGCTGGGGAATCAGAGGCTGCGTATTAGAGTTGGGGAATCAGAGGCGGGGAATCAGATATGGGGAAACAGAGGTGGGGAATCAGAGGCGGGGAAACAGAGGCAGGGAATCAGATATGGGGAATCAGAGGCGGGGAATCAGAGGTGGGGAATCATAGGCAGGGAATCGGATGTGCGGAATCAGAGATGGGGAATCAGAGGCCGGGAATCAGAGGTGGTGAATCAGATATGGGGAATAAGAGGCGGGGAATCAGAGGCAGGGAATCAGACGCGGGGAATCAGAGGTGGGCAATCAGAGGCGGGGAATCAGATATGGGGAATCAGAGGTGGGGAATCAGAGGCGGGGAAACAGGCGGGGAATCAGATATGGGGAATCAGAGGTGGGGCATCAGAGGTTGTGAATCACAGATGGGGAATTAGAGGCGGGGAATCAGAGGCAGGGAATCAGACGCGGGGAATCAGAGGCGGGGATTCAGAGCTGGGGAATCAGAAGCGGGGAATCAGAGTTGGGGAATCAGAGGCGGGGAATCAGATATGGGGAATCAGAGGCAGGGAATCAGAGGCGGGGAATCAGAGGCAGGGAATCAGACGTGGGGAATCTGAGGCGGGGAATCAGAGCTGGGGAATCAGAGGTGGGGAATCAGAGTTGGGGAATCAGAGGCAGGGAATTGGATGTGCGGAATCAGAGATGGGGAATCAGAGGTGGGGAATCAGAGGCGGTGAATCAGAGATGGGGAATCAGAGGCGGGGAATCAGAGGCAGGAAATCAGACACGGGGATTCAGAGGCTGGGAATCAGACGGGGGGAATCAAAGGCGGGGAATCAGAGCTGGGGAATCTGAGGCAGGGAATCAGAGTTGGGGATTCAGAGGCGGGGAATCAGATATGGGGAAACAGAGGCGGGGAATCAGAGGCGGGAAAACAGAGGCGGGGAATTAGATATGGGGAATCAGAGGTGGGGAATCAGAGGTGGTGAATCAGTGGGGGAATCACAGGCGGGGAATCAGAGGCAGGGAATAGAACGCGGGGAATCAGAGGCAGGGAATCAGAGCTGGGGAATCAGAGGCGGGGAATCATAGTTGGGAATCAGAGGCGGGGAATCAGATATGGGGAAACAGAGGCGGGGAATCAGAGGCGGGGAAACAGAGGCAGGGAATCAGATATGGGGAATCGGATGCAGGGAATCAGAGGCGGGGAATCAGAGCTGGGGAATCAGAGGCGGGGAATCAGAGTTCGGGCATCAGAGGTGGGGAATTAGATATAGGGAAACAGAGGCGGGGAATCAGAGGCGGGGAAACAGAGGCGGGGAATCAGATATGGGGAATCAGAGGTGGGGAATCAGAGGCAGGGAATCAGATGTGCGGAATCAGAGATGGGGAATCAGAGGCAGGGAATCAGAATCAGAAGCGGGGAATCAGAGGCCGGGAATAAGAGGCAGGGAATCAGATGCTGGGAATAAGAGACCGGGAATCAGAGGTGGGGAATCAGAGTCCGGGAATCAGAGATGGGGATTCAGAGGCGGGGAGTGAGATATGGAGAATCAGAGGCGGGGAATCAGAGGCGGGGAAACAGAGGTGGGGAATCAGATATGGGGAATCAGAGGTGGCGAATCAAAGGCGGTGAATCAGAGATGGGGAATCAGAGGCGGGGAATCAGAGGCAGGGAATCAGATGCGGGGAATCAGAGGCGGGGAATCGGAGCTGGCGAATCAGAGGCGGGGAATCAGAGGTGGGCAATCAGAGGCGGGGAATCAGATATGGGGAATCAGAGGCGGGGAATCAGAGGCGGGGAAACAGAGGCGGGGAATCAAATATAGGGAATCGGAGGTGGGGAATCAGAGGTTGTGAATCAGAGATGGGGAATCAAGGCGGGGAATCAGAGGCAGGGAATCAGACGCGGGGAATCAGAGGCGGGGATTCAGAGCTGGGGAATCAGAGGCAGGGAATCAGAGTTGGGGAATCAGAGTTGGGGAATCAGATATGGGGAATCAGAGGCGGGGAATCAGAGGCGGGGAAACAGAGGCGGGGAATCAGATATGGGGAATCAGAGGTGGGGAATTAGATATAGGGAAACAGAGGCGGGGAATCAGAGGCGGGGAAACAGAGGCGGGGAAACAGAGGCGGGGATTCAGATATGGGGAATCAGAGGTGGGGAATCCGAGGTTGAGAATCAGAGGCAGGGAATCAGAGGCGGGGAATCAGAGGCGTGGAATCAGAGGAAGGGAATCAGATGTGCGGAATCGGAGATGGGGATCAGAGGCAGGGAATCAGAGGCGGGGAATCAGAGGCGGGGAATCAGAGGCCGGTAATCAGATATGGGGAAACAGAGGCGGGGAATCCGAGGCGGGGAAACAGAGGAGGGGAATCAGATATGGGGAATCAGAGGTGGGGAATCAGAGGTTGGGAATCAGAGGCAGGGAATCAGAGGCTTGGAATCAGATGCAGGGAATCAGATGCGGGGAATCAGAGGCGTGGAATCAGAGCTGGGGAATCAGAGGTGGGGAATCAGATTTGGGGAATCAGAGGCGGGGACTTAGATATTGGGAAACAGAGGCGGAGAATCAGAGGCGGGGAAACCCAGGCGGGGAATCAGATATGGGGAATCAGAGGTGGGGAATCAGAGGCAAGGAAACAGATGTGCGGAATCAGAGATGGGGAATCAGAGGCAGGGAATCAGAATCAGAAGCAGGGAATCAGAGGCCGGGAATCAGAGGCCGGAATCAGAGGTGGGGAATCAGCGGCAGGGAATCAGATGCGGGGAATCAGAGGCGGGGAATCAGAGCTGGGGAATCAGAGGCGGGGTATTAGAGTTGGGGAATCAGAGGCGGGGAATCAGATATGGGGAAACAGAGGTGGGGAATCAGAGGCGGGGAAACAGAGGCAGGGAATCAGATATGGGGAATCAGAGGCGGGGAATCAGAGGTGGGGAATCATAGGCAGGGAATCGGATGTGCGGAATCAGAGATGGGGAATCAGAGGCCGGGAATCAGAGGTGGTGAATCAGAGATGGGGAATCAGAGGCGGGGAATCAGAGGCAGGGAATCAGACGCGGGGAATCAGAGGTGGGCAATCAGAGGCGGGGAATCAGATATGGGGAATCAGAGGCGGGGAATCAGAGGCGGGGAAACAGAGGCGGGGAATCAGATATGGGGAATCAGAGGTGGGGCATCAGAGGTTGTGAATCACAGATGGGGAATCAGAGGCGGGGAATCAGAGGCAGGGAATCAGACGCGGGGAATCAGAGGCGGGGATTCAGAGCTGGGGAATCAGAGGCGGGGAATCAGAGTTGGGGAATCAGAGGCGGGGAATCAGATATGGGGAATCAGAGGCAGGGAATCAGAGGCGGGAAAACAGAGGCGGGGAATCAGATATGGGGAATCAGAGGCGGGGAATCAGAGGCAGGGAATCAGACACGGGGAATCAGAGGCGGGGAATCAGAGATGGGGAATCAGAGGCGGGGAATCAGAGGCAGGGAATCGGATGCCGGGAATCAGAGACGGGAAATCAGAGCTGGGGAATCAGAGGCGGGGAATCAGAGTTGGGGAATCAGAGGCGGCGAAGCAGATATGAGGAAATAGAGGCGGGGAATCAGATATGGGGAATCAGAGGCGGGGAATCAGATATGGGGAATCAGAGGCTGGGAATCAGAGGGGGGGAAACAGAGGCGGGGAATAAGATATGGAGAATCAGAGGTGGGGAATCAGGGGCGGGGAATCAGTGGCAGGGAATCAGAGGCGGGGAATCAGAGGCGGGGAATCAAAGGAAGGGAATCAGACACGGGGAATCAGAGGTGGGGAATCAGAGATGGGGAATCAGAGGCGGGGAATCACAGGCAGGGAATCAGACGCGGGGAATCAGAGGCGGGGAATCAGAGCTGGGGAATCAGAGGTGTGCGGAATCAGAGATGGGGTATCAGATGTGGGGAATCAGAGGCAGTGAATCAGAGATAGGGAATCAGAGGCGGGGAATCAGAGGCAAGAAATCAGACGGGGATTCAGAGGCTGGGAATCAGACTGGGGGAATCAAAGGCGGGGAATCAGAGCTGGTGAATCAGAGGCAGGGAATCAGAGTTGGGGATTCAGAGGCGGGGAATCAGATATGGGGAAACAGAGGCGGGGAATGAGAGGCGGGCAAGCAGAGGCGGGGAATTAGATATGGGGAATCAGAGGTGGGGAATCAGAGGTGGTGAATCAGAGATGGGGAATCACAGGAGGGGAATCAGAGGCAGCGAATAGAACGCGGGGAATCAGAGGCAGGGAATCAGAGCTGGGGAATCAGAGGCGGGGAATCAGATATGGGGAAACAGAGGCGGGGAATCAGAGGCGGGGAAACAGAGGCGGGGAATCAGACATGGGGAATCGGTTGCGGGGAATCAGAGGCGGGGAATCAGAGCTGGGGAATCAGAGGCGGGGAATCAGAGTTGGGGCATCAGAGGTGGGGAATTAGATATGGGGAAACAGATGCGGGGAATCAGAGGCGGGGAAACAGAGGCGGGGAATCAGATATGGGGAATCAGAGGTGGGGAATCAGAGGCAGGGAATCAGATGTGCGGAATCAGAGATGGGGAATCAGAGGCAGGGAATAAGAATCAGAAGCGGGGAATCAGAGGCCGGGAATCAGAGGCCGGGAATCAGATGCTGGGAATAAGAGGCCGGGAATCAGAGATGGGGATTCAGAGGCGGGGAATGAGATATGGAGAATCAGAGGCGGGGAATCAGAGGCGGGGAAACAGAGGTGGGGAATCCGATATGGAGAATCAGAGGTGGGGAATCAAAGGCGGTGAATCAGAGATGGGGAATCAGAGGCGGGGAATCAGAGGCAGGGAATCAGATGCGGGGATTCAGAGGCGGGGAATCAGAGCTGGCGAATCAGAGGCGGGGAATCAGAGGTGGGCAATCAGAGCCGGGGAATCAGATATGGGGAATCAGAGGCGGGGAATCAGAGGCGGGGAAACAGAGGCGGGGAATCAGATTTGGGGAATCAGAGGTGAGGAATCAGAGGTTGTGAACCAGAGATGGGGAATCAAGGCGGGGAATCAGAGGGAGGGAATCAGACGCGGGGAATCAGAGGCGGGGTTTCAGAGCTGGGGAATCAGAGGCGGGGAATCAGAGTTGGGGAATCAGAGGCAGGGAATCAGATATGGGGAATCAGAGGCGGGGAATCAGAGGCGGGGAAACAGAGGCGGGGAATCAGATATGGGGAATCAGAGGTGGGGAATCAGGGGCAGGGAATCAGTGGCAGGGAATCAGAGGCGGGGAATCTGAGGCGGGGAATCAGAGGCAGGGAATCAGACATGGGGAATCAGAGGCGGGGAATCAGAGATGGCGAATCAGAGGCGGGGAATCAGAGGCAGGGAATCGGACGCCGGGAATCAGAGGCGGGGAATCAGAGTTGGGGAATCAGAGGCGGGGAATCAGAGTTGGGGAATCAGAGGCGGGGAATCAGACATGGGGAAATAGAGGCGGGGAATCAGATATGGGGAATCAGAGGTGTGGAATCAGAGGTTGGGAATCAGAGGCAGGGAATCAGAGGCGGGGAAACAGAGGCGGGGAATCAGATATGGGGAATCAGAGGTGGCGAATCAAAGGCGGTGAAACAGAGATGGGGAATCAGGGCAGGGAATCAGAGGCAGGGAATCAGAGCTGGGGAAACAGAGGCGGGGAATCAGATATGGGGAATCAGAGGTGGGGAATCAGGGGCGGGGAATCAGTGGCAGGGAATCAGAGCTGGGGAATCAGAGGTGGGGAATCAGAGCTGGGGAAACAGAGGCGGGGAATCAGTTATGGGGAATCAGAGGTGGGGAATCAGGGGCGGGGAATCAGTGGGAGGGAATCAGAGGCCGGGAATAAAAGGCGGGGAATCAGAGCTGGGGAATCAGAGGCGGGGAATCAGAGTTGGGGAATCAGAGGAGGGGAATCAGATATGGGGAAACAGAGGCCGGGAATCAGAGGCAGGGAAACAGAGGCGGGGAATCAGATATGGGGAATCAGAGGCGGGGAATCAGAGGCTGGGAATCAGAGGGAGGGAATCGGATGTGCGGAATCAGAGATGGGGAATCAGAGGTGGGGATTCAGAGGTGGTGAATCAGAGAAGGGGAATCAGAGGCTGGGAATCAGAGGCAGGGAATCAGACGCAGGGAATCAGAGGCGGGGAATCATAGCTGGCGAATTAGAGGAGGGGAATCAGAGTTGGGGAATCAGAGGCGGGGAATCAGATATCGGGAAACAGAGGCGGGGAATCAGATATGGGGAATCAGAGGTGGGGAATCAGAGGCAGGGAATCAGATGTGCGGAATCAGAGATGGGGAATCAGAGGCAGGGAATCAGAATCAGAAGCAGGGAATCAGTGGCAGGGAATCAGAGGCCGGGAATAAAAGGCGGGGAATCAGAGGCAGGGAATCAGAGGCGGGGAATCATAGCTGGCGAATTAGAGGAGGGGAATCAGAGTTGGGGAATCAGAGGCGGGGAATCAGATATGGGGAAACAGAGGCGGGGAATCAGAGGTGGGGAAACAGAGGCGGGGAATCAGATATGGGGAATCAGAGGTGGGGAATCAGGGGCAGGGAATCAGTGGCAGGGAATCAGACGCGGGGAATCAGAGGCGGGGAATCAGAGGCGGGGAATCAGAGGCGGGGAATCAGAGGCAGGGAATCGGATGTGCGGAATCAGAGATGGGGAATCAGAGGTGGGGATTCAGAGGTGGTGAATCAGAGGAGGGGAATCAGAGGCTGGGAATCAGAGGCAGGGAATCAGACGCAGGGAATCAGAGGCGGGGAATCATAGCTGGCGAATTAGAGGAGGGGAATCAGAGTTGGGGAATCAGAGGCGGGGAATCATATATGGGGAATCAGAGGTGGGGAATCAGGGGCAGGGAATCAGTGGCAGGGAATCAGAGGCGGGGAATCATAGCTGGCGAATTAGAGGAAGGGAATCAGAGTTGGGGAAACAGAGGCGGGGAATCAGATATGGGGAATCAGAGGTGGGGAATCAGGGGCAGGGAATCAGTGGCAGGGAATCAGACGCGGGGAATCAGAGACGGGAAATCAGAGGCAGGGAATCAGACACGGGGAATCAGAGGCGGGGAATCAGAGGCCGGGAATCAGATGCTGGGAATAAGAGGCCGGGAATCAGAGGTGGGGAAACAGAGGCGGGGAATCAGATATGGGGAATCAGATGCTGGGAATAAGAGGCCGGGAATCAGAGGTGGGGAAACAGAGGCGGGGAATCAGATATGGGGAATCAGAGGTGGGGAATCAGAGGCGGGGAATCAGTGGCAGGGAATCAGAGGCCGGGAATAAAAGGCGGGGAATCAAAGCTGGGGAATCAGAGGCGGGGAATCAGAGTTGGGGAATCAGAGGAGGGGAATCAGATATGGGGAAACAGAGGCCGGGAATCAGAGGCAGGGAAACAGAGGCGGGGAATCAGATATGGGAAATCAGAGGTGGGGAATTAGAGGTTGCGAATCAGAGGCGGGATATCAGAGGCGGGGAATCAGAGGCAGGGAATCGGATGTGCGGAATCAGAGATGGGGAATCAGAGGTGGGGATTCAGAGGTGGTGAATCAGAGAAGGGGAATCAGAGGCTGGGAATCAGAGGCAGGGAATCAGACGCAGGGAATCAGAGGCGGGGAATCATAGCTGGCGAATTAGAGGAGGGGAATCAGAGTTGGGGAATCAGAGGCGGGGAATCAGATATGGGGAAACAGAGGCGGGGAATCAGAGGCGGGGAAACAGAGGCGGGGAATCAGATATGGGGAATCAGAGGTGGGGAATCAGAGGCAGGGAATCAGATGTGCGGAATCAGAGATGGGGAATCAGAGGCAGGGAATCAGAATCAGAAGCAGGGAATCAGAGGCCGGGAATCAGAGGCCGGAATCAGATGCTGGGAATCAGAGGCCTGGAATCAGAGGCGGGGAATCAGAGGCAGGGAATCAGATGCGGGGAATCAGAGGCGGGGAATCAGAGCTGGGGAATCAGAGGCAGGGTATTAGAGTTGGGGAATCAGAGGCGGGGAATCAGATATGGGGAAACAGAGGTGGGGAATCAGAGGCGGGTAAACAGAGGCAGGCAATCAGATATGGGGAATCAGAGGCGGGGAATCAGAGGTGGGGAATCATAGGCAGGGAATCGGATGTGCGGAATCAGAGATCGGGAATCAGAGGCCGGGAAACAGAGGCGGGGAATCAGATGTGGGGAATCAGAGGTGGGGAATCAGGGGCAGGGAATCAGTGGCAGGGAATCAGAGGCGGGGAATCAGAGGCGGGGAATCAAAGGCAGGGAATCAGACACGGGGAATCAGAGGCGGGGAATCAGAGATGGGGAATCAGAGGCAGGGAATCGTATGCCGGGAATCAGAGTCAGGGAATCAGAGCTGGGGAATCAGAGGCGGGGAATCAGAGTTGGGGAATCAGAGGCGGGGAATCAGATATGGGGAAATAGAGGCGGGGAATCAGATATGGGGAATCAGAGGTGTGGAATCAGAGGTTGGGAATCAGAGGCAGGGAATCAGAGTCGGGGAAACAGAGGCGGGGAATCAGATATGGGGAATCAGAGGTGGCGAATCAAAGGCGGTGAAACAGAGATGGGGAATCAGGGCAGGGAATCAGAGGCAGGGAATCAAACACGGGGAATCAGAGCTGGGGAATCAGAGGCGGGGAATCAGAGTTGGGAATCAGAGGCGGGGAATCAGAGGCGGGGAAACAGAGGCGGGGAATCAGATATGGGGAATCAGAGGTGGGGAATCCGAGGTTGGGAATCAGAGGCAGGGAATCAGAGGCGGAAAATCAGAGGCGGGGAATCAGAGGAAGGGAATCAGATGTGCGGAATCGGAGATGGGGAATCAGAGGCAGGGAATCAGAGGCGGGGAATCAGAGGCGGGGAATCAGAGGCCGGGAATCAGATATGGGGAAACAGAGGCGGGGAATCCGAGGCGGGGAAACAGAGGCGGGGAATCAGATATGGGGAATCAGAGGTGGGGAATCAGAGGTTGGGAATCAGAGGCAGGGAATCAGAGGCTTGGAATCAGATGCAGGGAATCAGATGCGGGGAATCAGAGGCGGGGAATCAGAGCTGGGGAATCAGAGGTGGGGAATCAGATTTGGGGAATCAGAGGCGGGGACTTAGATATTGGGAAACAGAGGCGGGGAATCAGAGGCGGGGAAACCCAGGCGGCGAATCAGATATGGGGAATCAGAGGTGGGGAATCAGAGGCAAGGAATCAGATGTGCGGAATCAGAGATGGGGAATCAGAGGCAGGGAATCAGAATCAGAAGCAGGGAATCAGAGGCCGGGAATCAGAGGCCGGAATCAGATGCTGGGAATCAGAGGCCTGGAATCAGAGGCGGGGAATCAGAGGCAGGGAATCAGATGCGGGGAATCAGAGGCGGGGAATCAGAGCTGGGGAATCAGAGGCGGGGTATTAGAGTTGGGGAATCAGAGGCGGGGAATCAGATATGGGGAAACAGAGGTGGGGAATCAGAGGCGGGGAAACAGAGGCAGGGAATCAGATATGGGGAATCAGAGGCGGGGAATCAGAGGTGGGGAATCATAGGCAGGGAATCGGATGTGCGGAATCAGAGATGGGGAATCAGAGGCTGGGAATCAGAGGTGGTGAATCAGAGATGGGGAATCAGAGGCGGGGAATCAGAGGCAGGGAATCAGACGCGGGGAATCAGAGGTGGGCAATCAGAGGCGGGGAATCAGATATGGGGAATCAGAGGCGGGGAATCAGAGGCGGGGAAACAGAGGTGGGTAATCAGATATGGTGAATCAGAGGTGGGGCATCAGAGGTTGTGAATCACAGATGGGGAATCAGAGGCGGGGAATCAGAGGCAGGGAATCAGACGCGGGGAATCAGAGGCGGGGATTCAGAGCTGGGGAATCAGAGGCTGGGAATCAGAGTTGGGGAATCAGAGGCGGGGAATCAGATATGGGGAATCAGAGGCAGGGAATCAGAGGCGGGAAAACAGAGGCGGGGAATCAGATATGGGGAATCAGAGGCGGGGAATCAGAGGCGGGGAATCAGAGATGGGGAATCAGAGGCGGGGAATCAGAGGCAGGGAATCGGATGCCGGGAATCAGAGGCGGGAAATCAGAGCTGGGGAATCAGAGGCGGGGAATCAGAGTTGGGGAATCAGAGGCGGCGAAGCAGATATGGGGAAATAGAGGCGGGAATCAGATATGGGGAATCAGAGGCTGGGAATCAGGGGCGGGGAATCAGTGGCAGGGAATCAGAGGCGGGGAATCAGAGGCGGGGAATCACAGGCAGGGAATCAGACGCGGGGAATCAGAGGCGGGGAATCAGAGCTGGGGAATCAGAGGTGGGGAATCAGAGTCGGGGAATCATAGGCAGGGAATCGGTTGTGCGGAATCAGAGATGGGGAATCAGATGTGGGGAATCAGAGGCAGTGAATCAGAGGCGGGGAAACAGAGGCGGGGAATCAAATATAGGGAATCAGAGGTGGGGAATCAGAGGTTGAGAATCAGAGATGGGGAATCAAGGCGGGGAATCAGAGGCAGGGAATCAGACGCGGGGAATCAGAGGCGGGGATTCAGAGCTGGGGAATCAGAGGCGGTGAATCAGAGTTGGGGAATCAGAGGCAGGGAATCAGATATGGGGAATCAGAGGTGGCGAATCAGAGGCGGGGAAACAGATGCGGGGAATCAGATATGGGGAATCAGAATTGGGGAATCAGGGGCAGGGAATCAGTGGCAGGGAATCAGAGGCGGGGAATCAGAGGCGGGGAATCAGAGGCAGGGAATCAGACACGAGGAATCATAGGCGGGGAATCAGAGATGGGGAATCAGAGGCGGGGAATCAGAGGCAGGGAATCGGACTCCGGGAATCAGAGTCGGGGAATCAGAGCTGGGGAATCAGAGGCGGGGAATCAGAGTTGGGGAATAAGAGGCGGGGAATCAGATATGGGGAAATAGAGGCGGGGAATCAGATATGGGGAATCAGAGGTGTGGAATCAGAGGTTGGGAATCAGAGGCAGGGAATCAGAGTCGGGGAAACAGAGGTGGGTAATCAGATATGGGGAATCAGAGGTGGCGAATCAAAGGCGGTGAAACAGAGATGGGGAATCAGGGCAGGGAATCAGAGGCAGGGAATCAAACACGGGGAATCAGAGCTGGGGAATCAGAGGCGGGGAATCAGAGTTGGGAATCAGAGGCGGGGAATCAGAGGCGGGGAAACAGAGGCGGGGAATCAGATATGGGGAATCAGAGGGGGGGAATCAGATATGGGGAATCAGAATTGGGGAATCAGGGGCAGGGAATCAGTGGCAGGGAATCAGAGGCGGGGAATCAGAGGCGGGGAATCAGAGGCAGGGAATCAGACACGAGGAATCATAGGCGGGGAATCAGAGATGGGGAATCAGAGGCGGGGAATCAGAGGCAGGGAATCGGACTCCGGGAATCAGAGTCGGGGAATCAGAGCTGGGGAATCAGAGGCGGGGAATCAGAGTTGGGGAATAAGAGGCGGGGAATCAGATATGGGGAAATAGAGGCGGGGAATCAGATATGGGGAATCAGAGGTGTGGAATCAGAGGTTGGGAATCAGAGGCAGGGAATCAGAGTCGGGGAAAAATAGGTGGGTAATCAGATATGGGGAATCAGAGGTGGCGAATCAAAGGCGGTGAAACAGAGATGGGGAATCAGGGCAGGGAATCAGAGGCAGGGAATCAAACACGGGGAATCAGAGCTGGGGAATCAGAGGCGGGGAATCAGAGTTGGGAATCAGAGGCGGGGAATCAGAGGCGGGGAAACAGAGGCGGGGAATCAGATATGGGGAATCAGAGGGGGGGAATCCGAGGTTGGGAATCAGAGGCAGGGAATCAGAGGCGGGGAATCAGAGGCGGGGAATCAGAGGAAGGGAATCAGATGTGCGGAATCGGAGATGGGGAATCAGAGGCAGGGAATCAGAGGCGGGGAATCAGAGGCGGGGAATCAGATGCCGGGAATCAGATATGGGGAAACAGAGGCGGGGAATCCGAGGCGGGGAAACAGAGGCGGGGAATCAGATATGGGGAATCAGAGGTGGGGAATCAGAGGTTGGGAATCAGAGGCAGGGAATCAGAGGCTTGGAATCAGATGCAGGGAATCAGATGCGGGGAATCAGAGGCGGGGAATCAGAGCTGGGGAATCAGAGGTGGGGAATCAGATTTGGGGAATCAGAGGCGGGGACTTAGATATTGGGAAACAGAGGCGGGGAATCAGAGGCGGGGAAACCCAGGCGGGGAATCAGATATGGGGAATCAGAGGTGGGGAATCAGAGGCAAGGAATCAGATGTGCGGAATCAGAGATGGGGAATCAGAGGCAGGGAATCAGAATCAGAAGCAGGGAATCAGAGGCCGGGAATTAGAGGCCGGAATCAGATGCTGGGAATCAGAGGCCTGGAATCAGAGGCGGGGAATCAGAGGCAGGGAATCAGATGCGGGGAATCAGAGGCGGGGAATCAGATCTGGGGAATCAGAGGCGGGGTATTAGAGTTGGGGAATCAGAGGCGGGGAATCAGATATGGGGAAACAGAGGTGGGGAATCAGAGGCGGGGAAACAGAGGCGGGGAATCAGATATGGGGAATCAGAGGTGGGGAATCAGAGGTTGGGAATCAGAGGCAGGGAATCAGAGGCTTGGAATCAGATGCAGGGAATCAGATGCGGGGAATCAGAGGCGGGGAATCAGAGCTGGGGAATCAGAGGTGGGGAATCAGATTTGGGGAATCAGAGGCGGGGACTTAGATATTGGGAAACAGAGGCGGGGAATCAGAGGTGTGGAAACCCAGGCGGGGAATCAGATATGGGGAATCAGAGGTGGGGAATCAGAGGCAAGGAATCAGATGTGCGGAATCAGAGATGGGGAATCAGAGGCAGGGAATCAGAATCAGAAGCAGGGAATCAGAGGCCGGGAATCAGAGGCCGGAATCAGAGGCGGGGAATCAGCGGCAGGGAATCAGATGCGGGGAATCAGAGGCGGGGAATCAGAGCTGGGGAATCAGAGGCGGGGTATTTGACTTGGGGAATCAGAGGCGGGGAATCAGATATGGGGAAACAGAGGTGGGGAATCAGAGGCGGGGAAACAGAGGCAGGGAATCAGATATTGGGAATCAGAGGCGGGGAATCAGAGGTGGGGAATCATAGGCAGGGAATCGGATGTGCGGAATCAGAGATGGGGAATCAGAGGCCGGGAATCAGAGGTGGTGAATCAGAGATGGGGAATCAGAGGCGGGGAATCAGAGGCAGGGAATCAGACGCGGGGAATCAGAGGTGGGCAATCAGAGGCGGGGAATCAGATATGGGGAATCAGAGGCGGGGAATCAGAGGCGGGGAAACAGAGGCGGGGAATCAGATATGGGGAATCAGAGGTGGGGCATCGGAGGTTGTGAATCACAGATGGGGAATCAGAGGCGGGGAATCAGAGGCAGGGAATCAGACGCGGGGAATCAGAGGCGGGGATTCAGAGCTGGGGAATCAGAGGCGGGGAATCAGAGTTGGGGAATCAGAGGCGGGGAATCAGATATGGGGAATCAGAGGCAGGGAATCAGAGGCGGGAAAACAGAGGCGGGGAATCAGATATGGGGAATCAGAGGCGGGGAATCAGAGGCAGGGAATCAGACACGGGGAATCAGAGGCGGGGAATCAGAGATGGGGAATCAGAGGCGGGGAATCAGAGGCAGGGAATCGGATGCCGGGAATCAGAGGCGGGAAATCAGAGCTGGGGAATCAGAGGCGGGGAATCAGAGTTGGGGAATCAGAGGCGGCGAAGCAGATATGGGGAAATAGAGGCGGGGAATCAGATATGGGGAATCAGAAGCGGGGAATCAGATATGGGGAATCAGAGGCTGGGAATCAGAGGGGGGGAAACAGAGGTGGTGAATCAGAGATGGGGAATCACAGGAGGGGAATCAGAGGCAGCGAATAGAACGCGGGGAATCAGAGGCAGGGAATCAGAGCTGGGGAATCAGAGGCGGGGAATCAGATATGGGGAAACAGAGGCGGGGAATCAGAGGCGGGGAAACAGAGGCGGGGAATCAGACATGGGGAATCGGTTGCGGGGAATCAGAGGCGGGGAATCAGAGCTGGGGAATCAGAGGCGGGGAATCAGAGTTGGGGCATCAGAGGTGGGGAATTAGATATGGGGAAACAGAGGCGGGGAATCAGAGGCGGGGAAACAGAGGCGGGGAATCAGATATGGGGAATCAGAGGTGGGGAATCAGAGGCAGGGAATCAGATGTGCGGAATCAGAGATGGGGAATCAGAGGCAGGGAATCAGAATCAGAAGCGGGGAATCAGAGGCCGGGAATCAGAGGCCGGGAATCAGATGCTGGGAATAAGAGGCCGGGAATCAGAGATGGGGAATCAGAGTCCGGGAATCAGAGATGGGGATTCAGAGGCGGGGAATGAGATATGGAGAATCAGAGATGGGGAATCAGAGGCGGGGAATCAGAGGCAGGGAATCAGATGCGGGGATTCAGAGGCGGGGAATCAGAGCTGGCGAATCAGAGGCGGGGAATCAGAGGTGGGCAATCAGAGCCGGGGAATCAGATATGGGGAATCAGAGGCGGGGAATCAGAGGCGGGGAAACAGAGGCGGGGAATCAGATATGGGGAATCAGAGGTGGGGAATCAGAGGTTGTGAATCAGAGATGGGGAATCAAGGCGGGGAATCAGAGGGAGGGAATCAGACGCGGGGAATCAGAGGCGGGGTTTCAGAGCTGGGGAATCAGAGGCGGGGAATCAGAGGCGGGGAAACAGAGGCGGGGAATCAGATATGGGGAATCAGAGGTGGGGAATCAGGGGCAGGGAATCAGTGGCAGGGAATCAGAGGCGGGGAATCTGAGGCGGGGAATCAGAGGCAGGGAATCAGACACGGGGAATCAGAGGCGGGGAATCAGAGATGGCGAATCAGAGGCGGGGAATCAGAGGCAGGGAATCGGACGCCGGGAATCAGAGGCGGGGAATCAGAGTTGGGGAATCAGAGGCGGGGAATCAGAGTTGGGGAATCAGAGGCGGGGAATCAGATATGGGGAAATAGAGGCGGGGAATCAGATATGGGGAATCAGAGGTGTGGAATCAGAGGTTGGGAATCAGAGGCAGGGAATCAGAGGAGGGGAAACAGAGGCGGGGAATCAGATATGGGGAATCAGAGGTGGCGAATCAAGGGCGGTGAAACAGAGATGGGGAATCAGGGCAGGGAATCAGAGGCAGGGAATCAGAGCTGGGGAAACAGAGGCGGGGAATCAGATATGGGGAATCAGAGGTGGGGAATCAGGGGCGGGGAATCAGTGGCAGGGAATCAGAGCTGGGGAATCAGAGGTGGGGAATCAGAGCTGGGGAAACAGAGGCGGAGAATCAGATATGGGGAATCAGAGGTGGGGAATCAGGGGCGGGGAAACAGAGGCAGGGAATCAGAGGCCGGGAATAAAAGGCGGGGAATCAGAGCTGGGGAATCAGAGGCGGGGAATCAGAGTTGGGGAATCAGAGGAGGGGAATCAGATATGGGGAAACAGAGGCCGGGAATCAGAGGCAGGGAAACAGAGGCGGGGAATCAGATATGGGGAATCAGAGGTGGGGAATTAGAGGTTGCGAATCAGAGGCGGGGAATCAGAGGCTGGGAATCAGAGGCAGGGAATCGGATGTGCGGAATCAGAGATGGGGAATCAGAGGTGGGGATTCAGAGGTGGTGAATCAGAGAAGGGGAATCAGAGGCTGGGAATCAGAGGCAGGGAATCAGACGCAGGGAATCAGAGGCGGGGAATCATAGCTGGCGAATTAGAGGAGGGGAATCAGAGTTGGGGAATCAGAGGCGGGGAATCAGATATCGGGAAACAGAGGCGGGGATTCAGAGGCGGGGAAACAGAGGCGGGGAATCAGATATGGGGAATCAGAGGTGGGGAATCAGAGGCAGGGAATCAGATGTGCGGAATCAGAGATGGGGAATCAGAGGCAGGGAATCAGAATCAGAAGCAGGGAATCAGTGGCAGGGAATCAGAGGCCGGGAATAAAAGGCGGGGAATCAGAGGCAGGGAATCGGATGTGCGGAATCAGAGATGGGGAATCAGAGGTGGGGATTCAGAGGTGGTGAATCAGAGAAGGGGAATCAGAGGCTGGGAATCAGAGGCAGGGAATCAGATGCAGGGAATCAGAGGCGGGGAATCATAGCTGGCGAATTAGAGGAGGGGAATCAGAGTTGGGGAATCAGAGGCGGGGAATCAGATATGGGGTAACAGAGGCGGGGAATCAGAGGTGGGGAAACAGAGGCGGGGAATCAGATATGGGGAATCAGAGGTGGGGAATCAGGGGCAGGGAATCAGTGGCAGGGAATCAGACGCGGGGAATCAGAGGCGGGGAATCAGAGGCGGGGAATCAGAGGCGGGGAATCAGAGGCAGGGAATCGGATGTGCGGAATCAGAGATGGGGAATCAGAGGTGGGGATTCAGAGGTGGTGAATCAGAGAAGGGGGATCAGAGGCTGGGAATCAGAGGCAGGGAATCAGACGCAGGGAATCAGAGGCGGGGAATCATAGCTGGCGAATTAGAGGAGGGGAATCAGAGTTGGGGAAACAGAGGCGGGGAATCAGATATGGGGAATCAGAGGTGGGGAATCAGGGGCAGGGAATCAGTGGCAGGGAATCAGAGGCGGGGAATCATAGCTGACGAATTAGAGGAAGGGAATCAGAGTTGGGGAAACAGAGGCGGGGAATCAGATATGGGGAATCAGAGGTGGGGAATCAGGGGCAGGGAATCAGTGGCAGGGAATCAGACGCGGGGAATCAGAGACGGGGAATCAGAGGCAGGGAATCAGACACGGGGAATCAGAGGCGGGGAATCAGAGATGGGGAATCAGAGGCGGGGAATCAGAGGCAAGGAATCAGAGGCCGGGAATCAGATGCTGGGAATAAGAGGCCGGGAATCAGAGGTGGGGAAACAGAGGCGGGGAATCAGATATGGGGAATCAGAGGTGGGGAATCAGAGGCGGGGAATCAGTGGCAGGGAATCAGAGGCCGGGAATAAAAGGCGGGGAATCAAAGCTGGGGAATCAGAGGCGGGGAATCAGAGTTGGGGAATCAGAGGAGGGGAATCAGATATGGGGAAACAGAGGCCGGGAATCAGAGGCAGGGAAACAGAGGCGGGGAATCAGATATGGGAAATCAGAGGTGGGGAATTAGAGGTTGCGAATCAGAGGCGTGATATCAGAGGCGGGGAATCAGAGGCAGGGAATCGGATGTGCGGAATCAGAGATGGGGAATCAGAGGTGGGGATTCAGAGGTGGTGAATCAGAGAAGGGGAATCAGAGGCTGGGAATCAGAGGCAGGGAATCAGACGCAGGGAATCAGAGGCGGGGAATCATAGCTGGCGAATTAGAGGAGGGGAATCAGAGTTGGGGAATCAGAGGCGGGGAATCAGATATGGGGAAACAGAGGCGGGGAATCAGAGGCGGGGAAACAGAGGCGGGGAATCAGATATGGGGAATCAGAGGTGGGGAATCAGAGGCAGGGAATCAGAATCAGAAGCAGGGAATCAGTGGCAGGGAATCAGAGGCCGGGAATAAAAGGCGGGGAATCAGAGGCAGGGAATCGGATGTGCGGAATCAGAGATGGGGAATCAGAGGTGGGGATTCAGAGGTGGTGAATCAGAGAAGGGGAATCAGAGGCTGGGAATCAGAGGCAGGGAATCAGATGCAGGGAATCAGAGGCGGGGAATCATAGCTGGCGAATTAGAGGAGGGGAATCAGAGTTGGGGAATCAGAGGCGGGGAATCAGATATGGGGTAACAGAGGCGGGGAATCAGAGGTGGGGAAACAGAGGCGGGGAATCAGATATGGGGAATCAGAGGTGGGGAATCAGGGGCAGGGAATCAGTGGCAGGGAATCAGACGCGGGGAATCAGAGGCGGGGAATCAGAGGCGGGGAATCAGAGGCGGGGAATCAGAGGCAGGGAATCGGATGTGCGGAATCAGAGATGGGGAATCAGAGGTGGGGATTCAGAGGTGGTGAATCAGAGAAGGGGGATCAGAGGCTGGGAATCAGAGGCAGGGAATCAGACGCAGGGAATCAGAGGCGGGGAATCATAGCTGGCGAATTAGAGGAGGGGAATCAGAGTTGGGGAAACAGAGGCGGGGAATCAGATATGGGGAATCAGAGGTGGGGAATCAGGGGCAGGGAATCAGTGGCAGGGAATCAGAGGCGGGGAATCATAGCTGACGAATTAGAGGAAGGGAATCAGAGTTGGGGAAACAGAGGCGGGGAATCAGATATGGGGAATCAGAGGTGGGGAATCAGGGGCAGGGAATCAGTGGCAGGGAATCAGACGCGGGGAATCAGAGACGGGGAATCAGAGGCAGGGAATCAGACACGGGGAATCAGAGGCGGGGAATCAGAGATGGGGAATCAGAGGCGGGGAATCAGAGGCAAGGAATCAGAGGCCGGGAATCAGATGCTGGGAATAAGAGGCCGGGAATCAGAGGTGGGGAAACAGAGGCGGGGAATCAGATATGGGGAATCAGAGGTGGGGAATCAGAGGCGGGGAATCAGTGGCAGGGAATCAGAGGCCGGGAATAAAAGGCGGGGAATCAAAGCTGGGGAATCAGAGGCGGGGAATCAGAGTTGGGGAATCAGAGGAGGGGAATCAGATATGGGGAAACAGAGGCCGGGAATCAGAGGCAGGGAAACAGAGGCGGGGAATCAGATATGGGAAATCAGAGGTGGGGAATTAGAGGTTGCGAATCAGAGGCGGGATATCAGAGGCGGGGAATCAGAGGCAGGGAATCGGATGTGCGGAATCAGAGATGGGGAATCAGAGGTGGGGATTCAGAGGTGGTGAATCAGAGAAGGGGAATCAGAGGCTGGGAATCAGAGGCAGGGAATCAGACGCAGGGAATCAGAGGCGGGGAATCATAGCTGGCGAATTAGAGGAGGGGAATCAGAGTTGGGGAATCAGAGGCGGGGAATCAGATATGGGGAAACAGAGGCGGGGAATCAGAGGCGGGGAAACAGAGGCGGGGAATCAGATATGGGGAATCAGAGGTGGGGAATCAGAGGCAGGGAATCAGATGTGCGGAATCAGAGATGGGGAATCAGAGGCAGGGAATCAGAATCAGAAGCAGGGAATCAGAGGCCGGGAATCAGAGGCCGGAATCAGATGCTGGGAATCAGAGGCCTGGAATCAGAGGCGGGGAATCAGAGGCAGGGAATCAGATGCGGGGAATCAGAGGTGGGGAATCAGAGCTGGGGAATCAGAGGCTGCGTATTAGAGTTGGGGAATCAGAGGCGGGGAATCAGATATGGGGAAACAGAGGTGGGGAATCAGAGGCGGGGAAACAGAGGCAGGGAATCAGATATGGGGAATCAGAGGCGGGGAATCAGAGGTGGGGAATCATAGGCAGGGAATCGGATGTGCGGAATCAGAGATGGGGAATCAGAGGCCGGGAATCAGAGGTGGTGAATCAGATATGGGGAATAAGAGGCGGGGAATCAGAGGCAGGGAATCAGACGCGGGGAATCAGAGGTGGGCAATCAGAGGCGGGGAATCAGATATGGGGAATCAGAGGTGGGGAATCAGAGGCGGGGAAACAGAGATGGGGAATCAGGGCAGGGAATCAGAGGCAGGGAATCAAACACGGGGAATCAGAGCTGGGGAATCAGAGGCGGGGAATCAGAGTTGGGAATCAGAGGCGGGGAATCAGAGGCGGGGAAACAGAGGCGGGGAATCAGATATGGGGAATCAGAGGTGGGGAATCCGAGGTTGGGAATCAGAGGCAGGGAATCAGAGGCGGAAAATCAGAGGCGGGGAATCAGAGGAAGGGAATCAGATGTGCGGAATCGGAGATGGGGAATCAGAGGCAGGGAATCAGAGGCGGGGAATCAGAGGCGGGGAATCAGAGGCCGGGAATCAGATATGGGGAAACAGAGGCGGGGAATCCGAGGCGGGGAAACAGAGGCGGGGAATCAGATATGGGGAATCAGAGGTGGGGAATCAGAGGTTGGGAATCAGAGGCAGGGAATCAGAGGCTTGGAATCAGATGCAGGGAATCAGATGCGGGGAATCAGAGGCGGGGAATCAGAGCTGGGGAATCAGAGGTGGGGAATCAGATTTGGGGAATCAGAGGCGGGGACTTAGATATTGGGAAACAGAGGCGGGGAATCAGAGGCGGGGAAACCCAGGCGGCGAATCAGATATGGGGAATCAGAGGTGGGGAATCAGAGGCAAGGAATCAGATGTGCGGAATCAGAGATGGGGAATCAGAGGCAGGGAATCAGAATCAGAAGCAGGGAATCAGAGGCCGGGAATCAGAGGCCGGAATCAGATGCTGGGAATCAGAGGCCTGGAATCAGAGGCGGGGAATCAGAGGCAGGGAATCAGATGCGGGGAATCAGAGGCGGGGAATCAGAGCTGGGGAATCAGAGGCGGGGTATTAGAGTTGGGGAATCAGAGGCGGGGAATCAGATATGGGGAAACAGAGGTGGGGAATCAGAGGCGGGGAAACAGAGGCAGGGAATCAGATATGGGGAATCAGAGGCGGGGAATCAGAGGTGGGGAATCATAGGCAGGGAATCGGATGTGCGGAATCAGAGATGGGGAATCAGAGGCTGGGAATCAGAGGTGGTGAATCAGAGATGGGGAATCAGAGGCGGGGAATCAGAGGCAGGGAATCAGACGCGGGGAATCAGAGGTGGGCAATCAGAGGCGGGGAATCAGATATGGGGAATCAGAGGCGGGGAATCAGAGGCGGGGAAACAGAGGTGGGTAATCAGATATGGTGAATCAGAGGTGGGGCATCAGAGGTTGTGAATCACAGATGGGGAATCAGAGGCGGGGAATCAGAGGCAGGGAATCAGACGCGGGGAATCAGAGGCGGGGATTCAGAGCTGGGGAATCAGAGGCTGGGAATCAGAGTTGGGGAATCAGAGGCGGGGAATCAGATATGGGGAATCAGAGGCAGGGAATCAGAGGCGGGAAAACAGAGGCGGGGAATCAGATATGGGGAATCAGAGGCGGGGAATCAGAGGCGGGGAATCAGAGATGGGGAATCAGAGGCGGGGAATCAGAGGCAGGGAATCGGATGCCGGGAATCAGAGGCGGGAAATCAGAGCTGGGGAATCAGAGGCGGGGAATCAGAGTTGGGGAATCAGAGGCGGCGAAGCAGATATGGGGAAATAGAGGCGGGAATCAGATATGGGGAATCAGAGGCTGGGAATCAGGGGCGGGGAATCAGTGGCAGGGAATCAGAGGCGGGGAATCAGAGGCGGGGAATCACAGGCAGGGAATCAGACGCGGGGAATCAGAGGCGGGGAATCAGAGCTGGGGAATCAGAGGTGGGGAATCAGAGTCGGGGAATCATAGGCAGGGAATCGGTTGTGCGGAATCAGAGATGGGGAATCAGATGTGGGGAATCAGAGGCAGTGAATCAGAGGCGGGGAAACAGAGGCGGGGAATCAAATATAGGGAATCAGAGGTGGGGAATCAGAGGTTGAGAATCAGAGATGGGGAATCAAGGCGGGGAATCAGAGGCAGGGAATCAGACGCGGGGAATCAGAGGCGGGGATTCAGAGCTGGGGAATCAGAGGCGGTGAATCAGAGTTGGGGAATCAGAGGCAGGGAATCAGATATGGGGAATCAGAGGTGGCGAATCAGAGGCGGGGAAACAGATGCGGGGAATCAGATATGGGGAATCAGAATTGGGGAATCAGGGGCAGGGAATCAGTGGCAGGGAATCAGAGGCGGGGAATCAGAGGCGGGGAATCAGAGGCAGGGAATCAGACACGAGGAATCATAGGCGGGGAATCAGAGATGGGGAATCAGAGGCGGGGAATCAGAGGCAGGGAATCGGACTCCGGGAATCAGAGTCGGGGAATCAGAGCTGGGGAATCAGAGGCGGGGAATCAGAGTTGGGGAATAAGAGGCGGGGAATCAGATATGGGGAAATAGAGGCGGGGAATCAGATATGGGGAATCAGAGGTGTGGAATCAGAGGTTGGGAATCAGAGGCAGGGAATCAGAGTCGGGGAAACAGAGGTGGGTAATCAGATATGGGGAATCAGAGGTGGCGAATCAAAGGCGGTGAAACAGAGATGGGGAATCAGGGCAGGGAATCAGAGGCAGGGAATCAAACACGGGGAATCAGAGCTGGGGAATCAGAGGCGGGGAATCAGAGTTGGGAATCAGAGGCGGGGAATCAGAGGCGGGGAAACAGAGGCGGGGAATCAGATATGGGGAATCAGAGGGGGGGAATCAGATATGGGGAATCAGAATTGGGGAATCAGGGGCAGGGAATCAGTGGCAGGGAATCAGAGGCGGGGAATCAGAGGCGGGGAATCAGAGGCAGGGAATCAGACACGAGGAATCATAGGCGGGGAATCAGAGATGGGGAATCAGAGGCGGGGAATCAGAGGCAGGGAATCGGACTCCGGGAATCAGAGTCGGGGAATCAGAGCTGGGGAATCAGAGGCGGGGAATCAGAGTTGGGGAATAAGAGGCGGGGAATCAGATATGGGGAAATAGAGGCGGGGAATCAGATATGGGGAATCAGAGGTGTGGAATCAGAGGTTGGGAATCAGAGGCAGGGAATCAGAGTCGGGGAAAAATAGGTGGGTAATCAGATATGGGGAATCAGAGGTGGCGAATCAAAGGCGGTGAAACAGAGATGGGGAATCAGGGCAGGGAATCAGAGGCAGGGAATCAAACACGGGGAATCAGAGCTGGGGAATCAGAGGCGGGGAATCAGAGTTGGGAATCAGAGGCGGGGAATCAGAGGCGGGGAAACAGAGGCGGGGAATCAGATATGGGGAATCAGAGGGGGGGAATCCGAGGTTGGGAATCAGAGGCAGGGAATCAGAGGCGGGGAATCAGAGGCGGGGAATCAGAGGAAGGGAATCAGATGTGCGGAATCGGAGATGGGGAATCAGAGGCAGGGAATCAGAGGCGGGGAATCAGAGGCGGGGAATCAGATGCCGGGAATCAGATATGGGGAAACAGAGGCGGGGAATCCGAGGCGGGGAAACAGAGGCGGGGAATCAGATATGGGGAATCAGAGGTGGGGAATCAGAGGTTGGGAATCAGAGGCAGGGAATCAGAGGCTTGGAATCAGATGCAGGGAATCAGATGCGGGGAATCAGAGGCGGGGAATCAGAGCTGGGGAATCAGAGGTGGGGAATCAGATTTGGGGAATCAGAGGCGGGGACTTAGATATTGGGAAACAGAGGCGGGGAATCAGAGGCGGGGAAACCCAGGCGGGGAATCAGATATGGGGAATCAGAGGTGGGGAATCAGAGGCAAGGAATCAGATGTGCGGAATCAGAGATGGGGAATCAGAGGCAGGGAATCAGAATCAGAAGCAGGGAATCAGAGGCCGGGAATTAGAGGCCGGAATCAGATGCTGGGAATCAGAGGCCTGGAATCAGAGGCGGGGAATCAGAGGCAGGGAATCAGATGCGGGGAATCAGAGGCGGGGAATCAGATCTGGGGAATCAGAGGCGGGGTATTAGAGTTGGGGAATCAGAGGCGGGGAATCAGATATGGGGAAACAGAGGTGGGGAATCAGAGGCGGGGAAACAGAGGCGGGGAATCAGATATGGGGAATCAGAGGTGGGGAATCAGAGGTTGGGAATCAGAGGCAGGGAATCAGAGGCTTGGAATCAGATGCAGGGAATCAGATGCGGGGAATCAGAGGCGGGGAATCAGAGCTGGGGAATCAGAGGTGGGGAATCAGATTTGGGGAATCAGAGGCGGGGACTTAGATATTGGGAAACAGAGGCGGGGAATCAGAGGTGTGGAAACCCAGGCGGGGAATCAGATATGGGGAATCAGAGGTGGGGAATCAGAGGCAAGGAATCAGATGTGCGGAATCAGAGATGGGGAATCAGAGGCAGGGAATCAGAATCAGAAGCAGGGAATCAGAGGCCGGGAATCAGAGGCCGGAATCAGAGGCGGGGAATCAGCGGCAGGGAATCAGATGCGGGGAATCAGAGGCGGGGAATCAGAGCTGGGGAATCAGAGGCGGGGTATTTGACTTGGGGAATCAGAGGCGGGGAATCAGATATGGGGAAACAGAGGTGGGGAATCAGAGGCGGGGAAACAGAGGCAGGGAATCAGATATTGGGAATCAGAGGCGGGGAATCAGAGGTGGGGAATCATAGGCAGGGAATCGGATGTGCGGAATCAGAGATGGGGAATCAGAGGCCGGGAATCAGAGGTGGTGAATCAGAGATGGGGAATCAGAGGCGGGGAATCAGAGGCAGGGAATCAGACGCGGGGAATCAGAGGTGGGCAATCAGAGGCGGGGAATCAGATATGGGGAATCAGAGGCGGGGAATCAGAGGCGGGGAAACAGAGGCGGGGAATCAGATATGGGGAATCAGAGGTGGGGCATCGGAGGTTGTGAATCACAGATGGGGAATCAGAGGCGGGGAATCAGAGGCAGGGAATCAGACGCGGGGAATCAGAGGCGGGGATTCAGAGCTGGGGAATCAGAGGCGGGGAATCAGAGTTGGGGAATCAGAGGCGGGGAATCAGATATGGGGAATCAGAGGCAGGGAATCAGAGGCGGGAAAACAGAGGCGGGGAATCAGATATGGGGAATCAGAGGCGGGGAATCAGAGGCAGGGAATCAGACACGGGGAATCAGAGGCGGGGAATCAGAGATGGGGAATCAGAGGCGGGGAATCAGAGGCAGGGAATCGGATGCCGGGAATCAGAGGCGGGAAATCAGAGCTGGGGAATCAGAGGCGGGGAATCAGAGTTGGGGAATCAGAGGCGGCGAAGCAGATATGGGGAAATAGAGGCGGGGAATCAGATATGGGGAATCAGAAGCGGGGAATCAGATATGGGGAATCAGAGGCTGGGAATCAGAGGGGGGGAAACAGAGGTGGTGAATCAGAGATGGGGAATCACAGGAGGGGAATCAGAGGCAGCGAATAGAACGCGGGGAATCAGAGGCAGGGAATCAGAGCTGGGGAATCAGAGGCGGGGAATCAGATATGGGGAAACAGAGGCGGGGAATCAGAGGCGGGGAAACAGAGGCGGGGAATCAGACATGGGGAATCGGTTGCGGGGAATCAGAGGCGGGGAATCAGAGCTGGGGAATCAGAGGCGGGGAATCAGAGTTGGGGCATCAGAGGTGGGGAATTAGATATGGGGAAACAGAGGCGGGGAATCAGAGGCGGGGAAACAGAGGCGGGGAATCAGATATGGGGAATCAGAGGTGGGGAATCAGAGGCAGGGAATCAGATGTGCGGAATCAGAGATGGGGAATCAGAGGCAGGGAATCAGAATCAGAAGCGGGGAATCAGAGGCCGGGAATCAGAGGCCGGGAATCAGATGCTGGGAATAAGAGGCCGGGAATCAGAGATGGGGAATCAGAGTCCGGGAATCAGAGATGGGGATTCAGAGGCGGGGAATGAGATATGGAGAATCAGAGATGGGGAATCAGAGGCGGGGAATCAGAGGCAGGGAATCAGATGCGGGGATTCAGAGGCGGGGAATCAGAGCTGGCGAATCAGAGGCGGGGAATCAGAGGTGGGCAATCAGAGCCGGGGAATCAGATATGGGGAATCAGAGGCGGGGAATCAGAGGCGGGGAAACAGAGGCGGGGAATCAGATATGGGGAATCAGAGGTGGGGAATCAGAGGTTGTGAATCAGAGATGGGGAATCAAGGCGGGGAATCAGAGGGAGGGAATCAGACGCGGGGAATCAGAGGCGGGGTTTCAGAGCTGGGGAATCAGAGGCGGGGAATCAGAGGCGGGGAAACAGAGGCGGGGAATCAGATATGGGGAATCAGAGGTGGGGAATCAGGGGCAGGGAATCAGTGGCAGGGAATCAGAGGCGGGGAATCTGAGGCGGGGAATCAGAGGCAGGGAATCAGACACGGGGAATCAGAGGCGGGGAATCAGAGATGGCGAATCAGAGGCGGGGAATCAGAGGCAGGGAATCGGACGCCGGGAATCAGAGGCGGGGAATCAGAGTTGGGGAATCAGAGGCGGGGAATCAGAGTTGGGGAATCAGAGGCGGGGAATCAGATATGGGGAAATAGAGGCGGGGAATCAGATATGGGGAATCAGAGGTGTGGAATCAGAGGTTGGGAATCAGAGGCAGGGAATCAGAGGAGGGGAAACAGAGGCGGGGAATCAGATATGGGGAATCAGAGGTGGCGAATCAAGGGCGGTGAAACAGAGATGGGGAATCAGGGCAGGGAATCAGAGGCAGGGAATCAGAGCTGGGGAAACAGAGGCGGGGAATCAGATATGGGGAATCAGAGGTGGGGAATCAGGGGCGGGGAATCAGTGGCAGGGAATCAGAGCTGGGGAATCAGAGGTGGGGAATCAGAGCTGGGGAAACAGAGGCGGAGAATCAGATATGGGGAATCAGAGGTGGGGAATCAGGGGCGGGGAAACAGAGGCAGGGAATCAGAGGCCGGGAATAAAAGGCGGGGAATCAGAGCTGGGGAATCAGAGGCGGGGAATCAGAGTTGGGGAATCAGAGGAGGGGAATCAGATATGGGGAAACAGAGGCCGGGAATCAGAGGCAGGGAAACAGAGGCGGGGAATCAGATATGGGGAATCAGAGGTGGGGAATTAGAGGTTGCGAATCAGAGGCGGGGAATCAGAGGCTGGGAATCAGAGGCAGGGAATCGGATGTGCGGAATCAGAGATGGGGAATCAGAGGTGGGGATTCAGAGGTGGTGAATCAGAGAAGGGGAATCAGAGGCTGGGAATCAGAGGCAGGGAATCAGACGCAGGGAATCAGAGGCGGGGAATCATAGCTGGCGAATTAGAGGAGGGGAATCAGAGTTGGGGAATCAGAGGCGGGGAATCAGATATCGGGAAACAGAGGCGGGGATTCAGAGGCGGGGAAACAGAGGCGGGGAATCAGATATGGGGAATCAGAGGTGGGGAATCAGAGGCAGGGAATCAGATGTGCGGAATCAGAGATGGGGAATCAGAGGCAGGGAATCAGAATCAGAAGCAGGGAATCAGTGGCAGGGAATCAGAGGCCGGGAATAAAAGGCGGGGAATCAGAGGCAGGGAATCGGATGTGCGGAATCAGAGATGGGGAATCAGAGGTGGGGATTCAGAGGTGGTGAATCAGAGAAGGGGAATCAGAGGCTGGGAATCAGAGGCAGGGAATCAGATGCAGGGAATCAGAGGCGGGGAATCATAGCTGGCGAATTAGAGGAGGGGAATCAGAGTTGGGGAATCAGAGGCGGGGAATCAGATATGGGGTAACAGAGGCGGGGAATCAGAGGTGGGGAAACAGAGGCGGGGAATCAGATATGGGGAATCAGAGGTGGGGAATCAGGGGCAGGGAATCAGTGGCAGGGAATCAGACGCGGGGAATCAGAGGCGGGGAATCAGAGGCGGGGAATCAGAGGCGGGGAATCAGAGGCAGGGAATCGGATGTGCGGAATCAGAGATGGGGAATCAGAGGTGGGGATTCAGAGGTGGTGAATCAGAGAAGGGGGATCAGAGGCTGGGAATCAGAGGCAGGGAATCAGACGCAGGGAATCAGAGGCGGGGAATCATAGCTGGCGAATTAGAGGAGGGGAATCAGAGTTGGGGAAACAGAGGCGGGGAATCAGATATGGGGAATCAGAGGTGGGGAATCAGGGGCAGGGAATCAGTGGCAGGGAATCAGAGGCGGGGAATCATAGCTGACGAATTAGAGGAAGGGAATCAGAGTTGGGGAAACAGAGGCGGGGAATCAGATATGGGGAATCAGAGGTGGGGAATCAGGGGCAGGGAATCAGTGGCAGGGAATCAGACGCGGGGAATCAGAGACGGGGAATCAGAGGCAGGGAATCAGACACGGGGAATCAGAGGCGGGGAATCAGAGATGGGGAATCAGAGGCGGGGAATCAGAGGCAAGGAATCAGAGGCCGGGAATCAGATGCTGGGAATAAGAGGCCGGGAATCAGAGGTGGGGAAACAGAGGCGGGGAATCAGATATGGGGAATCAGAGGTGGGGAATCAGAGGCGGGGAATCAGTGGCAGGGAATCAGAGGCCGGGAATAAAAGGCGGGGAATCAAAGCTGGGGAATCAGAGGCGGGGAATCAGAGTTGGGGAATCAGAGGAGGGGAATCAGATATGGGGAAACAGAGGCCGGGAATCAGAGGCAGGGAAACAGAGGCGGGGAATCAGATATGGGAAATCAGAGGTGGGGAATTAGAGGTTGCGAATCAGAGGCGTGATATCAGAGGCGGGGAATCAGAGGCAGGGAATCGGATGTGCGGAATCAGAGATGGGGAATCAGAGGTGGGGATTCAGAGGTGGTGAATCAGAGAAGGGGAATCAGAGGCTGGGAATCAGAGGCAGGGAATCAGACGCAGGGAATCAGAGGCGGGGAATCATAGCTGGCGAATTAGAGGAGGGGAATCAGAGTTGGGGAATCAGAGGCGGGGAATCAGATATGGGGAAACAGAGGCGGGGAATCAGAGGCGGGGAAACAGAGGCGGGGAATCAGATATGGGGAATCAGAGGTGGGGAATCAGAGGCAGGGAATCAGAATCAGAAGCAGGGAATCAGTGGCAGGGAATCAGAGGCCGGGAATAAAAGGCGGGGAATCAGAGGCAGGGAATCGGATGTGCGGAATCAGAGATGGGGAATCAGAGGTGGGGATTCAGAGGTGGTGAATCAGAGAAGGGGAATCAGAGGCTGGGAATCAGAGGCAGGGAATCAGATGCAGGGAATCAGAGGCGGGGAATCATAGCTGGCGAATTAGAGGAGGGGAATCAGAGTTGGGGAATCAGAGGCGGGGAATCAGATATGGGGTAACAGAGGCGGGGAATCAGAGGTGGGGAAACAGAGGCGGGGAATCAGATATGGGGAATCAGAGGTGGGGAATCAGGGGCAGGGAATCAGTGGCAGGGAATCAGACGCGGGGAATCAGAGGCGGGGAATCAGAGGCGGGGAATCAGAGGCGGGGAATCAGAGGCAGGGAATCGGATGTGCGGAATCAGAGATGGGGAATCAGAGGTGGGGATTCAGAGGTGGTGAATCAGAGAAGGGGGATCAGAGGCTGGGAATCAGAGGCAGGGAATCAGACGCAGGGAATCAGAGGCGGGGAATCATAGCTGGCGAATTAGAGGAGGGGAATCAGAGTTGGGGAAACAGAGGCGGGGAATCAGATATGGGGAATCAGAGGTGGGGAATCAGGGGCAGGGAATCAGTGGCAGGGAATCAGAGGCGGGGAATCATAGCTGACGAATTAGAGGAAGGGAATCAGAGTTGGGGAAACAGAGGCGGGGAATCAGATATGGGGAATCAGAGGTGGGGAATCAGGGGCAGGGAATCAGTGGCAGGGAATCAGACGCGGGGAATCAGAGACGGGGAATCAGAGGCAGGGAATCAGACACGGGGAATCAGAGGCGGGGAATCAGAGATGGGGAATCAGAGGCGGGGAATCAGAGGCAAGGAATCAGAGGCCGGGAATCAGATGCTGGGAATAAGAGGCCGGGAATCAGAGGTGGGGAAACAGAGGCGGGGAATCAGATATGGGGAATCAGAGGTGGGGAATCAGAGGCGGGGAATCAGTGGCAGGGAATCAGAGGCCGGGAATAAAAGGCGGGGAATCAAAGCTGGGGAATCAGAGGCGGGGAATCAGAGTTGGGGAATCAGAGGAGGGGAATCAGATATGGGGAAACAGAGGCCGGGAATCAGAGGCAGGGAAACAGAGGCGGGGAATCAGATATGGGAAATCAGAGGTGGGGAATTAGAGGTTGCGAATCAGAGGCGGGATATCAGAGGCGGGGAATCAGAGGCAGGGAATCGGATGTGCGGAATCAGAGATGGGGAATCAGAGGTGGGGATTCAGAGGTGGTGAATCAGAGAAGGGGAATCAGAGGCTGGGAATCAGAGGCAGGGAATCAGACGCAGGGAATCAGAGGCGGGGAATCATAGCTGGCGAATTAGAGGAGGGGAATCAGAGTTGGGGAATCAGAGGCGGGGAATCAGATATGGGGAAACAGAGGCGGGGAATCAGAGGCGGGGAAACAGAGGCGGGGAATCAGATATGGGGAATCAGAGGTGGGGAATCAGAGGCAGGGAATCAGATGTGCGGAATCAGAGATGGGGAATCAGAGGCAGGGAATCAGAATCAGAAGCAGGGAATCAGAGGCCGGGAATCAGAGGCCGGAATCAGATGCTGGGAATCAGAGGCCTGGAATCAGAGGCGGGGAATCAGAGGCAGGGAATCAGATGCGGGGAATCAGAGGTGGGGAATCAGAGCTGGGGAATCAGAGGCTGCGTATTAGAGTTGGGGAATCAGAGGCGGGGAATCAGATATGGGGAAACAGAGGTGGGGAATCAGAGGCGGGGAAACAGAGGCAGGGAATCAGATATGGGGAATCAGAGGCGGGGAATCAGAGGTGGGGAATCATAGGCAGGGAATCGGATGTGCGGAATCAGAGATGGGGAATCAGAGGCCGGGAATCAGAGGTGGTGAATCAGATATGGGGAATAAGAGGCGGGGAATCAGAGGCAGGGAATCAGACGCGGGGAATCAGAGGTGGGCAATCAGAGGCGGGGAATCAGATATGGGGAATCAGAGGTGGGGAATCAGAGGCGGGGAAACAGGCGGGGAATCAGATATGGGGAATCAGAGGTGGGGCATCAGAGGTTGTGAATCACAGATGGGGAATTAGAGGCGGGGAATCAGAGGCAGGGAATCAGACGCGGGGAATCAGAGGCGGGGATTCAGAGCTGGGGAATCAGAAGCGGGGAATCAGAGTTGGGGAATCAGAGGCGGGGAATCAGATATGGGGAATCAGAGGCAGGGAATCAGAGGCGGGGAATCAGAGGCAGGGAATCAGACGTGGGGAATCTGAGGCGGGGAATCAGAGCTGGGGAATCAGAGGTGGGGAATCAGAGTTGGGGAATCAGAGGCAGGGAATTGGATGTGCGGAATCAGAGATGGGGAATCAGAGGTGGGGAATCAGAGGCGGTGAATCAGAGATGGGGAATCAGAGGCGGGGAATCAGAGGCAGGAAATCAGACACGGGGATTCAGAGGCTGGGAATCAGACGGGGGGAATCAAAGGCGGGGAATCAGAGCTGGGGAATCTGAGGCAGGGAATCAGAGTTGGGGATTCAGAGGCGGGGAATCAGATATGGGGAAACAGAGGCGGGGAATCAGAGGCGGGAAAACAGAGGCGGGGAATTAGATATGGGGAATCAGAGGTGGGGAATCAGAGGTGGTGAATCAGTGGGGGAATCACAGGCGGGGAATCAGAGGCAGGGAATAGAACGCGGGGAATCAGAGGCAGGGAATCAGAGCTGGGGAATCAGAGGCGGGGAATCATAGTTGGGAATCAGAGGCGGGGAATCAGATATGGGGAAACAGAGGCGGGGAATCAGAGGCGGGGAAACAGAGGCAGGGAATCAGATATGGGGAATCGGATGCAGGGAATCAGAGGCGGGGAATCAGAGCTGGGGAATCAGAGGCGGGGAATCAGAGTTCGGGCATCAGAGGTGGGGAATTAGATATAGGGAAACAGAGGCGGGGAATCAGAGGCGGGGAAACAGAGGCGGGGAATCAGATATGGGGAATCAGAGGTGGGGAATCAGAGGCAGGGAATCAGATGTGCGGAATCAGAGATGGGGAATCAGAGGCAGGGAATCAGAATCAGAAGCGGGGAATCAGAGGCCGGGAATAAGAGGCAGGGAATCAGATGCTGGGAATAAGAGACCGGGAATCAGAGGTGGGGAATCAGAGTCCGGGAATCAGAGATGGGGATTCAGAGGCGGGGAGTGAGATATGGAGAATCAGAGGCGGGGAATCAGAGGCGGGGAAACAGAGGTGGGGAATCAGATATGGGGAATCAGAGGTGGCGAATCAAAGGCGGTGAATCAGAGATGGGGAATCAGAGGCGGGGAATCAGAGGCAGGGAATCAGATGCGGGGAATCAGAGGCGGGGAATCGGAGCTGGCGAATCAGAGGCGGGGAATCAGAGGTGGGCAATCAGAGGCGGGGAATCAGATATGGGGAATCAGAGGCGGGGAATCAGAGGCGGGGAAACAGAGGCGGGGAATCAAATATAGGGAATCGGAGGTGGGGAATCAGAGGTTGTGAATCAGAGATGGGGAATCAAGGCGGGGAATCAGAGGCAGGGAATCAGACGCGGGGAATCAGAGGCGGGGATTCAGAGCTGGGGAATCAGAGGCAGGGAATCAGAGTTGGGGAATCAGAGTTGGGGAATCAGATATGGGGAATCAGAGGCGGGGAATCAGAGGCGGGGAAACAGAGGCGGGGAATCAGATATGGGGAATCAGAGGTGGGGAATTAGATATAGGGAAACAGAGGCGGGGAATCAGAGGCGGGGAAACAGAGGCGGGGAAACAGAGGCGGGGATTCAGATATGGGGAATCAGAGGTGGGGAATCCGAGGTTGAGAATCAGAGGCAGGGAATCAGAGGCGGGGAATCAGAGGCGTGGAATCAGAGGAAGGGAATCAGATGTGCGGAATCGGAGATGGGGAATCAGAGGCAGGGAATCAGAGGCGGGGAATCAGAGGCGGGGAATCAGAGGCCGGTAATCAGATATGGGGAAACAGAGGCGGGGAATCCGAGGCGGGGAAACAGAGGAGGGGAATCAGATATGGGGAATCAGAGGTGGGGAATCAGAGGTTGGGAATCAGAGGCAGGGAATCAGAGGCTTGGAATCAGATGCAGGGAATCAGATGCGGGGAATCAGAGGCGTGGAATCAGAGCTGGGGAATCAGAGGTGGGGAATCAGATTTGGGGAATCAGAGGCGGGGACTTAGATATTGGGAAACAGAGGCGGAGAATCAGAGGCGGGGAAACCCAGGCGGGGAATCAGATATGGGGAATCAGAGGTGGGGAATCAGAGGCAAGGAAACAGATGTGCGGAATCAGAGATGGGGAATCAGAGGCAGGGAATCAGAATCAGAAGCAGGGAATCAGAGGCCGGGAATCAGAGGCCGGAATCAGAGGTGGGGAATCAGCGGCAGGGAATCAGATGCGGGGAATCAGAGGCGGGGAATCAGAGCTGGGGAATCAGAGGCGGGGTATTAGAGTTGGGGAATCAGAGGCGGGGAATCAGATATGGGGAAACAGAGGTGGGGAATCAGAGGCGGGGAAACAGAGGCAGGGAATCAGATATGGGGAATCAGAGGCGGGGAATCAGAGGTGGGGAATCATAGGCAGGGAATCGGATGTGCGGAATCAGAGATGGGGAATCAGAGGCCGGGAATCAGAGGTGGTGAATCAGAGATGGGGAATCAGAGGCGGGGAATCAGAGGCAGGGAATCAGACGCGGGGAATCAGAGGTGGGCAATCAGAGGCGGGGAATCAGATATGGGGAATCAGAGGCGGGGAATCAGAGGCGGGGAAACAGAGGCGGGGAATCAGATATGGGGAATCAGAGGTGGGGCATCAGAGGTTGTGAATCACAGATGGGGAATCAGAGGCGGGGAATCAGAGGCAGGGAATCAGACGCGGGGAATCAGAGGCGGGGATTCAGAGCTGGGGAATCAGAGGCGGGGAATCAGAGTTGGGGAATCAGAGGCGGGGAATCAGATATGGGGAATCAGAGGCAGGGAATCAGAGGCGGGAAAACAGAGGCGGGGAATCAGATATGGGGAATCAGAGGCGGGGAATCAGAGGCAGGGAATCAGACACGGGGAATCAGAGGCGGGGAATCAGAGATGGGGAATCAGAGGCGGGGAATCAGAGGCAGGGAATCGGATGCCGGGAATCAGAGACGGGAAATCAGAGCTGGGGAATCAGAGGCGGGGAATCAGAGTTGGGGAATCAGAGGCGGCGAAGCAGATATGAGGAAATAGAGGCGGGGAATCAGATATGGGGAATCAGAGGCGGGGAATCAGATATGGGGAATCAGAGGCTGGGAATCAGAGGGGGGGAAACAGAGGCGGGGAATAAGATATGGAGAATCAGAGGTGGGGAATCAGGGGCGGGGAATCAGTGGCAGGGAATCAGAGGCGGGGAATCAGAGGCGGGGAATCAAAGGAAGGGAATCAGACACGGGGAATCAGAGGTGGGGAATCAGAGATGGGGAATCAGAGGCGGGGAATCACAGGCAGGGAATCAGACGCGGGGAATCAGAGGCGGGGAATCAGAGCTGGGGAATCAGAGGTGTGGATTCAGAGTCGGGGAATCAGAGGCAGGGAATCGGTTGTGCGGAATCAGAGATGGGGTATCAGATGTGGGGAATCAGAGGCAGTGAATCAGAGATAGGGAATCAGAGGCGGGGAATCAGAGGCAAGAAATCAGACGGGGATTCAGAGGCTGGGAATCAGACTGGGGGAATCAAAGGCGGGGAATCAGAGCTGGTGAATCAGAGGCAGGGAATCAGAGTTGGGGATTCAGAGGCGGGGAATCAGTAATGGGGAAACAGAGGCGGGGAATGAGAGGCGGGCAAGCAGAGGCGGGGAATTAGATATGGGGAATCAGAGGTGGGGAATCAGAGGTGGTGAATCAGAGATGGGGAATCACAGGAGGGGAATCAGAGGCAGCGAATAGAACGCGGGGAATCAGAGGCAGGGAATCAGAGCT
This sequence comes from Narcine bancroftii, assembly GCF_036971445.1. Taxonomy (NCBI): domain Eukaryota; kingdom Metazoa; phylum Chordata; class Chondrichthyes; order Torpediniformes; family Narcinidae; genus Narcine; species Narcine bancroftii. Next base: position 111,472,617 of record NC_091474.1, on the reverse strand, counting down.
GGGGAATCAGAGGCGGGGAATCAGATATGGGGAAACAGAGGCGGGGAATCAGAGGCGGGGAAACAGAGGCGGGGAATCAGACATGGGGAATCGGTTGCGGGGAATCAGAGGCGGGGAATCAGAGCTGGGGAATCAGAGGCGGGGAATCAGAGTTGGGGCATCAGAGGTGGGGAATTAGATATGGGGAAACAGATGCGGGGAATCAGAGGCGGGGAAACAGAGGCGGGGAATCAGATATGGGGAATCAGAGGTGGGGAATCAGAGGCAGGGAATCAGATGTGCGGAATCAGAGATGGGGAATCAGAGGCAGGGAATAAGAATCAGAAGCGGGGAATCAGAGGCCGGGAATCAGAGGCCGGGAATCAGATGCTGGGAATAAGAGGCCGGGAATCAGAGATGGGGATTCAGAGGCGGGGAATGAGATATGGAGAATCAGAGGCGGGGAATCAGAGGCGGGGAAACAGAGGTGGGGAATCCGATATGGAGAATCAGAGGTGGGGAATCAAAGGCGGTGAATCAGAGATGGGGAATCAGAGGCGGGGAATCAGAGGCAGGGAATCAGATGCGGGGATTCAGAGGCGGGGAATCAGAGCTGGCGAATCAGAGGCGGGGAATCAGAGGTGGGCAATCAGAGCCGGGGAATCAGATATGGGGAATCAGAGGCGGGGAATCAGAGGCGGGGAAACAGAGGCGGGGAATCAGATTTGGGGAATCAGAGGTGAGGAATCAGAGGTTGTGAACCAGAGATGGGGAATCAAGGCGGGGAATCAGAGGGAGGGAATCAGACGCGGGGAATCAGAGGCGGGGTTTCAGAGCTGGGGAATCAGAGGCGGGGAATCAGAGTTGGGGAATCAGAGGCAGGGAATCAGATATGGGGAATCAGAGGCGGGGAATCAGAGGCGGGGAAACAGAGGCGGGGAATCAGATATGGGGAATCAGAGGTGGGGAATCAGGGGCAGGGAATCAGTGGCAGGGAATCAGAGGCGGGGAATCTGAGGCGGGGAATCAGAGGCAGGGAATCAGACATGGGGAATCAGAGGCGGGGAATCAGAGATGGCGAATCAGAGGCGGGGAATCAGAGGCAGGGAATCGGACGCCGGGAATCAGAGGCGGGGAATCAGAGTTGGGGAATCAGAGGCGGGGAATCAGAGTTGGGGAATCAGAGGCGGGGAATCAGACATGGGGAAATAGAGGCGGGGAATCAGATATGGGGAATCAGAGGTGTGGAATCAGAGGTTGGGAATCAGAGGCAGGGAATCAGAGGCGGGGAAACAGAGGCGGGGAATCAGATATGGGGAATCAGAGGTGGCGAATCAAAGGCGGTGAAACAGAGATGGGGAATCAGGGCAGGGAATCAGAGGCAGGGAATCAGAGCTGGGGAAACAGAGGCGGGGAATCAGATATGGGGAATCAGAGGTGGGGAATCAGGGGCGGGGAATCAGTGGCAGGGAATCAGAGCTGGGGAATCAGAGGTGGGGAATCAGAGCTGGGGAAACAGAGGCGGGGAATCAGTTATGGGGAATCAGAGGTGGGGAATCAGGGGCGGGGAATCAGTGGGAGGGAATCAGAGGCCGGGAATAAAAGGCGGGGAATCAGAGCTGGGGAATCAGAGGCGGGGAATCAGAGTTGGGGAATCAGAGGAGGGGAATCAGATATGGGGAAACAGAGGCCGGGAATCAGAGGCAGGGAAACAGAGGCGGGGAATCAGATATGGGGAATCAGAGGCGGGGAATCAGAGGCTGGGAATCAGAGGGAGGGAATCGGATGTGCGGAATCAGAGATGGGGAATCAGAGGTGGGGATTCAGAGGTGGTGAATCAGAGAAGGGGAATCAGAGGCTGGGAATCAGAGGCAGGGAATCAGACGCAGGGAATCAGAGGCGGGGAATCATAGCTGGCGAATTAGAGGAGGGGAATCAGAGTTGGGGAATCAGATGCGGGGAATCAGATATCGGGAAACAGAGGCGGGGAATCAGATATGGGGAATCAGAGGTGGGGAATCAGAGGCAGGGAATCAGATGTGCGGAATCAGAGATGGGGAATCAGAGGCAGGGAATCAGAATCAGAAGCAGGGAATCAGTGGCAGGGAATCAGAGGCCGGGAATAAAAGGCGGGGAATCAGAGGCAGGGAATCAGAGGCGGGGAATCATAGCTGGCGAATTAGAGGAGGGGAATCAGAGTTGGGGAATCAGAGGCGGGGAATCAGATATGGGGAAACAGAGGCGGGGAATCAGAGGTGGGGAAACAGAGGCGGGGAATCAGATATGGGGAATCAGAGGTGGGGAATCAGGGGCAGGGAATCAGTGGCAGGGAATCAGACGCGGGGAATCAGAGGCGGGGAATCAGAGGCGGGGAATCAGAGGCGGGGAATCAGAGGCAGGGAATCGGATGTGCGGAATCAGAGATGGGGAATCAGAGGTGGGGATTCAGAGGTGGTGAATCAGAGGAGGGGAATCAGAGGCTGGGAATCAGAGGCAGGGAATCAGACGCAGGGAATCAGAGGCGGGGAATCATAGCTGGCGAATTAGAGGAGGGGAATCAGAGTTGGGGAATCAGAGGCGGGGAATCATATATGGGGAATCAGAGGTGGGGAATCAGGGGCAGGGAATCAGTGGCAGGGAATCAGAGGCGGGGAATCATAGCTGGCGAATTAGAGGAAGGGAATCAGAGTTGGGGAAACAGAGGCGGGGAATCAGATATGGGGAATCAGAGGTGGGGAATCAGGGGCAGGGAATCAGTGGCAGGGAATCAGACGCGGGTAATCAGAGACGGGAAATCAGAGGCAGGGAATCAGACACGGGGAATCAGAGGCGGGGAATCAGAGGCCGGGAATCAGATGCTGGGAATAAGAGGCCGGGAATCAGAGGTGGGGAAACAGAGGCGGGGAATCAGATATGGGGAATCAGATGCTGGGAATAAGAGGCCGGGAATCAGAGGTGGGGAAACAGAGGCGGGGAATCAGATATGGGGAATCAGAGGTGGGGAATCAGAGGCGGGGAATCAGTGGCAGGGAATCAGAGGCCGGGAATAAAAGGCGGGGAATCAAAGCTGGGGAATCAGAGGCGGGGAATCAGAGTTGGGGAATCAGAGGAGGGGAATCAGATATGGGGAAACAGAGGCCGGGAATCAGAGGCAGGGAAACAGAGGCGGGGAATCAGATATGGGAAATCAGAGGTGGGGAATTAGAGGTTGCGAATCAGAGGCGGGATATCAGAGGCGGGGAATCAGAGGCAGGGAATCGGATGTGCGGAATCAGAGATGGGGAATCAGAGGTGGGGATTCAGAGGTGGTGAATCAGAGAAGGGGAATCAGAGGCTGGGAATCAGAGGCAGGGAATCAGACGCAGGGAATCAGAGGCGGGGAATCATAGCTGGCGAATTAGAGGAGGGGAATCAGAGTTGGGGAATCAGAGGCGGGGAATCAGATATGGGGAAACAGAGGCGGGGAATCAGAGGCGGGGAAACAGAGGCGGGGAATCAGATATGGGGAATCAGAGGTGGGGAATCAGAGGCAGGGAATCAGATGTGCGGAATCAGAGATGGGGAATCAGAGGCAGGGAATCAGAATCAGAAGCAGGGAATCAGAGGCCGGGAATCAGAGGCCGGAATCAGATGCTGGGAATCAGAGGCCTGGAATCAGAGGCGGGGAATCAGAGGCAGGGAATCAGATGCGGGGAATCAGAGGCGGGGAATCAGAGCTGGGGAATCAGAGGCAGGGTATTAGAGTTGGGGAATCAGAGGCGGGGAATCAGATATGGGGAAACAGAGGTGGGGAATCAGAGGCGGGTAAACAGAGGCAGGCAATTAGATATGGGGAATCAGAGGCGGGGAATCAGAGGTGGGGAATCATAGGCAGGGAATCGGATGTGCGGAATCAGAGATCGGGAATCAGAGGCCGGGAAACAGAGGCGGGGAATCAGATGTGGGGAATCAGAGGTGGGGAATCAGGGGCAGGGAATCAGTGGCAGGGAATCAGAGGCGGGGAATCAGAGGCGGGGAATCAAAGGCAGGGAATCAGACACGGGGAATCAGAGGCGGGGAATCAGAGATGGGGAATCAGAGGCAGGGAATCGTATGCCGGGAATCAGAGTCAGGGAATCAGAGCTGGGGAATCAGAGGCGGGGAATCAGAGTTGGGGAATCAGAGGCGGGGAATCAGATATGGGGAAATAGAGGCGGGGAATCAGATATGGGGAATCAGAGGTGTGGAATCAGAGGTTGGGAATCAGAGGCAGGGAATCAGAGTCGGGGAAACAGAGGCGGGGAATCAGATATGGGGAATCAGAGGTGGCGAATCAAAGGCGGTGAAACAGAGATGGGGAATCAGGGCAGGGAATCAGAGGCAGGGAATCAAACACGGGGAATCAGAGCTGGGGAATCAGAGGCGGGGAATCAGAGTTGGGAATCAGAGGCGGGGAATCAGAGGCGGGGAAACAGAGGCGGGGAATCAGATATGGGGAATCAGAGGTGGGGAATCCGAGGTTGGGAATCAGAGGCAGGGAATCAGAGGCGGAAAATCAGAGGCGGGGAATCAGAGGAAGGGAATCAGATGTGCGGAATCGGAGATGGGGAATCAGAGGCAGGGAATCAGAGGCGGGGAATCAGAGGCGGGGAATCAGAGGCCGGGAATCAGATATGGGGAAACAGAGGCGGGGAATCCGAGGCGGGGAAACAGAGGCGGGGAATCAGATATGGGGAATCAGAGGTGGGGAATCAGAGGTTGGGAATCAGAGGCAGGGAATCAGAGGCTTGGAATCAGATGCAGGGAATCAGATGCGGGGAATCAGAGGCGGGGAATCAGAGCTGGGGAATCAGAGGTGGGGAATCAGATTTGGGGAATCAGAGGCGGGGACTTAGATATTGGGAAACAGAGGCGGGGAATCAGAGGCGGGGAAACCCAGGCGGCGAATCAGATATGGGGAATCAGAGGTGGGGAATCAGAGGCAAGGAATCAGATGTGCGGAATCAGAGATGGGGAATCAGAGGCAGGGAATCAGAATCAGAAGCAGGGAATCAGAGGCCGGGAATCAGAGGCCGGAATCAGATGCTGGGAATCAGAGGCCTGGAATCAGAAGCGGGGAATCAGAGGCAGGGAATCAGATGCGGGGAATCAGAGGCGGGGAATCAGAGCTGGGGAATCAGAGGCGGGGTATTAGAGTTGGGGAATCAGAGGCGGGGAATCAGATATGGGGAAACAGAGGTGGGGAATCAGAGGCGGGGAAACAGAGGCAGGGAATCAGATATGGGGAATCAGAGGCGGGGAATCAGAGGTGGGGAATCATAGGCAGGGAATCGGATGTGCGGAATCAGAGATGGGGAATCAGAGGCTGGGAATCAGAGGTGGTGAATCAGAGATGGGGAATCAGAGGCGGGGAATCAGAGGCAGGGAATCAGACGCGGGGAATCAGAGGTGGGCAATCAGAGGCGGGGAATCAGATATGGGGAATCAGAGGCGGGGAATCAGAGGCGGGGAAACAGAGGTGGGGAATCAGATATGGTGAATCAGAGGTGGGGCATCAGAGGTTGTGAATCACAGATGGGGAATCAGAGGCGGGGAATCAGAGGCAGGGAATCAGACGCGGGGAATCAGAGGCGGGGATTCAGAGCTGGGGAATCAGAGGCTGGGAATCAGAGTTGGGGAATCAGAGGCGGGGAATCAGATATGGGGAATCAGAGGCAGGGAATCAGAGGCGGGAAAACAGAGGCGGGGAATCAGATATGGGGAATCAGAGGCGGGGAATCAGAGGCGGGGAATCAGAGATGGGGAATCAGAGGCGGGGAATCAGAGGCAGGGAATCGGATGCCGGGAATCAGAGGCGGGAAATCAGAGCTGGGGAATCAGAGGCGGGGAATCAGAGTTGGGGAATCAGAGGCGGCGAAGCAGATATGGGGAAATAGAGGCGGGAATCAGATATGGGGAATCAGAGGCTGGGAATCAGGGGCGGGGAATCAGTGGCAGGGAATCAGAGGCGGGGAATCAGAGGCGGGGAATCACAGGCAGGGAATCAGACGCGGGGAATCAGAGGCGGGGAATCAGAGCTGGGGAATCAGAGGTGGGGAATCAGAGTCGGGGAATCATAGGCAGGGAATCGGTTGTGCGGAATCAGAGATGGGGAATCAGATGTGGGGAATCAGAGGCAGTGAATCAGAGGCGGGGAAACAGAGGCGGGGAATCAAATATAGGGAATCAGAGGTGGGGAATCAGAGGTTGAGAATCAGAGATGGGGAATCAAGGCGGGGAATCAGAGGCAGGGAATCAGACGCGGGGAATCAGAGGCGGGGATTCAGAGCTGGGGAATCAGAGGCGGTGAATCAGAGTTGGGGAATCAGAGGCAGGGAATCAGATATGGGGAATCAGAGGTGGCGAATCAGAGGCGGGGAAACAGATGCGGGGAATCAGATATGGGGAATCAGAATTGGGGAATCAGGGGCAGGGAATCAGTGGCAGGGAATCAGAGGCGGGGAATCAGAGGCGGGGAATCAGAGGCAGGGAATCAGACACGAGGAATCATAGGCGGGGAATCAGAGATGGGGAATCAGAGGCGGGGAATCAGAGGCAGGGAATCGGACTCCGGGAATCAGAGTCGGGGAATCAGAGCTGGGGAATCAGAGGCGGGGAATCAGAGTTGGGGAATAAGAGGCGGGGAATCAGATATGGGGAAATAGAGGCGGGGAATCAGATATGGGGAATCAGAGGTGTGGAATCAGAGGTTGGGAATCAGAGGCAGGGAATCAGAGTCGGGGAAACAGAGGTGGGTAATCAGATATGGGGAATCAGAGGTGGCGAATCAAAGGCGGTGAAACAGAGATGGGGAATCAGGGCAGGGAATCAGAGGCAGGGAATCAAACACGGGGAATCAGAGCTGGGGAATCAGAGGCGGGGAATCAGAGTTGGGAATCAGAGGCGGGGAATCAGAGGCGGGGAAACAGAGGCGGGGAATCAGATATGGGGAATCAGAGGGGGGGAATCAGATATGGGGAATCAGAATTGGGGAATCAGGGGCAGGGAATCAGTGGCAGGGAATCAGAGGCGGGGAATCAGAGGCGGGGAATCAGAGGCAGGGAATCAGACACGAGGAATCATAGGCGGGGAATCAGAGATGGGGAATCAGAGGCGGGGAATCAGAGGCAGGGAATCGGACTCCGGGAATCAGAGTCGGGGAATCAGAGCTGGGGAATCAGAGGCGGGGAATCAGAGTTGGGGAATAAGAGGCGGGGAATCAGATATGGGGAAATAGAGGCGGGGAATCAGATATGGGGAATCAGAGGTGTGGAATCAGAGGTTGGGAATCAGAGGCAGGGAATCAGAGTCGGGGAAACAGAGGTGGGTAATCAGATATGGGGAATCAGAGGTGGCGAATCAAAGGCGGTGAAACAGAGATGGGGAATCAGGGCAGGGAATCAGAGGCAGGGAATCAAACACGGGGAATCAGAGCTGGGGAATCAGAGGCGGGGAATCAGAGTTGGGAATCAGAGGCGGGGAATCAGAGGCGGGGAAACAGAGGCGGGGAATCAGATATGGGGAATCAGAGGGGGGGAATCCGAGGTTGGGAATCAGAGGCAGGGAATCAGAGGCGGGGAATCAGAGGCGGGGAATCAGAGGAAGGGAATCAGATGTGCGGAATCGGAGATGGGGAATCAGAGGCAGGGAATCAGAGGCGGGGAATCAGAGGCGGGGAATCAGATGCCGGGAATCAGATATGGGGAAACAGAGGCGGGGAATCCGAGGCGGGGAAACAGAGGCGGGGAATCAGATATGGGGAATCAGAGGTGGGGAATCAGAGGTTGGGAATCAGAGGCAGGGAATCAGAGGCTTGGAATCAGATGCAGGGAATCAGATGCGGGGAATCAGAGGCGGGGAATCAGAGCTGGGGAATCAGAGGTGGGGAATCAGATTTGGGGAATCAGAGGCGGGGACTTAGATATTGGGAAACAGAGGCGGGGAATCAGAGGCGGGGAAACCCAGGCGGGGAATCAGATATGGGGAATCAGAGGTGGGGAATCAGAGGCAAGGAATCAGATGTGCGGAATCAGAGATGGGGAATCAGAGGCAGGGAATCAGAATCAGAAGCAGGGAATCAGAGGCCGGGAATTAGAGGCCGGAATCAGATGCTGGGAATCAGAGGCCTGGAATCAGAGGCGGGGAATCAGAGGCAGGGAATCAGATGCGGGGAATCAGAGGCGGGGAATCAGATCTGGGGAATCAGAGGCGGGGTATTAGAGTTGGGGAATCAGAGGCGGGGAATCAGATATGGGGAAACAGAGGTGGGGAATCAGAGGCGGGGAAACAGAGGCAGGGAATCAGATATGGGGAATCAGAGGCGGGGAATCAGAGGTGGGGAATCTAAGGCAGGGAATCGGATGTGCGGAATCAGAGATGGGGAATCAGAGGCTGGGAATCAGAGGTGGTGAATCAGAGATGGGGAATCAGAGGCGGGAATCAGAGGCGGGGAATCAGACGCGGGGAATCAGAGGTGGGCAATCAGAGGCGGGGAATCAGATATGGGGAATCAGAGGCGGGGAATCAGAGGCGGGGAAACAGAGGCGGGGAATCAGATATGGGGAATCAGAGGTGGGGCATCAGAGGTTGTGAATCACAGATGGGGAATCAGAGGCGGGGAATCAGAGGCAGGGAATCAGACGCGGGGAATCAGAGGCGGGGATTCAGAGCTGGGGAATCAGAGGCGGGGAATCAGAGTTGGGGAATCAGAGGCGGGGAATCAGATATGGGGAATCAGAGGCAGGGAATCAGAGGCGGGAAAACAGAGGCGGGGAATCAGATATGGGGAATCAGAGGCGGGGAATCAGAGGCAGGGAATCAGACACGGGGAATCAGAGGCGGGGAATCAGAGATGGGGAATCAGAGGCGGGGAATCAGAGGCAGGGAATCGGATGCCGGGAATCAGAGGCGGGAAATCAGAGTTGGGGAATCAGAGGCGGGGAATCAGAGTTGGGGAATCAGAGGTGGGGAATTAGATATGGGGAAACAGAGGCGGGGAAACAGAGGCGGGGAAACAGAGGCAGGGAATCAGATATGGGGAATCAGAGGTGGGGAATCAGAGGCAGGGAATCAGATGTGCGGAATCAGAGATGGGGAATCAGAGGCAGGGAATCAGAATCAGAAGCGGGGAATCAGAGGCCGGGAATCAGAGGCCGGGAATCAGATGCTGGGAATAAGAGGCCGGGAATCAGAGGTGGGGAATCAGAGTCTGGGAATCAGAGATGGGGATTCAGAGGTGGGGAATGAGATATGGAGAATCAGAGGCGGGGAATCAGAGGCGGGGAAACAGAGGTGGGGAATCAGATATGGGGAAATAGAGGCGGGGAATCAGATATGGGGAATCAGAGGTGTGGAATCAGAGGTTGGGAATCAGAGGCAGGGAATCAGATCGGGGAAACAGAGGCGGGTAATCAGATATGGGGAATCAGAGGTGGCGAATCAAAGGCGGTGAAACAGAGATGGGGAATCAGGGCAGGGAATCAGAGGCAGGGAATCAAACACGGGGAATCAGAGCTGGGGAATCAGAGGCAGGGAATCAGAGTTGGGAATCAGAGGCGGGGAATTAGAGGCGGGGAAACAGAGGCGGGGAATCAGATATGGGGAATCAGAGGTGGGGAATCCGAGGTTGGGAATCAGAGGCAGGGAATCAGAGGCGGGGAATCAGAGGCGGGGAATCAGAGGAAGGGAATCAGATGTGCGGAATCGGAGATGGGGAATCAGAGGCAGGGAATCAGAGGCGGGGAATCAGAGGCGGGGAATCAGAGGCCGGGAATCAGATATGGGGAAACAGAGGCGGGGAATCCGAGGCGGGGAAACAGAGGTGGGGAATCAGATATGGGGAATCAGAGGTGGGGAATCAGAGGTTGGGAATCAGAGGCAGGGAATCAGAGGCTTGGAATCAGATGCAGGGAATCAGATGCGGGGAATCAGAGGCGGGGAATCAGAGCTGGGGAATCAGAGGTGGGGAATCAGATTTGGGGAATCAGAGGCGGGGACTTAGATATTGGGAAACAGAGGCGGGGAATCAGAGGTGGGGAAACCCAGGCGGGGAATCAGATATGGGGAATCAGAGGTGGGGAATCAGAGGCAAGGAATCAGATGTGCGGAATCAGAGATGGGGAATCAGAGGCAGGGAATCAGAATCAGAAGCAGGGAATCAGAGGCCGGGAATTAGAGGCCGGAATCAGATGCTGGGAATCAGAGGCCTGGAATCAGAGGCGGGGAATCAGAGCCAGGGAATCAGATGTGGGGAATCAGAGGCGGGGAATCAGATCTGGGGAATCAGAGGCGGGGTATTAGAGTTGGGGAATCAGAGGCGGGGAATCAGATATGGGGAAACAGAGGTGGGGAATCAGAGGCGGGGAAACAGTGGCAGGGAATCAGATATGGGGAATCAGAGGCGGGGAATCAGAGGTGGGGAATCTAAGGCAGGGAATCGGATGTGCGGAATCAGAGATGGGGAATCAGAGGCTGGGAATCAGAGGTGGTGAATCAGAGATGGGGAATCAGAGGCGGGAATCAGAGGCGGGGAATCAGACGCGGGGAATCAGAGGTGGGCAATCAGAGGCGGGGAATCAGATATGGGGAATCAGAGGCGGGGAATCAGAGGCGGGGAAACAGAGGCGGGGAATCAGATATGGGGAATCAGAGGTGGGGCATCAGAGGTTGTGAATCACAGATGGGGAATCAGAGGCGGGGAATCAGAGGCAGGGAATCAGACGCGGGGAATCAGAGGCGGGGATTCAGAGCTGGGGAATCAGAGGCGGGGAATCAGAGTTGGGGAATCAGAGGCGGGGAATCAGATATGGGGAATCAGAGGCAGGGAATCAGAGGCGGGAAAACAGAGGCGGGGAATCAGATATGGGGAATCAGAGGCGGGGAATCAGAGGCAGGGAATCAGACACGGGGAATCAGAGGCGGGGAATCAGAGATGGGGAATCAGAGGCGGGGAATCAGAGGCAGGGAATCGGATGCCGGGAATCAGAGGCGGGAAATCAGAGCTGGGGAATCAGAGGCGGGGAATCAGAGTTGGGGAATCAGAGGCAGCGAAGCAGATATGGGGAAATAGAGGCGGGGAATCAGATATGGGGAATCAGAGGCGGGGAATTAGATATGGGGAATCAGAGGCTGGGAATCAGAGGGGGGGAAACAGAGGCGGGGAATAAGATATGGGGAATCAGAGGTGGGGAATCAGGGGCGGGGAATCAGTGGCAGGGAATCAGAGGCGGGGAATCAGAGGCGGGGAATCAAAGGAAGGGAATCAGACACGGGGAATCAGAGGTGGGGAATCAGAGATGGGGAATCAGAGGCGGGGAATCACAGGCAGGGAATCAGACGCGGGGAATCAGAGGCGGGGAATCAGAGCTGGGGAATCAGAGGTGTGGATTCAGAGTCGGGGAATCAGAGGCAGGGAATCGGTTGTGCGGAATCAGAGATGGGGAATCAGATGTGGGGAATCAGAGGCAGTGAATCAGAGATAGGGAATCAGAGGCGGGGAATCAGAGGCAAGAAATCAGACGGGGATTCAGAGGCTGGGAATCAGACGGGGGGAATCAAAGGCGGGGAATCAGAGCTGGTGAATCAGAGGCAGGGAATCAGAGTTGGGGATTCAGAGGCGGGGAATCAGATATGGGGAAACAGAGGCGGGGAATGAGAGGCGGGCAAGCAGAGGCGGGGAATTAGATATGGGGAATCAGAGGTGGGGAATCAGAGGTGGTGAATCAGAGATGGGGAATCACAGGAGGGGAATCAGAGGCAGCGAATAGAACGCGGGGAATCAGAGGCAGGGAATCAGAGCTGGGGAATCAGAGGCGGGGAATCAGATATGGGGAAACAGAGGCGGGGAATCAGAGGCGGGGAAACAGAGGCGGGGAATCAGACATGGGGAATCGGTTGCGGGGAATCAGAGGCGGGGAATCAGAGCTGGGGAATCAGAGGCGGGGAATCAGAGTTGGGGCATCAGAGGTGGGGAATTAGATATGGGGAAACAGATGCGGGGAATCAGAGGCGGGGAAACAGAGGCGGGGAATCAGATATGGGGAATCAGAAGTGGGGAATCAGAGGCAGGGAATCAGATGTGCGGAATCAGAGATGGGGAATCAGAGGCAGGGAATCAGAATCAGAAGCGGGGAATCAGAGGCCGGGAATCAGAGGCCGGGAATCAGATGCTGGGAATAAGAGGCCGGGAATCAGAGGTGGGGAATCAGAGTCCGGGAATCAGAGATGGGGATTCAGAGGCGGGGAATGAGATATGGAGAATCAGAGGCGGGGAATCAGAGGCGGGGAAACAGAGGTGGGGAATCCGATATGGAGAATCAGAGGTGGGGAATCAAAGGCGGTGAATCAGAGATGGGGAATCAGAGGCGGGGAATCAGAGGCAGGGAATCAGATGCGGGGATTCAGAGGCGGGGAATCAGAGCTGGCGAATCAGAGGCGGGGAATCAGAGGTGGGCAATCAGAGCCGGGGAATCAGATATGGGGAATCAGAGGCGGGGAATCAGAGGCGGGGAAACAGAGGCGGGGAATCAGATATGGGGAATCAGAGGTGGGGAATCAGAGGTTGTGAACCAGAGATGGGGAATCAAGGCGGGGAATCAGAGGGAGGGAATCAGATGCGGGGAATCAGAGGCGGGGTTTCAGAGCTGGGGAATCAGAGGCAGGGAATCAGAGTTGGGGAATCAGAGGCAGGGAATCAGATATGGGGAATCAGAGGCGGGGAATCAGAGGCGGGGAAACAGAGGCGGGGAATCAGATATGGGGAATCAGAGGTGGGGAATCAGGGGCAGGGAATCAGTGGCAGGGAATCAGAGGCGGGGAATCTGAGGCGGGGAATCAGAGGCAGGGAATCAGACATGGGGAATCAGAGGCGGGGAATCAGAGATGGCGAATCAGAGGCGGGGAATCAGAGGCAGGGAATCGGACGCCGGGAATCAGAGGCGGGGAATCAGAGTTGGGGAATCAGAGGCGGGGAATCAGAGTTGGGGAATCAGAGGCGGGGAATCAGATATGGGGAAATAGAGGCGGGGAATCAGATATGGGGAATCAGAGGTGTGGAATCAGAGGTTGGGAATCAGAGGCAGGGAATCAGAGGCGGGGAAACAGAGTCGGGGAATCAGATATGGGGAATCAGAGGTGGCGAATCAAAGGTGGTGAAACAGAGATGGGGAATCAGGGCAGGGAATCAGAGGCAGGGAATCAGAGCTGGGGAAACAGAGGCGGGGAATCAGATATGGGGAATCAGAGGTGGGGAATCAGGGGCGGGGAATCAGTGGCAGGGGATCAGAGCTGGGGAATCAGAGGTGGGGAATCAGAGCTGGGGAAACAGAGGCGGGGAATCAGTTATGGGGAATCAGAGGTGGGGAATCAGGGGCGGGGAATCAGTGGGAGGGAATCAGAGGCCGGGAATAAAAGGCGGGGAATCAGAGCTGGGGAATCAGAGGCGGGGAATCAGAGTTGGGGAATCAGAGGAGGGGAATCAGATATGGGGAAACAGAGGCCGGGAATCAGAGGCAGGGAAACAGAGGCGGGGAATCAGATATGGGGAATCAGAGGCGGGGAATCAGAGGCTGGGAATCAGAGGGAGGGAATCGGATGTGCGGAATCAGAGATGGGGAATCAGAGGTGGGGATTCAGAGGTGGTGAATCAGAGAAGGGGAATCAGAGGCTGGGAATCAGAGGCAGGGAATCAGACGCAGGGAATCAGAGGCGGGGAATCATAGCTGGCGAATTAGAGGAGGGGAATCAGAGTTGGGGAATCAGAGGCGGGGAATCAGATATCGGGAAACAGAGGCGGGGAATCAGATATGGGGAATCAGAGGTGGGGAATCAGAGGCAGGGAATCAGATGTGCGGAATCAGAGATGGGGAATCAGAGGCAGGGAATCAGAATCAGAAGCAGGGAATCAGTGGCAGGGAATCAGAGGCCGGGAATAAAAGGCGGGGAATCAGAGGCAGGGAATCGGATGTGTGGAATCAGAGATGGGGAATCAGAGGTGGGGATTCAGAGATGGTGAATCAGAGAAGGGGAATCAGAGGCTGGGAATCAGAGGCAGGGAATCAGATGCAGGGAATCAGAGGCGGGGAATCATAGCTGGCGAATTAGAGGAGGGGAATCAGAGTTGGGGAATCAGAGGCGGGGAATCAGATATGGGGAAACAGAGGCGGGGAATCAGAGGTGGGGAAACTGAGGCGGGGAATCAGATATGGGGAATCAGAGGTGGGGAATCAGGGGCAGGGAATCAGTGGCAGGGAATCAGACGCGGGGAATCAGAGGCGGGGAATCAGAGGCGGGGAATCAGAGGCGGGGAATCAGAGGCAGGGAATCGGATGTGCGGAATCAGAGATGGGGAATCAGAGGTGGGGATTCAGAGGTGGTGAATCAGAGGAGGGGAATCAGAGGCTGGGAATCAGAGGCAGGGAATCAGACGCAGGGAATCAGAGGCGGGGAATCATAGCTGGCGAATTAGAGGAGGGGAATCAGAGTTGGGGAATCAGAGGCGGGGAATCATATATGGGGAATCAGAGGTGGGGAATCAGGGGCAGGGAATCAGTGGCAGGGAATCAGAGGCGGGGAATCATAGCTGGCGAATTAGAGGAAGGGAATCAGAGTTGGGGAAACAGAGGCGGGGAATCAGATATGGGGAATCAGAGGTGGGGAATCAGGGGCAGGGAATCAGTGGCAGGGAATCAGACGCGGGGAATCAGAGACGGGGAATCAGAGGCAGGGAATCAGACACGGGGAATCAGAGGCGGGGAATCAGAGGCCGGGAATCAGATGCTGGGAATAAGAGGCCGGGAATCAGAGGTGGGGAAACAGAGGCGGGGAATCAGATATGGGGAATCAGATGCTGTGAATAAGAGGCCGGGAATCAGAGGTGGGGAAACAGAGGCGGGGAATCAGATATGGGGAATCAGAGGTGGGGAATCAGAGGCGGGGAATCAGTGGCAGGGAATCAGAGGCCGGGAATAAAAGGCGGGGAATCAAAGCTGGGGAATCAGAGGCGGGGAATCAGAGTTGGGGAATCAGAGGAGGGGAATCAGATATGGGGAAACAGAGGCCGGGAATCAGAGGCAGGGAAACAGAGGCGGGGAATCAGATATGGGAAATCAGAGGTGGGGAATTAGAGGTTGCGAATCAGAGGCGGGATATCAGAGGCGGGGAATCAGAGGCAGGGAATCGGATGTGCGGAATCAGAGATGGGGAATCAGAGGTGGGGATTCAGAGGTGGTGAATCAGAGAAGGGGAATCAGAGGCTGGGAATCAGAGGCAGGGAATCAGACGCAGGGAATCAGAGGCGGGGAATCATAGCTGGCGAATTAGAGGAGGGGAATCAGAGTTGGGGAATCAGAGGCGGGGAATCAGATATGGGGAAACAGAGGCGGGGAATCAGAGGCGGGGAAACAGAGGCGGGGAATCAGATATGGGGAATCAGAGGTGGGGAATCAGAGGCAGGGAATCAGATGTGCGGAATCAGAGATGGGGAATCAGAGGCAGGGAATCAGAATCAGAAGCAGGGAATCAGAGGCCGGGAATCAGAGGCCGGAATCAGATGCTGGGAATCAGAGGCCTGGAATCAGAGGCGGGGAATCAGAGGCAGGGAATCAGATGCGGGGAATCAGAGGCGGGGAATCAGAGCTGGGGAATCAGAGGCAGGGTATTAGAGTTGGGGAATCAGAGGCGGGGAATCAGATATGGGGAAACAGAGGTGGGGAATCAGAGGCGGGTAAACAGAGTCAGGCAATCAGATATGGGGAATCAGAGGCGGGGAATCAGAGGTGGGGAATCATAGGCAGGGAATCGGATGTGCGGAATCAGAGATCGGGAATCAGAGGCCGGGAAACAGAGGCGGGGAATCAGATGTGGGGAATCAGAGGTGGGGAATCAGGGGCAGGGAATCAGTGGCAGGGAATCAGAGGCGGGGAATCAGAGGCGGGGAATCAAAGGCAGGGAATCAGACACGGGGAATCAGAGGCGGGGAATCAGAGATGGGGAATCAGAGGCAGGGAATCGTATGCCGGGAATCAGAGTCAGGGAATCAGAGCTGGGGAATCAGAGGCGGGGAATCAGAGTTGGGTAATCAGAGGCGGGGAATCAGATATGGGGAAATAGAGGCGGGGAATCAGATATGGGGAATCAGAGGTGTGGAATCAGAGGTTGGGAATCAGAGGCAGGGAATCAGAGTCGGGGAAACAGAGGCGGGGAATCAGATATGGGGAATCAGAGGTGGCGAATCAAAGGCGGTGAAACAGAGATGGGGAATCAGGGCAGGGAATCAGAGGCAGGGAATCAAACACGGGGAATCAGAGCTTGGGAATCAGAGGCGGGGAATCAGAGTTGGGAATCAGAGGCGGGGAATCAGAGGCGGGGAAACAGAGGCGGGGAATCAGATATGGGGAATCAGAGGTGGGGAATCCGAGGTTGGGAATCAGAGGCAGGGAATCAGAGGCGGAAAATCAGAGGCGGGGAATCAGAGGAAGGGAATCAGATGTGCGGAATCGGAGATGGGGAATCAGAGGCAGGGAATCAGAGGCGGGGAATCAGAGGCGGGGAATGAGAGGCCGGGAATCAGATATGGGGAAACAGAGGCGGGGAATCCGAGGCGGGGAAACAGAGGCGGGGAATCAGATATGGGGAATCAGAGGTGGGGAATCAGAGGTTGGGAATCAGAGGCAGGGAATCAGAGGCGGAAAATCAGAGGCGGGGAATCAGAGGAAGGGAATCAGATGTGCGGAATCGGAGATGGGGAATCAGAGGCAGGGAATCAGAGGCGGGGAATCAGAGGCGGGGAATGAGAGGCCGGGAATCAGATATGGGGAAACAGAGGCGGGGAATCCGAGGCGGGGAAACAGAGGCGGGGAATCAGATATGGGGAATCAGAGGTGGGGAATCAGAGGTTGGGAATCAGAGGCAGGGAATCAGAGGCTTGGAATCAGATGCAGGGAATCAGATGCGGGGAATCAGAGGCGGGGAATCAGAGCTGGGGAATCAGAGGTGGGGAATCAGATTTGGGGAATCAGAGGCGGGGACTTAGATATTGGGAAACAGAGGCGGGGAATCAGAGGCGGGGAAACCCAGGCGGCGAATCAGATATGGGGAATCAGAGGTGGGGAATCAGAGGCAAGGAATCAGATGTGCGGAATCAGAGATGGGGAATCAGAGGCAGGGAATCAGAATCAGAAGCAGGGAATCAGAGGCCGGGAATCAGAGGCCGGAATCAGATGCTGGGAATCTGAGGCCTGGAATCAGAGGCGGGGAATCAGAGGCAGGGAATCAGATGCGGGGAATCAGAGGCGGGGAATCAGAGCTGGGGAATCAGAGGCGGGGTATTAGAGTTGGGGAATCAGAGGCGGGGAATCAGATATGGGGAAACAGAGGTGGGGAATCAGAGGCGGGGAAACAGAGGCAGGGAATCAGATATGGGGAATCAGAGGCGGGGAATCAGATGTGGGGAATCATAGGCAGGGAATCGGATGTGCGGAATCAGAGATGGGGAATCAGAGGCTGGGAATCAGAGGTGGTGAATCAGAGATGGGGAATCAGAGGCGGGGAATCAGAGGCAGGGAATCAGACGCGGGGAATCAGAGGTGGGCAATCAGAGGCGGGGAATCAGATATGGTGAATCAGAGGCGGGGAATCAGAGGCGGGGAAACAGAGGTGGGGAATCAGATATGGGGAATCAGAGGTGGGGCATCAGAGGTTGTGAATCACAGATGGGGAATCAGAGGCGGGGAATCAGAGGCAGGGAATCAGACGCGGGGAATCAGAGGCGGGGATTCAGAGCTGGGGAATCAGAGGCTGGGAATCAGAGTTGGGGAATCAGAGGCGGGGAATCAGATATGGGGAATCAGAGGCAGGGAATCAGAGGCGGGAAAACAGAGGCGGGGAATCAGATATGGGGAATCAGAGGCGGGGAATCAGAGGTGGGGAATCAGAGATGGGGAATCAGAGGCGGGGAATCAGAGGCAGGGAATCGGATGCCGGGAATCAGAGGCGGGAAATCAGAGCTGGGGAATCAGAGGCGGGGAATCAGAGTTGGGGAATCAGAGGCGGCGAAGCAGATATGGGGAAATAGAGGCGGGAATCAGATATGGGGAATCAGAGGCTGGGAATCAGGGGCGGGGAATCAGTGGCAGGGAATCAGAGGCGGGGAATCAGAGGCGGGGAATCACAGGCAGGGAATCAGACGCGGGGAATCAGAGGCGGGGAATCAGAGCTGGGGAATCAGAGGTGGGGAATCAGAGTCGGGGAATCATAGGCAGGGAATCGGTTGTGCGGAATCAGAGATGGGGAATCAGATGTGGGGAATCAGAGGCAGTGAATCAGAGGCGGGGAAACAGAGGCGGGGAATCAAATATAGGGAATCAGAGGTGGGGTATCAGAGGTTGAGAATCAGAGATGGGGAATCAAGGCGGGGAATCAGAGGCAGGGAATCAGACGCGGGGAATCAGAGGCGGGGATTCAGAGCTGGGGAATCAGAGGCGGTGAATCAGAGTTGGGGAATCAGAGGCAGGGAATCAGATATGGGGAATCAGAGGTGGCGAATCAGAGGCGGGGAAACAGATGCGGGGAATCAGATATGGGGAATCAGAATTGGGGAATCAGGGGCAGGGAATCAGTGGCAGGGAATCAGAGGCAGGGAATCAGAGGCGGGGAATCAGAGGCAGGGAATCAGACACGAGGAATCATAGGCGGGGAATCAGAGATGGGGAATCAGAGGCGGGGAATCAGAGGCAGGGAATCGGACTCCGGGAATCAGAGTCGGGGAATCAGAGCTGGGGAATCAGAGGCGGGGAATCAGAGTTGGGGAATCAGAGGCGGGGAATCAGATATGGGGAAATAGAGGCGGGGAATCAGATATGGGGAATCAGAGGTGTGGAATCAGAGGTTGGGAATCAGAGGCAGGGAATCAGAGTCGGGGAAACAGAGGTGGGGCATCAGAGGTTGTGAATCACAGATGGGGAATCAGAGGCGGGGAATCAGAGGTGGTGAATCAGAGATGGGGAATCAGAGGCGGGGAATCAGAGGCGGGGAATCAGACGCGGGGAATCAGAGGTGGGCAATCAGAGGCGGGGAATCAGATATGGGGAATCAGAGGCGGGGAATCAGAGGCAGGGAAACAGAGGCGGGGAATCAGATATGGGGAATCAGAGGTGGGGCATCAGAGGTTGTGAATCACAGATGGGGAATCAGAGGCGGGGAATCAGAGGCAGGGAATCAGACGCAGGGAATCAGAGGCGGGAATTCAGAGCTGGGGAATCAGAGGCGGGGAATCAGAGTTGGGGAATCAGAGGCGGGGAATCAGATATGGGGAATCAGAGGCAGGGAATCAGAGGCGGGAAAACAGAGGCGGGGAATCAGATATGGGGAATCAGAGGCGGGGAATCAGAGGCAGGGAATCAGACACGGGGAATCAGAGGCGGGGAATCAGAGATGGGGAATCAGAGGCGGGGAATCAGAGGCAGGGAATCGGATGCCGGGAATCAGAGGCGGGAAATCAGAGGCAGGAAATCAGACAGGGATTCAGAGGCTGGGAATCAGACGGGGGGAATCAAAGGCGGGGAATCAGAGCTGGTGAATCAGAGGCAGGGAATCAGAGTAGGGGATTCAGAGGCGGGGAATCAGATATGGGGAAACAGAGGCGGGGAATGAGAGGCGGGCAAGCAGAGGCGGGGAATTAGATATGGGGAATCAGAGGTGGTGAATCAGAGATGGGGAATCACAGGCGGGGAATCAGAGGCAGCGAATAGAACGCGGGGAATCAGAGGCAGGGAATCAGAGCTGGGGAATCAGAGGCGGGGAATCAGATATGGGGAAACAGAGGCGGGGAATCAGAGGCGGGGAAACAGAGGCGGGGAATCAGACATGGGGAATCGGATGCGGGGAATCAGAGGCGGGGAATCAGATGTGCGGAATCAGAGATGGGGAATCAGAGGCAGGGAATCAGAATCAGAAGCGGGGAATCAGAGGCCGGGAATCAGAGGCCGGGAATCAGATGCTGGGAATAAGAGGCCGGGAATCAGAGGTGGGGAATCAGAGTCTGGGAATCAGAGATGGGGATTCAGAGGTGGGGAATGAGATATGGAGAATCAGAGGCGGGGAATCAGAGGCGGGGAAACAGAGGTGGGGAATCAGATATGGGGAAATAGAGGCGGGGAATCAGATATGGGGAATCAGAGGTGTGGAATCAGAGGTTGGGAATCAGAGGCAGGGAATCAGATCGGGGAAACAGAGGCGGGTAATCAGATATGGGGAATCAGAGGTGGCGAATCAAAGGCGGTGAAACAGAGATGGGGAATCAGGGCAGGGAATCAGAGGCAGGGAATCAAACACGGGGAATCAGAGCTGGGGAATCAGAGGCAGGGAATCAGAGTTGGGAATCAGAGGCGGGGAATTAGAGGCGGGGAAACAGAGGCGGGGAATCAGATATGGGGAATCAGAGGTGGGGAATCCGAGGTTGGGAATCAGAGGCAGGGAATCAGAGGCGGGGAATCAGAGGCGGGGAATCAGAGGAAGGGAATCAGATGTGCGGAATCGGAGATGGGGAATCAGAGGCAGGGAATCAGAGGCGGGGAATCAGAGGCGGGGAATCAGAGGCCGGGAATCAGATATGGGGAAACAGAGGCGGGGAATCCAAGGCGGGGAAACAGAGGCGGGGAATCAGATATGGGGAATCAGAGGTGGGGAATCAGAGGTTGGGAATCAGAGGCAGGGAATCAGTGGCTTGGAATCAGATGCAGGGAATCAGATGCGGGGAATCAGAGGCGGGGAATCAGAGCTGGGGAATCAGAGGTGGGGAATCAGATTTGGGGAATCAGAGGCGGGGACTTAGATATTGGGAAACAGAGGCGGGGAATCAGAGGTGGGGAAACCCAGGCGGGGAATCAGATATGGGGAATCAGAGGTGGGGAATCAGATGCAAGGAATCAGATGTGCGGAATCAGAGATGGGGAATCAGAGGCAGGGAATCAGAATCAGAAGCAGGGAATCAGAGGCCGGGAATTAGAGGCCGGAATCAGATGCTGGGAATCAGAGGCCTGGAATCAGAGGCGGGGAATCAGAGGCAGGGAATCAGATGCGGGGAATCAGAGGCGGGGAATCAGATCTGGGGAATCAGAGGCGGGGTATTAGAGTTGGGGAATCAGAGGCGGGGAATCAGATATGGGGAAACAGAGGTGGGGAATCAGAGGCGGGGAAACAGAGGCAGGGAATCAGATATGGGGAATCAGAGGCGGGGAATCAGAGGTGGGGAATCTAAGGCAGGGAATCGGATGTGCGGAATCAGAGATGGGGAATCAGAGGCTGGGAATCAGAGGTGGTGAATCAGAGATGGGGAATCAGAGGCGGGAATCAGAGGCGGGGAATCAGACGCGGGGAATCAGAGGTGGGCAATCAGAGGCGGGGAATCAGATATGGGGAATCAGAGGCGGGGAATCAGAGGCGGGGAAACAGAGGCGGGGAATCAGATATGGGGAATCAGAGGTGGGGCATCAGAGGTTGTGAATCACAGATGGGGAATCAGAGGCGGGGAATCAGAGGCAGGGAATCAGACGCGGGGAATCAGAGGCGGGGATTCAGAGCTGGGGAATCAGAGGCGGGGAATCAGAGTTGGGGAATCAGAGGCGGGGAATCAGATATGGGGAATCAGAGGCAGGGAATCAGAGGCGGGAAAACAGAGGCGGGGAATCAGATATGGGGAATCAGAGACGGGGAATCAGAGGCAGGGAATCAGACACGGGGAATCAGAGGCGGGGAATCAGAGATGGGGAATCAGAGGCGGGGAATCAGAGGCAGGGAATCGGATGCCGGGAATCAGAGGCGGGAAATCAGAGCTGGGGAATCAGAGGCGGGGAATCAGAGTTGGGGAATCAGAGGCAGCGAAGCAGATATGGGGAAATAGAGGCGGGGAATCAGATATGGGGAATCAGAGGCGGGGAATTAGATATGGGGAATCAGAGGCTGAGAATCAGAGGGGGGGAAACAGAGGCGGGGAATAAGATATGGGGAATCAGAGGTGGGGAATCAGGGGCGGGGAATCAGTGGCAGGGAACAGGAGGCGGGGAATCAGAGGCGGGGAATCAAAGGAAGGGAATCAGGCACGGGGAATCAGAGGTGGGGAATCAGAGATGGGGAATCAGAGGCGGGGAATCACAGGCAGGGAATCAGACGCGGGGAATCAGAGGCGGGGAATCAGAGCTGGGGAATCAGAGGTGGGGAATCAGAGTCGGGGAATCAGAGGCAGGGAATCGGTTGTGCGCAATCAGAGATGGGGAATCAGATGTGGGGAATCAGAGGCAGTGAATCAGAGATGGGGAATCAGAGGCGGGGAATCAGAGGCAGGAAATAAGACAGGGATTCAGAGGCTGGGAATCAGACGGGGGGAATCAAAGGCGGGGAATCAGAGCTGGTGAATCAGAGGCAGGGAATCAGAGTTGGGGATTCAGAGGCGGGGAATCAGATATGGGGAAACAGAGGCGGGGAATGAGAGGCGGGCAAGCAGAGGCGGGGAATTAGATATGGGGAATCAGAGGTGGGAAATCAGAGGTGGTGAATCAGAGATGGGGAATCACAGGCGGGGAATCAGAGGCAGCGAATAGAACGCGGGGAATCAGAGGCAGGGAATCAGAGCTGGGGAATCAGAGGCGGGGAATCAGATATGGGGAAACAGAGGCGGGGAATCAGAGGCGGGGAAACAGAGGCGGGGAATCAGACATGGGGAATCGGATGCGGGGAATCAGAGGCGGGGAATCAGAGCTGGGGAATCAGAGGTGGGGAATCAGAGTTGGGGCATCAGAGGTGGGGAATTAGATATGGGGAAACAGAGGCGGGGAATCAGAGGCGGGGAAACAGAGGCGGGGAATCAGATATGGGGAATCAGAGGTGGGGAATCAGAGGCAGGGAATAAGATGTGCGGAATCAGAGATGGGGAATCAGAGGCAGGGAATCAGAATCAGAAGCGGGGAATCAGAGGCCGGGAATCAGAGGCCGGGAATCAGATGCTGGGAATAAGAGGCCGGGAATCAGAGGTGGGGAATCAGAGTCTGGGAATCAGAGATGGGGATTCAGAGGCGGGGAATGAGATATGAAGAATCAGAGGCGGGGAATCAGAGGCGGGGAAACAGAGGTGGGGAATCAGATATTGGGAATCAGAGGTGGCGAATCAAAGGCTGTGAATCAGAGATGGGGAATCAGAGGCGGGGAATCAGAGGCAGGGAATCAGATGCGGGGATTCAGAGGCGGGGAATCAGAGCTGGCGAATCAGAGGCGGGGAATCAGAGGTGGGCAATCAGAGCCGGGGAATCAGATATGGGGAATCAGAGGCGGGGAAACAGAGGCGGGGAATCAGATATGGGGAATCAGAGGTGGGGAATCAGAGGTTGTGAATCAGAGATGGGGAATCAAGGCGGGGAATCAGAGGGAGGGAATCAGACGCGGGGAATCAGAGGCGGGGATTCAGAGCTGGGGAATCAGAGGCGGGGAATCAGAGTTGGGGAATCAGAGGCAGGGAATCAGATATGGGGAATCAGAGGCGGGGAATCAGAGGCGGGGAAACAGAGGCGGGGAATCAGATATGGGGAATCAGAGGTGGGGAATCAGGGGCAGGGAATCAGTGGCAGGGAATCAGAGGCGGGGAATCTGAGCCGGGGAATCAGAGGCAGGGAATCAGACACGGGGAATCAGAGGCGGGGAATCAGAGATTGTGAATCAGAGGCGGGGAATCAGAGGCAGGGAATCGGACGCCGGGAATCAGAGGCGGGGAATCAGAGCTGGGGAATCAGAGGCGGGGAATCAGAGTTGGGGAATCAGAGGCGGGGAATCAGATATGGGGAAATAGAGGCGGGGAATCAGATATGGGGAATAAGAGGTGTGGAATCAGAGGTTGGGAATCAGAGGTAGGGAATCAGAGGCGGGGAAACAGAGGCGGGGAATCAGATATGGGGAATCAGAGGTGGCGAATCAAAGGCGGTGAAACAGAGATGGGGAATCAGGGCAGGGAATCAGAGGCAGGGAATCAGAGCTGGGGAAACAGAGGCGGGGAATCAGATATGGGGAATCAGAGGTGGGGAATCAGGGGCGGGGAATGAGTGGCAGGGAATTAGAGCTGGGGAATCAGAGGTGGGGTATCAGAGCTGGGGAAACAGAGGCGGGTAATCAGATATGGGGAATCAGAGGTGGGGAATCAGGGGCGGGGAATCAGTGGCAGGGAATCAGAGGCCGGGAATAAAAGGCGGGGAATCAGAGCTGGGGAATCAGAGGCGGGGAATCAGAGTTGGGAATCAGAGGCGGGGAATCAGAGGCGGTGAAACAGAGATGGGGAATCAGGGCAGGGAAACAGAGGCGGGGAATCAGATATGGGGAATCAGAGGTGGGGAATTTGAGGTTGCGAATCAGAGGCGGGGAATCAGAGGCGGGGAATCAGAGGCAGGGAATCGGATATGGCGAATCAGAGGTGGGGATTCAGAGGTGGTGAATCAGAAAAGGGGAATCAGAGGCTGGGAATCAGAGGCAGGGAATCAGACGCAGGGAATCAGAGGCGGGGAATCATAGCTGGCGAATTAGTGGAGGGGAATCAGAGTTGGGGAATCAGAGGCGGGGAATCAGATATGGGGAAACAGAGGCGGGGAATCAGAGGCGGGGAAACAGAGGCGGGGAATCCGATATGGGGAATCAGAGGTGGGGAAACAGAGGCAGGGAATCAGATGTGTGGAATCAGAGTTGGGGAATCAGAGGCAGGGAATCAGAATCTGAAGCAGGGAATCAGAGGCCGGGAATCAGAGGCCGGAATCAGATGCTGGGAATCAGAGGCCTGGAATCAGAGGCGGGGAATCAGAGGCAGGGAATCTGATGCGGGGAATCAGAGGCGGGGAATCAGAGCTGGTGAATCAGAGGCAGGGTATTAGAGTTGGGGAATCAGAGGCGGGGAATCAGATATGGGGAAACAGAGGTGGTGAATCAGAGGCGGGGAAACAGAGGCAGGGAATAAGATATGGGGAATCAGAGGCAGGAATCAGAGGTGGGGAATCATAGGCAGGGAATCGGATGTGCGGAATCAGAGATGGGGAATCAGAGGCCGGGAATGAGAGGTGGTGAATCAGATATGGGGAATCAGAGGTGGGGAATCAGAGGCAGTGAATCAGACGCGGGGAATCAGAGGTGGGCAATCAGAGGCGGGGAATCAGATATGGGGAGTCAGAGGCGGGGAATCAGAGGCGGGGAAACAGAGGCGGGGAATCAGATATGGGGAATCAGAGGTGGGGCATCAGAGGTTGTGAATCACAGATGGGGAATTAGAGGCGGGGAATCAGAGGCAGGGAATCAGACTCGGGGAATCAGAGTCGGGGATGCAGAGCTGGGGAATCAGAAGCGGGGAATCAGAGTTGGGGAATCAGAGGCGGGGAATCAGATATGGGGAATCAGAGGCAGGGAATCAGAGGCGGGGAATCAGAGGCAGGGAATCAGACGCGGGGAATCTGAGGCGGGGAATCAGAGCTGGGGAATCAGAGGTGGGGAATCAGAGTTGGGGAATCAGAGGCAGGGAATTGGATGTGCGGAATCAGAGATGGGGAATCAGAGGTGGGGAATCAGACACGGGGAATCAGAGGCGGGGAATCAGAGATGGGGAATCAGAGGCGGGGAATCAGAGGCAGGGAATCGGATGCCGGAAATCAGAGGCGGGAAATCAGAGCTGGGGAATCAGAGGCGGGGAATCAGAGTTGGGGAATCAGAGGCGGCGAAGCAGATATGGGGAAAATGAGGCGGGGAATCAGATATGGGGAATCAGAGGCGGGGAATCAGATATGGGGAATCAGAGGCTGGGAATCAGAGGGGGGGAAACAGAGGCGGGGAATAAGATATGGGGAATCAGAGGTGGGGAATCAGGGGCGGGGAATCAGTGGCAGGGAATCAGAGGCGGGGAATCAGAGGCGGGGATTCAGAGGCAGGCAATCAGACACGGGGAATCAGAGCTGAGGAATCAGAGATGGGGAATCAGAGGCGGGGAATCAGAGGCAGGGAATCAGACGCGGGGAATCAGAGGCGCGGAATCAGAGCTGGGGAATCAGAGGCGGGGAATCAGAGCTGGGGAATCAGAGGCGGGGAATCAGAGGCAGGGAATCAGACGCGGGGAATCAGAGGTGGGGAATCAGAGGCGGTGAATCAGAGATGGGGAATAAGAGGCGGGGAATCAGAGGCAGGAAATCAGACACGGGGATTCAGAGGCTGGGAATCAGACGGGGGGAATCAAAGGCAGGGAATCAGAGCTGGTGAATCAGAGGCAGGGAATCAGAGTTGGGGAATCAGAGGCAGGGAATCAGATATGGGGAAACAGAGGCGGGGAATCAGAGGCGGGCAAACAGAGGCGGGGAATTAGATATGGGGAATCAGAGGTTGGGAATCAGAGGTGGTGAATCAGAGAAGGGGAATCACAGGCGGGGAATCAGAGGCAGGGAATAGAACGCGGGGAATCAGAGGCAGGGAATCAGAGCTGGGGAATCAGAGGCGGGGAATCAGATATGGGAAAACAGAAGCGGGGAATCAGAGGCGGGGAAACAGTGGCGGGGAATCAGACATGGGGAATCGGATGCGGAGAATCAGAGGTGGGGAATCAGAGCTGGGGAATCAGAGGCGGGGAATCAGAGTTGGGGCATCAGAGGTGGGGAATTAGATATGGGGAAACAGAGGCGGGGAATCGGAGGCGGGGAAACAGAGGCGGGGAATCAGATATGGGGATCAGAGGTGGGGAATCAGAGGCAGGGAATCAGATGTGCGGAATCAGAGATGGGGAATCAGGGGCAGGGAATCAGAATCAGAAGCGGGGAATCAGAGGCCGGGAATCAGAGACCGGGAATCAGATGCTGGGAATAAGAGGCCGGGAATCAGAGGTGGGGAATCAGTGTCCGGGAATCAGAGATGGGGATTCAGAGGCGGGGAATGAGATATGGAGAATCAGAGGCGGGGAATCAGAGGCGGGGAAACAGAGGTGGTGAATTAGATATGGGGAATCAGAGGTGGCGAATCAAAGGCGGTGAATCAGAGATGGGGAATCAGAGGCGCGGAATCAGAGGCAGGGAATCAGATGCGGGGAATCAGAGGAGGCGAATCAGAGCTGGCGAATCAGAGGCGGGGAATAGAGGTGGGCAATCAGAGCCGGGGAATCAGATATGGGGAAACAGAGGCGGGGAATCAGATATGGGGAATAAGAGGTGGGGAATCAGAGGTTGTGAATCAGAGATGGGGAATCAAGGCGGGGAATCAGAGGCAGGGAATCAGATGCGGGGAATCAGAGGCGTGGATTCAGAGCTGGGGAATCAGAGGCGGGGAATCAGAGTTGGGGAATCAGAGGCAGGGAATCAGATATGGGGAATCAGAGGCGGGGAATCAGATATGGGGAATCAGAGGTGGGGAATCAGGGGCAGGGAATCAGTGGCAGGGAATCAGAGGCGGGGAATCAGAGGCGGGGAATCAGAGGCAGGGAATCAGACACGGGGAATCAGAGGCGGGGAATCAGAGATGGGGAATCAGAGGCGGGGAATCAGAGCTGGGGAATCAGAGGCGGGGAATCAGAGGCAGGGAATCAGACGCGGGGAATCAGAAGTGGGGAATCAGAGGCGGTGAATCAGAGATGGGGAATAAGAGGCGGGGAATCAGAGGCAGGAAATCAGACACGGGGATTCAAAGGCTGGGAATCAGATGCGGGGAATCAGAGGCGGGGAATGAGATATGGAGAATCAGAGGCGGGGAATCAGAGGCGGGGAAACAGAGGTGGTGAATCAGATATGGGGAATCAGAGGTGGCGAATCAAAGGCAGTGAATCAGAGATGGGCAATCAGAGGCGCGGAATCAGAGGCAGGGAATCAGATGCGGGGAATCAGAGGAGGCGAATCAGAGCTGGCGAATCAGAGGCGGGGAATAGAGGTGGGCAATCAGAGCCGGGAATCAGATATGGGGAAACAGAGGCGGGGAATCAAATATGGGGAATAAGAGGTGGGGAATCAGAGGTTGTGAATTAGAGATGGGGAATCAAGGCAGGGAATCAGAGGCAGGGAATCAGATGCGGGGAATCAGAGGCGTGGATTCAGAGCTGGGGAATCAGAGGCGGGGAATCAGAGTTTGGGAATCAGAGGCAGGGAATCAGATATGGGGAATCAGAGGCGGGGAATCAGAGGCGGGGAAACAGAGGCGGATAATCAGATATGGGGAATCAGAGGTGGGGAATCAGGGGCAGGGAATCAGTGGCAGGGAATCAGAGGCGGGGAATCAGAGGCGGGGAATCAGAGGCAGGGAATCAGACACGGGGAATCAGAGGCGGGGAATCAGAGATGGGGAATCAGAGGCGGGGAATCAGAGGCAGGGAATCGGACGCCGGGTATCAGAGGCGGGGAATCAGAGCTGGGGAATCAGAGGCGGGGAATCAGAGTTGGGGAATCAGAGGCGGGGAATCAGATATGGGGAAATAGAGGTGGGGAATCAGATATGGGGAATCAGAGGTGTGGAATCAGAGGTTGGGAATCAGAGGCAGGGAATCAGAGGCGGGGAAACAGAGGCGGGGAATCAGATATGGTGAATCAGAGGTGGCGAATCAAAGGCGGTGAAACAGAGATGGGGAATCAGGGCAGGGAATCAGAGGCAGGGAATCAGAGCTGGGGAAACAGAGGCGGGGAATGAGATATGGGGAATCAGAGGTGGGGAATCAGGGGCGGGGAATCAGTGGCAGGGAATCAGAGCTGTGGAATCAGAGATGGGGAATCAGAGCTGGGGAAACAGAGGCGGGGAATCAGATATGGGGAATCAGAGGTGGGGAATCAGGGGCGGGGAATCAGTGGCAGGGAATCAGAGCTGTGGAATCAGAGGGGGGGAATCAGAGGCGGGGAATCAGAGTAAGGGAATCAGACACGGGGAATCAGAGGCGGGGAATCAGAGATGGGGAATCAGAGGCGGGGAATCAGAGGCAGGGAATCGTACGCCGGGAATCAGAGGCGGGGAATCAGAGCTGGGGAATCAGAGGCGGGGAATCAGAGTTGGGGAATCAGAGGCGGGGAATCTGATATGGGGAAATAGAGTCGGGGAATCAGATATGTGGAATCAGAGGTGTGGAATCAGAGGTTGGGAATCAGAGGCAGGGAATCAGAGGCGGGGAAACAGAGGCGGGGAATCAGATATGGGGAATCAGAGGTGGCGAAACAAAGGCGGTGAAACAGAGATGGGGAATCAGGGCAGGGAATCAGAGGCAGGGAATCAGAGCTGGGGAAACAGAGGCGGGGAATCAGATATGGGGAATCAGAGGTGGGGAATCAGGGGCGGGGAATCAGTGGCAGGGAATCAGAGGCCGGGAATAAAAGGCGGGGAATCAGAGCTGGGGAATCAGAGGCGGGGAATCAGAGTTGGGGAATCAGAGGAGGGGAATCAGATATGGGGAAACAGAGGCCGGGAATCAGAGGCAGGGAAACAGAGGCGGGGAATCAGATATGGGGAATCAGAGTTGGGGAATTAGAGGTTGCGAATCAGAGGCAGGGAATCAGAGGCGGGGAATCAGAGGCGGGGAATCAGAGGCAGGGAATCGGATGTGCGGAATCAGAGATGGGGAATCAGAGGTGGGGATTCAGAGGTGGTGAATCAGAGAAGGGGAATCAGAGGCGGGGAATCAGAGGCAGGGAATCAGATGCAGGGAATCAGAGGCGGGGAATCATAGCTGGCAAATTAGAGGAGGGGAATCAGAGTTGGGGAATCAGAGGCGGGGAATCAGATATGGGGAAACAGAGGCGGGGAATCAGAGGCGGGGAAAGAGAGGCGGGGAATCAGATATGGGGAATCAGAGGTGGGGAATCAGGGGCAGGGAATCAGTGGCAGGGAATCAGACGCGGGGAATCAGAGGCGGGGAATCAGAGGCAGGGAATCAGACACGGGGAATCAGAGGCGGGGAATCAGAGCTGGGGAATCAGAGGCGGGGAATCAGAGTTGGGGAATCAGAGGCGGCGAAGCAGATATGGGGAAAATGAGGCGGGGAAACAGATATGTGGAATCAGAGGCGTGGAATCAAATATGGGGAATCAGAGGCTGGGAATCAGAGGGGGGGAAACAGAGGCGGGGAATAAGATATGGGGAATCAGAGGTGGGGAATCAGGGGCGGGGAATCAGTGGCAGGGAATCAGAGGCGGGGAATCAGAGGCGGGGAAACAGAGGCGGCGAATCAGATATGGGGAATCAGAGGTGGGGAATCAGGGGCAGGGAATCAGTGGCAGGGAATCAGAGGCGGGGAATCAGAGGCGGGGAATCAGAGGCAGGGAATCAGACACGGGGAATCAGAGGCGGGGAATCAGAGATGGGGAATCAGAGGCGGGGAATCAGAGGCAGGGAATCGGACGCCGGGTATCAGAGGCGGGGAATCAGAGCTGGGGAATCAGAGGCGGGGAATCAGAGTTGGGGAATCAGAGGCGGGGAATCAGATATGGGGAAATAGAGGTGGGGAATCAGATATGGGGAATCAGAGGTGTGGAATCAGAGGTTGGGAATCAGAGGCAGGGAATCAGAGGCGGGGAAACAGAGGCGGGGAATCAGATATGGTGAATCAGAGGTGGCGAATCAAAGGCGGTGAAACAGAGATGGGGAATCAGGGCAGGGAATCAGAGGCAGGGAATCAGAGATGGAGAATCAGAGGCGGGGAATCAGAGTTGGGGAATCAGAGGTGGGGAATTAGAGGTTGCGAATCAGAGGCAGGGAATCAGAGGCGGGGAATCAGAGGCGGGGAATCAGAGGCAGGGAATCGGATGTGCGGAATCAGAGATGGGGAATCAGAGGTGGGGATTCAGAGGTGGTGAATCAGAGAAGGGGAATCAGAGGCGGGGAATCAGAGGCAGGGAATCAGACGCAGGGAATCAAAGGCGGGGAATCATAGCTGGCGAATTAGAGGAGGGGAATCAGAGTTGGGGAATCAGAGGCGGGGAATCAGATATGGGGAAACAGAGGCGGGGAATCAGAGGCGGGGAAACAGAGGCGGGCAATCAGATATGGTGAATCAGAGGTGGCGAATCAAAGGCGGTGAAACAGAGATGGGGAATCAGGGCAGGGAATCAGAGGCAGGGAATCAGAGCTGGGGAAACAGAGGCGGGGAATTAGATATGGGGAATCAGAGGTGGGGAATCAGGGGCGGGGAATCAGTGGCAGGGAATCAGAGCTGGGGAATCAGAGATGGGGAATCAGAGCTGGGGTAACAGAGGCGGGGAATCAGATATGGGGAATCAGAGGTGGGGAATCAGGGGCGAGGAATCAGTGGCAGGGAATCAGAGGCCGGGAATAAAAGGCGGGGAATCAGAGATGGAGAATCAGAGGCGGGGAATCAGAGTTGGGGAATCAGAGGTGGGGAATTAGAGGTTGCGAATCAGAGGCAGGGAATCAGAGGCGGGGAATCAGAGGCGGGGAATCAGAGGCAGGGAATCGGATGTGCGGAATCAGAGATGGGGAATCAGAGGTGGGGATTCAGAGGTGGTGAATCAGAGAAGGGGAATCAGAGGAGGGGAATCAGAGGCAGGGAATCAGACGCAGGGAATCAAAGGCGGGGAATCATAGCTGGCGAATTAGAGGAGGGGAATCAGAATTGGGGAATCAGAGGCGGGGAATCAGATATGGGGAAACAGAGGCGGGGAATCAGAGGCGGGGAAACAGAGGCGGGAAATCAGATATGGGGAATCAGAGGTGGGGAATCAGGGGCAGGGAATCAGTGGCAGGGAATCAGACGCGGGGAATCAGAGGTGGGGAATCAGATGCAGGGAATCAGACACGGGGAATCAGAGGCGGGGAATCAGAGATGGGGAATCAGAGGCGGGGAATCAGAGGCAGGGAATCGGATGCCGGAAATCAGAGGCGGGAAATCAGAGTTGGGGAATCAGAGGAGGGGAATCAGAGTTGGGGAATCAGAGGCGGCGAAGCAGATATGGGGAAAATGAGGCGGGGAATCAGATATGGGGAATCAAAGGCGGGGAATCAGATATGGGGAATCAGAGGCTGGGAATCAGAGGGGGGGAAACAGAGGCGGGGAATAAGATATGGGGAATCAGAGGCGGGGAATCAGAGTTGTGGAATCAGAGGCAGGGAATCAGATATGGGGAATCAGAGGCGGGGAATCAGAGTTGGGGAATCAGAGGCGGGGAATCAGATATGGGGAAATAGAGGTGGGGAATCAGATATGGGGAATCAGAGGTGTCGAATCAGAGGTTGGGAATCAGAGGCAGGGAATCAGAGGCGGGGAAACAGAGGCGGGGAATCAGATATGGTGAATCAGAGGTGGCGAATCAAAGGCGGTGAAACAGAGATGGGGAATCAGGGCAGGGAATCAGAGGCAGGGAATCAGAGATGGAGAATCAGAGGCGGGGAATCAGAGTTGGGGAATCAGAGGTGGGGAATTAGAGGTTGCGAATCAGAGGCAGGGAATCAGAGGCGGGGAATCAGAGGCGGGGAATCAGAGGCAGGGAATCGGATGTGCGGAATCAGAGATGGGGAATCAGAGGTGGGGATTCAGAGGTGGTGAATCAGAGAAGGGGAATCAGAGGCGGGGAATCAGAGGCAGGGAATCAGACGCAGGGAATCAAAGGCGGGGAATCATAGCTGGCGAATTAGAGGAGGGGAATCAGAGTTGGGGAATCAGAGGCGGGGAATCAGATATGGGGAAACAGAGGCGGGGAATCAGAGGCGGGGAAACAGAGGCGGGGAATCAGATATGGGGAATCAGAGGTGGGGAATCAGGCGCAGGGAATCAGTGGCAGGGAATCAGACGCGGGGAATCAGAGGCGGGGAATCAGAGGCAGGGAATCAGACACGGGGAATCAGAGGCGGGGAATCAGAGGCAGGGAATCGGATGTGCGGAATCAGAGATGGGGAATCAGAGGTGGGGATTCAGAGGTGGTGAATCAGAGAAGGGGAATCAGAGGCGGGGAATCAGAGGCAGGGAATCAGATGCAGGGAATCAGAGGCGGGGAATCATAGCTGGCGAATTAGAGGAGGGGAATCAGAGTTGGGGAATCAGAGGCGGGGAATCAGATATGGGGAAACAGAGGCGGGGAATCAGAGGCGGGGAAACAGAGGCGGGGAATCAGATATGGGGAATCAGAGGTGGGGAATCAGGGGCAGGGAATCAGTGGCAGGGAATCAGACGCGGGGAATCAGAGGCGGGGAATCAGAGGCAGGGAATCAGACACGGGGAATCAGAGGCGGGGAATCAGAGCTGGGGAATCAGAGGCGGGGAATCAGAGTTGGGGAATCAGAGGCGGCGAAGCAGATATGGGGAAAATGAGGCGGGGAATCAGATATGGGGAATCAGAGGCGTGGAATCAAATATGGGGAATCAGAGGCTGGGAATCAGAGGGGGGGAAACAGAGGCGGGGAATAAGATATGGGGAATCAGAGGTGGGGAATCAGGGGCGGGGAATCAGTGGCAGGGAATCAGAGGCGGGGAATCAGAGGCGGGGAAACAGAGGCGGGGAATCAGATATGGGGAATCAGAGGTGGGGAATCAGGGGCAGGGAATCAGTGGCAGGGAATCAGAGGCGGGGAATCAGAGGCGGGGTATCAGAGGCAGGGAATCAGACACGGGGAATCAGAGGCGGGGAATCAGAGATGGGGAATCAGAGGCGGGGAATCAGAGGCAGGGAATCGGACGCCGGGTATCAGAGGCGGTGAATCAGAGCTGGGGAATCAGAGGCGTCGAATCAGAGTTGGGGAATCAGAGGCGGGGAATCAGATATGGGGAAATAGAGGTGGGGAATCAGATATGGGGAATCAGAGGTGTCGAATCAGAGGTTGGGAATCAGAGGCAGGGAATCAGAGGCGGGGAAACAGAGGCGGGGAATCAGATATGGTGAATCAGAGGTGGCGAATCAAAGGCGGTGAAACAGAGATGGGGAATCAGGGCAGGGAATCAGAGGCAGGGATTCAGAGATGGAGAATCAGAGGCGGGGAATCAGAGTTGGGGAATCAGAGGTGGGGAATTAGAGGTTGCGAATCAGAGGCAGGGAATCAGAGGCGGGGAATCAGAGGCGGGGAATCAGAGGCAGGGAATCGGATGTGCGGAATCAGAGATGGGGAATCAGAGGTGGGGATTCAGAGGTGGTGAATCAGAGAAGGGGAATCAGAGGCGGGGAATCAGAGGCAGGGAATCAGACGCAGGGAATCAAAGGCGGGGAATCATAGCTGGCGAATTAGAGGAGGGGAATCAGAGTTGGGGAATCAGAGGCGGGGAATCAGATATGGGGAAACAGAGGCGGGGAATCAGAGGCGGGGAAACAGAGGCGGGGAATCAGATATGGTGAATCAGAGGTGGCGAATCAAAGGCGGTGAAACAGAGATGGGGAATCAGGGCAGGGAATCAGAGGCAGGGAATCAGAGCTGGGGAAACAGAGGCGGGGAATGAGATATGGGGAATCAGAGGTGGGGAATCAGGGGCGGGGAATCAGTGGCAGGGAATCAGAACTGGGGAATCAGAGATGGGGAATCAGAGCTGGGGAAACAGAGGCGGGGAATCAGATATGGGGAATCAGAGGTGGGGAATCAGGGGCGAGGAATCAGTGGCAGGGAATCAGAGGCCGCGAATAAAAGGCGGGGAATCAGAGATGGAGAATCAGAGGCGGGGAATCAGAGTTGGGGAATCAGAGGTGGGGAATTAGAGGTTGCGAATCAGAGGCAGGGAATCAGAGGCGGGGAATCAGAGGCGGGGAATCAGAGGCAGGGAATCGGATGTGCGGAATCAGAGATGGGGAATCAGAGGTGGGGATTCAGAGGTGGTGAATCAGAGAAGGGGAATCAGAGGCGGGGAATCAGAGGCAGGGAATCAGACACAGGGAATCAAAGGCGGGGAATCATAGCTGGCGAATTAGAGGAGGGGAATCAGAGTTGGGGAATCAGAGGCGGGGAATCAGATATGGGGAAACAGAGGCGGGGAATCAGAGGCGGGGAAACAGAGGCGGGAAATCAGATATGGGGAATCAGAGGTGGGGAATCAGGGGCAGGGAATCAGTGGCAGGGAATCAGACGCGGGGAATCAGAGGTGGGGAATCAGATGCAGGGAATCAGAGGCGGGGAATCAGAGGCGGGGAATCAGAGATGGGGAATCAGAGGCGGGGAATCAGAGGCAGGGAATCGGATGCCGGAAATCAGAGGCGGGAAATCAGAGTTGGGGAATCAGAGGAGGGGAATCAGAGTTGGGGAATCAGAGGCGGCGAAGCAGATATGGGGAAAATGAGGCGGGGAATCAGATATGGGGAATCAAAGGCGGGGAATCAGATATGGGGAATCAGAGGCTGGGAATCAGAGGGGGGGAAACAGAGGCGGGGAATAAGATATGGGGAATCAGAGGCGGGGAATCAGAGTTGTGGAATCAGAGGCAGGGAATCAGATATGGGGAATCAGAGGCGGGGAATCAGAGGCGGGGAAACAGGCGGGGAATCAGATATGGGGAATCAGAAGTGGGGAATCAGGGGCAGGGAATCAGTGGCAGGGAATCAGAGGGGGGAATCAGAGGCGGGGAATCAGAGTAAGGGAATCAGACACGGGGAATCAGAGGCGGGGAATCAGAGATGGGGAATCAGAGGCGGGGAATCAGAGGCAGGGAATCGGACGCCGGGAATCAGAGGCGGGGAATCAGAGCTGGGGAATCAGAGGCGGGGAATCAGAGTTGGGGAATCAGAGGCGGGGAATCTGATATGGGGAAATAGAGTCGGGGAATCAGATATGGGGAATCAGAGGTGTGGAATCAGAGGTTGGGAATCAGAGGCAGGGAATCAGAGGCGGGGAAACAGAGGCGGGGAATCAGATATGGGGAATCAGAGGTGGCGAAACAAAGGCGGTGAAACAGAGATGGGGAATCAGGGCAGGGAATCAGAGGCAGGGAATCAGAGCTGGGGAAACAGAGGCGGGGAATCAGATATGGGGAATCAGAGGTGGGGAATCAGGGGCGGGGAATCAGTGGCAGGGAAAGAGCTGGGGAATCAGAGGTGGGGAATCAGAGCTGGGGAAACAGAGGTGGGGAATCAGATATGGGGAATCAGAGGTGGGGAATCAGGGGTGGGGAATCAGTGGCAGGGAATCAGAGGCCGGGAATAAAAGGCGGGGAATCAGAGCTGGGGAATCAGAGGCGGGGAATCAGAGTTGGGGAATCAGAGGAGGGGAATCAGATATGGGGAAACAGAGGCCGGGAATCAGAGGCAGGGAAACAGAGGCGGGGAATCAGATATGGGGAATCAGAGGTGGGGAATTAGAGGTCGCGAATCAGAGGCAGGGAATCAGAGGCGGGGAATCAGAGGCGGGGAATCAGAGGCAGGGAATGGGATGTGCGGAATCAGAGATGGGGAATCAGAGGTGGGGATTCAGAGGTGGTGAATCAGAGAAGGGGAATCAGAGGCGGGGAATCAGAGGCAGGGAATCAGATGCAGGGAATCAGAGGCGGGGAATCATAGCTGGCGAATTAGAGGAGGGTAATCAGAGTTGGGGAATCAGAGGCGGGGAATCAGATATGGGGAAACAGAGGCGGGGAATCAGAGGCGGGGAAACAGAGGCGGGGAATCAGATATGGGGAATCAGAGGTGGGGAATCAGGGGCAGGGAATCAGTGGCAGGGAATCAGACGCGGGGAATCAGAGGCGGGGAATCAGAGGCAGGGAATCAGACACGGGGAATCAGAGGCAAGGAATCAGAGCTGGGGAATCAGAGGCGGGGAATCAGAGTTGGGGAATCAGAGGCGGCGAAGCAGATATGGGGAAAATGAGGCGGGGAATCAGATATGGGGAATCAGAGGTGTGGAATCAAATATGGGGAATCAGAGGCTGGGAATCAGAGGGGGGGAAACAGAGGCGGGGAATAAGATATGGGGAATCAGAGGTGGGGAATCAGGGGCGGGGAATCAGTGGCAGGGAATCAGAGGCGGGGAATCAGAGGCGGGGAAACAGAGGCGGGGAATCAGATATGGGGAATCAGAGGTGGGGAATCAGGGGCAGGGAATCAGTGGCAGGGAATCAGAGGTGGGGAATCAGAGGCGGGGAATCAGAGGCAGGGAATAAGACACGGGGAATCAGAGGCGGGGAATCAGAGATGGGGAATCAGAGGCGGGGAATCAGAGGCAGGGAATCGGACGCCGGGTATCAGAGGCGGGGAATCAGAGCTGGGGAATCAGAGGCGGGGAATCAGAGTTGGGGAATCAGAGGCGGTGAATCAGATATGGGGAAATAGAGGTGGGGAATCAGATATGGGGAATCAGAGGTGTGGAATCAGAGGTTGGGAATCAGAGGCAGGGAATCAGAGGCGGGGAAACAGAGGCGGGGAATCAGATATCGTGAATCAGAGGTGGCGAATCAAAGGCGGTGAAACAGAGATGGGGAATCAGGGCAGGGAATCAGAGGCAGGGAATCAGAGATGGAGAATCAGAGGCGGGGAATCAGAGTTGGGGAATCAGAGGTGGGGAATTAGAGGTTGCGAATCAGAGGCAGGGAATCAGAGGCGGGGAATCAGAGGCGGGGAATCAGAGGCAGGGAATCGGATGTGCGGAATCAGAGATGGGGAATCAGAGGTGGGGATTCAGAGGTGGTGAATCAGAGAAGGGGAATCAGAGGCGGGGAATCAGAGGCAGGGAATCAGACGCAGGGAATCAAAGGCGGGGAATCATAGCTGGCGAATTAGAGGAGGGGAATCAGAGTTGGGGAATCAGAGGCGGGGAATCAGATATGGGGAAACAGAGGCGGGGAATCAGAGGCGGGGAAACAGAGGCGGGAAATCAGATATGGGGAATCAGAGGTGGGGAATCAGGGGCAGGGAATCAGTGGCAGGGAATCAGACGCGGGGAATCAGAGGCGGGGAATCAGAGGCAGGGAATCAGACACGGGGAATCAGAGGCGGGGAATCAGAGATGGAGAATCAGAGGCGGGGAATCAGAGGCAGGGAATCGGATGCCGGAAATCAGAGGCGGGAAATCAGAGCTGGGGAATCAGAGGCGGGGAATCAGAGTTGGGGAATCAGAGGCGGCGAAGCAGATATGGGGAAAATGAGGCGGGGAATCAGATAT
Organism: Narcine bancroftii; assembly: GCF_036971445.1. Taxonomy (NCBI): domain Eukaryota; kingdom Metazoa; phylum Chordata; class Chondrichthyes; order Torpediniformes; family Narcinidae; genus Narcine; species Narcine bancroftii. Next base: position 111,434,589 of record NC_091474.1, on the reverse strand, counting down.
GGGGAATCAGAGGCGTGGAATCAGATATGGGGAATCAGAGGCTGGGAATCAGAGGGGGGGGAAACAGAGGCGGGGAATAAGATATGGGGAATCAGAGGTGGGGAATCAGGGGCGGGGAATCAGTGGCAGGGAATCAGAGGCGGGGAATCAGAGGCGGGGATTCAGAGGCAGGGAATCAGACACGGGGAATCAGAGGTGGGGAATCAGAGATGGGGAATCAGAGGCGGGGAATCAGAGGCAGGGAATCAGACGCGGGGAATCAGAGGCGGGGAATCAGAGCTGGGGAATCAGAGGCGGGGAATCAGAGCTGGTGAATCAGAGGCGGGGAATCAGAGGCAGGGAATCAGATGCGGGGAATCAGAGGTGGGGAATCAGAGGCGGTGAATCAGAGATGGGGAATAAGATGCGGGGAATCAGAGGCAGGAAATCAGACACGGGGATTCAGAGGCTGGGAATCTGACGGGGGGAATCAAAGGCGGGGAATCAGAGCTGGTGAATCAGAGGCAGGGAATCAGAGTTGGGGATTCAGAGGCAGGGAATCAGATATGGGGAAACAGAGGCGGGGAATCAGAGGCGGGCAAACAGAGGCGGGGAATTAGATATGGGGAATCAGAGGTGGGGAATCAGAGGTGGTGAATCAGAGATGGGGAATCACAGGCGGGGAATCAGAGGCAGGGAATAGAACGCGGGGAATCAGAGGCAGGGAATCAGAGCTGGGGAATCAGAGGCGGGGAATCAGATATGGGAAAACAGAGGCGGGGAATCAGAGGCGGGGAAACAGAGGCGGGGAATCAGACATGGGGAATCGGATGCAGAGAATCAGAGGTGGGGAATCAGAGCTGGGGAATCAGAGGCGGGGAATCAGAGTTGGGGCATCAGAGGTGGGGAATTAGATATGGGGAAACAGAGGCGGGGAATCAGAGGCGGGGAAACAGAGGCGGGGAATCAGATATGGGGAATCAGAGGTGGGGAATCAGAGGCAGGGAATCAGATGTGCGGAATCAGAGATGGGGAATCAGAGGCAGGGAATCAGAATCAGAAGTGGGGAATCAGAGGCCGGGAATCAGAGACCGGGAATCAGATGCTGGGAATAAGAGGCCGGGAATCAGAGGTGGGGAATCAGTGTCCGGGAATCAGAGATGGGGATTCAGAGGCGGGGAATGAGATATGGAGAATCAGAGGCGGGGAATCAGAGGCGGGGAAACAGAGGTGGTGAATCAGATATGGGGAATCAGAGGTGGCGAATCAAAGGCGGTGAATCAGAGATGGGGAATCAGAGGCGCGGAATCAGAGGCAGGGAATCAGATGCGGGGAATCAGAGGAGGCGAATCAGAGCTGGCGAATCAGAGGCGGGGAATAGAGGTGGGCAATCAGAGCCGGGGAATCAGATATGGGGAAACAGAGGCGGGGAATCAGATATGGGGAATAAGAGGTGGGGAATCAGAGGTTGTGAATCAGAGATGGGGAATCAAGGCGGGGAATCAGAGGCAGGGAATCAGATGCGGGGAATCAGAGGCGTGGATTCAGAGCTGGGGAATCAGAGGCGGGGAATCAGAGTTGGGGAATCAGAGGCAGGGAATCAGATGTGGGGAATCAGAGGCGGGGAATCAGAGGCGGGGAAACAGAGGCGGGGAATCAGATATGGGGAATCAGAGGTGGGGAATCAGGGGCAGGGAATCAGTGGCAGGGAATCAGAGGCGGGGAATCAGAGGCGGGGAATCAGAGGCAGGGAATCAGACACGGGGAATCAGAGGCGGGGTATCAGAGATGGGGAATCAGAGGCGGGGAATCAGAGCTGGGGAATCAGAGGCGGGGAATCAGAGGCAGGGAATCAGACGCGGGGAATCAGAGGTGGGGAATCAGAGGCGGTGAATCAGAGATTGGGAATAAGAGGCGGGGAATCAGAGGCAGGAAATCAGACACGGGGATTCAGAGGCTGGGAATCAGATGCGGGGAATCAGAGGCGGGGAATGAGATATGGAGAATCAGAGGCGGGGAATCAGAGGCGGGGAAACAGAGGTGGTGAATCAGATATGGGGAATCAGAGGTGGCGAATCAAAGGCGGTGAATCAGAGATGGGGAATCAGAGGCGCGGAATCAGAGGCAGGGAATCAGATGCGGGGAATCAGAGGAGGCGAATCAGAGCTGGCGAATCAGAGGCGGGGAATAGAGGTGGGCAATCAGAGCCGGGGAATCAGATATGGGGAAACAGAGGCGGGGAATCAGATATGGGGAATAAGAGGTGGGGAATCAGAGGTTGTGAATCAGAGATGGGGAATCAAGGCGGGGAATCAGAGGCAGGGGATCAGATGCGGGGAATCAGAGGCGTGGATTCAGAGCTGGGGAATCAGAGGCGGGGAATCAGAGTTGGGGAATCAGAGGCAGGGAATCAGATATGGGGAATCAGAGGCGGGGAATCAGAGGCGGGGAAACAGAGGCGGGGAATCAGATATGGGGAATCAGAGGTGGGGAATCAGGGGCAGGGAATCAGTGGCAGGGAATCAGAGGCGGGGAATCAGAGGCGGGGAATCAGAGGCAGGGAATCAGACACGGGGAATCAGAGGCGGGGAATCAGAGATGGGGAATCAGAGGCGGGGAATCAGAGGCAGGGAATCGGACACCGGGTATCAGAGGCGGGGAATCAGTGCTGGGGAATCAGAGGAGGGGAATCAGAGTTGGGGAATCAGAGGCGGGGAATCAGATATGGGGAAATAGAGGTGGGGAATCAGATATGGGGAATCAGAGGTGTGGAATCAGAGGTTGGGAATCAGAGGCAGGGAATCAGAGGCGGGGAAACAGAGGCGGGGAATCAGATATGGTGAATCAGAGGTGGCGAATCAAAGGCGGTGAAACAGAGATGGGGAATCAGGGCAGGGAATCAGAGGCAGGGAATCAGAGCTGGGGAAACAGAGGCGGGGAATTAGATATGGGGAATCAGAGGTCGGGAATCAGGGGCGGGGAATCAGTGGCAGGGAATCAGAGCTGGGGAATCAGAGGTGGGGAATCAGAGCTGGGGAAACAGAGGCGGGGAATCAGATATGGGGAATCAGAGGTGGGGAATCAGGGGCGGGGAATCAGTGGCAGGGAATCAGAGGCCGGGAATAAAAGGCGGGGAATCAGAGCTGGAGAATCAGAGGCGGGGAATCAGAGTTGGGGAATCAGAGGAGGGGAATCAGATATGGGGAAACAGAGGCCGGAAACAGAGGCAAGGAAACAGAGGCGGGGAATCAGATATGGGGAATCAGAGGTGGGGAATTAGAGGTTGCAAATCAGAGGCAGGGAATCAGAGGCGGGGAATCAGAGGCAGGGAATCGGATGTGCGGAATCAGAGATGGGGAATCAGAGGTGGGGATTCAGAGGTGGTGAATCAGAGAAGGGGAATCAGAGGTGGGGAATCAGAGGCAGGGAATCAGACGCAGGGAATCAGAGGCGGGGAATCATAGCTGGCGAATTAGAGGAGGGGAATCAGAGTTGGGGAATCAGAGGCGGGGAATCAGATATGGGGAAACAGAGGCGGGGAATCAGAGGCGGGGAAACAGAGGCGGTGAATCAGATATGGGGATTCAGAGGTGGGGAATCAGAGGTTGGGAATCAGAGGCAGGGAATCAGAGGCGGGGAATCAGAGGCAGGGAATCAGATGCGGGGAATCAGAGGCGGGGAAACAGAGCTGGGGAATCAGAGGCGGGGAATCAGAGTTGGGGAAGCAGAGGCTAGGAATCAGAGGCGGGGAATCAGAGATGGGGATTCAGAGGCGGGGAATGAGATATGGAGAATCTGAGGCGGGGAATCAGAGGCGGGGAAATAGAGGTGGGGAATCAGATATGGGGAATCAGAGGTGGCGAATCAAAGGCGGTGAATCAGAGATGGGGAATCAGAGGCGGGGAATCAGAGGCAGGGAATCAGATGCGGGGAATCAGAGGCGGGGAAACAGAGGTGGGGAATCAGATATGGGGAAAATGAGGCGGGGAATCAGATATGGGGAATCAGAGGCGGGGAATCAGATATGGGGAATCAGAGGCTGGGAATCAGAGGGGGGGAAACAGAGACGGGGAATAAGATATGGGGAATCAGAGGTGGGGAATCAGGGGCGGGGAATCAGTGGCAGGGAATCAGAGGCGGGGAATCAGAGGCGGGGATTCAGAGGCAGGGAATCAGACACGGGGAATCAGAGCTGGGGAATCAGAGATGGGGAATCAGAGGCGGGGAATCAGAGGCAGGGAATCAGACGCGGGGAATCAGAGGCGGGGAATCAGAGCTGGGGAATCAGAGGCGGGGAATCAGAGCTGGGGAATCAGAGGCGGGGAATCAGAAGCAGGGAATCAGATGCGGGGAATCAGAGGTGGGGAATCAGAGGCGGTGAATCAGAGATGGGGAATAAGAGGCGGGGAATCAGAGGCAGGAAATCAGACACGGGGATTCAGAGGCTGGGAATCAGACGGGGGGAATCAAAGGCGGGGAATCAGAGCTGGTGAATCAGAGGCAGGGAATCAGAGTTGGGGATTCAGAGGCAGGGAATCAGATATGGGGAAACAGAGGTGGGGAATCAGAGGCGGGCAAACAGAGGCGGGGAATTAGATATGGGGAATCGGAGGTGGGGAATCAGAGATGGGGAATCAGAGGCGGGGAATCAGAGGCAGGGAATCGGATGCCGGAAATCAGAGGCGGGAAATCAGAGTTGGGGAATCAGAGGAGGGGAATCAGAGTTGGGGAATCAGAGGCGGCGAAGCAGATATGGGGAAAATGAGGCGGGGAATCAGATATGGGGAATCAAAGGCGGGGAATCAGATATGGGGAATCAGAGGCTGGGAATCAGAGGGGGGGAAACAGAGGCGGGGAATAAGATATGGGGAATCAGAGGCGGGGAATCAGAGTTGTGGAATCAGAGGCAGGGAATCAGATATGGGGAATCAGAGGCGGGGAATCAGAGGCGGGGAAACAGGCGGGGAATCAGATATGGGGAATCAGAAGTGGGGAATCAGGGGCAGGGAATCAGTGGCAGGGAATCAGAGGGGGGGAATCAGTGGCGGGGAATCAGAGTAAGGGAATCAGACACGGGGAATCAGAGGCGGGGAATCAGAGATGGGGAATCAGAGGCGGGGAATCAGAGGCAGGGAATCGGACGCCGGGAATCAGAGGCGGGGAATCAGAGCTGGGGAATCAGAGGCGGGGAATCAGAGTTGGGGAATCAGAGGCGGGGAATCTGATATGGGGAAATAGAGTCGGGGAATCAGATATGGGGAATCAGAGGTGTGGAATCAGAGGTTGGGAATCAGAGGCAGGGAATCAGAGGCGGGGAAACAGAGGCGGGGAATCAGATATGGGGAATCAGAGGTGGCGAAACAAAGGCGGTGAAACAGAGATGGGGAATCAGGGCAGGGAATCAGAGGCAGGGAATCAGAGCTGGGGAAACAGAGGCGGGGAATCAGATATGGGGAATCAGAGGTGGGGAATCAGGGGCGGGGAATCAGTGGCAGGGAAAGAGCTGGGGAATCAGAGGTGGGGAATCAGAGCTGGGGAAACAGAGGCGGGGAATCAGATATGGGGAATCAGAGGTGGGGAATCAGGGGCGGGGAATCAGTGGCAGGGAATCAGAGGCCGGGAATAAAAGGCGGGGAATCAGAGCTGGGGAATCAGAGGCGGGGAATCAGAGTTGGGGAATCAGAGGAGGGGAATCAGATATGGGGAAACAGAGGCCGGGAATCAGAGGCAGGGAAACAGAGGCGGGGAATCAGATATGGGGAATCAGAGGTGGGGAATTAGAGGTCGCGAATCAGAGGCAGGGAATCAGAGGCGGGGAATCAGAGGCGGGGAATCAGAGGCAGGGAATCGGATTTGCGGAATCAGAGATGGGGAATCAGAGGTGGGGATTCAGAGGTGGTGAATCAGAGAAGGGGAATCAGAGGCGGGGAATCAGAGGCAGGGAATCAGATGCAGGGAATCAGAGGCGGGGAATCATAGCTGGCGAATTAGAGGAGGGGAATCAGAGTTGGGGAATCAGAGGCGGGGAATCAGATATGGGGAAACAGAGGCGGGGAATCAGAGGCGGGGAAACAGAGGCGGGGAATCAGATATGGGGAATCAGAGGTGGGGAATCAGGGGCACGGAATCAGTGGCAGGGAATCAGACGCGGGGAATCAGAGGCGGGGAATCAGAGGCAGGGAATCAGACACGGGGAATCAGAGGCAAGGAATCAGAGCTGGGGAATCAGAGGCGGAGAATCAGAGTTGGGGAATCAGAGGCGGCGAAGCAGATATGGGGAAAATGAGGCGGGGAATCAGATATGGGGAATCAGAGGCGTGGAATCAAATATGGGGAATCAGAGGCTGGGAATCAGAGGGGGGGAAACAGAGGCGGGGAATAAGATATGGGGAATCAGAGGTGGGGAATCAGGGGCGGGGAATCAGTGGCAGGGAATCAGAGGCGGGGAATCAGAGGCGGGGAAACAGAGGCGGGGAATCAGATATGGGGAATCAGAGGTGGGGAATCAGGGGCAGGGAATCAGTGGCAGGGAATCAGAGGCGGGGAATCAGAGGCGGGGAATCAGAGGCAGGGAATCAGACACGGGGAATCAGAGGCGGGGAATCAGAGATGGGGAATCAGAGGCGGGGAATCAGAGGCAGGGAATCGGACGCCGGGTATCAGAGGCGGGGAATCAGAGCTGGGGAATCAGAGGCGGGGAATCAGAGTTGGGGAATCAGAGGCGGGGAATCAGATATGGGGAAATAGAGGTGGGGAATCAGATATGGGGAATCAGAGGTGTGGAATCAGAGGTTGGGAATCAGAGGCAGGGAATCAGAGGCGGGGAAACAGAGGCGGGGAATCAGATATGGTGAATCAGAGGTGGCGAATCAAAGGCGGTGAAACAGAGATGGGGAATCAGGGCAGGGAATCAGAGGCAGGGAATCAGAGATGGAGAATCAGAGGCGGGGAATCAGAGTTGGGGAATCAGAGGTGGGGAATTAGAGGTTGCGAATCAGAGGCAGGGAATCAGAGGCGGGGAATCAGAGGCGGGGAATCAGAGGCAGGGAATCGGATGTGCGGAATCAGAGATGGGGAATCAGAGGTGGGGATTCAGAGGTGGTGAATCAGAGAAGGGGAATCAGAGGCGGGGAATCAGAGGCAGGGAATCAGACGCAGGGAATCAAAGGCGGGGAATCATAGCTGGCGAATTAGAGGAGGGGAATCAGAGTTGGGGAATCAGAGGCGGGGAATCAGATATAGGGAAACAGAGGCGGGGAATCAGAGGCGGGGAAACAGAGGCGGGAAATCAGATATGGGGAATCAGAGGTGGGGAATCAGGGGCAGGGAATCAGTGGCAGGGAATCAGACGCGGGGAATCAGAGGCGGGGAATCAGATGCAGGGAATCAGACACGGGGAATCAGAGGCGGGGAATCAGAGATGGGGAATCAGAGGCGGGGAATCAGAGGCAGGGAATCAGATGCCGGAAATCAGAGGCGGGAAATCAGAGCTGGGGAATCAGAGGAGGGGAATCAGAGTTGGGGAATCAGAGGCGGCGAAGCAGATATGGGGAAAATGAGGCGGGGAATCAGATATGGGGAATCAAAGGCGGGGAATCAGATATGGGGAATCAGAGGCTGGGAATCAGAGGGGGGGAAACAGAGGCGGGGAATAAGATATGGGGAATCAGAGGCGGGGAATCAGAGTTGGGGAATCAGAGGCAGGGAATCAGATATGGGGAATCAGAGGCGGGGAATCAGAGGCGGGGAAACAGGCGGGGAATCAGATATGGGGAATCAGAAGTGGGGAATCAGGGGCAGGGAATCAGTGGCAGGGAATCAGAGGGGGGGAATCAGAGGCGGGGAATCAGAGTAAGGGAATCAGACACGGGGAATCAGAGGCGGGGAATCAGAGATGGGGAATCAGAGGCGGGGAATCAGAGGCAGGGAATCGGACGCCGGGAATCAGAGGCGGGGAATCAGAGCTGGGGAATCAGAGGCGGGGAATCAGAGTTGGGGAATCAGAGGCGGGGAATCAGATATGGGGAAATAGAGTCGGGGAATCAGATATGGGGAATCAGAGGTGTGGAATCAGAGGTTGGGAATCAGAGGCAGGGAATCAGAGGCGGGGAAACAGAGGCGGGGAATCAGATATGGGGAATCAGAGGTTGCGAAACAAAGGCGGTGAAACAGAGATGGGGAATCAGGGCAGGGAATCAGAGGCAGGGAATCAGAGCTGGGGAAACAGAGGCGGGGAATCAGATATGGGGAATCAGAGGTGGGGAATCAGGGGCGGGGAATCAGTGGCAGGGAAAGAGCTGGGGAATCAGAGGTGGGGAATCATAGCTGGGGAAACATAGGCGGGGAATCAGATATGGGGAATCAGAGGTGGGGAATCAGGGGCGGGGAATCAGTGGCAGGGAATCAGAGGCCGGGAATAAAAGGCGGGGAATCAGAGCTGGGGAATCAGAGGCGGGGAATCAGAGTTGGGGAATCAGAGGAGGGGAATCAGATATGGGGAAACAGAGGCCGGGAATCAGAGGCAAGGAAACAGAGGCGGGGAATCAGATATGGGGAATCAGAGGCGGGGAATCAGAGGCGGGCAAACAGAGGCGGGGAATTAGATATGGGGAATCAGAGGTGGGGAATCAGAGGAGGGGAATCAGAGTTGGGGAATCAGAGGCGGGGAATCAGATATGGGGAAATAGAGGTGGGGAATCAGATATGGGGAATCAGAGGTGTGGAATCAGAGGTTGGGAATCAGAGGCAGGGAATCAGAGGCGGGGAAACAGAGGCGGGGAATCAGATATGGTGAATCAGAGGTGGCGAATCAAAGGCGGTGAAACAGAGATGGGGAATCAGGGCAGGGAATCAGAGGCAGGGAATCAGAGCTGGGGAAACAGAGGCGGGGAATCAGATATGGGGAATCAGAGGTGGGGAATCAGGGGCGGGGAATCAGTGGCAGGGAATCAGAGCTGGGGAATCAGAGGTGGGGAATCAGAGCTGGGGAAACAGAGGCGGGGAATCAGATATGGGGAATCAGAGGTGGGGAATCAGGGGCGGGGAATCAGTGGCAGGGAATCAGAGGCCGGGAATAAAAGGCGGGGAATCAGAGCTGGAGAATCCGAGGCGGGGAATCAGAGTTGGGGAATCAGAGGAGGGGAATCAGATATGGGGAAACAGAGGCCGGAAACAGAGGCAAGGAAACAGAGGCGGGGAATCAGATATGGGGAATCAGAGGTGGGGAATTAGAGGTTGCGAATCAGAGGCAGGGAATCAGAGGCGGGGAATCAGAGGCGGGGAATCAGAGGCAGGGAATCGGATGTGCGGAATCAGAGATGGGGAATCAGAGGTGGGGATTCAGAGGTGGTGAATCAGAGAAGGGGAATCAGAGTTGGGGATTCAGAGGCAGGGAATCAGATATGGGGAAACAGAGGCGGGGAATCAGAGGCGGGCAAACAGAGGCGGGGAATTAGATATGGGGAATCAGAGGTGGGGAATCAGAGGTGGTGAATCAGAGATGGGGAATCACAGGCGGGGAATCAGAGGCAGGGAATAGAACGCGGGGAATCAGAGGCAGGGAATCAGAGCTGGGGAATCAGAGGTGGGGAATCAGATATGGGAAAACAGAGGCGGGGAATCAGAGGCGGGGAAACAGAGGCGGGGAATCAGACATGGGGAATCGGATGCAGAGAATCAGAGGTGGGGAATCAGAGCTGGGGAATCAGAGGCGGGGAATCAGAGTTGGGGCATCAGAGTTGGGGAATTAGATATGGGGAAACAGAGGCGGGGAATCAGAGGCGGGGAAACAGAGGCGGGGAATCAGATATGGGGAATCAGAGGTGGGGAATCAGAGGCAGGGAATCAGATGTGCGGAAATAGAGATGGGGAATCAGAGGCAGGGAATCAGAATCAGAAGTGGGGAATCAGAGGCCGGGAATCAGAGACCGGGAATCAGATGCTGGGAATAAGAGGCCGGGAATCAGAGGTGGGGAATCAGTGTCCGGGAATCAGAGATGGGGATTCAGAGGCGGGGAATGAGATATGGAGAATCAGAGGCGGGGAATCAGAGGCGGGGAAACAGAGGTGGTGAATCAGATATGGGGAATCAGAGGTGGCGAATCAAAGGCGGTGAATCAGAGATGGGGAATCAGAGGCGTGGAATCAGAGGCAGGGAATCAGATGCGGGGAATCAGAGGAGGCGAATCAGAGCTGGCGAATCAGAGGCGGGGAATAGAGGTGGGCAATCAGAGCCGGGGAATCAGATATGGGGAAACAGAGGCGGGGAATCAGATATGGGGAATAAGAGGTGGGGAATCAGAGGTTGTGAATCAGAGATGGGGAATCAAGGCGGGGAATCAGAGGCAGGGAATCAGATGCGGGGAATCAGAGGCGTGGATTCAGAGCTGGGGAATCAGAGGCGGGGAATCAGAGTTGGGGAATCAGAGGCAGGGAATCAGATGTGGGGAATCAGAGGCGGGGAATCAGAGGCGGGGAAACAGAGGCGGGGAATCAGATATGGGGAATCAGAGGTGGGGAATCAGGGGCAGGGAATCAGTGGCAGGGAATCAGAGGCGGGGAATCAGAGGCGGGGAATCAGAGGCAGGGAATCAGACACGGGGAATCAGAGGCGGGGTATCAGAGATGGGGAATCAGAGGCGGGGAATCAGAGCTGGGGAATCAGAGGCGGGGAATCAGAGGCAGGGAATCAGATGCGGGGAATCAGAGGTGGGGAATCAGAGGCGGTGAATCAGAGATTGGGAATAAGAGGCGGGGAATCAGAGGCAGGAAATCAGACACGGGGATTCAGAGGCTGGGAATCAGACGCGGGGAATCAGAGGCGGGGAATGAGATATGGAGAATCAGAGGCGGGGAATCAGAGGCGGGGAAACAGAGGTGGTGAATCAGATATGGGGAATCAGAGGTGGCGAATCAAAGGCGGTGAATCAGAGATGGGGAATCAGAGGCGGGGAATCAGAGGCAGGGAATCAGATGTGGGGAATCAGAGGAGGCGAATCAGAGCTGGCGAATCAGAGGCGGGGAATAGAGGTGGGCAATCAGAGCCGGGGAATCAGATATGGGGAAACAGAGGCGGGGAATCAGATATGGGGAATAAGAGGTGGGGAATCAGAGGTTGTGAATCAGAGATGGGGAATCAAGGCGGGGAATCAGAGGCAGGGGATCAGATGCGGGGAATCAGAGGCGTGGATTCAGAGCTGGGGAATCAGAGGCGGGGAATCAGAGTTGGGGAATCAGAGGCAGGGAATCAGATATGGGGAATCAGAGGCGGGGAATCAGAGGCGGGGAAACAGAGGCGGGGAATCAGATATGGGGAATCAGAGGTGGGGAATCAGGGGCAGGGAATCAGTGGCAGGGAATCAGAGGCGGGGAATCAGAGGCGGGGAATCAGAGGCAGGGAATCAGACACGGGGAATCAGATGCGGGGAATCAGAGATGGGGAATCAGAGGCGTGGAATCAGAGGCAGGGAATCGGACGCCGGGTATCAGAGGCGGGGAATCAGAGCTGGGGAATCAGAGGAGGGGAATCAGAGTTGGGGAATCAGAGGCGGGGAATCAGATATGGGGAAATAGAGGTGGGGAATCAGATATGGGGAATCAGAGGTGTGGAATCAGAGGTTGGGAATCAGAGGCAGGGAATCAGAGGCGGGGAAACAGAGGCGGGGAATCAGATATGGTGAATCAGAGGTGGCGAATCAAAGGCGGTGAAACAGAGATGGGGAATCAGGGCAGGGAATCAGAGGCTGGGAATCAGAGCTGGGGAAACAGAGGCGGGGAATCAGATATGGGGAATCAGAGGTGGGGAATCAGGGGCGGGGAATCAGTGGCAGGGAATCAGAGCTGGGGAATCAGAGGTGGGGAATCAGAGCTGGGGAAACAGAGGCGGGGAATCAGATATGGGGAATCAGAGGTGGGGAATCAGGGGCGGGGAATCAGTGGCAGGGAATCAGAGGCCGGGAATAAAAGGCGGGGAATCAGAGCTAGAGAATCAGAGGCGGGGAATCAGAGTTGGGGAATCAGAGGAGGGGAATCAGATATGGGGAAACAGAGGCCGGAAACAGAGGCAAGGAAACAGAGGCGGGGAATCAGATATGGGGAATCAGAGGTGGGGAATTAGAGGTTGCGAATCAGAGGCAGGGAATCAGAGGCGGGGAATCAGAGGCGGGGAATCAGAGGCAGGGAATCGGATGTGCGGAATCAGAGATGGGGAATCAGAGGTGGGGATTCAGAGGTGGTGAATCAGAGAAGGGGAATCAGAGGTGGGGAATCAGAGGCAGGGAATCAGACGCAGGGAATCAGAGGCGGGGAATCATAGCTGGCGAATTAGAGGAGGGGAATCAGAGTTGGGGAATCAGAGGCGGGGAATCAGATATGGGGAAACAGAGGCGGGGAATCATAGGCGGGGAAACAGAGGCGGTGAATAAGATATGGGGATTCAGAGGTGGGGAATCAGAGGCAGGGAATCAGATGTGCGGAATCAGAGATGGGGAATCAGAGGCAGCGAATCAGAATCAGAAGCGGGGAATCAGAGGCCGGGAATCAGAGACCGGGAATCAGATGCTGGGAATAAGAGGCCGGGAATCAGAGGTGGGGAATCAGTGTCCGGGAATCAGAGATGGGGATTCAGAGGCGGGGAATGAGATATGGAGAATCAGAGGCGGGGAATCAGAGGCGGGGAAACAGAGGTGGTGAATCAGATATGGGGAATCAGAGGTGGCGAATCAAAGGCTGTGAATCAGAGATGGGGAATCAGAGGCGCGGAATCAGAGGCAGGGAATCAGATGCGGGGAATCAGAGGAGGCGAATCAGAGCTGGCGAATCAGAGGCGGGGAATAGAGGTGGGCAATCAGAGCCGGGGAATCAGATATGGGGAAACAGAGGCGGGGAATCAGATATGGGGAATAAGATGTGGGGAATCAGAGGTTGTGAATCAGAGATGGGTAATCAAGGCGGGGAATCAGAGGCAGGGAATCAGATGCAGGGTATCAGAGGCGTGGATTCAGAGCTGGGGAATCAGAGGCGGGGAATCAGAGTTGGGGAATCAGAGGCAGGGAATCAGATATGGGGAATCAGAGGCGGGGAATCAGAGGCGGGGAAACAGAGGCGGGGAATCAGATATGGGGAATCAGAGGTGGGGAATCAGGGGCAGGGAATCAGTGGCAGGGAATCAGAGGCGGGGAATCAGAGGCGGGGAATCAGAGGTGGGGAAACAGAGGCGGGGAATCAAATATAGGGAATCAGAGGTGGGGAATCAGAGGTTGTGAATCAGAGATGGGGAATCAAGGCGGGGAATCAGAGGCAGGGAATCAGACACGGGGAATCAGAGGCGGGGATTCAGAGCTGGGGAATCAGAGGCGGGGAATCAGAGTTGGGGAATCAGAGGCAGGGAATCAGATATGGGGAATCAGAGGCGGGGAATCAGAGGCGGGAAAACAGAGGCGGGGAATCAGATATGGGGAATCAGAGGTGGGGAATCAGGGGCAGGGAATCAGTGGCAGGGAATCAGAGGCGGGGAATCAGAGGCGGGGAATCAGAGGTGGGGAAACAGAGGCGGGGAATCAAATAGAGGGAATCAGAGGCGGGGAATCAGAGGCGGGGAAACAGAGGCGGGGAATCAGATATGGGGAATCAGAGGTGGGGAATCAGGGGCAGGGAATCAGTGGCAGGGAATCAGAGGCGGGGAATCAGAGGCGGGGAATCAGAGGTGGGGAAACAGAGGCGGGGAATCAAATATAGGGAATCAGAGGTGGGGAATCAGAGGTTGTGAATCAGAGATGGGGAATCAAGGCGGGGAATCAGAGGCAGGGAATCAGACACGGGGAATCAGAGGCGGGGATTCAGAGCTGGGGAATCAGAGGCGGGGAATCAGAGTTGGGGAATCAGAGGCAGGGAATCAGATATGGGGAATCAGAGGCGGGGAATCAGAGGCGGGAAAACAGAGGCGGGGAATCAGATATGGGGAATCAGAGGTGGGGAATCAGGGGCAGGGAATCAGTGGCAGGGAATCAGAGGCGGGGAATCAGAGGCGGGGAATCAGAGGCAGGGAATCAGACACGGGGAATCAGAGGCGGGGAATCAGAGATGGGGAATCAGAGGCGGGGAATCAGAGGCAGGGAATCGGACGCCGGGAATCAGAGTCGGGGAATCAGAGCTGGGGAATCAGAGGCGGGGAATCAGAGTTGGGGAATCAGAGGCGGGGAATCAGATATGGGGAAATAGAGGCGGGGAATCAGATATGGGGAATCAGAGGTGTGGAATCAGAGGTTGGGAATCAGAGGAAGGGAATCAGAGTCGGGGAAACAGAGGCGGGGAATCAGATATGTGGAATCAGAGGTGGCGAATCAAAGGCGGTGAAACAGAGATGGGGAATCAGGGCAGGGAATCAGAGGCAGGGAATCAAACACGGGGAATCAGAGCTGGGGAATCAGAGGCGGGGAATCAGAGTTGGGAATCAGAGGCGGGGAATCAGAGGCGGGGAAACAGAGGCGGGGAATCAGATATGGGGAATCAGAGGTGGGGAATCAGAGGTTGGGAATCAGAGGCAGGGAATCAGAGGCAGGGAATCAGAGGCGGGGAATCAGAGGAAGGGAATCAGATGTGCGGAATCGGAGATGGGGAATCAGAGGCAGGGAATCAGAGTCGGGGAATCAGAGGTGGAGAATCAGAGGCCGGGAATCAGATATGGGGAAACTGAGGCGGGGAATCCGAGGCGGGGAAACAGAGGCGGGGAATCAGATATGGGGAATCAGAGGTGGGGAATCAGAGGTTGGGAATCAGAGGCAGGGAATCAGAGGCTTGGAATCAGATGCAGGGAATCAGATGCGGGGAATCAGAGGCGGGGAGTCAGAGCTGGGGAATCAGAGGCCGGGAAACAGAGGTGGGGAATCAGATATGGGGAATCAGAGGTGGCGAATCAAAGGCGGTGAATCAGAGATGGGGAATCAGAGGCGGGGAATCAGAGGCAGGGAATCAGATGCGGGGAATCAGAGGTGGGGAATCAGAGCTGGCGAATCAGAGGCGGGGAATCAGAGGTGGGCAATCAGAGGCGGGGAATCAGATATGGGGATTTCAGAGGCGGGGAATCAGAGGCGGGGAAACAGAGGCGGGGAATCAAATATAGGGAATCAGAGGTGGGGAATCAGAGGTTGTGAATCAGAGATGGGGAATCAAGGCGGGGAATACGAGGCAGGGAATCAGACACGGGGAATCAGAGGCGGGGTTTCAGAGCTGGGGAATCAGAGGCGGGGAATCAGAGTTGGGGAATCAGAGGCAGGGAATCAGATATGGGGAATCAGAGGCGGGGAAACAGAGGCGGGGAATCAGATATGGGGAATCAGAGGTGGGGAATCAGGGGCAGGGAATCAGTGGCAGGGAATCAGAGGCGGGGAATCAGAGGCGGGGAATCAGAGGCAGGGAATCAGACACGGGGAATCAGAGGTGGGGAATCAGAGATGGGGAATCAGAGGTGGGGAATCAGAGGCAGGGAATCGGACGCCGGGAATCAGAGTCAGGGAATCAGAGCTGGGGAATCAGAGGCGGGGAATCAGAGTTGGGGAATCAGAGGCGGGGAATCAGATATGGGGAAATAGAGGCGGGGAATCAGATATGGGGAATCAGAGGTGTGGAATCAGAGGTTGGGAATCAGAGGAAGGGAATCAGAGTCGGGGAAACAGAGGCGGGGAATCAGATATGTGGAATCAGAGGTGGCGAATCAAAGGCGGTGAAACAGAGATGGGGAATCAGGGCAGGGAATCAGAGGCAGGGAATCAAACACGGGGAAACAGAGCTGGGGAATCAGAGGCGGGGAATCAGAGTTGGGAATCAGAGGCGGGGAATCAGAGGCGGGGAAACAGAGGCGGGGAATCAGATATGGGGAATCAGAGGTGGGGAATCAGAGGTTGGGAATCAGAGGCAGGGAATCAGAGGCGGGGAATCAGAGGCGGGGAATCAGAGGAAGGGAATCAGATGTGCGGAATCGGAGATGGGGAATCAGAGGCAGGGAATCAGAGGCGGAGAATCAGAGGCGGGGAATCAGAGGCCGGGAATCAGATATGGGGAAACTGAGGCGGGGAATCCGAGGCGGGGAAACAGAGGCGGGGAATCAGATATGGGGAATCAGAGGTGGGGAATCAAAGGTTGGGAATCAGAGGCAGGGAATCAGAGGCTTGGAATCAGATGCAGGGAATCAGATGCGGGGAATCAGAGGCGGGGAATCAGAGCTGGGGAATCAGAGGTGGGGAATCAGAGGCAGGGAATCAGATGTGGGGAATCAGAGATGGGGAATCAGAGGCAGGGAAACAGAATCAGAAGCAGGGAATCAGTGGCCGGGAATCAGAGGCCGGAATCAGATGCTGGGAATCAGAGGCCTGGAATCAGAGGCGGGGAATCAGAGGCAGGGAATCAGATGCGGGGAATCAGAGGCGGGGAATCAGAGCTGGGGAATCAGAGGCGGGGTATTAGAGTTGGGGAATTAGAGGCGGGGAATCAGATATGGGGAAACAGAGGTAGGGAATCAGAGGCGGGGAAACAGAGGCAGGGAATCAGATATGGGGAATCAGAGGCGGGGAATCAGAGGTGGGGAATCATAGGCAGGGAATCAGATGTGCGGAATCAGAGATTGGGAATCAGAGGCCGGGAATCAGAGGTGGTGAATCAGAGATGGGGAATCAGAGGCGGGGAATCAGAGGCAGGGTATCAGACGCGGGGAATCAGAGGTGGGCAATCAGAGGCTGGGAATCAGATATGGGGAATCAGAGGCGGGGAATCAGAGGCGGGGAAACAGAGGCGGGGAATCAGATATGGGGAATCAGAGGTGGGGCATCAGAGGTTGTGAATCACAGATGGGGAATCAGAGGCGAGGAATCAGAGGCAGGGAATCAGACGCGGGGAATCAGAGGCGGGGAATCAGATATGGGGAATCAGAGGCAGGGAATCAGAGGCGGGGAATCAGAGGCAGGGAATCAGACGCGGAGAATCTGAGGCGGGTAATCAGAGCTGGTGAATCAGAGGTGGGGAATCAGAGTTGGGGAATCAGAGGCAGGGAATTGGATGTGCGGAATCAGAGATGGGGAATCAGAGGTGGGGAATCAGAGGCGGTGAATCAGAGATGGGGAATCAGAGGCGGGGAATCAGAGGCAGGAAATCAGACACGGGGATTCAGAGGCTGGGAATCAGACGGGGGGAATCAAAGGCGGGGAATCAGAGCTGGGGAATCTGAGGCAGGGAATCAGAGTTGGGGATTCAGAGGCGGGGAATCAGATATGGGGAAACAGAGGCGGGGAATCAGAGGCGGGCAAACATAGGCGGAGAATTAGATATGGGGAATCAGAGGTAGGGAATCAGAGGTGGTGAATCAGTGATGGGGAATCACAGGCGGGGAATCAGAGGCAGGGAATAGAACGCGGGGAATCAGAGGTAGGGAATCAGAGCTGGGGAATCAGAGGCGGGGAATCATAGTTGGGAATCAGAGGCGGGAATCAGATATGGGGAAACAGAGGTGGGGAATCAGAGGCGGGGAATCAGAGGCGGGGAATCAGAGGTGGGGAATCAGAGGAAGGGAATCAGATGTGCGGAATCGGACATGGGGAATCAGAGGCAGGGAATCAGAGGCGGGGAATCAGAGGCGGGGAATCAGAGGCCGGGAATCAGATATGGGGAAACTGAGGCGGGGAATCCGAGGCGGGGAAACAGAGGCGGGGAATCAGATATGGGGAATCAGAGGTGGGGAATCAGAGGTTGGGAATCAGAGGCAGGGAATCAGAGGCTTGGAATCAGATGCAGGGAATCAGATGCGGGGAATCAGAGGCGGGGAATCAGAGCTGGGGAATCAGAGGCCGGGAAACAGAGGTGGGGAATCAGATATGGGGAATCAGAGGTGGCGAATCAAAGGCGGTGAATCAGAGATGGGGAATCAGAGGCGGGGAATCAGAGGCAGGGAATCAGATGCGGGGAATCAGAGGCGGGGAATCAGAGCTGGCGAATCAGAGGCGGGGAATCAGAGGTGGGCAATCAGAGGCGGGGAATCAGATATGGGGATTTCAGAGGTGGGGAATCAGAGGCGGGGAAACAGAGGCGGGGAATCAAATATAGGGAATCAGAGGTGGGGAATCAGAGGTTGTGAATCAGAGATGGGGAATCAAGGCGGGGAATCAGAGGCAGGGAATCAGACACGGGGAATCAGAGGCGGGGATTCAGAGCTGGGGAATCAGAGGCGGGGAATCAGATATGGGGAAAATGAGGCGGGGAATCAGATATGGGGAATCAGAGGCGGGGAATCAGATATGGGGAATCAGAGGCTGGGAATCAGAGGGGGGGAAACAGAGACGGGGAATAAGATATGGGGAATCAGAGGTGGGGAATCAGGGGCGGGGAATCAGTGGCAGGGAATCAGAGGCGGGGAATCAGAGGCGGGCATTCAGAGGCAGGGAATCAGACACGGGGAATCAGAGCTGGGGAATCAGAGATGGGGAATCAGAGGCGGGGAATCAGAGGCAGGGAATCAGACGCGGGGAATCAGAGGCGGGGAATCAGAGCTGGGGAATCAGAGGCGGGGAATCATAGCTGGGGAATCAGAGGCGGGGAACCAGAGGCAGGGAATCAGATGCGGGGAATCAGAGGTGGGGAATCAGAGGCGGTGAATCAGAGATGGGGAATAAGAGGCGGGGAATCAGAGGCAGGAAATCAGACACGGGGATTCAGAGGCTGGGAATCAGACGGGGGGAATCAAAGGCGGGGAATCAGAGCTGGTGAATCAGAGGCAGGGAATCAGAGTTGGGGATTCAGAGGCAGGGAATCAGATATGGGGAAACAGAGGCGGGGAATCAGAGGCGGGCAAACAGAGGCGGGGAATTAGATATGGGGAATCGGAGGTGGGGAATCAGAGATGGGGAATCAGAGGCGGGGAATCAGAGGCAGGGAATCGGATGCCGGAAATCAGAGGCGGGAAATCAGAGTTGGGGAATCAGAGGAGGGGAATCAGAGTTGGGGAATCAGAGGCGGCGAAGCAGATATGGGGAAAATGAGGCGGGGAATCAGATATGGGGAATCAAAGGCGGGGAATCAGATATGGGGAATCAGAGGCTGGGAATCAGAGGGGGGGAAACAGAGGCGGGGAATAAGATATGGGGAATCAGAGGCGGGGAATCAGAGTTGTGGAATCAGAGGCAGGGAATCAGATATGGGGAATCAGAGGCGGGGAATCAGAGGCGGGGAAACAGGCGGGGAATCAGATATGGGGAATCAGAAGTGGGGAATCAGGGGCAGGGAATCAGTGGCAGGGAATCAGAGGGGGGGAATCAGAGGCGGGGAATCAGAGTAAGGGAATCAGACACGGGGAATCAGAGGCGGGGAATCAGAGATGGGGAATCAGAGGCGGGGAATCAGAGGCAGGGAATCGGACGCCGGGAATCAGAGGCGGGGAATCAGAGCTGGGGAATCAGAGGCGGGGAATCAGAGTTGGGGAATCAGAGGCGGGGAATCTGATATGGGGAAATAGAGTCGGGGAATCAGATATGGGGAATCAGAGGTGTGGAATCAGAGGTTGGGAATCAGAGGCAGGGAATCAGAGGCGGGGAAACAGAGGCGGCGAATCAGATATGGGGAATCAGAGGTGGCGAAACAAAGGCGGTGAAACAGAGATGGGGAATCTGGGCAGGGAATCAGAGGCAGGGAATCAGAGCTGGGGAAAGAGAGGCGGGGAATCAGATATGGGGAATCAGAGGTGGGGAATCAGGGGCGGGGAATCAGTGGCAGGGAAAGAGCTGGGGAATCAGAGGTGGGGAATCAGAGCTGGGGAAACAGAGGCGGGGAATCAGATATGGGGAATCAGAGGTGGGGAATCAGGGGCGGGGAATCAGTGGCAGGGAATCAGAGGCCGGGAATAAAAGGCGGGGAATCAGAGCTGGGGAATCAGAGGAGGGGAATCAGAGTTGGGGAATCAGAGGAGGGGAATCAGATATGGGGAAACAGAGGCCGGGAATCAGAGGCAGGGAAACAGAGGCGGGGAATCAGATATGGGGAATCAGAGGTGGGGAATTAGAGGTCGCGAATCAGAGGCAGGGAATCAGAGGCGGGGAATCAGAGGCGGGGATTCAGAGGCAGGGAATCGGATGTGCGGAATCAGAGATGGGGAATCAGAGGTGGGGATTCAGAGGTGGTGAATCAGAGAAGGGGAATCAGAGGCGGGGAATCAGAGGCAGGGAATCAGATGCAGGGAATCAGAGGCGGGGAATCATAGCTGGCGAATTAGAGGAGGGGAATCAGAGTTGGGGAATCAGAGGCGGGGAATCAGATATGGGGAAACAGAGGCGGGGAATCAGAGGCGGGGAAACAGAGGCGGGGAATCAGATATGGGGAATCAGAGGTGGGGAATCAGGGGCAGGGAATCAGTGGCAGGGAATCAGACGCGGGGAATCAGAGGCGGGGAATCAGAGGCAGGGAATCAGACACGTGGAATCAGAGGCAAGGAATCAGAGCTGGGGAATCAGAGGCGGGGAATCAGAGTTGGGGAATCAGAGGCGGCGAAGCAGATATGGGGAAAATGAGGCGGGGAATCAGATATGGGGAATCAGAGGCGTGGAATCAAATATGGGGAATCAGAGGCTGGGAATCAGAGGGGGGGAAACAGAGGCGGGGAATAAGATATGGGGAATCAGAGGTGGGGAATCAGGGGCGGGGAATCAGTGGCAGGGAATCAGAGGCGGGGAATCAGAGGCGGGGAAACAGAGGCGGGGAATCAGATATGGGGAATCAGAGGTGGGGAATCAGGGGCAGGGAATAAGTGGCAGGGAATCAGAGGGGGGGAATCAGAGGCGGGGAATCAGAGGCAGGGAATCAGACACGGGGAATCAGAGGCGGGGAATCAGAGATGGGGAATCAGAGGCGGGGAATCAGAGGCAGGGAATCGGACGCCGGGTATCAGAGGCGGGGAATCAGAGCTGGGGAATCAGAGGCGGGGAATCAGAGTTGGGGAATCAGAGGCGGGGAATCAGATATGGGGAAATAGAGGTGGGGAATCAGATATGGGGAATCAGAGGTGTGGAATCAGAGGTTGGGAATCAGAGGCAGGGAATCAGAGGCGGGGAAACAGAGGCGGGGAATCAGATATGGTGAATCAGAGGTGGCGAATCAAAGGCGGTGAAACAGAGATGGGGAATCAGGGCAGGGAATCAGAGGCAGGGAATCAGAGATGGAGAATCAGAGGCGGGGAATCAGAGTTGGGGAATCAGAGGTGGGGAATTAGAGGTTGCGAATCAGAGGCAGGGAATCAGAGGCGGGGAATCAGAGGCGGGGAATCAGAGGCAGGGAATCGGATGTGCGGAATCAGAGATGGGGAATCAGAGGTGGGGATTCAGAGGTGGTGAATCAGAGAAGGGGAATCAGAGGCGGGGAATCAGAGGCAGGGAATCAGAGGCAGGGAATCAAAGGCGGGGAATCATAGCTGGCGAATTAGAGGAGGGGAATCAGAGTTGGGGAGTCAGAGGCGGGGAATCAGATATAGGGAAACAGAGGCGGGGAATCAGATGCGGGGAAACAGAGGCGGGAAATCAGATATGGGGAATCAGAGGTGGGGAATCAGGGGCAGGGAATCAGTGGCAGGGAATCAGACGCGGGGAATCAGAGGCGGGGAATCAGATGCAGGGAATCAGACACGGGGAATCAGAGGCGGGGAATCAGAGATGGGGAATCAGAGGCGGGGAATCAGAGGCAGGGAATCGGATGCCGGAAATCAGAGGCGGGAAATCAGAGCTGGGGAATCAGAGGAGGGGAATCAGAGTTGGGGAATCAGAGGCGGCGAAGCAGATATGGGGAAAATGAGGCGGGGAATCAGATATGGGGAATCAAAGGCGGGGAATCAGATATGGGGAATCAGAGGCTGGGAATCAGAGGGGGGAAACAGAGGCGGGGAATAAGATATGGGGAATCAGAGGCGGGGAATCAGAGTTGGGGAATCAGAGGCAGGGAATCAGATATGGGGAATCAGAGGCGGGGAATCAGAGGCGGGGAAACAGGCGGGGAATCAGATATGGGGAATCAGAAGTGGGGAATCAGGGGCAGGGAATCAGTGGCAGGGAATCAGAGGGGGGGAATCAGAGGCGGGGAATCAGAGTAAGGGAATCAGACACGGGGAATCAGAGGCGGGGAATCAGAGATGGGGAATCAGAGGCGGGGAATCAGAGGCAGGGAATCGGACGCCGGGAATCAGAGGCGGGGAATCAGAGCTGGGGAATCAGAGGCGGGGAATCAGAGTTGGGGAATCAGAGGCGGGGAATCAGATATGGGGAAATAGAGTCGGGGAATCAGATATGGGGAATCAGAGGTGTGGAATCAGAGGTTGGGAATCAGAGGCAGGAATCAGAGGCGGGGAAACAGAGGCGGGGAATCAGATATGGGGAATCAGAGGTTGCGAAACAAAGGCGGTGAAACAGAGATGGGGAATCAGGGCAGGGAATCAGAGGCAGGGAATCAGAGCTGGGGAAACAGAGGCGGGGAATCAGATATGGGGAATCAGAGGTGGGGAATCAGGGGCGGGGAATCAGTGGCAGGGAAAGAGCTGGGGAATCAGAGGTGGGGAATCATAGCTGGGGAAACAGAGGCGGGGAATCAGATATGGGGAATCAGAGGTGGGGAATCAGGGGCGGGGAATCAGTGGCAGGGAATCAGAGGCCGGGAATAAAAGGCGGGGAATCAGAGCTGGGGAATCAGAGGCGGGGAATCAGAGTTGGGGAATCAGAGGAGGGGAATCAGATATGGGGAAACAGAGGCCGGGAATCAGAGGCAGGGAAACAGAGGCGGGGAATCAGATATGGGGAATCAGAGGTGGGGAATTAGAGGTTGCGAATCAGAGGCAGGGAATCAGAGGCGGGGAATCAGAGGCGGGGAATCAGAGGCAGGGAATCGGATGTGCGGAATCAGAGATGGGGAATCAGAGGTGGGGATTCAGAGGTGGTGAATCAGAGAAGGGGAATCAGAGGCGGGGAATCAGAGGCAGGGAATCAGATGCAGGGAATCAGAGGCGGGGAATCATAGCTGGCGAATTAGAGGAGGGGAATCAGAGTTGGGGAATCAGAGGCGGGGAATCAGATATGGGGAAACAGAGGCGGGGAATCAGAGGCGGGGAAACAGAGGCGGGGAATCAGATATGGGGAATCAGAGGTGGGGAATCAAGGGCAGGGAATCAGTGGCAGGGAATCAGACGCGGGGAATCAGAGGCGGGGAATCAGAGGCAGGGAATCAGACACGGGGAATCAGAGGCGGGGAATCAGAGATGGAGAATCAGAGGCGGGGAATCAGAGGCAGGGAATCGGATGCCGGAAATCAGAGGCGGGAAATCAGAGCTGGGGAATCAGAGGCGGGGAATCAGAGTTGGGGAATCAGAGGCGGCGAAGCAGATATGGGGAAAATGAGGCGGGGAATCAAATATGGGGAATCAGAGGCGTGGAATCAGATATGGGGAATCAGAGGCTGGGAATCAGAGGGGGGGAAACAGAGGCGGGGAATAAGATATGGGGAATCAGAGGTGGGGAATCAGGGGCGGGGAATCAGTGGCAGGGAATCAGAGGCGGGGAATCAGAGGCGGGGATTCAGAGGCAGGGAATCAGACACGGGGAATCAGAGGTGGGGAATCAGAGATGGGGAATCAGAGGCGGGGAATCAGAGGCAGGGAATCAGACGCGGGGAATCAGAGGCGGGGAATCAGAGCTGGGGAATCAGAGGCGGGGAATCAGAGCTGGGGAATCAGAGGCGGGGAATCAGAGGCAGGGAATCAGATGCGGGGAATCAGAGGTGGGGAATCAGAGGCGGTGAATCAGAGATGGGGAATAAGATGCGGGGAATCAGAGGCAGGAAATCAGACACGGGGATTCAGAGGCTGGGAATCAGACGGGGGGAATCAAAGGCGGGGAATCAGAGCTGGTGAATCAGAGGCAGGGAATCAGAGTTGGGGATTCAGAGGCAGGGAATCAGATATGGGGAAACAGAGGCGGGGAATCAGAGGCGGGCAAACAGAGGCGGGGAATTAGATATGGGGAATCAGAGGTGGGGAATCAGAGGTGGTGAATCAGAGATGGGGAATCACAGGCGGGGAATCAGAGGCAGGGAATAGAACGCGGGGAATCAGAGGCAGGGAATCAGAGCTGGGGAATCAGAGGCGGGGAATCAGATATGGGAAAACAGAGGCGGGGAATCAGAGGCGGGGAAACAGAGGCGGGGAATCAGACATGGGGAATCGGATGCAGAGAATCAGAGGTGGGGAATCAGAGCTGGGGAATCAGAGGCGGGGAATCAGAGTTGGGGCATCAGAGGTTGGGAATTAGATATGGGGAAACAGAGGCGGGGAATCAGAGTCGGGGAAACAGAGGCGGGGAATCAGATATGGGGAATCAGAGGTGGGGAATCAGAGGCAGGGAATCAGATGTGCGGAATCAGAGATGGGGAATCAGAGGCAGGGAATCAGAATCAGAAGTGGGGAATCAGAGGCCGGGAATCAGAGACCGGGAATCAGATGCTGGGAATAAGAGGCCGGGAATCAGAGGTGGGGAATCAGTGTCCGGGAATCAGAGATGGGGATTCAGAGGCGGGGAATGAGATATGGAGAATCAGAGGCGGGGAATCAGAGGCGGGGAAACAGAGGTGGTGAATCAGATATGGGGAATCAGAGGTGGCGAATCAAAGGCGGTGAATCAGAGATGGGGAATCAGAGGCGCGGAATCAGAGGCAGGGAATCAGATGCGGGGAATCAGAGGAGGCGAATCAGAGCTGGCGAATCAGAGGCGGGGAATAGAGGTGGGCAATCAGAGCCGGGGAATCAGATATGGGGAAACAGAGGCGGGGAATCAGATATGGGGAATAAGAGGTGGGGAATCAGAGGTTGTGAATCAGAGATGGGGAATCAAGGCGGGGAATCAGAGGCAGGGAATCAGATGCGGGGAATCAGAGGCGTGGATTCAGAGCTGGGGAATCAGAGGCGGGGAATCAGAGTTGGGGAATCAGAGGCAGGGAATCAGATGTGGGGAATCAGAGGCGGGGAATCAGAGGCGGGGAAACAGAGGCGGGGAATCAGATATGGGGAATCAGAGGTGGGGAATCAGGGGCAGGGAATCAGTGGCAGGGAATCAGAGGCGGGGAATCAGAGGCGGGGAATCAGAGGCAGGGAATCAGACACGGGGAATCAGAGGCGGGGTATCAGAGATGGGGAATCAGAGGCGGGGAATCAGAGCTGGGGAATCAGAGGCGGGGAATCAGAGGCAGGGAATCAGATGCGGGGAATCAGAGGTGGGGAATCAGAGGCGGTGAATCAGAGATTGGGAATAAGAGGCGGGGAATCAGAGGCAGGAAATCAGACACGGGGATTCAGAGGCTGGGAATCAGACGCGGGGAATCAGAGGCGGGGAATGAGATATGGAGAATCAGAGGCGGGGAATCAGAGGCGGGGAAACAGAGGTGGTGAATCAGATATGGGGAATCAGAGGTGGCGAATCAAAGGCGGTGAATCAGAGATGGGGAATCAGAGGCGCGGAATCAGAGGCAGGGAATCAGATGCGGGGAATCAGAGGAGGCGAATCAGAGCTGGCGAATCAGAGGCGGGGAATAGAGGTGGGCAATCAGAGCCGGGGAATCAGATATGGGGAAACAGAGGCGGGGAATCAGATATGGGGAATAAGAGGTGGGGAATCAGAGGTTGTGAATCAGAGATGGGGAATCAAGGCGGGGAATCAGAGGCAGGGGATCAGATGCGGGGAATCAGAGGCGTGGATTCAGAGCTGGGGAATCAGAGGCGGGGAATCAGAGTTGGGGAATCAGAGGCAGGGAATCAGATATGGGGAATCAGAGGCGGGGAATCAGAGGCGGGGAAACAGAGGCGGGGAATCAGATATGGGGAATCAGAGGTGGGGAATCAGGGGCAGGGAATCAGTGGCAGGGAATCAGAGGCGGGGAATCAGAGGCGGGGAATCAGAGGCAGGGAATCAGACACGGGGAATCAGAGGCGGGGAATCAGAGATGGGGAATCAGAGGCGGGGAATCAGAGGCAGGGAATCGGACGCCGGGTATCAGAGGCGGGGAATCAGAGCTGGGGAATCAGAGGAGGGGAATCAGAGTTGGGGAATCAGAGGCGGGGAATCAGATATGGGGAAATAGAGGTGGGGAATCAGATATGGGGAATCAGAGGTGTGGAATCAGAGGTTGGGAATCAGAGGCAGGGAATCAGAGGCGGGGAAACAGAGGCGGGGAATCAGATATGGTGAATCAGAGGTGGCGAATCAAAGGCGGTGAAACAGAGATGGGGAATCAGGGCAGGGAATCAGAGGCAGGGAATCAGAGCTGGGGAAACAGAGGCGGGGAATCAGATATGGGGAATCAGAGGTGGGGAATCAGGGGCGGGGAATCAGTGGCAGGGAATCAGAGGTGGGGAATCAGAGGTGGGGAATCAGAGCTGGGGAAACAGAGGCGGGGAATCAGATATGGGGAATCAGAGGTGGGGAATCAGGGGCGGGGAATCAGTGGCAGGGAATCAGAGGCCGGGAATAAAAGGCGGGGAATCAGAGCTGGAGAATCAGAGGCGGGGAATCAGAGTTGGGGAATCAGAGGAGGGGAATCAGATATGGGGAAACAGAGGCCGGAAACAGAGGCAAGGAAACAGAGGCGGGGAATCAGATATGGGGAATCAGAGGTGGGGAATTAGAGGTTGCGAATCAGAGGCAGGGAATCAGAGGCGGGGAATCAGAGGCGGGGAATCAGAGGCAGGGAATCGGATGTGCGGAATCAGAGATGGGGAATCAGAGGTGGGGTTTCAGAGGTGGTGAATCAGAGAAGGGGAATCAGAGGTGGGGAATCAGAGGCAGGGAATCAGACGCAGGGAATCAGAGGCGGGGAATCATAGCTGGCGAATTAGAGGAGGGAAATCAGAGTTTGGGAATCAGAGGCGGGGAATCAGATATGGGGAAACAGAGGCGGGGAATCAGAGGCGGGGAAACAGAGGCGGTGAATCAGATATGGGGATTCAGAGGTGGGGAATCAGAGGTTGGGAATCAGAGGCAGGGAATCAGAGGCGGGGAATCAGAGGCAGGGAATCAGATGCGGGGAATCAGAGGCGGGGAAACAGAGCTGGGGAATCAGAGGCGGGGAATCAGAGTTGGGGAAGCAGAGGCTAGGAATCAGAGGCGGGGAATCAGAGATGGGGATTCAGAGGCGGGGAATGAGATATGGAGAATCTGAGGCGGGGAATCAGAGGCGGGGAAATAGAGGTGGGGAATCAGATATGGGGAATCAGAGGTGGCGAATCAAAGGCGGTGAATCAGAGATGGGGAATCAGAGGCGGGGAATCAGAGGCAGGGAATCAGATGCGGGGAATCAGAGGCGGGGAAACAGAGGTGGGGAATCAGATATGGGGAAAATGAGGCGGGGAATCAGATATGGGGAATCAGAGGCGGGGAATCAGATATGGGGAATCAGAGGCTGGGAATCAGAGGGGGGGAAACAGAGACGGGGAATAAGATATGGGGAATCAGAGGTGGGGAATCAGGGGCGGGGAATCAGTGGCAGGGAATCAGAGGCGGGGAATCAGAGGCGGGGATTCAGAGGCAGGGAATCAGACACGGGGAATCAGAGCTGGGGAATCAGAGATGGGGAATCAGAGGCGGGGAATCAGAGGCAGGGAATCAGACGCGGGGAATCAGAGGCGGGGAATCAGAGCTGGGGAATCAGAGGCGGGGAATCAGAGCTGGGGAATCAGAGGCGGGGAATCAGAGGCAGGGAATCAGATGCGGGGAATCAGAGGTGGGGAATCAGAGGCGGTGAATCAGAGATGGGGAATAAGAGGCGGGGAATCAGAGGCAGGAAATCAGACACGGGGATTCAGAGGCTGGGAATCAGACGGGGGGAATCAAAGGCGGGGAATCAGAGCTGGTGAATCAGAGGCAGGGAATCAGAGTTGGGGATTCAGAGGCAGGGAATCAGATATGGGGAAACAGAGGCGGGGAATCAGAGGCGGGCAAACAGAGGCGGGGAATTAGATATGGGGAATCGGAGGTGGGGAATCAGAGGTGGTGAATCAGAGATGGGGAATCACAGGCAGGGAATCAGAGGCAGGGAATAGAACGCGGGGAATCAGAGGCAGGGAATCAGAGCTGGGGAATCAGAGGCGGGGAATCAGATATGCGAAAACAGAAGCGGGGAATCAGAGGCGGGGAAACAGAGGCGGGGAATCAGACATGGGGAATCGGATGCGGAGAATCAGAGGTGGGGAATCAGAGCTGGGGAATCAGAGGCGGGGAATCAGAGTTGGGGCATCAGTGGTGGGGAATTAGATATGGGGAAACAGAGGCGGGGAATCGGAGGCGGGGAAACAGAGGCGGGGAATCAGATATGGGGAATCAGAGGTGGGGAATCAGAGGCAGGGAATCAGATGTGCGGAATCAGAGATGGGGAATCAGAGGCAGCGAATCAGAATCAGAAGCGGGGTATCAGAGGCCGGGAATCAGAGACCGGGAATCAGATGCTGGGAATAAGAGGCCGGGAATCAGAGGTGGGGAATCAGTGTCCGGGAATCAGAGATGGGGATTCAGAGGCGGGGAATGAGATATGGAGAATCAGAGGCGGGGAATCAGAGGCGGGGAAACAGAGGTGGTGAATCAGATATGGGGAATCAGAGGTGGCGAATCAAAGGCGGTGAATCAGAGATGGGGAATCAGAGGCGCGGAATCAGAGGCAGGGAATCAGATGCGGGGAATCAGAGGAGGCGAATCAGAGCTGGCGAATCAGAGGCGGGGAATAGAGGTGGGCAATCAGAGGCGGGGAATCAGATATGGGGAAACAGAGGCGGGGAATCAGATATGGGGAATAAGATGTGGGGAATCAGAGGTTGTGAATCAGAGATGGGTAATCAAGGCGGGGAATCAGAGGCAGGGAATCAGATGCAGGGAATCAGAGGCGTGGATTCAGAGCTGGGGAATCAGAGGCGGGGAATCAGAGTTGGGGAATCAGAGGCAGGGAATCAGATATGGGGAATCAGAGGCGGGGAATCAGAGGCGGGGAAACAGAGGCGGGGAATCAGATATGGGGAATCAGAGGTGGGGAATCAGGGGAAGGGAATCAGTGGCAGGGAATCAGAGGCGGGGAATCAGAGGCGGGGAATCAGAGGTGGGGAAACAGAGGCGGGGAATCAAATATAGGGAATCAGAGGTGGGGAATCAGAGGTTGTGAATCAGAGATGGGGAATCAAGGCGGGGAATCAGAGGCAGGGAATCAGACACGGGGAATCAGAGGCGGGGATTCAGAGCTGGGGAATCAGAGGCGGGGAATCAGAGTTGGGGAATCAGAGGCAGGGAATCAGATATGGGGAATCAGAGGCGGGGAATCAGAGGCGGGAAAACAGAGGCGGGGAATCAGATATCGGGAATCAGAGGTGGGGAATCAGGGGCAGGGAATCAGTGGCAGGGAATCAGAGGCGGGGAATCAGAGGCGGGGAATCAGAGGCAGGGAATCAGACACGGGGAATCAGAGGCGGGGAATCAGAGATGGGGAATCAGAGGCGGGGAATCAGAGGCAGGGAATCGGACGCCGGGAATCAGAGTCGGGGAATCAGAGCTGGGGAATCAGAGGCGGGGAATCAGAGTTGGGGAATCAGAGGCGGGGAATCAGATATGGGGAAATAGAGGCGGGGAATCAGATATGGGGAATCAGAGGTGTGGAATCAGAGGTTGGGAATCAGAGGAAGGGAATCAGAGTCGGGGAAACAGAGGCGGGGAATCAGATATGTGGAATCAGAGGTGGCGAATCAAAGGCGGTGAAACAGAGATGGGGAATCAGGGCAGGGAATCAGAGGCAGGGAATCAAACACGGGGAATCAGAGCTGGGGAATCCGAGGCGGGGAATCAGAGTTGGGAATCAGAGGCGGGGAATCAGAGGCGGGGAAACAGAGGCGGGGAATCAGATATGGGGAATCAGAGGTGGGGAATCAGAGGTTGGGAATCAGAGGCAGGGAATCAGAGGCAGGGAATCAGAGGCGGGGAATCAGAGGAAGGGAATCAGATGTGCGGAATCGGAGATGGGGAATCAGAGGCAGGGAATCAGAGTCGGGGAATCAGAGGTGGAGAATCAGAGGCCGGGAATCAGATATGGGGAAACTGAGGCGGGGAATCCGAGGCGGGGAAACAGAGGCGGGGAATCAGATATGGGGAATCAGAGGTGGGGAATCAGAGGTTGGGAATCAGAGGCAGGGAATCAGAGGCTTGGAATCAGATGCAGGGAATCAGATGCGGGGAATCAGAGGCGGGGAATCAGAGCTGGGGAATCAGAGGCCGGGAAACAGAGGTGGGGAATCAGATATGGGGAATCAGAAGTGGCGAATCAAAGGCGGTGAATCAGAGATGGGGAATCAGAGGCGGGGATTCAGAGGCAGGGAATCAGATGCGGGGAATCAGAGGTGGGGAATCAGAGGTGGGCAATCAGAGGCGGGGAATCAGATATGGGGATTTCAGAGGCGGGGAATCAGAGGCGGGGAAACAGAGGCGGGGAATCAAATATAGGGAATCAGAGGTGGGGAATCAGAGGTTGTGAATCAGAGATGGGGAATCAAGGCGGGGAATACGAGGCAGGGAATCAGACACGGGGAATCAGAGGCGGGGTTTCAGAGCTGGGGAATCAGAGGCGGGGAATCAGAGTTGGGGAATCAGAGGCAGGGAATCAGATATGGGGAATCAGAGGCGGGGAATCAGAGGCGGGGAAACAGAGGCGGGGAATCAGATATGGGGAATCAGAGGTGGGGAATCAGGGGCAGGGAATCAGTGGCAGGGAATCAGAGGCGGGGAATCAGAGGCGGGGAATCGGAGGCAGGGAATCAGACACGGGGAATCAGAGGCGGGGAATCAGAGATGGGGAATCAGAGGTGGGGAATCAGAGGCAGGGAATCGGACGCCGGGAATCAGAGTCAGGGAATCAGAGCTGGGGAATCAGAGGCGGGGAATCAGAGTTGGGGAATCAGAGGCGGGGAATCAGATATGGGGAAATAGAGGCGGGGAATCAGATATGGGGAATCAGAGGTGTGGAATCAGAGGTTGGGAATCAGAGGAAGGGAATCAGAGTCGGGGAAACAGAGGCGGGGAATCAGATATGTGGAATCAGAGGTGGCGAATCAAAGGCGGTGAAACAGAGATGGGGAATCAGGGCAGGGAATCAGAGGCAGGGAATCAAACACGGGGAAACAGAGCTGGGGAATCAGAGGCGGGGAATCAGAGTTGGGAATCAGAGGCGGGGAATCAGAGGCGGGGAAACAGAGGCGGGGAATCAGATATGGGGAATCAGAGGTGGGGAATCAGAGGTTGGGAATCAGAGGCAGGGAATCAGAGGCGGGGAATCAGAGGCGGGGAATCAGAGGAAGGGAATCAGATGTGCGGAATCGGAGATGGGGAATCAGAGGCAGGGAATCAGAGGCGGGGAATCAGAGGCGGGGAATCAGAGGCCGGGAATCAGATATGGGGAAACTGAGGCGGGGAATCCGAGGCGGGGAAACAGAGGCGGGGAATCAGATATGGGGAATCAGAGGTGGGGAATCAAAGGTTGGGAATCAGAGGCAAGGAATCAGAGGCTTGGAATCAGATGCAGGGAATCAGATGCGGGGAATCAGAGGCGGGGAATCAGAGCTGGGGAATCAGAGGTGGGGAATCAGAGGCAGGGAATCAGATGTGGGGAATCAGAGATGGGGAATCAGAGGCAGGGAAACAGAATCAGAAGCAGGGAATCAGTGGCCGGGAATCAGAGGCCGGAATCAGATGCTGGGAATCAGAGGCCTGGAATCAGAGGCGGGGAATCAGAGGCAGGGAATCAGATGCGGGGAATCAGAGGCGGGGAATCAGAGCTGGGGAATCAGAGGCGGGGTATTAGAGTTGGGGAATTAGAGGCGGGGAATCAGATATGGGGAAACAGAGGTAGGGAATCAGAGGCGGGGAAACAGAGGCAGGGAATCAGATATGGGGAATCAGAGGCGGGGAATCAGAGGTGGGGAATCATAGGCAGGGAATCGGATGTGCGGAATCAGAGATTGGGAATCAGAGGCCGGGAATCAGAGGTGGTGAATCAGAGATGGGGAATCAGAGGCGGGGAATCAGAGGCAGGGTATCAGACGCGGGGAATCAGAGGTGGGCAATCAGAGGCTGGGAATCAGATATGGGGAATCAGAGGCGGGGAATCAGAGGCGGGGAAACAGAGGCGGGGAATCAGATATGGGGAATCAGAGGTGGGGCATCAGAGGTTGTGAATCACAGATGGGGAATCAGAGGCGGGGAATCAGAGGCAGGGAATCAGACGCGGGGAATCAGAGGCGGGGATTCAGAGCTGGGGAATCAGAAGCGGGGAATCAGAGTTGGGGAATCAGAGGCGGGGAATCAGATATGGGGAATCAGAGGCAGGGAATCATAGGCGGGGAATCAGAGGCAGGGAATCAGACGCGGGGAATCTGAGGCGGGGAATCAGAGCTGGTGAATCAGAGGTGGGGAATCAGAGTTGGGGAATCAGAGGCAGGGAATTGGATGTGCGGAATCAGAGATGGGGAATCAGAGGTGGGGAATCAGAGGCGGTGAATCAGAGATGGGGAATCAGAGGCGGGGAATCAGAGGCAGGAAATCAGACACGGGGATTCAGAGGCTGGGAATCAGACGGGGGGAATCAAAGGCGGGGAATCAGAGCTGGGGAATCTGAGGCAGGGAATCAGAGTTGGGGATTCAGAGGCGGGGAATCAGATATGGGGAAACAGAGGCGGGGAATCAGAGGCGGGCAAACATAGGCGGAGAATTAGATATGGGGAATCAGAGGTAGGGAATCAGAGGTGGTGAATCAGTGATGGGGAATCACAGGCGGGGAATCAGAGGCAGGGAATAGAACGCGGGGAATCAGAGGTAGGGAATCAGAGCTGGGGAATCAGAGGTGGGGAATCATAGTTGGGAATCAGAGGCGGGAATCAGATATGGGGAAACAGAGGTGGGGAATCAGAGGCGGGGAATCAGAGGCGGGGAATCAGAGGCGGGGAATCAGAGGAAGGGAATCAGATGTGCGGAATCGGAGATGGGGAATCAGAGGCAGGGAATCAGAGGCGGGGAATCAGAGGCGGGGAATCAGAGGCCGGGAATCAGATATGGGGAAACTGAGGCGGGGAATCCGAGGCGGGGAAACAGAGGCGGGGAATCAGATATGGGGAATCAGAGGTGGGGAATCAGAGGTTGGGAATCAGAGGCAGGGAATCAGAGGCTTGGAATCAGATGCAGTGAATCAGATGCGGGGAATCAGAGGCGGGGAATCAGAGCTGGGGAATCAGAGGCCGGGAAACAGAGGTGGGGAATCAGATATGGGGAATCAGAGGTGGCGAATCAAAGGCGGTGAATCAGAGATGGGGAATCAGACGCGGGGAATCAGAGGCAGGGAATCAGATGCGGGGAATCAGAGGCGGGGAATCAGAGCTGCCGAATCAGAGGCGGGGAATCAGAGGTGGGCAATCAGAGGCGGGGAATCAGATATGGGGATTTCAGAGGCGGGGAATCAGAGGCGGGGAAACAGAGGCGGGGAATCAAATATAGGGAATCAGAGGTGGGGAATCAGAGGTTGTGAATCAGAGATGGGGAATCAAGGCGGGGAATCAGAGGCAGGGAATCAGACACGGGGAATCAGAGGCGGGGATTCAGAGCTGGGGAATCAGAGGCGGGGAATCAGAGTTGGGGAATCAGAGGCAGGGAATCAGATATGGGGAATCAGAGGCGGGGAATCAGAGGCGGGGAAACAGAGGCGGGGAATCAGATATGGGGAATCAGAGGTGGGGAATCAGGGGCAGGGAATCAGTGGCAGGGAATCAGAGGCGGGGAATCAGAGGCGGGGAATCAAAGGCAGGGAATCAGACTCGGGGAATCAGAGGCGGGGAATCAGAGATGGGGAATCAGAGGTGGGGAATCAGAGGCAGGGAATCGGACGCCGGGAATCAGAGTCGGGGAATCAGAGCTGGGGAATCAGAGGCGGGGAATCAGAGTTGGGGAATCAGAGGCGGGGAATCAGATATGGGGAAATAGAGGCGGGGAATCAGATATGGGGAATCAGAGGTGTGGAATCAGAGGTTGGGAATCAGAGGAAGGGAATCAGAGTCGGGGAAACAGAGGCGGGGAATCAGATATGTGGAATCAGAGGTGGCAAATCAAAGGCGGTGAAACAGAGATGGGGAATCAGGGCAGGGAATCAGAGGCAGGGAATCAAACACGGGGAATCAGAGCTGGGGAATCAGAGGCGTGGAATCAGAGTTGGGAATCAGAGGCGGGGAATCAGAGGCGGGGAAACAGAGGCGGGGAATCAGATATGGGGAATCAGAGGTGGGGAATCAGAGGTTGGGAATCAGAGGCAGGGAATCAGAGGCGGGGAATCAGAGGCGGGGAATCAGAGGAAGGGAATCAGATGTGCGGAATCGGAGATGGGGAATCAGAGGCAGGGAATCAGAGGCGGGGAATCAGAGGCGGGGAATCAGAGGCCGGGAATCAGATATGGGGAAACTGAGGCGGGGAATCCGAGGCGGGGAAACAGAGGCGGGGAATCAGATATGGGGAATAAGAGGTGGGGAATCAAAGGTTGGGAATCAGAGGCAGGGAATCAGAGGCTTGGAATCAGATGCAGGGAATCAGATGCGGGGAATCAGAGGCGGGGAATCAGAGCTGGGGAATCAGAGGTGGGGAATCAGAGGCAGGGAATCAAATGTGGGGAATCAGAGATGGGGAATCAGAGGCAGGGAAACAGAATCAGAAGCAGGGAATCAGTGGCCGGGAATCAGAGGCCGGAATCCAGATGCTGGGAATCAGAGGCCTGGAATCAGAGGCGGGGAATCAGAGGCAGGGAATCAGATGCGGGGAATCAGAGGCGGGGAATAAGAGCTGGGGAATCAGAGGCGGGGTATTAGAGTTGGGGAATTAGAGGCGGGGAATCAGATATGGGGAAACAGAGGTAGGGAATCAGAGGCGGGGAAACAGAGGCAGGGAATCAGATATGGGGAATCAGAGGCGGGGAATCAGAGGTGGGGAATCATAGGCAGGGAATCGGATGTGCGGAATCAGAGATTGGGAATCAGAGGCCGGGAATCAGAGGTGGTGAATCAGAGATGGGGAATCAGAGGCGGGGAATCAGAGGCAGGGTATCAGACGCGGGGAATCAGAGGTGGGCAATCAGAGGCGGGGAATCAGATATGGGGAATCAGAGGCGGGGAATCAGAGGCGGGGAAACAGAGGCGGGGAATCAGATATGGGGAATCAGAGGTGGGGCATCAGAGGTTGTGAATCACAGATGGGGAATCAGAGGCGGGGAATCAGAGGTGGGGAATCAGAGGCGGGGAATCAGATATGGGGAAATAGAGGCGGGGAATCAGAGGCGGGGAATCAGAGGTGTGGATTCAGAGGTTGGGAATCAGAGGAAGGGAATCAGAGTCGGGGAAACAGAGGCGGGGAATCAAAGGCAGGGAATCAGACTCGGGGAATCAGAGGCGGGGAATCAGAGATGGGGAATCAGAGGTGGGGAATCAGAGGCAGGGAATCGGACGCCGGGAATCAGAGTCGGGGAATCAGAGCTGGGGAATCAGAGGCGGGGAATCAGAGTTGGGGAATCAGAGGCGGGGAATCAGATATGGGGAAATAGAGGCGGGGAATCAGATATGGGGAATCAGAGGTGTGGAATCAGAGGTTGGGAATCAGAGGAAGGGAATCAGAGTCGGGGAAACAGAGGCGGGGAATCAGATATGTGGAATCAGAGGTGGCAAATCAAAGGCGGTGAAACAGAGATGGGGAATCAGGGCAGGGAATCAGAGGCAGGGAATCAAACACGGGGAATCAGAGCTGGGGAATCAGAGGCGTGGAATCAGAGTTGGGAATCAGAGGCGGGGAATCAGAGGCGGGGAAACAGAGGCGGGGAATCAGATATGGGGAATCAGAGGTGGGGAATCAGAGGTTGGGAATCAGAGGCAGGGAATCAGAGGCGGGGAATCAGAGGCGGGGAATCAGAGGAAGGGAATCAGATGTGCGGAATCGGAGATGGGGAATCAGAGGCAGGGAATCAGAGGCGGGGAATCAGAGGCGGGGAATCAGAGGCCGGGAATCAGATATGGGGAAACTGAGGCGGGGAATCCGAGGCGGGGAAACAGAGGCGGGGAATCAGATATGGGGAATCAGAGGTGGGGAATCAAAGGTTGGGAATCAGAGGCAGGGAATCAGAGGCTTGGAATCAGATGCAGGGAATCAGATGCGGGGAATCAGAGGCGGGGAATCAGAGCTGGGGAATCAGAGGTGGGGAATCAGAGGCAGGGAATCAAATGTGGGGAATCAGAGATGGGGAATCAGAGGCAGGGAAACAGAATCAGAAGCAGGGAATCAGTGGCCGGGAATCAGAGGCCGGAATCCAGATGCTGGGAATCAGAGGCCTGGAATCAGAGGCGGGGAATCAGAGGCAGGGAATCAGATGCGGGGAATCAGAGGCGGGGAATAAGAGCTGGGGAATCAGAGGCGGGGTATTAGAGTTGGGGAATTAGAGGCGGGGAATCAGATATGGGGAAACAGAGGTAGGGAATCAGAGGCGGGGAAACAGAGGCAGGGAATCAGATATGGGGAATCAGAGGCGGGGAATCAGAGGTGGGGAATCATAGGCAGGGAATCGGATGTGCGGAATCAGAGATTGGGAATCAGAGGCCGGGAATCAGAGGTGGTGAATCAGAGATGGGGAATCAGAGGCGGGGAATCAGAGGCAGGGTATCAGACGCGGGGAATCAGAGGTGGGCAATCAGAGGCGGGGAATCAGATATGGGGAATCAGAGGCGGGGAATCAGAGGCGGGGAAACAGAGGCGTGGAATCAGATATGGGGAATCAGAGGTGGGGCATCAGAGGTTGTGAATCACAGATGGGGAATCAGAGGCGGGGAATCAGAGGCGGGGAATCAGAGGCAGGGAATCAGACGCGGGGAATCAGAGGCGGGGATTCAGAGCTGGGGAATCAGAAGCGGGGAATCAGAGTTGGGGAATCAGAGGCGGGGAATCAGATATGGGGAAATAGAGGCGGGGAATCAGAGGCGGGGAATCAGAGGTGTGGATTCAGAGGTTGGGAATCAGAGGAAGGGAATCAGAGTCGGGGAAACAGAGGCGGGGAATCAGATATGTGGAATCAGAGGTGGCGAATCAAAGGCGGTGAAACAGAGATGGGGAATCAGGGCAGGGAATCAGAGGCAGGGAATCAAACACGGGGAAACAGAGCTGGGGAATCAGAGGCGGGGAATCAGAGTTGGGAATCAGAGGCGGGGAATCAGAGGCGGGGAAACAGAGGCGGGGAATCAGATATGGGGAATCAGAGGTGGGGAATCAGAGGTTGGGAATCAGAGGCAGGGAATCAGAGGCGGGGAATCAGAGGCGGGGAATCAGAGGAAGGGAATCAGATGTGCGGAATCGGAGATGGGGAATCAGAGGCAGGGAATCAGAGGCGGGGAATCAGAGGCGGGGAATCAGAGGCCGGGAATCAGATATGGGGAAACTGAGGCGGGGAATCCGAGGCGGGGAAACAGAGGCGGGGAATCAGATATGGGGAATCAGAGGTGGGGAATCAAAGGTTGTGAATCAGAGGCAGGGAATCAGAGGCTTGGAATCAGATGCAGGGAATCAGATGCGGGGAATCAGAGGCGGGGAATCAGAGCTGGGGAATCAGAGGCGGGGAAACAGAGGCAGGGAATCAGATATGGGGAATCAGAGGCGGGGAATCAGAGGTGGGGAATCATAGGCAGGGAATCGGATGTGCGGAATCAGAGATTGGGAATCAGAGGCCGGGAATCAGAGGTGGTGAATCAGAGATGGGGAATCAGAGGCGGGGAATCAGAGGCAGGGTATCAGACGCGGGGAATCAGAGGTGGGCAATCAGAGGCTGGGAATCAGATATGGGGAATCAGAGGCGGGGAATCAGAGGCGGGGAAACAGAGGCGGGGAATCATATATGGGGAATCAGAGGTGGGGCATCAGAGGTTGTGAATCACAGATGGGGAAATAGAGGCGGGGAATCAGATATGGGGAATCAGAGGTGTGGAATCAGAGGTTGGGAATCAGAGGAAGGGAATCAGAGTCGGGGAAACAGAGGCGGGGAATCAGATATGTGGAATCAGAGGTGGCAAATCAAAGGCGGTGAAACAGAGATGGGGAATCAGAGGTGGGGAATCAGAGGCGGTGAATCAGAGATGGGGAATCAGAGGCGGGGAATCAGAGGCAGGAAATCAGACACGGGGATTCAGAGGCTGGGAATCAGACGGGGGGAATCAAAGGCGGGGAATCAGAGCTGGGGAATCTGAGGCAGGGAATCAGAGTTGGGGATTCAGAGGCGGGGAATCAGATATGGGGAAACAGAGGCGGGGAATCAGAGGCGGGCAAACATAGGCGGAGAATTAGATATGGGGAATCAGAGGTAGGGAATCAGAGGTGGTGAATCAGTGATGGGGAATCACAGGCGGGGAATCAGAGGCAGGGAATAGAACGCGGGGAATCAGAGGTAGGGAATCAGAGCTGGGGAATCAGAGGTGGGGAATCATAGTTGGGAATCAGAGGCGGGAATCAGATATGGGGAAACAGAGGTGGGGAATCAGAGGCGGGGAATCAGAGGCGGGGAATCAGAGGCGGGGAATCAGAGGAAGGGAATCAGATGTGCGGAATCGGAGATGGGGAATCAGAGGCAGGGAATCAGAGGCGGGGAATCAGAGGCGGGGAATCAGAGGCCGGGAATCAGATATGGGGAAACTGAGGCGGGGAATCCGAGGCGGGGAAACAGAGGCGGGGAATCAGATATGGGGAATCAGAGGTGGGGAATCAGAGGTTGGGAATCAGAGGCAGGGAATCAGAGGCTTGGAATCAGATGCAGTGAATCAGATGCGGGGAATCAGAGGCGGGGAATCAGAGCTGGGGAATCAGAGGCCGGGAAACAGAGGTGGGGAATCAGATATGGGGAATCAGAGGTGGCGAATCAAAGGCGGTGAATCAGAGATGGGGAATCAGACGCGGGGAATCAGAGGCAGGGAATCAGATGCGGGGAATCAGAGGCGGGGAATCAGAGCTGCCGAATCAGAGGCGGGGAATCAGAGGTGGGCAATCAGAGGCGGGGAATCAGATATGGGGATTTCAGAGGCGGGGAATCAGAGGCGGGGAAACAGAGGCGGGGAATCAAATATAGGGAATCAGAGGTGGGGAATCAGAGGTTGTGAATCAGAGATGGGGAATCAAGGCGGGGAATCAGAGGCAGGGAATCAGACACGGGGAATCAGAGGCGGGGATTCAGAGCTGGGGAATCAGAGGCGGGGAATCAGAGTTGGGGAATCAGAGGCAGGGAATCAGATATGGGGAATCAGAGGCGGGGAATCAGAGGCGGGGAAACAGAGGCGGGGAATCAGATATGGGGAATCAGAGGTGGGGAATCAGGGGCAGGGAATCAGTGGCAGGGAATCAGAGGCGGGGAATCAGAGGCGGGGAATCAAAGGCAGGGAATCAGACTCGGGGAATCAGAGGCGGGGAATCAGAGATGGGGAATCAGAGGTGGGGAATCAGAGGCAGGGAATCGGACGCCGGGAATCAGAGTCGGGGAATCAGAGCTGGGGAATCAGAGGCGGGGAATCAGAGTTGGGGAATCAGAGGCGGGGAATCAGATATGGGGAAATAGAGGCGGGGAATCAGATATGGGGAATCAGAGGTGTGGAATCAGAGGTTGGGAATCAGAGGAAGGGAATCAGAGTCGGGGAAACAGAGGCGGGGAATCAGATATGTGGAATCAGAGGTGGCAAATCAAAGGCGGTGAAACAGAGATGGGGAATCAGGGCAGGGAATCAGAGGCAGGGAATCAAACACGGGGAATCAGAGCTGGGGAATCAGAGGCGTGGAATCAGAGTTGGGAATCAGAGGCGGGGAATCAGAGGCGGGGAAACAGAGGCGGGGAATCAGATATGGGGAATCAGAGGTGGGGAATCAGAGGTTGGGAATCAGAGGCAGGGAATCAGAGGCGGGGAATCAGAGGCGGGGAATCAGAGGAAGGGAATCAGATGTGCGGAATCGGAGATGGGGAATCAGAGGCAGGGAATCAGAGGCGGGGAATCAGAGGCGGGGAATCAGAGGCCGGGAATCAGATATGGGGAAACTGAGGCGGGGAATCCGAGGCGGGGAAACAGAGGCGGGGAATCAGATATGGGGAATAAGAGGTGGGGAATCAAAGGTTGGGAATCAGAGGCAGGGAATCAGAGGCTTGGAATCAGATGCAGGGAATCAGATGCGGGGAATCAGAGGCGGGGAATCAGAGCTGGGGAATCAGAGGTGGGGAATCAGAGGCAGGGAATCAAATGTGGGGAATCAGAGATGGGGAATCAGAGGCAGGGAAACAGAATCAGAAGCAGGGAATCAGTGGCCGGGAATCAGAGGCCGGAATCCAGATGCTGGGAATCAGAGGCCTGGAATCAGAGGCGGGGAATCAGAGGCAGGGAATCAGATGCGGGGAATCAGAGGCGGGGAATAAGAGCTGGGGAATCAGAGGCGGGGTATTAGAGTTGGGGAATTAGAGGCGGGGAATCAGATATGGGGAAACAGAGGTAGGGAATCAGAGGCGGGGAAACAGAGGCAGGGAATCAGATATGGGGAATCAGAGGCGGGGAATCAGAGGTGGGGAATCATAGGCAGGGAATCGGATGTGCGGAATCAGAGATTGGGAATCAGAGGCCGGGAATCAGAGGTGGTGAATCAGAGATGGGGAATCAGAGGCGGGGAATCAGAGGCAGGGTATCAGACGCGGGGAATCAGAGGTGGGCAATCAGAGGCGGGGAATCAGATATGGGGAATCAGAGGCGGGGAATCAGAGGCGGGGAAACAGAGGCGGGGAATCAGATATGGGGAATCAGAGGTGGGGCATCAGAGGTTGTGAATCACAGATGGGGAATCAGAGGCGGGGAATCAGAGGTGGGGAATCAGAGGCGGGGAATCAGATATGGGGAAATAGAGGCGGGGAATCAGAGGCGGGGAATCAGAGGTGTGGATTCAGAGGTTGGGAATCAGAGGAAGGGAATCAGAGTCGGGGAAACAGAGGCGGGGAATCAAAGGCAGGGAATCAGACTCGGGGAATCAGAGGCGGGGAATCAGAGATGGGGAATCAGAGGTGGGGAATCAGAGGCAGGGAATCGGACGCCGGGAATCAGAGTCGGGGAATCAGAGCTGGGGAATCAGAGGCGGGGAATCAGAGTTGGGGAATCAGAGGCGGGGAATCAGATATGGGGAAATAGAGGCGGGGAATCAGATATGGGGAATCAGAGGTGTGGAATCAGAGGTTGGGAATCAGAGGAAGGGAATCAGAGTCGGGGAAACAGAGGCGGGGAATCAGATATGTGGAATCAGAGGTGGCAAATCAAAGGCGGTGAAACAGAGATGGGGAATCAGGGCAGGGAATCAGAGGCAGGGAATCAAACACGGGGAATCAGAGCTGGGGAATCAGAGGCGTGGAATCAGAGTTGGGAATCAGAGGCGGGGAATCAGAGGCGGGGAAACAGAGGCGGGGAATCAGATATGGGGAATCAGAGGTGGGGAATCAGAGGTTGGGAATCAGAGGCAGGGAATCAGAGGCGGGGAATCAGAGGCGGGGAATCAGAGGAAGGGAATCAGATGTGCGGAATCGGAGATGGGGAATCAGAGGCAGGGAATCAGAGGCGGGGAATCAGAGGCGGGGAATCAGAGGCCGGGAATCAGATATGGGGAAACTGAGGCGGGGAATCCGAGGCGGGGAAACAGAGGCGGGGAATCAGATATGGGGAATCAGAGGTGGGGAATCAAAGGTTGGGAATCAGAGGCAGGGAATCAGAGGCTTGGAATCAGATGCAGGGAATCAGATGCGGGGAATCAGAGGCGGGGAATCAGAGCTGGGGAATCAGAGGTGGGGAATCAGAGGCAGGGAATCAAATGTGGGGAATCAGAGATGGGGAATCAGAGGCAGGGAAACAGAATCAGAAGCAGGGAATCAGTGGCCGGGAATCAGAGGCCGGAATCCAGATGCTGGGAATCAGAGGCCTGGAATCAGAGGCGGGGAATCAGAGGCAGGGAATCAGATGCGGGGAATCAGAGGCGGGGAATAAGAGCTGGGGAATCAGAGGCGGGGTATTAGAGTTGGGGAATTAGAGGCGGGGAATCAGATATGGGGAAACAGAGGTAGGGAATCAGAGGCGGGGAAACAGAGGCAGGGAATCAGATATGGGGAATCAGAGGCGGGGAATCAGAGGTGGGGAATCATAGGCAGGGAATCGGATGTGCGGAATCAGAGATTGGGAATCAGAGGCCGGGAATCAGAGGTGGTGAATCAGAGATGGGGAATCAGAGGCGGGGAATCAGAGGCAGGGTATCAGACGCGGGGAATCAGAGGTGGGCAATCAGAGGCGGGGAATCAGATATGGGGAATCAGAGGCGGGGAATCAGAGGCGGGGAAACAGAGGCGTGGAATCAGATATGGGGAATCAGAGGTGGGGCATCAGAGGTTGTGAATCACAGATGGGGAATCAGAGGCGGGGAATCAGAGGCGGGGAATCAGAGGCAGGGAATCAGACGCGGGGAATCAGAGGCGGGGATTCAGAGCTGGGGAATCAGAAGCGGGGAATCAGAGTTGGGGAATCAGAGGCGGGGAATCAGATATGGGGAAATAGAGGCGGGGAATCAGAGGCGGGGAATCAGAGGTGTGGATTCAGAGGTTGGGAATCAGAGGAAGGGAATCAGAGTCGGGGAAACAGAGGCGGGGAATCAGATATGTGGAATCAGAGGTGGCGAATCAAAGGCGGTGAAACAGAGATGGGGAATCAGGGCAGGGAATCAGAGGCAGGGAATCAAACACGGGGAAACAGAGCTGGGGAATCAGAGGCGGGGAATCAGAGTTGGGAATCAGAGGCGGGGAATCAGAGGCGGGGAAACAGAGGCGGGGAATCAGATATGGGGAATCAGAGGTGGGGAATCAGAGGTTGGGAATCAGAGGCAGGGAATCAGAGGCGGGGAATCAGAGGCGGGGAATCAGAGGAAGGGAATCAGATGTGCGGAATCGGAGATGGGGAATCAGAGGCAGGGAATCAGAGGCGGGGAATCAGAGGCGGGGAATCAGAGGCCGGGAATCAGATATGGGGAAACTGAGGCGGGGAATCCGAGGCGGGGAAACAGAGGCGGGGAATCAGATATGGGGAATCAGAGGTGGGGAATCAAAGGTTGTGAATCAGAGGCAGGGAATCAGAGGCTTGGAATCAGATGCAGGGAATCAGATGCGGGGAATCAGAGGCGGGGAATCAGAGCTGGGGAATCAGAGGCGGGGAAACAGAGGCAGGGAATCAGATATGGGGAATCAGAGGCGGGGAATCAGAGGTGGGGAATCATAGGCAGGGAATCGGATGTGCGGAATCAGAGATTGGGAATCAGAGGCCGGGAATCAGAGGTGGTGAATCAGAGATGGGGAATCAGAGGCGGGGAATCAGAGGCAGGGTATCAGACGCGGGGAATCAGAGGTGGGCAATCAGAGGCTGGGAATCAGATATGGGGAATCAGAGGCGGGGAATCAGAGGCGGGGAAACAGAGGCGGGGAATCATATATGGGGAATCAGAGGTGGGGCATCAGAGGTTGTGAATCACAGATGGGGAAATAGAGGCGGGGAATCAGATATGGGGAATCAGAGGTGTGGAATCAGAGGTTGGGAATCAGAGGAAGGGAATCAGAGTCGGGGAAACAGAGGCGGGGAATCAGATATGTGGAATCAGAGGTGGCAAATCAAAGGCGGTGAAACAGAGATGGGGAATCAGGGCAGGGAATCAGAGGCAGGGAATCAAACACGGGGAATCAGAGCTGGGGAATCAGAGGCGTGGAATCAGAGTTGGGAATCAGAGGCGGGGAATCAGAGGCGGGGAAACA
Organism: Narcine bancroftii; assembly: GCF_036971445.1. Taxonomy (NCBI): domain Eukaryota; kingdom Metazoa; phylum Chordata; class Chondrichthyes; order Torpediniformes; family Narcinidae; genus Narcine; species Narcine bancroftii. The sequence goes on along the minus strand of NC_091474.1, from coordinate 111,390,690 downwards.
GAGGCGGGGAATCAGATATGGGGAATCAGAGGTGGGGAATCAGAGGTTGGGAATCAGAGGCAGGGAATCAGAGGCGGGGAATCAGAGGCGGGGAATCAGAGGAAGGGAATCAGATGTGCGGAATCGGAGATGGGGAATCAGAGGCAGGGAATCAGAGGCGGGGAATCAGAGGCGGGGAATCAGAGGCCGGGAATCAGATATGGGGAAACTGAGGCGGGGAATCCGAGGCGGGGAAACAGAGGCGGGGAATCAGATATGGGGAATCAGAGGTGGGGAATCAAAGGTTGGGAATCAGAGGCAGGGAATCAGAGGCTTGGAATCAGATGCAGGGAATCAGATGCGGGGAATCAGAGGCGGGGAATCAGAGCTGGGGAATCAGAGGTGGGGAATCAGAGGCAGGGAATCAAATGTGGGGAATCAGAGATGGGGAATCAGAGGCAGGGAAACAGAATCAGAAGCAGGGAATCAGTGGCCGGGAATCAGAGGCCGGAATCCAGATGCTGGGAATCAGAGGCCTGGAATCAGAGGCGGGGAATCAGAGGCAGGGAATCAGATGCGGGGAATCAGAGGCGGGGAATAAGAGCTGGGGAATCAGAGGCGGGGTATTAGAGTTGGGGAATTAGAGGCGGGGAATCAGATATGGGGAAACAGAGGTAGGGAATCAGAGGCGGGGAAACAGAGGCAGGGAATCAGATATGGGGAATCAGAGGCGGGGAATCAGAGGTGGGGAATCATAGGCAGGGAATCGGATGTGCGGAATCAGAAATTGGGAATCAGAGGCCGGGAATCAGAGGTGGTGAATCAGAGATGGGGAATCAGAGGCGGGGAATCAGAGGCAGGGTATCAGACGCGGGGAATCAGAGGTGGGCAATCAGAGGCGGGGAATCAGATATGGGGAATCAGAGGCGGGGAATCAGAGGCGGGGAAACAGAGGCGGGGAATCAGATATGGGGAATCAGAGGTGGGGCATCAGAGGTTGTGAATCACAGATGGGGAATCAGAGGCGGGGAATCAGAGGCAGGGAATCAGACGCGGGGAATCAGAGGCGGGGATTCAGAGCTGGGGAATCAGAAGCGGGGAATCAGAGTTGGGGAATCAGAGGCGGGGAATCAGATATGGGGAAATAGAGGCGGGGAATCAGAGGCGGGGAATCAGAGGTGTGGATTCAGAGGTTGGGAATCAGAGGAAGGGAATCAGAGTCGGGGAAACAGAGGCGGGGAATCATATATGTGGAATCAGAGGTGGCGAATCAAAGGCGGTGAAACAGAGATGGGGAATCAGGGCAGGGAATCAGAGGCAGGGAATCAAACACGGGGAAACAGAGCTGGGGAATCAGAGGCGGGGAATCAGAGTTGGGAATCAGAGGCGGGGAATCAGAGGCGGGGAAACAGAGGCGGGGAATCAGATATGGGGAATCAGAGGTGGGGAATCAGAGGTTGGGAATCAGAGGCAGGGAATCAGAGGCGGGGAATCAGAGGCGGGGAATCAGAGGAAGGGAATCAGATGTGCGGAATCGGAGATGGGGAATCAGAGGCAGGGAATCAGAGGCGGGGAATCAGAGGCGGGGAATCAGAGGCCGGGAATCAGATATGGGGAAACTGAGGCGGGGAATCCGAGGCGGGGAAACAGAGGCGGGGAATCAGATATGGGGAATCAGAGGTGGGGAATCAAAGGTTGGGAATCAGAGGCAGGGAATCAGAGGCTTGGAATCAGATGCAGGGAATCAGATGCGGGGAATCAGAGGCGGGGAATCAGAGCTGGGGAATCAGAGGCGGGGAAACAGAGGCAGGGAATCAGATATGGGGAATCAGAGGCGGGGAATCAGAGGTGGGGAATCATAGGCAGGGAATCGGATGTGCGGAATCAGAGATTGGGAATCAGAGGCCGGGAATCAGAGGTGGTGAATCAGAGATGGGGAATCAGAGGCGGGGAATCAGAGGCAGGGTATCAGACGCGGGGAATCAGAGGTGGGCAATCAGAGGCTGGGAATCAGATATGGGGAATCAGAGGCGGGGAATCAGAGGCGGGGAAACAGAGGCGGGGAATCATATATGGGGAATCAGAGGTGGGGCATCAGAGGTTGTGAATCACAGATGGGGAATCAGAGGCGGGGAATCAGAGGCAGGGAATCAGACGCGGGGAATCAGAGGCGGGGATTCAGAGCTGGGGAATCAGAAGCGGGGAATCAGAGTTGGGGAATCAGAGGCGGGGAATCAGATATGGGGAATCAGAGGCAGGGAATCAGAGGCGGGGAATCAGAGGCAGGGAATCAGACGCGGGGAATCTGAGGCGGGGAATCAGAGCTGGTGAATCAGAGGTGGGGAATCAGAGTTGGGGAATCAGAGTCAGGGAATTGGATGTGCGGAATCAGAGATGGGGAATCAGAGGTGGGGAATCAGAGGCGGTGAATCAGAGATGGGGAATCAGAGGCGGGGAATCAGAGGCAGGAAATCAGACACGGGGATTCAGAGGCTGGGAATCAGACGGGGGGAATCAAAGGCGGGGAATCAGAGCTGGGGAATCTGAGGCAGGGAATCAGAGTTGGGGATTCAGAGGCGGGGAATCAGATATGGGGAAACAGAGGCGGGGAATCAGAGGCGGGCAAACATAGGCGGAGAATTAGATATGGGGAATCAGAGGTAGGGAATCAGAGGTGGTGAATCAGTGATGGGGAATCACAGGCGGGGAATCAGAGGCAGGGAATAGAACGCGGGGAATCAGAGGTAGGGAATCAGAGCTGGGGAATCAGAGGCGGGGAATCATAGTTGGGAATCAGAGGCGGGAATCAGATATGGGGAAACAGAGGTGGGGAATCAGAGGCGGGGAATCAGAGGCGGGGAATCAGAGGCGGGGAATCAGAGGAAGGGAATCAGATGTGCGGAATCGGAGATGGGGAATCAGAGGCAGGGAATCAGAGGCGGGGAATCAGAGGCGGGGAATCAGAGGCCGGGAATCAGATATGGGGAAACTGAGGCGGGGAATCCGAGGCGGGGAAACAGAGGTGGGGAATCAGATATGGGGAATCAGAGGTGGGGAATCAGAGGTTGGGAATCAGAGGCAGGGAATCAGAGGCTTGGAATCAGATGCAGGGAATCAGATGCGGGGAATCAGAGGCGGGGAATCAGAGCTGGGGAATCAGAGGCCGGGAAACAGAGGTGGGAAATCAGATATGGGGAATCAGAGGTGGCGAATCAAAGGCGGTGAATCAGAGATGGGGAATCAGAGGCGGGGAATCAGAGGCAGGGAATCAGATGCGGGGAATCAGAGGCGGGGAATCAGAACTGCCGAATCAGAGGCGGGGAATCAGAGGTGGGCAATCAGAGGCGGGGAATCAGATATGGGGATTTCAGAGGCGGGGAATCAGAGGCGGGGAAACAGAGGCGGGGAATCAAATATAGGGAATCAGAGGTGGGGAATCAGAGGTTGTGAATCAGAGATGGGGAATCAAGGCGGGGAATCAGAGGCAGGGAATCAGACACGGGGAATCAGAGGCGGGGATTCAGAGCTGGGGAATCAGAGGCGGGGAATCAGAGTTGGGGAATCAGAGGCAGGGAATCAGATATGGGGAATCAGAGGCGGGGAATCAGAGGCGGGGAAACAGAGGCGGGGAATCAGATATGGGGAATCAGAGGTGGGGAATCAGGGGCAGGGAATCAGTGGCAGGGAATCAGAGGCGGGGAATCAGAGGCGGGGAATCAAAGGCAGGGAATCAGACACGGGGAATCAGAGGCGGGGAATCAGAGATGGGGAATCAGAGGTGGGGAATCAGAGGCAGGGAATCGGACGCCGGGAATCAGAGTCGGGGAATCAGAGCTGGGGAATCAGAGGCGGGGAATCAGAGTTGGGGAATCAGAGGCGGGGAATCAGATATGGGGAAATAGAGGCGGGGAATCAGATATGGGGAATCAGAGGTGTGGAATCAGAGGTTGGGAATCAGAGGAAGGGAATCAGAGTCGGGGAAACAGAGGCGGGGAATCAGATATGTGGAATCAGAGGTGGCAAATCAAAGGCGGTGAAACAGAGATGGGGAATCAGGGCAGGGAATCAGAGGCAGGGAATCAAACACGGGGAATCAGAGCTGGGGAATCAGAGGCGTGGAATCAGAGTTGGGAATCAGAGGCGGGGAATCAGAGGCGTGGAAACAGAGGCGGGGAATCAGATATGGGGAATCAGAGGTGGGGAATCAGAGGTTGGGAATCAGAGGCAGGGAATCAGAGGCGGGGAATCAGAGGCGGGGAATCAGAGGAAGGGAATCAGATGTGCGGAATCGGAGATGGGGAATCAGAGGCAGGGAATCAGAGGCGGGGAATCAGAGGCGGGGAATCAGAGGCCGGGAATCAGATATGGGGAAACTGAGGCGGGGAATCCGAGGCGGGGAAACAGAGGCGGGGAATCAGATATGGGGAATCAGAGGTGGGGAATCAAAGGTTGGGAATCAGAGGCAGGGAATCAGAGGCTTGGAATCAGATGCAGGGAATCAGATGCGGGGAATCAGAGGCGGGGAATCAGAGCTGGGGAATCAGAGGTGGGGAATCAGAGGCAGGGAATCAAATGTGGGGAATCAGAGATGGGGAATCAGAGGCAGGGAAACAGAATCAGAAGCAGGGAATCAGTGGCCGGGAATCAGAGGCCGGAATCCAGATGCTGGGAATCAGAGGCCTGGAATCAGAGGCGGGGAATCAGAGGCAGGGAATCAGATGCGGGGAATCAGAGGCGGGGAATAAGAGCTGGGGAATCAGAGGCGGGGTATTAGAGTTTGGGGAATTAGAGGCGGGGAATCAGATATGGGGAAACAGAGGTAGGGAATCAGAGGCGGGGAAACAGAGGCAGGGAATCAGATATGGGGAATCAGAGGCGGGGAATCAGAGGTGGTGAATCAGAGATGGGGAATCAGAGGCGGGGAATCAGAGGCAGGGTATCAGACGCGGGGAATCAGAGGTGGGCAATCAGAGGCGGGGAATCAGATATGGGGAATCAGAGGCGGGGAATCAGAGGCGGGGAAACAGAGGCGGGGAATCAGATATGGGGAATCAGAGGTGGGGCATCAGAGGTTGTGAATCACAGATGGGGAATCAGAGGCGGGGAATCAGAGGCAGGGAATCATTCGCGGGGAATCAGAGGCGGGGATTCAGAGCTGGGGAATCAGAAGCGGGGAATCAGAGTTGGGGAATCAGAGGCGGGGAATCAGATATGGGGAAATAGAGGCGGGGAATCAGATATGGGGAATCAGAGGTGTGGATTCAGAGGTTGGGAATCAGAGGAAGGGAATCAGAGTCGGGGAAACAGAGGCGGGGAATCAGATATGTGGAATCAGAGGTGGCGAATCAAAGGCGGTGAAACAGAGATGGGGAATCAGGGCAGGGAATCAGAGGCAGGGAATCAAACACGGGGAAACAGAGCTGGGGAATCAGAGGCGGGGAATCAGAGTTGGGAATCAGAGGCGGGGAATCAGAGGCGGGGAAACAGAGGCGGGGAATCAGATATGGGGAATCAGAGGTGGGGAATCAGAGGTTGGGAATCAGAGGCAGGGAATCAGAGGCGGGGAATCAGAGGCGGGGAATCAGAGGAAGGGAATCAGATGTGCGGAATCGGAGATGGGGAATCAGAGGCAGGGAATCAGAGGCGGGGAATCAGAGGCGGGGAATCAGAGGCCGGGAATCAGATATGGGGAAACTGAGGCGGGGAATCCGAGGCGGGGAAACAGAGGCGGGGAATCAGATATGGGGAATCAGAGGTGGGGAATCAAAGGTTGGGAATCAGAGGCAGGGAATCAGAGGCTTGGAATCAGATGCAGGGAATCAGATGCGGGGAATCAGAGGTGGGGAATCAGAGCTGGGGAATCAGAGGTGGGGAATCAGAGGCAGGGAATCAGATGTGGGGAATCAGAGATGGGGAATCAGAGGCAGGGAAACAGAATCAGAAGCAGGGAATCAGTGGCCGGGAATCAGAGGCCGGAATCAGATGCTGGGAATCAGAGGCCTGGAATCAGAGGCGGGGAATCAGAGGCAGGGAATCAGATGCGGGGAATCAGAGGCGGGGAATCAGAGCTGGGGAATCAGAGGCGGGGTATTAGAGTTGGGGAATTAGAGGCGGGGAATCAGATATGGGGAAACAGAGGTAGGGAATCAGAGGCGGGGAAACAGAGGCAGGGAATCAGATATGGGGAATCAGAGGCGGGGAATCAGAGGTGGGGAATCATAGGCAGGGAATCGGATGTGCGGAATCAGAGATTGGGAATCAGAGGCCGGGAATCAGAGGTGGTGAATCAGAGATGGGGAATCAGAGGCGGGGAATCAGAGGCAGGGTATCAGACGCGGGGAATCAGAGGTGGGCAATCAGAGGCTGGGAATCAGATATGGGGAATCAGAGGCGGGGAATCAGAGGCGGGGAAACAGAGGCGGGGAATCAGATATGGGGAATCAGAGGTGGGGCATCAGAGGTTGTGAATCACAGATGGGGAATCAGAGGCGAGGAATCAGAGGCAGGGAATCAGACGCGGGGAATCAGAGGCGGGGATTCAGAGCTGGGGAATCAGAAGCGGGGAATCAGAGTTGGGGAATCAGAGGCGGGGAATCAGATATGGGGAATCAGAGGCAGGGAATCAGAGGCGGGGAATCAGAGGCAGGGAATCAGACGCGGGGAATCTGAGGCGGGGAATCAGAGCTGGTGAATCAGAGGTGGGGAATCAGAGTTGGGGAATCAGAGGCAGGGAATTGGATGTGCGGAATCAGAGATGGGGAATCAGAGGTGGGGAATCAGAGGCGGTGAATCAGAGATGGGGAATCAGAGGCGGGGAATCAGAGGCAGGAAATCAGACACGGGGATTCAGAGGCTGGGAATCAGACGGGGGGAATCAAAGGCGGGGAATCAGAGCTGGGGAATCTGAGGCAGGGAATCAGAGTTGGGGATTCAGAGGCGGGGAATCAGATATGGGGAAACAGAGGCGGGGAATCAGAGGCGGGCAAACATAGGCGGAGAATTAGATATGGGGAATCAGAGGTAGGGAATCAGAGGTGGTGAATCAGTGATGGGGAATCACAGGCGGGGAATCAGAGGCAGGGAATAGAACGCGGGGAATCAGAGGTAGGGAATCAGAGCTGGGGAATCAGAGGCGGGGAATCATAGTTGGGAATCAGAGGCGGGAATCAGATATGGGGAAACAGAGGTGGGGAATCAGAGGCGGGGAATCAGAGGCGGGGAATCAGAGGCGGGGAATCAGAGGAAGGGAATCAGATGTGCGGAATCGGAGATGGGGAATCAGAGGCAGGGAATCAGAGGCGGGGAATCAGAGGCAGGGAATCAGAGGCCGGGAATCAGATATGGGGAAACTGAGGCGGGGAATCCGAGGCGGGGAAACAGAGGCGGGGAATCAGATATGGGGAATCAGAGGTGGGGAATCAGAGGTTGGGAATCAGAGGCAGGGAATCAGAGGCTTGGAATCAGATGCAGGGAATCAGATGCGGGGAATCAGAGGCGGGGAATCAGAGCTGGGGAATCAGAGGCCGGGAAACAGAGGTGGGGAATCAGATATGGGGAATCAGAGGTGGCGAATCAAAGGCGGTGAATCAGAGATGGGGAATCAGAGGCGGGGAATCAGAGGCAGGGAATCAGATGCGGGGAATCAGAGGCGGGGAATCAGAGCTGGCGAATCAGAGGCGGGGAATCAGAGGTGGGCAATCAGAGGCGGGGAATCAGATATGGGGATTTCAGAGGCGGGGAATCAGAGGCGGGGAAACAGAGGCGGGGAATCAAATATAGGGAATCAGAGGTGGGGAATCAGAGGTTGTGAATCAGAGATGGGGAATCAAGGCGGGGAATCAGAGGCAGGGAATCAGACACGGGGAATCAGAGGCGGGGATTCAGAGCTGGGGAATCAGAGGCGGGGAATCAGATATGGGGAAAATGAGGCGGGGAATCAGATATGGGGAATCAGAGGCGGGGAATCAGATATGGGGAATCAGAGGCTGGGAATCAGAGGGGGGGAAACAGAGACGGGGAATAAGATATGGGGAATCAGAGGTGGGGAATCAGGGGCGGGGAATCAGTGGCAGGGAATCAGAGGCGGGGAATCAGAGGCGGGGATTCAGAGGCAGGGAATCAGATACGGGGAATCAGAGCTGGGGAATCAGAGATGGGGAATCAGAGGCGGGGAATCAGAGGCAGGGAATCAGACGCGGGGAATCAGAGGCGGGGAATCAGAGCTGGGGAATCAGAGGCGGGGAATCAGAGCTGGGGAATCAGAGGCGGGGAATCAGAGGCAGGGAATCAGATGCGGGGAATCAGAGGTGGGGAATCAGAGGCGGTGAATCAGAGATGGGGAATAAGAGGCGGGGAATCAGAGGCAGGAAATCAGACACGGGGATTCAGAGGCTGGGAATCAGACGGGGGGAATCAAAGGCGGGGAATCAGAGCTGGTGAATCAGAGGCAGGGAATCAGAGTTGGGGATTCAGAGGCAGGGAATCAGATATGGGGAAACAGAGGCGGGGAATCAGAGTCGGGCAAACAGAGGCGGGGAATTAGATATGGGGAATCGGAGGTGGGGAATCAGAGATGGGGAATCAGAGGCGGGGAATCAGAGGCAGGGAATCGGATGCCGGAAATCAGAGGCGGGAAATCAGAGTTGGGGAATCAGAGGAGGGGAATCAGAGTTGGGGAATCAGAGGCGGCGAAGCAGATATGGGGAAAATGAGGCGGGGAATCAGATATGGGGAATCAAAGGCGGGGAATCAGATATGGGGAATCAGAGGCTGGGAATCAGAGGGGGGGAAACAGAGGCGGGGAATAAGATATGGGGAATCAGAGGCGGGGAATCAGAGTTGTGGAATCAGAGGCAGGGAATCAGATATGGGGAATCAGAGGCGGGGAATCAGAGGCGGGGAAACAGGCGGGGAATCAGATATGGGGAATCAGAAGTGGGGAATCAGGGGCAGGGAATCAGTGGCAGGGAATCAGAGGGGGGGAATCAGAGGCGGGGAATCAGAGTAAGGGAATCAGACACGGGGAATCAGAGGCGGGGAATCAGAGATGGGGAATCAGAGGCGGGGAATCAGAGGCAGGGAATCGGACGCCGGGAATCAGAGGCGGGGAATCAGAGCTGGGGAATCAGAGGCGGGGAATCAGAGTTGGGGAATCAGAGGCGGGGAATCTGATATGGGGAAATAGAGTCGGGGAATCAGATATGGGGAATCAGAGGTGTGGAATCAGAGGTTGGGAATCAGAGGCAGGGAATCAGAGGCGGGGAAACAGAGGCGGGGAATCAGATATGGGGAATCAGAGGTGGCGAAACAAAGGCGGTGAAACAGAGATGGGGAATCAGGGCAGGGAATCAGAGGCAGGGAATCAGAGCTGGGGAAAGAGAGGCGGGGAATCAGATATGGGGAATCAGAGGTGGGGAATCAGGGGCGGCGAATCAGTGGCAGGGAAAGAGCTGGGGAATCAGAGGTGGGGAATCAGAGCTGGGGAAACAGAGGCGGGGAATCAGATATGGGGAATCAGAGGTGGGGAATCAGGGGCGGGGAATCAGTGGCAGGGAATCAGAGGCCGGGAATAAAAGGCGGGGAATCAGAGCTGGGGAATGAGAGGCGGGGAATCAGAGTTGGGGAATCAGAGGAGGGGAATCAGATATGGGGAAACAGAGGCCGGGAATCAGAGGCAGGGAAACAGAGGCGGGGAATCAGATATGGGGAATCAGAGGTGGGGAATTAGAGGTCGCGAATCAGAGGCAGGGAATCAGAGGCGGGGAATCAGAGGCGGGGAATCAGAGGCAGGGAATCGGATGTGCGGAATCAGAGATGGGGAATCAGAGGTGGGGATTCAGAGGTGGTGAATCAGAGAAGGGGAATCAGAGGCGGGGAATCAGAGGCAGGGAATCAGATGCAGGGAATCAGAGGCGGGGAATCATAGCTGGCGAATTAGAGGAGGGGAATCAGAGTTGGGGAATCAGAGGCGGGGAATCAGATATGGGGAAACAGAGGCGGGGAATCAGAGGCGGGGAAACAGAGGCGGGGAATCAGATATGGGGAATCAGATGTGGGGAATCAGGGGCAGGGAATCAGTGGCAGGGAATCAGACGCGGGGAATCAGAGGCGGGGAATCAGAGGCAGGGAATCAGACACGGGGAATCAGAGGCAAGGAATCAGAGCTGGGGAATCAGAGGCGGGGAATCAGAGTTGGGGAATCAGAGGCGGCGAAGCAGATATGGGGAAAATGAGGCGGGGAATCAGATATGGGGAATCAGAGGCGTGGAATCAAATATGGGGAATCAGAGGCTGGGAATCAGAGGGGGGGAAACAGAGGCGGGGAATAAGATATGGGGAATCAGAGGTGGGGAATCAGGGGCGGGGAATCAGTGGCAGGGAATCAGAGGCGGGGAATCAGAGGCGGGGAAACAGAGGCGGGGAATCAGATATGGGGAATCAGAGGTGGGGAATCAGGGGCAGGGAATAAGTGGCAGGGAATCAGAGGCGGGGAATCAGAGGCGGGGAATCAGAGGCAGGGAATCAGACACGGGGAATCAGAGGCGGGGAATCAGAGATGGGGAATCAGAGGCGGGGAATCAGAGGCAGGGAATCGGACGCCGGGTATCAGAGGCGGGGAATCAGAGCTGGGGAATCAGAGGCGGGGAATCAGAGTTGGGGAATCAGAGGCGGGGAATCAGATATGGGGAAATAGAGGTGGGGAATCAGATATGGGGAATCAGAGGTGTGGAATCAGAGGTTGGGAATCAGAGGCAGGGAATCAGAGGCGGGGAAACAGAGGCGGGGAATCAGATATGGTGAATCAGAGGTGGCGAATCAAAGGCGGTGAAACAGAGATGGGGAATCAGGGCAGGGAATCAGAGGCAGGGAATCAGAGATGGAGAATCAGAGGCGGGGAATCAGAGTTGGGGAATCAGAGGTGGGGAATTAGAGGTTGCGTATCAGAGGCAGGGAATCAGAGGCGGGGAATCAGAGGCGGGGAATAAGAGGCAGGGAATCGGATGTGCGGAATCAGAGATGGGGAATCAGAGGTGGGGATTCAGAGGTGGTGAATCAGAGAAGGGGAATCAGAGGCGGGGAATCAGAGGCAGGGAATCAGACGCAGGGAATCAAAGGCGGGGAATCATAGCTGGCAAATTAGAGGAGGGGAATCAGAGTTGGGGAATCAGAGGCGGGGAATCAGATATAGGGAAACAGAGGCGGGGAATCAGATGCGGGGAAACAGAGGCGGGAAATCAGATATGGGGAATCAGAGGTGGGGAATCAGGGGCAGGGAATCAGTGGCAGGGAATCAGACGCGGGGAATCAGAGGCGGGGAATCAGATGCAGGGAATCAGACACGGGGAATCAGAGGCGGGGAATCAGAGATGGGGAATCAGAGGCGGGGAATCAGAGGCAGGGAATCGGATGCCGGAAATCAGAGGCGGAAAATCAGAGCTGGGGAATCAGAGGAGGGGAATCAGAGTTGGGGAATCAGAGGCGGCGAAGCAGATATGGGGAAAATGAGGCGGGGAATCAGATATGGGGAATCAAAGGCGGGGAATCAGATATGGGGAATCAGAGGCTGGGAATCAGAGGGGGGGAAACAGAGGCGGGGAATAAGATATGGGGAATCAGAGGCGGGGAATCAGAGTTGGGGAATCAGAGGCAGGGAATCAGATATGGGGAATCAGAGGCGGGGAATCAGAGGCGGGGAAACAGGCGGGGAATCAGATATGGGGAATCAGAAGTGGCGAATCAGGGGCAGGGAATCAGTGGCAGGGAATCAGAGGGGGGGAATCAGAGGCGGGGAATCAGAGTAAGGGAATCAGACACGGGGAATCAGAGGCGGGGAATCAGAGATGGGGAATCAGAGGCGGGGAATCAGAGGCAGGGAATCGGACGCCGGGAATCAGAGGCGGGGAATCAGAGCTGGGGAATCAGAGGCGGGGAATCAGAGTTGGGGAATCAGAGGCGGGGAATCAGATATGGGGAAATAGAGTCGGGGAATCAGATATGGGGAATCAGAGGTGTGGAATCAGAGGCAGGAATCAGAGGCGGGGAAACAGAGGCGGGGAATCAGATATGGGGAATCAGAGGTTGCGAATCAAAGGCGGTGAAACAGAGATGGGGAATCAGGGCAGGGAATCAGAGGCAGGGAATCAGAGCTGGGGAAACAGAGGCGGGGAATCAGATATGGGGAATCAGAGGTGGGGAATCAGGGGCGGGGAATCAGTGGCAGGGAAAGAGCTGGGGAATCAGAGGTGGGGAATCATAGCTGGGGAAACAGAGGCGGGGAATCAGATATGGGGAATCAGAGGTGGGGAATCAGGGGCGGGGAATCAGTGGCAGGGAATCAGAGGCCGGGAATAAAAGGCGGGGAATGAGAGCTGGGTAATCAGAGGCGGGGAATCAGAGTTGGGGAATCAGAGGAGGGGAATCAGATATGGGGAAACAGAGGCCGGGAATCAGAGGCAGGGAAACAGAGGCGGGGAATCAGATATGGGGAATCAGAGGTGGGGAATTAGAGGTTGCGAATCAGAGGCAGGGAATCAGAGGCGGGGAATCAGAGGCGGGGAATCAGAGGCGGGGAATCAGAGCTGGCGAATCAGAGGCGGGGAATCAGAGGTGGGCAATCAGAGGCGGGGAATCAGATATGGGGATTTCAGAGGCGGGGAATCAGAGGCGGGGAAACAGAGGCGGGGAATCAAATATAGGGAATCAGAGGTGGGGAATCAGAGGTTGTGAATCAGAGATGGGGAATCAAGGCGGGGAATCAGAGGCAGGGAATCAGACACGGGGAATCAGAGGCGGTGATTCAGAGCTGGGGAATCAGAGGCGGGGAATCAGATATGGGGAAAATGAGGCGGGGAATCAGATATGGGGAATCAGAGGCGGGGAATCAGATATGGGGAATCAGAGGCTGGGAATCAGAGGGGGGGAAACAGAGACGGGGAATAAAATATGGGGAATCAGAGGTGGGGAATCAGGGGCGGGGAATCAGTGGCAGGGAATCAGAGGCGGGGAATCAGAGGCGGGGATTCAGAGGCAGGGAATCAGACACGGGGAATCAGAGCTGGGGAATCAGAGATGGGGAATCAGAGGCGGGGAATCAGAGGCAGGGAATCAGACGCGGGGAATCAGAGGCGGGGAATCAGAGCTGGGGAATCAGAGGCGGGGAATCAGAGCTGGGGAATCAGAGGCGGGGAATCAGAGGCAGGGAATCAGATGCGGGGAATCAGAGGTGGGGAATCAGAGGCGGTGAATCAGAGATGGGGAATAAGAGGCGGGGAATCAGAGGCAGGAAATCAGACACGGGGATTCAGAGGCTGGGAATCAGACGGGGGGAATCAAAGGCGGGGAATCAGAGCTGGTGAATCAGAGGCAGGGAATCAGAGTTGGGGATTCAGAGGCAGGGAATCAGATATGGGGAAACAGAGGCGGGGAATCAGAGGCGGGCAAACAGAGGCGGGGAATTAGATGTGGGGAATCGGAGGTGGGGAATCAGAGATGGGGAATCAGAGGCGGGGAATCAGAGGCAGGGAATCGGATGCCGGAAATCAGAGGCGGGAAATCAGAGTTGGGGAATCAGAGGAGGGGAATCAGAGTTGGGGAATCAGAGGCGGCGAAGCAGATATGGGGAAAATGAGGCGGGGAATCAGATATGGGGAATCAAAGGCGGGGAATCAGATATGGGGAATCAGAGGCTGGGAATCAGAGGGGGGGAAACAGAGGCGGGGAATAAGATATGGGGAATCAGAGGCGGGGAATCAGAGTTGTGGAATCAGAGGCAGGGAATCAGATATGGGGAATCAGAGGCGGGGAATCAGAGGCGGGGAAACAGGCGGGGAATCAGATATGGGGAATCAGAAGTGGGGAATCAGGGGCAGGGAATCAGTGGCAGGGAATCAGAGGGGGGGAATCAGAGGCGGGGAATCAGAGTAAGGGAATCAGACACGGGGAATCAGAGGCGGGGAATCAGAGATGGGGAATCAGAGGCGGGGAATCAGAGGCAGGGAATCGGACGCCGGGAATCAGAGGCGGGGAATCAGAGCTGGGGAATCAGAGGCGGGGAATCAGAGTTGGGGAATCAGAGGCGGGGAATCTGATATGGGGAAATAGAGTCGGGGAATCAGATATGGGGAATCAGAGGTGTGGAATCAGAGGTTGGGAATCAGAGGCAGGGAATCAGAGGCGGGGAAACAGAGGCGGGGAATCAGATATGGGGAATCAGAGGTGGCGAAACAAAGGCGGTGAAACAGAGATGGGGAATCAGGGCAGGGAATCAGAGGCAGGGAATCAGAGCTGGGGAAAGAGAGGCGGGGAATCAGATATGGGGAATCAGAGGTGGGGAATCAGGGGCGGGGAATCAGTGGCAGGGAAAGAGCTGGGGAATCAGAGGTGGGGAATCAGAGCTGGGGAAACAGAGGCGGGGAATCAGATATGGGGAATCAGAGGTAGGGAATCAGGGGCGGGGAATCAGTGGCAGGGAATCAGAGGCCGGGAATAAAAGGCGGGGAATCAGAGCTGGGGAATCAGAGGCGGGGAATCAGAGTTGGGGAATCAGAGGAGGGGAATCAGATATGGGGAAACAGAGGCCGGGAATCAGAGGCAGGGAAACAGAGGCGGGGAATCAGATATGGGGAATCAGAGGTGGGGAATTAGAGGTCGCGAATCAGAGGCAGGGAATCAGAGGCGGGGAATCAGAGGCGGGGAATCAGAGGCAGGGAATCGGATGTGCGGAATCAGAGATGGGGAATCAGAGGTGGGGATTCAGAGGTGGTGAATCAGAGAAGGGGAATCAGAGGCGGGGAATCAGAGGCAGGGAATCAGATGCAGGGAATCAGAGGCGGGGAATCATAGCTGGCGAATTAGAGGAGGGGAATCAGAGTTGGGGAATCAGAGGCGGGGAATCAGATATGGGGAAACAGAGGCGGGGAATCAGAGGCGGGGAAACAGAGGCGGGGAATCAGATATGGGGAATCAGAGGTGGGGAATCAGGGGCAGGGAATCAGTGGCAGGGAATCAGACGCGGGGAATCAGAGGCGGGGAATCAGAGGCAGGGAATCAGACACGGGGAATCAGAGGCAAGGAATCAGAGCTGGGGAATCAGAGGCGGGGAATCAGAGTTGGGGAATCAGAGGCGGCGAAGCAGATATGGGGAAAATGAGGCGGGGAATCAGATATGGGGAATCAGAGGCGTGGAATCAAATATGGGGAATCAGAGGCTGGGAATCAGAGGGGGGGAAACAGAGGCGGGGAATAAGATATGGGGAATCAGAGGTGGGGAATCAGGGGCGGGGAATCAGTGGCAGGGAATCAGAGGCGGGGAATCAGAGGCGGGGAAACAGAGGCGGGGAATCAGATATGGGGAATCAGAGGTGGGGAATCAGGGGCAGGGAATAAGTGGCAGGGAATCAGAGGCGGGGAATCAGAGGCGGGGAATCAGAGGCAGGGAATCAGACACGGGGAATCAGAGGCGGGGAATCAGAGATGGGGAATCAGAGGTGGGGAATCAGAGGCAGGGAATCGGACGCCGGGTATCAGAGGCGGGGAATCAGAGCTGGGGAATCAGAGGCGGGGAATCAGAGTTGGGGAATCAGAGGCGGGGAATCAGATATGGGGAAATAGAGGTGGGGAATCAGATATGGGGAATCAGAGGTGTGGAATCAGAGGTTGGGAATCAGAGGCAGGGAATCAGAGGCGGGGAAACAGAGGCGGGGAATCAGATATGGTGAATCAGAGGTGGCGAATCAAAGGCGGTGAAACAGAGATGGGGAATCAGGGCAGGGAATCAGAGGCAGGGAATCAGAGATGGAGAATCAGAGGCGGGGAATCAGAGTTGGGGAATCAGAGGTGGGGAATTAGAGGTTGCGTATCAGAGGCAGGGAATCAGAGGCGGGGAATCAGAGGCGGGGAATCAGAGGCAGGGAATCGGATGTGCGGAATCAGAGATGGGGAATCAGAGGTGGGGATTCAGAGGTGGTGAATCAGAGAAGGGGAATCAGAGGCGGGGAATCAGAGGCAGGGAATCAGACGCAGGGAATCAAAGGCGGGGAATCATAGCTGGCGAATTAGAGGAGGGGAATCAGAGTTGGGGAATCAGAGGCGGGGAATCAGATATAGGGAAACAGAGGCGGGGAATCAGATGCGGGGAAACAGAGGTGGGGAATCAGGGGCAGGGAATCAGTGGCAGGGAATCAGACGCGGGGAATCAGAGGCGGGGAATCAGATGCAGGGAATCAGACACGGGGAATCAGAGGCGGGGAATCAGAGATGGGGAATCAGAGGCGGGGAATCAGAGGCAGGGAATCGGATGCCGGATATCAGAGGCGGGAAATCAGAGCTGGGGAATCAGAGGAGGGGAATCAGAGTTGGGGAATCAGAGGCGGCGAAGCAGATATGGGGAAAATGAGGCGGGGAATCAGATATGGGGAATCAAAGGCGGGGAATCAGATATGGGGAATCAGAGGCTGGGAATCAGAGGGGGGGAAACAGAGGCGGGGAATAAGATATGGGGAATCAGAGGCGGGGAATCAGAGTTGGGGAATCAGAGGCAGGGAATCAGATATGGGGAATCAGAGGCGGGGAATCAGAGGCGGGGAAACAGGCGGGGAATCAGATATGGGGAATCAGAAGTGGGGAATCAGGGGCAGGGAATCAGTGGCAGGGAATCAGAGGGGCGGAATCAGAGGCGGGGAATCAGAGTAAGGGAATCAGACACGGGGAATCAGAGGCGGGGAATCAGAGATGGGGAATCAGAGGCGGGGAATCAGAGGCAGGGAATCGGACGCCGGGAATCAGAGGCGGGGAATCAGAGCTGGGGAATCAGAGGCGGGGAATCAGAGTTGGGGAATCAGAGGCGGGGAATCAGATATGGGGAAATAGAGTCGGGGAATCAGATATGGGGAATCAGAGGTGTGGAATCAGAGGCAGGAATCAGAGGCGGGGAAACAGAGGCGGGGAATCAGATATGGGGAATCAGAGGTTGCGAAACAAAGGCGGTGAAACAGAGATGGGGAATCAGGGCAGGGAATCAGAGGCAGGGAATCAGAGCTGGGGAAACAGAGGCGGGGAATCAGATATGGGGAATCAGAGGTGGGGAATCAGGGGCGGGGAATCAGTGGCAGGGAAAGAGCTGGGGAATCAGAGGTGGGGAATCATAGCTGGGGAAACAGAGGCGGGGAATCAGATATGGGGAATCAGAGGTGGGGAATCAGGGGCGGGGAATCAGTGGCAGGGAATCAGAGGCCGGGAATAAAAGGCGGGGAATCAGAGCTGGGGAATCAGAGGCGGGGAATCAGAGTTGGGGAATCAGAGGAGGGGAATCAGATATGGGGAAACAGAGGCCGGGAATCAGAGGCAGGGAAACAGAGGCGGGGAATCAGATATGGGGAATCAGAGGTGGGGAATTAGAGGTTGCGAATCAGAGGCAGGGAATCAGAGGCGGGGAATCAGAGGCGGGGAATCAGAGGCAGGGAATCGGATGTGCGGAATCAGAGATGGGGAATCAGAGGTGGGGATTCAGAGGTGGTGAATCAGAGAAGGGGAATCAGAGGCGGGGAATCAGAGGCAGGGAATCAGATGCAGGGAATCAGAGGCGGGGAATCATAGCTGGCGAATTAGAGGAGGGGAATCAGAGTTGGGGAATCAGAGGCGGGGAATCAGATATGGGGAAACAGAGGCGGGGAATCAGAGGCGGGGAAACAGAGGCGGGGAATTAGATATGGGGAATCAGAGGTGGGGAATCAGGGGCAGGGAATCAGTGGCAGGGAATCAGACGCGGGGAATCAGAGGCGGGGAATCAGAGGCAGGGAATCAGACACGGGGAATCAGAGGCGGGGAATCAGAGATGGAGAATCAGAGGCGGGGAATCAGAGGCAGGGAATCGGATGCCGGAAATCAGAGGCGGGAAATCAGAGCTGGGGAATCAGAGGCGGGGAATCAGAGTTGGGGAATCAGAGGCGGCGAAGCAGATATGGGGAAAATGAGGCGGGGAATCAGATATGGGGAATCAGAGGCGTGGAATCAGATATGGGGAATCAGAGGCTGGGAATCAGAGGGGGGGAAACAGAGGCGGGGAATAAGATATGGGGAATCAGAGGTGGGGATTCAGGGGCGGGGAAACATAGCTGGCGAATTAGAGGAGGGGAATCAGAGTTGGGGAATCAGAGGCGGGGAATCAGATATGGGGAAACAGAGGCGGGGAATCAGAGGCGGGGAAACAGAGGCGGTGAATCAGATATGGGGATTCAGAGGTGGGGAATCAGAGGTTGGGAATCAGAGGCAGGGAATCAGAGGCGGGGAATCAGAGGCAGGGAATCAGATGCGGGGAATCAGAGGCGGGGAAACAGAGCTGGGGAATCAGAGGCGGGGAATCAGAGTTGGGGAAGCAGAGGCTAGGAATCAGAGGCGGGGAATCAGAGATGGGGATTCAGAGGCGGGGAATGAGATATGGAGAATCTGAGGCGGGGAATCAGAGGCGGGGAAATAGAGGTGGGGAATCAGATATGGGGAATCAGAGGTGGCGAATCAAAGGCGGTGAATCAGAGATGGGGAATTAGAGGCGGGGAATCAGAGGCAGGGAATCAGATGCGGGGAATCAGAGGCGGGGAAACAGAGGTGGGGAATCAGATATGGGGAAAATGAGGCGGGGAATCAGATATGGGGAATCAGAGGCGGGGAATCAGATATGGGGAATCAGAGGCTGGGAATCAGAGGGGGGGAAACAGAGACGGGGAATAAGATATGGGGAATCAGAGGTGGGGAATCAGGGGCGGGGAATCAGTGGCAGGGAATCAGAGGCGGGGAATCAGAGGCGGGGATTCAGAGGCAGGGAATCAGACACGGGGAATCAGAGCTGGGGAATCAGAGATGGGGAATCAGAGGCGGGGAATCAGAGGCAGGGAATCAGACGCGGGGAATCAGAGGCGGGGAATCAGAGCTGGGGAATCAGAGGCGGGGAATCAGAGCTGGGGAATCAGAGGCGGGGAATCAGAGGCAGGGAATCAGATGCGGGGAATCAGAGGTGGGGAATCAGAGGCGGTGAATCAGAGATGGGGAATAAGAGGCGGGGAATCAGAGGCAGGAAATCAGACACGGGGATTCAGAGGCTGGGAATCAGACGGGGGGAATCAAAGGCGGGGAATCAGAGCTGGTGAATCAGAGGCAGGGAATCAGAGTTGGGGATTCAGAGGCAGGGAATCAGATATGGGGAAACAGAGGCGGGGAATCAGAGGCGGGCAAACAGAGGCGGGGAATTAGATATGGGGAATCGGAGGTGGGGAATCAGAGGTGGTGAATCAGAGATGGGGAATCACAGGCAGGGAATCAGAGGCAGGGAATAGAACGCGGGGAATCAGAGGCAGGGAATCAGAGCTGGGGAATCAGAGGCGGGGAATCAGATATGCGAAAACAGAAGCGGGGAATCAGAGGCGGGGAAACAGAGGCGGGGAATCAGACATGGGGAATCGGATGCGGAGAATCAGAGGTGGGGAATCAGAGCTGGGGAATCAGAGGCGGGGAATCAGAGTTGGGGCATCAGTGGTGGGGAATTAGATATGGGGAAACAGAGGCGGGGAATCAGAGGCGGGGAAACAGAGGCGGGGAATCAGATATGGGGAATCAGAGGTGGGGAATCAGAGGCAGGGAATCAGATGTGCGGAATCAGAGATGGGGAATCAGAGGCAGCGAATCAGAATCAGAAGCGGGGAATCAGAGGCCGGGAATCAGAGACCGGGAATCAGATGCTGGGAATAAGAGGCCGGGAATCAGAGGTGGGGAATCAGTGTCCGGGAATCAGAGATGGGGATTCAGAGGCGGGGAATGAGATATGGAGAATCAGAGGCGGGGAATCAGAGGCGGGGAAAGAGAGGTGGTGAATCAGATATGGGGAATCAGAGGTGGCGAATCAAAGGCGGTGAATCAGAGATGGGGAATCAGAGGCGCGGAATCAGAGGCAGGGAATCAGATGCGGGGAATCAGAGGAGGCGAATCAGAGCTGGCGAATCAGAGGCGGGGAATAGAGGTGGGCAATCAGAGCCGGGGAATCAGATATGGGGAAACAGAGGCGGGGAATCAGATATGGGGAATAAGATGTGGGGAATCAGAGGTTGTGAATCAGAGATGGGTAATCAAGGCGGGGAATCAGAGGCAGGGAATCAGATGCAGGGAATCAGAGGCGTGGATTCAGAGCTGGGGAATCAGAGGCGGGGAATCAGAGTTGGGGAATCAGAGGCAGGGAATCAGATATGGGGAATCAGAGGCGGGGAATCAGAGGCGGGGAAACAGAGGCGGGGAATCAGATATGGGGAATCAGAGGTGGGGAATCAGGGGCAGGGAATCAGTGGCAGGGAATCAGAGGCGGGGAATCAGAGGCGGGGAATCAGAGGTGGGGAAACAGAGGCGGGGAATCAAATATAGGGAATCAGAGGTGGGGAATCAGAGGTTGTGAATCAGAGATGGGGAATCAAGGCGGGGAATCAGAGGCAGGGAATCAGACACGGGGAATCAGAGGCGGGGATTCAGAGCTGGGGAATCAGAGGCGGGGAATCAGAGTTGGGGAATCAGAGGCAGGGAATCAGATATGGGGAATCAGAGGCGGGGAATCAGAGGCGGGAAAACAGAGGCGGGGAATCAGATATGGGGAATCAGAGGTGGGGAATCAGGGGCAGGGAATCAGTGGCAGGGAATCAGAGGCGGGGAATCAGAGGCGGGGAATCAGAGGCAGGGAATCAGACACGGGGAATCAGAGGCGGGGAATCAGAGATGGGGAATCAGAGGCGGGGAATCAGAGGCAGGGAATCGGACGCCGGGAATCAGAGTCGGGGAATCAGAGCTGGGGAATCAGAGGCGGGGAATCAGAGTTGGGGAATCAGAGGCGGGGAATCAGATATGGGGAAATAGAGGCGGGGAATCAGATATGGGGAATCAGAGGTGTGGAATCAGAGGTTGGGAATCAGAGGAAGGGAATCAGAATCGGGGAAACAGAGGCGGGGAATCAGATATGTGGAATCAGAGGTGGCGAATCAAAGGCGGTGAAACAGAGATGGGGAATCAGGGCAGGGAATCAGAGGCAGGGAATCAAACACGGGGAATCAGAGCTGGGGAATCAGAGGCGGGGAATCAGAGTTGGGAATCAGAGGCGGGGAATCAGAGGCGGGGAAACAGAGGCGGGGAATCAGATATGGGGAATCAGAGGTGGGGAATCAGAGGTTGGGAATCAGAGGCAGGGAATCAGAGGCAGGGAATCAGAGGCGGGGAATCAGAGGAAGGGAATCAGATGTGCGGAATCGGAGATGGGGAATCAGAGGCAGGGAATCAGAGTCGGGGAATCAGAGGTGGAGAATCAGAGGCCGGGAATCAGATATGGGGAAACTGAGGCGAGGAATCCGAGGCGGGGAAACAGAGGCGGGGAATCAGATATGGGGAATCAGAGGTGGGGAATCAGAGGTTGGGAATCAGAGGCAGGGAATCAGAGGCTTGGAATCAGATGCAGGGAATCAGATGCGGGGAATCAGAGGCGGGGAATCAGAGCTGGGGAATCAGAGGCCGGGAAACAGAGGTGGGGAATCAGATATGGGGAATCAGAAGTGGCGAATCAAAGGCGGTGAATCAGAGATGGGGAATCAGAGGCGGGGAATCAGAGGCAGGGAATCAGATGCGGGGAATCAGAGGTGGGGAATCAGAGCTGGCGAATCAGAGGCGGGGAATCAGAGGTGGGCAATCAGAGGCGGGGAATCAGATATGGGGATTTCAGAGGCGGGGAATCAGAGGCGGGGAAACAGAGGCGGGGAATCAAATATAGGGAATCAGAGGTGGGGAATCAGAGGTTGTGAATCAGAGATGGGGAATCAAGGCGGGGAATACGAGGCAGGGAATCAGACACGGGGAATCAGAGGCGGGGTTTCAGAGCTGGGGAATCAGAGGCGGGGAATCAGAGTTGGGGAATCAGAGGCAGGGAATCAGATATGGGGAATCAGAGGCGGGGAATCAGAGGCGGGGAAACAGAGGCGGGGAATCAGATATGGGGAATCAGAGGTGGGGAATCAGGGGCAGGGAATCAGTGGCAGGGAATCAGAGGCGGGGAATCAGAGGCGGGGAATCAGAGGCAGGGAATCAGACACGGGGAATCAGAGGCGGGGAATCAGAGATGGGGAATCAGAGGTGGGGAATCAGAGGCAGGGAATCGGACGCCGGGAATCAGAGTCAGGGAATCAGAGCTGGGGAATCAGAGGCGGGGAATCAGAGTTGGGGAATCAGAGGCGGGGAATCAGATATGGGGAAATAGAGGCGGGGAATCAGATATGGGGAATCAGAGGTGTGGAATCAGAGGTTGGGAATCAGAGGAAGGGAATCAGAGTCGGGGAAACAGAGGCGGGGAATCAGATATGTGGAATCAGAGGTGGCGAATCAAAGGCGGTGAAACAGAGATGGGGAATCAGGGCAGGGAATCAGAGGCAGGGAATCAAACACGGGGAAACAGAGCTGGGGAATCAGAGGCGGGGAATCAGAGTTGGGAATCAGAGGCGGGGAATCAGAGGCGGGGAAACAGAGGCGGGGAATCAGATATGGGGAATCAGAGGTGGGGAATCAGAGGTTGGGAATCAGAGGCAGGGAATCAGAGGCGGGGAATCAGAGGCGGGGAATCAGAGGAAGGGAATCAGATGTGCGGAATCGGAGATGGGGAATCAGAGGCAGGGAATCAGAGGCGGGGAATCAGAGGCGGGGAATCAGAGGCCGGGAATCAGATATGGGGAAACTGAGGCGGGGAATCCGAGGCGGGGAAACAGAGGCGGGGAATCAGATATGGGGAATCAGAGGTGGGGAATCAAAGGTTGGGAATCAGAGGCAGGGAATCAGAGGCTTGGAATCAGATGCAGGGAATCAGATGCGGGGAATCAGAGGCGGGGAATCAGAGCTGGGGATTCAGAGGTGGGGAATCAGAGGCAGGGAATCAGATGTGGGGAATCAGAGATGGGGAATCAGAGGCAGGGAAACAGAATCAGAAGCAGGGAATCAGTGGCCGGGAATCAGAGGCCGGAATCAGATGCTGGGAATCAGAGGCCTGGAATCAGAGGCGGGGAATCAGAGGCAGGGAATCAGATGCGGGGAATCAGAGGCGGGGAATCAGAGCTGGGGAATCAGAGGCGGGGTATTAGAGTTGGG
The DNA here is from genome assembly GCF_036971445.1 of Narcine bancroftii. NCBI lineage: Eukaryota > Metazoa > Chordata > Chondrichthyes > Torpediniformes > Narcinidae > Narcine > Narcine bancroftii. Next base: position 111,367,566 of record NC_091474.1, on the reverse strand, counting down.
GAATTAGAGGCGGGGAATCAGATATGGGGAAACAGAGGTAGGGAATCAGAGGCGGGGAAACAGAGGCAGGGAATCAGATATGGGGAATCAGAGGCGGGGAATCAGAGGTGGGGAATCATAGGCTGGGAATCGGATGTGCGGAATCAGAGATTGGGAATCAGAGGCCGGGAATCAGAGGTGGTGAATCAGAGATGGGGAATCAGAGGCGGGGAATCAGAGGCAGGGTATCAGACGCGGGGAATCAGAGGTGGGCAATCAGAGGCTGGGAATCAGATATGGGGAATCAGAGGCGGGGAATCAGAGGCGGGGAAACAGAGGCGGGGAATCAGATATGGGGAATCAGAGGTGGGGCATCAGAGGTTGTGAATCACAGATGGGGAATCAGAGGCGGGGAATCAGAGGCAGGGAATCAGACGCGGGGAATCAGAGGCGGGGATTCAGAGCTGGGGAATCAGAAGCGGGGAATCAGAGTTGGGGAATCAGAGGCGGGGAATCAGATATGGGGAATCAGAGGCAGGGAATCAGAGGCGGGGAATCAGAGGCAGGGAATCAGACGCGGGGAATCTGAGGCGGGGAATCAGAGCTGGTGAATCAGAGGTGGGGAATCAGAGTTGGGGAATCAGAGGCAGGGAATTGGATGTGCGGAATCAGAGATGGGGAATCAGAGGTGGGGAATCAGAGGCGGTGAATCAGAGATGGGGAATCAGAGGCGGGGAATCAGAGGCAGGAAATCAGACACGGGGATTCAGAGGCTGGGAATCAGACGGGGGGAATCAAAGGCGGGGAATCAGAGCTGGGGAATCTGAGGCAGGGAATCAGAGTTGGGGATTCAGAGGCGGGGAATCAGATATGGGGAAACAGAGGCGGGGAATCAGAGGCGGGCAAACATAGGCGGAGAATTAGATATGGGGAATCAGAGGTAGGGAATCAGAGGTGGTGAATCAGTGATGGGGAATCACAGGCGGGGAATCAGAGGCAGGGAATCGAACGCGGGGAATCAGAGGTAGGGAATCAGAGCTGGGGAATCAGAGGCGGGGAATCATAGTTGGGAATCAGAGGCGGGAATCAGATATGGGGAAACAGAGGTGGGGAATCAGAGGCGGGGAATCAGAGGCGGGGAATCAGAGGCGGGGAATCAGAGGAAGGGAATCAGATGTGCGGAATCGGAGATGGGGAATCAGAGGCAGGGAATCAGAGGCGGGGAATCAGAGGCGGGGAATCAGAGGCCGGGAATCAGATATGGGGAAACTGAGGCGGGGAATCCAAGGCGGGGAAACAGAGGCAGGGAATCAGATATGGGGAATCAGAGGTGGGGAATCAGAGGTTGGGAATCAGAGGCAGGGAATCAGAGGCTTGGAATCAGATGCAGGGAATCAGATGCGGGGAATCAGAGGCGGGGAATCAGAGCTGGGGAATCAGAGGCCGGGAAACAGAGGTGGGGAATCAGATATGGGGAATCAGAGGTGGCGAATCAAAGGCGGTGAATCAGAGATGGGGAATCAGAGGCGGGGAATCAGAGGCAGGGAATCAGATGCGGGGAATCAGAGGCGGGGAATCAGAGCTGGCGAATCAGAGGCGGGGAATCAGAGGTGGGCAATCAGAGGCGGGGAATCAGATATGGGGATTTCAGAGGCGGGGAATCAGAGGCGGGGAAACAGAGGCGGGGAATCAAATATAGGGAATCAGAGGTGGGGAATCAGAGGTTGTGAATCAGAGATGGGGAATCAAGGCGGGGAATCAGAGGCAGGGAATCAGACACGGGGAATCAGAGGCGGGGATTCAGAGCTGGGGAATCAGAGGCGGGGAATCAGAGTTGGGGAATCAGAGGCAGGGAATCAGATATGGGGAATCAGAGGCGGGGAATCAGAGGCGGGGAAACAGAGGCGGGGAATCAGATATGGGGAATCAGAGGTGGGGAATCAGGGGCAGGGAATCAGTGGCAGGGAATCAGAGGCGGGGAATCAGAGGCGGGGAATCAAAGGCAGGGAATCAGACACGGGGAATCAGAGGCGGGGAATCAGAGATGGGGAATCAGAGGTGGGGAATCAGAGGCAGGGAATCGGACGCCGGGAATCAGAGTCGGGGAATCAGAGCTGGGGAATCAGAGGCGGGGAATCAGAGTTGGGGAATCAGAGGCGGGGAATCAGATATGGGGAAATAGAGGCGGGGAATCAGATATGGGGAATCAGAGGTGTGGAATCAGAGGTTGGGAATCAGAGGAAGGGAATCAGAGTCGGGGAAACAGAGGCGGGGAATCAGATATGTGGAATCAGAGGTGGCAAATCAAAGGCGGTGAAACAGAGATGGGGAATCAGGGCAGGGAATCAGAGGCAGGGAATCAAACACGGGGAATCAGAGCTGGGGAATCAGAGGCGTGGAATCAGAGTTGGGAATCAGAGGCGGGGAATCAGAGGCGGGGAAACAGAGGCGGGGAATCAGATATGGGGAATCAGAGGTGGGGAATCAGAGGTTGGGAATCAGAGGCAGGGAATCAGAGGCGGGGAATCAGAGGCGGGGAATCAGAGGAAGGGAATCAGATGTGCGGAATCGGAGATGGGGAATCAGAGGTGGGGAATCAAAGGTTGGGAATCAGAGGCAGGGAATCAGAGGCTTGGAATCAGATGCAGGGAATCAGATGCGGGGAATCAGAGGCGGGGAATCAGAGCTGGGGAATCAGAGGTGGGGAATCAGAGGCAGGGAATCAAATGTGGGGAATCAGAGATGGTGAATCAGAGGCAGGGAAACAGAATCAGAAGCAGGGAATCAGTGGCCGGGAATCAGAGGCCGGAATCCAGATGCTGGGAATCAGAGGCCTGTAATCAGAGGCGGGGAATCAGAGGCAGGGAATCAGATGCGGGGAATCAGAGGCGGGGAATAAGAGCTGGGGAATCAGAGGCGGGGTATTAGAGTTGGGGAATTAGAGGCGGGGAATCAGATATGGGGAAACAGAGGTAGGGAATCAGAGTCGGGGAAACAGAGGCAGGGAATCAGATATGGGGAATCAGAGGCGGGGAATCAGAGGCGGGGAAACAGAGGCGGGGAATCAGATATGGGGAATCAGAGGTGGGGAATCAGGGGCAGGGAATCAGTGGCAGGGAATCAGAGGCGGGGAATCAGAGGCGGGGAATCAAAGGCAGGGAATCAGACACGGGGAATCAGAGGCGGGGAATCAGAGATGGGGAATCAGAGGTGGGGAATCAGAGGCAGGGAATCGGACGCCGGGAATCAGAGTCGGGGAATCAGAGCTGGGGAATCAGAGGCGGGGAATCAGAGTTGGGGAATCAGAGGCGGGGAATCAGATATGGGGAAATAGAGGCGGGGAATCAGATATGGGGAATCAGAGGTGTGGAATCAGAGGTTGGGAATCAGAGGAAGGGAATCAGAGTCGGGGAAACAGAGGCGGGGAATCAGATATGTGGAATCAGAGGTGGCAAATCAAAGGTGGTGAAACAGAGATGGGGAATCAGGGCAGGGAATCAGAGGCAGGGAATCAAACACGGGGAATCAGAGCTGGGGAATCAGAGGCGTGGAATCAGAGTTGGGAATCAGAGGCGGGGAATCAGAGGCGGGGAAACAGAGGCGGGGAATCAGATATGGGGAATCAGAGGTGGGGAATCAGAGGTTGGGAATCAGAGGCAGGGAATCAGAGGCGGGGAATCAGAGGCGGGGAATCAGAGGAAGGGAATCAGATGTGCGGAATCGGAGATGGGGAATCAGAGGCAGGGAATCAGAGGCGGGGAATCAGAGGCGGGGAATCAGAGGCCGGGAATCAGATATGGGGAAACTGAGGCGGGGAATCCGAGGCGGGGAAACAGAGGCGGGGAATCAGATATGGGGAATCAGAGGTGGGGAATCAAAGGTTGGGAATCAGAGGCAGGGAATCAGAGGCTTGGAATCAGATGCAGGGAATCAGATGCGGGGAATCAGAGGCGGGGAATCAGAGCTGGGGAATCAGAGGTGGGGAATCAGAGGCAGGGAATCAAATGTGGGGAATCAGAGATGGGGAATCAGAGGCAGGGAAACAGAATCAGAAGCAGGGAATCAGTGGCCGGGAATCAGAGGCCGGAATCCAGATGCTGGGAATCAGAGGCCTGGAATCAGAGGCGGGGAATCAGAGGCAGGGAATCAGATGCGGGGAATCAGAGGCGGGGAATAAGAGCTGGGGAATCAGAGGCGGGGTATTAGAGTTGGGGAATTAGAGGCGGGGAATCAGATATGGGGAAACAGAGGTAGGGAATCAGAGGCGGGGAAACATAGGCAGGGAATCAGATATGGGGAATCAGAGGCGGGGAATCAGAGGTGGGGAATCATAGGCAGGGAATCGGATGTGCGGAATCAGAGATTGGGAATCAGAGGCCGGGAATCAGAGGTGGTGAATAAGAGATGGGGAATCAGAGGCGGGGAATCAGAGGCAGGGTATCAGACGCGGGGAATCAGAGGTGGGCAATCAGAGGCGGGGAATCAGATATGGGGAATCAGAGGCGGGGAATCAGAGGCGGGGAAACAGAGGCGGGGAATCAGATATGGGGAATCAGAGGTGGGGCATCAGAGGTTGTGAATCACAGATGGGGAATCAGAGGCGGGGAATCAGAGGCAGGGAATCAGACGCGGGGAATCAGAGGCGGGGATTCAGAGCTGGGGAATCAGAAGCGGGGAATCAGAGTTGGGGAATCAGAGGCGGGGAATCAGATATGGGGAATCAGAGGCAGGGAATCAGAGGCGGGGAATCAGAGGCAGGGAATCAGACGCGGGGAATCTGAGGCGGGGAATCAGAGCTGTTGAATCAGAGGTGGGGAATCAGAGTTGGGGAATCAGAGGCAGGGAATTGGATGTGCGGAATCAGAGATGGGGAATCAGAGGTGGGGAATCAGAGGCGGTGAATCAGAGATGGGGAATCAGAGGCGGGGAATCAGAGGCAGGAAATCAGACACGGGGATTCAGAGGCTGGGAATCAGACGGGGGGAATCAAAGGCGGGGAATCAGAGCTGGGGAATCTGAGGCAGGGAATCAGAGTTGGGGATTCAGAGGCGGGGAATCAGATATGTGGAAACAGAGGCGGGGAATCAGAGGCGGGCAAACATAGGCGGGGAATTAGATATGGGGAATCAGAGGTAGGGAATCAGAGGTGGTGAATCAGTGATGGGGAATCACAGGCGGGGAATCAGAGGCAGGGAATAGAACGCGGGGAATCAGAGGCAGGGAATCAGAGCTGGGGAATCAGAGGCGGGGAATCATAGTTGGGAATCAGAGGCGGGAATCAGATATGGGGAAACAGAGGTGGGGAATCAGAGGCGGGGAAACAGAGGCGGGGAATCAGATATGGGGAATCGGATGCAGGGAATCAGAGGCGGGGAATCAGAGCTGGGGAATCAGAGGCGGGGAATCAGAGTTGGGGCATCAGAGGTGGGGAATTAGATATAGGGAAACAGAGGCGGGGAATCAGAGGCGGGGAAACAGAGGCGGGGAATCAGATATGGGGAATCAGAGGTGGGGAATCAGAGGCAGGGAAACAGATGTGCGGAATCAGAGATGGGGAATCAGAGGCAGGGAATCAGAATCAGAAGCGGGGAATCAGAGGCCGGGAATCAGAGGCCAGGAATCAGATGCTGGGAATAAGAGGCCGGGAATCAGAGGAGGGGAATCAGAGTCCGGGAATCAGAGATGGGGATTCAGAGGCGGGGAATCAGATATGGAGAATCAGAGATGGGGAATCAGAGGCGGGGAATCAGAGGCAGGGAATCGGACGCCGGGAATCAGAGGCGGGGAATCAGAGCTGGGGAATCAGAGGCAGGGAATCAGAGTTGGGGAATCAGAGGCGGGGAATCAGATATGGGGAAATAGAGGCGGGGAATCAGATATGGGGAATCAGAGTTGTGGAATCAGAGGTTGGGAATCAGAGGCAGGGAATCAGAGGCGGGGAAACAGAGGCGGGGAATCAGATATGGGGAATCAGAGGTGGCGAATCAAAGGCGGTGAAACATAGATGGGGAATCAGGGCAGGGAATCAGAGGCAGGGAATCAGAGCTGGGGAAACAGAGGCGGGGAATCAGATATGGGAAATCAGAGGTGGGGAATCAGGGGCGGGGAATCAGTGGCAGGGAATCAGAGCTGGGGAATCAGAGGTGGGGAATCAGAGCTGGGGAAACAGAGGCGGGGAATCAGATATGGGGAATCAGAGGTGGGGAATCAGGGGCGGGGAATTAGTGGCAGGGAATCAGAGGCCGGGAATAAAAGGCGGGGAATCTGAGCTGGGGAATCAAAGGCGGGGAATCAGAGTTGGGGAATCAGAGGAGGGGAATCAGATATGGGGAAACAGAGGCCGGGAATCAGAGGCAGGGTAACAGAGGCGGGGAATCAGATATGGGGAATCAGAGGTGGGGAATTAGAGGTTGCGAATCAGAGGCGGGGAAACAGAGGCGGGGAATCAAATATAGGGAATCAGAGGTGGGGAATCAGAGGTTGTGAATCAGAGATGGGGAATCAAGGCGGGGAATCAGAGGCAGGGAATCAGACGCGGGGAATCAGAGGCGGGGATTCAGAGCTGGGGAATCAGAGGCGGTGAATCAGATTTGGGGAATCAGAGGCAGGGAATCAGATATGGGGAATCAGAGGCGGGGAATCAGAGGCGGGGAAACAGAGGCGGGGAATCAGATATGGGGAATCAGAATTGGGGAATCAGGGGCAGGGAATCAGTGGCAGGGAATCAGAGGCGGGGAATCAGAGGCGGGGAATCAGAGGCAGGGAATCAGACACGGGGAATCGGAGGCGGGGAATCAGAGATGGGGAATCAGAGGCGGGGAATCAGAGGCAGGGAATCGGACTCCGGGAATCAGAGTCGGGGAATCAGAGCTGGGGAATCAGAGGCGTGGAATCAGAGTTGGGGAATCAGAGGCGGGGAATCAGATATGGGGAAATAGAGGCGGGGAATCAGATATGGGGAATCAGAGGTGTGGAATCAGAGGTTGGGAATCAGAGGCAGGGAATCAGAGTCGGGGTATCAGATATGGGGAATCAGAGGTGGCGAATCAAAGGCGGTGAAACAGAGATGGGGAATCAGGGCAGGGAATCAGAGGCAGGGAATCAAACACGGGGAATCAGAGCTGGGGAATCAGAGGCGGGGAATCAGAGTTGGGAATCAGAGGCGGGGAATCAGAGGCGAGGAATCAGATATGGGGAAATAGAGGCGGGGAATCAGATATGGGGAATCAGAGGTGTGGAATCAGAGGTTGGGAATCAGAGGAAGGGAATCAGAATCGGGGAAACAGAGGCGGGGAATCAGATATGTGGAATCAGAGGTGGCGAATCAAAGGCGGTGAAACAGAGATGGGGAATCAGGGCAGGGAATCAGAGGCAGGGAATCAAACACGGGGAATCAGAGCTGGGGAATCAGAGGCGGGGAATCAGAGTTGGGAATCAGAGGCGGGGAATCAGAGGCGGGGAAACAGAGGCGGGGAATCAGATATGGGGAATCAGAGGTGGGGAATCAGAGGTTGGGAATCAGAGGCAGGGAATCAGAGGCAGGGAATCAGAGGCGGGGAATCAGAGGAAGGGAATCAGATGTGCGGAATCGGAGATGGGGAATCAGAGGCAGGGAATCAGAGTCGGGGAATCAGAGGTGGAGAATCAGAGGCCGGGAATCAGATATGGGGAAACTGAGGCGGGGAATCCGAGGCGGGGAAACAGAGGCGGGGAATCAGATATGGGGAATCAGAGGTGGGGAATCAGAGGTTGGGAATCAGAGGCAGGGAATCAGAGGCTTGGAATCAGATGCAGGGAATCAGATGTGGGGAATCAGAGGCGGGGAATCAGAGCTGGGGAATCAGAGGCCGGGAAACAGAGGTGGGGAATCAGATATGGGGAATCAGAAGTGGCGAATCAAAGGCGGTGAATCAGAGATGGGGAATCAGAGGCGGGGAATCAGAGGCAGGGAATCAGATGCGGGGAATCAGAGGTGGGGAATCAGAGCTGGCGAATCAGAGGCGGGGAATCAGAGGTGGGCAATCAGAGGCGGGGAATCAGATATGGGGATTTCAGAGGCGGGGAATCAGAGGCGGGGAAACAGAGGCGGGGAATCAAATATAGGGAATCAGAGGTGGGGAATCAGAGGTTGTGAATCAGAGATGGGGAATCAAGGCGGGGAATACGAGGCAGGGAATCAGACACGGGGAATCAGAGGCGGGGTTTCAGAGCTGGGGAATCAGAGGCGGGGAATCAGAGTTGGGGAATCAGAGGCAGGGAATCAGATATGGGGAATCAGAGGCGGGGAATCAGAGGCGGGGAAACAGAGGCGGGGAATCAGATATGGGGAATCAGAGGTGGGGAATCAGGGGCAGGGAATCAGTGGCAGGGAATCAGAGGCGGGGAATCAGAGGCGGGGAATCAGAGGCAGGGAATCAGACACGGGGAATCAGAGGCGGGGAATCAGAGATGGGGAATCAGAGGTGGGGAATCAGAGGCAGGGAATCGGACGCCGGGAATCAGAGTCAGGGAATCAGAGCTGGGGAATCAGAGGCGGGGAATCAGAGTTGGGGAATCAGAGGCGGGGAATCAGATATGGGGAAATAGAGGCGGGGAATCAGATATGGGGAATCAGAGGTGTGGAATCAGAGGTTGGGAATCAGAGGAAGGGAATCAGAGTCGGGGAAACAGAGGCGGGGAATCAGATATGTGGAATCAGAGGTGGCGAATCAAAGGTGGTGAAACAGAGATGGGGAATCAGGGCAGGGAATCAGAGGCAGGGAATCAAACACGGGGAAACAGAGCTGGGGAATCAGAGGCGGGGAATCAGAGTTGGGAATCAGAGGCGGGGAATCAGAGGCGGGGAAACAGAGGCGGGGAATCAGATATGGGGAATCAGAGGTGGGGAATCAGAGGTTGGGAATCAGAGGCAGGGAATCAGAGGCGGGGAATCAGAGGCGGGGAATCAGAGGAAGGGAATCAGATGTGCGGAATCGGAGATGGGGAATCAGAGGCAGGGAATCAGAGGCGGGGAATCAGAGGCGGGGAATCAGAGGCCGGGAATCAGATATGGGGAAACTGAGGCGGGGAATCCGAGGCGGGGAAACAGAGGCGGGGAATCAGATATGGGGAATCAGAGGTGGGGAATCAAAGGTTGGGAATCAGAGGCAGGGAATCAGAGGCTTGGAATCAGATGCAGGGAATCAGATGCGGGGAATCAGAGGCGGGGAATCAGAGCTGGGGATTCAGAGGTGGGGAATCAGAGGCAGGGAATCAGATGTGGGGAATCAGAGATGGGGAATCAGAGGCAGGGAAACAGAATCAGAAGCAGGGAATCAGTGGCCGGGAATCAGAGGCCGGAATCAGATGCTGGGAATCAGAGGCCTGGAATCAGAGGCGGGGAATCAGAGGCAGGGAATCAGATGCGGGGAATCAGAGGCGGGGAATCAGAGCTGGGGAATCAGAGGCGGGGTATTAGAGTTGGGGAATTAGAGGCGGGGAATCAGATATGGGGAAACAGAGGTAGGGAATCAGAGGCGGGGAAACAGAGGCAGGGAATCAGATATGGGGAATCAGAGGCGGGGAATCAGAGGTGGGGAATCATAGGCAGGGAATCGGATGTGCGGAATCAGAGATTGGGAATCAGAGGCCGGGAATCAGAGGTGGTGAATCAGAGATGGGGAATCAGAGGCGGGGAATCAGAGGCAGGGTATCAGACGCGGGGAATCAGAGGTGGGCAATCAGAGGCTGGGAATCAGATATGGGGAATCAGAGGCGGGGAATCAGAGGCGGGGAAACAGAGGCGGGGAATCAGATATGGGGAATCAGAGGTGGGGCATCAGAGGTTGTGAATCACAGATGGGGAATCAGAGGCGGGGAATCAGAGGCAGGGAATCAGACGCGGGGAATCAGAGGCGGGGATTCAGAGCTGGGGAATCAGAAGCGGGGAATCAGAGTTGGGGAATCAGAGGCGGGGAATCAGATATGGGGAATCAGAGGCAGGGAATCAGAGGCGGGGAATCAGAGGCAGGGAATCAGACGCGGGGAATCTGAGGCGGGGAATCAGAGCTGGTGAATCAGAGGTGGGGAATCAGAGTTGGGGAATCAGAGGCAGGGAATTGGATGTGCGGAATCAGAGATGGGGAATCAGAGGTGGGGAATCAGAGGCGGTGAATCAGAGATGGGGAATCAGAGGCGGGGAATCAGAGGCAGGAAATCAGACACGGGGATTCAGAGGCTGGGAATCAGACGGGGGGAATCAAAGGCGGGGAATCAGAGCTGGGGAATCTGAGGCAGGGAATCAGAGTTGGGGATTCAGAGGCGGGGAATCAGATATGGGGAAACAGAGGCGGGGAATCAGAGGCGGGCAAACATAGGCGGAGAATTAGATATGGGGAATCAGAGGTAGGGAATCAGAGGTGGTGAATCAGTGATGGGGAATCACAGGCGGGGAATCAGAGGCAGGGAATAGAACGCGGGGAATCAGAGGTAGGGAATCAGAGCTGGGGAATCAGCGGCGGGGAATCATAGTTGGGAATCAGAGGCGGGAATCAGATATGGGGAAACAGAGGTGGGGAATCAGAGGCGGGGAATCAGAGGCGGGGAATCAGAGGCGGGGAATCAGAGGAAGGGAATCAGATGTGCGGAATCGGAGATGGGGAATCAGAGGCAGGGAATCAGAGGCGGGGAATCAGAGGCGGGGAATCAGAGGCCGGGAATCAGATATGGGGAAACTGAGGCGGGGAATCCGAGGCGGGGAAACAGAGGCAGGGAATCAGATATGGGGAATCAGAGGTGGGGAATCAGAGGTTGGGAATCAGAGGCAGGGAATCAGAGGCTTGGAATCAGATGCAGGGAATCAGATGCGGGGAATCAGAGGCGGGGAATCAGAGCTGGGGAATCAGAGGCCGGGAAACAGAGGTGGGGAATCAGATATGGGGAATCAGAGGTGGCGAATCAAAGGCGGTGAATCAGAGATGGGGAATCAGAGGCGGGGAATCAGAGGCAGGGAATCAGATGCGGGGAATCAGAGGCGGGGAATCAGAGCTGGCGAATCAGAGGCGGGGAATCAGAGGTGGGCAATCAGAGGCGGGGAATCAGATATGGGGATTTCAGAGGCGGGGAATCAGAGGCGGGGAAACAGAGGCGGGGAATCAAATATAGGGAATCAGAGGTGGGGAATCAGAGGTTGTGAATCAGAGATGGGGAATCAAGGCGGGGAATCAGAGGCAGGGAATCAGACACGGGGAATCAGAGGCGGGGATTCAGAGCTGGGGAATCAGAGGCGGGGAATCAGAGTTGGGGAATCAGAGGCAGGGAATCAGATATGGGGAATCAGAGGCGGGGAATCAGAGGCGGGGAAACAGAGGCGGGGAATCAGATATGGGGAATCAGAGGTGGGGAATCAGGGGCAGGGAATCAGTGGCAGGGAATCAGAGGCGGGGAATCAGAGGCGGGGAATCAAAGGCAGGGAATCAGACACGGGGAATCAGAGGCGGGGAATCAGAGATGGGGAATCAGAGGTGGGGAATCAGAGGCAGGGAATCGGACGCCGGGAATCAGAGTCGGGGAATCAGAGCTGGGGAATCAGAGGCGGGGAATCAGAGTTGGGGAATCAGAGGCGGGGAATCAGATATGGGGAAATAGAGGCGGGGAATCAGATATGGGGAATCAGAGGTGTGGAATCAGAGGTTGGGAATCAGAGGAAGGGAATCAGAGTCGGGGAAACAGAGGCGGGGAATCAGATATGTGGAATCAGAGGTGGCAAATCAAAGGCGGTGAAACAGAGATGGGGAATCAGGGCAGGGAATCAGAGGCAGGGAATCAAACACGGGGAATCAGAGCTGGGGAATCAGAGGCGTGGAATCAGAGTTGGGAATCAGAGGCGGGGAATCAGAGGCGGGGAATCAGAGGCGGGGAATCAGATATGGGGAATCAGAGGTGGGGAATCAGAGGTTGGGAATCAGAGGCAGGGAATCAGAGGCGGGGAATCAGAGGCGGGGAATCAGAGGAAGGGAATCAGATGTGCGGAATCGGAGATGGGGAATCAGAGGTGGGGAATCAAAGGTTGGGAATCAGAGGCAGGGAATCAGAGGCTTGGAATCAGATGCAGGGAATCAGATGCGGGGAATCAGAGGCGGGGAATCAGAGCTGGGGAATCAGAGGTGGGGAATCAGAGGCAGGGAATCAAATGTGGGGAATCAGAGATGGGGAATCAGAGGCAGGGAAACAGAATCAGAAGCAGGGAATCAGTGGCCGGGAATCAGAGGCCGGAATCCAGATGCTGGGAATCAGAGGCCTGTAATCAGAGGCGGGGAATCAGAGGCAGGGAAACAGAATCAGAGGTGGGGAATCAGAGGCAGGGAGTCGGACGCCGGGAATCAGAGTCAGGGAATCAGAGCTGGGGAATCAGAGGCGGGGAATCAGAGTTGGGAATCAGAGGCGGGGAATCAGAGGCGGGGAAACAGAGGCGGGGAATCAGATATGGGGAATCAGAGGTGGGGAATCAGAGGTTGGGAATCAGAGGCAGGGAATCAGAGGCAGGGAATCAGAGGCGGGGAATCAGAGGAAGGGAATCAGATGTGCGGAATCGGAGATGGGGAATCAGAGGCAGGGAATCAGAGTCGGGGAATCAGAGGTGGAGAATCAGAGGCCGGGAATCAGATATGGGGAAACTGAGGCGGGGAATCCGAGGCGGGGAAACAGAGGCGGGGAATCAGATATGGGGAATCAGAGGTGGGGAATCAGAGGTTGGGAATCAGAGGCAGGGAATCAGAGGCTTGGAATCAGATGCAGGGAATCAGATGCGGGGAATCAGAGGCGGGGAATCAGAGCTGGGGAATCAGAGGCCGGGAAACAGAGGTGGGGAATCAGATATGGGGAATCAGAAGTGGCGAATCAAAGGCGGTGAATCAGAGATGGGGAATCAGAGGCGGGGAATCAGAGGCAGGGAATCAGATGCGGGGAATCAGAGGTGGGGAATCAGAGCTGGCGAATCAGAGGCGGGGAATCAGAGGTGGGCAATCAGAGGCGGGGAATCAGATATGGGGATTTCAGAGGCGGGGAATCAGAGGCGGGGAAACAGAGGCGGGGAATCAAATATAGGGAATCAGAGGTGGGGAATCAGAGGTTGTGAATCAGAGATGGGGAATCAAGGCGGGGAATACGAGGCAGGGAATCAGACACGGGGAATCAGAGGCGGGGTTTCAGAGCTGGGGAATCAGAGGCGGGGAATCAGAGTTGGGGAATCAGAGGCAGGGAATCAGATATGGGGAATCAGAGGCGGGGAATCAGAGGCGGGGAAACAGAGGCGGGGAATCAGATATGGGGAATCAGAGGTGGGGAATCAGGGGCAGGGAATCAGTGGCAGGGAATCAGAGGCGGGGAATCAGAGGCGGGGAATCAGAGGCAGGGAATCAGACACGGGGAATCAGAGGCGGGGAATCAGAGATGGGGAATCAGAGGTGGGGAATCAGAGGCAGGGAATCGGACGCCGGGAATCAGAGTCAGGGAATCAGAGCTGGGGAATCAGAGGCGGGGAATCAGAGTTGGGGAATCAGAGGCGGGGAATCAGATATGGGGAAATAGAGGCGGGGAATCAGATATGGGGAATCAGAGGTGTGGAATCAGAGGTTGGGAATCAGAGGAAGGGAATCAGAGTCGGGGAAACAGAGGCGGGGAATCAGATATGTGGAATCAGAGGTGGCGAATCAAAGGTGGTGAAACAGAGATGGGGAATCAGGGCAGGGAATCAGAGGCAGGGAATCAAACACGGGGAAACAGAGCTGGGGAATCAGAGGCGGGGAATCAGAGTTGGGAATCAGAGGCGGGGAATCAGAGGCGGGGAAACAGAGGCGGGGAATCAGATATGGGGAATCAGAGGTGGGGAATCAGAGGTTGGGAATCAGAGGCAGGGAATCAGAGGCGGGGAATCAGAGGCGGGGAATCAGAGGAAGGGAATCAGATGTGCGGAATCGGAGATGGGGAATCAGAGGCAGGGAATCAGAGGCGGGGAATCAGAGGCGGGGAATCAGAGGCCGGGAATCAGATATGGGGAAACTGAGGAGGGGAATCCGAGGCGGGGAAACAGAGGCGGGGAATCAGATATGGGGAATCAGAGGTGGGGAATCAAAGGTTGGGAATCAGAGGCAGGGAATCAGAGGCTTGGAATCAGATGCAGGGAATCAGATGCGGGGAATCAGAGGCGGGGAATCAGAGCTGGGGATTCAGAGGTGGGGAATCAGAGGCAGGGAATCAGATGTGGGGAATCAGAGATGGGGAATCAGAGGCAGGGAAACAGAATCAGAAGCAGGGAATCAGTGGCCGGGAATCAGAGGCCGGAATCAGATGCTGGGAATCAGAGGCCTGGAATCAGAGGCGGGGAATCAGAGGCAGGGAATCAGATGCGGGGAATCAGAGGCGGGGAATCAGAGCTGGGGAATCAGAGGCGGGGTATTAGAGTTGGGGAATTAGAGGCGGGGAATCAGATATGGGGAAACAGAGGTAGGGAATCAGAGGCGGGGAAACAGAGGCAGGGAATCAGATATGGGGAATCAGAGGCGGGGAATCAGAGGTGGGGAATCATAGGCAGGGAATCGGATGTGCGGAATCAGAGATTGGGAATCAGAGGCCGGGAATCAGAGGTGGTGAATCAGAGATGGGGAATCAGAGGCGGGGAATCAGAGGCAGGGTATCAGACGCGGGGAATCAGAGGTGGGCAATCAGAGGCTGGGAATCAGATATGGGGAATCAGAGGCGGGGAATCAGAGGCGGGGAAACAGAGGCGGGGAATCAGATATGGGGAATCAGAGGTGGGGCATCAGAGGTTGTGAATCACAGATGGGGAATCAGAGGCGGGGAATCAGAGGCAGGGAATCAGACGCGGGGAATCAGAGGCGGGGATTCAGAGCTGGGGAATCAGAAGCGGGGAATCAGAGTTGGGGAATCAGAGGCGGGGAATCAGATATGGGGAATCAGAGGCAGGGAATCAGAGGCGGGGAATCAGAGGCAGGGAATCAGACGCGGGGAATCTGAGGCGGGGAATCAGAGCTGGTGAATCAGAGGTGGGGAATCAGAGTTGGGGAATCAGAGGCAGGGAATTGGATGTGCGGAATCAGAGATGGGGAATCAGAGGTGGGGAATCAGAGGCGGTGAATCAGAGATGGGGAATCAGAGGCGGGGAATCAGAGGCAGGAAATCAGACACGGGGATTCAGAGGCTGGGAATCAGACGGGGGGAATCAAAGGCGGGGAATCAGAGCTGGGGAATCTGAGGCAGGGAATCAGAGTTGGGGATTCAGAGGCGGGGAATCAGATATGGGGAAACAGAGGCGGGGAATCAGAGGCGGGCAAACATAGGCGGAGAATTAGATATGGGGAATCAGAGGTAGGGAATCAGAGGTGGTGAATCAGTGATGGGGAATCACAGGCGGGGAATCAGAGGCAGGGAATAGAACGCGGGGAATCAGAGGTAGGGAATCAGAGCTGGGGAATCAGAGGCGGGGAATCATAGTTGGGAATCAGAGGCGGGAATCAGATATGGGGAAACAGAGGTGGGGAATCAGAGGCGGGGAATCAGAGGCGGGGAATCAGAGGCGGGGAATCAGAGGAAGGGAATCAGATGTGCGGAATCGGAGATGGGGAATCAGAGGCAGGGAATCAGAGGCGGGGAATCAGAGGCGGGGAATCAGAGGCCGGGAATCAGATATGGGGAAACTGAGGCGGGGAATCCGAGGCGGGGAAACAGAGGCAGGGAATCAGATATGGGGAATCAGAGGTGGGGAATCAGAGGTTGGGAATCAGAGGCAGGGAATCAGAGGCTTGGAATCAGATGCAGGGAATCAGATGCGGGGAATCAGAGGCGGGGAATCAGAGCTGGGGAATCAGAGGCCGGGAAACAGAGGTGGGGAATCAGATATGGGGAATCAGAGGTGGCGAATCAAAGGAGGTGAATCAGAGATGGGGAATCAGAGGCGGGGAATCAGAGGCAGGGAATCAGATGCGGGGAATCAGAGGCGGGGAATCAGAGCTGGCGAATCAGAGGCGGGGAATCAGAGGTGGGCAATCAGAGGCGGGGAATCAGATATGGGGATTTCAGAGGCGGGGAATCAGAGGCGGGGAAACAGAGGCGGGGAATCAAATATAGGGAATCAGAGGTGGGGAATCAGAGGTTGTGAATCAGAGATGGGGAATCAAGGCGGGGAATCAGAGGCAGGGAATCAGACACGGGGAATCAGAGGCGGGGATTCAGAGCTGGGGAATCAGAGGCGGGGAATCAGAGTTGGGGAATCAGAGGCAGGGAATCAGATATGGGGAATCAGAGGCGGGGAATCAGAGGCGGGGAAACAGAGGCGGGGAATCAGATATGGGGAATCAGAGGTGGGGAATCAGGGGCAGGGAATCAGTGGCAGGGAATCAGAGGCGGGGAATCAGAGGCGGGGAATCAAAGGCAGGGAATCAGACACGGGGAATCAGAGGCGGGGAATCAGAGATGGGGAATCAGAGGTGGGGAATCAGAGGCAGGGAATCGGACGCCGGGAATCAGAGTCGGGGAATCAGAGCTGGGGAATCAGAGGCGGGGAATCAGAGTTGGGGAATCAGAGGCGGGGAATCAGATATGGGGAAATAGAGGCGGGGAATCAGATATGGGGAATCAGAGGTGTGGAATCAGAGGTTGGGAATCAGAGGAAGGGAATCAGAGTCGGGGAAACAGAGGCGGGGAATCAGATATGTGGAATCAGAGGTGGCAAATCAAAGGCGGTGAAACAGAGATGGGGAATCAGGGCAGGGAATCAGAGGCAGGGAATCAAACACGGGGAATCAGAGCTGGGGAATCAGAGGCGTGGAATCAGAGTTGGGAATCAGAGGCGGGGAATCAGAGGCGGGGAATCAGAGGCGGGGAATCAGATATGGGGAATCAGAGGTGGGGAATCAGAGGTTGGGAATCAGAGGCAGGGAATCAGAGGCTAGGAATCAGAGGCGGGGAATCAGAGGAAGGGAATCAGATGTGCGGAATCGGAGATGGGGAATCAGAGGTGGGGAATCAAAGGTTGGGAATCAGAGGCAGGGAATCAGAGGCTTGGAATCAGATGCAGGGAATCAGATGCGGGGAATCAGAGGCGGGGAATCAGAGCTGGGGAATCAGAGGTGGGGAATCAGAGGCAGGGAATCAAATGTGGGGAATCAGAGATGGGGAATCAGAGGCAGGGAAACAGAATCAGAAGCAGGGAATCAGTGGCCGGGAATCAGAGGCCGGAATCCAGATGCTGGGAATCAGAGGCCTGTAATCAGAGGCGGGGAATCAGAGGCAGGGAATCAGATGCGGGGAATCAGAGGCGGGGAATAAGAGCTGGGGAATCAGAGGCGGGGTATTAGAGTTGGGGAATTAGAGGCGGGGAATCAGATATGGGGAAACAGAGGTAGGGAATCAGAGGCGGGGAAACAGAGGCAGGGAATCAGATATGGGGAATCAGAGGCGGGGAAACAGAGGCGGGGAATCAGATATGGGGAATCAGAGGTGGGGAATCAGGGGCAGGGAATCAGTGGCAGGGAATCAGAGGCGGGGAATCAGAGGCGGGGAATCAAAGGCAGGGAATCAGACACGGGGAATCAGAGGCGGGGAATCAGAGATGGGGAATCAGAGGTGGGGAATCAGAGGCAGGGAATCGGACGCCGGGAATCAGAGTCGGGGAATCAGAGCTGGGGAATCAGAGGCGGGGAATCAGAGTTGGGGAATCAGAGGCGGGGAATCAGATATGGGGAAATAGAGGCGGGGAATCAGATATGGGGAATCAGAGGTGTGGAATCAGAGGTTGGGAATCAGAGGAAGGGAATCAGAGTCGGGGAAACAGAGGCGGGGAATCAGATATGTGGAATCAGAGGTGGCAAATCAAAGGCGGTGAAACAGAGATGGGGAATCAGGGCAGGGAATCAGAGGCAGGGAATCAAACACGGGGAATCAGAGCTGGGGAATCAGAGGCGTGGAATCAGAGTTGGGAATCAGAGGCGGGGAATCAGAGGCGGGGAAACAGAGGCGGGGAATCAGATATGGGGAATCAGAGGTGGGGAATCAGAGGTTGGGAATCAGAGGCAGGGAATCAGAGGCGGGGAATCAGAGGCGGGGAATCAGAGGAAGGGAATCAGATGTGCGGAATCGGAGATGGGGAATCAGAGGCAGGGAATCAGAGGCGGGGAATCAGAGGCGGGGAATCAGAGGCCGGGAATCAGATATGGGGAAACTGAGGCGGGGAATCCGAGGCGGGGAAACAGAGGCGGGGAATCAGATATGGGGAATCAGAGGTGGGGAATCAAAGGTTGGGAATCAGAGGCAGGGAATCAGAGGCTTGGAATCAGATGCAGGGAATCAGATGCGGGGAATCAGAGGCGGGGAATCAGAGCTGGGGAATCAGAGGTGGGGAATCAGAGGCAGGGAATCAAATGTGGGGAATCAGAGATGGGGAATCAGAGGCAGGGAAACAGAATCAGAAGCAGGGAATCAGTGGCCGGGAATCAGAGGCCGGAATCCAGATGCTGGGAATCAGAGGCCTGGAATCAGAGGCGGGGAATCAGAGGCAGGGAATCAGATGCGGGGAATCAGAGGCGGGGAATAAGAGCTGGGGAATCAGAGGCGGGGTATTAGAGTTGGGGAATTAGAGGCGGGGAATCAGATATGGGGAAACAGAGGTAGGGAATCAGAGGCGGGGAAACAGAGGCAGGGAATCAGATATGGGGAATCAGAGGCGGGGAATCAGAGGTGGGGAATCATAGGCAGGGAATCGGATGTGCGGAATCAGAGATTGGGAATCAGACGCCGGGAATCAGAGGTGGTGAATCAGAGATGGGGAATCAGAGGCGGGGAATCAGAGGCAGGGTATCAGACGCGGGGAATCAGAGGTGGGCAATCAGAGTCGGGGAATCAGATATGGGGAATCAGAGGCGGGGAATCAGAGGCGGGGAAACAGAGGCGGGGAATCAGATATGGGGAATCAGAGGTGGGGCATCAGTGGTTGTGAATCACAGATGGGGAATCAGAGGCGGGGAATTAGAGGCAGGGAATCAGACGCGGGGAATCAGAGGCGGGGATTCAGAGCTGGGGAATCAGAAGCGGGGAATCAGAGTTGGGGAATCAGAGGCGGGGAATCAGATATGGGGAATCAGAGGCAGGGAATCAGAGGCGGGGAATCAGAGGCAGGGAATCAGACGCGGGGAATCTGAGGCGGGGAATCAGAGCTGGTGAATCAGAGGTGGGGAATCAGAGTTGGGGAATCAGAGGCAGGGAATTGGATGTGCGGAATCAGAGATGGGGAATCAGAGGTGGGGAATCAGAGGCGGTGAATCAGAGATGGGGAATCAGAGGCGGGGAATCAGTGGCAGGAAATCAGACACGGGGATTCAGAGGCTGGGAATCAGACGGGGGGAATCAAAGGCGGGGAATCAGAGCTGGGGAATCTGAGGCAGGGAATCGGATGTGCGGAATCAGAGATGGGGAATCAGATGTGGGGAATCAGAGGAATCAGAGATGGGGAATCAGAGGCGGGGAATCAGAGGCAGGAAATCGGACACGGGGATTCAGAGGCTGGGAATCAGACGGGGGGAATCAAAGGCGGGGAATCAGAGCTGGGGAATCAGAGGCAGGGAATCAGAGTTGGGGATTCAGAGACAGGGAATCAGATATGGGGAAACAGAGGCGGGGAATCAGAGGCGGGCAAACAGAGGCGGGGAATTAGATATGGGGAATCAGAGGTGGGGAATCAGCGGTGGTGAATCAGTGATGGGGAATCACAGGTGGGGAATCAGAGGCAGGGAATAGAACGCAGGGAATCAGACGCAGGGAATCAGAGCAGGGGAATCAGAGGCGGGGAATCATAGTTGGGAATCAGAGGCGGGGAATCAGATATGGGGAAACAGAGGCGGGGAATCAGAGGCGGGGAAACAGAGGCGGGGAATCAGATATGGGGAATCGGATGCGGGGAATCAGAGGCGGGGAATCAGAGCTGGGGAATCAGAGGCGGGGAATCAGAGTTGGGGCATCAGAGGTGGGGAATTAGATATAGGGAAACAGAGGCGGGGAATCAGAGGCGGGGAAACAGAGGCGGGGAATCAGATATGAGGAATCAGAGGTGGGGAATCAGAGGCAGGGATTCAGATGTGCTGAATCAGAGATGGGGAATCAGAGGCAGGGAATCAGAATCAGAAGCGGGGAATCAGAGGCCGGGAATCAGAGGCTGGGAATCAGATATGGGGAATCAGAGGCGGGGAATCAGAGGCGGGGAAACAGAGGCGGGGAATCAGATATGGGGAATCAGAGGTGGGGCATCAGAGGTTGTGAATCACAGATGGGGAATCAGAGGCGGGGAATCAGAGGCAGGGAATCAGACGCGGGGAATCAGAGGCGGGGATTCAGAGCTGGGGAATCAGAAGCGGGGAATCAGAGTTGGGGAATCAGAGGCGGGGAATCAGATATGGGGAATCAGAGGCAGGGAATCAGAGGCGGGGAATCAGAGGCAGGGAATCAGACGCGGGGAATCTGAGGCGGGGAATCAGAGCTGGTGAATCAGAGGTGGGGAATCAGAGTTGGGGAATCAGAGGCAGGGAATTGGATGTGCGGAATCAGAGATGGGGAATCAGAGGTGGGGAATCAGAGGCGGTGAATCAGAGATGGGGAATCAGAGGCGGGGAATCAGAGGCAGGAAATCAGACACGGGGATTCAGAGGCTGGGAATCAGACGGGGGGAATCAAAGGCGGGGAATCAGAGCTGGGGAATCTGAGGCAGGGAATCAGAGTTGGGGATTCAGAGGCGGGGAATCAGATATGGGGAAACAGAGGCGGGGAATCAGAGGCGGGCAAACATAGGCGGGGAATTAGATATGGGGAATCAGAGGTAGGGAATCAGAGGTGGTGAATCAGTGATGGGGAATCACAGGCGGGGAATCAGAGGCAGGGAATAGAACGCGGGGAATCAGAGGCAGGGAATCAGAGCTGGGGAATCAGAGGCGGGGAATCATAGTTGGGAATCAGAGGCGGGAATCAGATATGGGGAAACAGAGGTGGGGAATCAGAGGCGGGGAAACAGAGGCGGGGAATCAGATATGGGGAATCGGATGCAGGGAATCAGAGGCGGGGAATCAGAGCTGGGGAATCAGAGGCGGGGAATCAGAGTTGGGGCATCAGAGGTGGGGAATTAGATATAGGGAAACAGAGGCGGGGAATCAGAGGCGGGGAAACAGAGGCGGGGAATCAGATATGGGGAATCAGAGGTGGGGAATCAGAGGCAGGGAATCAGATGTGCGGAATCAGAGATGGGGAATCAGAGGCAGGGAATCAGAATCAGAAGCGGGGAATCAGAGGCCGGGAATCAGAGGCCAGGAATCAGATGCTGGGAATAAGAGGCCGGGAATCAGAGGAGGGGAATCAGAGTCCGGGAATCAGAGATGGGGATTCAGAGGCGGGGAATCAGATATGGAGAATCAGAGATGGGGAATCAGAGGCGGGGAATCAGAGGCAGGGAATCGGACGCCGGGAATCAGAGGCGGGGAATCAGAGCTGGGGAATCAGAGGCAGGGAATCAGAGTTGGGGAATCAGAGGCGGGGAATCAGATATGGGGAAATAGAGGCGGGGAATCAGATATGGGGAATCAGAGGTGTGGAATCAGAGGTTGGGAATCAGAGGCAGGGAATCAGAATCAGAAGCGGGGAATCAGAGGCCGGGAATCAGAGGCTGGGAATCAGATATGGGGAATCAGAGGCGGGGAATCAGAGGCGGGGAAACAGAGGCGGGGAATCAGATATGGGGAATCAGAGGTGGGGCATCAGAGGTTGTGAATCACAGATGGGGAATCAGAGGCGGGGAATCAGAGGCAGGGAATCAGACGCGGGGAATCAGAGGCGGGGATTCAGAGCTGGGGAATCAGAAGCGGGGAATCAGAGTTGGGGAATCAGAGGCGGGGAATCAGATATGGGGAATCAGAGGCAGGGAATCAGAGGCGGGGAATCAGAGGCAGGGAATCAGACGCGGGGAATCTGAGGCGGGGAATCAGAGCTGGTGAATCAGAGGTGGGGAATCAGAGTTGGGGAATCAAAGGCAGGGAATTGGATGTGCGGAATCAGAGATGGGGAATCAGAGGTGGGGAATCAGAGGCGGTGAATCAGAGATGGGGAATCAGAGGCGGGGAATCAGAGGCAGGAAATCAGACACGGGGATTCAGAGGCTGGGAATCAGACGGGGGGAATCAAAGGCGGGGAATCAGAGCTGGGGAATCTGAGGCAGGGAATCAGAGTTGGGGATTCAGAGGCGGTGAATCAGATATGGGGAAACAGAGGCGGGGAATCAGAGGCGGGCAAACATAGGCGGGGAATTAGATATGGGGAATCAGAGGTAGGGAATCAGAGGTGGTGAATCAGTGATGGGGAATCACAGGCGGGGAATCAGAGGCAGGGAATAGAACGCGGGGAATCAGAGGCAGGGAATCAGAGCTGGGGAATCAGAGGCGGGGAATCATAGTTGGGAATCAGAGGCGGGAATCAGATATGGGGAAACAGAGGTGGGGAATCAGAGGCGGGGAAACAGAGGCGGGGAATCAGATATGGGGAATCGGATGCAGGGAATCAGAGGCGGGGAATCAGAGCTGGGGAATCAGAGGCGGGGAATCAGAGTTGGGGCATCAGAGGTGGGGAATTAGATATAGGGAAACAGAGGCGGGGAATCAGAGGCGGGGAATCAGAGGCGGGGAATCAGATATGGGGAATCAGAGGTGGGGAATCAGAGGCAGGGAATCAGATGTGCGGAATCAGAGATGGGGAATCAGAGGCAGGGAATCAGAATCAGAAGCGGGGAATCAGAGGCCGGGAATCAGAGGCCAGGAATCAGATGCTGGGAATAAGAGGCCGGGAATCAGAGGAGGGGAATCAGAGTCCGGGAATCAGAGATGGGGATTCAGAGGCGGGGAATCAGATATGGAGAATCAGAGATGGGGAATCAGAGGCGGGGAATCAGAGGCAGGGAATCGGACGCCGGGAATCAGAGGCGGGGAATCAGAGCTGGGGAATCAGAGGCAGGGAATCAGAGTTGGGGAATCAGAGGCGGGGAATCAGATATGGGGAAATAGAGGCGGGGAATCAGATATGGGGAATCAGAGGTGTGGAATAAGAGGTTGGGAATCAGAGGCAGGGAATCAGAGGCGGGGAAACAGAGGCGGGGAATCAGATATGGGGAATCAGAGGTGGCGAATCAAAGGCGGTGAAACATAGATGGGGAATCAGGGCAGGGAATCAGAGGCAGGGAATCAGAGCTGGGGAAACAGAGGCGGGGAATCAGATATGGGAAATCAGAGGTGGGGAATCAGGGGCGGGGAATCAGTGGCAGGGAATCAGAGCTGGGGAATCAGAGGTGGGGAATCAGAGCTGGGGAAACAGAGGCGGGGAATCAGATATGGGGAATCAGAGGTGGGGAATCAGGGGCGGGGAATCAGTGGCAGGGAATCAGAGGCCGGGAATAAAAGGCGGGGAATCTGAGCTGGGGAATCAGAGGCGGGGAATCAGAGTTGGGGAATCAGAGGAGGGGAATCAGATATGGGGAAACAGAGGCCGGGAATCAGAGGCAGGGTAACAGAGGCGGGGAATCAGATATGGGGAATCAGAGGTGGGGAATTAGAGGTTTCGAATCAGAGGCGGGGAAACAGAGGCGGGGAATCAAATATAGGGAATCAGAGGTGGGGAATCAGAGGTTGTGAATCAGAGATGGGGAATCAAGGCGGGGAATCAGAGGCAGGGAATCAGACGCGGGGAATCAGAGGCGGGGATTCAGAGCTGGGGAATCAGAGGCGGTGAATCAGAGTTGGGGAATCAGAGGCAGGGAATCAGATATGGGGAATCAGAGGCGGGGAATCAGAGGCGGGGAAACAGAGGCGGGGAATCAGAGATGGGGAATCAGAGGCGGGGAATCAGAGGCAGGAAATCAGACACGGGGATTCAGAGGCTGGGAATCATAGTTGGGAATCAGAGGCGGGAATCAGATATGGGGAAACAGAGGCGGGGAATCAGAGGCGGGCAAACATAGGCGGGGAATTAGATATGGGGAATCAGAGGTAGGGAATCAGAGGTGGTGAATCAGTGATGGGGAATCACAGGCGGGGAATCAGAGGCAGGGAATAGAACGCGGGGAATCAGAGGCAGGGAATCAGAGCTGGGGAATCAGAGGCGGGGAATCATAGTTGGGAATCAGAGGCGGGAATCAGATATGGGGAAACAGAGGTGGGGAATCAGAGGCGGGGAAACAGAGGCGGGGAATCAGATATGGGGAATCGGATGCAGGGAATCAGAGGCGGGGAATCAGAGCTGGGGAATCAGAGGCGGGGAATCAGAGTTGGGGCATCAGAGGTGGGGAATTAGATATAGGGAAACAGAGGCGGGGAATCAGAGGCGGGGAAACAGAGGCGGGGAGTCAGATATGGGGAATCAGAGGTGGGGAATCAGAGGTGGGGAATCAGAGGCGGTGAATCAGAGATGGGGAATCAGAGGCGGGGAATCAGAGGCAGGAAATCAGACACGGGGATTCAGAGGCTGGGAATCAGACGGGGGGAATCAAAGGCGGGGAATCAGAGCTGGGGAATCTGAGGCAGGGAATCAGAGTTGGGGATTCAGAGGCGGGGAATCAGATATGGGGAAACAGAGGCGGGGAATCAGAGGCGGGCAAACATAGGCGGGGAATTAGATATGGGGAATCAGAGGTAGGGAATCAGAGGTGGTGAATCAGTGATGGGGAATCACAGGCGGGGAATCAGAGGCAGGGAATAGAACGCGGGGAATCAGAGGCAGGGAATCAGAGCTGGGGAATCAGAGGCGGGGAATCATAGTTGGGAATCAGAGGCGGGGAATCAGAGGCAGGAAATCAGACACGGGGATTCAGAGGCTGGGAATCAGACGGGGGGAATCAAAGGCGGGGAATCAGAGCTGGGGAATCTGAGGCAGGGAATCAGAGTTGGGGATTCAGAGGCGGGGAATCAGATATGGGGAAACAGAGGCGGGGAATCAGAGGCGGGCAAACATAGGCGGGGAATTAGATATGGGGAATCAGAGGTAGGGAATCAGAGGTGGTGAATCAGTGATGGGGAATCACAGGCGGGGAATCAGAGGCAGGGAATAGAACGCGGGGAATCAGAGGCAGGGAATCAGAGCTGGGGAATCAGAGGCGGGGAATCATAGTTGGGAATCAGAGGCGGGAATCAGATATGGGGAAACAGAGGTGGGGAATCAGAGGCGGGGAATCAGAGGCGGGGAATCAGATGCGGGGAATCAGAGGAAGGGAATCAGATGTGCGGAATCGGAGATGGGGAATCAGAGGCAGGGAATCAGAGGCGGGGAATCAGAGGCGGGGAATCAGAGGCCGGGAATCAGATATGGGGAAACTGAGGCGGGGAATCCGAGGCGGGGAAACAGAGGCGGGGAATCAGATATGGGGAATCAGAGGTGGGGAATCAGAGGTTGGGAATCAGAGGCAGGGAATCAGAGGCTTGGAATCAGATGCAGGGAATCAGATGCGGGGAATCAGAGGCGGGGAATCAGAGCTGGGGAATCAGAGGCCGGGAAACAGAGGTGGGGAATCAGATATGGGGAATCAGAGGTGGCGAATCAAAGGCGGTGAATCAGAGATGGGGAATCAGAGGCGGGGAATCAGAGGCAGGGAATCAGATGCGGGGAATCAGAGGCGGGGAATCAGAGCTGGCGAATCAGAGGCGGGGAATCAGAGGTGGGCAATCAGAGGCGGGGAATCAGATATGGGGATTTCAGAGGCGGGGAATCAGAGGCGGGGAATCAGAGGCAGGAAATCAGACACGGGGATTCAGAGGCTGGGAATCAGACGGGGGAATCAAAGGCGGGGAATCAGAGCTGGGGAATCTGAGGCAGGGAATCAGAGTTGGGGATTCAGAGGCGGGGAATCAGATATGGGGAAACAGAGGCGGGGAATCAGAGGCGGGCAAACATAGGCGGGGAATTAGATATGGGGAATCAGAGGTAGGGAATCAGAGGTGGTGAATCAGTGATGGGGAATCACAGGCGGGGAATCAGAGGCAGGGAATAGAACGCGGGGAATCAGAGGCAGGGAATCAGAGCTGGGGAATCAGAGGCGGGGAATCATAGTTGGGAATCAGAGGCGGGAATCAGATATGGGGAAACAGAGGTGGGGAATCAGAGGCGGGGAAACAGAGGCGGGGAATCAGATATGGGGAATCGGATGCAGGGAATCAGAGGCGGGGAATCAGAGCTGGGGAATCAGAGGCGGGGAATCAGAGTTGGGGCATCAGAGGTGGGGAATTAGATATAGGGAAACAGAGGCGGGGAATCAGAGGCGGGGAAACAGAGGCGGGGAATCAGATATGGGGAATCAGAGGTGGGGAATCAGAGGCAGGGAATCAGATGTGCGGAATCAGAGATGGGGAATCAGAGGCAGGGAATCAGAATCAGAAGCGGGGAATCAGAGGCCGGGAATCAGAGGCCAGGAATCAGATGCTGGGAATAAGAGGCCGGGAATCAGAGGAGGGGAATCAGAGTCCGGGAATCAGAGATGGGGATTCAGAGGCGGGGAATCAGATATGGAGAATCAGAGATGGGGAATCAGAGGCGGGGAATCAGAGGCAGGGAATCGGACGCCGGGAATCAGAGGCGGGGAATCAGAGCTGGGGAATCAGAGGCAGGGAATCAGAGTTGGGGAATCAGAGGCGGGGAATCAGATATGGGGAAATAGAGGCGGGGAATCAGATATGGGGAATCAGAGGTGTGGAATCAGAGGTTGGGAATCAGAGGCAGGGAATCAGAGGCGGGGAAACAGAGGCGGGGAATCAGATATGGGGAATCAGATGTGGCGAATCAAAGGCGGTGAAACATAGATGGGGAATCAGGGCAGGGAATCAGAGGCAGGGAATCAGAGCTGGGGAAACAGAGGCGGGGAATCAGATATGGGAAATCAGAGGTGGGGAATCAGGGGCGGGGAATCAGTGGCAGGGAATCAGAGCTGGGGAATCAGAGGTGGGGAATCAGAGCTGGGGAAACAGAGGCGGGGAATCAGATATGGGGAATCAGAGGTGGGGAATCAGGGGCGGGGAATCAGTGGCAGGGAATCAGAGGCCGGGAATAAAAGGCGGGGAATCTGAGCTGGGGAATCAGAGGCGGGGAATCAGAGTTGGGGAATCAGAGGAGGGGAATCAGATATGGGGAAACAGAGGCCGGGAATCAGAGGCAGGGTAACAGAGGCGGGGAATCAGATATGGGGAATCAGAGGTGGGGAATTAGAGGTTTCGAATCAGAGGCGGGGAAACAGAGGCGGGGAATCAAATATAGGGAATCAGAGGTGGGGAATCAGAGGTTGTGAATCAGAGATGGGGAATCAAGGCGGGGAATCAGAGGCAGGGAATCAGACGCGGGGAATCAGAGGCGGGGATTCAGAGCTGGGGAATCAGAGGCGGTGAATCAGAGTTGGGGAATCAGAGGCAGGGAATCAGATATGGGGAATCAGAGGCGGGGAATCAGAGGCGGGGAAACAGAGGCGGGGAATCAGATATGGGGAATCAGAATTGGGGAATCAGGGGCAGGGAATCAGTGGCAGGGAATCAGAGGCGGGGAATCAGAGGCGGGGAATCAGAGGCAGGGAATCAGACACGGGGAATCGGAGGCGGGGAATCAGAGATGGGGAATCAGAGGCGGGGAATCAGAGGCAGGGAATCGGACTCCGGGAATCAGAGTCGGGGAATCAGAGCTGGGGAATCAGAGGCGGGGAATCAGAGTTGGGGAATCAGAGGCGGGGAATCAGATATGGGGAAATAGAGGCGGGGAATCAGATATGGGGAATCAGAGGTGTGGAATCAGAGGTTGGGAATCAGAGGCAGGGAATCAGAGTCGGGGTATCAGATATGGGGAATCAGAGGTGGCGAATCAAAGGTGGTGAAACAGAGATGGGGAATCAGGGCAGGGAATCAGAGGCAGGGAATCAAACACGGGGAATCAGAGCTGGGGAATCAGAGGCGGGGAATCAGAGTTGGGAATCAGAGGCGGGGAATCAGAGGCGAGGAAACAGAGGCGGGGAATCAGATATGGGGAATCAGAGGTGGGGAATCCGAGGTTGGGAATCAGATGTGCGGAATCAGAGATGGGGAATCAGAGGCAGGGAATCAGAATCAGAAGCAGGGAATCAGAGGCCAGGAATCAGAGGCCGGAATCAGATGCTGGGAATCAGAGGCCTGGAATCAGAGGCGGGGAATCAGAGGCAGGGAATCAGATGCGGGGAATCAGAGGCGGGGAATCAGAGCTGGGGAATCAGAGGCGGGGTATTAGAGTTGGGGAATCAGAGGCGGGGAATCAGATATGGGGAAACAGAGGTGGGGAATCAGAGGCGGGGAAACAGAGGCAGGGAATCAGATATGGGGAATCAGAGGTGGGGAATCAGAGATGGGGAATCAGAGGAGGTGAATCAGAGATGGGGAATCAGAGGCGGGGAATCAGAGGCAGGGAATCAGACGCGGGGAATCTGAGGCGGGGAATCAGAGCTGGGGAATCAGAGGTGGGGAATCAGAGTTGGGGAATCAGAGGCAGGGAATCGGATGTGCGGAATCAGAGATGGGGAATCAGATGTGGGGAATCAGAGGAATCAGAGATGGGGAATCAGAGGCGGGGAATCAGAGGCAGGAAATCGGACACGGGGATTCAGAGGCTGGGAATCAGACGGGGGGAATCAAAGGCGGGGAATCAGAGCTGGGGAATCAGAGGCAGGGAATCAGAGTTGGGGATTCAGAGACAGGGAATCAGATATGGGGAAACAGAGGCGGGGAATCAGAGGCGGGCAAACAGAGGCGGGGAATTAGATATGGGGAATCAGAGGTGGGGAATCAGAGGTGGTGAATCAGTGATGGGGAATCACAGGTGGGGAATCAGAGGCAGGGAATAGAACGCAGGGAATCAGACGCAGGGAATCAGAGCAGGGGAATCAGAGGCGGGGAATCATAGTTGGGAATCAGAGGCGGGGAATCAGATATGGGGAAACAGAGGCGGGGAATCAGAGGCAGGGAAACAGAGGCGGGGAATCAGATATGGGGAATCGGATGCGGGGAATCAGAGGCGGGGAATCAGAGCTGGGGAATCAGAGGCGGGGAATCAGAGTTGGGGCATCAGAGGTGGGGAATTAGATATAGGGAAACAGAGGCGGGGAATCAGAGGCGGGGAAACAGAGGCGGGGAATCAGATATGAGGAATCAGAGGTGGGGAATCAGAGGCAGGGATTCAGATGTGCTGAATCAGAGATGGGGAATCAGAGGCAGGGAATCAGAATCAGAAGCGGGGAATCAGAGGCCGGGAATCAGAGGCTGGGAATCAGATATGGGGAATCAGAGGCGGGGAATCAGAGGCGGGGAAACAGAGGCGGGGAATCAGATATGGGGAATCAGAGGTGGGGCATCAGAGGTTGTGAATCACAGATGGGGAATCAGAGGCGGGGAATCAGAGGCAGGGAATCAGACGCGGGGAATCAGAGGCGGGGATTCAGAGCTGGGGAATCAGAAGCGGGGAATCAGAGTTGGGGAATCAGAGGCGGGGAATCAGATATGGGGAATCAGAGGCAGGGAATCAGAGGCGGGGAATCAGAGGCAGGGAATCAGACGCGGGGAATCTGAGGCGGGGAATCAGAGCTGGTGAATCAGAGGTGGGGAATCAGAGTTGGGGAATCAGAGGCAGGGAATTGGATGTGCGGAATCAGAGATGGGGAATCAGAGGTGGGGAATCAGAGGCGGTGAATCAGAGATGGGGAATCAGAGGCGGGGAATCAGAGGCAGGAAATCAGACACGGGGATTCAGAGGCTGGGAATCAGACGGGGGGAATCAAAGGCGGGGAATCAGAGCTGGGGAATCTGAGGCAGGGAATCAGAGTTGGGGATTCAGAGGCGGGGAATCAGATATGGGGAAACAGAGGCTGGGAATCAGAGGCGGGCAAACATAGGCGGAGAATTAGATATGGGGAATCAGAGGTAGGGAATCAGAGGTGGTGAATCAGTGATGGGGAATCACAGGCGGGGAATCAGAGGCAGGGAATAGAACGCGGGGAATCAGAGGTAGGGAATCAGAGCTGGGGAATCAGAGGCGGGGAATCATAGTTGGGAATCAGAGGCGGGAATCAGATATGGGGAAACAGAGGTGGGGAATCAGAGGCGGGGAATCAGAGGCGGGGAATCAGATGCGGGGAATCAGAGGAAGGGAATCAGATGTGCGGAATCGGAGATGGGGAATCAGAGGCAGGGAATCAGAGGCGGGGAATCAGAGGCGGGGAATCAGAGGCCGGGAATCAGATATGGGGAAACTGAGGCGGGGAATCCGAGGCGGGGAAACAGAGGCGGGGAATCAGATATGGGGAATCAGAGGTGGGGAATCAGAGGTTGGGAATCAGAGGCAGGGAATCAGAGGCTTGGAATCAGATGCAGGGAATCAGATGCGGGGAATCAGAGGCGGGGAATCAGAGCTGGGGAATCAGAGGCCGGGAAACAGAGGTGGGGAATCAGATATGGGGAATCAGAGGTGGCGAATCAAAGGCGGTGAATCAGAGATGGGGAATCAGAGGCGGGGAATCAGAGGCAGGGAATCAGATGCGGGGAATCAGAGGCGGGGAATCAGAGCTGGCGAATCAGAGGCGGGGAATCAGAGGTGGGCAATCAGAGGCGGGGAATCAGATATGGGGATTTCAGAGGCGGGGAATCAGAGGCGGGGAAACAGAGGCGGGGAATCAAATATAGGGAATCAGAGGTGGGGAATCAGAGGTTGTGAATCAGAGATGGGGAATCAAGGCGGGGAATCAGAGGCAGGGAATCAGACACGGGGAATCAGAGGCGGGGATTCAGAGCTGGGGAATCAGAGGCGGGGAATCAGAGTTGGGGAATCAGAGGCAGGGAATCAGATATGGGGAATCAGAGGCGGGGAATCAGAGGCGGGGAAACAGAGGCGGGGAATCAGATATGGGGAATCAGAGGTGGGGAATCAGGGGCAGGGAATCAGTGGCAGGGAATCAGAGGCGGGGAATCAGAGGCGGGGAATCAAAGGCAGGGAATCAGACACGGGGAATCAGAGGCGGGGAATCAGAGATGGGGAATCAGAGGTGGGGAATCAGAGGCAGGGAATCGGACGCCGGGAATCAGAGTCGGGGAATCAGAGCTGGGGAATCAGAGGCGGGGAATCAGAGTTGGGGAATCAGAGGCGGGGAATCAGATATGGGGAAATAGAGGCGGGGAATCAGATATGGGGAATCAGAGGTGTGGAATCAGAGGTTGGGAATCAGAGGAAGGGAATCAGAGTCGGGGAAACAGAGGCGGGGAATCAGATATGTGGAATCAGAGGTGGCAAATCAAAGGCGGTGAAACAGAGATGGGGAATCAGGGCAGGGAATCAGAGGCAGGGAATCAAACACGGGGAATCAGAGCTGGGGAATCAGAGGCGTGGAATCAGAGTTGGGAATCAGAGGCGGGGAATCAGAGGCGGGGAAACAGAGGCGGGGAATCAGATATGGGGAATCAGAGGTGGGGAATCAGAGGTTGGGAATCAGAGGCAGGGAATCAGAGGCGGGGAATCAGAGGCGGGGAATCAGAGGAAGGGAATCAGATGTGCGGAATCGGAGATGGGGAATCAGAGGCAGGGAATCAGAGGCGGGGAATCAGAGGCGGGGAATCAGAGGCCGGGAATCAGATATGGCGAAACTGAGGCGGGGAATCCGAGGCGGGGAAACAGAGGCGGGGAATCAGATATGGGGAATCAGAGGTGGGGAATCAAAGGTTGGGAATCAGAGGCAGGGAATCAGAGGCTTGGAATCAGATGCAGGGAATCAGATGCGGGGTATCAGAGGCGGGGAATCAGAGCTGGGGAATCAGAGGTGGGGAATCAGAGGCAGGGAATCAAATGTGGGGAATCAGAGATGGGGAATCAGAGGCAGGGAAACAGAATCAGAAGCAGGGAATCAGTGGCCGGGAATCAGAGGCCGGAATCCAGATGCTGGGAATCAGAGGCCTGGAATCAGAGGCGGGGAATCAGAGGCAGGGAATCAGATGCGGGGAATCAGAGGCGGGGAATAAGAGCTGGGGAATCAGAGGCGGGGTATTAGAGTTGGGGAATTAGAGGCGGGGAATCAGATATGGGGAAACAGAGGTAGGGAATCAGAGGCGGGGAAACAGAGGCAGGGAATCAGATATGGGGAATCAGAGGCGGGGAATCAGAGGTGGGGAATCATAGGCAGGGAATCGGATGTGCGGAATCAGAGATTGGGAATCAGAGGCCGGGAATCAGAGGTGGTGAATCAGAGATGGGGAATCAGAGGCGGGGAATCAGAGGCAGGGTATCAGACGCGGGGAATCAGAGGTGGGCAATCAGAAGCGGGGAATCAGATATGGGGAATCAGAGGCGGGGAATCAGAGGCGGGGAAACAGAGGCGGGGAATCAGATATGGGGAATCAGAGGTGGGGCATCAGAGGTTGTGAATCACAGATGGGGAATCAGAGGCGGGGAATCAGAGGCAGGGAATCAGACGCGGGGAATCAGAGGCGGGGATTCAGAGCTGGGGAATCAGAAGCGGGGAATCAGAGGCAGGGAATCAGAGGCGGGGAATCAGAGGCAGGGAATCAGACGCGGGGAATCTGAGGCGGGGAATCAGAGCTGGTGAATCAGAGGTGGGGAATCAGAGTTGGGGAATCAGAGGCAGGGAATTGGATGTGCGGAATCAGAGATGGGGAATCAGAGGTGGGGAATCAGAGGCGGTGAATCAGAGATGGGGAATCAGAGGCGGGGAATCAGAGGCAGGAAATCAGACACGGGGATTCAGAGGCTGGGAATCAGACGGGGGGAATCAAAGGCGGGGAATCAGAGCTGGGGAATCTGAGGCAGGGAATCAGAGTTGGGGATTCAGAGGCGGGGAATCAGATATGGGGAAACAGAGGCGGGGAATCAGAGGCGGGCAAACATAGGCGGGGAATTAGATATGGGGAATCAGAGGTAGGGAATCAGAGGTGGTGAATCAGTGATGGGGAATCACAGGCGGGGAATCAGAGGCAGGGAATAGAACGCGGGGAATCAGAGGCAGGGAATCAGAGCTGGGGAATCAGAGGCGGGGAATCATAGTTGGGAATCAGAGGCGGGAATCAGATATGGGGAAACAGAGGTGGGGAATCAGAGGCGGGGAAACAGAGGCGGGGAATCAGATATGGGGAATCGGATGCAGGGAATCAGAGGCGGGGAATCAGAGCTGGGGAATCAGAGGCGGGGAATCAGAGTTGGGGCATCAGAGGTGGGGAATTAGATATAGGGAAACAGAGGCGGGGAATCAGAGGCGGGGAAACAGAGGCGGGTAATCAGATATGGGGAATCAGAGGTGGGGAATCAGAGGCAGGGAATCAAATGTGGGGAATCAGAGATGGGGAATCAGAGGCAGGGAAACAGAATCAGAAGCAGGGAATCAGTGGCCGGGAATCAGAGGCCGGAATCCAGATGCTGGGAATCAGAGGCCTGGAATCAGAGGCGG
Source organism: Narcine bancroftii (assembly GCF_036971445.1). NCBI lineage: Eukaryota > Metazoa > Chordata > Chondrichthyes > Torpediniformes > Narcinidae > Narcine > Narcine bancroftii. The sequence goes on along the minus strand of NC_091474.1, from coordinate 111,334,082 downwards.
GGAATCAGAGGCAGGGAATCAGATGCGGGGAATCAGAGGCGGGGAATAAGAGCTGGGGAATCAGAGGCGGGGTATTAGAGTTGGGGAATTAGAGGCGGGGAATCAGATATGGGGAAACAGAGGTAGGGAATCAGAGGCGGGGAAACAGAGGCAGGGAATCAGATATGGGGAATCAGAGGCGGGGAATCAGAGGTGGGGAATCATAGGCAGGGAATCGGATGTGCGGAATCAGAGATTGGGAATCAGAGGCCGGGAATCAGAGGTGGTGAATCAGAGATGGGGAATCAGAGGCGGGGAATCAGAGGCAGGGTATCAGACGCGGGGAATCAGAGGTGGGCAATCAGAAGCGGGGAATCAGATATGGGGAATCAGAGGCGGGGAATCAGAGGCGGGGAAACAGAGGCGGGGAATCAGATATGGGGAATCAGAGGTGGGGCATCAGAGGTTGTGAATCACAGATGGGGAATCAGAGGCGGGGAATCAGAGGCAGGGAATCAGACGCGGGGAATCAGAGGCGGGGATTCAGAGCTGGGGAATCAGAAGCGGGGAATCAGAGGCAGGGAATCAGAGGCGGGGAATCAGAGGCAGGGAATCAGACGCGGGGAATCTGAGGCGGGGAATCAGAGCTGGTGAATCAGAGGTGGGGAATCAGAGTTGGGGAATCAGAGGCAGGGAATTGGATGTGCGGAATCAGAGATGGGGAATCAGAGGTGGGGAATCAGAGGCGGTGAATCAGAGATGGGGAATCAGAGGCGGGGAATCAGAGGCAGGAAATCAGACACGGGGATTCAGAGGCTGGGAATCAGACGGGGGGAATCAAAGGCGGGGAATCAGAGCTGGGGAATCTGAGGCAGGGAATCAGAGTTGGGGATTCAGAGGCGGGGAATCAGATATGGGGAAACAGAGGCGGGGAATCAGAGGCGGGCAAACATAGGCGGGGAATTAGATATGGGGAATCAGAGGTAGGGAATCAGAGGTGGTGAATCAGTGATGGGGAATCACAGGCGGGGAATCAGAGGCAGGGAATAGAACGCGGGGAATCAGAGGCAGGGAATCAGAGCTGGGGAATCAGAGGCGGGGAATCATAGTTGGGAATCAGAGGCGGGAATCAGATATGGGGAAACAGAGGTGGGGAATCAGAGGTGGGGAAACAGAGGCGGGGAATCAGATATGGGGAATCGGATGCAGGGAATCAGAGGCGGGGAATCAGAGCTGGGGAATCAGAGGCGGGGAATCAGAGTTGGGGCATCAGAGGTGGGGAATTAGATATAGGGAAACAGAGGCGGGGAATCAGAGGCGGGGAAACAGAGGCGGGTAATCAGATATGGGGAATCAGAGGTGGGGAATCAGAGGCAGGGAATCAGATGTGCGGAATCAAAGATGGGGAATCAGAGGCAGGGAATCAGAATCAGAAGCGGGGAATCAGAGGCCGGGAATCAGAGGCCAGGAATCAGATGCTGGGAATAAGAGGCCGGGAATCAGAGGAGGGGAATCAGAGTCCGGGAATCAGAGATGGGGAATCAGAGGCGGGGAATCAGAGGCAGGGAATCGGACGCCGGGAATCAGAGGCGGGGAATCAGAGCTGGGGAATCAGAGGCAGGGAATCAGAGTTGGGGAATCAGAGGCGGGGAATCAGATATGGGGAAATAGAGGCGGGGAATCAGATATGGGGAATCAGAGGTGTGGAATCAGAGGTTGGGAATCAGAGGCAGGGTATCAGAGGCGGGGAAACAGAGGCGGGGAATCAGATATGGGGAATCAGAGGTGGCGAATCAAAGGCGGTGAAACATAGATGGGGAATCAGGGCAGGGAATCAGAGGCAGGGAATCAGAGCTGGGGAAACAGAGGCGGGGAATCAGATATGGGAAATCAGAGGTGGGGAATCAGGGGCGGGGAATCAGTGGCAGGGAATCAGAGCTGGGGAATCAGAGGTGGGGAATCAGAGCTGGGGAAACAGAGGCGGGGAATCAGATATGGGGAATCAGAGGTGGGGAATCAGGGGCGGGGAATTAGTGGCATGGAATCAGAGGCCGCGAATAAAAGGCGGGGAATCTGAGCTGGGGAATCAAAGGCGGGGAATCAGAGTTGGGGAATCAGAGGAGGGGAATCAGATATGGGGAAACAGAGGCCGGGAATCAGAGGCAGGGTAACAGAGGCGGGGAATCAGATATGGGGAATCAGAGGTGGGGAATTAGAGGTTGCGAATCAGAGGCGGGGAAACAGAGGCGGGGAATCAAATATAGGGAATCAGAGGTGGGGAATCAGAGGTTGTGAATCAGAGATGGGGAATCAAGGCGGGGAATCAGAGGCAGGGAATCAGACGCGGGGAATCAGAGGCGGGGATTCAGAGCTGGGGAATCAGAGGCGGTGAATCAGAGTTGGGGAATCAGAGGCAGGGAATCAGATATGGGGAATCAGAGGCGGGGAATCAGAGGCGGGGAAACAGAGGCGGGGAATCAGATATGGGGAATCAGAATTGGGGAATCAGGGGCAGGGAATCAGTGGCAGGGAATCAGAGGCGGGGAATCAGAGGCGGGGAATCAGAGGCAGGGAATGAGACACGGGGAATCGGAGGCGGGGAATCAGAGATGGGGAATCAGAGGCGGGGAATCAGAGGCAGGGAATCGGACTCCGGGAATCAGAGTCGGGGAATCAGAGCTGGGGAATCAGAGGCGTGGAATCAGAGTTGGGGAATCAGAGGCGGGGAATCAGATATGGGGAAATAGAGGCGGGGAATCAGATATGGGGAATCAGAGGTGTGGAATCAGAGGTTGGGAATCAGAGGTAGGGAATCAGAGTCGGGGTATCAGATATGGGGAATCAGAGGTGGCGAATCAAAGGCGGTGAAACAGAGATGGGGAATCAGGGCAGGGAATCAGAGGCAGGGAATCAAACACGGGGAATCAGAGCTGGGGAATCAGAGGCGGGGAATCAGAGTTGGGAATCAGAGGCGGGGAATCAGAGGCGAGGAAACAGAGGCGGGGAATCAGATATGGGGAATCAGAGGTGGGGAATCCGAGGTTGGGAATCAGATGTGCGGAATCAGAGATGGGGAATCAGAGGCAGGGAATCAGAATCAGAAGCAGGGAATCAGAGGCCAGGAATCAGAGGCCGGAATCAGATGCTGGGAATCAGAGGCCTGGAATCAGAGGCGGGGAATCAGAGGCAGGGAATCAGATGCGGGGAATCAGAGGCGGGGAATCAGAGCTGGGGAATCAGAGGCGGGGTATTAGAGTTGGGGAATCAGAGGCGGGGAATCAGATATGGGGAAACAGAGGTGGGGAATCAGAGGCGGGGAAACAGAGGCAGGGAATCAGATATGGGGAATCAGAGGTGGGGAATCAGAGGCGGGGAATCAGATATGGGGAATCAGAGGCAGGGAATCAGAGGCGGGGAATCAGAGGCAGGGAATCAGACGCGGGGAATCTGAGGCGGGGAATCAGAGCTGGTGAATCAGAGGTGGGGAATCAGAGTTGGGGAATCAGAGGCAGGGAATTGGATGTGCGGAATCAGAGATGGGGAATCAGAGGTGGGGAATCAGAGGCGGTGAATCAGAGATGGGGAATCAGAGGCGGGGAATCAGAGGCAGGAAATCAGACACGGGGATTCAGAGGCTGGGAATCAGACGGGGGGAATCAAAGGCGGGGAATCAGAGCTGGGATATCTGAGGCAGGGAATCAGAGTTGGGGATTCAGAGGCGGGGAATCAGATATGGGGAAACAGAGGCGGGGAATCAGAGGCGGGCAAACATAGGCGGGGAATTAGATATGGGGAATCAGAGGTAGGGAATCAGAGGTGGTGAATCAGTGATGGGGAATCACAGGCGGGGAATCAGAGGCAGGGAATAGAACGCGGGGAATCAGAGGCAGGGAATCAGAGCTGGGGAATCAGAGGCGGGGAATCATAGTTGGGAATCAGAGGCGGGAATCAGATATGGGGAAACAGAGGTGGGGAATCAGAGGCGGGGAAACAGAGGCGGGGAATCAGATATGGGGAATCGGATGCAGGGAATCAGAGGCGGGGAATCAGAGCTGGGGAATCAGAGGCGGGGAATCAGAGTTGGGGCATCAGAGGTGGGGAATTAGATATAGGGAAACAGAGGCGGGGAATCAGAGGCGGGGAAACAGAGGCGGGGAATCAGATATGGGGAATCAGAGGTGGGGAATCAGAGGCAGGGAATCAGATGTGCGGAATCAGAGATGGGGAATCAGAGGCAGGGAATCAGAATCAGAAGCGGGGAATCAGAGGCCGGGAATCAGAGGAGGGGAATCAGAGTCCGGGAATCAGAGATGGGGATTCAGAGGCGGGGAATCAGATATGGAGAATCAGAGATGGGGAATCAGAGGCGGGGAATCAGAGGCAGGGAATCGGACGCCGGGAATCAGAGGCGGGGAATCAGAGCTGGGGAATCAGAGGCAGGGAATCAGAGTTGGGGAATCAGAGGCGGGGAATCAGATATGGGGAAATAGAGGCGGGGAATCAGATATGGGGAATCAGAGGTGTGGAATCAGAGGTTGGGAATCAGAGGCAGGGAATCAGAGGCGGGGAAACAGAGGCGGGGAATCAGATATGGGGAATCAGAGGTGGCGAATCAAAGGCGGTGAAACATAGATGGGGAATCAGGGCAGGGAATCAGAGGCAGGGAATCAGAGCTGGGGAAACAGAGGCGGGGAATCAGATATGGGAAATCAGAGGTGGGGAATCAGGGGCGGGGAATCAGTGGCAGGGAATCAGAGCTGGGGAATCAGAGGTGGGGAATCAGAGCTGGGGAAACAGAGGCGGGGAATCAGATATGGGGAATCAGAGGTGGGGAATCAGGGGCGGGGAATCAGTGGCAGGGAATCAGAGGCCGGGAATAAAAGGCGGGGAATCTGAGCTGGGGAATCAGAGGCGGGGAATCAGAGTTGGGGAATCAGAGGAGGGGAATCAGATATGTGGAAACAGAGGCCGGGAATCAGAGGCAGGGTAACAGAGGCGGGGAATCAGATATGGGGAATCAGAGGTGGGGAATTAGAGGTTGCGAATCAGAGGCGGGGAAACAGAGGCGGGGAATCAAATATAGGGAATCAGAGGTGGGGAATCAGAGGTTGTGAATCAGAGATGGGGAATCAAGGCGGGGAATCAGAGGCAGGGAATCAGACGCGGGGAATCAGAGGCGGGGATTCAGAGCTGGGGAATCAGAGGCGGTGAATCAGAGTTGGGGAATCAGAGGCAGGGAATCAGATATGGGGAATCAGAGGCGGGGAATCAGAGGCGGGGAAACAGAGGCGGGGAATCAGATATGGGGAATCAGAATTGGGGAATCAGGGGCAGGGAATCAGTGGCAGGGAATCAGAGGCGGGGAATCAGAGGCGTGGAATCAGAGGCAGGGAATCAGACACGGGGAATCGGAGGCGGGGAATCAGAGATGGGTAATCAGAGGCGGGGAATCAGAGATAGGGAATCGGACTCCAGGAATCAGAGTCGGGGAATCAGAGCTGGGGAATCAGAGGCGGGGAATCAGAGTTGGGGAATCAGAGGCGGGGAATCAGATATGGGGAAATAGAGGCGGGGAATCAGATATGGGGAATCAGAGGTGTGGAATCAGAGGTTGGGAATCAGAGGCAGGGAATCAGAGTCGGGGTATCAGATATGGGGAATCAGAGGTGGCGAATCAAAGGCGGTGAAACAGAGATGGGGAATCAGGGCAGGGAATCAGAGGCAGGGAATCAAACACGGGGAATCAGAGCTGGGGAATCAGAGGCGGGGAATCAGAGTTGGGAATCAGAGGCGGGGAATCAGAGGCGAGGAAACAGAGGCGGGGAATCAGATATGGGGAATCAGAGGTGGGGAATCCGAGGTTGGGAATCAGATGTGCGGAATCAGAGATGGGGAATCAGAGGCAGGGAATCAGAATCAGAAGCAGGGAATCAGAGGCCAGGAATCAGAGGCCGGAATCAGATGCTGGGAATCAGAGGCCTGGAATCAGAGGCGGGGAATCAGAGGCAGGGAATCAGATGCGGGGAATCAGAGGCGGGGAATCAGAGCTGGGGAATCAGAGGCGGGGTATTAGAGTTGGGGAATCAGAGGCGGGGAATCAGATATGGGGAAACAGAGGTGGGGAATCAGAGGCGGGGAAACAGAGGCAGGGAATCAGATATGGGGAATCAGAGGTGGGGAATCAGAGATGGGGAATCAGAGGCGGTGAATCAGAGATGGGGAATCAGAGGCGGGGAATCAGAGGCAGGGAATCAGACGCGGGGAATCTGAGGCGGGGAATCAGAGCTGGGGAATCAGAGGTGGGGAATCAGAGTTGGGGAATCAGAGGCAGGGAATCGGATGTGCGGAATCAGAGATGGGGAATCAGATGTGGGGAATCAGAGGAATCAGAGATGGGGAATCAGAGGCGGGGAATCAGAGGCAGGAAATCGGACACGGGGATTCAGAGGCTGGGAATCAGACGGGGGGAATCAAAGGCGGGGAATCAGAGCTGGGGAATCAGAGGCAGGGAATCAGAGTTGGGGATTCAGAGACGGGGAATCAGATATGGGGAAACAGAGGCGGGGAATCAGAGGCGGGCAAACAGAGGCGGGGAATTAGATATGGGGAATCAGAGGTGGGGAATCAGAGGTGGTGAATCAGTGATGGGGAATCACAGGTGGGGAATCAGAGGCAGGGAATAGAACGCAGGGAATCAGACGCAGGGAATCAGAGCAGGGGAATCAGAGGCGGGGATCATAGTTGGGAATCAGAGGCGGGGAATCAGATATGGGGAAACAGAGGCGGGGAATCAGAGGCGGGGAAACAGAGGCGGGGAATCAGATATGGGGAAACGGATGCGGGGAATCAGAGGCGGGGAATCAGAGCTGGGGAATCAGAGGCGGGGAATCAGAGTTGGGGCATCAGAGGTGGGGAATTAGATATAGGGAAACAGAGGCGGGGAATCAGAGGCGGGGAAACAGAGGCGGGGAATCAGATATGAGGAATCAGAGGTGGGGAATCAGAGGCAGGGATTCAGATGTGCTGAATCAGAGATGGGGAATCAGAGGCAGGGAATCAGAATCAGAAGCGGGGAATCAGAGGCCGGGAATCAGAGGCCGGGAATCAGATGCTGGGAATAAGAGGCCGGGAATCAGAGGTGGGGAATCAGAGTCCGGGAATCAGAGATGGGGATTCAGAGGCGGGGAATGAGATATGGAGAATCAGAGGCGGGGAATCAGAGGCCGGGAAACAGAGGTGGGGAATCAGATATGGGGAATCAGAGGTGGCGAATCAAAGGCGGTGAATCAGAGATGGGGAATCAGAGGCGGGGAATCAGAGGCAGGGAATCAGATGCGGGGAATCAGAGGCAGGGAATCAGAGCTGGCGAATCAGAGGCGGGGAATCAGAGGTGGGCAATCAGAGGCGGGGAATCAGATATGGGGAATCAGAGGTGGGGAATCAGAGGCGGGGAAACAGAGGCGGGGAATCAAATATAGGGAATCAGAGGTGGGGAATCAGAGGTTGTGAATCAGAGATGGGGAATCAAGGCGGGGAATCAGAGGCAGGGAATCAGACACGGGGAATCAGAGGCGGGGATTCAGAGCTGGGGAATCAGAGGCGGGGAATCAGAGTTGGGGAATCAGAGGCAGGGAATCAGATATGGGGAATCAGAGGCGTGGAATCAGAGGCGGGGAAACAGAGGCGGGGAATCAGATATGGGGAATCAGAGGTGGGGAATCAGGGGCAGGGATTCAGTGTCAGGGAATCAGAGGCGGGGAATCAGAGGCGGGGAATCAGAGGCAGGGAATCAGACACGGGGAATCAGAGGCGGGGAATCAGAGATGGGGAATCAGAGGCGGGGAATCAGAGGCAGGGAATCGGACGCCGGGAATCAGAGTCGGGCAATCAGAGCTGGGGAATCAGAGGCGGGGAATCAGAGTTGGGGAATCAGAGGCGGGGATTCAGATATGGGGAAACAGATGCGGGGAATCAGATATGGGGAATCAGAAGTGTGGAATCAGAGGTTGGGAATCAGAGGAAGGGAATCAGAGTTGGGGAATCAGAGGCAGGGAATCGGATGTGCGGAATCAGAGATGGGGAATCAGATGTGGGGAATCAGAGGAATCAGAGATGGGGAATCAGAGGCGGGGAATCAGAGGCAGGAAATCGGACACGGGGATTCAGAGGCTGGGAATCAGACGGGGGGAATCAAAGGCGGGGAATCAGAGCTGGGGAATCAGAGGCAGGGAATCAGAGTTGGGGATTCAGAGACGGGGAATCAGATATGGGGAAACAGAGGCGGGGAATCAGAGGCGGGCAAACAGAGGCGGGGAATTAGATATGGGGAATCAGAGGTGGGGAATCAGAGGTGGTGAATCAGTGATGGGGAATCACAGGTGGGGAATCAGAGGCAGGGAATAGAACGCAGGGAATCAGACGCAGGGAATCAGAGCAGGGGAATCAGAGGCGGGGAATCATAGTTGGGAATCAGAGGCGGGGAATCAGATATGGGGAAACAGAGGCGGGGAATCAGAGGCGGGGAAACAGAGGCGGGGAATCAGATATGGGGAAACGGATGCGGGGAATCAGAGGCGGGGAATCAGAGCTGGGGAATCAGAGGCGGGGAATCAGAGTTGGGGCATCAGAGGTGGGGAATTAGATATAGGGAAACAGAGGCGGGGAATCAGAGGCGGGGAAACAGAGGCGGGGAATCAGATATGAGGAATCAGAGGTGGGGAATCAGAGGCAGGGATTCAGATGTGCTGAATCAGAGATGGGGAATCAGAGGCAGGGAATCAGAATCAGAAGCGGGGAATCAGAGGCCGGGAATCAGAGGCCGGGAATCAGATGCTGGGAATAAGAGGCCGGGAATCAGAGGTGGGGAATCAGAGTCCGGGAATCAGAGATGGGGATTCAGAGGCGGGGAATGATATATGGAGAATCAGAGGCGGGGAATCAGAGGCCGGGAAACAGAGGTGGGGAATCAGATATGGGGAATCAGAGGTGGCGAATCAAAGGCGGTGAATCAGAGATGGGGAATCAGAGGCGGGGAATCAGAGGCAGGGAATCAGATGCGGGGAATCAGAGGCAGGGAATCAGAGCTGGCGAATCAGAGGCGGGGAATCAGATGTGGGCAATCAGAGGCGGGGAATCAGATATGGGGAATCAGAGGTGGGGAATCAGAGGCGGGGAAACAGAGGCGGGGAATCAAATATAGGGAATCAGAGGTGGGGAATCAGAGGTTGTGAATCAGAGATGGGGAATCAAGGCGGGGAATCAGAGGCAGGGAATCAGACACGGGGAATCAGAGGCGGGGATTCAGAGCTGGGGAATCAGAGGCGGGGAATCAGAGTTGGGGAATCAGAGGCAGGGAATCAGATATGGGGAATCAGAGGCGTGGAATCAGAGGCGGGGAAACAGAGGCGGGGAATCAGATATGGGGAATCAGAGGTGGGGAATCAGGGGCAGGGATTCAGTGTCAGGGAATCAGAGGCGGGGAATCAGAGGCGGGGAATCAGAGGCAGGGAATCAGACACGGGGAATCAGAGGCGGGGAATCAGAGATGGGGAATCAGAGGCGGGGAATCAGAGGCAGGGAATCGGACGCCGGGAATCAGAGTCGGGCAATCAGAGCTGGGGAATCAGAGGCGGGGAATCAGAGTTGGGGAATCAGAGGCGGGGATTCAGATATGGGGAAACAGATGCGGGGAATCAGATATGGGGAATCAGAGGTGTGGAATCAGAGGTTGGGAATCAGAGGAAGGGAATCAGAGTCGGGGAAACAGAGGCGGGGAATCAGATATGTGGAATCAGAGGTGGCGAATCAATGGCGGTGAAACAGAGATGGGGAATCAGGGCAGGGAATCAGAGGCAGGGAATCAAACACGGGGAATCAGAGCTGGGGAATCAGAGGCGGGGAATCAGAGTTGGGAATCAGAGGCGGGGAATCAGAGGCGGGGAAACAGAGGCGGGGAATCAGATATGGGGAATCAGAGGTGGGGAATCAGAGGTTGGGAATCAGAGGCAGGGAATCGGAGATGGGGAATCAGAGGCAGGGAATCAGAGGTGGGGAATCAGAGGCGGGGAATCAGAGGCCGGGAATCAGATATGGGGAAACTGAGGCCGGGAATCCGAGGCGGGGAAACAGAGGCGGGGAATCAGATATGGGGAATCAGAGGTGGGGAATCAGAGGTTGGGAATCAGAGGCAGGGAATCAGAGGCTTGGAATCAGATGCAGGGAATCAGATGCGGGGAATCAGAGGCGGGGAATCAGAGCTGGGGAATCAGAGGTGGGGAATCAGATTTGGGGAATCAGAGGTGGGGACTTAGATATTGGGAAACAGAGGCGGGGAATCAGAGGCGGGGAAACAGAGGCGGGGAATCAGATATGGGGAATCAGAGGTGGGGAATCAGAGGCAGGGAATCAGATGTGCGGAATCAGAGATGGGGAATCAGAGGCAGGGAATCAGAATCAGAAGCAGGGAATCAGAGGCCGGGAATCAGAGGCCGGAATCAGATGATGGGAATCAGAGGCCTGGAATCAGAGGCGGGGAATCAGAGCTGGGGAATCAGAGGCGGGGTATTAGAGTTGGGGAATCAGAGGCGGGGAATCAGATATGGGGAAACAGAGGTAGGGAATCAGAGGCGGGGAAACAGAGGCAGGGAATCAGATATGGGGAATCAGAGGCGGGGAATCAGAGGTGGGGAATCATAGGCAGGGAATCGGATGTGCGGAATCAGAGATGGGGAATCAGAGGCCGGGAATCAGAGGTGGTGAATCAGAGATGGAGAATCAGAGGCGGGGAATCAGAGGCAGGGTATCAGACGCGGGGAATCAGAGGTGGGCAATCAGAGGCAGGGAATCAGATATGGGGAATCAGAGGCGGGGAATCAGAGGCGGGGAAACAGAGGCGGGGAATCAGATATGGGGAATCAGAGGTGGGGTATCAGAGGTTGTGAATCACAGATGGGGAATCAGAGGCGGGGAATCAGAGGCAGGGAATCAGACGCGGGGAATCAGAGGCGGGGATTCAGAGCTGGGGAATCAGAAGCGGGGAATCAGAGTTGGGGAATCAGAGGCGGGGAATCAGATATGGGGAATCAGAGGCAGGGAATCAGAGGCGGGGAATCAGAGGCAGGGAATCAGACGCGGGGAATCTGAGGCGGGGAATCAGAGCTGGGGAATCAGAGGTGGGGAATCAGAGTTGGGGAATCAGAGGCAGGGAATTGGATGTGCGGAATCAGAGATGGGGAATCAGAGGTGGGGAATCAGAGGCGGTGAATCAGAGATGGGGAATCAGAGGCGGGGAATCAGAGGCAGGAAATCAGACACGGGGATTCAGAGGCTGGGAATCAGACGGGGGGAATCAAAGGCGGGGAATCAGAGCTGGGGAATCTGAGGCAGGGAATCAGAGTTGGGGATTCAGAGGCGGGGAATCAGATATGGAGAAACAGAGGCGGGGAATCAGAGGCGGGCAAACAGAGGCGGAGAATTAGATATGGGGAATCAGAGGTAGGGAATCAGAGGTGGTGAATCAGTGATGGGGAATCACAGGCGGGGAATCAGAGGCAGGGAATAGAACGCGGGGAATCAGAGGCAGGGAATCAGAGCTGGGGAATCAGAGGCGGGGAATCATAGTTGGGAATCAGAGGCGGGAATCAGATATGGGGAAACAGAGGCGGGGAATCAGAGGCGGGGAAACAGAGGCGGGGAATCAGATATGGGGAATCGGATGCAGGGAATCAGAGCCGGGGAATCAGAGCTGGGGAATCAGAGGCGGGGAATCAGAGTTGGGGCATCAGAGGTGGGGAATTAGATATAGGGAAACAGAGGCGGGGAATCAGAGGCGGGGAAACAGAGGCGGGGAATCAGAGGCAGGGAATCAGATGTGCGGAATCAGAGATGGGTAATAAGAGGCAGGGAATAAGAAACAGAAGCGGGGAATCAGAGGCCGGGAATCAGAGGCCGGGAATCAGATGCTGGGAATAAGAGGCGGGGAATCAGAGGCGGGGAAACAGAGGCGGGGAATCTGATATGGGGAATCAGAGGTGGGGAATCAGAGGCAGGGAATCAGATGTGCGGTATCAGAGATGGGGAATAAGAGGCAGGGAATCAGAATCAGAAGCGGGGAATCAGAGGCCGGGAATCAGAGGCCGGGAATCAGATGCTGGGAATAAGAGGCCGGGAATCAGAGGTGGGGAAACAGATATGGGGAATCAGAGGTGGCGAATCAAAGGCGGTGAATCAGAGATGGGGAATCTGAGGCGGGGAATCAGAGGCAGGGAATCAGATGCGGGGAATCAGAGGCGGGGAATCAGAGCTGGCGAATCAGAGGCTGGGAATCAGAGGTGGGCAATCAGAGGCGGGGAATCAGATATGGGGAATCAGAGGCGGGGAATCAGAGGCGGGGAAACAGAGGCGGGGAATCAAATATAGGGAATCAGAGGTGAGGAATCAGAGGTTGTGAATCAGAGATGGGGAATCAAGGCGGGGAATCAGAGGCAGGGAATCAGACGCGGGGAATCAGAGGCGGGGATTCAGAGCTGGGGAATCAGAGGCGGGGAATCAGAGTTGGGGAATCAGAGGCAGGGAATCAGATATGGGGAATCAGAGGCGGGGAATCAGAGGCGGGGAAACAGAGGCGGGGAATCAGATGTGGGGAATCAGAGGTGGGGAATCAGGGGCAGGGAATCAGTGGCAGGGAATCAGAGGCGGGGAATCAGAGGCGGGGAACCAAAGGCAGGGAATCAGACACGGGGAATCAGAGGCGGGGAATCAGAGATGGGGAATCAGAGGCGGGGAATCAGAGGCAGGGAATCGGATGCCGGGAATCAGAGTCGGGGAATCAGAGCTGGGGAATCAGAGGCGGGGAATCAGATATGGGGAATCGGATGCAGGGAATCAGAGGCGGGGAATCAGAGCTGGGGAATCAGAGGCGGGGAATCAGAGTTGGGGCATCAGAGGTGGGGAATTAGATATAGGGAAACAGAGGCGGGGAATCAGAGGCGGGGAAACAGAGGCGGGGAATCAGATATGGGGAATCAGAGGTGGGGAATCAGAGGCAGGGAATCAGATGTGCGGAATCAGAGATGGGGAATCAGAGGCAGGGAATCAGAATCAGAAGCGGGGAATCAGAGGCCGGGAATCAGAGGCCGGGAATCAGATGCTGGGAATAAGAGGCCGGGAATCAGAGGAGGGGAATCAGAGTCCGGGAATCAGAGATGGGGATTCAGAGGCGGGGAATCAGATATGGAGAATCAGAGATGGGGAATCAGAGGCGGGGAATCAGAGGCAGGGAATCGGACGCCGGGAATCAGAGGCGGGGAATCAGAGCTGGGGAATCAGAGGCGGGGAATCAGAGTTGGGGAATCAGAGGCGGGGAATCAGATATGGGGAAATAGAGGCGGGGAATCAGATATGGGGAATCAGAGGTGTGGAATCAGAGGTTGGGAATCAGAGGCAGGGAATCAGAGGCGGGGAAACAGAGGCGGGGAATCAGATATGGGGAATCAGAGGTGGCGAATCAAAGGCGGTGAAACAGAGATGGGGAATCAGGGCAGGGAATCAGAGGCAGGGAATCAGAGCTGGGGAAACAGAGGCGGGGAATCAGATATGGGAAATCAGAGGTGGGGAATCAGGGGCGGGGAATCAGTGGCAGGGAATCAGAGCTGGGGAATCAGAGGTGGGGAAACAGAGGCGGGGAATCAGATATGGGGAATCAGAGGTGGGGAATCAGGGGCGGGGAATCAGTGGCAGGGAATCAGAGGCCGGGAATAAAAGGCGGGGAATCAGAGCTGGGGAATCAGAGGCGGGGAATCAGAGTTGGGGAATCAGAGGAGGGGAATCAGATATGGGGAAACAGAGGCCCGGAATCAGAGGCAGGGTAACAGAGGCGGGGAATCAGATATGGGGAATCAGAGGTGGGGAATTAGAGGTTGCGAATCAGAGGCGGGGAAACAGAGTCGGGGAATCAAACATAGGGAATCAGAGGTGGGGAATCAGAGGTTGTGAATCAGAGATGGGGAATCAAGGCGGGGAATCAGAGGCAGGGAATCAGACGCGGGGAATCAGAGGCGGGGATTCAGAGCTGGGGAATCAGAGGCGGTGAATCAGAGTTGGGGAATCAGAGGCAGGGAATCAGATATGGGGAATCAGAGGCGGGGAATCAGAGGCGGGGAAACAGAGGCGGGGAATCAGATATGGGGAATCAGAATTGGGGAATCAGGGGCAGGGAATCAGTGGCAGGGAATCAGAGGCGGGGAATCAGAGGCGGGGAATCAGAGGCAGGGAATCAGACACGGGGAATCGGAGGCGGGGAATCAGAGATGGGGAATCAGAGGCGGGGAATCAGAGGCAGGGAATCGGACTCCGGGAATCAGAGTCGGGGAATCAGAGCTGGGGAATCAGAGGCGGGGAATCAGAGTTGGGGACTCAGAGGCGGGGAATCAGATATGGGGAAATAGAGGCGGGGAATCAGATATGGGGAATCAGAGGTGTGGAATCAGAGGTTTGGAATCAGAGGCAGGGAATCAGAGTCGGGGAATCAAACACGGGGAATCAGAGCTGGGGAATCAGAGGCGGGGAATCAGAGTTGGGAATCAGAGGCGGGGAATCAGAGGCGGGGAAACAGAGGCGGGGAATCAGATATGGGGAATCAGAGGTGGGGAATCCGAGGTTGGGAATCAGATGTGCGGAATCAGAGATGGGGATTCAGAGGCAGGGAATCAGAATCAGAAGCAGGGAATCAGAGGCCGGGAATCAGAGGCCGGAATCAGATGCAGGGAATCAGAGGCCTGGAATCAGAGGCAGGGAATCAGAGGCAGGGAATCAGATGCGGGGAATCAGAGGCGGGGAATCAGAGCTGGGGAATCAGAGGCGGGGTATTAGAGTTGGGGAATCAGAGGCGGGGAATCAGATATGGGGAAACAGAGGTGGGGAATCAGAGGCGGGGAAACAGAGGCAGGGAATCAGATATGGGGAATCAGAGGTGGGGAATCAGAGATGGGGAATCAGAGGCGGTGAATCAGAGATGGGGAATCAGAGGCGGGGAATCAGAGGCAGGAAATCAGACACGGGGATTCAGAGGCTGGGAATCAGACGGGGGGAATCAAAGGCGGGGAATAAGAGCTGGGGAATCAGAGGCAGGGAATCAGAGGCGGGGAATCAGATATGGGGAATCAGAGGCTGGGATTCAGAGGCGGGGAATCAGAGGCAGGGAATCAGACACGGGGAATCAGAGGTGGGGAATCAGAGATGGGGAATCAGAGGCGGTGAATCAGAGATGGGGAATCAGAGGCAGGGAATCAGAGTTGGGGATTCAGAGACGGGGAATCAGATATGGGGAAACAGAGGCGGGGAATCAGAGGCGGGCAAACAGAGGCGGGGAATTAGATATGGGGAATCAGAGGTGGGGAATCAGAGGTGGTGAATCAGTGATGGGGAATCACAGGTGGGGAATCAGAGGCAGGGAATAGAACGCAGGGAATCAGACGCAGGGAATCAGAGCTGGGGAATCAGAGGCGGGGAATCATAGTTGGGAATCAGAGGCGGGGAATCAGATATGGGGAAACAGAGGCGGGGAATCAGAGGCGGGGAAACAGAGGTGGGGAATCAGATATGGGGAATCGGATGCGGGGAATCAGAGGCGGGGAATCAGAGCTGGGGAATCAGAGGCGGGGAATCAGAGTTGGGGCATCAGAGGTGGGGAATTAGATATAGGGAAACAGAGGCGGGGAATCAGAGGCGGGGAAACAGATACGGGGAATCAGATATGAGGAATCAGAGGTGGGGAATCAGAGGCAGGGATTCAGATGTGCTGAATCAGAGATGGGGAATCAGAGGCAGGGAATCAGAATCAGAAGCGGGGAATCAGAGGCCGGGAATCAGAGGCCGGGAATCAGATGCTGGGAATCAGAGTCCGGGAATCAGAGATGGGGATTCAGAGGCGGGGAATGAGATATGGAGAATCAGAGGCGGGGAATCAGAGGCCGGGAAACAGAGGTGGGGAATCAGATATGGGGAATCAGAGGTGGCGAATCAAAGGCGGTGAATCAGAGATGGGGAATCAGAGGCGGGGAATCAGAGGCAGGGAATCAGATGCGGGGAATCAGAGGCGGGGAATCAGAGCTGTCGAATCAGAGGCGGGGAATCAGAGGTGGGCAATCAGAGGCGGGGAATCAGATATGGGGAATCTGAGGCGGGGAATCAGAGGCGGGGAAACAGAGGCGGGGAATCAAATATAGGGAATCAGAGGTGGGGAATCAGAGGTTGTGAATCAGAGATGGGGAATCAAGGCGGGGAATCAGAGGCAGGGAATCAGACACGGGGAATCAGAGGCGGGGATTCAGAGCTGGGGAATCAGAGGCGGGGAATCAGAGTTGGGGAATCAGAGGCAGGGAATCAGATATGGGGAATCAGAGGCGGGGAATCAGAGGCGGGGAAACAGAGGCGGGCAATCAGATATGGGGAATCAGAGGTGGGGAATCAGGGGCAGGGATTCAGTGTCAGGGAATCAGAGGCGGGGAATCAGAGGCGGGGAATCAGAGGCAGGGAATCAGACACGGGGAATCAGAGGCGGGGAATCAGAGATGGGGAATCAGAGGCGGGGAATCAGAGGTTGGGAATCAGAGGAAGGGAATCAGAGTCGGGGAAACAGAGGCGGGGAATCAGATATGTGGAATCAGAGGTGGCGAATCAAAGGCGGTGAAACAGAGATGGGGAATCAGAGCAGGGAATCAGAGGCAGGGAATCAAACACGGGGAATCAGAGCTGGGGAATCAGAGGCGGGGAATCAGAGTTGGGAATCAGAGGCGGGGAATCAGAGGCGGGGAAACAGAGGCGGGGAATCAGATATGGGGAATCAGAGGTGGGGAATCAGAGGTTGGGAATCAGAGGCAGGGAATCGGAGATGGGGAATCAGAGGCAGGGAATCAGAGGCGGGGAATCAGAGGCGGGGAATCAGAGGCCGGGAATCAGATATGGGGAAACTGAGGCGGGGAATCAGATATGGGGATTCAGAGGTGGGGAATCAGAGATGGGGAATCAGAGGCGGTGAATCAGAGATGGGGAATCAGAGGCGGGGAATCAGAGGCAGGAAATCAGACACGGGGATTCAGAGGCTGGGAATCAGACGGGGGGAATCAAAGGCGGGGAATCAGAGCTGGGGAATCAGAGGCAGGGAATCAGAGGCGGGGAATCAGATATGGGGAATCAGAGGCTGGGATTCAGAGGCGGGGAATCAGAGGCAGGGAATCAGACACGGGGAATTAGAGGTGGGGAATCAGAGATGGGGAATCAGAGGCGGTGAATCAGAGATGGGGAATCAGAGGCGGGGAATCAGAGGCAGGAAATCAGACACGGGGATTCAGAGGCTGGGAATCAGACGGGGGGAATCAAAGGCGGGGAATCAGAGCTGGGGAATCAGAGGCAGGGAATCAGAGGCGGGGAATCAGATATGGGGAATCAGAGGCTGGGATTCAGAGGCGTGGAATCAGAGGCAGGGAATCAGACACGGGGAATCAGAGGTGGGGAATCAGAGATGGGGAATCAGAGGCGGGGAATCAGAGGCAGGGAATCAGACGCGGGGAATCTGAGGCGGGGACTCAGAGCTGGGGAATCAGAGGTGGGGAATCAGAGTTGGGGAATCAGAGGCAGGGAATCGGATGTGCGGAATCAGAGATGGGGAATCAGATGTGGGGAATCAGAGGAATCAGAGATGGGGAATCAGAGGCGGGGAATCAGAGGCATGAAATCAGACACGGGGATTCAGAGGCTGGGAATCAGACGGGGGGAATCAAAGGCGGGGAATCAGAGCTGGGGAATCAGAGGCAGGGAATCAGAGTTGGGGATTCAGAGACGGGGAATCAGATATGGGGAAACAGAGGCGGGGAATCAGAGGCGGGCAAACAGAGGCGGGGAATTAGATATGGGGAATCAGAGGTGGGGAATCAGAGGTGGTGAATCAGTGATGGGGAATCACAGGTGGGGAATCAGAGGCAGGGAATAGAACGCAGGGAATCAGACGCAGGGAATCAGAGCTGGGGAATCAGAGGCGGGGAATCATAGTTGGGAATCAGAGGCGGGGAATCAGATATGGGGAAACAGAGGCGGGGAATCAGAGGCGGGGAAACAGAGGCGGGGAATCAGATATGGGGAATCGGATGCGGGGAATCAGAGGCGGGGAATCAGAGCTGGGGAATCAGAGGCGGGGAATCAGAGTTGGGGCATCAGAGGTGGGGAATTAGATATAGGGAAACAGAGGCGGGGAATCAGAGGCGGGGAAACAGAGGCGGGGAATCAGATATGAGGAATCAGAGGTGGGGAATCAGAGGCAGGGATTCAGATGTGCTGAATCAGAGATGGGGAATCAGAGGCCGGGAATCAGATGCTGGGAATAAGAGGCCGGGAATCAGAGGTGGGGAATCAGAGTCCGGGAATCAGAGATGGGGATTCAGAGGCGGGGAATGAGATATGGAGAATCAGAGGCGGGGAATCAGAGGCCGGGAAACAGAGGTGGGGAATCAGATATGGGGAATCAGAGGTGGCGAATCAAAGGCGGTGAATCAGAGATGGGGAATCAGAGGCGGGGAATCAGAGGCAGGGAATCAGATGCGGGGAATCAGAGGCGGGGAATCAGAGCTGGCGAATCAGAGGCGGGGAATCAGAGGTGGGCAATCAGAGGCGGGGAATCAGATATGGGGAATCAGAGGTGGGGAATCAGAGGCGGGGAAACAGAGGCGGGGAATCAAATATAGGGAATCAGAGGTGGGGAATCAGAGGTTGTGAATCAGAGATGGGGAATCAAGGCGGGGAATCAGAGGCAGGGAATCAGACACGGGGAATCAGAGGCGGGGATTCAGAGCTGGGGAATCAGAGGCGGGGAATCAGAGTTGGGGAATCAGAGGCAGGGAATCAGATATGGGGAATCAGAGGCGGGGAATCAGAGGCGGGGAAACAGAGGCGGGGAATCAGATATGGGGAATCAGAGGTGGGGAATCAGGGGCAGGGATTCAGTGTCAGGGAATCAGAGGCGGGGAATCAGAGGCGGGGAATCAGAGGCAGGGAATCAGACACGGAGAATCAGAGGCGGGGAATCAGAGATGGGGAATCAGAGGCGGGGAATCAGAGGCAGGGAATCGGACGCCGGGAATCAGAGTCGGGCAATCAGAGCTCGGGAATCAGAGGCGGGGAATCAGAGTTGGGGAATCAGAGGCGGGGAATCAGATATGGGGAATCAGAGGTGTGGAATCAGAGTTGGGAATCAGAGGCGGGGAATCAGAGGCGGGGAAACAGAGGCGGGGAATCAGATATGGGGAATCAGAGGTGGGGAATCGGAGGTTGGGAATCAGAGGCAGGGAATCGGAAATGGGGAATCAGAGGCAGGGAATCAGAGGCGGGGAATCAGAGGCGGGGAATCAGAGGCCGGGAATCAGATATGGGGAAACTGAGGCGGGGAATCCGAGGCGGGGAAACAGAGGCGGGGAATCAGATATGGGGAATCAGAGGTGGGGAATCAGAGGTTGGGAATCAGAGGCAGGGAATCAGAGGCTTGGAATCAGATGCAGGGAATCAGATGCGGGGAATCAGAGGCGGGGAATCAGAGCTGGGGAATCAGAGGTGGGGAATCAGATTTGGGGAATCAGAGGTGGGGACTTAGATATTGGGAAACAGAGGCGGGGAATCAGAGGCGGGGAAACAGAGGCGGGGAATCAGATATGGGGAATCAGAGGTGGGGAATCAGAGGCAGGGAATCAGATGTGCGGAATCAGAGATGGGGAATCAGAGGCAGGGAATCAGAATCAGAAGCAGGGAATCAGAGGCCGGAATCAGATGATGGGAATCAGAGGCCTGGAATCAGAGGCGGGGAATCAGAGGCAGGGAATCAGATGTGGGGAATCAGAGGCGGGGAATCAGAGCTGGGGAATCAGAGGCGGGGTATTAGAGTTGGGGAATCAGAGGCGGGGAATCAGATATGGGGAAACAGAGGTAGGGAATCAGAGGCGGGGAAACAGAGGCAGGGAATCAGATATGGGGAATCAGAGGCGGGGAATCAGAGGTGGGGAATCATAGGCAGGGAATCGGATGTGCGGAATCAGAGATGGGGAATCAGAGGCCGGGAATCAGAGGTGGTGAATCAGAGATGGGGAATCAGAGGCGGGGAATCAGAGGCAGGGTATCAGACGCGGGGAATCAGAGGTGGGCAATCAGAGGCGGGGAATCAGATATGGGGAATCAGAGGCGGGGAATCAGAGGTGGGGAAACAGAGGCGGGGAATCAGATATGGGGAATCAGAGGTGGGGCATCAGAGGTTGTGAATCACAGATGGGGAATCAGAGGCGGGGAATCAGAGGCAGGGAATCAGACGCGGGGAATCAGAGGCGGGGATTCAGAGCTGGGGAATCAGAAGCGGGGAATCAGAGTTGGGGAATCAGAGGCGGGGAATCAGATATGGGGAATCAGAGGCAGGGAATCAGAGGCGGGGAATCAGAGGCAGGGAATCAGACGCGGGGAATCTGAGGCGGGGAATCAGAGCTGGGGAATCAGAGGTGGGGAATCAGAGTTGGGGAATCAGAGGCAGGGAATTGGATGTGCGGAATCAGAGATGGGGAATCAGAGGTGGGGAATCAGAGGCGGTGAATCAGAGATGAGGAATCAGAGGCGGGGAATCAGAGGCAGGAAATCAGACACGGGGATTCAGAGGCTGGGAATCAGACGGGGGGAATCAAAGGCGGGGAATCAGAGCTGGGGAATCTGAGGCAGGGAATCAGAGTTGGGGATTCAGAGGCGGGGAATCAGATATGGGGAAACAGAGGCGGGGAATCAGAGGCGGGCAAACAGAGGCGGAGAATTAGATATGGGGAATCAGAGGTAGGGAATCAGAGGTGGTGAATCAGTGATGGGGAATCACAGGCGGGGAATCAGAGGCAGGGAATAGAACGCGGGGAATCAGAGGCAGGGAATCAGAGCTGGGGAATCAGAGGCGGGGAATCATAGTTGGGAATCAGAGGCGGGAATCAGATATGGGGAAACAGAGGCGGGGAATCAGAGGCGGGGAAACAGAGGCGGGGAATCAGATATGGGGAATCGGATGCAGGGAATCAGAGGCGGGGAATCAGAGCTGGGGAATCAGAGGCGGGGAATCAGAGTTGGGGCATCAGAGGTGGGGAATTAGATATAGGGAAACAGAGGCGGGGAATCAGAGGCGGGGAAACAGAGGCGGGGAATCAGAGGCAGGGAATCAGATGTGCGGAATCAGAGATGGGGAATAAGAGGCAGGGAATCAGAAACAGAAGAGGGGAATCAGAGGCCGGGAATCAGAGGCCGGGAATCAGATGCTGGGAATAAGAGTCGGGGAATCAGAGGCGGGGAAACAGAGGCGGGGAATCTGATATGGGGAATCAGAGGTGGGGAATCAGAGGCAGGGAATCAGATGTGCGGAATCAGAGATGGGGAATAAGAGGCAGGGAATCAGAATCAGAAGCGGGGAATCAGAGGCCGGGAATCAGAGGCCGGGAATCAGATGCTGGGAATAAGAGGCCGGGAATCAGAGGTGGGGAATCAGATATGGGGAATCAGAGGTGGCGAATCAAAGGCGGTGAATCAGAGATGGGGAATCAGAGGCGGGGAATCAGAGGCAGGGAATCAGATGCGGGGAATCAGAGGCGGGGAATCAGAGCTGGCGAATCAGAGGCTGGGAATCAGAGGTGGGCAATCAGAGGCGGGGAATCAGATATGGGGAATCAGAGGCGGGGAATCAGAGGCGGGGAAACAGAGGCGGGGAATCAAATATAGGGAATCAGAGGTGGCGAATCAGAGGTTGTGAATCAGAGATGGGGAATCAAGGCGGGGAATCAGAGGCGGGGAATCAAAGGCAGGGAATCAGACACGGGGAATCAGAGGCGGGGAATCAGAGATGGGGAATCAGAGGCGGGGAATCAGAGGCAGGGAATCGGATGCCGGGAATCAGAGTCGGGGAATCAGAGCTGGGGAATCAGAGGCGGGGAATCAGATATGGGGAATCGGATGCAGGGAATCAGAGGCGGGGAATCAGAGCTGGGGAATAAGAGGCGGGGAATCAGAGTTGGGGCATCAGAGGTGGGGAATTAGATATAGGGAAACAGAGGCGGGGAATCAGAGGCGGGGAAACAGAGGCGGGGAATCAGATATGGGGAATCAGAGGTGGGGAATCAGAGGCAGGGAATCAGATGTGCGGAATCAGAGATGGGGAATCAGAGGCAGGGAATCAGAATCAGAAGCGGGGAATCAGAGGCCGGGAATCAGAGGCCGGGAATCAGATGCTGGGAATAAGAGGCCGGGAATCAGAGGAGGGGTATCAGAGTCCGGGAATCAGAGATGGGGATTCAGAGGCGGGGAATCAGATATGGAGAATCAGAGATGGGGAATCAGAGGCGGGGAATCAGAGGCAGGGAATCGGACGTCGGGAATCAGAGGCGGGGAATCAGAGCTGGGGAATCAGAGGCGGGGAATCAGAGTTGGGGAATCAGAGGCGGGGAATCAGATATGGGGAAATAGAGGCGGGGAATCAGATATGGGGAATCAGAGGTGTGGAATCAGAGGTTGGGAATCAGAGGCAGGGAATCAGAGGCGGGGAAACAGAGGCGGGGAATCAGATATGGGGAATCAGAGGTGGCGAATCAAAGGCGGTGAAACAGAGATGGGGAATCAGGGCAGGGAATCAGAGGCAGGGAATAAGAGCTGGGGAAACAGAGGCGGGGAATCAGATATGGGAAATCAGAGGTGGGGAATCAGGGGCGGGGAATCAGTGGCAGGGAATCAGAGCTGGGGAATCAGAGGTGGGGAATCAGAGCTGGGGAAACAGAGGCGGGGAATCAGATATGGGGAATCAGAGGTGGGGAATCAGGGGCGGGGAATCAGTGGCAGGGAATCAGAGGCCGGGAATAAAAGGCGTGGAATAAGAGCTGGGGAATCAGAGGCGGGGAATCAGAGTTGGGGAATCAGAGGAGGGGAATCAGATATGGGGAAACAGAGGCCGGGAATCAGAGGCAGGGTAACAGAGGCGGGCAATCAGATATGGGGAATCAGAGGTGGGGAATTAGAGGTTGCGAATCAGAGGCGGGGAAACAGAGTCGGGGAATCAAACATAGGGAATCAGAGGTGGGGAATCAGAGGTTGTGAATCAGAGATGGGGAATCAAGGCGGGGAATCAGAGGCAGGGAATCAGACGCGGGGAATCAGAGGCGGGGATTCAGAGCTGGGGAATCAGAGGCGGTGAATCAGAGTTGGGGAATCAGAGGCAGGGAATCAGATATGGGGAATCAGAGGCGGGGAATCAGAGGCGGGGAAACAGAGGCGGGGAATCAGATATGGGGAATCAGAATTGGGGAATCAGGGGCAGGGAATCAGTGGCAGGGAATCAGAGGCGGGGAATCAGAGGCGGGGAATCAGAGGCAGGGAATCAGACACGGGGAATCGGAGGCGGGGAATCAGAGATGGGAAATCAGAGGCGGGGAATCAGAGGCAGGGAATCGGACTCCGGGAATCAGAGTCGGGGAATCAGAGCTGGGGAATCAGAGGCGGGGAATCAGAGTTGGGGAATCAGAGGCGGGGAATCAGATATGGGGAAATAGAGGCGGGGAATCAGATATGGGGAATCAGAGGTGTGGAATCAGAGGTTGGGAATCAGAGGCAGGGAATCAGAGTCGGGGAATCAGATATGGGGAATCAGAGGTGGCGAATCAAAGGCGGTGAAACAGAGATGGGGAATCAGGGCAGGGAATCAGAGGCAGGGAATCAAACACGGGGAATCAGAGCTGGGGAATCAGAGGCGGGGAATCAGAGTTGGGAATCAGAGGCGGGGAATCAGAGGCGGGGAAACAGAGGCGGGGAATCAGATATGGGGAATCAGAGGTGGGGAATCCGAGGTTGGGAATCAGATGTGCGGAATCAGAGATGGGGAATCAGAGGCAGGGAATCAGAATCAGAAGCAGGGAATCAGAGGCCGGGAATCAGAGGCCGGAATCAGATGCTGGGAATCAGAGGCCTGGAATCAGAGGCGGGGAATCAGAGGCAGGGAATCAGATGCGGGGAATCAGAGGCGGGGAATCAGAGCTGGGGAATCAGAGGCGGGGAATCAGAGTTGGGGAATCAGAGGAGGGGAATCAGATATGGGGAAACAGAGGCCGGGAATCAGAGGCAGGGTAACAGAGGCGGGCAATCAGATATGGGGAATCAGAGGTCGGGAATTAGAGGTTGCGAATCAGAGGCGGGGAAACAGAGTCGGGGAATCAAACATAGGGAATCAGAGGTGGGGAATCAGAGGTTGTGAATCAGAGATGGGGAATCAAGGCGGGGAATCAGAGGCAGGGAATCAGACGCGGGGAATCAGAGGCGGGGATTCAGAGCTGGGGAATCAGAGGCGGTGAATCAGAGTTGGGGAATCAGAGGCAGGGAATCAGATATGGGGAATCAGAGGCGGGGAATCAGAGGCGGGGAAACAGAGGCGGGGAATCAGATATGGGGAATCAGAATTGGGGAATCAGGGGCAGGGAATCAGTGGCAGGGAATCAGAGGCGGGGAATCAGAGGCGGGGAATCAGAGGCAGGGAATCAGACACGGGGAATCGGAGGCGGGGAATCAGAGATGGGAAATTAGAGGCGGGGAATCAGAGGCAGGGAATCGGACTCCGGGAATCAGAGTCGGGGAATCAGAGCTGGGGAATCAGAGGCGGGGAATCAGAGTTGGGGAATCAGAGGCGGGGAATCAGATATGGGGAAATAGAGGCGGGGAATCAGATATGGGGAATCAGAGGTGTGGAATCAGAGGTTGGGAATCAGAGGCAGGGAATCAGAGTCGGGGAATCAGATATGGGGAATCAGAGGTGGCGAATCAAAGGCGGTGAAACAGAGATGGGGAATCAGGGCAGGGAATCAGAGGCAGGGAATCAAACACGGGGAATCAGAGCTGGGGAATCAGAGGCGGGGAATCAGAGTTGGGAATCAGAGGCGGGGAATCAGAGGCGGGGAAACAGAGGCGGGGAATCAGATATGGGGAATCAGAGGTGGGGAATCCGAGGTTGGGAATCAGATGTGCGGAATCAGAGATGGGGAATCAGAGGCAGGGAATCAGAATCAGAAGCAGGGAATCAGAGGCCGGGAATCAGAGGCCGGAATCAGATGCTGGGAATCAGAGGCCTGGAATCAGAGGCGGGGAATCAGAGGCAGGGAATCAGATGCGGGGAATCAGAGGCGGGGAATCAGAGCTGGGGAATCAGAGGCGGGGTATTAGAGTTGGGGAATCAGAGGCGGGGAATCAGATATGGGGAAACAGAGGTGGGGAATCAGAGGCGGGGAAACAGAGGCAGGGAATCAGATATGGGGAATCAGAGGTGGGGAATCAGAGATGGGGAATCAGAGGCGGTGAATCAGAGATGGGGAATCAGAGGCGGGGAATCAGAGGCAGGAAATCAGACACGGGGATTCAGAGGCTGGGAATCAGACGGGGGGAATCAAAGGCGGGGAATAAGAGCTGGGGAATCAGAGGCAGGGAATCAGAGGCGGGGAATCAGATATGGGGAATCAGAGGCTGGGATTCAGAGGCGGGGAATCAGAGGCAGGGAATCAGACACGGGGAATCAGAGGTGGGGAATCAGAGATGGGGAATCAGAGGCGGTGAATCAGAGATGGGGAATCAGAGGCGGGGAATCAGAGGCAGGAAATCAGACACGGGGATTCAGAGGCTGGGAATCAGATGGGGTGAATCAAAGGCGGGGAATCAGAGGTGGGGAATCAGAGGCAGGGAATCAGAGGCGGGGAATCAGATATGGGAAATCAGAGGCTGGGATTCAGAGGCGGGGTATCAGAGGCAGGGAATCATACACGGGGAATCAGAGGTGGGGAATCAGAGATGGGGAATCAGAGGCGGGGAATCAGAGGCAGGGAATCAGACGCGGGGAATCTGAGGCGGGGAATCAGAGCTGGGGAATCAGAGGTGGGGAATCAGAGTTGGGGAATCAGAGGCAGGGAATCGGATGTGCGGAATCAGAGATGGGGAATCAGATGTGGGGAATCAGAGGAATCAGAGATGGGGAATCAGAGGCGGGGAATCAGAGGCAGGAAATCAGACACGGGGATTCAGAGGCTGGGAATCAGACGGGGGGAATCAAAGGCGCGGAATCAGAGCTGGGGAATCAGAGGCAGGGAATCAGAGTTGGGGATTCAGAGACGGGGAATCAGATGTGGGGAAACAGAGGCGGGGAATCAGAGGCGGGCAAACAGAGGCGGGGAATTAGATATGGGGAATCAGACGTGGGGAATCAGAGGTGGTGAATCAGTGATGGGGAATCACAGGTGGGGAATCAGAGGCAGGGAATAGAACGCAGGGAATCAGACGCAGGGAATCAGAGCTGGGGAATCAGAGGCGGGGAATCATAGTTGGGAATCAGAGGCGGGGAATCAGATATGGGGAAACAGAGGCGGGGAATCAGAGGCGGGGAAACAGAGGCGGGGAATCAGATATGGGGAATCAGAATTGGGGAATCAGGGGCAGGGAATCAGTGGCAGGGAATCAGAGGCGGGGAATCAGAGGCGGGGAATCAGAGGCAGGGAATCAGACACGGGGAATCGGAGGCGGGGAATCAGAGATGGGAAATCAGAGGCGGGGAATCAGAGGCAGGGAATCGGACTCCGGGAATCAGAGTCGGGGAATCAGAGCTGGGGAATCAGAGGCGGGGAATCAGAGTTGGGGAATCAGAGGCGGGGAATCAGATATGGGGAAATAGAGGCGGGGAATCAGATATGGGGAATCAGAGGTGTGGAATCAGAGGTTGGGAATCAGAGGCAGGGAATCAGAGTCGGGGAATCAGATATGGGGAATCAGAGGTGGCGAATCAAAGGCGGTGAAACAGAGATGGGGAATCAGGGCAGGGAATCAGAGGCAGGGAATCAAACACGGGGAATCAGAGCTGGGGAATCAGAGGCGGGGAATCAGAGTTGGGAATCAGAGGCGGGGAATCAGAGGCGGGGAAACAGAGGCGGGGAATCAGATATGGGGAATCAGAGGTGGGGAATCCGAGGTTGGGAATCAGATGTGCGGAATCAGAGATGGGGAATCAGAGGCAGGGAATCAGAATCAGAAGCAGGGAATCAGAGGCCGGGAATCAGAGGCCGGAATCAGATGCTGGGAATCAGAGGCCTGGAATCAGAGGCGGGGAATCAGAGGCAGGGAATCAGATGCGGGGAATCAGAGGCGGGGAATCAGAGCTGGGGAATCAGAGGCGGGGAATCAGAGTTGGGGAATCAGAGGAGGGGAATCAGATATGGGGAAACAGAGGCCGGGAATCAGAGGCAGGGTAACAGAGGCGGGCAATCAGATATGGGGAATCAGAGGTGGGGAATTAGAGGTTGCGAATCAGAGGCGGGGAAACAGAGTCGGGGAATCAAACATAGGGAATCAGAGGTGGGGAATCAGAGGTTGTGAATCAGAGATGGGGAATCAAGGCGGGGAATCAGAGGCAGGGAATCAGACGCGGGGAATCAGAGGTGGGGATTCAGAGCTGGGGAATCAGAGGCGGTGAATCAGAGTTGGGGAATCAGAGGCAGGGAATCAGATATGGGGAATCAGAGGCGGGGAATCAGAGGCGGGGAAACAGAGGCGGGGAATCAGATATGGGGAATCAGAATTGGGGAATCAGGGGCAGGGAATCAGTGGCAGGGAATCAGAGGCGGGGAATCAGAGGCGGGGAATCAGAGGCAGGGAATCAGACACGGGGAATCGGAGGCGGGGAATCAGAGATGGGAAATCAGAGGCGGGGAATCAGAGGCAGGGAATCGGACTCCGGGAATCAGAGTCGGGGAATCAGAGCTGGGGAATCAGAGGCGAGGAATCAGAGTTGGGGAATCAGAGGCGGGGAATCAGATATGGGGAAATAGAGGCGGGGAATCAGATATGGGGAATCAGAGGTGTGGAATCAGAGGTTGGGAATCAGAGGCAGGGAATCAGAGTCGGGGAATCAGATATGGGGAATCAGAGGTGGCGAATCAAAGGCGGTGAAACAGAGATGGGGAATCAGGGCAGGGAATCAGAGGCAGGGAATCAAACACGGGGAATCAGAGCTGGGGAATCAGAGGCGGGGAATCAGAGTTGGGAATCAGAGGCGGGGAATCAGAGGCGGGGAAACAGAGGCGGGGAATCAGATATGGGGAATCAGAGGTGGGGAATCCGAGGTTGGGAATCAGATGTGCGGAATCAGAGATGGGGAATCAGAGGCAGGGAATCAGAATCAGAAGCAGGGAATCAGAGGCCGGGAATCAGAGGCCGGAATCAGATGCTGGGAATCAGAGGCCTGGAATCAGAGGCGGGGAATCAGAGGCAGGGAATCAGATGCGGGGAATCAGAGGCGGGGAATCAGAGCTGGGGAATCAGAGGCGGGGTATTAGAGTTGGGGAATCAGAGGCGGGGAATCAGATATGGGGAAACAGAGGTGGGGAATCAGAGGCGGGGAAACAGAGGCAGGGAATCAGATATGGGGAATCAGAGGTGGGGAATCAGAGATGGGGAATCAGAGGCGGTGAATCAGAGATGGGGAATCAGAGGCGGGAAATCAGAGGCAGGAAATCAGACACGGGGATTCAGAGGCTGGGAATCAGATGGGGGGAATCAAAGGCGGGGAATAAGAGCTGGGGAATCAGAGGCAGGGAATCAGAGGCGGGGAATCAGATATGGGGAATCAGAGGCTGGGATTCAGAGGCGGGGAATCAGAGGCAGGGAATCAGACACGGGGAATCAGAGGTGGGGAATCAGAGATGGGGAATCAGAGGCGGTGAATCAGAGATGGGGAATCAGAGGCGGGGAATCAGAGGCAGGAAATCAGACACGGGGATTCAGAGGCTGGGAATCAGATGGGGGGAATCAAAGGCGGGGAATCAGAGGTGGGGAATCAGAGGCAGGGAATCAGAGGCGGGGAATCAGATATGGGAAATCAGAGGCTGGGATTCAGAGGCGGGGTATCAGAGGCAGGGAATCAGACACGGGGAATCAGAGGTGGGGAATCAGAGATGGGGAATCAGAGGCGGGGAATCAGAGGCAGGGAATCAGACGCGGGGAATCTGAGGCGGGGAATCAGAGCTGGGGAATCAGAGGTGGGGAATCAGAGTTGGGGAATCAGAGGCAGGGAATCGGATGTGCGGAATCAGAGATGGGGAATCAGATGTGGGGAATCAGAGGAATCAGAGATGGGGAATCAGAGGCGGGGAATCAGAGGCAGGAAATCAGACACGGGGATTCAGAGGCTGGGAATCAGACGGGGGGAATCAAAGGCGCGGAATCAGAGCTGGGGAATCAGAGGCAGGGAATCAGAGTTGGGGATTCAGAGACGGGGAATCAGATATGGGGAAACAGAGGCGGGGAATCAGAGGCGGGCAAACAGAGGCGGGGAATTAGATATGGGGAATCAGAGGTGGGGAATCAGAGGTGCTGAATCAGTGATGGGGAATCACAGGTGGGGAATCAGAGGCAGGGAATAGAACGCAGGGAATCAGACGCAGGGAATCAGAGCTGGGGAATCAGAGGCGGGGAATCATAGTTGGGAATCAGAGGCGGGGAATCAGATATGGGGAAACAGAGGCGGGGAATCAGAGGCGGGGAAACAGAGGCGGGGAATCAGATATGGGGAATCGGATGCGGGGAATCAGAGGCGGGGAATCAGAGCTGGGGAATCAGAGGCGGGGAATCAGAGTTGGGGCATCAGAGGTGGGGAATTAGATATAGGGAAACAGAGGCGGGGAATCAGAGGCGGGGAAACAGAGGCGGGGAATCAGATATGAGGAATCAGAGGTGGGGAATCAGAGGCAGGGATTCAGATGTGCTGAATCAGAGATGGGGAATCAGAGGCAGGGAATCAGAATCAGAAGCGGGGAATCAGAGGCCGGGAATCAGAGGCCGGGAATCAGATGCTGGGAATAAGAGGCCGGGAATCAGAGGTGGGGAATCAGAGTCCGGGAATCAGAGATGGGGATTCAGAGGCGGGGAATGAGATATGGAGATTCAGAGGCGGGGTATCAGAGGCAGGGAATCAGACACGGGGAATCAGAGGTGGGGAATCAGAGATGGGGAATCAGAGGCGGGGAATCAGAGGCAGGGAATCAGACGCGGGGAATCTGAGGCGGGGAATCAGAGCTGGGGAATCAGAGGTGGGGAATCAGAGTTGGGGAATCAGAGGCAGGGAATCGGATGTGCGGAATCAGAGATGGGGAATCAGATGTGGGGAATCAGAGGAATCAGAGATGGGGAATCAGAGGCGGGGAATCAGAGGCAGGAAATCAGACACGGGGATTCAGAGGCTGGGAATCAGACGGGGGGAATCAAAGGCGCGGAATCAGAGCTGGGGAATCAGAGGCAGGGAATCAGAGTTGGGGATTCAGAGACGGGGAATCAGATATGGGGAAACAGAGGCGGGGAATCAGAGGCGGGCAAACAGAGGCGGGGAATTAGATATGGGGAATCAGAGGTGGGGAATCAGAGGTGCTGAATCAGTGATGGGGAATCACAGGTGGGGAATCAGAGGCAGGGAATAGAACGCAGGGAATCAGACGCAGGGAATCAGAGCTGGGGAATCAGAGGCGGGGAATCATAGTTGGGAATCAGAGGCGGGGAATCAGATATGGGGAAACAGAGGCGGGGAATCAGAGGCGGGGAAACAGAGGCGGGGAATCAGATATGGGGAATCGGATGCGGGGAATCAGAGGCGGGGAATCAGAGCTGGGGAATCAGAGGCGGGGAATCAGAGTTGGGGCATCAGAGGTGGGGAATTAGATATAGGGAAACAGAGGCGGGGAATCAGAGGCGGGGAAACAGAGGCGGGGAATCAGATATGAGGAATCAGAGGTGGGGAATCAGAGGCAGGGATTCAGATGTGCTGAATCAGAGATGGGGAATCAGAGGCAGGGAATCAGAATCAGAAGCGGGGAATCAGAGGCCGGGAATCAGAGGCCGGGAATCAGATGCTGGGAATAAGAGGCCGGGAATCAGAGGTGGGGAATCAGAGTCCGGGAATCAGAGATGGGGATTCAGAGGCGGGGAATGAGATATGGAGAATCAGAGGCGGGGAATCAGAGGCCGGGAAACAGAGGTGGCGAATCAAAGGCGGTGAATCATAGATGGGGAATCAGAGGCGGGGAATCAGAGGCAGGGAATCAGATGCGGGGAATCAGAGGCGGGGAATCAGAGCTGGCGAATCAGAGGCGGGGAATCAGAGGTGGGCAATCAGAGGCGGGGAATCAGATATGGGGAATCAGAGGCGGGGAATCAGAGGCGGGGAAACAGAGGCGGGGAATCAAATATAGGGAATCAGAGGTGGGGAATCAGAGGTTGTGAATCAGAGATGGGGAATCAAGGCGGGGAATCAGAGGCAGGGAATCAGACACGGGGAATCAGAGGTGGGGATTCAGAGCTGGGGAATCAGAGGCGGGGAATCAGAGTTGGGGAATCAGAGGCAGGGAATCAGATATGGGGAATCAGAGGCGGGGAATCAGAGGCGGGGAAACAGAGGCGGGGAATCAGATATGGGGAATTAGAGGTGGGGAATCAGGGGCAGGGATTCAGTGTCAGGGAATCAGAGGCGGGGAATCAGAGGCGGGGAATCAGAGGCAGGGAATCAGACACGGGGAATCAGAGGCGGGGAATCAGAGATGGGGAATCAGAGGCGGGGAATCAGAGGTTGGGAATCAGAGGAAGGGAATCAGAGTCGGGGAAACAGAGGCGGGGAATCAGATATGTGGAATCAGAGGTGGCGAATCAAAGGCGGTGAAACAGAGATGGGGAATCAGGGCAGGGAATCAGAGGCAGGGAATCAAACACGGGGAATCAGAGCTGGGGAATCAGAGGCGGGGAATCAGAGTTGGGAATCAGAGGCGGGGAATCAGAGGCGGGGAAACAGAGGCGGGGAATCAGATATGGGGAATCAGAGGTGGGGAATCAGAGGTTGGGAATCAGAGGCAGGGAATCGGAGATGGGGAATCAGAGGCAGGGAATCAGAGGTGGGGAATCAGAGGCGGGGAATCAAAGGCCGGGAATCAGATATGGGGAAACTGAGGCGGGGAATCCGAGGTGGCGAAACAGAGGCGGGGAATCAGATATGGGGAATCAGCGGTGGGGAATCAGAGGTTGGGAATCAGAGGCAGGGAATCAGAGGCTTGGAATCAGATGCAGGGAATCAGATGCGGGGAATCAGAGGCGGGGAATCAGAGCTGGGGAATCAGAGGTGGGGAATCTGATTTGGGGAATCAGAGGTGGGGACTTAGATATTGGGAAACAGAGGCGGGGAATCAGAGGCGGGGAAACAGAGGCGGGGAATCAGATATGGGGAATCAGAGGTGTGGTATCAGAGGCAGGGAATCAGATGTGCAGAATTAGAGATGGGGAATCAGAGGCAGGGAATCAGAATCAGAAGCAGGGAATCAGAGGCCGGGAATCAGATGCCGGAATCAGATGATGGGAATCAGAGGCCTGGAATCAGAGGCGGGGAATCAGAGGCAGGGAATCAGATATGTGGAATCAGAGGTGGCAAATCAAAGGCTGTGAAACAGAGATGGGGAATCAGGGCAGGGAATCAAATGCAGGGAATCAAACACGGGGAATCAGAGCTGGGGAATCAGAGGCGGGGAATCAGAGTTGGGAATCAGAGGCGGGGAATCAGAGGCGGGGAAACAGAGGCGGGGAATCAGATATGGGGAATCAGAGGTGGGGAATCAGAGGTTGGGAATCAGAGGCAGGGAATCGGAGATGGGGAATCAGAGGCAGGGAATCAGAGGCGGGGAATCAGAGGCGGGGAATCAGAGGCCGGGAATCAGATATGGGGAAACTGAGGCGGGGAATCCGAGGCGGGGAAACAGAGGCGGGGAATCAGATATGGGGAATCAGAGGTGGGGAATCAGAGGTTGGGAATCAGAAACAGGGAATCAGAGGCTTGGAATCAGATGCAGGGAATCAGATGCGGGGAATCAGAGGCGGGGAATCAGAGCTGGGGAATCAGAGGTGGGGAATCAGATTTGGGGAATCAGAGGTGGGGACTTAGATATTGGGAAACAGAGGCGGGGAATCAGAGGCGGGGAAACAGAGGCTGGGAATCAGATATGGGGAATCAGAGGTGGGGAATCAGAGGCAGGGAATCAGATGTGCGGAATCAGAGATGGGGAATCAGAGGCAGGGAATCAGAATCAGAAGCAGGGAATCAGAGGCCGGGAATCAGAGGCCGGAATCAGATGATGGGAATCAGAGGCCTGGAATCAGAGGCGGGGAATCAGAGGCAGGGATTCAGATGCGGGGAATCAGAGGCGGGGAATCAGAGCTGGGGAATCAGAGGCGGGGTATTAGAGTTGGGGAATCAGAGGCGGGGAATCAGATATGGTGAAACAGAGGTAGGAAATCAGAGGCTGGGAAACAGAGGCAGGGAATCAGATATGGGGAATCAGAGGCGGGGAATCAGAGGTGGGGAATCAGATATGGGGAATCAGAGGTGGGGAATCAGAGGCAGGGTAATCAGAGGCAGGGTATCAGACGCGGGGAATCAGAGGTGGGCAATCAGAGGCGGGGAATCAGATATGGGGAATCAGAGGCGGGGAATCAGAGGCGGGGAAACAGAGGCGGGGAATCAGATATGGGGAATCAGAGGTGGGGCATCAGAGGTTGTGAATCACAGATGGGGAATCAGAGGCGGGGAATCAGAGGCAGGGAATCAGACGCGGGGAATCAGAGGCGGGGATTCAGAGCTGGGGAATCAGAAGCGGGGAATCAGAGTTGGGGAATCAGAGGCGGGGAATCAGATATGGGGAATCAGAGGCAGGGAATCAGAGGCGGGGAATCAGAGGCAGGGAATCAGACGCGGGGAATCTGAGGCGGGGAATCAGAGCTGGGGAATCAGAGGTGGGGAATCAGAGTTGGGGAATCAGAGGCAGGGAATTGGATGTGCGGAATCAGAGAATGGGAATCAGAGGTGGGGAATCAGAGGCGGTGAATCAGAGATGGGGAATCAGAGGCGGGGAATCAGAGGCAGGAAATCAGACACGGGGATTCAGAGGCTGGGAATCAGACGGGGGGAATCAAAGGCGGGGAATCAGAGCTGGGGAATCTGAGGCAGGGAATCAGAGTTGGGGATTCAGAGGCGGGGAATCAGATATGGGGAAACAGAGGCGGGGAATCAGAGGCGGGCAAACAGAGGCGGGGAATTAGATATGGGGAATCAGAGGTAGGGAATCAGAGGTGGTGAATCAGTGATGGGGAATCACAGGCGGGGAATCAGAGGCAGGGAATAGAACGCGGGGAATCAGAGGCAGGGAATCAGAGCTGGGGAATCAGAGGCGGGGAATCATAGTTGGGAATCAGAGGCGGGAATCAGATATGGGGAAACAGAGGCGGGGAAGCAGAGGCGGGGAAACAGAGGCGGGGAATCAGATATGGGGAATCAGAGGTGGGGAATCAGAGGCAGGGAATCAGATGTGCGGAATCAGAGATGGGGAATCAGAGGCAGGGAATCAGAAGCGGGGAATCAGAGGCCGGGAATCAGAGGCCGGGAATCAGCTGCTGGGAATAAGAGGCCGGGTATCAGAGGAGGGGAATCAGAGTCCGGGAATCAGAGATGGGGATTCAGAGGCGGGGAATGAGATATGGAGAATCAGAGGCGGGGAATCAGAGGCGGGGAAACAGAGGCGGGGAATCAGATATGGGGAATCAGAGGTGGCGAATCAAAGGTGGTGAATCAGAGATGGGGAATCAGAGGCGGGGAATCAGAGGCAGGGAATCAGATGCGGGGAATCAGAGGCGGGGAATCAGAGCTGGCGAATCAGAGGCTGGGAATCAGAGGTGGGCAATCAGAGGCAGGGAATCAGATATGGGGAATCAGAGGCGGGGAATCAGAGGCGGGGAAACAGAGGCGGGGAATCAAATATAGGGAATCAGAGGTGGGGAATCAGAGGCTGTGAATAAGAGATGGGGAATCAAGGCGGGGAATCAGAGGCAGGGAATCAGACGCGGGGAATCAGAGGCGGGGATTCAGAGCTGGGGAATCAGAGGCGGGGAATCAGAGTTGGGGAATCAGAGGCAGGGAATCAGATATGGGGAATCAGAGGCGGGGAATCAGAGGCCGGGAATCAGATGTGGGGAAACAGAGGCGGGGAATCCGAGGCGGGGAAACAGAGGCGGGGAATCAGATATGGGGAATCAGAGGTGGGGAATCAGAGGTTGGGAATCAGAGGCAGGGAATCAGAGGATTGGAATCAGATACAGGGTATCAGATGCGGGGAATCAGAGGCGGGGAATCAGAGCTGGGGAATCAGAGGTGGGGAATCAGATTTGGGGAATCAGAGGTGGGGACTTAGATATTGGGAAACAGAGGCGGGGAATCAGAGGTCGGGAAACAGAGGCGGGGAATCAGATATCGGGAATCAGAGGTGGGGAATCAGAGGCAGGGAATCAGATGTGCGGAATCAGAGATGGGGAATCAGAGGCAGGGAATCAGAATCAGAAGCAGGGAATCAGAGGCCGGGAATCAGAGGCCGGAATCAGATGCTGGGAATCAGATGCGGGGAATCAGAGGCGGGGAATCAGAGCTGGGGAATCAGAGGCGGGGTATTAGAGTTGGGGAATCAGAGGTGGGGAATCAGATATGGGGAAACAGAGGTGGGGAATCAGAGGCGGGGAAACAGAGGCAGGGAATCAGATATGGGGAATCAGAGGTGGGGCATCAGAGGTTGTGAATCACAGATGGGGAATCAGAGGCGGGGAATCAGAGGCAGGGAATCAGACGCGGGGAATCAGAGGCGGGGATTCAGAGCTGGGGAATCAGAAGCGGGGAATCAGAGTTGGGGAATCAGAGGCGGGGAATCAGATATGGGGAATCAGAGGCAGGGAATCAGAGGCGGGGAATCAGAGGCAGGGAATCAGACGCGGGGAATCTGAGGCGGGGAATCAGAGCTGGGGAACCAGAGGTGGGGAATCAGAGTTGGGGAATCAGAGGCAGGGAATTGGATGTGCGGAATCAGAGAGGGGGAATCAGAGGTGGGGAATCAGAGGAGGTGAATCAGAGATGGGGAATCAGAGGCGGGGAATCAGAGGCAGGAAATCAGACACGGGGATTCAGAGGCTGGGAATCAGACGGGGGGAATCAAAGGCGGGGAATCAGAGCTGGGGAATCTGAGGCAGGGAATCAGAGTTGGGGATTCAGAGGCGGGGAATCAGATATGGGGAAACAGAGGCGGGGAATCAGAGGCGGGCAAACAGAGGCGGGGAATTAGATATGGGGAATCAGAGGTAGGGAATCAGAGGTGGTGAATCAGTGATGGGGAATCACAGGCGGGGAATCAGAGGCAGGGAATAGAACGCGGGGAATCAGAGGCAGGGAATCAGAGCTGGGGAATCAGAGATGGGGATTCATAGTTGGGAATCAGAGGCGGGAATCAGATATGGGGAAACAGAGGCGGGGAATCAGAGGCGGGGAAACAGAGGCGGGGAATCAGATATGGGGAATCGGATGCAGGGAATCAGAGGCGGGGAATCAGAGCTGGGGAATCAGAGGCGGGGAATCAGAGTTGGGGCATCAGAGGTGGGGAATTAGATATAGGGAAACAGAGGCGGGGAATCAGAGGCGGGGAAACAGAGGCGGGGAATCAGATATGGGGAATCAGAGGTGGGGAATCAGAGGCAGGGAATCAGATGTGCGGAATCAGAGATGGGGAATAAGAGGCAGGGAATCAGAATCAGAAGCGGGGAATCAGAGGCCGGGAATCAGAGGCCGGGAATCAGATGCTGGGAATAAGAGGCCGGGAATCAGAAGCGGGGAATCAGAGGCCGGGAATCAGAGGCCGGGAATCAGATGCTGGGAATAAGAGGCCGGGAATCAGAGGCGGGGAAACAGAGGCGGGGAATCAGATATGGGGAATCAGAGGTGGGGAATCAGAGGCAGGGAATAAGATGTGCGGAATCAGAGATGGGGAATAAGAGGCAGGGAATCAGAATCAGAAGCGGGGAATCAGAGGCCGGGAATCAGAGGTCGGGAATCAGATATTGGGAATAAGAGGCCGGGAATCAGAGGTGGGGAATCAGATATGGGGAATCAGAGGTGGCGAATCAAAGGCGGTGAATCAGAGATGGGGAATCAGAGGCGGGGAATCAGAGGCAGGGAATCAGATGCGGGGAATCAGAGGCGGGGAATCAGAGCTGGCGAATCAGAGGCTGGGAATCAGAGGTGGGCAATCAGAGGCGGGGAATCAGATATGGGGAATCAGAGGCGGGGAATCAGAGGCGGGGAAACAGAGGCGGGGAATCAAATATAGGGAATCAGAGGTGGGGAATCAGAGGTTGTGAATCAGAGATGGGGAATCAAGGCGGGGAATCAGAGGCAGGGAATCAGACGCGGGGTATCAGAGGCGGGGATTCAGAGCTGGGGAATCAGAGGCGGGGAATCAGAGTTGGGGAATCAGAGGCAGGGAATCAGATATGGGGAATCAGAGGCGGGGAATCAGAGGCGGGGAAACAGAGGCGGGGAATCAGATGTGGGGAATCAGAGGTGGGGAATCAGGGGCAGGGAATCAGTGGCAGGGAATCAGAGGCGGGGAATCAGAGGCGGGGAATCAAAGGCAGGGAATCAGACACGGGGAATCAGAGGCGGGGAATCAGAGATGGGGAATCAGAGGCGGGGAATCAGAGGCAGGGAATCGGATGCCGGGAATCAGAGTCGGGGAATCAGAGCTGGGGAATCAGAGGCGGGGAATCAGAGTTGGGGAATCAGAGGCGGGGAATCAGATATGGGGAAATAGAGGCGGGGAATCAGATATGGGGAATCAGAGGTGTGGAATCAGAGGTTGGGAATCAGAGGCAGGGAATCAGAGTCGGGGAAACAGAGGCGGGGAATCAGATATGGGGAATCAGAGGTGGCGAATCAAAGGCGGTGAAACAGAGATGGGGAATCAGGGCAGGGAATCAGAGGCAGGGAATCAAACACGGGGAATCAGAGCTGGGGAATCAGAGGCGGGGAATCAGAGTTGGGAATCAGAGGCGGGGAATCAGAGGCGGGGAAACAGAGGCGGGGAATCAGATATGGGGAATCAGAGGCGGGGAATCCGAGGTTGGGAATCAGAGGCAGGGAATCAGAGGCGGAAAATCAGAGGCGGGGAATCAGAGGAAGGGAATCAGATGTGCGGAATCGGAGATGGGGAATCAGAGGCAGGGAATCAGAGGCAGGGAATCAGAGGCGGGGAATCAGAGGCCGGGAATCAGATATGGGGAAACAGAGGCGGGGAATCCGAGGCGGGGAAACAGAGGCGGGGAATCAGATATGGGGAATCAGAGGTGGGGAATCAGAGGTTGGGAATCAGAGGCAGGGAATCAGAGGCTTGGAATCAGATACAGGGAATCAGATGCGGGGAATCAGAGGCGGGGAATCAGAGCTGGGGAATCAGAGGTGGGGAATCAGATTTGGGGAATCAGAGGCGGGGACTTAGATATTGGGAAACAGAGGCGGGGAATCAGAGGCGGGGAAACCCAGGCGGGGAATCAGATATGGGGAATCAGTGGTGGGGAATCAGAGGCAAGGAATCAGATGTGCGGAATCAGAGATGGGGAATCAGAGGCAGGGAATCAGAATCAGAAGCAGGGAATCAGAGGCCGGGAATCAGAGGCCGGAATCAGATGCTGGGAATCAGAGGCCTGGAATCAGAGGCGGGGAATCAGAGGCAGGGTATCAGATGCGGGGAATCAGAGGCGGGGAATCAGAGCTGGGGAATCAGAGGCGGGGATTCAGAGTTGGGGAATCAGAGGCGGGGAATCAGAGGCGGGGAAACAGAGGCGGGGAATCAGATATGGGGAATCAGAGGTGGGGAATCAGAGGTTGGGAATCAGAAGCAGGGAATCAGAGGCGGGGAATCAGAGGCGGGGAATCAGAGGCAGGGAATCCGATGTGCGGAATCGGAGATGGGGAATCAGAGGCAGGGAATCAGAGGCGGGGAATCAGAGGCGGAGAATCAGAGGCCGGGAATCAGATATGGGGAAACAGAGGCGGGGAATCAGAGGCGAGGAAACAGAGGCGGGGAATCAGATATGGGGAATCAGAGGTGGGGAATCAGAGGTTGGGAATCAGAGGCAGGGAATCAGAGGCTGGGAATCAGATGCAGGGAATCAGATGCGGGGAATCAGAGGCGGGGAATCAGAGCTGGGGAATCAGAGGTGGGGAATCAGAGTTGGGGAATCAGAGTCGGGGACTTAGATATGGGGAAACAGAGGCGGGGAATCAGAGGCGGGGAAACAGACGCGGGGAATCAGAGGCGGGGATTCAGAGCTGGGGAATCAGAGGCGGGGAATCAGAGTTGGGGGATCAGAGGCGGGGAATCAGATATGGGGAATCAGAGGCGGGGAATCAGAGGCGGGGAAACAGAGGCAGGGAATCAGATATGGGGAATCAGAGGTGGGGAATCAGGGGCAGGGAATCAGTGGCAGGGAATCAGAGGCGGGGAAACAGAGGCGGGGAATCAGAGGTGGGGAATCAGATTTGGGGAATCAGAGGTGGGGACTTAGATATTGGGAAACAGAGGCGGGGAATCAGAGGTGGGGAAACAGAGGCGGGGAATCAGATATGGGGAATCAGAGGTGGGGAATCAGAGGCAGGGAATCAGATGTGCGGAATCAGAGATGGGGAATCAGAGGCAGGGAATCAGAATCAGAAGCAGGGAATCAGAGGCCGGGAATCAGAGGCCGGAATCAGATGCTGGGAATCAGATGCGGGGAATCAGAGGCGGGGAATCAGAGCTGGGGAATCAGAGGCGGGGTATTAGAGTTGGGGAATCAGAGGTGGGGAATCAGATATGGGGAAACAGAGGTGGGGAATCAGAGGCGGGGAAACAGAGGCAGGGAATCAGATATGGGGAATCAGAGGTGGGGCATCAGAGGTTGTGAATCACAGATGGGGAATCAGAGGCGGGGAATCAGAGGCAGGGAATCAGACGCGGGGAATCAGAGGCGGGGATTCAGAGCTGGGGAATCAGAAGCGGGGAATCAGAGTTGGGGAATCAGAGTCGGGGAATCAGATATGGGGAATCAGAGGCAGGGAATCAGAGGCGGGGAATCAGAGGCAGGGAATCAGATGCGGGGAATCTGAGGCGGGGAATCAGAGCTGGGGAACCAGAGGTGGGGAATCAGAGTTGGGGAATCAGAGGCAGGGAATTGGATGTGCGGAATCAGAGAGGGGGAATCAGAGGTGGGGAATCAGAGGAGGTGAATCAGAGATGGGGAATCAGAGGCGGGGAATCAGAGGCAGGAAATCAGACACGGGGATTCAGAGGCTGGGAATCAGACGGGGGGAATCAAAGGCGGGGAATCAGAGCTGGGGAATCTGAGGCAGGGAATCAGAGGTGGTGAATCAGTGATGGGGAATCACAGGCGGGGAATCAGAGGCAGGGAATAGAACGCGGGGAATCAGAGGCAGGGAATCAGAGCTGGGGAATCAGAGGAGGGGATTCATAGTTGGGAATCAGAGGCGGGAATCAGATATGGGGAAACAGAGGCGGGGAATCAGAGGCGGTGAAACAGAGGCGGGGAATCAGATATGGGGAATCGGATGCAGGGAATCAGAGGCGGGGAATCAGAGCTGGGGAATCAGAGGCGGGGAATCAGAGTTGGGGCATCAGAGGTGGGGAATTAGATATAGGGAAACAGAGGCGGGGAATCAGAGGCGGGGAAACAGAGGCGGGGAATCAGATATGGGGAATCAGAGGTGGGGAATCAGAGGCAGGGAATCAGATGTGCAGAATCAGAGATGGGGAATAAGAGGCAGGGAATCAGAATCAGAAGCGGGGAATCAGAGGCCGGGAATCAGAGGCCGGGAATCAGATGCTGGGAATAAGAGGCCGGGAATCAGAGGCAGGGAAACAGAGGCGGGGAATCAGAGGTGGGGAATTAGATATAGGGAAACAGAGGCGGGGAATCAGAGGCGGGGAAACAGAGGCGGGGAATCAGATATGAGGAATCAGAGGTGGGGAATCAGAGGCAGGGATTCAGATGTGCTGAATCAGAGATGGGGAATCAGAGGCAGGGAATCAGAATCAGAAGCGGGGAATCAGAGGCCGGGAATCAGAGGCAGGGAATCAGATGCTGGGAATAAGAGGCCGGGAATCAGAGGTGGGGAATCAGAGTCCGGGAAACAGAGGCGGGGAATCAGAGGTGGGGAATTAGATATAGGGAAACAGAGGCGGGGAATCAGAGGCGGGGAAACAGAGGCGGGGAATCAGATATGAGGAATCAGAGGTGGGGAATCAGAGGCAGGGATTCAGATGTGCTGAATCAGAGATGGGGAATCAGAGGCAGGGAATCAGAATCAGAAGCGGGGAATCAGAGGCCGGGAATCAGAGGCAGGGAATCAGATGCTGGGAATAAGAGGCCGGGAATCAGAGGTGGGGAATCAGATATGGGGAATCAGAGGTGGCGAATCAAAGGCGGTGAATCAGAGATGGGGAATCAGAGGCGGGGAATCAGAGGCAGGGAATCAGATGCGGGGAATCAGAGGCGGGGAATCAGAGCTGGCGAATCAGAGGCTGGGAATCAGAGGTGGGCAATCAGAGGCGGGGAATCAGATATGGGGAATCAGAGGCGGGGAATCAGAGGCGGGGAAACAGAGGCGGGGAATCAAATATAGGGAATCAGAGGTGGGGAATCAGAGGTTGTGAATCAGAGATGGGGAATCAAGGCGGGGAATCAGAGGCAGGGAATCAGACGCGGGGTATCAGAGGCGGGGATTCAGAGCTGGGGAATCAGAGGCGGGGAATCAGAGTTGGGGAATCAGAGGCAGGGAATCAGATATGGGGAATCAGAGGCGGGGAATCAGAGGCGGGGAAACAGAGGCGGGGAATCAGATGTGGGGAATCAGAGGTGGGGAATCAGGGGCAGGGAATCAGTGGCAGGGAATCAGAGGCGGGGAATCAGAGGCGGGGAATCAAAGGCAGGGAATCAGACACGGGGAATCAGAGGCGGGGAATCAGAGATGGGGAATCAGAGGCGGGGAATCAGAGGCAGGGAATCGGATGCCGGGAATCAGAGTCGGGGAATCAGAGCTGGGGAATCAGAGGCGGGGAATCAGAGTTGGGGAATCAGAGGCGGGGAATCAGATATGGGGAAATAGAGGCGGGGAATCAGATATGGGGAATCAGAGGTGTGGAATCAGAGGTTGGGAATCAGAGGCAGGGAATCAGAGTCGGGGAAACAGAGGCGGGGAATCAGATATGGGGAATCAGAGGTGGCGAATCAAAGGCGGTGAAACAGAGATGGGGAATCAGGGCAGGGAATCAGAGGCAGGGAATCAAACACGGGGAATCAGAGCTGGGGAATCAGAGGCGGGGAATCAGAGTTGGGAATCAGAGGCGGGGAATCAGAGGCGGGGAAACAGAGGCGGGGAATCAGATATGGGGAATCAGAGGCGGGGAATCCGAGGTTGGGAATCAGAGGCAGGGAATCAGAGGCGGAAAATCAGAGGCGGGGAATCAGAGGAAGGGAATCAGATGTGCGGAATCGGAGATGGGGAATCAGAGGCAGGGAATCAGAGGCAGGGAATCAGAGGCGGGGAATCAGAGGCCGGGAATCAGATATGGGGAAACAGAGGCGGGGAATCCGAGGCGGGGAAACAGAGGCGGGGAATCAGATATGGGGAATCAGAGGTGGGGAATCAGAGGTTGGGAATCAGAGGCAGGGAATCAGAGGCTTGGAATCAGATACAGGGAATCAGATGCGGGGAATCAGAGGCGGGGAATCAGAGCTGGGGAATCAGAGGTGGGGAATCAGATTTGGGGAATCAGAGGCGGGGACTTAGATATTGGGAAACAGAGGCGGGGAATCAGAGGCGGGGAAACCCAGGCGGGGAATCAGATATGGGGAATCAGTGGTGGGGAATCAGAGGCAAGGAATCAGATGTGCGGAATCAGAGATGGGGAATCAGAGGCAGGGAATCAGAATCAGAAGCAGGGAATCAGAGGCCGGGAATCAGAGGCCGGAATCAGATGCTGGGAATCAGAGGCCTGGAATCAGAGGCGGGGAATCAGAGGCAGGGTATCAGATGCGGGGAATCAGAGGCGGGGAATCAGAGCTGGGGAATCAGAGGCGGGGATTCAGAGTTGGGGAATCAGAGGCGGGGAATCAGAGGCGGGGAAACAGAGGCGGGGAATCAGATATGGGGAATCAGAGGTGGGGAATCAGAGGTTGGGAATCAGAAGCAGGGAATCAGAGGCGGGGAATCAGAGGCGGGGAATCAGAGGCAGGGAATCCGATGTGCGGAATCGGAGATGGGGAATCAGAGGCAGGGAATCAGAGGCGGGGAATCAGAGGCGGAGAATCAGAGGCCGGGAATCAGATATGGGGAAACAGAGGCGGGGAATCAGAGGCGGGGAAACAGAGGCGGGGAATCAGATATGGGGAATCAGAGGTGGGGAATCAGAGGTTGGGAATCAGAGGCAGGGAATCAGAGGCTGGGAATCAGATGCAGGGAATCAGATGCGGGGAATCAGAGGCGGGGAATCAGAGCTGGGGAATCAGAGGTGGGGAATCAGAGTTGGGGAATCAGAGTCGGGGACTTAGATATGGGGAAACAGAGGCGGGGAATCAGAGGCGGGGAAACAGACGCGGGGAATCAGAGGCGGGGATTCAGAGCTGGGGAATCAGAGGCGGGGAATCAGAGTTGGGGGATCAGAGGCGGGGAATCAGATATGGGGAATCAGAGGCGGGGAATCAGAGGCGGGGAAACAGAGGCAGGGAATCAGATATGGGGAATCAGAGGTGGGGAATCAGGGGCAGGGAATCAGTGGCAGGGAATCAGAGGCGGGGAAACAGAGGCGGGGAATCAGAGGTGGGGAATCAGATTTGGGGAATCAGAGGTGGGGACTTAGATATTGGGAAACAGAGGCGGGGAATCAGAGGTGGGGAAACAGAGGCGGGGAATCAGATATGGGGAATCAGAGGTGGGGAATCAGAGGCAGGGAATCAGATGTGCGGAATCAGAGATGGGGAATCAGAGGCAGGGAATCAGAATCAGAAGCAGGGAATCAGAGGCCGGGAATCAGAGGCCGGAATCAGATGCTGGGAATCAGATGCGGGGAATCAGAGGCGGGGAATCAGAGCTGGGGAATCAGAGGCGGGGTATTAGAGTTGGGGAATCAGAGGTGGGGAATCAGATATGGGGAAACAGAGGTGGGGAATCAGAGGCGGGGAAACAGAGGCAGGGAATCAGATATGGGGAATCAGAGGTGGGGCATCAGAGGTTGTGAATCACAGATGGGGAATCAGAGGCGGGGAATCAGAGGCAGGGAATCAGACGCGGGGAATCAGAGGCGGGGATTCAGAGCTGGGGAATCAGAAGCGGGGAATCAGAGTTGGGGAATCAGAGTCGGGGAATCAGATATGGGGAATCAGAGGCAGGGAATCAGAGGCGGGGAATCAGAGGCAGGGAATCAGATGCGGGGAATCTGAGGCGGGGAATCAGAGCTGGGGAACCAGAGGTGGGGAATCAGAGTTGGGGAATCAGAGGCAGGGAATTGGATGTGCGGAATCAGAGAGGGGGAATCAGAGGTGGGGAATCAGAGGAGGTGAATCAGAGATGGGGAATCAGAGGCGGGGAATCAGAGGCAGGAAATCAGACACGGGGATTCAGAGGCTGGGAATCAGACGGGGGGAATCAAAG
This sequence comes from Narcine bancroftii, assembly GCF_036971445.1. Lineage (NCBI taxonomy): Eukaryota > Metazoa > Chordata > Chondrichthyes > Torpediniformes > Narcinidae > Narcine > Narcine bancroftii. The sequence goes on along the minus strand of NC_091474.1, from coordinate 111,289,447 downwards.
GCGGGGAATCAGAGCTGGGGAATCTGAGGCAGGGAATCAGAGGTGGTGAATCAGTGATGGGGAATCACAGGCGGGGAATCAGAGGCAGGGAATAGAACGCGGGGAATCAGAGGCAGGGAATCAGAGCTGGGGAATCAGAGGAGGGGATTCATAGTTGGGAATCAGAGGCGGGAATCAGATATGGGGAAACAGAGGCGGGGAATCAGAGGCGGTGAAACAGAGGCGGGGAATCAGATATGGGGAATCGGATGCAGGGAATCAGAGGCGGGGAATCAGAGCTGGGGAATCAGAGGCGGGGAATCAGAGTTGGGGCATCAGAGGTGGGGAATTAGATATAGGGAAACAGAGGCGGGGAATCAGAGGCGGGGAAACAGAGGCGGGGAATCAGATATGGGGAATCAGAGGTGGGGAATCAGAGGCAGGGAATCAGATGTGCAGAATCAGAGATGGGGAATAAGAGGCAGGGAATCAGAATCAGAAGCGGGGAATCAGAGGCCGGGAATCAGAGGCCGGGAATCAGATGCTGGGAATAAGAGGCCGGGAATCAGAGGCAGGGAAACAGAGGCGGGGAATCAGAGGTGGGGAATTAGATATAGGGAAACAGAGGCGGGGAATCAGAGGCGGGGAAACAGAGGCGGGGAATCAGATATGAGGAATCAGAGGTGGGGAATCAGAGGCAGGGATTCAGATGTGCTGAATCAGAGATGGGGAATCAGAGGCAGGGAATCAGAATCAGAAGCGGGGAATCAGAGGCCGGGAATCAGAGGCAGGGAATCAGATGCTGGGAATAAGAGGCCGGGAATCAGAGGTGGGGAATCAGAGTCCGGGAAACAGAGGCGGGGAATCAGAGGTGGGGAATTAGATATAGGGAAACAGAGGCGGGGAATCAGAGGCGGGGAAACAGAGGCGGGGAATCAGATATGAGGAATCAGAGGTGGGGAATCAGAGGCAGGGATTCAGATGTGCTGAATCAGAGATGGGGAATCAGAGGCAGGGAATCAGAATCAGAAGCGGGGAATCAGAGGCCGGGAATCAGAGGCAGGGAATCAGATGCTGGGAATAAGAGGCCGGGAATCAGAGGTGGGGAATCAGATATGGGGAATCAGAGGTGGCGAATCAAAGGCGGTGAATCAGAGATGGGGAATCAGAGGCGGGGAATCAGAGGCAGGGAATCAGATGCGGGGAATCAGAGGCGGGGAATCAGAGCTGGCGAATCAGAGGCTGGGAATCAGAGGTGGGCAATCAGCGGCGGGGAATCAGATATGGGGAATCAGAGGCGTGGAATCAGAGGCGGGGAAACAGAGGCGGGGAATCAAATATAGGGAATCAGAGGTGGGGAATCAGAGGTTGTGAATCAGAGATGGGGAATCAAGGCGGGGAATCAGAGGCAGGGAATCAGACGCGGGGAATCAGAGGCGGGGATTCAGAGCTGGGGAATCAGAGGCGGGGAATCAGAGTTGGGGAATCAGAGGCAGGGAATCAGATATGGGGAATCAGAGGCGGGGAATCAGAGGCGGGGAAACAGAGGCGGGGAATCAGATGTGGGGAATCAGAGGTGGGGAATCAGGGGCAGGGAATCAGTGGCAGGGAATCAGAGGCGGGGAATCAGAGGCGGGGAATCAAAGGCAGGGAATCAGACACGGGGAATCAGAGGCGGGGAATCAGAGATGGGGAATCAGAGGCGGGGAATCAGAGGCAGGGAATCGGATGCCGGGAATCAGAGTCGGGAAATCAGAGCTGGGGAATCAGAGGCGGGGAATCAGAGTTGGGGAATCAGAGGCGGGGAATCAGATATGGGGAAATAGAGGCGGGGAATCAGATATGGGGAATCAGAGGTGTGGAATCAGAGGTTGGGAATCAGAGGCAGGGAATCAGAGTCGGGGAAACAGAGGCGGGGAATCAGATATGGGGAATCAGAGGTGGCGAATCAAAGGCGGTGAAACAGAGATGGGGAATCAGGGCAGGGAATCAGAGGCAGGGAATCAAACACGGGGAATCAGAGCTGGGGAATCAGAGGCGGGGAATCAGAGTTGGGAATCAGAGGCGGGGAATCAGAGGCGGGGAAACAGAGGCGGGGAATCAGATATGGGGAATCAGATGCGGGGAATCCGAGGTTGGGAATCAGAGGCAGGGAATCAGAGGCGGAAAATCAGAGGCGGGGAATCAGAGGAAGGGAATCAGATGTGCGGAATCGGAGATGGGGAATCAGAGGCAGGGAATCAGAGGCAGGGAATCAGAGGCGGGGAATCAGAGGCCGGGAATCAGATATGGGGAAACAGAGGCGGGGAATCCGAGGCGGGGAAACAGAGGCGGGGAATCAGATATGGGGAATCAGAGGTGGGGAATCAGAGGTTGGGAATCAGAGGCAGGGAATCAGAGGCTTGGAATCAGATACAGGGAATCAGATGCGGGGAATCAGAGGCGGGGAATCAGAGCTGGGGAATCAGAGGTGGGGAATCAGATTTGGGGAATCAGAGGCGGGGACTTAGATATTGGGAAACAGAGGCGGGGAATCAGAGGCGGGGAAACCCAGGCGGGGAATCAGATATGGGGAATCAGAGGTGGGGAATCAGAGGCAAGGAATCAGATGTGCGGAATCAGAGATGGGGAATCAGAGGCAGGGAATCAGAATCAGAAGCAGGGAATCAGAGGCCGGGAATCAGAGGCCGGAATCAGATGCTGGGAATCAGAGGCCTGGAATCAGAGGCGGGGAATCAGAGGCAGGGAATCAGATGCGGGGAATCAGAGGCGGGGAATCAGAGCTGGGGAATCAGAGGCGGGGATTCAGAGTTGGGGAATCAGAGGCGGGGAATCAGAGGCGGGGAAACAGAGGCGGGGAATCAGATATGGGGAATCAGAGGTGGGGAATCAGATGTTGGGAATCAGAAGCAGGGAATCAGAGGCGGGGAATCAGAGGCGGGGAATCAGAGGCAGGGAATCCGATGTGCGGAATCGGAGATGGGGAATCAGAGGCAGGGAATCAGAGGCGGGGAATCAGAGGCGGAGAATCAGAGGCCGGGAATCAGATATGGGGAAACAGAGGCGGGGAATCAGAGGCGGGGAAACAGAGGCGGGGAATCAGATATGGGGAATCAGAGGTGGGGAATCAGAGGTTGGGAATCAGAGGCAGGGAATCAGAGGCTGGGAATCAGATGCAGGGAATCAGATGCGGGGAATCAGAGGCGGGGAATCAGAGCTGGGGAATCAGAGGTGGGGAATCAGAGTTGGGGAATCAGAGTCGGGGACTTAGATATGGGGAAACAGAGGCGGGGAATCAGAGGCGGGGAAACAGACGCGGGGAATCAGAGGCGGGGATTCAGAGCTGGGGAATCAGAGGCGGGGAATCAGAGTTGGGGGATCAGAGGCGGGGAATCAGATATGGGGAATCAGAGGCGGGGAATCAGAGGCGGGGAAACAGAGGCAGGGAATCAGATATGGGGAATCAGAGGTGGGGAATCAGGGGCAGGGAATCAGTGGCAGGGAATCAGAGGCGGGGAAACAGAGGCGGGGAATCAGAGGTGGGGAATCAGATTTGGGGAATCAGAGGTGGGGACTTAGATATTGGGAAACAGAGGCGGGGAATCAGAGGTGGGGAAACAGAGGCGGGGAATCAGATATGGGGAATCAGAGGTGGGGAATCAGAGGCAGGGAATCAGATGTGCGGAATCAGAGATGGGGAATCAGAGGCAGGGAATCAGAATCAGAAGCAGGGAATCAGAGGCCGGGAATCAGAGGCCGGAATCAGATGCTGGGAATCAGATGCGGGGAATCAGAGGCGGGGAATCAGAGCTGGGGAATCAGAGGCGGGGTATTAGAGTTGGGGAATCAGAGGTGGGGAATCAGATATGGGGAAACAGAGGTGGGGAATAAGAGGCGGGGAAACAGAGGCAGGGAATCAGATATGGGGAATCAGAGGTGGGGCATCAGAGGTTGTGAATCAAAGATGGGGAATCAGAGGCGGGGAATCAGAGGCAGGGAATCAGACGCGGGGAATCAGAGGCGGGGATTCAGAGCTGGGGAATCAGAAGCGGGGAATCAGAGTTGGGGAATCAGAGGCGGGGAATCAGATATGGGGAATCAGAGGCAGGGAATCAGAGGCGGGGAATCAGAGGCAGGGAATCAGATGCGGGGAATCTGAGGCGGGGAATCAGAGCTGGGGAACCAGAGGTGGGGAATCAGAGTTGGGGAATCAGAGGCAGGGAATTGGATGTGCGGAATCAGAGAGGGGGAATCAGAGGTGGGGAATCAGAGGAGGTGAATCAGAGATGGGGAATCAGAGGCGGGGAATCAGAGGCAGGAAATCAGACACGGGGATTCAGAGGCTGGGAATCAGACGGGGGGAATCAAAGGCGGGGAATCAGAGCTGGGGAATCTGAGGCAGGGAATCAGAGGTGGTGAATCAGTGATGGGGAATCACAGGCGGGGAATCAGAGGCAGGGAATAGAACGCGGGGAATCAGAGGCAGGGAATCAGAGCTGGGGAATCAGAGGAGGGGATTCATAGTTGGGAATCAGAGGCGGGAATCAGATATGGGGAAACAGAGGCGGGGAATCAGAGGCGGTGAAACAGAGGCGGGGAATCAGATATGGGGAATCGGATGCAGGGAATCAGAGGCGACTAATCAGAGCTGGGGAATCAGAGGCGGGGAATCAGAGTTGGGGCATCAGAGGTGGGGAATTAGATATAGGGAAACAGAGGCGGGGAATCAGAGGCGGGGAAACAGAGGTGGGGAATCAGATATGGGGAATCAGAGGTGGGGAATCAGAGGCAGGGAATCAGATGTGCAGAATCAGAGATGGGGAATAAGAGGCAGGGAATCAGAATCAGAAGCGGGGAATCAGAGGCCGGGAATCAGAGGCCGGGAATCAGATGCTGGGAATAAGAGGCCGGGAATCAGAGGCAGGGAAACAGAGGCGGGGAATCAGAGGTGGGGAATTAGATATAGGGAAACAGAGGCGGGGAATCAGAGGCGGGGAAACAGAGGCGGGGAATCAGATATGAGGAATCAGAGGTGGGGAATCAGAGGCAGGGATTCAGATGTGCTGAATCAGAGATGGGGAATCAGAGGCAGGGAATCAGAATCAGAAGCGGGGAATCAGAGGCCGGGAATCAGAGGCAGGGAATCAGATGCTGGGAATAAGAGGCCGGGAATCAGAGGTGGGGAATCAGAGTCCGGGAAACAGAGGCGGGGAATCAGAGGTGGGGAATTAGATATAGGGAAACAGAGGCGGGGAATCAGAGGCGGGGAAACAGAGGCGGGGAATCAGATATGAGGAATCAGAGGTGGGGAATCAGAGGCAGGGATTCAGATGTGCTGAATCAGAGATGGGGAATCAGAGGCAGGGAATCAGAATCAGAAGCGGGGAATCAGAGGCCGGGAATCAGAGGCAGGGAATCAGATGCTGGGAATAAGAGGCCGGGAATCAGAGGTGGGGAATCAGATATGGGGAATCAGAGGTGGCGAATCAAAGGCGGTGAATCAGAGATGGGGAATCAGAGGCGGGGAATCAGAGGCAGGGAATCAGATGCGGGGAATCAGAGGCGGGGAATCAGAGCTGGCGAATCAGAGGCTGGGAATCAGAGGTGGGCAATCAGAGGCGGGGAATCAGATATGGGGAATCAGAGGCGGGGAATCAGAGGCGGGGAAACAGAGGCGGGGAATCAAATATAGGGAATCAGAGGTGGGGAATCAGAGGTTGTGAATCAGAGATGGGGAATCAAGGAGGGGAATCAGAGGCAGGGAATCAGACGCGGGGAATCAGAGGCGGGGATTCAGAGCTGGGGAATCAGAGGCGGGGAATCAGAGTTGGGGCATCAGAGGTGGGGAATTAGATATAGGGAAACAGAGGCGGGGAATCAGAGGCGGGGAAACAGAGGCGGGGAATCAGATATGAGGAATCAGAGGTGGGGAATCAGAGGCAGGGATTCAGATGTGCTGAATCAGAGATGGGGAATCAGAGGCAGGGAATCAGAATCAGAAGCGGGGAATCAGAGGCCGGGAATCAGAGGCAGGGAATCAGATGCTGGGAATAAGAGGCCGGGAATCAGAGGTGGGGAATCAGAGTCCGGGAATCAGAGATGGGGATTCAGAGGCGGGGAATGAGATATGGAGAATCAGAGGCGGGGAATCAGAGGCCGGGAAACAGAGGTGGGGAATCAGATATGGGGAATCAGAGGTGGCGAATCAAAGGCGGTGAATCAGAGATGGGGAATCAGAGGCGGGGAATCAGAGGCAGGGAATCAGATGCGGGGAATCAGAGGCGGGGAATCAGAGCTGGCGAATCAGAGGCGGGGAATCAGAGGTGGGCAATCAGAGGCGGGGAATCAGATATGGGGAATCAGAGGCGGGGAATCAGAGGCGGGGAAACAGAGGCGGGGAATCAAATATAGGGAATCAGAGGTGGGGAATCAGAGGTTGTGAATCAGAGATGGGGAATCAAGGCGGGGAATCAGAGGCAGGGAATCAGACACGGGGAATCAGAGGCGGGGATTCAGAGCTGGGGAATCAGAGGCGGGGAATCAGAGTTGGGGAATCAGAGGCAGGGAATCAGATATGGGGAATCAGAGGCGGGGAATCAGAGGCGGGGAAACAGAGGCGGGGAATCAGATATGGGGAATCAGAGGTGGGGAATCAGGGGCAGGGATTCAGTGTTAGGGAATCAGAGGCGGGGAATCAGAGGCGGGGAATCAGAGGCAGGGAATCAGACACGGGGAATCAGAGGCGGGGAATCAGAGATGGGGAATCAGAGGCGGGGAATCAGAGGTTGGGAATCAGAGGAAGGGAATCAGAGTCGGGGAAACAGAGGCGGGGAATCAGATATGTGGAATCAGAGGTGGCGAATCAAAGGCGGTGAAACAGAGATGGGGAATCAGGGCAGGGAATCAGAGGCAGGGAATCAAACACGGGGAATCAGAGCTGGGGAATCAGAGGCGGGGAATCAGAGTTGGGAATCAGAGGCGGGGAATCAGAGGCGGGGAAACAGAGGCGGGGAATCAGATATGGGGAATCAGAGGTGGGGAATCAGAGGTTGGGAATCAGAGGCAGGGAATCGGAGATGGGGAATCAGTGGCAGGGAATCAGAGGCGGGGAATCAGAGGCGGGGAATCAGAGGCCGGGAATCAGATATGGGGAAACTGAGGCGGGGAATCCGAGGCGGCGAAACAGAGGCGGGGAATCAGATATGGGGAATCAGCGGTGGGGAATCAGAGGTTGGGAATCAGAGGCAGGGAATCAGAGGCTTGGAATCAGATGCAGGGAATCAGATGCGGGGAATCAGAGGCGGGGAATCAGAGCTGGGGAATCAGAGGTGGGGAATCAGATTTGGGGAATCAGAGGTGGGGACTTAGATATTGGGAAACAGAGGCGGGGAATCAGAGGCGGGGAAACAGAGGCGGGGAATCAGATATGGGGAATCAGAGGTGGGGAATCAGAGGCAGGGAATCAGATGTGCGGAATTAGAGATGGGGAATCAGAGGCAGGGAATCAGAATCAGAAGCAGGGAATCAGAGGCCGGGAATCAGATGCCGGAATCAGATGATGGGAATCAGAGGCCTGGAATCAGAGGCGGGGAATCAGAGGCAGGGAATCAGATATGTGGAATCAGAGGTGGCAAATCAAAGGCGGTGAAACAGAGATGGGGAATCAGGGCAGGGAATCAGATGCAGGGAATCAAACACGGGGAATCAGAGCTGGGGAATCAGAGGCGGGGAATCAGAGTTGGGAATCAGAGGCGGGGAATCAGAGGCGGGGAAACAGAGGCGGGGAATCAGATATGGGGAATCAGAGGTGGGGAATCAGAGGTTGGGAATCAGAGGCAGGGAATCGGAGATGGGGAATCAGAGGCAGGGAATCAGAGGCGGGGAATCAGAGGCGGGGAATCAGAGGCCGGGAATCAGATATGGGGAAACTGAGGCGGGGAATCCGAGGCGGGGAAACAGAGGCGGGGAATCAGATATGGGGAATCAGAGGTGGGGAATCAGAGGTTGGGAATCAGAGGCAGGGAATCAGAGGCTTGGAATCAGATGCAGGGAATCAGATGCGGGGAATCAGAGGCGGGGAATCAGAGCTGGGGAATCAGAGGTGGGGAATCAGATTTGGGGAATCAGAGGTGGGGACTTAGATATTGGGAAACAGAGGCGGGGAATCAGAGGCGGGGAAACAGAGGCGGGGAATCAGATATGGGGAATCAGAGGTGGGGAATCAGAGGCAGGGAATCAGATGTGCGGAATCAGAGATGGGGAATCAGAGGCAGGGAATCAGAATCAGAAGCAGGGAATCAGAGGCCGGGAATCAGAGGCCGGAATCAGATGATGGGAATCAGAGGCCTGGAATCAGAGGCGGGGAATCAGAGGCAGGGATTCAGATGCGGGGAATCAGAGGCGGGGAATCAGAGCTGGGGAATCAGAGGCGGGGTATTAGAGTTGGGGAATCAGAGGCGGGGAATCAGATATGGGGAAACAGAGGTAGGAAATCAGAGGCGGGGAAACAGAGGCAGGGAATCAGATATGGGGAATCAGAGGCGGGGAATCAGAGGTGGGGAATCAGATATGGGGAATCAGAGGTGGGGAATCAGAGGCAGGGTAATCAGAGGCAGGGTATCAGACGCGGGGAATCAGAGGTGGGCAATCAGAGGCGGGGAATCAGATATGGGGAATCAGAGGCGGGGAATCAGAGGCGGGGAAACAGAGGCGGGGAATCAGATATGGGGAATCAGAGGTGGGGCATCAGAGGTTGTGAATCACAGATGGGGAATCAGAGGCGGGGAATCAGAGGCAGGGAATCAGACGCGGGGAATCAGAGGCGGGGATTCAGAGCTGGGGAATCAGAAGCGGGGAATCAGAGTTGGGGAATTAGAGGCGGGGAATCAGATATGGGGAATCAGAGGCAGGGAATCAAAGGCGGGGAATCAGAGGCAGGGAATCAGACGCGGGGAATCTGAGGCGGGGAATCAGAGCTGGGGAATCAGAGGTGGGGAATCAGAGTTGGGGAATCAGAGGCAGGGAATTGGATGTGCGGAATCAGAGAATGGGAATCAGAGGTGGGGAATCAGAGGCGGTGAATCAGAGATGGGGAATCAGAGGCGGGGAATCAGAGGCAGGAAATCAGACACGGGGATTCAGAGGCTGGGAATCAGACGGGGGGAATCAAAGGCGGGGAATCAGAGCTGGGGAATCTGAGGCAGGGAATCAGAGTTGGGGATTCAGAGGCGGGGAATCAGATATGGGGAAACAGAGGCGGGGAATCAGAGGCGGGCAAACAGAGGCGGGGAATTAGATATGGGGAATCAGAGGTAGGGAATCAGAGGTGGTGAATCAGTGATGGGGAATCACAGGCGGGGAATCAGAGGCAGGGAATAGAACGCGGGGAATCAGAGGCAGGGAATCAGAGCTGGGGAATCAGAGGCGGGGAATCATAGTTGGGAATCAGAGGCGGGAATCAGATATGGGGAAACAGAGGCGGGGAATCAGAGGCGGGGAAACAGAGGCGGGGAATCAGATATGGGGAATCGGATGCAGGGAATCAGAGGCGGGGAATCAGAGCTGGGGAATCAGAGGTGGGGAATCAGAGTTGGGGCATCAGAAGTGGGGAATTAGATATAGGGAAACAGAGGCGGGGAATCAGAGGCGGGGAAACAGAGGCGGGGAATCAGATATGGGGAATCAGAGGTGGGGAATCAGAGGCAGGGAATCAGATGTGCGGAATCAGAGATGGGGAATCAGAGGCAGGGAATCAGAAGCGGGGAATCAGAGGCCGGGAATCAGAGGCCGGGAATCAGATGCTGGGAATAAGAGGCCGGGAATCAGAGGAGGGGAATCAGAGTCCGGGAATCAGAGATGGGGATTCAGAGGCGGGGAATGAGATATGGAGAATCAGAGGCGGGGAATCAGAGGCGGGGAAACAGAGGCAGGGAATCAGATGTGCGGAATCAGAGATGGGGAATCAGAGGCAGGGAATCAGAAGCGGGGAATCAGAGGCCGGGAATCAGAGGCCGGGAATCAGATGCTGGGAATAAGAGGCCGGGAATCAGAGGAGGGGAATCAGAGTTGGGGCATCAGAGGTGGGGAATTAGATATAGGGAAACAGAGGCGGGGAATCAGAGGCGGGGAAACAGAGGTGGGGAATCAGATATGGGGAATCAGAGGTGGGGAATCAGAGGCAAGGAATCAGATGTGCGGAATCAGAGATGGGGAATCAGAGGCAGGGAATCAGAAGCGGGGAATCAGAGGCCGGGAATCAGAGGCCGGGAATCAGCTGCTGGGAATAAGAGGCCGGGAATCAGAGGAGGGGAATCAGAGTCCGGGAATCAGAGATGGGGATTCAGAGGCGGGGAATGAGATATGGAGAATCAGAGGCGGGGAATCAGAGGCGGGGAAACAGAGGCGGGGAATCAGATATGGGGAATCAGAGGTGGCGAATCAAAGGTGGTGAATCAGAGATGGGGAATCAGAGGCGGGGAATCAGAGGCAGGGAATCAGATGCGGGGAATCAGAGGCGGGGAATCAGAGCTGGCGAATCAGAGGCTGGGAATCAGAGGTGGGCAATCAGAGGCGGGGAATCAGATATGGGGAATCAGAGGCGGGGAATCAGAGGCGGGGAAACAGAGGCGGGGAATCAAATATAGGGAATCAGAGGTGGGGAATCAGAGGTTGTGAATAAGAGATGGGGAATCAAGGCAGGGAATCAGAGGCAGGGAATCAGACGCGGGGAATCAGAGGCGGGGATTCAGAGCTGGGGAATCAGAGGCGGGGAATCAGAGTTGGGGAATCAGAGGCAGGGAATCAGATATGGGGAATCAGAGGCGGGGAATCAGAGGCCGGGAATCAGATGTGGGGAAACAGAGGCGGGGAATCCGAGGCGGGGAAACAGAGGCGGGGAATCAGATATGGGGAATCAGAGGTGGGGAATCAGAGGTTGGGAATCAGAGGCAGGGAATCAGAGGATTGGAATCAGATGCAGGGTATCAGATGCGGGGAATCAGAGGCGGGGAATCAGAGCTGGGGAATCAGAGGTGGGGAATCAGATTTGGGGAATCACAGGTGGGGACTTAGATATTGGGAAACAGAGGCGGGGAATCAGAGGTCGGGAAACAGAGGCGGGGAATCAGATATGGGGAATCAGAGGTGGGGAATCAGAGGCAGGGAATCAGATGTGCGGAATCAGAGATGGGGAATCAGAGGCAGGGAATCAGAATCAGAAGCAGGGAATCAGAGGCCGGGAATCAGAGGCCGGAATCAGATGCTGGGAATCAGATGCGGGGAATCATAGGCGGGGAATCAGAGCTGGGGAATCAGAGGCGGGGTATTAGAGTTGGGGAATCAGAGGTGGGGAATCAGATATGGGGAAACAGAGGTGGGGAATCAGAGGCGGGGAAACAGAGGCAGGGAATCAGATATGGGGAATCAGAGGTGGGGCATCAGAGGTTGTGAATCACAGATGGGGAATCAGAGGCGGGGAATCAGAGGCAGGGAATCAGACGCGGGGAATCAGAGGCGGGGATTCAGAGCTGGGGAATCAGAAGCGGGGAATCAGAGTTGGGGAATCAGAGGCGGGGAATCAGACGCGGGTAATCTGAGGCGGGGAATCAGAGCTGGGGAACCAGAGGTGGGGAATCAGAGTTGGGGAATCAGAGGCAGGGAATTGGATGTGCGGAATCAGAGAGGGGGAATCAGAGGTGGGGAATCAGAGGAGGTGAATCAGAGATGGGGAATCAGAGGCGGGGAATCAGAGGCAGGAAATCAGACATGGGGATTCAGAGGCTGGGAATCAGGCGGGGGGAATCAAAGGCGGGGAATCAGAGCTGGGGAATCTGAGGCAGGGAATCAGAGTTGGGGATTCAGAGGCGGGGAATCAGATATGGGGAAACAGAGGCGGGGAATCAGAGGCGGGCAAACAGAGGCGGGGAATTAGATATGGGGAATCAGAGGTAGGGAATCAGAGGTGGTGAATCAGTGATGGGGAATCACAGGCGGGGAATCAGAGGCAGGGAATAGAACGCGGGGAATCAGAGGCAGGGAATCAGAGCTGGGGAATCAGAGGAGGGGATTCATAGTTGGGAATCAGAGGCGGGAATCAGATATGGGGAAACAGAGGCGGGGAATCAGAGGCGGGGAAACAGAGGCGGGGAATCAGATATGGGGAATCGGATGCAGGGAATCAGAGGCGGGGAATCAGAGCTGGGGAATCAGAGGCGGGGAATCAGAGTTGGGGCATCAGAGGTGGGGAATTAGATATAGGGAAACAGAGGCGGGGAATCAGAGGCGGGGAAACAGAGGCGGGGAGTCAGATATGGGGAATCAGAGGTGGGGAATCAGAGGCAGGGAATCAGATGTGCGGAATCAGAGATGGGGAATAAGAGGCAGGGAATCAGAATCAGAAGCGGGGAATCAGAGGCCGGGAATCAGAGGCCGGGAATCAGATGCTGGGAATAAGAGGCCGGGAATCAGAAGCGGGGAATCAGAGCTGGGGAATCAGAGGCGGGGTATTAGAGTTGGGGAATCAGAGGTGGGGAATCAGATATGGGGAAACAGAGGTGGGGAATCAGAGGCGGGGAAACAGAGGCAGGGAATCAGATATGGGGAATCAGAGGTGGGGCATCAGAGGTTGTGAATCACAGATGGGGAATCAGAGGCGGGGAATCAGAGGCAGGGTATCAGGCGCGGGGAATTAGAGGCGGGGATTCAGAGCTGGGGAATCAGAAGCGGGGAATCAGAGTTGGGGAATCAGAGGCGGGGAATCAGATATGGGGAATCAGAGGCAGGGAATCAGAGGCGGGGAATCAGAGGCAGGGAATCAGACGCTGGGAATCTGAGGCGGGGAATCAGAGCTGGGGAACCAGAGGTGGGGAATCAGAGTTGGGGAATCAGAGGCAGGGAATTGGATGTGCGGAATCAGAGAGGGGGAATCAGAGGTGGGGAATCAGAGGAGGTGAATCAGAGATGGGGAATCAGAGGCGGGGAATCAGAGGCAGGAAATCAGACACGGGGATTCAGAGGCTGGGAATCAGACGGGGGGAATCAAAGGCGGGGAATCAGAGCTGGGGAATCTGAGGCAGGGAATCAGAGTTGGGGATTCAGAGGCGGGGAATCAGATATGGGGAAACAGAGGCGGGGAATCAGAGGCGGGCAAACAGAGGCGGGGAATTAGATATGGGGAATCAGAGGTAGGGAATCAGAGGTGGTGAATCAGTGATGGGGAATCACAGGCGGGGAATCAGAGGCAGGGAATAGAACGCGGGGAATCAGAGGCAGGGAATCAGAGATGGGGAATCAGAGGAGGGGATTCATAGTTGGGAATCAGAGGCGGGAATCAGATATGGGGAAACAGAGGCGGGGAATCAGAGGCGGGGAAACAGAGGCGGGGAATCAGATATGGGGAATCGGATGCAGGGAATCAGAGGCGGGGAATCAGAGCTGGGGAATAAGAGGCGGGGAATCAGAGTTGGGGCATCAGAGGTGGGGAATTAGATATAGGGAAACAGAGGCGGGGAATCAGAGGCGGGGAAACAGAGGCGGGGAATCAGATATGGGGAATCAGAGGTGGGGAATCAGAGGCAGGGAATCAGATGTGCGGAATCAGAGATGGGGAATAAGAGGCAGGGAATCAGAATCAGAAGCGGGGAATCAGAGGCCGGGAATCAGAGGCCGGGAATCAGATGCTGGGAATTAGAGGCCGGGAATCAGAAGCGGGGAATCAGAGGCCGGGAATCAGAGGCCGGGAATCAGATGCTGGGAATAAGAGGCCGGGAATCAGAGGCGGGGAAACAGAGGCGGGGAATCAGAGGCCGGGAATCAGATATTGGGAATAAGAGGCCGGGAATCAGAGGTGGGGAATCAGATATGGGGAATCAGAGGTGGCGAATCAAAGGCGGTGAATCAGAGATGGGGAATCAGAGGCGGGGAATCAGAGGCAGGGAATCAGATGCGGGGAATCAGAGGCGGGGAATCAGAGCTGGCGAATCAGAGGCTGGGAATCAGAGGTGGGCAATCAGAGGTGGGGAATCAGAGGTTGTGAATCAGAGATGGGGAATCAAGGCGGGGAATCAGAGGCTGGGAATCAGACGCGGGGAATCAGAGGCGGGGATTCAGAGCTGGGGAATCAGAGGCGGGGAATCAGAGTTGGTGAATCAGAGGCAGGGAATCAGAAATGGGGAATCAGAGGCGGGGAATCAGAGGCGGGGAAACAGAGGCGGGGAATCAGATGTGGGGAATCAGAGGTGGGGAATCAGGGGCAGGGAATCAGTGGCAGGGAATCAGAGGCGGGGAATCAGAGGCGGGGAATCAAAGGCAGGGAATCAGACACGGGGAATCAGAGGCGGGGAATCAGAGATGGGGAATCAGAGGCGGGGAATCAGAGGCAGGGAATCGGATGCCGGGAATCAGAGTCGGGGAATCAGAGCTGGGGAATCAGAGGCGGGGAATCAGAGTTGGGGAATCAGAGGCGGGGAATCAGATATGGGGAAATAGAGGCGGGGAATCAGATATGGGAATCAGAGGTGTGGAATCAGAGGTTGGGAATCAGAGGCAGGGAATCAGAGTCGGGGAAACAGAGGCGGGGAATCAGATATGGGGAATCAGAGGTGGCGAATCAAAGGCGGTGAAACAGAGATGGGGAATCAGGGCAGGGAATCAGAGGCAGGGAATCAAACACGGGGAATCAGAGCTGGGGAATCAGAGGCGGGGAATCAGAGTTGGGAATCAGAGGCGGGGAATCAGAGGCGGGGAAACAGAGGCGGGGAATCAGATATGGGGAATCAGAGGCGGGGAATCCGAGGTTGGGAATCAGAGGCAGGGAATCAGAGGCGGAAAATCAGAGGCGGGGAATCAGAGGAAGGGAATCAGATGTGCGGAATCGGAGATGGGGAATCAGAGGCAGGGAATCAGAGGCAGGGAATCAGAGGCGGGGAATCAGAGGCCGGGAATCAGATATGGGGAAACAGAGGCGGGGAATCCGAGGCGGGGAAACAGAGGCGGGGAATCAGATATGGGGAATCAGAGGTGGGGAATCAGAGGTTGGGAATCAGAGGCAGGGAATCAGAGGCTTGGAATCAGATACAGGGAATCAGATGCGGGGAATCAGAGGCGGGGAATCAGAGCTGGGGAATCAGAGGTGGGGAATCAGATTTGGGGAATCAGAGGCGGGGACTTAGATATTGGGAAACAGAGGCGGGGAATCAGAGGCGGGGAAACCCAGGCGGGGAATCAGATATGGGGAATCAGAGGTGGGGAATCAGAGGCAAGGAATCAGATGTGCGGAATCAGAGATGGGGAATCAGAGGCAGGGAATCAGAATCAGAAGCAGGGAATCAGAGGCCGGGAATCAGAGGCCGGAATCAGATGCTGGGAATCAGAGGCCTGGAATCAGAGGCGGGGAATCAGAGGCAGGGAATCAGATGCGGGGAATCAGAGGCGGGGAATCAGAGCTGGGGAATCAGAGGCGGGGATTCAGAGTTGGGGAATCAGAGGCGGGGAATCAGAGGCGGGGAAACAGAGGCGGGGAATCAGATATGGGGAATCAGAGGTGGGGAATCAGAGGTTGGGAATCAGAAGCAGGGAATCAGAGGCGGGGAATCAGAGGCGGGGAATCAGAGGCAGGGAATCCGATGTGCGGAATCGGAGATGGGGAATCAGAGGCAGGGAATCAGAGGCGGGGAATCAGAGGCGGAGAATCAGAGGCCGGGAATCAGATATGGGGAAACAGAGGCGGGGAATCAGAGGCGGGGAAACAGAGGCGGGGAATCAGATATGGGGAATCAGAGGTGGGGAATCAGAGGTTGGGAATCAGAGGCAGGGAATCAGAGGCTGGGAATCAGATGCAGGGAATCAGAGTCGGGGAATCAGAGGCGGGGAATCAGAGGCGGGGAATCAGAGGTGGGGAATCAGAGGCGGGGATTCAGAGCTGGGGAATCAGAGGCGGGGAATCAGAGTTGGGGGATCAGAGGCGGGGAATCAGATATGGGGAATCAGAGGCGGGGAATCAGAGGCGGGGAAACAGAGGCAGGGAATCAGATATGGGGAATCAGAGGTGGGGTATCAGGGGCAGGGAATCAGTGGCAGGGAATCAGAGGCGGGGAAACAGAGGCGGGGAATCAGAGGTGGGGAATCAGATTTGGGGAATCAGAGGTGGGGACTTAGATATTGGGAAACAGAGGCGGGGAATCAGAGGTGGGGAAACAGAGGCGGGGAATCAGATATGGGGAATCAGAGGTGGGGAATCAGAGGCAGGGAATCAGATGTGCGGAATCAGAGATGGGGAATCAGAGGCAGGGAATCAGAATCAGAAGCAGGGAATCAGAGGCCGGGAATCAGAGGCCGGAATCAGATGCTGGGAATCAGATGCGGGGAATCAGAGGCGGGGAATCAGAGCTGGGGAATCAGAGGCGGGGTATTAGAGTTGGGGAATCAGAGGTGGGGAATCAGATATGGGGAAACAGAGGTGGGGAATCAGAGGCGGGGAAACAGAGGCAGGGAATCAGATATGGGGAATCAGAGGTGGGGCATCAGAGGTTGTGAATCACAGATGGGGAATCAGAGGCGGGGAATCAGAGGCAGGGAATCAGACGCGGGGAATCAGAGGCGGGGATTCAGAGCTGGGGAATCAGAAGCGGGGAATCAGAGTTGGGGAATCAGAGGCGGGGAATCAGATATGGGGAATCAGAGGCAGGGAATCAGAGGCGGGGAATCAGAGGCAGGGAATCAGATGCGGGGAATCTGAGGCGGGGAATCAGAGCTGGGGAACCAGAGGTGGGGAATCAGAGTTGGGGAATCAGAGGCAGGGAATTGGATGTGCGGAATCAGAGAGGGGGAATCAGAGGTGGGGAATCAGAGGAGGTGAATCAGAGATGGGGAATCAGAGGCGGGGAATCAGAGGCAGGAAATCAGACACGGGGATTCAGAGGCTGGGAATCAGACGGGGGGAATCAAAGGCGGGGAATCAGAGCTGGGGAATCTGAGGCAGGGAATCAGAGGTGGTGAATCAGTGATGGGGAATCACAGGCGGGGAATCAGAGGCAGGGAATAGAACGCGGGGAATCAGAGGCAGGGAATCAGAGCTGGGGAATCAGAGGAGGGGATTCATAGTTGGGAATCAGAGGCGGGAATCAGATATGGGGAAACAGAGGCGGGGAATCAGAGGCGGTGAAACAGAGGCGGGGAATCAGATATGGGGAATCGGATGCAGGGAATCAGAGGCGGGGAATCAGAGCTGGGGAATCAGAGGCGGGGAATCAGAGTTGGGGCATCAGAGGTGGGGAATTAGATATAGGGAAACAGAGGCGGGGAATCAGAGGCGGGGAAACAGAGGCGGGGAATCAGATATGGGGAATCAGAGGTGGGGAATCAGAGGCAGGGTATCAGATGTGCAGAATCAGAGATGGGGAATAAGAGGCAGGGAATCAGAATCAGAAGCGGGGAATCAGAGGCCGGGAATCAGAGGCCGGGTATCAGATGCTGGGAATAAGAGGCCGGGAATCAGAGGCAGGGAAACAGAGGCGGGGAATCAGATATGGGGAATCAGAGGTGGGGAATCAGAGGCAGGGAATCAGATGTGCGGAATCAGAGATGGGGAATAAGAGGCCGGGAATCAGAATCAGAATCGGGGAATCAGAGGCCGGGAATCAGAGGCCGGGAATCAGATGCTGGGAATAAGAGGCCGGGAATCAGAGGTGGGGAATCAGATATGGGGAATCAGAGGTGGCGAATCAAAGGCGGTGAATCAGAGATGGGCAATCAGAGGCGGGGAATCAGATATGGGGAATCAGAGGCGGGGAATCAGAGGCGGGGAAACAGAGGCGGGGAATCAAATATAGGGAATCAGAGGTGGGGAATCAGAGGTTGTGAATCAGAGATGGGGAATCAAGGCGGGGAATCAGAGGCAGGGAATCAGACGCGGGGAATCAGAGGCGGGGATTCAGAGCTGGGGAATCAGAGGCGGGGAATCAGAGTTGGGGCATCAGAGGTGGGGAATTAGATATAGGGAAACAGAGGCGGGGAATCAGAGGCAGGGAAACAGAGGCGGGGAATCAGATATGAGGAATCAGAGGTGGGGAATCAGAGGCAGGGATTCAGATGTGCTGAATCAGTGATGGGGAATCAGAGGCAGGGAATCAGAATCAGAAGCGGGGAATCAGAGGCCGGGAATCAGAGGCCGGGAATCAGATGCTGGGAATAAGAGGCCGGGAATCAGAGGTGGGGAATCAGAGTCCGGGAATCAGAGATGGGGATTCAGAGGCGGGGAATGAGATATGGAGAATCAGAGGCGGGGAATCAGAGGCCGGGAAACAGAGGTGGGGAATCAGATATGGGGAATCAGAGGTGGCGAATCAAAGGCGGTGAATCAGAGATGGGGAATCAGAGGCGGGGAATCAGAGGCAGGGAATCAGATGCGGGGAATCAGAGGCGGGGAATCAGAGCTGGCGAATCAGAGGCGGGGAATCAGAGGTGGGCAATCAGAGGCGGGGAATCAGATATGGGGAATCAGAGGCGGGGAAACAGAGGCGGGGAATCAAATATAGGGAATCAGAGGTGGGGAATCAGAGGTTGTGAATCAGAGATGGGGAATCAAGGCGGGGAATCAGAGGCAGGGAATCAGACACGGGGAATCAGAGGCGGGGATTCAGAGCTGGGGAATCAGAGGCGGGGAATCAGAGTTGGGGAATCAGAGGCAGGGAATCAGATGTGGGGAATCAGAGGCGGGGAATCAGAGGCGGGGAAACAGAGGCGGGGAATCAGATATGGGGAATCAGAGGTGGGGAATCAGGGGCAGGGATTCAGTGTCAGGGAATCAGAGGCGGGGAATCAGAGGCGGGGAATCAGAGGCAGGGAATCAGATGCGGGGAATCAGAGGCGGGGAATCAGAGCTGGCGAATCAGAGGCGGGGAATCAGAGGTGGGCAATCAGAGGCGGGGAATCAGATATGGGGAATCAGAGGCGGGGAAACAGAGGCGGGGAATCAAATATAGGGAATCAGAGGTGGGGAATCAGAGGTTGTGAATCAGAGATGGGGAATCAAGGCGGGGAATCAGAGGCAGGGAATCAGACACGGGGAATCAGAGGCGGGGATTCAGAGCTGGGGAATCAGAGGCGGGGAATCAGAGTTGGGGAATCAGAGGCAGGGAATCAGATGTGGGGAATCAGAGGCGGGGAATCAGAGGCGGGGAAACAGAGGCGGGGAATCAGATATGGGGAATCAGAGGTGGGGATTCAGGGGCAGGGATTCAGTGTCAGGGAATCAGAGGCGGGGAATCAGAGGCGGGGAATCAGAGATGGGGAATCAGAGGCGGGGAATCAGAGGTTGGGAATCAGAGGAAGGGAATCAGAGTCGGGGAAACAGAGGCGGGGAATCAGATATGTGGAATCAGAGGTGGCGAATCAAAGGCGGTGAAACAGAGATGGGGAATCAGGGCAGGGAATCAGAGGCAGGGAATCAAACACGGGGAATCAGAGCTGGGGAATCAGAGGCGGGGAATCAGAGTTGGGAATCAGAGGCGGGGAATCAGAGGATTGGAATCAGATGCAGGGTATCAGATGCGGGGAATCAGAGGCGGGGAATCAGAGCTGGGGAATCAGAGGTGGGGAATCAGATTTGGGGAATCACAGGTGGGGACTTAGATATTGGGAAACAGAGGCGGGGAATCAGAGGTCGGGAAACAGAGGCGGGGAATCAGATATGGGGAATCAGAGGTGGGGAATCAGAGGCAGGGAATCAGATGTGCGGAATCAGAGATGGGGAATCAGAGGCAGGGAATCAGAATCAGAAGCAGGGAATCAGAGGCCGGGAATCAGAGGCCGGAATCAGATGCTGGGAATCAGATGCGGGGAATCATAGGCGGGGAATCAGAGCTGGGGAATCAGAGGCGGGGTATTAGAGTTGGGGAATCAGAGGTGGGGAATCAGATATGGGGAAACAGAGGTGGGGAATCAGAGGCGGGGAAACAGAGGCAGGGAATCAGATATGGGGAATCAGAGGTGGGGCATCAGAGGTTGTGAATCACAGATGGGGAATCAGAGGCGGGGAATCAGAGGCAGGGAATCAGACGCGGGGAATCAGAGGCGGGGATTCAGAGCTGGGGAATCAGAAGCGGGGAATCAGAGTTGGGGAATCAGAGGCGGGGAATCAGACGCGGGTAATCTGAGGCGGGGAATCAGAGCTGGGGAACCAGAGGTGGGGAATCAGAGTTGGGGAATCAGAGGCAGGGAATTGGATGTGCGGAATCAGAGAGGGGGAATCAGAGGTGGGGAATCAGAGGAGGTGAATCAGAGATGGGGAATCAGAGGCGGGGAATCAGAGGCAGGAAATCAGACACGGGGATTCAGAGGCTGGGAATCAGGCGGGGGGAATCAAAGGCGGGGAATCAGAGCTGGGGAATCTGAGGCAGGGAATCAGAGTTGGGGATTCAGAGGCGGGGAATCAGATATGGGGAAACAGAGGCGGGGAATCAGAGGCGGGCAAACAGAGGCGGGGAATTAGATATGGGGAATCAGAGGTAGGGAATCAGAGGTGGTGAATCAGTGATGGGGAATCACAGGCGGGGAATCAGAGGCAGGGAATAGAACGCGGGGAATCAGAGGCAGGGAATCAGAGCTGGGGAATCAGAGGAGGGGATTCATAGTTGGGAATCAGAGGCGGGAATCAGATATGGGGAAACAGAGGCGGGGAATCAGAGGCGGGGAAACAGAGGCGGGGAATCAGATATGGGGAATCGGATGCAGGGAATCAGAGGCGGGGAATCAGAGCTGGGGAATCAGAGGCGGGGAATCAGAGTTGGGGCATCAGAGGTGGGGAATTAGATATAGGGAAACAGAGGCGGGGAATCAGAGGCGGGGAAAGAGAGGCGGGGAGTCAGATATGGGGAATCAGAGGTGGGGAATCAGAGGCAGGGAATCAGATGTGCGGAATCAGAGATGGGGAATAAGAGGCAGGGAATCAGAATCAGAAGCGGGGAATCAGAGGCCGGGAATCAGAGGCCGGGAATCAGATGCTGGGAATAAGAGGCCGGGAATCAGAAGCGGGGAATCAGAGCTGGGGAATCAGAGGCGGGGTATTAGAGTTGGGGAATCAGAGGTGGGGAATCAGATATGGGGAAACAGAGGTGGGGAATCAGAGGCGGGGAAACAGAGGCAGGGAATCAGATATGGGGAATCAGAGGTGGGGCATCAGAGGTTGTGAATCACAGATGGGGTATCAGAGGCGGAGAATCAGAGGCAGGGTATCAGGCGCGGGGAATTAGAGGCGGGGATTCAGAGCTGGGGAATCAGAAGCGGGGAATCAGAGTTGGGGAATAAGAGGCGGGGAATCAGATATGGGGAATCAGAGGCAGGGAATCAGAGGCGGGGAATCAGAGGCAGGGAATCAGACGCGGGGAATCTGAGGCGGGGAATCAGAGCTGGGGAACCAGAGGTGGGGAATCAGAGTTGGGGAATCAGAGGCAGGGAATTGGATGTGCGGAATCAGAGAGGGGGAATCAGAGGTGGGGAATCAGAGGAGGTGAATCAGAGATGGGGAATCAGAGGCGGGGAATCAGAGGCAGGAAATCAGACACGGGGATTCAGAGGCTGGGAATCAGACGGGGGGAATCAAAGGTGGGGAATCAGAGCTGGGGAATCTGAGGCAGGGAATCAGAGTTGGGGATTCAGAGGCGGGGAATCAGATATGGGGAAACAGAGGCGGGGAATCAGAGGCGGGCAAACAGAGGCGGGGAATTAGATATGGGGAATCAGAGGTAGGGAATCAGAGGTGGTGAATCAGTGATGGGGAATCACAGGCGGGGAATCAGAGGCAGGGAATAGAACGCGGGGAATCAGAGGCAGGGAATCAGAGATGGGGAATCAGAGGAGGGGATTCATAGTTGGGAATCAGAGGCGGGAATCAGATATGGGGAAACAGAGGCGGGGAATCAGAGGCGGGGAAACAGAGGCGGGGAATCAGATATGGGGAATCGGATGCAGGGAATCAGAGGCGGGGAATCAGAGCTGGGGAATAAGAGGCGGGGAATCAGAGTTGGGGCATCAGAGGTGGGGAATTAGATATAGGGAAACAGAGGCGGGGAATCAGAGGCGGGGAAACAGAGGCGGGGAATCAGATATGGGGAATCAGAGGTGGGGAATCAGAGGCAGGGAATCAGATGTGCGGAATCAGAGATGGGGAATAAGAGGCAGGGAATCAGAATCAGAAGCGGGGAATCAGAGGCCGGGAATCAGAGGCCGGGAATCAGATGCTGGGAATTAGAGGCCGGGAATCAGAAGCGGGGAATCAGAGGCCGGGAATCAGAGGCCGGGAATCAGATGCTGGGAATAAGAGGCCGGGAATCAGAGGCGGGGAAACAGAGGCGGGGAATCAGAGGCCGGGAATCAGATATTGGGAATAAGAGGCCGGGAATCAGAGGTGGGGAATCAGATATGGGGAATCAGAGGTGGCGAATCAAAGGCGGTGAATCAGAGATGGGGAATCAGAGGCGGGGAATCAGAGGCAGGGAATCAGATGCGGGGAATCAGAGGCGGGGAATCAGAGCTGGCGAATCAGAGGCTGGGAATCAGAGGTGGGCAATCAGAGGCGGGGAATCAGATATGGGGAATCAGAGGCGGGGAATCAGAGGCGGGGAAACAGAGGCGGGGAATCAAATATAGGGAATCAGAGGTGGGGAATCAGAGGTTGTGAATCAGAGATGGGGAATCAAGGCGGGGAATCAGAGGCAGGGAATCAGACGCGGGGAATCAGAGGCGGGGATTCAGAGCTGGGGAATCAGAGGCGGGGAATCAGAGTTGGTGAATCAGAGGCAGGGAATCAGAAATGGGGAATCAGAGGCGGGGAATCAGAGGCGGGGAAACAGAGGCGGGGAATCAGATGTGGGGAATCAGAGGTGGGGAATCAGGGGCAGGGAATCAGTGGCAGGGAATCAGAGGCGGGGAATCAGAGGCGGGGAATCAAAGGCAGGGAATCAGACACGGGGAATCAGAGGCGGGGAATCAGAGATGGGGAATCAGAGGCGGGGAATCAGAGGCAGGGAATCGGATGCCGGGAATCAGAGTCGGGGAATCAGAGCTGGGGAATCAGAGGCGGGGAATCAGAGTTGGGGAATCAGAGGCGGGGAATCAGATATGGGGAAATAGAGGCGGGGAATCAGATATGGGAATCAGAGGTGTGGAATCAGAGGTTGGGAATCAGAGGCAGGGAATCAGAGTCGGGGAAACAGAGGCGGGGAATCAGATATGGGGAATCAGAGGTGGCGAATCAAAGGCGGTGAAACAGAGATGGGGAATCAGGGCAGGGAATCAGAGGCAGGGAATCAAACACGGGGAATCAGAGCTGGGGAATCAGAGGCGGGGAATCAGAGTTGGGAATCAGAGGCGGGGAATCAGAGGCGGGGAAACAGAGGCGGGGAATCAGATATGGGGAATCAGAGGCGGGGAATCCGAGGTTGGGAATCAGAGGCAGGGAATCAGAGGCGGAAAATCAGAGGCGGGGAATCAGAGGAAGGGAATCAGATGTGCGGAATCGGAGATGGGGAATCAGAGGCAGGGAATCAGAGGCAGGGAATCAGAGGCGGGGAATCAGAGGCCGGGAATCAGATATGGGGAAACAGAGGCGGGGAATCCGAGGCGGGGAAACAGAGGCGGGGAATCAGATATGGGGAATCAGAGGTGGGGAATCAGAGGTTGGGAATCAGAGGCAGGGAATCAGAGGCTTGGAATCAGATACAGGGAATCAGATGCGGGGAATCAGAGGCGGGGAATCAGAGCTGGGGAATCAGAGGTGGGGAATCAGATTTGGGGAATCAGAGGCGGGGACTTAGATATTGGGAAACAGAGGCGGGGAATCAGAGGCGGGGAAACCCAGGCGGGGAATCAGATATGGGGAATCAGAGGTGGGGAATCAGAGGCAAGGAATCAGATGTGCGGAATCAGAGATGGGGAATCAGAGGCAGGGAATCAGAATCAGAAGCAGGGAATCAGAGGCCGGGAATCAGAGGCCGGAATCAGATGCTGGGAATCAGAGGCCTGGAATCAGAGGCGGGGAATCAGAGGCAGGGAATCAGATGCGGGGAATCAGAGGCGGGGAATCAGAGCTGGGGAATCAGAGGCGGGGATTCAGAGTTGGGGAATCAGAGGCGGGGAATCAGAGGCGGGGAAACAGAGGCGGGGAATCAGATATGGGGAATCAGAGGTGGGGAATCAGAGGTTGGGAATCAGAAGCAGGGAATCAGAGGCGGGGAATCAGAGGCGGGGAATCAGAGGCAGGGAATCCGATGTGCGGAATCGGAGATGGGGAATCAGAGGCAGGGAATCAGAGGCGGGGAATCAGAGGCGGAGAATCAGAGGCCGGGAATCAGATATGGGGAAACAGAGGCGGGGAATCAGAGGCGGGGAAACAGAGGCGGGGAATCAGATATGGGGAATCAGAGGTGGGGAATCAGAGGTTGGGAATCAGAGGCAGGGAATCAGAGGCTGGGAATCAGATGCAGGGAATCAGAGTCGGGGAATCAGAGGCGGGGAATCAGAGGTGGGGAATCAGAGGCGGGGATTCAGAGCTGGGGAATCAGAGGCGGGGAATCAGAGTTGGGGGATCAGAGGCGGGGAATCAGATATGGGGAATCAGAGGCGGGGAATCAGAGGCGGGGAAACAGAGGCAGGGAATCAGATATGGGGAATCAGAGGTGGGGTATCAGGGGCAGGGAATCAGTGGCAGGGAATCAGAGGCGGGGAAACAGAGGCGGGGAATCAGAGGTGGGGAATCAGATTTGGGGAATCAGAGGTGGGGACTTAGATATTGGGAAACAGAGGCGGGGAATCAGAGGTGGGGAAACAGAGGCGGGGAATCAGATATGGGGAATCAGAGGTGGGGAATCAGAGGCAGGGAATCAGATGTGCGGAATCAGAGATGGGGAATCAGAGGCAGGGAATCAGAATCAGAAGCAGGGAATCAGAGGCCGGGAATCAGAGGCCGGAATCAGATGCTGGGAATCAGATGCGGGGAATCAGAGGCGGGGAATCAGAGCTGGGGAATCAGAGGCGGGGTATTAGAGTTGGGGAATCAGAGGTGGGGAATCAGATATGGGGAAACAGAGGTGGGGAATCAGAGGCGGGGAAACAGAGGTAGGGAATCAGATATGGGGAATCAGAGGTGGGGCATCAGAGGTTGTGAATCACAGATGGGGAATCAGAGGCGGGGAATCAGAGGCAGGGAATCAGATGCGGGGAATCAGAGGCGGGGATTCAGAGCTGGGGAATCAGAAGCGGGGAATCAGAGTTGGGGAATCAGAGGCGGGGAATCAGATATGGGGAATCAGAGGCAGGGAATCAGAGGCGGGGAATCAGAGGCAGGGAATCAGATGCGGGGAATCTGAGGCGGGGAATCAGAGCTGGGGAACCAGAGGTGGGGAATCAGAGTTGGGGAATCAGAGGCAGGGAATTGGATGTGC
This sequence comes from Narcine bancroftii, assembly GCF_036971445.1. Classification (NCBI taxonomy): domain Eukaryota; kingdom Metazoa; phylum Chordata; class Chondrichthyes; order Torpediniformes; family Narcinidae; genus Narcine; species Narcine bancroftii. The sequence continues at coordinate 111,264,035 of NC_091474.1, read as the reverse complement.
GGAATCAGAGAGGGGGAATCAGAGGTGGGGAATCAGAGGAGGTGAATCAGAGATGGGGAATCAGAGGCGGGGAATCAGAGGCAGGAAATCAGACACGGGGATTCAGAGGCTGGGAATCAGACGGGGGGAATCAAAGGCGGGGAATCAGAGCTGGGGAATCTGAGGCAGGGAATCAGAGGTGGTGAATCAGTGATGGGGAATCACAGGCGGGGAATCAGAGGCAGGGAATAGAACGCGGGGAATCAGAGGCAGGGAATCAGAGCTGGGGAATCAGAGGAGGGGATTCATAGTTGGGAATCAGAGGCGGGAATCAGATATGGGGAAACAGAGGCGGGGAATCAGAGGCGGTGAAACAGAGGCGGGGAATCAGATATGGGGAATCGGATGCAGGGAATCAGAGGCGGGGAATCAGAGCTGGGGAATCAGAGGCGGGGAATCAGAGTTGGGGCATCAGAGGTGGGGAATTAGATATAGGGAAACAGAGGCGGGGAATCAGAGGCGGGGAAACAGAGGCGGGGAATCAGATATGGGGAATCAGAGGTGGGGAATCAGAGGCAGGGTATCAGATGTGCAGAATCAGAGATGGGGAATAAGAGGCAGGGAATCAGAATCAGAAGCGGGGAATCAGAGGCCGGGAATCAGAGGCCGGGAATCAGATGCTGGGAATAAGAGGCCGGGAATCAGAGGCAGGGAAACAGAGGCGGGGAATCAGATATGGGGAATCAGAGGTGGGGAATCAGAGGCAGGGAATCAGATGTGCGGAATCAGAGATGGGGAATAAGAGGCAGGGAATCAGAATCAGAATCGGGGAATCAGAGGCCGGGAATCAGAGGCCGGGAATCAGATGCTGGGAATAAGAGGCCGGGAATCAGAGGTGGGGAATCAGATATGGGGAATCAGAGGTGGCGAATCAAAGGCGGTGAATCAGAGATGGGCAATCAGAGGCGGGGAATCAGATATGGGGAATCAGAGGCGGGGAATCAGAGGCGGGGAAACAGAGGCGGGGAATCAAATATAGGGAATCAGAGGTGGGGAATCAGAGGTTGTGAATCAGAGATGGGGAATCAAGGCGGGGAATCAGAGGCAGGGAATCAGACGCGGGGAATCAGAGGCGGGGATTCAGAGCTGGGGAATCAGAGGCGGGGAATCAGAGTTGGGGCATCAGAGGTGGGGAATTAGATATAGGGAAACAGAGGCGGGGAATCAGAGGCAGGGAAACAGAGGCGGGGATTCAGATATGAGGAATCAGAGGTGGGGAATCAGAGGCAGGGATTCAGATGTGCTGAATCAGTGATGGGGAATCAGAGGCAGGGAATCAGAATCAGAAGCGGGGAATCAGAGGCCGGGAATCAGAGGCCGGGAATCAGATGCTGGGAATAAGAGGCCGGGAATCAGAGGTGGGGAATCAGAGTCCGGGAATCAGAGATGGGGATTCAGAGGCGGGGAATGAGATATGGAGAATCAGAGGCGGGGAATCAGAGGCCGGGAAACAGAGGTGGGGAATCAGATATGGGGAATCAGAGGTGGCGAATCAAAGGCGGTGAATCAGAGATGGGGAATCAGAGGCGGGGAATCAGAGGCAGGGAATCAGATGCGGGGAATCAGAGGCGGGGAATCAGAGCTGGCGAATCAGAGGCGGGGAATCAGAGGTGGGCAATCAGAGGCGGGGAATCAGATATGGGGAATCAGAGGCGGGGAAACAGAGGCGGGGAATCAAATATAGGGAATCAGAGGTGGGGAATCAGAGGTTGTGAATCAGAGATGGGGAATCAAGGCGGGGAATCAGAGGCAGGGAATCAGACACGGGGAATCAGAGGCGGGGATTCAGAGCTGGGGAATCAGAGGCGGGGAATCAGAGTTGGGGAATCAGAGGCAGGGAATCAGATGTGGGGAATCAGAGGCGGGGAATCAGAGGCGGGGAAACAGAGGCGGGGAATCAGATATGGGGAATCAGAGGTGGGGAATCAGGGGCAGGGATTCAGTGTCAGGGAATCAGAGGCGGGGAATCAGAGGCGGGGAATCAGAGGCAGGGAATCAGACACGGGGAATCAGAGGCGGGGAATCAGAGATGGGGAATCAGAGGCGGGGAATCAGAGGTTGGGAATCAGAGGAAGGGAATCAGAGTCGGGGAAACAGAGGCGGGGAATCAGATATGTGGAATCAGAGGTGGCGAATCAAAGGCGGTGAAACAGAGATGGGGAATCAGGGCAGGGAATCAGAGGCAGGGAATCAAACACGGGGAATCAGAGCTGGGGAATCAGAGGCGGGGAATCAGAGTTGGGAATCAGAGGCGGGGAATCAGAGGCGGGGAAACAGAGGCGGGGAATCAGATATGGGGAATCAGAGGTGGGCAATCAGAGGTTGGGAATCAGAGGCAGGGAATCGGAGATGGGGAATCAGAGGCAGGGAATCAGAGGCGGGGAATCAGAGGCGGGGAATCAGAGGCCGGGAATCAGATATGGGGAAACTGAGGCGGGGAATCCGAGGCGGCGAAACAGAGGCGGGGAATCAGATATGGGGAATCAGCGGTGGGGAATCAGAGGTTGGGAATCAGAGGCAGGGAATCAGAGGCTTGGAATCAGATGCAGGGAATCAGATGCGGGGAATCAGAGGCGGGGAATCAGAGCTGGGGAATCAGAGGTGGGGAATCAGATTTGGGGAATCAGAGGTGGGGACTTAGATATTGGGAAACAGAGGCGGGGAATCAGAGGCGGGGAAACAGAGGCGGGGAATCAGATATGGGGAATCAGAGGTGGGGAATCAGAGGCAGGGAATCAGATGTGCGGAATTAGAGATGGGGAATCAGAGGCAGGGAATCAGAATCAGAAGCAGGGAATCAGAGGCCGGGAATCAGATGCCGGAATCAGATGATGGGAATCAGAGGCCTGGAATCAGAGGATGGGAATCAGAGGCAGGGAATCAGATATGTGGAATCAGAGGTGGCAAATCAAAGGCGGTGAAACACAGATGGGGAATCAGGGCAGGGAATCAGATGCAGGGAATCAAACACGGGGAATCAGAGCTGGGGAATCAGAGGCGGGGAATCAGAGTTGGGAATCAGAGGCGGGGAATCAGAGGCGGGGAAACAGAGGCGGGGAATCAGATATGGGGAATCAGAGGTGGGGAATCAGAGGTTGGGAATCAGAGGCAGGGAATCGGAGATGGGGAATCAGAGGCAGGGAATCAGAGGCGGGGAATCAGAGGCGGGGAATCAGAGGCCGGGAATCAGATATGGGGAAACTGAGGCGGGGAATCCGAGGCGGGGAAACAGAGGCGGGGAATCAGATATGGGGAATCAGAGGTGGGGAATCAGAGGTTGGGAATCAGAGGCAGGGAATCAGAGGCTTTGAATCAGATGCAGGGAATCATATGCGGGGAATCAGAGGCGGGGAATCAGAGCTGGGGAATCAGAGGTGGGGAATCAGATTTGGGGAATCAGAGGTGGGGACTTAGATATTGGGAAACAGAGGCGGGGAATCAGAGGCGGGGAAACAGAGGCGGGGAATCAGATATGGGGAATCAGAGGTGGGGAATCAGAGGCAGGGAATCAGATGTGCGGAATCAGAGATGGGGAATCAGAGGCAGGGAATCAGAATCAGAAGCAGGGAATCAGAGGCCGGGAATCAGAGGCCGGAATCAGAGATGGGGAATCAGAGGCAGGGAATCAGAATCAGAAGCAGGGAATCAGAGGCCGGGAATCAGAGGCCGGAATCAGATGATGGGAATCAGAGGCCTGGAATCAGAGGCGGGGAATCAGAGGCAGGGATTCAGATGCGGGGAATCAGAGGCGGGGAATCAGAGCTGGGGAATCAGAGGCGGGGTATTAGAGTTGGGGAATCAGAGGCGGGGAATCAGATATGGGGAAACAGAGGTAGGAAATCAGAGGCGGGGAAACAGAGGCAGGGAATCAGATATGGGGAATCAGAGGCGGGGAATCAGAGGTGGGGAATCAGATATGGGGAATCAGAGGTGGGGAATCAGAGGCAGGGTAATCAGAGGCAGGGTATCAGACGCGGGGAATCAGATGTGGGCAATCAGAGGCGGGGAATCAGATATGGGGAATCAGAGGCGGGGAATCAGAGGCGGGGAAACAGAGGCGGGGAATCAGATATGGGGAATCAGAGGTGGGGCATCAGAGGTTGTGAATCACAGATGGGGAATCAGAGGCGGGGACTCAGAGGCAGGGAATCAGACGCGGGGAATCAGAGGCGGGGATTCAGAGCTGGGGAATCAGAAGCGGGGAATCAGAGTTGGGGAATCAGAGGCGGGGAATCAGATATGGGGAATCAGAGGCAGGGAATCAGAGGCGGGGAATCAGAGGCAGGGAATCAGACGCGGGGAATCTGAGGCGGGGAATCAGAGCTGGGGAATCAGAGGTGGGGAATCAGAGTTGGGGAATCAGAGGCAGGGAATTGGATGTGCGGAATCAGAGAATGGGAATCAGAGGTGGGGAATCAGAGGCGGTGAATCAGAGATGGGGAATCAGAGGCGGGGAATCAGAGGCAGGAAATCAGACACGGGGATTCAGAGGCTGGGAATCAGACGGGGGCAATCAAAGGCGGGGAATCAGAGCTGGGGAATCTGAGGCAGGGAATCAGAGTTGGGGATTCAGAGGCGGGGAATCAGATATGGGGAAACAGAGGCGGGGAATCAGAGGCGGGCAAACAGAGGCGGGGAATTAGATATGGGGAATCAGAGGTAGGGAATCAGAGGTGGTGAATCAGTGATGGGGAATCACAGGCGGGGAATCAGAGGCAGGGAATAGAACGCGGGGAATCAGAGGCAGGGAATCAGAGCTGGGGAATCAGAGGCGGGGAATCATAGTTGGGAATCAGAGGCGGGAATCAGATATGGGGAAACAGAGGCGGGGAATCAGAGGCGGGGAAACAGAGGCGGGGAATCAGATATGGGGAATCGGATGCAGGGAATCAGAGGCGGGGAATCAGAGCTGGGGAATCAGAGGTGGGGAATCAGAGTTGGGGCATCAGAAGTGGGGAATTAGATATAGGGAAACAGAGGCGGGGAATCAGAGGCGGGGAAACAGAGGCGGGGAATCAGATATGGGGAATCAGAGGTGGGGAATCAGAGGCAGGGAATCAGATGTGCGGAATCAGAGATGGGGAATCAGAGGCAGGGAATCAGAAGCGGGGAATCAGAGGCCGGGAATCAGAGGCCGGGAATCAGATGCTGGGAATAAGAGGCCGGGAATCAGAGGAGGGGAATCAGAGTCCGGGAATCAGAGATGGGGATTCAGAGGCGGGGAATGAGATATGGAGAATCAGAGGCGGGGAATCAGAGGCGGGGAAACAGAGGCAGGGAATCAGATGTGCGGAATCAGAGATGGGGAATCGGAGGCAGGGAATCAGAAGCGGGGAATCAGAGGCCGGGAATCAGAGGCCGGGAATCAGATGCTGGGAATAAGAGGCCGGGAATCAGAGGAGGGGAATCAGAGTTGGGGCATCAGAGGTGGGGAATTAGATATAGGGAAACAGAGGCGGGGAATCAGAGGCGGGGAAACAGAGGCGGGGAATCAGATATGGGGAATCAGAGGTGGGGAATCAGAGGCAGGGAATCAGATGTGCGGAATCAGAGATGGGGAATCAGAGGCAGGGAATCAGAAGCGGGGAATCAGAGGCCGGGAATCAGAGGCCGGGAATCAGCTGCTGGGAATAAGAGGCCGGGAATCAGAGGAGGGGAATCAGAGTCCGGGAATCAGAGATGGGGATTCAGAGGCGGGGAATGAGATATGGAGAATCAGAGGCGGGGAATCAGAGGCGGGGAAACAGAGGCGGGGAATCAGATATGGGGAATCAGAGGTGGCGAATCAAAGGTGGTGAATCAGAGATGGGGAATCAGAGGCGGGGAATCAGAGGCAGGGAATCAGATGCGGGGAATCAGAGGCGGGGAATCAGAGCTGGCGAATCAGAGGCTGGGAATCAGAGGTGGGCAATCAGAGGCGGGGAATCAGATATGGGGAATCAGAGGCGGGGAATCAGAGGCGGGGAAACAGAGGCGGGGAATCAAATATAGGGAATCAGAGGTGGGGAATCAGAGGTTGTGAATAAGAGATGGGGAATCAAGGCGGGGAATCAGAGGCAGGGAATCAGACGCGGGGAATCAGAGGCGGGGATTCAGAGCTGGGGAATCAGAGGCGTGGAATCAGAGTTGGGGAATCAGAGGCAGGGAATCAGATATGGGGAATCAGAGGCGGGGAATCAGAGGCCGGGAATCAGATGTGGGGAAACAGAGGCGGGGAATCCGAGGCGGGGAAACAGAGGCGGGGAATCAGATATGGGGAATCAGAGGTGGGGAATCAGAGGTTGGGAATCAGAGGCAGGGAATCAGAGGATTGGAATCAGATGCAGGGTATCAGATGCGGGGAATCAGAGGCGGGGAATCAGAGCTGGGGAATCAGAGGTGGGGAATCAGATTTGGGGAATCACAGGTGGGGACTTAGATATTGGGAAACAGAGGCGGGGAATCAGAGGTCGGGAAACAGAGGCGGGGAATCAGATATGGGGAATCAGAGGTGGGGAATCAGAGGCAGGGAATCAGATGTGCGGAATCAGAGATGGGGAATCAGAGGCAGGGAATCAGAATCAGAAGCAGGGAATCAGAGGCCGGGAATCAGAGGCCGGAATCAGATGCTGGGAATCAGATGCGGGGAATCAGAGGCGGGGAATCAGAGCTGGGGAATCAGAGGCGGGGTATTAGAGTTGGGGAATCAGAGGTGGGGAATCAGATATGGGGAAACAGAGGTGGGGAATCAGAGGCGGGGAAACAGAGGCAGGGAATCAGATATGGGGAATCAGAGGTGGGGCATCAGAGGTTGTGAATCACAGATGGGGAATCAGAGGCGGGGAATCAGAGGCAGGGAATCAGACGCGGGGAATCAGAGGCAGGGAATCAGATGTGCGGAATCAGAGATGGGGAATCAGAGGCAGGGAATCAGAAGCGGGGAATCAGAGGCCGGGAATCAGAGGCCGGGAATCAGATGCTGGGAATAAGAGGCCGGGAATCAGAGGAGGGGAATCAGAGTCCGGGAATCAGAGATGGGGATTCAGAGGCGGGGAATGAGATATGGGGAATCAGAGGCGGGGAATCAGAGGCGGGGAAACAGAGGCAGGGAATCAGATGTGCGGAATCAGAGATGGGGAATCGGAGGCAGGGAATCAGAAGCGGGGAATCAGAGGCCGGGAATCAGAGGCCGGGAATCAGATGCTGGGAATAAGAGGCCGGGAATCAGAGGAGGGGAATCAGACTTGGGGCATCAGAGGTGGGGAATTAGATATAGGGAAACAGAGGCGGGGAATCAGAGGCGGGGAAACAGAGGCGGGGAATCAGATATGGGGAATCAGAGGTGGGGAATCAGAGGCAGGGAATCAGATGTGCGGAATCAGAGATGGGGAATCAGAGGCAGGGAATCAGAAGCGGGGAATCAGAGGCCGGGAATCAGAGGCCGGGAATCAGCTGCTGGGAATAAGAGGCCGGGAATCAGAGGAGGGGAATCAGAGTCCGGGAATCAGAGATGGGGATTCAGAGGCGGGGAATGAGATATGGAGAATCAGAGGCGGGGAATCAGAGGCGGGGAAACAGAGGCGGGGAATCAGATATGGGGAATCAGAGGTGGCGAATCAAAGGTGGTGAATCAGAGATGGGGAATCAGAGGCGGGGAATCAGAGGCAGGGAATCAGATGCGGGGAATCAGAGGCGGGGAATCAGAGCTGGCGAATCAGAGGCTGGGAATCAGAGGTGGGCAATCAGAGGCGGGGAATCAGATATGGGGAATCAGAGGCGGGGAATCAGAGGCGGGGAAACAGAGGCTGGGAATCAAATATAGGGAATCAGAGGTTGTAAATAAGAGATGGGGAATCAAGGCGGGGAATCAGAGGCAGGGAATCAGACGCGGGGAATCAGAGGCGGGGATTCAGAGCTGGGGAATCAGAGGCGGGGAATCAGAGTTGGGGAATCAGAGGCAGGGAATCAGATATGGGGAATCAGAGGCGGGGAATCAGAGGCCGGGAATCAGATGTGGGGAAACAGAGGCGGGGAATCCGAGGCGGGGAAACAGAGGCGGGGAATCAGATATGGGGAATCAGAGGTGGGGAATCAGAGGTTGGGAATCAGAGGCAGGGAATCAGAGGATTGGAATCAGATGCAGGGTATCAGATGCGGGGAATCAGAGGAGGGGAATCAGAGCTGGGGAATCAGAGGTGGGGAATCAGATTTGGGGAATCACAGGTGGGGACTTAGATATTGGGAAACAGAGACGGGGAATCAGAGGTCGGGAAACAGAGGCGGGGAATCAGATATGGGGAATCAGAGGTGGGGAATCAGAGGCAGGGAATCAGATGTGCGGAATCAGAGATGGGGAATCAGAGGCAGGGAATCAGAATCAGAAGCAGGGAATCAGAGGCCGGGAATCAGAGGCCGGAATCAGATGCTGGGAATCAGATGCGGGGAATCAGAGGCGGGGAATCAGAGCTGGGGAATCAGAGGCGGGGTATTAGAGTTGGGGAATCAGAGGTGGGGAATCAGATATGGGGAAACAGAGGTGGGGAATCAGAGGCGGGGAAACAGAGGCAGGGAATCAGATATGGGGAATCAGAGGTGGGGCATCAGAGGTTGTGAATCACAGATGGGGAATCAGAGGCGGGGAATCAGAGGCAGGGAATCAGACGCGGGGAATCAGAGGCGGGGATTCAGAGCTGGGGAATCAGAAGCGGGGAATCAGAGTTGGGGAATCAGAGGCGGGGAATCAGATATGGGGAATCAGAGGCAGGGAATCAGAGGCGGGGAATCAGAGGCAGGGAATCAGACGCGGGGAATCTGAGGCGGGGAATCAGAGCTGGGGAACCAGAGGTGGGGAATCAGAGTTGGGGAATCAGAGGCAGGGAATTGGATGTGCGGAATCAGAGAGGGGGAATCAGAGGTGGGGAATCAGAGGAGGTGAATCAGAGATGGGGAATCAGAGGCGGGGAATCAGAGGCAGGAAATCAGACACGGGGATTCAGAGGCTGGGAATCAGACGGGGGGAATCAAAGGCGGGGAATCAGAGCTGGGGAATCTGAGGCAGGGAATCAGAGTTGGGGATTCAGAGGCGGGGAATCAGATATGGGGAAACAGAGGCGGGGAATCAGAGGCGGGCAAACAGAGGCGGGGAATTAGATATGGGGAATCAGAGGTAGGGAATCAGAGGTGGTGAATCAGTGATGGGGAATCACAGGCGGGGAATCAGAGGCAGGGAATAGAACGCGGGGAATCAGAGGCAGGGAATCAGAGCTGGGGAATCAGAGGAGGGGATTCATAGTTGGGAATCAGAGGCGGGAATCAGATATGGGGAAACAGAGGCGGGGAATCAGAGGCGGGGAAACAGAGGCGGGGAATCAGATATGGGGAATCGGATGCAGGGAATCAGAGGCGGGGAATCAGAGCTGGGGAATCAGAGGCGGGGAATCAGAGTTGGGGCATCAGAGGTGGGGAATTAGATATAGGGAAACAGAGGCGGGGAATCAGAGGCGGGGAAACAGAGGCGGGGAATCAGATATGGGGAATCAGAGGTGGGGAATCAGAGGCAGGGAATCAGATGTGCGGAATCAGAGATGGGGAATAAGAGGCAGGGAATCAGAATCAGAAGCGGGGAATCAGAGGCCGGGAATCAGAGGCCGGGAATCAGATGCTGGGAATAAGAGGCCGGGAATCAGAAGTGGGGAATCAGAGGCCGGGAATCAGAGGCCGGGAATCAGGTGCTGGGAATAAGAGGCCGGGAATCAGAGGCGGGGAAACAGAGGCGGGGAATCAGATATGGGGAATCAGAGGTGGGGAATCAGAGGCAGGGAATCAGATGTGCGGAATCAGAGATGGGGAATAAGAGGCAGGGAATCAGAATCAGAAGCGGGGAATCAGAGGCCGGGAATCAGAGGCCGGGAATCAGATATTGGGAATAAGAGGCCGGGAATCAGAGGTGGGGAATCAGATATGGGGAATCAGAGGTGGCGAATCAAAGGCGGTGAATCAGAGATGGGGAATCAGAGGCGGGGAATCAGAGGCAGGGAATCAGATGCGGGGAATCAGAGGCGGGGAATCAGAGCTGGCGAATCAGAGGCTGGGAATCAGAGGTGGGCAATCAGAGGCGGGGAATCAGATATGGGGAATCAGAGGCGGGGAATCAGAGGCGGGGAAACAGAGGCGGGGAATCAAATATAGGGAATCAGAGGTGGGGAATCAGAGGTTGTGAATTAGAGATGGGGAATCAAGGCGGGGAATCAGAGGCAGGGAATCAGACGCGGGGAATCAGAGGCGGGGATTCAGAGCTGGGGAATCAGAGGCGGGGAATCAGAGTTGGGGAATCAGAGGCAGGGAATCAGATATGGGGAATCAGAGGCGGGGAATCAGAGGCGGGGAAACAGAGGCGGGGAATCAGATGTGGGGAATCAGAGGTGGGGAATCAGGGGCAGGGAATCAGTGGCAGGGAATCAGAGGCGGGGAATCAGAGGCGGGGAATCAAAGGCAGGGAATCAGACACGGGGAATCAGAGGCGGGGAATCAGAGATGGGGAATCAGAGGCGGGGAATCAGAGGCAGGGAATCGGATGCCGGGAATCAGAGTCGGGGAATCAGAGCTGGGGAATCAGAGGCGGGGAATCAGAGTTGGGGAATCAGAGGCGGGGAATCAGATATGGGGAAATAGAGGCGGGGAATCAGATATGGGGAATCAGAGGTGTGGAATCAGAGGTTGGGAATCAGAGGCAGGGAATCAGAGTCGGGGAAACAGAGGCGGGGAATCAGATATGGGGAATCAGAGGTGGCGAATCAAAGGCGGTGAAACAGAGATGGGGAATCAGGGCAGGGAATCAGAGGCAGGGAATCAAACACGGGGAATCAGAGCTGGGGAATCAGAGGCGGGGAATCAGAGTTGGGAATCAGAGGCGGGGAATCAGAGGCGGGGAAACAGAGGCGGGGAATCAGATATGGGGAATCAGAGGCGGGGAATCCGAGTTTGGGAATCAGAGGCAGGGAATCAGAGGCGGAAAATCAGAGGCGGGGAATCAGAGGAAGGGAATCAGATGTGCGGAATCGGAGATGGGGAATCAGAGGCAGGGAATCAGAGGCAGGGAATCAGAGGCGGGGAATCAGAGGCCGGGAATCAGATATGGGGAAACAGAGGCGGGGAATCCGAGGCGGGGAAACAGAGGCGGGGAATCAGATATGGGGAATCAGAGGTGGCGAATCAAAGGTGGTGAATCAGAGATGGGGAATCAGAGGCGGGGAATCAGAGGCAGGGAATCAGATGCGGGGAATCAGAGGCGGGGAATCAGAGCTGGCGAATCAGAGGCTGGGAATCAGAGGTGGGCAATCAGAGGCGGGGAATCAGATATGGGGAATCAGAGGCGGGGAATCAGAGGCGGGGAAACAGAGGCGGGGAATCAAATATAGGGAATCAGAGGTGGGGAATCAGAGGTTGTGAATAAGAGATGGGGAATCAAGGCGGGGAATCAGAGGCAGGGAATCAGACGCGGGGAATCAGAGGCGGGGATTCAGAGCTGGGGAATCAGAGGCGTGGAATCAGAGTTGGGGAATCAGAGGCAGGGAATCAGATATGGGGAATCAGAGGCGGGGAATCAGAGGCCGGGAATCAGATGTGGGGAAACAGAGGCGGGGAATCCGAGGCGGGGAAACAGAGGCGGGGAATCAGATATGGGGAATCAGAGGTGGGGAATCAGAGGTTGGGAATCAGAGGCAGGGAATCAGAGGATTGGAATCAGATGCAGGGTATCAGATGCGGGGAATCAGAGGCGGGGAATCAGAGCTGGGGAATCAGAGGTGGGGAATCAGATTTGGGGAATCACAGGTGGGGACTTAGATATTGGGAAACAGAGGCGGGGAATCAGAGGTCGGGAAACAGAGGCGGGGAATCAGATATGGGGAATCAGAGGTGGGGAATCAGAGGCAGGGAATCAGATGTGCGGAATCAGAGATGGGGAATCAGAGGCAGGGAATCAGAATCAGAAGCAGGGAATCAGAGGCCGGGAATCAGAGGCCGGAATCAGATGCTGGGAATCAGATGCGGGGAATCAGAGGCGGGGAATCAGAGCTGGGGAATCAGAGGCGGGGTATTAGAGTTGGGGAATCAGAGGTGGGGAATCAGATATGGGGAAACAGAGGTGGGGAATCAGAGGCGGGGAAACAGAGGCAGGGAATCAGATATGGGGAATCAGAGGTGGGGCATCAGAGGTTGTGAATCACAGATGGGGAATCAGAGGCGGGGAATCAGAGGCAGGGAATCAGACGCGGGGAATCAGAGGCAGGGAATCAGATGTGCGGAATCAGAGATGGGGAATCAGAGGCAGGGAATCAGAAGCGGGGAATCAGAGGCCGGGAATCAGAGGCCGGGAATCAGATGCTGGGAATAAGAGGCCGGGAATCAGAGGAGGGGAATCAGAGTCCGGGAATCAGAGATGGGGATTCAGAGGCGGGGAATGAGATATGGGGAATCAGAGGCGGGGAATCAGAGGCGGGGAAACAGAGGCAGGGAATCAGATGTGCGGAATCAGAGATGGGGAATCGGAGGCAGGGAATCAGAAGCGGGGAATCAGAGGCCGGGAATCAGAGGCCGGGAATCAGATGCTGGGAATAAGAGGCCGGGAATCAGAGGAGGGGAATCAGAGTTGGGGCATCAGAGGTGGGGAATTAGATATAGGGAAACAGAGGCGGGGAATCAGAGGCGGGGAAACAGAGGCGGGGAATCAGATATGGGGAATCAGAGGTGGGGAATCAGAGGCAGGGAATCAGATGTGCGGAATCAGAGATGGGGAATCAGAGGCAGGGAATCAGAAGCGGGGAATCAGAGGCCGGGAATCAGAGGCCGGGAATCAGCTGCTGGGAATAAGAGGCCGGGAATCAGAGGAGGGGAATCAGAGTCCGGGAATCAGAGATGGGGATTCAGAGGCGGGGAATGAGATATGGAGAATCAGAGGCGGGGAATCAGAGGCGGGGAAACAGAGGCGGGGAATCAGATATGGGGAATCAGAGGTGGCGAATCAAAGGTGGTGAATCAGAGATGGGGAATCAGAGGCGGGGAATCAGAGGCAGGGAATCAGATGCGGGGAATCAGAGGCGGGGAATCAGAGCTGGCGAATCAGAGGCTGGGAATCAGAGGTGGGCAATCAGAGGCGGGGAATCAGATATGGGGAATCAGAGGCGGGGAATCAGAGGCGGGGAAACAGAGGCTGGGAATCAAATATAGGGAATCAGAGGTTGTAAATAAGAGATGGGGAATCAAGGCGGGGAATCAGAGGCAGGGAATCAGACGCGGGGAATCAGAGGCGGGGATTCAGAGCTGGGGAATCAGAGGCGGGGAATCAGAGTTGGGGAATCAGAGGCAGGGAATCAGATATGGGGAATCAGAGGCGGGGAATCAGAGGCCGGGAATCAGATGTGGGGAAACAGAGGCGGGGAATCCGAGGCGGGGAAACAGAGGCGGGGAATCAGATATGGGGAATCAGAGGTGGGGAATCAGAGGTTGGGAATCAGAGGCAGGGAATCAGAGGATTGGAATCAGATGCAGGGTATCAGATGCGGGGAATCAGAGGAGGGGAATCAGAGCTGGGGAATCAGAGGTGGGGAATCAGATTTGGGGAATCACAGGTGGGGACTTAGATATTGGGAAACAGAGACGGGGAATCAGAGGTCGGGAAACAGAGGCGGGGAATCAGATATGGGGAATCAGAGGTGGGGAATCAGAGGCAGGGAATCAGATGTGCGGAATCAGAGATGGGGAATCAGAGGCAGGGAATCAGAATCAGAAGCAGGGAATCAGAGGCCGGGAATCAGAGGCCGGAATCAGATGCTGGGAATCAGATGCGGGGAATCAGAGGCGGGGAATCAGAGCTGGGGAATCAGAGGCGGGGTATTAGAGTTGGGGAATCAGAGGTGGGGAATCAGATATGGGGAAACAGAGGTGGGGAATCAGAGGCGGGGAAACAGAGGCAGGGAATCAGATATGGGGAATCAGAGGTGGGGCATCAGAGGTTGTGAATCACAGATGGGGAATCAGAGGCGGGGAATCAGAGGCAGGGAATCAGACGCGGGGAATCAGAGGCGGGGATTCAGAGCTGGGGAATCAGAAGCGGGGAATCAGAGTTGGGGAATCAGAGGCGGGGAATCAGATATGGGGAATCAGAGGCAGGGAATCAGAGGCGGGGAATCAGAGGCAGGGAATCAGACGCGGGGAATCTGAGGCGGGGAATCAGAGCTGGGGAACCAGAGGTGGGGAATCAGAGTTGGGGAATCAGAGGCAGGGAATTGGATGTGCGGAATCAGAGAGGGGGAATCAGAGGTGGGGAATCAGAGGAGGTGAATCAGAGATGGGGAATCAGAGGCGGGGAATCAGAGGCAGGAAATCAGACACGGGGATTCAGAGGCTGGGAATCAGACGGGGGGAATCAAAGGCGGGGAATCAGAGCTGGGGAATCTGAGGCAGGGAATCAGAGTTGGGGATTCAGAGGCGGGGAATCAGATATGGGGAAACAGAGGCGGGGAATCAGAGGCGGGCAAACAGAGGCGGGGAATTAGATATGGGGAATCAGAGGTAGGGAATCAGAGGTGGTGAATCAGTGATGGGGAATCACAGGCGGGGAATCAGAGGCAGGGAATAGAACGCGGGGAATCAGAGGCAGGGAATCAGAGCTGGGGAATCAGAGGAGGGGATTCATAGTTGGGAATCAGAGGCGGGAATCAGATATGGGGAAACAGAGGCGGGGAATCAGAGGCGGGGAAACAGAGGCGGGGAATCAGATATGGGGAATCGGATGCAGGGAATCAGAGGCGGGGAATCAGAGCTGGGGAATCAGAGGCGGGGAATCAGAGTTGGGGCATCAGAGGTGGGGAATTAGATATAGGGAAACAGAGGCGGGGAATCAGAGGCGGGGAAACAGAGGCGGGGAATCAGATATGGGGAATCAGAGGTGGGGAATCAGAGGCAGGGAATCAGATGTGCGGAATCAGAGATGGGGAATAAGAGGCAGGGAATCAGAATCAGAAGCGGGGAATCAGAGGCCGGGAATCAGAGGCCGGGAATCAGATGCTGGGAATAAGAGGCCGGGAATCAGAAGTGGGGAATCAGAGGCCGGGAATCAGAGGCCGGGAATCAGGTGCTGGGAATAAGAGGCCGGGAATCAGAGGCGGGGAAACAGAGGCGGGGAATCAGATATGGGGAATCAGAGGTGGGGAATCAGAGGCAGGGAATCAGATGTGCGGAATCAGAGATGGGGAATAAGAGGCAGGGAATCAGAATCAGAAGCGGGGAATCAGAGGCCGGGAATCAGAGGCCGGGAATCAGATATTGGGAATAAGAGGCCGGGAATCAGAGGTGGGGAATCAGATATGGGGAATCAGAGGTGGCGAATCAAAGGCGGTGAATCAGAGATGGGGAATCAGAGGCGGGGAATCAGAGGCAGGGAATCAGATGCGGGGAATCAGAGGCGGGGAATCAGAGCTGGCGAATCAGAGGCTGGGAATCAGAGGTGGGCAATCAGAGGCGGGGAATCAGATATGGGGAATCAGAGGCGGGGAATCAGAGGCGGGGAAACAGAGGCGGGGAATCAAATATAGGGAATCAGAGGTGGGGAATCAGAGGTTGTGAATTAGAGATGGGGAATCAAGGCGGGGAATCAGAGGCAGGGAATCAGACGCGGGGAATCAGAGGCGGGGATTCAGAGCTGGGGAATCAGAGGCGGGGAATCAGAGTTGGGGAATCAGAGGCAGGGAATCAGATATGGGGAATCAGAGGCGGGGAATCAGAGGCGGGGAAACAGAGGCGGGGAATCAGATGTGGGGAATCAGAGGTGGGGAATCAGGGGCAGGGAATCAGTGGCAGGGAATCAGAGGCGGGGAATCAGAGGCGGGGAATCAAAGGCAGGGAATCAGACACGGGGAATCAGAGGCGGGGAATCAGAGATGGGGAATCAGAGGCGGGGAATCAGAGGCAGGGAATCGGATGCCGGGAATCAGAGTCGGGGAATCAGAGCTGGGGAATCAGAGGCGGGGAATCAGAGTTGGGGAATCAGAGGCGGGGAATCAGATATGGGGAAATAGAGGCGGGGAATCAGATATGGGGAATCAGAGGTGTGGAATCAGAGGTTGGGAATCAGAGGCAGGGAATCAGAGTCGGGGAAACAGAGGCGGGGAATCAGATATGGGGAATCAGAGGTGGCGAATCAAAGGCGGTGAAACAGAGATGGGGAATCAGGGCAGGGAATCAGAGGCAGGGAATCAAACACGGGGAATCAGAGCTGGGGAATCAGAGGCGGGGAATCAGAGTTGGGAATCAGAGGCGGGGAATCAGAGGCGGGGAAACAGAGGCGGGGAATCAGATATGGGGAATCAGAGGCGGGGAATCCGAGTTTGGGAATCAGAGGCAGGGAATCAGAGGCGGAAAATCAGAGGCGGGGAATCAGAGGAAGGGAATCAGATGTGCGGAATCGGAGATGGGGAATCAGAGGCAGGGAATCAGAGGCAGGGAATCAGAGGCGGGGAATCAGAGGCCGGGAATCAGATATGGGGAAACAGAGGCGGGGAATCCGAGGCGGGGAAACAGAGGCGGGGAATCAGATATGGGGAATCAGAGGTGGGGAATCAGAGGTTGGGAATCAGAGGCAGGGAATCAGAGGCTTGGAATCAGATACAGGGAATCAGATGCGGGGAATCAGAGGCGGGGAATCAGAGCTGGGGAATCAGAGGTGGGGAATCAGATTTGGGGAATCAGAGGCGGGGACTTAGATATTGGGAAACAGAGGCGGGGAATCAGAGGCGGGGAAACCCAGGCGGGGAATCAGATATGGGGAATCAGAGGTGGGGAATCAGAGGCAAGGAATCAGATGTGCGGAATCAGAGATGGGGAATCAGAGGCAGGGAATCAGAATCAGAAGCAGGGAATCAGAGGCCGGGAATCAGAGGCCGGCATCAGATGCTGGGAATCAGAGGCCTGGAATCAGAGGCGGGGAATCAGAGGCAGGGAATCAGATGCGGGGAATCAGAGGCGGGGAATCAGAGCTGGGGAATCAGAGGCGGGGATTCAGAGTTGGGGAATCAGAGGCGGGGAATCAGAGGCGGGGAAACAGAGGCGGGGAATCAGATATGGGGAATCAGAGGTGGGGAATCAGAGGTTGGGAATCAGAAGCAGGGAATCAGAGGCGGGGAATCAGAGGCGGGGAATCAGAGGCAGGGAATCCGATGTGCGGAATCGGAGATGGGGAATCAGAGGCAGGGAATCAGAGGCGGGGAATCAGAGGCGGTGAATCAGAGGCCGGGAATCAGATATGGGGAAACAGAGGCGGGGAATCAGAGGCGGGGAAACAGAGGCGGGGAATCAGATATGGGGAATCAGAGGTGGGGAATCAGAGGTTGGGAATCAGAGGCAGGGAATCAGAGGCTGGGAATCAGATGCAGGGAATCAGATGCGGGGAATCAGAGGCGGGGAATCAGAGCTGGGGAATCAGAGGTGGGGAATCAGAGTTGGGGAATCAGAGTCGGGGACTTAGATATGGGGAAACAGAGGCGGGGAATCAGAGGCGGGGAAACAGACGCGGGGAATCAGAGGCGGGGATTCAGAGCTGGGGAATCAGAGGCGGGGAATCAGAGTTGGGGGATCAGAGGCGGGGAATCAGATATGGGGAATCAGAGGCGGGGAATCAGAGTCGGGGAAACAGAGGCAGGGAATCAGATATGGGGAATCAGAGGTGGGGTATCAGGGGCAGGGAATCAGTGGCAGGGAATCAGAGGCGGGGAAACAGAGGCGGGGAATCAGAGGTGGGGAATCAGATTTGGGGAATCAGAGGTGGGGACTTAGATATTGGGAAACAGAGGCGGGGAATCAGAGGTGGGGAAACAGAGGCGGGGAATCAGATATGGGGAATCAGAGGTGGGGAATCAGAGGCAGGGAATCAGATGTGCGGAATCAGAGATGGGGAATCAGAGGCAGGGAATCAGAATCAGAAGCAGGGAATCAGAGGCCGGGAATCAGAGGCCGGAATCAGATGCTGGGAATCAGATGCGGGGAATCAGAGGCGGGGAATCAGAGCTGGGGAATCAGAGGCGGGGTATTAGAGTTGGGGAATCAGAGGTGGGGAATCAGATATGGGGAAACAGAGGTGGGGATTCAGAGCTGGGGAATCAGAAGCGGGGAATCAGAGTTGGGGAATCAGAGGCGGGGAATCAGATATGGGGAATCAGAGGCAGGGAATCAGAGGCGGGGAATCAGAGGCAGGGAATCAGATGCGGGGAATCTGAGGCGGGGAATCAGAGCTGGGGAACCAGAGGTGGGGAATCAGAGTTGGGGAATCAGAGGCAGGGAATTGGATGTGCGGAATCAGAGAGGGGGAATCAGAGGCGGGGAATCAGAGGCAGGAAATCAGACACGGGGATTCAGAGGCTGGGAATCAGACGGGGGGAATCAAAGGCGGGGAATCAGAGCTGGGGAATCTGAGGCAGGGAATCAGAGGTGGTGAATCAGTGATGGGGAATCACAGGCGGGGAATCAGAGGCAGGGAATAGAACGCGGGGAATCAGAGGCAGGGAATCAGAGCTGGGGAATCAGAGGAGGGGATTCATAGTTGGGAATCAGAGGCGGGAATCAGATATGGGGAAACAGAGGCGGGGAATCAGAGGCGGTGAAACAGAGGCGGGGAATCAGATATGGGGAATTGGATGCAGGGAATCAGAGGCGGGGAATCAGAGCTGGGGAATCAGAGGCGGGGAATCAGAGTTGGGGCATCAGAGGTGGGGAATTAGATATAGGGAAACAGAGGCGGGGAATCAGAGGCGGGGAAACAGAGGCGGGGAATCAGATATGGGGAATCAGAGGTGGGGAATCAGAGGCAGGGAATCAGATGTGCAGAATCAGAGATGGGGAATAAGAGGCAGGGAATCAGAATCAGAAGCGGGGAATCAGAGGCCGGGAATCAGAGGCCGGGAATCAGATGCTGGGAATAAGAGGCCGGGAATCAGAGGCAGGGAAACAGAGGCGGGGAATCAGATATGGGGAATCAGAGGTGGGGAATCAGAGGCAGGGAATCAGATGTGCGGAATCAGAGATGGGGAATAAGAGGCAGGGAATCAGAATCAGAATCGGGGAATCAGAGGCCGGGAATCAGAGGCCGGGAATCAGATGCTGGGAATAAGAGGCCGGGAATCAGAGGTGGGGAATCAGATATGGGGAATCAGAGGTGGCGAATCAAAGGCGGTGAATCGGAGATGGGGAATCAGAGGCGGGGAATCAGAGGCAGGGAATCAGATGCGGGGAATCAGTGGCGGGGAATCAGAGCTGGCGAATCAGAGGCTGGGAATCAGAGGTGGGCAATCAGAGGCGGGGAATCAGATATGGGGAATCAGAGGCGGGGAATCAGAGGCGGGGAAACAGAGGCGGGGAATCAAATATAGGGAATCAGAGGTGGGGAATCAGAGGTTGTGAATCAGAGATGGGGAATCAAGGCGGGGAATCAGAGGCAGGGAATCAGACGCGGGGAATCAGAGGCGGGGATTCAGAGCTGGGGAATCAGAGGCGGGGAATCAGAGTTGGGGCATCAGAGGTGGGGAATTAGATATAGGGAAACAGAGGCGGGGAATCAGAGGCGGGGAAACAGAGGCGGGGAATCAGATATGAGGAATCAGAGGTGGGGAATCAGAGGCAGGGATTCAGATGTGCTGAATCAGAGATGGGGAATCAGAGGCAGGGAATCAGAATCAGAAGCGGGGAATCAGAGGCCGGGAATCAGAGGCCGGGAATCAGATGCTGGGAATAAGAGGCCGGGAATCAGAGGTGGGGAATCAGAGTCCGGGAATCAGAGATGGGGATTCAGAGGCGGGGAATGAGATATGGAGAATCAGAGGCGGGGAATCAGAGGCCGGGAAACAGAGGTGGGGAATCAGATATGGGGAATCAGAGGTGGCGAATCAAAGGCGGTGAATCAGAGATGGGGAATCAGAGGCGGGGAATCAGAGGCAGGGAATCAGATGCGGGGAATCAGAGGCGGGGAATCAGAGCTGGCGAATCAGAGGCGGGGAATCAGAGGTGGGCAATCAGAGGCGGGGAATCAGATATGGGGAATCAGAGGCGGGGAATCAGAGGCGGGGAAACAGAGGCGGGGAATCAAATATAGGGAATCAGAGGTGGGGAATCAGAGGTTGTGAATCAGAGATGGGGAATCAAGGCGGGGAATCAGAGGCAGGGAATCAGACACGGGGAATCAGAGGCGGGGATTCAGAGCTGGGGAATCAGAGGCGGGGAATCAGAGTTGGGGAATCAGAGGCAGGGAATCAGATATGGGGAATCAGAGGCGGGGAATCAGAGGCGGGGAAACAGAGGCGGGGAATCAGATATGGGGAATCAGAGGTGGGGAATCAGAGGTTGGGAATCAGAAGCAGGGAATCAGAGGCGGGGAATCAGAGGCGGGGAATCAGAGGCAGGGAATCCGATGTGCGGAATCGGAGATGGGGAATCAGAGGCAGGGAATCAGAGGCGGGGAATCAGAGGCGGTGAATCAGAGGCCGGGAATCAGATATGGGGAAACAGAGGCGGGGAATCAGAGGCGGGGAAACAGAGGCGGGGAATCAGATATGGGGAATCAGAGGTGGGGAATCAGAGGTTGGGAATCAGAGGCAGGGAATCAGAGGCTGGGAATCAGATGCAGGGAATCAGATGCGGGGAATCAGAGGCGGGGAATCAGAGCTGGGGAATCAGAGGTGGGGAATCAGAGTTGGGGAATCAGAGTCGGGGACTTAGATATGGGGAAACAGAGGCGGGGAATCAGAGGCGGGGAAACAGACGCGGGGAATCAGAGGCGGGGATTCAGAGCTGGGGAATCAGAGGCGGGGAATCAGAGTTGGGGGATCAGAGGCGGGGAATCAGATATGGGGAATCAGAGGCGGGGAATCAGAGTCGGGGAAACAGAGGCAGGGAATCAGATATGGGGAATCAGAGGTGGGGTATCAGGGGCAGGGAATCAGTGGCAGGGAATCAGAGGCGGGGAAACAGAGGCGGGGAATCAGAGGTGGGGAATCAGATTTGGGGAATCAGAGGTGGGGACTTAGATATTGGGAAACAGAGGCGGGGAATCAGAGGTGGGGAAACAGAGGCGGGGAATCAGATATGGGGAATCAGAGGTGGGGAATCAGAGGCAGGGAATCAGATGTGCGGAATCAGAGATGGGGAATCAGAGGCAGGGAATCAGAATCAGAAGCAGGGAATCAGAGGCCGGGAATCAGAGGCCGGAATCAGATGCTGGGAATCAGATGCGGGGAATCAGAGGCGGGGAATCAGAGCTGGGGAATCAGAGGCGGGGTATTAGAGTTGGGGAATCAGAGGTGGGGAATCAGATATGGGGAAACAGAGGTGGGGATTCAGAGCTGGGGAATCAGAAGCGGGGAATCAGAGTTGGGGAATCAGAGGCGGGGAATCAGATATGGGGAATCAGAGGCAGGGAATCAGAGGCGGGGAATCAGAGGCAGGGAATCAGATGCGGGGAATCTGAGGCGGGGAATCAGAGCTGGGAAACCAGAGGTGGGGAATCAGAGTTGGGGAATCAGAGGCAGGGAATTGGATGTGCGGAATCAGAGAGGGGGAATCAGAGGCGGGGAATCAGACGGGGGGAATCAAAGGCGGGGAATCAGAGCTGG
Organism: Narcine bancroftii; assembly: GCF_036971445.1. Lineage (NCBI taxonomy): Eukaryota > Metazoa > Chordata > Chondrichthyes > Torpediniformes > Narcinidae > Narcine > Narcine bancroftii. Next base: position 111,242,364 of record NC_091474.1, on the reverse strand, counting down.
GGAATCTGAGGCAGGGAATCAGAGGTGGTGAATCAGTGATGGGGAATCACAGGCGGGGAATCAGAGGCAGGGAATAGAACGCGGGGAATCAGAGGCAGGGAATCAGAGCTGGGGAATCAGAGGAGGGGATTCATAGTTGGGAATCAGAGGCGGGAATCAGATATGGGGAAACAGAGGCGGGGAATCAGAGGCGGTGAAACAGAGGCGGGGAATCAGATATGGGGAATCGGATGCAGGGAATCAGAGGCGGGGAATCAGAGCTGGGGAATCAGAGGCGGGGAATCAGAGTTGGGGCATCAGAGGTGGGGAATTAGATATAGGGAAACAGAGGCGGGGAATCAGAGGCGGGGAAACAGAGGAGGGGAATCAGATATGGGGAATCAGAGGTGGGGAATCAGAGGCAGGGAATCAGATGTGCAGAATCAGAGATGGGGAATAAGAGGCAGGGAATCAGAATCAGAAGCGGGGAATCAGAGGCCGGGAATCAGAGGCCGGGAATCAGATGCTAGGAATAAGAGGCCGGGAATCAGAGGCAGGGAAACAGAGGCGGGGAATCAGATATGGGGAATCAGAGGTGGGGAATCAGAGGCAGGGAATCAGATGTGCGGAATCAGAGATGGGGAATAAGAGGCAGGGAATCAGAATCAGAATCGGGGAATCAGAGGCCGGGAATCAGAGGCCGGGAATCAGATGCTGGGAATAAGAGGCCGGGAATCAGAGGTGGGGAATCAGATATGGGGAATCAGAGGTGGCGAATCAAAGGCGGTGAATCGGAGATGGGGAATCAGAGGCGGGGAATCAGAGGCAGGGAATCAGATGCGGGGAATCAGTGGCGGGGAATCAGAGCTGGCGAATCAGAGGCTGGGAATCAGAGGTGGGCAATCAGAGGCGGGGAATCAGATATGGGGAATCAGAGGCGGGGAATCAGAGGCGGGGAAACAGAGGCGGGGAATCAAATATAGGGAATCAGAGGTGGGGAATCAGAGGTTGTGAATCAGAGATGGGGAATCAAGGCGGGGAATCAGAGGCAGGGAATCAGACGCGGGGAATCAGAGGCGGGGATTCAGAGCTGGGGAATCAGAGGCGGGGAATCAGAGTTGGGGCATCAGAGGTGGGGAATTAGATATAGGGAAACAGAGGCGGGGAATCAGAGGCGGGGAAACAGAGGCGGGGTATCAGATATGAGGAATCAGAGGTGGGGAATCAGAGGCAGGGATTCAGATGTGCTGAATCAGAGATGGGGAATCAGAGGCAGGGAATCAGAATCAGAAGCGGGGAATCAGAGGCCGGGAATCAGAGGCCGGGAATCAGATGCTGGGAATAAGAGGCCGGGAATCAGAGGTGGGGAATCAGAGTCCGGGAATCAGAGATGGGGATTCAGAGGTGGGGAATGAGATATGGAGAATCAGAGGCGGGGAATCAGAGGCCGGGAAACAGAGGTGGGGAATCAGATATGGGGAATCAGAGGTGGCGAATCAAAGGCGGTGAATCAGAGATGGGGAATCAGAGGCGGGGAATCAGAGGCAGGGAATCAGATGCGGGGAATCAGAGGTGGGGAATCAGAGCTGGCGAATCAGAGGCGGGGAATCAGAGGTGGGCAATCAGAGGCGGGGAATCAGATATGGGGAATCAGAGGCGGGGAATCAGAGGCGGGGAAACAGAGGCGGGGAATCAAATATAGGGAATCAGAGGTGGGGAATCAGAGGTTGTGAATCAGAGATGGGGAATCAAGGCGGGGAATCAGAGGCAGGGAATCAGACACGGGGAATCAGAGGCGGGGATTCAGAGCTGGGGAATCAGAGGCGGGGAATCAGAGTTGGGGAATCAGAGGCAGGGAATCAGATATGGGGAATCAGAGGCGGGGAATCAGAGGCGGGGAAACAGAGGCGGGGAATCAGATATGGGGAATCAGAGGTGGGGAATCAGGGGCAGGGATTCAGTGTCAGGGAATCAGAGGCGGGGAATCAGAGGCGGGGAATCAGAGGCAGGGAATCAGACACGGGGAATCAGAGGCGGGGAATCAGAGATGGGGAATCAGAGGCGGGGAATCAGAGGTTGGGAATCAGAGGAAGGGAATCAGAGTCGGGGAAACAGAGGCGGGGAATCAGATATGTGGAATCAGAGGTGGCGAATCAAAGGTGGTGAAACAGAGATGGGGAATCAGGGCAGGGAATCAGAGGCAGGGAATCAAACACGGGGAATCAGAGCTGGAAAATCAGAGGCGGGGAATCAGAGTTGGGAATCAGAGGCGGGGAATCAGAGGCGGGGAAACAGAGGCGGGGAATCAGATATGGGGAATCAGAGGTGGGGAATCAGAGGTTGGGAATCAGAGGAAGGGAATCGGAGATGGGGAATCAGAGGCAGGGAATCAGAGGCGGGGAATCAGAGGCGGGGAATCAGAGGCCGGGAATCAGATATGGGGAAACTGAGGCGGGGAATCCGAGGCGGCGAAACAGAGGCGGGGAATCAGATATGGGGAATCAGCGGTGGGGAATCAGAGGTTGGGAATCAGAGGCAGGGAATCAGAGGCTTGGAATCAGATGCAGGGAATCAGATGCGGGGAATCAGAGGCGGGGAATCAGAGCTGGGGAATCAGAGGTGGGGAATCAGATTTGGGGAATCAGAGGTGGGGACTTAGATATTGGGAAACAGAGGCGGGGAATCAGAGGCGGGGAAACAGAGGCGGGGAATCAGATATGGGGAATCAGAGGTGGGGAATCAGAGGCAGGGAATCAGATGTGCGGAATTAGAGATGGGGAATCAGAGGCAGGGAATCAGAATCAGAAGCAGGGAATCAGAGGCCGGGAATCAGATGCCGGAATCAGATGATGGGAATCAGAGGCCTGGAATCAGAGGCGGGGAATCAGAGGCAGGGAATCAGATATGTGGAATCAGAGGTGGCAAATCAAAGGCGGTGAAACAGAGATGGGGAATCAGGGCAGGGAATCAGATGCAGGGAATCAAACATGGGGAATCAGAGCTGGGGAATCAGAGGCGGGGAATCAGAGTTGGGAATCAGAGGCGGGGAATCAGAGGCGGGGAAACAGAGGCGGGGAATCAGATATGGGGAATCAGAGGTGGGGAATCAGAGGTTGGGAATCAGAGGCAGGGAATCGGAGATGGGGAATCAGAGGCATGGAATCAGAGGCGGGGAATCAGAGGCGGGGAATCAGAGGCCGGGAATCAGATATGGGGAAACTGAGGCGGGGAATCCGAGGCGGGGAAACAGAGGCGGGGAATCAGATATGGGGAATCAGAGGTGGGGAATCAGAGGTTGGGAATCAGAGGCAGGGAATCAGAGGCTTGGAATCAGATGCAGGGAATCAGATGCGGGGAATCAGAGGCGGGGAATCAGAGCTGGGGAATCAGAGGTGGGGAATCAGATTTGGGGAATCAGAGGTGGGGACTTAGATATTGGGAAACAGAGGCGGGGAATCAGAGGCGGGGAAACAGAGGCGGGGAATCAGATATGGGGAATCAGAGGTGGGGAATCAGAGGCAGGGAATCAGATGTGCGGAATCAGAGATGGGGAATCAGAGGCAGGGAATCAGAATCAGAAGCAGGGAATCAGAGGCCGGGAATCAGAGGCCGGAATCAGATGATGGGAATCAGAGGCCTGGAATCAGAGGCGGGGAATCAGAGGCAGGGATTCAGATGCGGGGAATCAGAGGCGGGGAATCAGAGCTGGGGAATCAGAGGCGGGGTATTAGAGTTGGGGAATCAGAGGCGGGGAATCAGATATGGGGAAACAGAGGTAGGAAATCAGAGGCGGGGAAACAGAGGCAGGGAATCAGATATGGGGAATCAGAGGCGGGGAATCAGAGGTGGGGAATCAGATATGGGGAATCAGAGGTGGGGAATCAGAGGCAGTGTAATCAGAGGCAGGGTATCAGACGCGGGGAATCAGAGGTGGGCAATCAGAGGCGGGGAATCAGATATGGGGAATCAGAGGCGGGGAATCAGAGGCGGGGAAACAGAGGCGGGGAATCAGATATGGGGAATCAGAGGTGGGGCATCAGAGGTTGTGAATCACAGATGGGGAATCAGAGGCGGGGAATCAGAGGCAGGGAATCAGACGCGGGGAATCAGAGGCGGGGATTCAGAGCTGGGGAATCAGAAGCGGGGAATCAGAGTTGGGGAATCAGAGGCGGGGATTCAGATATGGGGAATCAGAGGCAGGGAATCAGAGGCGGGGAATCAGAGGCAGGGAATCAGACGCGGGGAATCTGAGGCGGGGAATCAGAGCTGGGGAATCAGAGGTGGGGAATCAGAGTTGGGGAATCAGAGGCAGGGAATTGGATGTGCGGAATCAGAGAATGGGAATCAGAGGTGGGGAATCAGAGGCGGTGAATCAGAGATGGGGAATCAGAGGCGGGGAATCAGAGGCAGGAAATCAGACACCGGGATTCAGAGGCTGGGAATCAGACGGGGGGAATCAAAGGCGGGGAATCAGAGCTGGGGAATCTGAGGCAGGGAATCAGAGTTGGGGATTCAGAGGCGGGGAATCAGATATGGGGAAACAGAGGCGGGGAATCAGAGGCGGGCAAACAGAGGCGGGGAATTAGATATGGGGAATCAGAGGTAGGGAATCAGAGGTGGTGAATCAGTGATGGGGAATCGCAGGCGGGGAATCAGAGGCAGGGAATAGAACGCGGGGAATCAGAGGCAGGGAATCAGAGCTGGGGAATCAGAGGCGGGGAATCATAGTTGGGAATCAGAGGCGGGAATCAGATATGGGGAAACAGAGGCGGGGAATCAGAGGCGGGGAAACAGAGGCGGGGAATCAGATATGGGGAATCGGATGCAGGGAATCAGAGGCGGGGAATCAGAGCTGGGGAATCAGAGGTGGGGTATCAGAGTTGGGGCATCAGAGGTGGGGAATTAGATATAGGGAAACAGAGGCGGGGAATCAGAGGCGGGGAAACAGAGGCGGGGAATCAGATATGGGGAATCAGAGGTGGGGAATCAGAGGCAGGGAATCAGATGTGCGGAATCAGAGATGGGGAATCAGAGGCAGGGAATCAGAAGCGGGGAATCAGAGGCCGGGAATCAGAGGCCGGGAATCAGATGCTGGGAATAAGAGGCCGGGAATCAGAGGAGGGGAATCAGAGTCCGGGAATCAGAGATGGGGATTCAGAGGCGGGGAATGAGATATGGAGAATCAGAGGCGGGGAATCAGAGGCGGGTAAACAGAGGCAGGGAATCAGATGTGCGGAATCAGAGATGGGGAATCAGAGGCAGGGAATCAGAAGCGGGGAATCAGAGGCCGGGAATCAGAGGCCGGGAATCAGATGCTGGGAATAAGAGGCCGGGAATCAGAGGAGGGGAATCAGAGTTGGGGCATCAGAGGTGGGGAATTAGATATAGGGAAACAGAGGCGGGGAATCAGAGGCGGGGAAACAGAGGCGGGGAATCAGATATGGGGAATCAGAGGTGGGGAATCAGAGGCAGGGAATCAGATGTGCGGAATCAGAGATGGGGAATCAGAGGCAGGGAATCAGAAGCGGGGAATCAGAGGCCGGGAATCAGCTGCTGGGAATAAGAGGCCGGGAATCAGAGGAGGGGAATCAGAGTCCGGGAATCAGAGATGGGGATTCAGAGGCGGGGAATGAGATATGGAGAATCAGAGGCGGGGAATCAGAGGCGGGGAAACAGAGGCGGGGAATCAGATATGGGGAATCAGAGGTGGCGAATCAAAGGTGGTGAATCAGAGATGGGGAATCAGAGGCGGGGAATCAGAGGCAGGGAATCAGATGCGGGGAATCTGAGGCGGGGAATCAGAGCTGGCGAATCAGAGGCTGGGAATCAGAGGTGGGCAATCAGAGGCGGGGAATCAGATATGGGGAATCAGAGGCGGGGAATCAGAGGCGGGGAAACAGAGGTGGGGAATCAAATATAGGGAATCAGAGGTGGGGAATCAGAAGTTGTGAATAAGAGATGGGGAATCAAGGCGGGGAATCAGAGGCAGGGAATCAGACGCGGGGAATCAGAGGCGGGGATTCAGAGCTGGGGAATCAGAGGCGGGGAATCAGAGTTGGGGAATCAGAGGCAGGGAATCAGATATGGGGAATCAGAGGCGGGGAATCAGAGGCCGGGAATCAGATGTGGGGAAACAGAGGCGGGGAATCCGAGGCGGGGAAACAGAGGCGGGGAATCAGATATGGGGAATCAGAGGTGGGGAATCAGAGGTTGGGAATCAGAGGCAGGGAATCAGAGGATTGGAATCAGATGCAGGGTATCAGATGCGGGGAATCAGAGGCGGGGAATCAGAGCTGGGGAATCAGAGGTGGGGAATCAGATTTGGGGAATCACAGGTGGGGACTTAGATATTGGGAAACAGAGGCGGGGAATCAGAGGTCGGGAAACAGAGGCGGGGAATCAGATATGGGGAATCAGAGGTGGGGAATCAGAGGCAGGGAATCAGATGTGCGGAATCGGAGATGGGGAATCAGAGGCAGGGAATCAGAGGCGGGGAATCAGAGGCGGTGAATCAGAGGCCGGGAATCAGATATGGGGAAACAGAGGCGGGGAATCAGAGGCGGGGAAACAGAGGCGGGGAATCAGATATGGGGAATCAGAGGTGGGGAATCAGAGGTTGGGAATCAGAGGCAGGGAATCAGAGGCTGGGAATCAGATGCAGGGAATCAGATGCGGGGAATCAGAGGCGGGGAATCAGAGCTGGGGAATCAGAGGTGGGGAATCAGAGTTGGGGAATCAGAGTCGGGGACTTAGATATGGGGAAACAGAGGCGGGGAATCAGAGGCGGGGAAACAGACGCGGGGAATCAGAGGCGGGGATTCAGAGCTGGGGAATCAGAGGCGGGGAATCAGAGTTGGGGGATCAGAGGCGGGGAATCAGATATGGGGAATCAGAGGCGGGGAATCAGAGTCGGGGAAACAGAGGCAGGGAATCAGATATGGGGAATCAGAGGTGGGGTATCAGGGGCAGGGAATCAGTGGCAGGGAATCAGAGGCGGGGAAACAGAGGCGGGGAATCAGAGGTGGGGAATCAGATTTGGGGAATCAGAGGTGGGGACTTAGATATTGGGAAACAGAGGCGGGGAATCAGAGGTGGGGAAACAGAGGCGGGGAATCAGATATGGGGAATCAGAGGTGGGGAATCAGAGGCAGGGAATCAGATGTGCGGAATCAGAGATGGGGAATCAGAGGCAGGGAATCAGAATCAGAAGCAGGGAATCAGAGGCCGGGAATCAGAGGCCGGAATCAGATGCTGGGAATCAGATGCGGGGAATCAGAGGCGGGGAATCAGAGCTGGGGAATCAGAGGCGGGGTATTAGAGTTGGGGAATCAGAGGTGGGGAATCAGATATGGGGAAACAGAGGTGGGGATTCAGAGCTGGGGAATCAGAAGCGGGGAATCAGAGTTGGGGAATCAGAGGCGGGGAATCAGATATGGGGAATCAGAGGCAGGGAATCAGAGGCGGGGAATCAGAGGCAGGGAATCAGATGCGGGGAATCTGAGGCGGGGAATCAGAGCTGGGGAACCAGAGGTGGGGAATCAGAGTTGGGGAATCAGAGGCAGGGAATTGGATGTGCGGAATCAGAGAGGGGGAATCAGAGGCGGGGAATCAGAGGCAGGAAATCAGACACGGGGATTCAGAGGCTGGGAATCAGACGGGGGGAATCAAAGGCGGGGAATCAGAGCTGGGGAATCTGAGGCAGGGAATCAGAGGTGGTGAATCAGTGATGGGGAATCACAGGCGGGGAATCAGAGGCAGGGAATAGAACGCGGGGAATCAGAGGCAGGGAATCAGAGCTGGGGAATCAGAGGAGGGGATTCATAGTTGGGAATCAGAGGCGGGAATCAGATATGGGGAAACAGAGGCGGGGAATCAGAGGCGGTGAAACAGAGGCGGGGAATCAGATATGGGGAATTGGATGCAGGGAATCAGAGGCGGGGAATCAGAGCTGGGGAATCAGAGGCGGGGAATCAGAGTTGGGGCATCAGAGGTGGGGAATTAGATATAGGGAAACAGAGGCGGGGAATCAGAGGCGGGGAAACAGAGGCGGGGAATCAGATATGGGGAATCAGAGGTGGGGAATCAGAGGCAGGGAATCAGATGTGCAGAATCAGAGATGGGGAATAAGAGGCAGGGAATCAGAATCAGAAGCGGGGAATCAGAGGCCGGGAATCAGAGGCCGGGAATCAGATGCTGGGAATAAGAGGCCGGGAATCAGAGGCAGGGAAACAGAGGCGGGGAATCAGATATGGGGAATCAGAGGTGGGGAATCAGAGGCAGGGAATCAGATGTGCGGAATCAGAGATGGGGAATAAGAGGCAGGGAATCAGAATCAGGGGAATCAGAGGTGGGGAATCAGAGGTTGGGAATCAGAGGCAGGGAATCAGAGGATTGGAATCAGATGCAGGGTATCAGATGCGGGGAATCAGAGGCGGGGAATCAGAGCTGGGGAATCAGAGGTGGGGAATCAGATTTGGGGAATCACAGGTGGGGACTTAGATATTGGGAAACAGAGGCGGGGAATCAGAGGTCGGGAAACAGAGGCGGGGAATCAGATATGGGGAATCAGAGGTGGGGAATCAGAGGCAGGGAATCAGATGTGCGGAATCGGAGATGGGGAATCAGAGGCAGGGAATCAGAGGCGGGGAATCAGAGGCGGTGAATCAGAGGCCGGGAATCAGATATGGGGAAACAGAGGCGGGGAATCAGAGGCGGGGAAACAGAGGCGGGGAATCAGATATGGGGAATCAGAGGTGGGGAATCAGAGGTTGGGAATCAGAGGCAGGGAATCAGAGGCTGGGAATCAGATGCAGGGAATCAGATGCGGGGAATCAGAGGCGGGGAATCAGAGCTGGGGAATCAGAGGTGGGGAATCAGAGTTGGGGAATCAGAGTCGGGGACTTAGATATGGGGAAACAGAGGCGGGGAATCAGAGGCGGGGAAACAGACGCGGGGAATCAGAGGCGGGGATTCAGAGCTGGGGAATCAGAGGCGGGGAATCAGAGTTGGGGGATCAGAGGCGGGGAATCAGATATGGGGAATCAGAGGCGGGGAATCAGAGTCGGGGAAACAGAGGCAGGGAATCAGATATGGGGAATCAGAGGTGGGGTATCAGGGGCAGGGAATCAGTGGCAGGGAATCAGAGGCGGGGAAACAGAGGCGGGGAATCAGAGGTGGGGAATCAGATTTGGGGAATCAGAGGTGGGGACTTAGATATTGGGAAACAGAGGCGGGGAATCAGAGGTGGGGAAACAGAGGCGGGGAATCAGATATGGGGAATCAGAGGTGGGGAATCAGAGGCAGGGAATCAGATGTGCGGAATCAGAGATGGGGAATCAGAGGCAGGGAATCAGAATCAGAAGCAGGGAATCAGAGGCCGGGAATCAGAGGCCGGAATCAGATGCTGGGAATCAGATGCGGGGAATCAGAGGCGGGGAATCAGAGCTGGGGAATCAGAGGCGGGGTATTAGAGTTGGGGAATCAGAGGTGGGGAATCAGATATGGGGAAACAGAGGTGGGGATTCAGAGCTGGGGAATCAGAAGCGGGGAATCAGAGTTGGGGAATCAGAGGCGGGGAATCAGATATGGGGAATCAGAGGCAGGGAATCAGAGGCGGGGAATCAGAGGCAGGGAATCAGATGCGGGGAATCTGAGGCGGGGAATCAGAGCTGGGGAACCAGAGGTGGGGAATCAGAGTTGGGGAATCAGAGGCAGGGAATTGGATGTGCGGAATCAGAGAGGGGGAATCAGAGGCGGGGAATCAGAGGCAGGAAATCAGACACGGGGATTCAGAGGCTGGGAATCAGACGGGGGGAATCAAAGGCGGGGAATCAGAGCTGGGGAATCTGAGGCAGGGAATCAGAGGTGGTGAATCAGTGATGGGGAATCACAGGCGGGGAATCAGAGGCAGGGAATAGAACGCGGGGAATCAGAGGCAGGGAATCAGAGCTGGGGAATCAGAGGAGGGGATTCATAGTTGGGAATCAGAGGCGGGAATCAGATATGGGGAAACAGAGGCGGGGAATCAGAGGCGGTGAAACAGAGGCGGGGAATCAGATATGGGGAATTGGATGCAGGGAATCAGAGGCGGGGAATCAGAGCTGGGGAATCAGAGGCGGGGAATCAGAGTTGGGGCATCAGAGGTGGGGAATTAGATATAGGGAAACAGAGGCGGGGAATCAGAGGCGGGGAAACAGAGGCGGGGAATCAGATATGGGGAATCAGAGGTGGGGAATCAGAGGCAGGGAATCAGATGTGCAGAATCAGAGATGGGGAATAAGAGGCAGGGAATCAGAATCAGAAGCGGGGAATCAGAGGCCGGGAATCAGAGGCCGGGAATCAGATGCTGGGAATAAGAGGCCGGGAATCAGAGGCAGGGAAACAGAGGCGGGGAATCAGATATGGGGAATCAGAGGTGGGGAATCAGAGGCAGGGAATCAGATGTGCGGAATCAGAGATGGGGAATAAGAGGCAGGGAATCAGAATCAGAATCGGGGAATCAGAGGCCGGGAATCAGAGGCCGGGAATCAGATGCTGGGAATAAGAGGCCGGGAATCAGAGGTGGGGAATCAGATATGGGGAATCAGAGGTGGCGAATCAAAGGCGGTGAATCGGAGATGGGGAATCAGAGGCGGGGAATCAGAGGCAGGGAATCAGATGCGGGGAATCAGTGGCGGGGAATCAGAGCTGGCGAATCAGAGGCTGGGAATCAGAGGTGGGCAATCAGAGGCGGGGAATCAGATATGGGGAATCAGAGGCGGGGAATCAGAGGCGGGGAAACAGAGGCGGGGAATCAAATATAGGGAATCAGAGGTGGGGAATCAGAGGTTGTGAATCAGAGATGGGGAATCAAGGCGGGGAATCAGAGGCAGGGAATCAGACGCGGGGAATCAGAGGCGGGGATTCAGAGCTGGGGAATCAGAGGCGGGGAATCAGAGTTGGGGCATCAGAGGTGGGGAATTAGATATAGGGAAACAGAGGCGGGGAATCAGAGGCGGGGAAACAGAGGCGGGGAATCAGATATGAGGAATCAGAGGTGGGGAATCAGAGGCAGGGATTCAGATGTGCTGAATCAGAGATGGGGAATCAGAGGCAGGGAATCAGAATCAGAAGCGGGGAATCAGAGGCCGGGAATCAGAGGCCGGGAATCAGATGCTGGGAATAAGAGGCCGGGAATCAGAGGTGGGGAATCAGAGTCCGGGAATCAGAGATGGGGATTCAGAGGCGGGGAATGAGATATGGAGAATCAGAGGCGGGGAATCAGAGGCCGGGAAACAGAGGTGGGGAATCAGATATGGGGAATCAGAGGTGGCGAATCAAAGGCGGTGAATCAGAGATGGGGAATCAGAGGCGGGGAATCAGAGGCAGGGAATCAGATGCGGGGAATCAGAGGCGGGGAATCAGAGCTGGCGAATCAGAGGCGGGGAATCAGAGGTGGGCAATCAGAGGCGGGGAATCAGATATGGGGAATCAGAGGCGGGGAATCAGAGGCGGGGAAACAGAGGCGGGGAATCAAATATAGGGAATCAGAGGTGGGGAATCAGAGGTTGTGAATCAGAGATGGGGAATCAAGGCGGGGAATCAGAGGCAGGGAATCAGACACGGGGAATCAGAGGCGGGGATTCAGAGCTGGGGAATCAGAGGCGGGGAATGAGAGTTGGGGAATCAGAGGCAGGGAATCAGATATGGGGAATCAGAGGCGGGGAATCAGAGGCGGGGAAACAGAGGCGGGGAATCAGATATGGGGAATCAGAGGTGGGGAATCAGAGGTTGGGAATCAGAAGCAGGGAATCAGAGGCGGGGAATCAGAGGCGGGGAATCAGAGGCAGGGAATCCGATGTGCGGAATCGGAGATGGGGAATCAGAGGCAGGGAATCAGAGGCGGGGAATCAGAGGCGGTGAATCAGAGGCCGGGAATCAGATATGGGGAAACAGAGGCGGGGAATCAGAGGCGGGGAAACAGAGGCGGGGAATCAGATATGGGGAATCAGAGGTGGGGAATCAGAGGTTGGGAATCAGAGGCAGGGAATCAGAGGCTGGGAATCAGATGCAGGGAATCAGATGCGGGGAATCAGAGGCGGGGAATCAGAGCTGGGGAATCAGAGGTGGGGAATCAGAGTTGGGGAATCAGAGTCGGGGACTTAGATATGGGGAAACAGAGGCGGGGAATCAGAGGCGGGGAAACAGACGCGGGGAATCAGAGGCGGGGATTCAGAGCTGGGGAATCAGAGGCGGGGAATCAGAGTTGGGGGATCAGAGGCGGGGAATCAGATATGGGGAATCAGAGGCGGGGAATCAGAGTCGGGGAAACAGAGGCAGGGAATCAGATATGGGGAATCAGAGGTGGGGTATCAGGGGCAGGGAATCAGTGGCAGGGAATCAGAGGCGGGGAAACAGAGGCGGGGAATCAGAGGTGGGGAATCAGATTTGGGGAATCAGAGGTGGGGACTTAGATATTGGGAAACAGAGGCGGGGAATCAGAGGTGGGGAAACAGAGGCGGGGAATCAGATATGGGGAATCAGAGGTGGGGAATCAGAGGCAGGGAATCAGATGTGCGGAATCAGAGATGGGGAATCAGAGGCAGGGAATCAGAATCAGAAGCAGGGAATCAGAGGCCGGGAATCAGAGGCCGGAATCAGATGCTGGGAATCAGATGCGGGGAATCAGAGGCGGGGAATCAGAGCTGGGGAATCAGAGGCGGGGTATTAGAGTTGGGGAATCAGAGGTGGGGAATCAGATATGGGGAAACAGAGGTGGGGATTCAGAGCTGGGGAATCAGAAGCGGGGAATCAGAGTTGGGGAATCAGAGGCGGGGAATCAGATATGGGGAATCAGAGGCAGGGAATCAGAGGCGGGGAAACAGAGGCAGGGAATCAGATGCGGGGAATCTGAGGCGGGGAATCAGAGCTGGGAAACCAGAGGTGGGGAATCAGAGTTGGGGAATCAGAGGCAGGGAATTGGATGTGCGGAATCAGAGAGGGGGAATCAGAGGCGGGGAATCAGACGGGGGGAATCAAAGGCGGGGAATCAGAGCTGGGGAATCTGAGGCAGGGAATCAGAGGTGGTGAATCAGTGATGGGGAATCACAGGCGGGGAATCAGAGGCAGGGAATAGAACGCGGGGAATCAGAGGCAGGGAATCAGAGCTGGGGAATCAGAGGAGGGGATTCATAGTTGGGAATCAGAGGCGGGAATCAGATATGGGGAAACAGAGGCGGGGAATCAGAGGCGGTGAAACAGAGGCGGGGAATCAGATATGGGGAATCGGATGCAGGGAATCAGAGGCGGGGAATCAGAGCTGGGGAATCAGAGGCGGGGAATCAGAGTTGGGGCATCAGAGGTGGGGAATTAGATATAGGGAAACAGAGGCGGGGAATCAGAGGCGGGGAAACAGAGGAGGGGAATCAGATATGGGGAATCAGAGGTGGGGAATCAGAGGCAGGGAATCAGATGTGCAGAATCAGAGATGGGGAATAAGAGGCAGGGAATCAGAATCAGAAGCGGGGAATCAGAGGCCGGGAATCAGAGGCCGGGAATCAGATGCTAGGAATAAGAGGCCGGGAATCAGAGGCAGGGAAACAGAGGCGGGGAATCAGATATGGGGAATCAGAGGTGGGGAATCAGAGGCAGGGAATCAGATGTGCGGAATCAGAGATGGGGAATAAGAGGCAGGGAATCAGAATCAGAATCGGGGAATCAGAGGCCGGGAATCAGAGGCCGGGAATCAGATGCTGGGAATAAGAGGCCGGGAATCAGAGGTGGGGAATCAGATATGGGGAATCAGAGGTGGCGAATCAAAGGCGGTGAATCGGAGATGGGGAATCAGAGGCGGGGAATCAGAGGCAGGGAATCAGATGCGGGGAATCAGTGGCGGGGAATCAGAGCTGGCGAATCAGAGGCTGGGAATCAGAGATGGGCAATCAGAGGCGGGGAATCAGATATGGGGAATCAGAGGCGGGGAATCAGAGGCGGGGAAACAGAGGCGGGGAATCAAATATAGGGAATCAGAGGTGGGGAATCAGAGGTTGTGAATCAGAGATGGGGAATCAAGGCGGGGAATCAGAGGCAGGGAATCAGACGCGGGGAATCAGAGGCGGGGATTCAGAGCTGGGGAATCAGAGGCGGGGAATCAGAGTTGGGGCATCAGAGGTGGGGAATTAGATATAGGGAAACAGAGGCGGGGAATCAGAGGCGGGGAAACAGAGGCGGGGAATCAGATATGAGGAATCAGAGGTGGGGAATCAGAGGCAGGGATTCAGATGTGCTGAATCAGAGATGGGGAATCAGAGGCAGGGAATCAGAATCAGAAGCGGGGAATCAGAGGCCGGGAATCAGAGGCCGGGAATCAGATGCTGGGAATAAGAGGCCGGGAATCAGAGGTGGGGAATCAGAGTCCGGGAATCAGAGATGGGGATTCAGAGGTGGGGAATGAGATATGGAGAATCAGAGGCGGGGAATCAGAGGCCGGGAAACAGAGGTGGGGAATCAGATATGGGGAATCAGAGGTGGCGAATCAAAGGCGGTGAATCAGAGATGGGGAATCAGAGGCGGGGAATCAGAGGCAGGGAATCAGATGCGGGGAATCAGAGGTGGGGAATCAGAGCTGGCGAATCAGAGGCGGGGAATCAGAGGTGGGCAATCAGAGGCGGGGAATCAGATATGGGGAATCAGAGGTGGGGAATCAGAGGTTGTGAATCAGAGATGGGGAATCAAGGCGGGGAATCAGAGGCAGGGAATCAGACACGGGGAATCAGAGGCGGGGATTCAGAGCTGGGGAATCAGAGGCGGGGAATCAGAGTTGGGGAATCAGAGGCAGGGAATCAGATATGGGGAATCAGAGGCGGGGAATCAGAGGCGGGGAAACAGAGGCGGGGAATCAGATATGGGGAATCAGAGGTGGGGAATCAGGGGCAGGGATTCAGTGTCAGGGAATCAGAGGCGGGGAATCAGAGGCGGGGAATCAGAGGCAGGGAATCAGACACGGGGAATCAGAGGCGGGGAATCAGAGATGGGGAATCAGAGGCGGGGAATCAGAGGTTGGGAATCAGAGGAAGGGAATCAGAGTCGGGGAAACAGAGGCGGGGAATCAGATATGTGGAATCAGAGGTGGCGAATCAAAGGTGGTGAAACAGAGATGGGGAATCAGGGCAGGGAATCAGAGGCAGGGAATCAAACACGGGGAATCAGAGCTGGAAAATCAGAGGCGGGGAATCAGAGTTGGGAATCAGAGGCGGGGAATCAGAGGCGGGGAAACAGAGGCGGGGAATCAGATATGGGGAATCAGAGGTGGGGAATCAGAGGTTGGGAATCAGAGGAAGGGAATCGGAGATGGGGAATCAGAGGCAGGGAATCAGAGGCGGGGAATCAGAGGCGGGGAATCAGAGGCCGGGAATCAGATATGGGGAAACTGAGGCGGGGAATCCGAGGCGGCGAAACAGAGGCGGGGAATCAGATATGGGGAATCAGCGGTGGGGAATCAGAGGTTGGGAATCAGAGGCAGGGAATCAGAGGCTTGGAATCAGATGCAGGGAATCAGATGCGGGGAATCAGAGGCGGGGAATCAGAGCTGGGGAATCAGAGGTGGGGAATCAGATTTGGGGAATCAGAGGTGGGGACTTAGATATTGGGAAACAGAGGCGGGGAATCAGAGGCGGGGAAACAGAGGCGGGGAATCAGATATGGGGAATCAGAGGTGGGGAATCAGAGGCAGGGAATCAGATGTGCGGAATTAGAGATGGGGAATCAGAGGCAGGGAATCAGAATCAGAAGCAGGGAATCAGAGGCCGGGAATCAGATGCCGGAATCAGATGATGGGAATCAGAGGCCTGGAATCAGAGGCGGGGAATCAGAGGCAGGGAATCAGATATGTGGAATCAGAGGTGGCAAATCAAAGGCGGTGAAACAGAGATGGGGAATCAGGGCAGGGAATCAGATGCAGGGAATCAAACACGGGGAATCAGAGCTGGGGAATCAGAGGCGGGGAATCAGAGTTGGGAATCAGAGGCGGGGAATCAGAGGCGGGGAAACAGAGGCGGGGAATCAGATATGGGGAATCAGAGGTGGGGAATCAGAGGTTGGGAATCAGAGGCAGGGAATCGGAGATGGGGAATCAGAGGCATGGAATCAGAGGCGGGGAATCAGAGGCGGGGAATCAGAGGCCGGGAATCAGATATGGGGAAACTGAGGCGGGGAATCCGAGGCGGGGAAACAGAGGCGGGGAATCAGATATGGGGAATCAGAGGTGGGGAATCAGAGGTTGGGAATCAGAGGCAGGGAATCAGAGGCTTGGAATCAGATGCAGGGAATCAGATGCGGGGAATCAGAGGCGGGGAATCAGAGCTGGGGAATCAGAGGTGGGGAATCAGATTTGGGGAATCAGAGGTGGGGACTTAGATATTGGGAAACAGAGGCGGGGAATCAGAGGCGGGGAAACAGAGGCGGGGAATCAGATATGGGGAATCAGAGGTGGGGAATCAGAGGCAGGGAATCAGATGTGCGGAATCAGAGATGGGGAATCAGAGGCAGGGAATCAGAATCAGAAGCAGGGAATCAGAGGCCGGGAATCAGAGGCCGGAATCAGATGATGGGAATCAGAGGCCTGGAATCAGAGGCGGGGAATCAGAGGCAGGGATTCAGATGCGGGGAATCAGAGGCGGGGAATCAGAGCTGGGGAATCAGAGGCGGGGTATTAGAGTTGGGGAATCAGAGGCGGGGAATCAGATATGGGGAAACAGAGGTAGGAAATCAGAGGCGGGGAAACAGAGGCAGGGAATCAGATATGGGGAATCAGAGGCGGGGAATCAGAGGTGGGGAATCAGATATGGGGAATCAGAGGTGGGGAATCAGAGGCAGTGTAATCAGAGGCAGGGTATCAGACGCGGGGAATCAGAGGTGGGCAATCAGAGGCGGGGAATCAGATATGGGGAATCAGAGGCGGGGAATCAGAGGCGGGGAAACAGAGGCGGGGAATCAGATATGGGGAATCAGAGGTGGGGCATCAGAGGTTGTGAATCACAGATGGGGAATCAGAGGCGGGGAATCAGAGGCAGGGAATCAGACGCGGGGAATCAGAGGCGGGGATTCAGAGCTGGGGAATCAGAAGCGGGGAATCAGAGTTGGGGAATCAGAGGCGGGGATTCAGATATGGGGAATCAGAGGCAGGGAATCAGAGGCGGGGAATCAGAGGCAGGGAATCAGACGCGGGGAATCTGAGGCGGGGAATCAGAGCTGGGGAATCAGAGGTGGGGAATCAGAGTTGGGGAATCAGAGGCAGGGAATTGGATGTGCGGAATCAGAGAATGGGAATCAGAGGTGGGGAATCAGAGGCGGTGAATCAGAGATGGGGAATCAGAGGCGGGGAATCAGAGGCAGGAAATCAGACACCGGGATTCAGAGGCTGGGAATCAGACGGGGGGAATCAAAGGCGGGGAATCAGAGCTGGGGAATCTGAGGCAGGGAATCAGAGTTGGGGATTCAGAGGCGGGGAATCAGATATGGGGAAACAGAGGCGGGGAATCAGAGGCGGGCAAACAGAGGCGGGGAATTAGATATGGGGAATCAGAGGTAGGGAATCAGAGGTGGTGAATCAGTGATGGGGAATCGCAGGCGGGGAATCAGAGGCAGGGAATAGAACGCGGGGAATCAGAGGCAGGGAATCAGAGCTGGGGAATCAGAGGCGGGGAATCATAGTTGGGAATCAGAGGCGGGAATCAGATATGGGGAAACAGAGGCGGGGAATCAGAGGCGGGGAAACAGAGGCGGGGAATCAGATATGGGGAATCGGATGCAGGGAATCAGAGGCGGGGAATCAGAGCTGGGGAATCAGAGGTGGGGTATCAGAGTTGGGGCATCAGAGGTGGGGAATTAGATATAGGGAAACAGAGGCGGGGAATCAGAGGCGGGGAAACAGAGGCGGGGAATCAGATATGGGGAATCAGAGGTGGGGAATCAGAGGCAGGGAATCAGATGTGCGGAATCAGAGATGGGGAATCAGAGGCAGGGAATCAGAAGCGGGGAATCAGAGGCCGGGAATCAGAGGCCGGGAATCAGATGCTGGGAATAAGAGGCCGGGAATCAGAGGAGGGGAATCAGAGTCCGGGAATCAGAGATGGGGATTCAGAGGCGGGGAATGAGATATGGAGAATCAGAGGCGGGGAATCAGAGGCGGGGAAACAGAGGCAGGGAATCAGATGTGCGGAATCAGAGATGGGGAATCAGAGGCAGGGAATCAGAAGCGGGGAATCAGAGGCCGGGAATCAGAGGCCGGGAATCAGATGCTGGGAATAAGAGGCCGGGAATCAGAGGAGGGGAATCAGAGTTGGGGCATCAGAGGTGGGGAATTAGATATAGGGAAACAGAGGCGGGGAATCAGAGGCGGGGAAACAGAGGCGGGGAATCAGATATGGGGAATCAGAGGTGGGGAATCAGAGGCAGGGAATCAGATGTGCGGAATCAGAGATGGGGAATCAGAGGCAGGGAATCAGAAGCGGGGAATCAGAGGCCGGGAATCAGCTGCTGGGAATAAGAGGCCGGGAATCAGAGGAGGGGAATCAGAGTCCGGGAATCAGAGATGGGGATTCAGAGGCGGGGAATGAGATATGGAGAATAAGAGGCGGGGAATCAGAGGCGGGGAAACAGAGGCGGGGAATCAGATATGGGGAATCAGAGGTGGCGAATCAAAGGTGGTGAATCAGAGATGGGGAATCAGAGGCGGGGAATCAGAGGCAGGGAATCAGATGCGGGGAATCAGAGGCGGGGAATCAGAGCTGGCGAATCAGAGGCTGGGAATCAGAGGTGGGCAATCAGAGGCGGGGAATCAGATATGGGGAATCAGAGGCGGGGAATCAGAGGCGGGGAAACAGAGGTGGGGAATCAAATATAGGGAATCAGAGGTGGGGAATCAGAAGTTGTGAATAAGAGATGGGGAATCAAGGCGGGGAATCAGAGGCAGGGAATCAGACGCGGGGAATCAGAGGCGGGGATTCAGAGCTGGGGAATCAGAGGCGGGGAATCAGAGTTGGGGAATCAGAGGCAGGGAATCAGATATGGGGAATCAGAGGCGGGGAATCAGAGGCCGGGAATCAGATGTGGGGAAACAGAGGCGGGGAATCCGAGGCGGGGAAACAGAGGCGGGGAATCAGATATGGGGAATCAGAGGTGGGGAATCAGAGGTTGGGAATCAGAGGCAGGGAATCAGAGGATTGGAATCAGATGCAGGGTATCAGATGCGGGGAATCAGAGGCGGGGAATCAGAGCTGGGGAATCAGAGGTGGGGAATCAGATTTGGGGAATCACAGGTGGGGACTTAGATATTGGGAAACAGAGGCGGGGAATCAGAGGTCGGGAAACAGAGGCGGGGAATCAGATATGGGGAATCAGAGGTGGGGAATCAGAGGCAGGGAATCAGATGTGCGGAATCAGAGATGGGGAATCAGAGGCAGGGAATCAGAATCAGAAGCAGGGAATCAGAGGCCGGGAATCAGAGGCCGGAATCAGATGCTGGGAATCAGATGCGGGGAATCAGATGCGGGGAATCAGAGGCGGGGAATCAGAGCTGGGGAATCAGAGGTGGGGAATCAGATTTGGGGAATCAGAGGTGGGGACTTAGATATTGGGAAACAGAGGCGGGGAATCAGAGGCGGGGAAACAGAGGCGGGGAATCAGATATGGGGAATCAGAGGTGGGGAATCAGAGGCAGGGAATCAGATGTGCGGAATTAGAGATGGGGAATCAGAGGCAGGGAATCAGAATCAGAAGCAGGGAATCAGAGGCCGGGAATCAGATGCCGGAATCAGATGATGGGAATCAGAGGCCTGGAATCAGAGGCGGGGAATCAGAGGCAGGGAATCAGATATGTGGAATCAGAGGTGGCAAATCAAAGGCGGTGAAACAGAGATGGGGAATCAGGGCAGGGAATCAGATGCAGGGAATCAAACACGGGGAATCAGAGCTGGGGAATCAGAGGCGGGGAATCAGAGTTGGGAATCAGAGGCGGGGAATCAGAGGCGGGGAAACAGAGGCGGGGAATCAGATATGGGGAATCATAGGTGGGGAATCAGAGGTTGGGAATCAGAGGCAGGGAATCGGAGATGGGGAATCAGAGGCAGGGAATCAGAGGCGGGGAATCAGAGGCGGGGAATCAGAGGCCGGGAATTAGATATGGGGAAACTGAGGCGGGGAATCCGAGGCGGGGAAACAGAGGCGGGGAATCAGATATGGGGAATCAGAGGTGGGGAATCAGAGGTTGGGAATCAGAGGCAGGGAATCAGAGGCTTGGAATCAGATGCAGGGAATCAGATGCGGGGAATCAGAGGCGGGGAATCAGAGCTGGGGAATCAGAGGTGGGGAATCAGATTTGGGGAATCAGAGGTGGGGACTTAGATATTGGGAAACAGAGGCGGGGAATCAGAGGCGGGGAAACAGAGGCGGGGAATCAGATATGGGGAATCAGAGGTGGGGAATCAGAGGCAGGGAATCAGAATCAGAAGCAGGGAATCAGAGGCCGGGAATCAGAGGCCGGAATCAGATGATGGGAATCAGAGGCCTGGAATCAGAGGCGGGGAATCAGAGGCAGGGATTCAGATGCGGGGAATCAGAGGCGGGGAATCAGAGCTGGGGAATCAGAGGCGGGGTATTAGAGTTGGGGAATCAGAGGCGGGGAATCAGATATGGGGAAACAGAGGTAGGAAATCAGAGGCGGGGAAACAGAGGCAGGGAATCAGATATGGGGAATCAGAGGCGGGGAATCAGAGGTGGGGAATCAGATATGGGGAATCAGAGGTGGGGAATCAGAGGCAGGGTAATCAGAGGCAGGGTATCAGACGCGGGGAATCAGAGGAAGGCAATCAGAGGCGGGGAATCAGATATGGGGAATCAGAGGCGGGGAATCAGAGGCGGGGAAACAGAGGCGGGGAATCAGATATGGGGAATCAGAGGTGGGGCATCAGAGGTTGTGAATCACAGATGGGGAATCAGAGGCGGGGAATCAGAGGCAGGGAATCAGACGCGGGGAATCAGAGGCGGGGATTCAGAGCTGGGGAATCAGAAACGGGGAATCAGAGTTGGGGAATCAGAGGCGGGGAATCAGATATGGGGAATCAGAGGCAGGGAATCAGAAGCGGGGAATCAGAGGCAGGGAATCAGACGCGGGGAATCTGAGGCGGGGAATCAGAGCTGGGGAATCAGAGGTGGGGAATCAGAGTTGGGGAATCAGAGGCAGGGAATTGGATGTGCGGAATCAGAGAATGGGAATCAGAGGTGGGGAATCAGAGGCGGTGAATCAGAGATGGGGAATCAGAGGCGGGGAATCAGAGGCAGGAAATCAGACACGGGGATTCAGAGGCTGGGAATCAGACGGGGGGAATCAAAGGCGGGGAATCAGAGCTGGGGAATCTGAGGCAGGGAATCAGAGTTGGGGATTCAGAGGCGGGGAATCAGATATGGGGAAACAGAGGCGGGGAATCAGAGGCGGGCAAACAGAGGCGGGGAATTAGATATGGGGAATCAGAGGTAGGGAATCAGAGGTGGTGAATCAGTGATGGGGAATCACAGGCGGGGAATCAGAGGCAGGGAATAGAACGCGGGGAATCAGAGGCAGGGAATCAGAGCTGGGGAATCAGAGGCGGGGAATCATAGTTGGGAATCAGAGGCGGGAATCAGATATGGGGAAACAGAGGCGGGGAATCAGAGGCGGGGAAACACAGGCGGGGAATCAGATATGGGGAATCGGATGCAGGGAATCAGAGGCGGGGAATCAGAGCTGGGGAATCAGAGGTGGGGAATCAGAGTTGGGGCATCAGAGGTGGGGAATTAGATATAGGGAAACAGAGGCGGGGAATCAGAGGCGGGGAAACAGAGGCGGGGAATCAGATATGGGGAATCAGAGGTGGGGAATCAGAGGCAGGGAATCAGATGTGCGGAATCAGAGATGGGGAATCAGAGGCAGGGAATCAGAAGCGGGGAATCAGAGGCCGGGAATCAGAGGCCGGGAATCAGATGCTGGGAATAAGAGGCCGGGAATCAGAGGAGGGGAATCAGAGTCCGGGAATCAGAGATGGGGATTCAGAGGCGGGGAATGAGATATGGAGAATCAGAGGCGGGGAATCAGAGGCGGGGAAACAGAGGCAGGGAATCAGATGTGCGGAATCAGAGATGGGGAATCAGAGGCAGGGAATCAGAAGCGGGGAATCAGAGGCCGGGAATCAGAGGCCGGGAATCAGATGCTGGGAATAAGAGGCCGGGAATCAGAGGAGGGGAATCAGAGTTGGGGCATCAGAGGTGGAGAATTAGATATAGGGAAACAGAGGCGGGGAATCAGAGGCGGGGAAACAGAGGCGGGGAATCAGATATGGGGAATCAGAGGTGGGGAATCAGAGGCAGGGAATCAGATGTGCGGAATCAGAGATGGGGAATCAGAGGCAGGGAATCAGAAGCGGGGAATCAGAGGCCGGGAATCAGAGGCCGGGAATCAGCTGCTGGGAATAAGAGGCCGGGAATCAGAGGAGGGGAATCAGAGTCCGGGAATCAGAGATGGGGATTCAGAGGCGGGGAATGAGATATGGAGAATCAGAGGCGGGGAATCAGAGGCGGGGAAACAGAGGCGGGGAATCAGATATGGGGAATCAGAGGTGGCGAATCAAAGGTGGTGAATCAGAGATGGGGAATCAGAGGCGGGGAATCAGAGGCAGGGAATCAGATGCGGGGAATCAGAGGCGGGGAATCAGAGCTGGCGAATCAGAGGCTGGGAATCAGAGGTGGGCAATCAGAGGCGGGGAATCAGATATGGGGAATCAGAGGCGGGGAATCAGAGGCGGGGAAACAGAGGCGGGGAATCAAATATAGGGAATCAGAGGTGGGGAATCAGAGGTTGTGAATAAGAGATGGGGAATCAAGGCGGGGAATCAGAGGCAGTGAATCAGACGCGGGGAATCAGAGGCGGGGATTCAGAGCTGGGGAATCAGAGGCGGGGAATCAGAGTTGGGGAATCAGAGGCAGGGAATCAGATATGGGGAATCAGAGGCGGGGAATCAGAGGCCGGGAATCAGATGTGGGGAAACAGAGGCGGGGAATCCGAGGCGGGGAAACAGAGGCGGGGAATCAGATATGGGGAATCAGAGGTGGGGAATCAGAGGTTGGGAATCAGAGGCAGGGAATCAGAGGATTGGAATCAGATGCAGGGTATCAGATGCGGGGAATCAGAGGCGGGGAATCAGAGCTGCGGAATCAGAGGTGGGGAATCAGATTTGGGGAATCACAGGTGGGGACTTAGATATTGGGAAACAGAGGCGGGGAATCAGAGGTCGGGAAACAGAGGCGGGGAATCAGATATGGGGAATCAGAGGTGGGGAATCAGAGGCAGGGAATCAGATGTGCGGAATCAGAGATGGGGAATCAGAGGCAGGGAATCAGAATCAGAAGCAGGGAATCAGAGGCCGGGAATCAGAGGCCGGAATCAGATGCTGGGAATCAGATGCGGAGAATCAGAGGGGGGGAATCAGAGCTGGGGAATCAGAGGCGGGGTATTAGAGTTGGGGAATCAGAGGTGGGGAATCAGATATGGGGAAACAGAGGTGGGGAATCAGAGGCGGGGAAACAGAGGCAGGGAATCAGATATGGGGAATCAGAGGTGGGGCATCAGAGGTTGTGAATCACAGATGGGGAATCAGAGGCGGGGAATCAGAGGCAGGGAATCAGACGCGGGGAATCAGAGGCGGGGATTCAGAGCTGGGGAATCAGAAGCGGGGAATCAGAGTTGGGGAATCAGAAGCGGGGAATCAGATATGGGGAATCAGAGGCAGGGAATCAGAGGCGGGGAATCAGAGGCAGGGAATCAGACGCGGGGAATCTGAGGCGGGGAATCAGAGCTGGGGAACCAGAGGTGGGGAATCAGAGTTGGGGAATCAGAGGCAGGGAATTGGATGTGCGGAATCAGAGAGGGGGAATCAGAGGTGGGGAATCAGAGGAGGTGAATCAGAGATGGGGAATCAGAGGCGGGGAATCAGAGGCAGGAAATCAGACACGGGGATTCAGAGGCTGGGAAACAGACGGGGGGAATCAAAGGCGGGGAATCAGAGCTGGGGAATCTGAGGCAGGGAATCAGAGTTGGGGATTCAGAGGCGGGGAATCAGATATGGGGAAACAGAGGCGGGGAATCAGAGGCGGGCAAACAGAGGCGGGGAATTAGATATGGGGAATCAGAGGTAGGGAATCAGAGGTGGTGAATCAGTGATGGGGAATCACAGGCGGGGAATCAGAGGCAGGGAATAGAACGCGGGGAATCAGAGGCAGGGAATCAGAGCTGGGGAATCAGAGGAGGGGATTCATAGTTGGGAATCAGAGGCGGGAATCAGATATGGGGAAACAGAGGCGGGGAATCAGAGGCGGGGAAACAGAGGCGAGGAATCAGATATGGGGAATCGGATGCAGGGAATCAGAGGCGGGGAATCAGAGCTGGGGAATCAGAGGCGGGGAATCAGAGTTGGGGCATCAGAGGTGGGGAATTAGATATAGGGAAACAGAGGCGGGGAATCAGAGGCGGGGAAACAGAGGCGGGGAATCAGATATGGGGAATCAGAGGTGGGGAATCAGAGGCAGGGAATCAGATGTGCGGAATCAGAGATGGGGAATAAGAGGCAGGGAATCAGAATCAGAAGCGGGGAATCAGAGGCCGGGAATCAGAGGCCGGGAATCAGATGCTGGGAATAAGAGGCCGGGAATCAGAAGCGGGGAATCAGAGGCCGGGAATCAGAGGCCGGGAATCAGATGCTGGGAATAAGAGGCCGGGAATCAGAGGCGGGGAAACAGAGGCGGGGAGTCAGATATGGGGAATCAGAGGTGGGGAATCAGAGGCAGGGAATCAGATGTGCGGAATCAGAGATGGGGAATAAGAGGCAGGGAATCAGAATCAGAAGCGGGGAATCAGAGGCCGGGAATCAGAGGCCGGGAATCAGATATTGGGAATAAGAGGCCGGGAATCAGAGGTGGGGAATCAGATATGGGGAATCAGAGGTGGCGAATCAAAGGCGGTGAATCAGAGATGGGGAATCAGAGGCGGGGAATCAGAGGCAGGGAATCAGATGCGGGGAATCAGAGGCGGGGAATCAGAGCTGGCGAATCAGAGGCTGGGAATCAGAGGTGGGCAATCAGAGGCGGGGAATCAGATATGGGGAATCAGAGGCGGGGAATCAGAGGCGGGGAAACAGAGGCGGGGAATCAAATATAGGGAATCAGAGGTGGGGAATCAGAGGTTGTGAATCAGAGATGGGGAATCAAGGCGGGGAATCAGAGGCAGGGAATCAGACGCGGGGAAACAGAGGCGGGGATTCAGAGCTGGGGAATCAGAGGCGGGGAATCAGAGTTGGGGAATCAGAGGCAGGGAATCAGATATGGGGAATCAGAGGCGGGGAATCAGAGGCGGGGAAACAGAGGCGGGGAATCAGAGTTGGGGAATCAGAGGCGGGGAATCAGATATGGGGAAATAGAGGCGGGGAATCAGATATGGGGAATCAGAGGTGTGGAATCAGAGGTTGGGAATCAGAGGCAGGGAATCAGAGTCGGGGAAACAGAGGCGGGGAATCAGATATGGGGAATCAGAGGTGGCGAATCAAAGGTGGTGAAACAGAGATGGGGAATCAGGGCAGGGAATCAGAGGCAGGGAATCAAACACGGGGAATCAGAGCTGGGGAATCAGAGGCGGGGAATCAGAGTTGGGAATCAGAGGCGGGGAATCAGAGGCGGGGAAACAGAGGCGGGGAATCAGATATGGGGAATCAGAGGCGGGGAATCCGAGGTTGGGAATCAGAGGCAGGGAATCAGAGGCGGAAAATCAGAGGCGGGGAATCAGAGGAAGGGAATCAGATGTGCGGAATCGGAGATGGGGAATCAGAGGCAGGGAATCAGAGGCAGGGAATCAGAGGCGGGGAATCAGAGGCCGGGAATCAGATATGGGGAAACAGAGGCGGGGAATCCGAGGCGGGGAAACAGAGGCGGGGAATCAGATATGGGGAATCAGAGGTGGGGAATCAGAGGTTGGGAATCAGAGGCAGGGAATCAGAGGCTTGGAATCAGATACAGGGAATCAGATGCGGGGAATCAGAGGCGGGGAATCAGAGCTGGGGAATCAGAGGTGGGGAATCAGATTTGGGGAATCAGAGGCGGGGACTTAGATATTGGGAAACAGAGGCGGGGAATCAGAGGCGGGGAAACCCAGGCGGGGAATCAGATATGGGGAATCAGAGGTGGGGAATCAGAGGCAAGGAATCAGATGTGCGGAATCAGAGATGGGGAATCAGAGGCAGGGAATCAGAATCAGAAGCAGGGAATCAGAGGCCGGGAATCAGAGGCCGGAATCAGATGCTGGGAATCATAGGCCTGGAATCAGAGGCGGGGAATCAGAGGCAGGGAATCAGATGCGGGGAATCAGAGGCGGGGAATCAGAGCTGGGGAATCAGAGGCGGGGATTCAGAGTTGGGGAATCAGAGGCGGGGAATCAGAGGCGGGGAAACAGAGGCGGGGAATCAGATATGGGGAATCAGAGGTGGGGAATCAGAGGTTGGGAATCAGAAGCAGGGAATCAGAGGCGGGGAATCAGAGGCGGGGAATCAGAGGCAGGGAATCCGATGTGCGGAATC
This sequence comes from Narcine bancroftii, assembly GCF_036971445.1. NCBI lineage: Eukaryota > Metazoa > Chordata > Chondrichthyes > Torpediniformes > Narcinidae > Narcine > Narcine bancroftii. The sequence continues at coordinate 111,215,758 of NC_091474.1, read as the reverse complement.
GGAGATGGGGAATCAGAGGCAGGGAATCAGAGGCGGGGAATCAGAGGCGGAGAATCAGAGGCCGGGAATCAGATATGGGGAAACAGAGGCGGGGAAACAGAGGCGGGGAATCAGAGGTGGGGAATCAGATTTGGGGAATCAGAGGTGGGGACTTAGATATTGGGAAACAGAGGCGGGGAATCAGAGGTGGGGAAACAGAGGCGGGGAATCAGATATGGGGAATCAGAGGTGGGGAATCAGAGGCAGGGAATCAGATGTGCGGAATCAGAGATGGGGAATCAGAGGCAGGGAATCAGAATCAGAAGCAGGGAATCAGAGGCCGGGAATCAGAGGCCGGAATCAGATGCTGGGAATCAGATGCGGGGAATCAGAGGCGGGGAATCAGAGCTGGGGAATCAGAGGCGGGTTATTAGAGTTGGGGAATCAGAGGTGGGGAATCAGATATGGGGAAACAGAGGTGGGGAATCAGAGGCGGGGAAACAGAGGCAGGGAATCAGATATGGGGAATCAGAGGTGGGGCATCAGAGGTTGTGAATCACAGATGGGGAATCAGAGGCGGGGAATCAGAGGCAGGGAATCAGACGCGGGGAATCAGAGGCGGGGATTCAGAGCTGGGGAATCAGAAGCGGGGAATCAGAGTTGGGGAATCAGAGGCGGGGAATCAGATATGGGGAATCAGAGGCAGGGAATCAGAGGCGGGGAATCAGAGGCAGGGAATCAGATGCGGGGAATCTGAGGCGGGGAATCAGAGCTGGGGAACCAGAGGTGGGGAATCAGAGTTGGGGAATCAGAGGCAGGGAATTGGATGTGCGGAATCAGAGAGGGGGAATCAGAGGTGGGGAATCAGAGGAGGTGAATCAGAGATGGGGAATCAGAGGCGGGGAATCAGAGGCTGGGAATCAGACGGGGGGAATCAAAGGCGGGGAATCAGAGCTGGGGAATCTGAGGCAGGGAATCAGAGGTGGTGAATCAGTGATGGGGAATCACAGGCGGGGAATCAGAGGCAGGGAATAGAACGCGGGGAATCAGAGGCAGGGAATCAGAGCTGGGGAATCAGAGGAGGGGATTCATAGTTGGGAATCAGAGGCGGAATCAGATATGGGGAAACAGAGGCGGGGTATTAGAGTTGGGGAATCAGAGGTGGGGAATCAGATATGGGGAAACAGAGGTGGGGAATCAGAGGCGGGGAAACAGAGGCAGGGAATCAGATATGGGGAATCAGAGGTGGGGCATCAGAGGTTGTGAATCACAGATGGGGAATCAGAGGCGGGGAATCAGAGGCAGGGAATCAGACGCGGGGAATCAGAGGCGGGGATTCAGAGCTGGGGAATCAGAAGCGGGGAATCAGAGTTGGGGAATCAGAGGCGGGGAATCAGATATGGGGAATCAGAGGCAGGGAATCAGAGGCGGGGAATCAGAGGCAGGGAATCAGATGCGGGGAATCTGAGGCGGGGAATCAGAGCTGGGGAACCAGAGGTGGGGAATCAGAGTTGGGGAATCAGAGGCAGGGAATTGGATGTGCGGAATCAGAGAGGGGGAATCAGAGGTGGGGAATCAGAGGAGGTGAATCAGAGATGGGGAATCAGAGGCGGGGAATCAGAGGCTGGGAATCAGACGGGGGGAATCAAAGGCGGGGAATCAGAGCTGGGGAATCTGAGGCAGGGAATCAGAGGTGGTGAATCAGTGATGGGGAATCACAGGCGGGGAATCAGAGGCAGGGAATAGAACGCGGGGAATCAGAGGCAGGGAATCAGAGCTGGGGAATCAGAGGAGGGGATTCATAGTTGGGAATCAGAGGCGGGAATCAGATATGGGGAAACAGAGGCGGGGAATCAGAGGCGGTGAAACAGAGGCGGGGAATCAGATATGGGGAATCGGATGCAGGGAATCAGAGGCGGGGAATCAGAGCTGGGGAATCAGAGGCGGGGAATCAGAGTTGGGGCATCAGAGGTGGGGAATTAGATATAGGGAAACAGAGGCGGGGAATCAGAGGCGGGGAAACAGAGGCGGGGAATCAGATATGGGGAATCAGAGGTGGGGAATCAGAGGCAGGGAATCAGATGTGCAGAATCAGAGATGGGGAATAAGAGGCAGGGAATCAGAATCAGAAGCGGGGAATCAGAGGCCGGGAATCAGAGGCCGGGAATCAGATGCTGGGAATAAGAGGCCGGGAATCAGAGGCAGGGAAACAGAGGCGGGGAATCAGATATGGGGAATCAGAGGTGGGGAATCAGAGGCAGGGAATCAGATGTGCGGAATCAGAGATGGGGAATATGAGGCAGGGAATCAGAATCAGAATCGGGGAATCAGAGGCCGGGAATCAGAGGCCGGGAATCAGATGCTGGGAATAAGAGGCCGGGAATCAGAGGTGGGGAATCAGATATGGGGAATCAGAGGTGGCGAATCAAAGGCGGTGAATCGGAGATGGGGAATCAGAGGCGGGGAATCAGAGGCAGGGAATCAGATGCGGGGAATCAGAGGCGGGGAATCAGAGCTGGCGAATCAGAGGCTGGGAATCAGAGGTGGGCAATCAGAGGCGGGGAATCAGATATGGGGAATCAGAGGCGGGGAATCAGAGGCGGGGAAACAGAGGCGGGGAATCAAATATAGGGAATCAGAGGTGGGGAATCAGAGGTTGTGAATCAGAGATGGGGAATCAAGGCGGGGAATCAGAGGCAGGGAATCAGACGCGGGGAATCAGAGGCGGGGATTCAGAGCTGGGGAATCAGAGGCGGGGAATCAGAGTTGGGGCATCAGAGGTGGGGAATTAGATATAGGGAAACAGAGGCGGGGAATCAGAGGCGGGGAAACAGAGGCGGGGAATCAGATATGAGGAATCAGAGGTGGGGAATCAGAGGCAGGGATTCAGATGTGCTGAATCAGAGATGGGGAATCAGAGGCAGGGAATCAGAATCAGAAGCGGGGAATCAGAGGCCGGGAATCAGAGGCCGGGAATCAGATGCTGGGAATAAGAGGCCGGGAATCAGAGGTGGGGAATCAGAGTCCGGGAATCAGAGATGGGGATTCAGAGGCGGGGAATGAGATATGGAGAATCAGAGGCGGGGAATCAGAGGCCGGGAAACAGAGGTGGGGAATCAGATATGGGGAATCAGAGGTGGCGAATCAAAGGCGGTGAATCAGAGATGGGGAATCAGAGGCGGGGAATCAGAGGCAGGGAATCAGATGCGGGGAATCAGAGGCGGGGAATCAGAGCTGGCGAATCAGAGGCGGGGAATCAGAGGTGGGCAATCAGAGGCGGGGAATCAGATATGGGGAATCAGAGGCGGGGAATCAGAGGTGGGGAAACAGAGGCGGGGAATCAAATATAGGGAATCAGAGGTGGGGAATCAGAGGTTGTGAATCAGAGATGGGGAATCAAGGCGGGGAATCAGAGGCAGGGAATCAGACACGGGGAATCAGAGGCGGGGATTCAGAGCTGGGGAATCAGAGGCGGGGAATCAGAGTTGGGGAATCAGAGGCAGGGAATCAGATATGGGGAATCAGAGGCGGGGAATCAGAGGCGGGGAAACAGAGGCGGGGAATCAGATATGGGGAATCAGAGGTGGGGAATCAGGGGCAGGGATTCAGTGTCAGGGAATCAGAGGCGGGGAATCAGAGGCGGGGAATCAGAGATGGGGAATCAGAGGCGGGGAATCAGAGGTTGGGAATCAGAGGAAGGGAATCAGAGTCGGGGAAACAGAGGCGGGGAATCAGATATGTGGAATCAGAGGTGGCGAATCAAAGGCGGTGAAACAGAGATGGGGAATCAGGGCAGGGAATCAGAGGCAGGGAATCAAACACGGGGAATCAGAGCTGGGGAATCAGAGGCGGGGAATCAGAGTTGGGAATCAGAGGCGGGGAATCAGAGGCGGGGAAACAGAGGCGGGGAATCAGATATGGGGAATCAGAGGTTGGGAATCAGAGGTTGGGAATCAGAGGCAGGGAATCGGAGATGGGGAATCAGAGGCAGGGAATCAGAGGCGGGGAATCAGAGGCGGGGAATCAGAGGCCGGGAATCAGATATGGGGAAACTGAGGCGGGGAATCCGAGGCGGCGAAACAGAGGCGGGGAATCAGATATGGGGAATCAGCGGTGGGGAATCAGATGTTGGGAATCAGAGGCAGGGAATCAGAGGCTTGGAATCAGATGCAGGGAATCAGATGCGGGGAATCAGAGGCGGGGAATCAGAGCTGGGGAATCAGAGGTGGGGAATCAGATTTGGGGAATCAGAGGTGGGGACTTAGATATTGGGAAACAGAGGCGGGGAATCAGAGGCGGGGAAACAGAGGCGGGGAATCAGATATGGGGAATCAGAGGTGGGGAATCAGAGGCAGGGAATCAGATGTGCGGAATTAGAGATTGGGAATCAGAGGCAGGGAATCAGAATCAGAAGCAGGGAATCAGAGGCCGGGAATCAGATGCCGGAATCAGATGATGGGAATCGGAGGCCTGGAATCAGAGGCGGGGAATCAGAGGCAGGGAATCAGATATGTGGAATCAGAGGTGGCAAATCAAAGGCGGTGAAACAGAGATGGGGAATCAGGGCAGGGAATCAGATGCAGGGAATCAAACACGGGGAATCAGAGCTGGGGAATCAGAGGCGGGGAATCAGAGTTGGGAATCAGAGGCGGGGAATCAGAGGCGGGGAAACAGAGGCGGGGAATCAGATATGGGGAATCAGAGGTGGGGAATCAGAGGTTGGGAATCAGAGGCAGGGAATCGGAGATGGGGAATCAGAGGCAGGGAATCAGAGGCGGGGAATCAGAGGCGGGGAATCAGAGGCCGGGAATCAGATATGGGGAAACTGAGGCGGGGAATCCGAGGCGGGGAAACAGAGGCGGGGAATCAGATATGGGGAATCAGAGGTGGGGAATCAGAGGTTGGGAATCAGAGGCAGGGAATCAGAGGCTTGGAATCAGAGGCGGGGATTCAGAGCTGGGGAATCAGAGGCGGGGAATCAGAGTTGGGGCATCAGAGGTGGGGAATTAGATATAGGGAAACAGAGGCGGGGAATCAGAGGCGGGGAAACAGAGGCGGGGAATCAGATATGAGGAATCAGAGGTGGGGAATCAGAGGCAGGGATTCAGATGTGCTGAATCAGAGATGGGGAATCAGAGGCAGGGAATCAGAATCAGAAGCGGGGAATCAGAGGCCGGGAATCAGAGGCCGGGAATCAGATGCTGGGAATAAGAGGCCGGGAATCAGAGGTGGGGAATCAGAGTCCGGGAATCAGAGATGGGGATTCAGAGGCGGGGAATGAGATATGGAGAATCAGAGGCGGGGAATCAGAGGCCGGGAAACAGAGGTGGGGAATCAGATATGGGGAATCAGAGGTGGCGAATCAAAGGCGGTGAATCAGAGATGGGGAATCAGAGGCGGGGAATCAGAGGCAGGGAATCAGATGCGGGGAATCAGAGGCGGGGAATCAGAGCTGGCGAATCAGAGGCGGGGAATCAGAGGTGGGCAATCAGAGGCGGGGAATCAGATATGGGGAATCAGAGGCGGGGAATCAGAGGTGGGGAAACAGAGGCGGGGAATCAAATATAGGGAATCAGAGGTGGGGAATCAGAGGTTGTGAATCAGAGATGGGGAATCAAGGCGGGGAATCAGAGGCAGGGAATCAGACACGGGGAATCAGAGGCGGGGATTCAGAGCTGGGGAATCAGAGGCGGGGAATCAGAGTTGGGGAATCAGAGGCAGGGAATCAGATATGGGGAATCAGAGGCGGGGAATCAGAGGCGGGGAAACAGAGGCGGGGAATCAGATATGGGGAATCAGAGGTGGGGAATCAGGGGCAGGGATTCAGTGTCAGGGAATCAGAGGCGGGGAATCAGAGGCGGGGAATCAGAGATGGGGAATCAGAGGCGGGGAATCAGAGGTTGGGAATCAGAGGAAGGGAATCAGAGTCGGGGAAACAGAGGCGGGGAATCAGATATGTGGAATCAGAGGTGGCGAATCAAAGGCGGTGAAACAGAGATGGGGAATCAGGGCAGGGAATCAGAGGCAGGGAATCAAACACGGGGAATCAGAGCTGGGGAATCAGAGGCGGGGAATCAGAGTTGGGAATCAGAGGCGGGGAATCAGAGGCGGGGAAACAGAGGCGGGGAATCAGATATGGGGAATCAGAGGTTGGGAATCAGAGGTTGGGAATCAGAGGCAGGGAATCGGAGATGGGGAATCAGAGGCAGGGAATCAGAGGCGGGGAATCAGAGGCGGGGAATCAGAGGCCGGGAATCAGATATGGGGAAACTGAGGCGGGGAATCCGAGGCGGCGAAACAGAGGCGGGGAATCAGATATGGGGAATCAGCGGTGGGGAATCAGATGTTGGGAATCAGAGGCAGGGAATCAGAGGCTTGGAATCAGATGCAGGGAATCAGATGCGGGGAATCAGAGGCGGGGAATCAGAGCTGGGGAATCAGAGGTGGGGAATCAGATTTGGGGAATCAGAGGTGGGGACTTAGATATTGGGAAACAGAGGCGGGGAATCAGAGGCGGGGAAACAGAGGCGGGGAATCAGATATGGGGAATCAGAGGTGGGGAATCAGAGGCAGGGAATCAGATGTGCGGAATTAGAGATGGGGAATCAGAGGCAGGGAATCAGAATCAGAAGCAGGGAATCAGAGGCCGGGAATCAGATGCCGGAATCAGATGATGGGAATCGGAGGCCTGGAATCAGAGGCGGGGAATCAGAGGCAGGGAATCAGATATGTGGAATCAGAGGTGGCAAATCAAAGGCGGTGAAACAGAGATGGGGAATCAGGGCAGGGAATCAGATGCAGGGAATCAAACACGGGGAATCAGAGCTGGGGAATCAGAGGCGGGGAATCAGAGTTGGGAATCAGAGGCGGGGAATCAGAGGCGGGGAAACAGAGGCGGGGAATCAGATATGGGGAATCAGAGGTGGGGAATCAGAGGTTGGGAATCAGAGGCAGGGAATCGGAGATGGGGAATCAGAGGCAGGGAATCAGAGGCGGGGAATCAGAGGCGGGGAATCAGAGGCCGGGAATCAGATATGGGGAAACTGAGGCGGGGAATCCGAGGCGGGGAAACAGAGGCGGGGAATCAGATATGGGGAATCAGAGGTGGGGAATCAGAGGTTGGGAATCAGAGGCAGGGAATCAGAGGCTTGGAATCAGATGCAGGGAATCAGATGCGGGGAATCAGAGGCGGGGAATCAGAGCTGGGGAATCAGAGGTGGGGAATCAGATTTGGGGAATCAGAGGTGGGGACTTAGATATTGGGAAACAGAGGCGGGGAATCAGAGGCGGGGAAACAGAGGCGGGGAATCAGATATGGGGAATCAGAGGTGGGGAATCAGAGGCAGGGAATCAGATGTGCGGAATCAGAGATGGGGAATCAGAGGCAGGGAATCAGAGGCCGGAATCAGATGATGGGAATCAGAGGCCTGGAATCAGAGGCGGGGAATCAGAGGCAGGGATTCAGATGCGGGGAATCAGAGGCGGGGAATCAGAGCTGGGGAATCAGAGGCGGGGTATTAGAGTTGGGGAATCAGAGGCGGGGAATCAGATATGGGGAAACAGAGGTAGGAAATCAGAGGCGGGGAAACAGAGGCAGGGAATCAGATATGGGGAATCAGAGGCGGGGAATCAGAGGTGGGGAATCAGATATGGGGAATCAGAGGTGGGGAATCAGAGGCAGGGTAATCAGAGGCAGGGTATCAGACGCGGGGAATCAGAGGTGGGCAATCAGAGGCGGGGAATCAGATATGGGGAATCAGAGGCGGGGAATCAGAGGCGGGGAAACAGAGGCGGGGAATCAGATATGGGGAATCAGAGGTGGGGCATCAGAGGTTGTGAATCACAGATGGGGAATCAGAGGCGGGGAATCAGAGGCAGGGAATCAGACGCGGGGAATCAGAGGCGGGGATTCAGAGCTGGGGAATCAGAAGCGGGGAATCAGAGTTGGGGAATCAGAGGCGGGGAATCAGATATGGGGAATCAGAGGCAGGGAATCAGAGGCGGGGAATCAGAGGCAGGGAATCAGACGCGGGGAATCTGAGGCGGGGAATCAGAGCTGGGGAATCAGAGGTGGGGAATCAGAGTTGGGGAATCAGAGGCAGGGAATTGGATGTGCGGAATCAGAGAATGGGAATCAGAGGTGGGGAATCAGAGGCGGTGAATCAGAGATGGGGAATCAGAGGCGGGGAATCAGAGGCAGGAAATCAGACACGGGGATTCAGAGGCTGGGAATCAGACGGGGGGAATCAAAGGCGGGGAATCAGAGCTGGGGAATCTGAGGCAGGGAATCAGAGTTGGGGATTCAGAGGCGGGGAATCAGATATGGGGAAACAGAGGCGGGGAATCAGAGGCGGGCAAACAGAGGCGGGGAATTAGATATGGGGAATCAGAGGTAGGGAATCAGAGGTGGTGAATCAGTGATGGGGAATCACAGGCGGGGAATCAGAGGCAGGGAATAGAACGCGGGGAATCAGAGGCAGGGAATCAGAGCTGGGGAATCAGAGGCGGGGAATCATAGTTGGGAATCAGAGGCGGGAATCAGATATGGGGAAACAGAGGCGGGGAATCAGAGGCGGGGAAACAGAGGCGGGGAATCAGATATGGGGAATCGGATGCAGGGAATCAGAGGCGGGGAATCAGAGCTGGGGAATCAGAGGTGGGGAATCAGAGTTGGGGCATCAGAGGTGGGGAATTAGATATAGGGAAACAGAGGCGGGGAATCAGAGGCGGGGAAACAGAGGCGGGGAATCAGATATGGGGAATCAGAGGTGGGGAATCAGAGGCAGGGAATCAGATGTGCGGAATCAGAGATGGGGAATCAGAGGCAGGGAATCAGAAGCGGGGAATCAGAGGCCGGGAATCAGAGGCCGGGAATCAGATGCTGGGAATAAGAGGCCGGGAATCAGAGGAGGGGAATCAGAGTCCGGGAATCAGAGATGGGGATTCAGAGGCGGGGAATGAGATATGGAGAATCAGAGGCGGGGAATCAGAGGCGGGGAAACAGAGGCAGGGAATCAGATGTGCGGAATCAGAGATGGGGAATCAGAGGCAGGGAATCAGAAGCGGGGAATCAGAGGCCGGGAATCAGAGGCCGGGAATCAGATGCTGGGAATAAGAGGCCGGGAATCAGAGGAGGGGAATCAGAGTTGGGGCATCAGAGGTGGGGAATTAGATATAGGGAAACAGAGGCGGGGAATCAGAGGCGGGGAAACAGAGGCGGGGAATCAGATATGGGGAATCAGAGGTGGGGAATCAGAGGCAGGGAATCAGATGTGCGGAATCAGAGATGGGGAATCAGAGGCAGGGAATCAGAAGCGGGGAATCAGAGGCCGGGAATCAGAGGCCGGGAATCAGCTGCTGGGAATAAGAGGCCGGGAATCAGAGGAGGGGAATCAGAGTCCGGGAATCAGAGATGGGGATTCAGAGGCGGGGAATGAGATATGGAGAATCAGAGGCGGGGAATCAGAGGCGGGGAAACAGAGGCGGGGAATCAGATATGGGGAATCAGAGGTGGCGAATCAAAGGTGGTGAATCAGAGATGGGGAATCAGAGGCGGGGAATCAGAGGCAGGGAATCAGATGCGGGGAATCAGAGGCGGGGAATCAGAGCTGGCGAATCAGAGGCTGGGAATCAGAGGTGGGCAATCAGAGGCGGGGAATCAGATATGGGGAATCAGAGGCGGGGAATCAGAGGCGGGGAAACAGAGGCGGGGAATCAAATATAGGGAATCAGAGGTGGGGAATCAGAGGTTGTGAATAAGAGATGGGGAATCAAGGCGGGGAATAAGAGGCAGGGAATCAGATGTGCGGAATCAGAGATGGGGAATCAGAGGCAGGGAATCAGAATCAGAAGCAGGGAATCAGAGGCCGGGAATCAGAGGCCGGAATCAGATGATGGGAATCAGAGGCCTGGAATCAGAGGCGGGGAATCAGAGGCAGGGATTCAGATGCGGGGAATCAGAGGCGGGGAATCAGAGCTGGGGAATCAGAGGCGGGGTATTAGAGTTGGGGAATCAGAGGCGGGGAATCAGATATGGGGAAACAGAGGTAGGAAATCAGAGGCGGGGAAACAGAGGCAGGGAATCAGATATGGGGAATCAGAGGCGGGGAATCAGAGGTGGGGAATCAGATATGGGGAATCAGAGGTGGGGAATCAGAGGCAGGGTAATCAGAGGCAGGGTATCAGACGCGGGGAATCAGAGGTGGGCAATCAGAGGCGGGGAATCAGATATGGGGAATCAGAGGCGGGGAATCAGAGGCGGGGAAACAGAGGCGGGGAATCAGATATGGGGAATCAGAGGTGGGGCATCAGAGGTTGTGAATCACAGATGGGGAATCAGAGGCGGGGAATCAGAGGCAGGGAATCAGACGCGGGGAATCAGAGGCGGGGATTCAGAGCTGGGGAATCAGAAGCGGGGAATCAGAGTTGGGGAATCAGAGGCGGGGAATCAGATATGGGGAATCAGAGGCAGGGAATCAGAGGCGGGGAATCAGAGGCAGGGAATCAGACGCGGGGAATCTGAGGCGGGGAATCAGAGCTGGGGAATCAGAGGTGGGGAATCAGAGTTGGGGAATCAGAGGCAGGGAATTGGATGTGCGGAATCAGAGAATGGGAATCAGAGGTGGGGAATCAGAGGCGGTGAATCAGAGATGGGGAATCAGAGGCGGGGAATCAGAGGCAGGAAATCAGACACGGGGATTCAGAGGCTGGGAATCAGACGGGGGGAATCAAAGGCGGGGAATCAGAGCTGGGGAATCTGAGGCAGGGAATCAGAGTTGGGGATTCAGAGGCGGGGAATCAGATATGGGGAAACAGAGGCGGGGAATCAGAGGCGGGCAAACAGAGGCGGGGAATTAGATATGGGGAATCAGAGGTAGGGAATCAGAGGTGGTGAATCAGTGATGGGGAATCACAGGCGGGGAATCAGAGGCAGGGAATAGAACGTGGGGAATCAGAGGCAGGGAATCAGAGCTGGGGAATCAGAGGCGGGGAATCATAGTTGGGAATCAGAGGCGGGAATCAGATATGGGGAAACAGAGGCGGGGAATCAGAGGCGGGGAAACAGAGGCGGGGAATCAGATATGGGGAATCGGATGCAGGGAATCAGAGGCGGGGAATCAGAGCTGGGGAATCAGAGGTGGGGAATCAGAGTTGGGGCATCAGAGGTGGGGAATTAGATATAGGGAAACAGAGGCGGGGAATCAGAGGCGGGGAAACAGAGGCGGGGAATCAGATATGGGGAATCAGAGGTGGGGAATCAGAGGCAGGGAATCAGATGTGCGGAATCAGAGATGGGGAATCAGAGGCAGGGAATCAGAAGCGGGGAATCAGAGGCCGGGAATCAGAGGCCGGGAATCAGATGCTGGGAATAAGAGGCCGGGAATCAGAGGAGGGGAATCAGAGTCCGGGAATCAGAGATGGGGATTCAGAGGCGGGGAATGAGATATGGAGAATCAGAGGCGGGGAATCAGAGGCGGGGAAACAGAGGCAGGGAATCAGATGTGCGGAATCAGAGATGGGGAATCAGAGGCAGGGAATCAGAAGCGGGGAATCAGAGGCCGGGAATCAGAGGCCGGGAATCAGATGCTGGGAATAAGAGGCCGGGAATCAGAGGAGGGGAATCAGAGTTGGGGCATCAGAGGTGGGGAATTAGATATAGGGAAACAGAGGCGGGGAATCAGAGGCGGGGAAACAGAGGCGGGGAATCAGATATGGGGAATCAGAGGTGAGGAATCAGAGGCAGGGAATCAGATGTGCGGAATCAGAGATGGGGAATCAGAGGCAGGGAATCAGAAGCGGGGAATCAGAGGCCGGGAATCAGAGGCCGGGAATCAGCTGCTGGGAATAAGAGGCCGGGAATCAGAGGAGGGGAATCAGAGTCCGGGAATCAGAGATGGGGATTCAGAGGCGGGGAATGAGATATGGAGAATCAGAGGCGGGGAATCAGAGGCGGGGAAACAGAGGCGGGGAATCAGATATGGGGAATCAGAGGTGGCGAATCAAAGGTGGTGAATCAGAGATGGGGAATCAGAGGCGGGGAATCAGAGGCAGGGAATCAGATGCGAGGAATCAGAGGCGGGGAATCAGAGCTGGCGAATCAGAGGCTGGGAATCAGAGGTGGGCAATCAGAGGCGGGGAATCAGATATGGGGAATCAGAGGCGGGGAATCAGAGGCGGGGAAACAGAGGCGGGGAATCAAATATAGGGAATCAGAGGTGGGGAATCAGAGGTTGTGAATAAGAGATGGGGAATCAAGGCGGGGAATCAGAGGCAGGGAATCAGACGCGGGGAATCAGAGGCGGGGATTCAGAGCTGGGGAATCAGAGGCGGGGAATCAGAGTTGGGGAATCAGAGGCAGGGAATCAGATATGGGGAATCAGAGGCGGGGAATCAGAGGCCGGGAATCAGATGTGGGGAAACAGAGGCGGGGAATCCGAGGCGGGGAAACAGAGGCGGGGAATCAGATATGGGGAATCAGAGGTGGGGAATCAGAGGTTGGGAATCAGAGGCAGGGAATCAGAGGATTGGAATCAGATGCAGGGTATCAGATGCGGGGAATCAGAGGCGGGGAATCAGAGCTGGGGAATCAGAGGTGGGGAATCAGATTTGGGGAATCACAGGTGGGGACTTAGATATTGGGAAACAGAGGCGGGGAATCAGAGGTCGGGAAACAGAGGCGGGGAATCAGATATGGGGAATCAGAGGTGGGGAATCAGAGGCAGGGAATCAGATGTGCGGAATCAGAGATGGGGAATCAGAGGCAGGGAATCAGAATCAGAAGCAGGGAATCAGAGGCCGGGAATCAGAGGCCGGAATCAGATGCTGGGAATCAGATGCGGGGAATCAGAGGCGGGGAATCAGAGCTGGGGAATCAGAGGCGGGGTATTAGAGTTGGGGAATCAGAGGTGGGGAATCAGATATGGGGAAACAGAGGTGGGGAATCAGAGGCGGGGAAACAGAGGCAGGGAATCAGATATGGGGAATCAGAGGTGGGGCATCAGAGGTTGTGAATCACAGATGGGGAATCAGAGGCGGGGAATCAGAGGCAGGGAATCAGACGCGGGGAATCAGAGGCGGGGATTCAGAGCTGGGGAATCAGAAGCGGGGAATCAGAGTTGGGGAATCAGAGGCGGGGAATCAGATATGGGGAATCAGAGGCAGGGAATCAGAGGCGGGGAATCAGAGGCAGGGAATCAGACGCGGGGAATCTGAGGCGGGGAATCAGAGCTGGGGAACCAGAGGTGGGGAATCAGAGTTGGGGAATCAGAGTCAGGGAATTGGATGTGCGGAATCAGAGAGGGGGAATCAGAGGTGGGGAATCAGAGGAGGTGAATCAGAGATGGGGAATCAGAGGCGGGGAATCAGAGGCAGGAAATCAGACACGGGGATTCAGAGGCTGGGAATCAGACGGGGGGAATCAAAGGCGGGGAATCAGAGCTGGGGAATCTGAGGCAGGGAATCAGAGTTGGGGATTCAGAGGCGTGGAATCAGATATGGGGAAACAGAGGCGGGGAATCAGAGGCGGGCAAACAGAGGCGGGGAATTAGATATGGGGAATCAGAGGTAGGGAATCAGAGGTGGTGAATCAGTGATGGGGAATCACAGGCGGGGAATCAGAGGCAGGGAATAGAACGCGGGGAATCAGAGGCAGGGAATCAGAGCTGGGGAATCAGAGGAGGGGATTCATAGTTGGGAATCAGAGGCGGGAATCAGATATGGGGAAACAGAGGCGGGGAATCAGAGGCGGGGAAACAGAGGCGGGGAATCAGATATGGGGAATCGGATGCAGGGAATCAGAGGCGGGGAATCAGAGCTGGGGAATCAGAGGCGGGGAATCAGAGTTGGGGCATCAGAGGTGGGGAATTAGATATAGGGAAACAGAGGCGGGGAATCAGAGGCGGGGAAACAGAGGCGGGGAATCAGATATGGGGAATCAGAGGTGGGGAATCAGAGGCAGGGAATCAGATGTGCGGAATCAGAGATGGGGAATAAGAGGCAGGGAATCAGAATCAGAAGCGGGGAATCAGAGGCCGGGAATCAGAGGCCGGGAATCAGATGCTGGGAATAAGAGGCCGGGAATCAGAAGCGGGGAATCAGAGGCCGGGAATCAGAGGCCGGGAATCAGATGCTGGGAATAAGAGGCCGGGAATCAGAGGCGGGGAAACAGAGGCGGGGAATTAGATATGGGGAATCAGAGGTGGGGAATCAGAGGCAGGGAATCAGATGTGCGGAATCAGAGATGGGGAATAAGAGGCAGGGAATCAGAATCAGAAGCGGGGAATCAGAGGCCGGGAATCAGAGGCCGGGAATCAGATATTGGGAATAAGAGGCCGGGAATCAGAGGTGGGGAATCAGATATGGGGAATCAGAGGTGGCGAATCAAAGGCGGTGAATCAGAGATGGGGAATCAGAGGCGGGGAATCAGAGGCAGGGAATCAGATGCGGGGAATCAGAGGCGGGGAATCAGAGCTGGCGAATCAGAGGCTGGGAATCAGAGGTGGGCAATCAGAGGCGGGGAATCAGATATGGGGAATCAGAGGCGGGGAATCAGAGGCGGGGAAACAGAGGCGGGGAATCAAATATAGGGAATCAGAGGTGGGGAATCAGAGGTTGTGAATCAGAGATGGGGAATCAAGGCGGGGAATCAGAGGCAGGGAATCAGACGCGGGGAATCAGAGGCGGGGATTCAGAGCTGGGGAATCAGAGGCGGGGAATCAGAGTTGGGGAATCAGAGGCAGGGAATCAGATATGGGGAATCAGAGGCGGGGAATCAGAGGCGGGGAAACAGAGGCGGGGAATCAGATGTGGGGAATCAGAGGTGGGGAATCAGGGGCAGGGAATCAGTGGCAGGGAATCAGAGGCGGGGAATCAGAGGCGGGGAATCAAAGGCAGGGAATCAGACACGGGGAATCAGAGGCGGGGAATCAGAGATGGGGAATCAGAGGCGGGGAATCAGAGGCAGGGAATCGGATGCCGGGAATCAGAGTCGGGGAATCAGAGCTGGGGAATCAGAGGCGGGGAATCAGAGTTGGGGAATCAGAGGCGGGGAATCAGATATGGGGAAATAGAGGCGGGGAATCAGATATGGGGAATCAGAGGTGTGGAATCAGAGGTTGGGAATCAGAGGCAGGGAATCAGAGTCGGGGAAACAGAGGCGGGGAATCAGATATGGGGAATCAGAGGTGGTGAATCAAAGGCGGTGAAACAGAGATGGGGAATCAGGGCAGGGAATCAGAGGCAGGGAATCAAACACGGGGAATCAGAGCTGGGGAATCAGAGGCGGGGAATCAGAGTTGGGAATCAGAGGCGGGGAATCAGAGGCGGGGAAACAGAGGCGGGGAATCAGATATGGGGAATCAGAGGCGGGAAATCCGAGGTTGGGAATCAGAGGCAGGGAATCAGAGGCGGAAAATCAGAGGCGGGGAATCAGAGGAAGGGAATCAGATGTGCGGAATCGGAGATGGGGAATCAGAGGCAGGGAATCAGAGGCAGGGAATCAGAGGCGGGGAATCAGAGGCCGGGAATCAGATATGGGGAAACAGAGGCGGGGAATCCGAGGCGGGGAAACAGAGGCGGGGAATCAGATATGGGGAATCAGAGGTGGGGAATCAGTTGGGAATCAGAGGCAGGGAATCAGAGGCTTGGAATCAGATACAGGGAATCAGATGCGGGGAATCAGAGGCGGGGAATCAGAGCTGGGGAATCAGAGGTGGGAAATCAGATTTGGGGAATCAGAGGCGGGGACTTAGATATTGGGAAACAGAGGCGGGGAATCAGAGGCGGGGAAACCCAGGCGGGGAATCAGATATGGGGAATCAGAGGTGGGGAATCAGAGGCTAGGAATCAGATGTGCGGAATCAGAGATGGGGAATCAGAGGCAGGGAATCAGAATCAGAAGCAGGGAATCAGAGGCCGGGAATCAGAGGCCGGAATCAGATGCTGGGAATCAGAGGCCTGGAATCAGAGGCGGGGAATCAGAGGCAGGGAATCAGATGCGGGGAATCAGAGGCGGGGAATCAGAGCTGGGGAATCAGAGGCGGGGATTCAGAGTTGGGGAATCAGAGGCGGGGAATCAGAGGCGGGGAAACAGAGGCGGGGAATCAGATATGGGGAATCAGAGGTGGGGAATCAGAGGTTGGGAATCAGAAGCAGGGAATCAGAGGCGGGGAATCAGAGGCGGGGAATCAGAGGCAGGGAATCCGATGTGCGGAATCGGAGATGGGGAATCAGAGGCAGGGAATCAGAGGCGGGGAATCAGAGGCGGAGAATCAGAGGCCGGGAATCAGATATGGGGAAACAGAGGCGGGGAATCAGAGGCGGGGAAACAGAGGCGGGGAATCAGATATGGGGAATCAGAGGTGGGGAATCAGAGGTTGGGAATCAGAGGCAGGGAATCAGAGGCTGGGAATCAGATGCAGGGAATCAGATGCGGGGAATCAGAGGCGGGGAATCAGAGCTGGGGAATCAGAGGTGGGGAATCAGAGTTGGGGAATCAGAGTCGGGGACTTAGAGGCGGGGAATCAGAGGCGGGGAAACAGACGCGGGGAATCAGAGGCGGGGATTCAGAGCTGGGGAATCAGAGGCGGGGAATCAGAGTTGGGGGATCAGAGGCGGGGAATCAGATATGGGGAATCAGAGGCGGGGAATCAGAGGCGGGGAAACAGAGGCAGGGAATCAGATATGGGGAATCAGAGGTGGGGTATCAGGGGCAGGGAATCAGTGGCAGGGAATCAGAGGCGGGGAAACAGAGGCGGGGAATCAGAGGTGGGGAATCAGATTTGGGGAATCAGAGGTGGGGACTTAGATATTGGGAAACAGAGGCGGGGAATCAGAGGTGGGGAAACAGAGGCGGGGAATCAGATATGGGGAATCAGAGGTGGGGAATCAGAGGCAGGGAATCAGATGTGCGGAATCAGAGATGGGGAATCAGAGGCAGGGAATCAGAATCAGAAGCAGGGAATCAGAGGCCGGGAATCAGAGGCCGGAATCAGATGCTGGGAATCAGATGCGGGGAATCAGAGGCGGGGAATCAGAGTTGGGGAATCAGAGGCGGGGTATTAGAGTTGGGGAATCAGAGGTGGGGAATCAGATATGGGGAAACAGAGGTGGGGAATCAGAGGCGGGGAAACAGAGGCAGGGAATCAGATATGGGGAATCAGAGGTGGGGCATCAGAGGTTGTGAATCACAGATGGTGAATCAGAGGCGGGGAATCAGAGGCAGGGAATCAGACGCGGGGAATCAGAGGCGGGGATTCAGAGCTGGGGAATCAGAAGCGGGGAATCAGAGTTGGGGAATCAGAGGCGGGGAATCAGATATGGGGAATCAGAGGCAGGGAATCAGAGGCGGGGAATCAGAGGCAGGGAATCAGATGCGGGGAATCTGAGGCGGGGAATCAGAGCTGGGGAACCAGAGGTGGGGAATCAGAGTTGGGGAATCAGAGGCAGGGAATTGGATGTGCGGAATCAGAGAGGGGGAATCAGAGGTGGGGAATCAGAGGAGGTGAATCAGAGATGGGGAATCAGAGGCGGGGAATCAGAGGCAGGAAATCAGACACGGGGATTCAGAGGCTGGGAATCAGACGGGGGGAATCAAAGGCGGGGAATCAGAGCTGGGGAATCAGAGGCAGGGAATCAGAGGTGGTGAATCAGTGATGGGGAATCACAGGCGGGGAATCAGAGGCAGGGAATAGAACGCGGGGAATCAGAGGCAGGGAATCAGAGCTGGGGAATCAGAGGAGGGGATTCATAGTTGGGAATCAGAGGCGGGAATCAGATATGGGGAAACAGAGGCGGGGAATCAGAGGCGGTGAAACAGAGGCGGGGAATCAGATATGGGGAATCGGATGCAGGGAATCAGAGGCGGGGAATCAGAGTTGGGGCATCAGAGGTGGGGAATTAGATATAGGGAAACAGAGGCGGGGAATCAGAGGCGGGGAAACAGAGGCGGGGAATCAGATATGGGGAATCAGAGGTGGGGAATCAGAGGCAGGGAATCAGATGTGCAGAATCAGAGATGGGGAATAAGAGGCAGGGAATCAGAATCAGAAGCGGGGAATCAGAGGCCGGGAATCAGAGGCCGGGAATCAGATGCTGGGAATAAGAGGCCGGGAATCAGAGGCAGGGAAACAGAGGCGGGGAATCAGATATGGGGAATCAGAGGTGGGGAATCAGAGGCAGGGAATCAGATGTGCGGAATCAGAGATGGGGAATAAGAGGCAGGGAATCAGAATCAGAATCGGGGAATCAGAGGCCGGGAATCAGAGGCCGGGAATCAGATGCTGGGAATAAGAGGCCGGGAATCAGAGGTGGGGAATCAGATATGGGGAATCAGAGGTGGCGAATCAAAGGCGGTGAATCAGAGATGGGGAATCAGAGGCGGGGAATCAGAGGCAGGGAATCAGATGCGGGGAATCAGAGGCGGGGAATCAGAGCTGGCGAATCAGAGGCTGGGAATCAGAGGTGGGCAATCAGAGGCGGGGAATCAGATATGGGGAATCAGAGGCGGGGAATCAGAGGCGGGGAAACAGAGGCGGGGAATCAAATATAGGGAATCAGAGGTGGGGAATCAGAGGTTGTGAATCAGAGATGGGGAATCAAGGCGGGGAATCAGAGGCAGGGAATCAGACGCGGGGAATCAGAGGCGGGGATTCAGAGCTGGGGAATCAGAGGCGGGGAATCAGAGTTGGGGAATCAGAGGCAGGGAATCAGATATGGGGAATCAGAGGCGGGGAATCAGAGGCGGGGAAACAGAGGCGGGGAATCAGATGTGGGGAATCAGAGGTGGGGAATCAGGGGCAGGGAATCAGTGGCAGGGAATCAGAGGCGGGGAATCAGAGGCGGGGAATCAAAGGCAGGGAATCAGACACGGGGAATCAGAGGCGGGGAATCAGAGATGGGGAATCAGAGGCGGGGAATCAGAGGCAGGGAATCGGATGCCGGGAATCAGAGTCGGGGAATCAGAGCTGGGGAATCAGAGGCGGGGAATCAGAGTTGGGGAATCAGAGGCGGGGAATCAGATATGGGGAAATAGAGGCGGGGAATCAGATATGGGGAATCAGAGGTGTGGAATCAGAGGTTGGGAATCAGAGGCAGGGAATCAGAGTCGGGGAAACAGAGGCGGGGAATCAGATATGGGGAATCAGAGGTGGCGAATCAAAGGCGGTGAAACAGAGATGGGGAATCAGGGCAGGGAATCAGAGGCAGGGAATCAAACACGGGGAATCAGAGCTGGGGAATCAGAGGCGGGGAATCAGAGTTGGGAATCAGAGGCGGGGAATCAGAGGCGGGGAAACAGAGGCGGGGAATCAGATATGGGGAATCAGAGGCGGGGAATCCGAGGTTGGGAATCAGAGGCAGGGAATCAGAGGCGGAAAATCAGAGGCGGGGAATCAGAGGAAGGGAATCAGATGTGCGGTATCGGAGATGGGGAATCAGAGGAAGGGAATCAGAGGCAAGGAATCAGAGGCGGGGAATCAGAGGCCGGGAATCAGATATGGGGAAACAGAGGCGGGGAATCCGAGGCGGGGAAACAGAGGCGGGGAATCAGATATGGGGAATCAGATGTGGGGAATCAGAGGTTGGGAATCAGAGGCAGGGAATCAGAGGCTTGGAATCAGATGCAGGGAATCAGATGCGGGGAATCAGAGGCGGGGATCAGAGCTGGGGAATCAGAGGTGGGGAATCAGATTTGGTGAATCAGAGGCGGGGACTTAGATATTGGGAAACAGAGGCGGGGAATCAGATGCGGGGAAACCCAGGCGGGGAATCAGATATGGGGAATCAGAGGTGGGGAATCAGAGGCAAGGAATCAGATGTGCGGAATCAGAGATGGGGAATCAGAGGCAGGGAATCAGAATCAGAAGCAGGGAATCAGAGGCCGGGAATCAGAGGCCGGAATCAGATGCTGGGTATCAGAGGCCTGGAATCAGAGGCGGGGAATCAGAGGCAGGGAATCAGATGCGGGGAATCAGAGGCGGGGAATCAGAGCTGGGGAATCAGAGGCGGGGATTCAGAGTTGGGGAATCAGAGGCGGGGAATCAGAGGCGGGGAAACAGAGGCGGGGAATCAGATATGGGGAATCAGAGGTGGGGAATCAGAGGTTGGGAATCAGAAGCAGGGAATCAGAGGCGGGGAATCAGAGGCGGGGAATCAGAGGCAGGGAATCCGATGTGCGGAATCGGAGATGGGGAATCAGAGGCAGGGAATCAGAGGCGGGGAATCAGAGGCGGAGAATCAGAGGCCGGGAATCAGATATGGGGAAACAGAGGCGGGGAATCAGAGGCGGGGAAACAGAGGCGGGGAATCAGATATGGGGAATCAGAGGTGGGGAATCAGAGGTTGGGAATCAGAGGCAGGGAATCAGAGGCTGGGAATCAGATGCAGGGAATCAGATGCGGGGAATCAGAGGCGGGGAATCAGAGCTGGGGAATCAGAGGTGGGAAATCAGAGTTGGGGAATCAGAGTCGGGGACTTAGAGGCGGGGAATCAGAGGCGGGGAAACAGACGCGGGGAATCAGAGGCGGGGATTCAGAGCTGGGGAATCAGAGGCGGGGAATCAGAGTTGGGGGATCAGAGGCGGGGAATCAGATATGGGGAATCAGAGGCGGGGAATCAGAGGCGGGGAAACAGAGGCAGGGAATCAGATATGGGGAATCAGAGGTGGGGTATCAGGGGCAGGGAATCAGTGGCAGGGAATCAGAGGCGGGGAAACAGAGGCGGGGAATCAGAGGTGGGGAATCAGATTTGGGGAATCAGAGGTGGGGACTTAGATATTGGGAAACAGAGGCGGGGAATCAGAGGTGGGGAAACAGAGGCGGGGAATCAGATATGGGGAATCAGAGGTGGGGAATCAGAGGCAGGGAATCAGATGTGCGGAATCAGAGATGGGGAATCAGAGGCAGGGAATCAGAATCAGAAGCAGGGAATCAGAGGCCGGGAATCAGAGGCCGGAATCAGATGCTGGGAATCAGATGCGGGGAATCAGAGGCGGGGAATCAGAGCTGGGGAATCAGAGGCGGGGTATTAGAGTTGGGGAATCAGAGGTGGGGAATCAGATATGGGGAAACAGAGGTGGGGAATCAGAGGCGGGGAAACAGAGGCAGGGAATCAGATATGGGGAATCAGAGGTGGGGCATCAGAGGTTGTGAATCACAGATGGTGAATCAGAGGCGGGGAATCAGAGGCAGGGAATCAGACGCGGGGAATCAGAGGCGGGGATTCAGAGCTGGGGAATCAGAAGCGGGGAATCAGAGTTGGGGAATCAGAGGCGGGGAATCAGATATGGGGAATCAGAGGCAGGGAATCAGAGGCGGGGAATCAGAGGCAGGGAATCAGATGCGGGGAATCTGAGGCGGGGAATCAGAGCTGGGGAACCAGAGGTGGGGAATCAGAGTTGGGGAATCAGAGGCAGGGAATTGGATGTGCGGAATCAGAGAGGGGGAATCAGAGGTGGGGAATCAGAGGAGGTGAATCAGAGATGGGGAATCAGAGCTGGGGAATCAGAGGTGGGGAATCAGAGGAGGTGAATCAGAGATGGGGAATCAGAGGCGGTGAAACAGAGGCGGGGAATCAGATATGGGGAATCGGATGCAGGGAATCAGAGGCGGGGAATCAGAGTTGGGGCATCAGAGGTGGGGAATTAGATATAGGGAAACAGAGGCGGGGAATCAGAGGCGGGGAAACAGAGGCGGGGAATCAGATATGGGGAATCAGAGGTGGGGAATCAGAGGCAGGGAATCAGATGTGCAGAATCAGAGATGGGGAATAAGAGGCAGGGAATCAGAATCAGAAGCGGGGAATCAGAGGCCGGGAATCAGAGGCCGGGAATCAGATGCTGGGAATAAGAGGCCGGGAATCAGAGGCAGGGAAACAGAGGCGGGGAATCAGATATGGGGAATCAGAGGTGGGGAATCAGAGGCAGGGAATCAGATGTGCGGAATCAGAGATGGGGAATAAGAGGCAGGGAATCAGAATCAGAATCGGGGAATCAGAGGCCGGGAATCAGAGGCCGGGAATCAGATGCTGGGAATAAGAGGCCGGGAATCAGAGGTGGGGAATCAGATATGGGGAATCAGAGGTGGCGAATCAAAGGCGGTGAATCAGAGATGGGGAATCAGAGGCGGGGAATCAGAGGCAGGGAATCAGATGCGGGGAATCAGAGGCGGGGAATCAGAGCTGGCGAATCAGAGGCTGGGTATCAGAGGTGGGCAATCAGAGGCGGGGAATCAGATATGGGGAATCAGAGGCGGGGAATCAGAGGCGGGGAAACAGAGGCGGGGAATCAAATATAGGGAATCAGAGGTGGGGAATCAGAGGTTGTGAATCAGAGATGGGGAATCAAGGCGGGGAATCAGAGGCAGGGAATCAGACGCGGGGAATCAGAGGCGGGGATTCAGAGCTGGGGAATCAGAGGCGGGGAATCAGAGTTGGGGAATCAGAGGCAGGGAATCAGATATGGGGAATCAGAGGCGGGGAATCAGAGGCGGGGAAACAGAGGCGGGGAATCAGATGTGGGGAATCAGAGGTGGGGAATCAGGGGCAGGGAATCAGTGGCAGGGAATCAGAGGCGGGGAATCAGAGGCGGGGAATCAAAGGCAGGGAATCAGACACAGGGAATCAGAGGCGGGGAATCAGAGATGGGGAATCAGAGGCGGGGAATCAGAGGCAGGGAATCGGATGCCGGGAATCAGAGTCGGGGAATCAGAGCTGGGGAATCAGAGGCGGGGAATCAGAGTTGGGGAATCAGAGGCGGGGAATCAGATATGGGGAAATAGAGGCGGGGAATCAGATATGGGGAATCAGAGGTGTGGAATCAGAGGTTGGGAATCAGAGGCAGGGAATCAGAGTCGGGGAAACAGAGGCGGGGAATCAGATATGGGGAATCAGAGGTGGCGAATCAAAGGCGGTGAAACAGAGATGGGGAATCAGGGCAGGGAATCAGAGGCAGGGAATCAAACACGGGGAATCAGAGCTGGGGAATCAGAGGCGGGGAATCAGAGTTGGGAATCAGAGGCGGGGAATCAGAGGCGGGGAAACAGAGGCGGGGAATCAGATATGGGGAATCAGAGGCGGGGAATCCGAGGTTGGGAATCAGAGGCAGGGAATCAGAGGCGGAAAATCAGAGGCGGGGAATCAGAGGAAGGGAATCAGATGTGCGGAATCGGAGATGGGGAATCAGAGGAAGGGAATCAGAGGCAGGGAATCAGAGGCGGGGAATCAGAGGCCGGGAATCAGATATGGGGAAACAGAGGCGGGGAATCCGAGGCGGGGAAACAGAGGCGGGGAATCAGATATGGGGAATCAGATGTGGGGAATCAGAGGTTGGGAATCAGAGGCAGGGAATCAGAGGCTTGGAATCAGATGCAGGGAATCAGATGCGGGGAATCAGAGGCGGGGATCAGAGCTGGGGAATCAGAGGTGGGGAATCAGATTTGGGGAATCAGAGGCGGGGACTTAGATATTGGGAAACAGAGGCGGGGAATCAGAGGCGGGGAAACCCAGGCGGGGAATCAGATATGGGGAATCAGAGGTGGGGAATCAGAGGCAAGGAATCAGATGTGCGGAATCAGAGATGGGGAATCAGAGGCAGGGAATCAGAATCAGAAGCAGGGAATCAGAGGCCGGGAATCAGAGGCCGGAATCAGATGCTGGGTATCAGAGGCCTGGAATCAGAGGCGGGGAATCAGAGGCAGGGAATCAGATGCGGGGAATCAGAGGCGGGGAATCAGAGCTGGGGAATCAGAGGCGGGGATTCAGAGTTGGGGAATCAGAGGCGGGGAATCAGAGGCGGGGAAACAGAGGCGGGGAATCAGATATGGGGAATCAGAGGTGGGGAATCAGAGGTTGGGAATCAGAAGCAGGGAATCAGAGGCGGGGAATCAGAGGCGGGGAATCAGAGGCAGGGAATCCGATGTGCGGAATCGGAGATGGGGAATCAGAGGCAGGGAATCAGAGGCGGGGAATCAGAGTCGGAGAATCAGAGGCCGGGAATCAGATATGGGGAAACAGAGGCGGGGAATCAGAGGCGGGGAAACAGAGGCGGGGAATCAGATATGGGGAATCAGAGGTGGGGAATCAGAGGTTGGGAATCAGAGGCAGGGAATCAGAGGCTGGGAATCAGATGCAGGGAATCAGATGCGGGGAATCAGAGGCGGGGAATCAGAGCTGGGGAATCAGAGGTGGGGAATCAGAGTTGGGGAATCAGAGTCGGGGACTTAGATATGGGGAAACAGAGGCGGGGAATCAGAGGCGGGGAAACAGATGCGGGGAATCAGAGGCGGGGATTCAGAGCTGGGGAATCAGAGGCGGGGAATCAGAGTTGGGGGATCAGAGGCGGGGAATCAGATATGGGGAATCAGAGGCGGGGAATCAGAGGCGGGGAAACAGAGGCAGGGAATCAGATATGGGGAATCAGAGGTGGGGTATCAGGGGCAGGGAATCAGTGGCAGGGAATCAGAGGCGGGGAAACAGAGGCGGGGAATCAGAGGCAGGGAATCAGACACGGGGAATCAGATATGGGGAAACAGAGGCGGGGAATCAGAGGCGGGCAAACAGAGGCGGGGAATTAGATATGGGGAATCAGAGGTGGGGAATCAGAGGTGGTGAATCAGAGATGGGGAATCACAGGCGGGGAATCAGAGGCAGGGAATAGAACGCGGGGAATCAGAGGCGGGGAATCAGAGCTGGGGAATCAGAGGCGGGGAATCATAGTTGGGAATCAGAGGCGGGGAATCAGATATGGGGAAACAGAGGCGGGGAATCAAAGGCGGGGAAACAGAGGCGGGGAATCAGATATGGGGAATCGGATGCGGGGAATCAGAGGCGGGGAATAGGAGCTGGGGAATCAGAGGCGGGGTATCAGAGGCAGGGAATCGGACTCCGGGAATCATAGTCGGGGAATCAGAGATAGTGAATCAGAGGCGGGGAATCAGAGGCAGGGAATCGGATGCCGGGAATCAGAGGCGGGGAATCAGAGCTGGGGAATCAGAGGCGGGGAATCAGAGTTGGGGAATCAGAGGCGGGGAATCAGATATGGGGAAATAGAGGCGGGGAATCAGATATGGGGAATCAGAGGTGTGGAATCAGAGGTTGGGAATCAGAGGCAGGGAATCAGAGTCGGGGAATCAGATATGGGGAATCAGAGGTGGCGAATCAAAGGCGGTGAAACAGAGATGGGGAATCAGGGCAGGGAATCAGAGGCAGGGAATCAAACACGGGGAATCAGAGCTGGGGAATCAGAGGCGGGGTATCAGAGTTGGGAATCAGAGGCGGGGAATCAGAGGCGGGGAAACAGAGGCGGGGAATCAGTTATGGGGAATCAGAGGTGGGGAATCCGAGGTTGGGAATCAGATGTGCGGAATCAGAGATGGGGAATCAGAGGCAGGGAATCAGAATCAGAAGCAGGGAATCAGAGGCCGGGAATCAGAGGCCGGAATCAGATGCTGGGAATCAGAGGCCGGGAATCAGAGGTGGGGAATCAGATATGGGGAATCAGAGGTGGCGAATCAAAGGCGGTGAATCAGAGATGGGGAATCAAGGCGGGGAATCAGAGGCAGGGAATCAGACGCGGGGAATCAGAGGCGGGGATTCAGAGCTGGGGAATCAGAGGCGGGGAATCAGAGTTGGGGAATCAGAGGCAGGGAATCAGATATGGGGAATCAGAGGCGGGGAATCAGAGGCGGGGAAACAGAGGCGGGGAATCAGATGTGGGGAATCAGAGGTGGGGAATCAGGGGCAGGGAATCAGTGGCAGGGAATCAGAGTCGGGGAATCAGAGGCGGGGAATCAAAGGCAGGGAATCAGACACGGGGAATCAGAGGAGGGGAATCAGAGATGGGGAATCAGAGGCGGGGAAATAGAGGCAGGGAATCGGATGCCGGGAATCAGAGTCGGGGAATCAGAGCTGGGGAATCAGAGGCGGGGAATCAGAGTTGGGGAATCAGAGGCGGGGAATCAGATATGGGGAAATAGAGGCGGGGAATCAGATATGGGGAATCAGAGTTGTGGAATCAGAGGTTGGGAATCAGAGGCAGGGAATCAGATTCGGGGAAACAGAGGCGGGGAATCAGATATGGGGAATCAGAGGTGGCGAATCAAAGGCGGTGAAACAGAGATGGGGAATCAGGGCAGGGAATCAGAGGCAGGGAATCAAACACGGGGAATCAGAGCTGGGGAATCAGAGGCGGGGAATCAGAGTTGGGAATCAGAGGCGGGGAATCAGAGGCGGGGAAACAGATGCGGGGAATCAGAGGCGGGGATTCAGAGCTGGGGAATCAGAGGCGGGGAATCAGAGTTGGGGGATCAGAGGCGGGGAATCAGATATGGGGATTCAGAGGCGGGGAATCAGAGGCGGGGAAACAGAGGCAGGGAATCAGATATGGGGAATCAGAGGTGGGGTATCAGGGGCAGGGAATCAGTGGCAGGGAATCAGAGGTGGGGAAACAGAGGCGGGGAATCAGAGGCAGGGAATCAGACACGGGGAATCAGATATGGGGAAACAGAGGCGGGGAATCAGAGGCGGGCAAACAGAGGCGGGGAATTAGATATGGGGAATCAGAGGTGGGGAATCAGAGGTGGTGAATCAGAGATGGGGAATCACAGGCGGGGAATCAGAGGCAGGGAATAGAACGCGGGGAATCAGAGGCGGGGAATCAGAGCTGGGGAATCAGAGGCGGGGAATCATAGTTGGGAATCAGAGGCGGGGAATCAGATATGGGGAAACAGAGGCGGGGAATCAAAGGCGGGGAAACAGAGGCGGGGAATCAGATATGGGGAATCGGATGCGGGGAAACAGAGGCGGGGAATAGGAGCTGGGGAATCAGAGGCGGGGTATCAGAGGCAGGGAATCGGACTCCCGGAATCATAGTCGGGGAATCAGAGATAGTGAATCAGAGGCGGGGAATCAGAGGCAGGGAATCGGATGCCGGGAATCAGAGGCGGGGAATCAGAGCTGGGGAATCAGAGGCGGGGAATCAGAGTTGGGGAATCAGAGGCGGGGAATCAGATATGGGGAAATAGAGGCGGGGAATCAGATATGGGGAATCAGAGGTGTGGAATCAGAGGTTGGGAATCAGAGGCAGGGAATCAGAGTCGGGGAATCAGATATGGGGAATCAGAGGTGGCGAATCAAAGGCGGTGAAACAGAGATGGGGAATCAGGGCAGGGAGTCAGAGGCAGGGAATCAAACACGGGGAATCAGAGCTGGGGAATCAGAGGCGGGGAATCAGAGTTGGGAATCAGAGGCGGGGAATCAGAGGCGGGGAAACAGAGGCGGGGAATCAGATATGGGGAATCAGAGGTGGGGAATCCGAGGTTGGGAATCAGATGTGCGGAATCAGAGATGGGGAATCAGAGGCAGGGAATCAGAATCAGAAGCAGGGAATCAGAGGCCGGGAATCAGAGGCCGGAATCAGATGCTGGGAATCAGAGGCCGGGAATCAGAGGTGGGGAATCAGATATGGGGAATCAGAGGTGGCGAATCAAAGGCGGTGAATCAGACATGGGGAATCAGAGGCGGGGAATCAGAGGCAGGGAATCAGATGCGGGGAATCAGAGGCGGGGAATCAGAGCTGGCGAATCAGAGGCTGGGAATCAGAGGTGGGCAATCAGAGGCGGGGAATCAGATATGGGGAATCAGAGGCGGGGAATCAGAGGCGGGGTAACAGAGGCTGGGAATCAAATATAGGGAATCAGAGGTGGGGAATCAGAGGTTGTGAATCAGAGATGGGGAATCAAGGCGGGGAATCAGAGGCAGGGAATCAGACGCGGGGAATCAGAGGGGGGGATTCAGAGCTGGGGAATCAGAGGCGGGGAATCAGAGTTGGGGAATCAGAGGCAGGGAATCAGATATGGGGAATCAGAGGCGGGGAATCAGAGGCGGGGAAACAGAGGCGGGGAATCAGATGTGGGGAATCAGAGGTGGGGAATCAGGGGCAGGGAATCAGTGGCAGGGAATCAGAGTCGGGGAATCAGAGGCGGGGAATCAAAGGCAGGGAATCAGACACGGGGAATCAGAGGAGGGGAATCAGAGATGGGGAATCAGAGGCGGGGAATCAGAGGCAGGGAATCGGATGCCGGGAATCAGAGTCGGGGAATCAGAGCTGGGGAATCAGAGGCGGGGAATCAGAGTTGGGGAATCAGAGGCGGGGAATCAGATATGGGGAAACAGAGGCGGGGAATCAGATATGGGGAATCAGAGTTGTGGAATCAGAGGTTGGGAATCAGAGGCAGGGAATCAGAGTCGGGGAAACAGAGGCGGGGAATCAGATATGGGGAATCAGAGGTGGCGAATCAAAGGCGGTGAAACAGAGATGGGGAATCAGGGCAGGGAATCAGAGGCAGGGAATCAAACACGGGGAATCAGAGCTGGGGAATCAGAGGCGGGGAATCAGAGTTGGGAATCAGAGGCGGGGAATCAGAGGCGGGGAAACAGAGGCGGGGAATCAGATATGGGGAATCAGAGGCGGGGAATCCGAGGTTGGGAATCAGAGGCAGGGAATCAGAGGCGGAAAATCAGAGGCGGGGAATCAGAGGAAGGGAATCAGATGTGCGGAATAGGAGATGGGGAATCAGAGGCAGGGAATCAGAGGCAGGGAATCAGAGGCGGGGTATCAGAGGCCGGGAATCAGATATGGGGAAACAGAGGCGGGGAATCCGAGGCGGGGAAACAGAGGCGGGGAATCAGATATGGGGAATCAGAGGTGGGGAATCAGAGGTTGGGAATCAGAGGCTGGGAATCAGAGGCTTGGAATCAGATACAGGGAATCAGATGCGGGGAATCAGAGGCGGGGAATCAGAGCTGGGGAATCAGAGGTGGGGAATCAGATTTGGGGAATCAGAGGCGGGGACTTAGATATTGGGAAACAGAGGCGGGGAATCAGAGGCGGGGAAACCCAGGCGGGGAATCAGATATGGGGAATCAGAGGTGGGGAATCAGAGGCAAGGAATCAGATGTGCGGAATCAGAGATGGGGAATCAGAGGCAGGGAATCAGAATCAGAAGCAGGGAATCAGAGGCCGGGAATCAGAGGCCGGAATCAGATGCTGGGAATCAGAGGCCTGGAATCAGAGGCGGGGAATCAGAGGCAGGGAATCAGATGCGGGGAATCAGAGGCGGGGAATCAGAGCTGGGGAATCAGAGGCGGGGATTCAGAGTTGGGGAATCAGAGGCGGGGAATCAGAGGCGGGGAAACAGAGGCGGGGAATCAGATATGGGGAATCAGAGGTGGGGAATCAGAGGTTGGGAATCAGAAGCAGGGAATCAGAGGCGGGGAATCAGAGGCGGGGAATCAGAGGCAGGGAATCCGATGTGCGGAATCGGAGATGGGGAATCAGAGGCAGGGAATCAGAGGCGGGGAATCAGAGGCGGAGAATCAGAGGACGGGAATCAGATATGGGGAAACAGAGGCGGGGAATCAGAGGCGGGGAAACAGAGGCGGGGAATCAGATATGGGGAATCAGAGGTGGGGAATCAGAGGTTGGGAATCAGAGGCAGGGAATCAGAGGCTGGGAATCAGATGCAGGGAATCAGATGCGGGGAATCAGAGGCGGGGAATCAGAGCTGGGGAATCAGAGGTGGGGAATCAGAGTTGGGGAATCAGAGTCGGGGACTTAGATATGGGGAAACAGAGGCGGGGAATCAGAGGCGGGGAAACAGACGCGGGGAATCAGAGGCGGGGATTCAGAGCTGGGGAATCAGAGGCGGGGAATCAGAGTTGGGGGATCAGAGGCGGGGAATCAGATATGGGGAATCAGAGGCGGGGAATCAGAGGCGGGTAAACAGAGGGAGGGAATCAGATATGGGGAATCAGAGGTGGGGTATCAGGGGCAGGGAATCAGTGGCAGGGAATCAGAGGCGGGGAGACAGAGGCGGGGAATCAGAGGTGGGGAATCAGATATGGGGAATCAGAGGTGGGGAATCCGAGGTTGGGAATCAGATGTGCGGAATCAGAGATGGGGAATCAGAGGCAGGGAATCAGAATCAGAAGCAGGGAATCAGAGGCCGGGAATCAGAGGCCGGAATCAGATGCTGGGAATCAGAGGCCGGGAATCAGAGGTGGGGAATCAGATATGGGGAATAAGAGGTGGCGAATCAAAGGCGGTGAATCAGACATGGGGAATCAGAGGCGGGGAATCAGAGGCAGGGAATCAGATGCGGGGAATCAGAGGCGGGGAATCAGAGCTGGCGAATCAGAGGCTGGGAATCAGAGGTGGGCAATCAGAGGCGGGGAATCAGATACGGGGAATCAGAGGCGGGGAATCAGAGGCGGGGAAACAGAGGCAGGTAATCAAATATAGGGAATCAGAGGTGGGGAATCAGAGGTTGTGAATCAGAGATGGGGAATCAAGGCGGGGAATCAGAGGCAGGGAATCAGACGCGGGGAATCAGAGGCGGGGATTCAGAGCTGGGGAATCAGAGGCGGGGAATCAGAGTTGGGGAATCAGAGGCAGGGAATCAGATATGGGGAATCAGAGGCGGGGAATCAGAGGCGGGGAAACAGAGGCGGGGAATCAGATGTGGGGAATCAGAGGTGGGGAATCAGGGGCAGGGAATCAGTGGCAGGGAATCAGAGTCGGGGAATCAGAGGCGGGGAATCAAAGGCAGGGAATCAGACACGGGGAATCAGAGGCGGGGAATCAGAGATGGGGAATCAGAGGCGGGGAATCAGAGGCAGGGAATCGGATGCCGGGAATCAGAGTCGGGGAATCAGAGCTGGGGAATCAGAGGCGGGGAATCAGAGTTGGGGAATCAGAGGCGGGGAATCAGATATGGGGAAATAGAGGCGGGGAATCAGATATGGGGAATCAGAGTTGTGGAATCAGAGGTTGGGAATCAGAGGCAGGGAATCAGAGTCGGGGAAACAGAGGCGGGGAATCAGATATGGGGAATCAGAGGTGGCGAATCAAAGGCGGTGAAACAGAGATGGGGAATCAGGGCAGGGAATCAGAGGCAGGGAATCAAACACGGGGAATCAGAGCTGGGGAATCAGAGGCGGGGAATCAGAGTTGGGAATCAGAGGCGGGGAATCAGAGGCGAGGAAACAGAGGCGGGGAATCAGATATGGGGAATCAGAGGCGGGGAATCCGAGGTTGGGAATCAGAGGCAGTGAATCAGAGGCGGAAAATCAGAGGCGGGGAATCAGAGGAAGGGAATCAGATGTGCGGAATCGGAGATGGGGAATCAGAGGCAGGGAATCAGAGGCAGGGAATCAGAGGCGGGGAATCAGAGGCCGGGAATCAGATATGGGGAAACAGAGGCGGGGAATCCGAGGCGGGGAAACAGAGGCGGGGAATCAGATATGGGGAATCAGAGGTGGGGAATCAGAGGTTGGGAATCAGAGGCAGGGAATCAGAGGCTTGGAATCAGATACAGGGAATCAGATGCGGGGAATCAGAGGCGGGGAATCAGAGGTGGGGAATCAGGTTTGTGGAATCAGAGGCGGGGACTTAGATATTGGGAAACAGAGGCGGGGAATCAGAGGCGGGGAAACCCAGGCGGGGAATCAGATATGGGGAATCAGATGTGGGGAATCAGAGGCAAGGAATCAGATGTGCGGAATCAGAGATGGGGAATCAGAGGCAGGGAATCAGAATCAGAAGCAGGGAATCAGAGGCCGGGAATCAGAGGCCGGAATCAGATGCTGGGAATCAGAGGCCTGGAATCAGAGGCGGGGAATCAGAGGCAGTGAATCAGATGCGGGGAATCAGAGGCGGGGAATCAGAGCTGGGGAATCAGAGGCGGGGATTCAGAGTTGGGGAATCAGAGGCGGGGAATCAGAGGCGGGGAAACAGAGGCGGGGAATCAGATATGGGGAATCAGAGGTGGGGAATCAGAGGTTGGGAATCAGAAGCAGGGAATCAGAGGCGGGGAATCAGAGGCGGGGAATCAGAGGCAGGGAATCCGATGTGCGGAATCGGAGATGGGGAATCAGAGGCAGGGAATCAGAGGCGGGGAATCAGAGGCGGAGAATCAGAGGCCGGGAATCAGATATGGGGAAACAGAGGCGGGGAATCAGAGGCGGGGAAACAGAGGCGGGGAATCAGATATGGGGAATCAGAGGTGGGGAATCAGAGGTTGGGAATCAGAGGCAGGGAATCAGAGGCTGGGAATCAGATGCAGGGAATCAGATGCGGGGAATCAGAGGCGGGGAATCAGAGCTGGGGAATCAGAGGTGGGGAATCAGAGTTGGGGAATCAGAGTCGGGGACTTAGATATGGGGAAACAGAGGCGGGGAATCAGAGGCGGGGAAACAGACGCGGGGAATCAGAGGCGGGGATTCAGAGCTGGGGAATCAGAGGCGGGGAATCAGAGTTGGGGGATCAGAGGCGGGGAATCAGATATGGGGAATCAGAGGCGGGGAATCAGAGGCGGGTAAACAGAGGCAGGGAATCAGATATGGGGAATCAGAGGTGGGGTATCAGGGGCAGGGAATCAGTGGCAGGGAATCAGAGGCGGGGAGACAGAGGCGGGGAATCAGAGGTGGGGAATCAGATTTGGGGAATCAGAGGTGGGGACTTAGATATTGGGAAACAGAGGCGGGGAATCAGAGGTGGGGAAACAGAGGCGGGGAATCAGATATGGGGAATCAGAGGTGGGGAATCAGAGGCAGGGAATCAGATGTGCGGAATCAGAGATGGGGAATCAGAGGCAGGGAATCAGAATCAGAAGCAGGGAATCAGAGGCCGGGAATCAGAGGCCGGAATCAGATGCTGGGAATCAGATGCGGGGAATCAGAGGCGGGGAATCAGAGCTGGGGAATCAGAGGCGGGGTATTAGAGTTGGGGAATCAGAGGTGGGGAATCAGATATGGGGAAACAGAGGTGGGGAATCAGAGGCGGGGAAACAGAGGCAGGGAATCAGATATCGGGAATCAGAGGTGGGGCATCAGAGGTTGTGAATCACAGATGGGGAATCAGAGGCGGGGAATCAGAGGCAGGGAATCAGACGCGGGGAATCAGAGGCGGGGATTCAGAGCTGGGGAATCAGAAGCGGGGAATCAGAGGTGGGGAATCAGAGGCGGGGAATCAGATATGGGGAATCAGAGGCAGGGAATCAGAGGCGGGGAATCAGAGGCAGGGAATCAGATGCGGGGAATCTGAGGCGGGGAATCAGAGCTGGGGAACCAGAGGTGGGGAATCAGAGTTGGGGAATCAGAGGCAGGGAATTGGATGTGCGGAATCAGAGGCGGGGAATCAGAGCTGGGGAACCAGAGGTGGGGAATCAGAGTTGGGGAATCAGAGGCAGGGAATTGGATGTGCGGAATCAGAGAGGGGGAATCAGAGGTGGGGAATCAGAGGAGGTGAATCAGAGATGGGGAATCAGAGGCGTGGAATCAGAGGCAGGAAATCAGACACGGGGATTCAGAGGCTGGGAATCAGACGGGGGGAATCAAAGGCGGGGAATCAGAGCTGGGGAATCTGAGGCAGGGAATCAGAGTTGGGGATTCAGAGGCGGGGAATCAGATATGGGGAAACAGAGGCGGGGAATCAGAGGCGGGCAAACAGAGGCGGGGAATTAGATATGGGGAATCAGAGGTAGGGAATCAGAGGTGGTGAATCAGTGATGGGGAATCACAGGCGGGGAATCAGAGGCAGGGAATAGAACGCGGGGAATCAGAGGCAGGGAATCAGAGCTGGGGAATCAGAGGAGGGGATTCATAGTTGGGAATCAGAGGCGGGAATCAGATATGGGGAAACAGAGGCGGGGAATCAGAGGCGGTGAAACAGAGGCGGGGAATCAGATATGGGGAATCGGATGCAGGGAATCAGAGGCGGGGAATCAGAGCTGGGGAATCAGAGGCGGGGAATCAGAGTTGGGGCATCAGAGGTGGGGAATTAGATATAGGGAAACAGAGGCGGGGAATCAGAGGCGGGGAAACAGAGGCGGGGAATCAGATATGGGGAATCAGAGGTGGGGAATCAGAGGCAGGGAATCAGATGTGCGGAATCAGAGATGGGGAATAAGAGGCAGGGAATCAGAATCAGAAGCGGGGAATCAGAGGCCGGGAATCAGAGGCCGGGAATCAGATGCTGGGAATAAGAGGCCGGGAATCCGAGGCGGGGAAACAGAGGCGGGGAATCAGATATGGGGAATCAGAGGTGGGGAATCAGAGGCAGGGAATCAGATGTGCAGAATCAGAGATGGGGAATAAGAGGCAGGGAATCAGAATCAGAAGCGGGGAATCAGAGGCCGGGAATCAGAGGCCGGGAATCAGATGCTGGGAATAAGAGGCCGGGAATCAGAGGTGGGGAATCAGATATGGGGAATCAGAGGTGGCGAATCAAAGGCGGTGAATCAGAGATGGGGAATCAGAGGCGGGGAATCAGAGGCAGGGAATCAGATGCGGGGAATCAGAGGCGGGGAATCAGAGCTGGCGAATCAGAGGCTGGGTATCAGAGGTGGGCAATCAGAGGCGGGGAATCAGATATGGGGAATCAGAGGCGGGGAATCAGAGGCGGGGAAACAGAGGCGGGGAATCAAATATAGGGAATCAGAGGTGGGGAATCAGAGGTTGTGAATCAGAGATGGGGAATCAAGGCGGGGAATCAGAGGCAGGGAATAGGACGCGGGGAATCAGAGGCGGGGATTCAGAGCTGGGGAATCAGAGGCGGGGAATCAGAGTTGGGGAATCAGAGGCAGGGAATCAGATATGGGGAATCAGAGGCGGGGAATCAGAGGCGGGGAAACAGAGGCGGGGAATCAGATGTGGGGAATCAGAGGTGGGGAATCAGGGGCAGGGAATCAGTGGCAGGGAATCAGAGGCGGGGAATCAGAGGCGGGGAATCAAAGGCAGGGAATCAGACACGGGGAATCAGAGGCGGGGAATCAGAGATGGGGAATCAGAGGCGGGGAATCAGAGGCAGGGAATCGGATGCCGGGAATCAGAGTCGGGGAATCAGAGCTGGGGAATCAGAGGCGGGGAATCAGAGTTGGGGAATCAGAGGCGGGGAATCAGATATGGGGAAATAGAGGCGGGGAATCAGATATGGGGAATCAGAGGTGTGGAATCAGAGGTTGGGAATCAGAGGCAGGGAATCAGAGTCGGGGAAACAGAGGCGGGGAATCAGATATGGGGAATCAGAGGTGGCGAATCAAAGGCGGTGAAACAGAGATGGGGAATCAGGGCAGGGAATCAGAGGCAGGGAATCAAACACGGGGAATCAGAGCTGGGGAATCAGAGGCGGGGAATCAGAGTTGGGAATCAGAGGCGGGGAATCAGAGGCGGGGAAATAGAGGCGGGGAATCAGATATGGGGAATCAGAGGCGGGGAATCCGAGGTTGGGAATCAGAGGCAGGGAATCAGAGGCGGAAAATCAGAGGCGGGGAATCAGAGGAAGGGAATCAGATGTGCGGAATCGGAGATGGGGAATCAGAGGAAGGGAATCAGAGGCAGGGAATCAGAGGCGGGGAATCAGAGGCCGGGAATCAGATATGGGGAAACAGAGGCGGGGAATCCGAGGCGGGGAAACAGAGGCGGGGAATCAGATATGGGGAATCAGAGGTGGGGAATCAGAGGTTGGTAATCAGAGGCAGGGAATCAGAGGCTTGGAATCAGATACAGGGAATCAGATGCGGGGAATCAGAGGCGGGGAATCAGAGCTGGGGAATCAGAGGTGGGGAATCAGATTTGGGGAATCAGAGGCGGGGACTTAGATATTGGGAAACAGAGGCGGGGAATCAGAGGCGGGGAAACCCAGGCGGGGAATCAGATATGGGGAATCAGAGGTGGGGAATCAGAGGCAAGGAATCAGATGTGCGGAATCAGAGATGGGGAATCAGAGGCAGGGAATCAGAATCAGAAGCAGGGAATCAGAGGCCGGGAATCAGAGGCCGGAATCAGATGCTGGGAATCAGAGGCCTGGAATCAGAGGCGGGGAATCAGAGGCAGGGAATCAGATGCGGGGAATCAGAGGCGGGGAATCAGAGCTGGGGAATCAGAGGCGGGGATTCAGAGTTGGGGAATCAGAGGCGGGGAATCAGAGGCGGGGAAACAGAGGCGGGGAATCAGATATGGGGAATCAGAGGTGGGGAATCAGAGGTTGGGAATCAGAAGCAGGGAATCAGAGGCGGGGAATCAGAGGCGGGGAATCAGAGGCAGGGAATCCGATGTGCGGAATCGGAGATGGGGAATCAGAGGCAGGGAATCAGAGGCGGGGAATCAGAGGCGGAGAATCAGAGGCCGGGAATCAGATATGGGGAAACAGAGGCGGGGAATCAGAGGCGGGGAAACAGAGGCGGGGAATCAGATATGGGGAATCAAAGGTGGGGAATCAGAGGTTGGGAATCAGAGGCAGGGAATCAGAGGCTGGGAATCAGATGCAGGGAATCAGATGCGGGGAATCAGAGGCGGGGAATCAGAGCTGGGGAATCAGAGGTGGGGAATCAGAGTTGGGGAATCAGAGTCGGTGACTTAGATATGGGGAAACAGAGGCGGGGAATCAGAGGCGGGGAAACTGACGCGGGGAATCAGAGGCGGGGATTCAGAGCTGGGGAATCAGAGGCGGGGAATCAGAGTTGGGGGATCAGAGGCGGGGAATCAGATATGGGGAATCAGAGCCGGGGAATCAGAGGCGGGGAAACAGAGGCAGGGAATCAGATATGGGGAATCAGAGGTGGGGTATCAGGGGCAGGGAATCAGTGGCAGGGAATCAGAGGCGGGGAAACAGAGGCGGGGAATCAGAGGCAGGGAATCAGACACGGGGAATCAGATATGGGGAAACAGAGGCGGGGAATCAGAGGCGGGCAAACAGAGGCGGGGAATTAGATATGGGGAATCAGAGGTGGGGAATCAGAGGTGGTGAATCAGAGATGGGGAATCACAGGCGGGCAATCAGAGGCAGGGAATAGAACGCGGGGAATCAGAGGCGCGGAATCAGAGCTGGGGAATCAGAGGCGGGGAATCATAGTTGGGAATCAGAGGCGGGGAATCAGATATGGGGAAACAGAGGCGGGGAATCAAAGGCGGGGAAACAGAGGCGGGGAATCAGATATGGGGAATCGGATGCGGGGAATCCGAGGCGGGGAATAGGAGCTGGGGAATCAGAGGCGGGGTATCAGAGGCAGGGAATCGGACTCCGGGAATCAGAGTCGGGGAATCAGAGATAGTGAATCAGAGGCGGGGAATCAGAGCCAGGGAATCGGATGCCGGGAATCAGAGGCGGGGAATCAGAGCTGGGGAATCAGAGGCGGGGAATCAGAGTTGGGGAATCAGAGGCGGGGAATCAGATATGGGGAAATAGAGGCGGGGAATCAAATATGGGGAATCAGAGGTGTGGAATCAGAGGTTGGGAATCAGAGGCAGGGAATCAGAGTCGGGGAATCAGATATGGGGAATCAGAGGTGGCGAATCAAAGGCGGTGAAACAGAGATGGGGAATCAGGGCAGGGAATCAGAGGCAGGGAATCAAACACGGGGAATCAGAGCTGGGGAATCAGAGGCGGGGAATCAGAGTTGGGAATCAGAGGCGGGGAATCAGAGGCGGGGAAACAGAGGCGGGGAATCAGATATGGGGAATCAGAGGTGGGGAATCCGAGGTTGGGAATCAGATGTGCGGAATCAGAGATGGGGAATCAGAGGCAGGGATTCAGAATCAGAAGCAGGGAATCAGAGGCCGGGAATCAGAGACCGGAATCAGATGCTGGGAATCAGAGGCCTGGAATCAGAGGCGGGGAATCAGAGGCAGGGAATCAGATGCGGGGAATCAGAGGCGGGGAATCAGTGCTGGGGAATCAGAGGCGGGGTATTAGAGTTGGGGAATCAGAGGCGGGGAATCAGATATGGGGAAACAGAGGTGGGGAATCAGAGGCGGGGAAACAGAGGCAGGGAATCAGATATGGGGAATCAGAGGTGGGGAATCAGAGATGGGGAATCAGAGGCGGTGAATCAGAGATGGGGAATCAGAGGCGGGGAATCAGAGGCAGGAAATCAGACACGGGGATTCAGAGGTTGGGAATCAGACGGGGGGAATAAAAGGCGGGGAATCAGAGCTTGGGAATCAGAGGCAGGGAATCAGAGGCGGGGAATCAGATATGGGGAATCAGAGGTGGGGAATCAGAGATGGGGAATCAGAGGCGGTGAATCAGAGATGGGGAATCAGAGGCGGGGAATCAGAGGCAGGAAATCAGACACGGGGATTCAGAGTCTGGGAATCAGATGGGGGGAATCAAAGGCGGGGAATCAGAGCTGGGGAATCAGAGGCAGGGAATCAGAGGCGGGGAATCAGATATGGGGAATCAGAGGCTGGGATTCAGAGGCGGGGAATGAGATATGGAGAATCAGAGGCGGGGAATCAGAGGCGGGGAAACAGAGGTGGGGAATCAGATATGGGGAAATAGAGGCGGGGAATCAGATATGGGGAATCAGAGGTGTGGAATCAGAGGTTGGGAATCAGAGTTGGGAATCAGAGGCGGGGAATCAGAGGCGGGGAAACAGAGGCGGGGAATCAGATATGGGGAATCAGAGGTGGGGAATCCGAGGTTGGGAATCAGAGGCAGGGAATCAGAGGCGGGGAATCAGAGGCGGGGAATCAGAGGAAGGGAATCAGATGTGCGGAATCGGAGATGGGGAATCAGAGGCAGGGAATCAGAGGCGGGGAATCAGAGGCGGGGAATCAGAGGCCGGGATTCAGATATGGGGAAACAGAGGCGGGGAATCCGAGGCGGGGAAACAGAGGCGGGGAATCAGATATGGGGAATCAGAGGTGGGGAATCAGAGGTTGGGAATCAGAGGCAGGGAATCAGAGGCTTGGAATCAAATGCAGGGAATCAGATGCGGGGAATCAGAGTCGGGGAATCAGAGCTGGGGAATCAGAGGTGGGGAATCAGATTTGGGGAATCAGAGGCGGGGACTTAGATATTGGGAAACAGAGGCGGGGAATCAGAGGCGGGGAAACCCAGGCGGGGAATCAGATATGGGAAATCAGAGGTGGGGAATCAGAGGCAAGGAATCAGATGTGCGGAATCAGAGATGGGGAATCAGAGGCAGGGAATCAGAATCAGAAACAGGGAATCAGAGGCCGGGAATTAGAGGCCGGAATCAGATGCTGGGAATCAGAGGCGGGGATTCAGAGTTGGGGAATCAGAGGCGGGGAATCAGAGGCGGGGAAACAGAGGCGGGGAATCAGATATGGGGAATCAGAGGTGGGGAATCAGAGGTTGGGAATCAGAAGCAGGGAATCAGAGGCGGGGAATCAGAGGCGGGGAATCAGAGGCAGGGAATCCGATGTGCGGAATCGGAGATGGGGAATCAGAGGCAGGGAATCAAAGGCGGGGAATCAGAGGCGGAGAATCAGAGGCCGGGAATCAGATATGGGGAAACAGAGGCGGGGAATCAGAGGCGGGGAAACAGAGGCGGGGAATCAGATATGGGGAATCAGAGGTGGGGAATCAGAGGTTGGGAATCAGAGGCAGGGAATCAGAGGCTGGGAATCAGACGCAGGGAATCAGATGCGGGGAATCAGAGGCGGGGAATCAGAGCTGGGGAATCAGAGGTGGGGAATCAGAGTTGGGGAATCAGAGTCGGGGACTTAGATATGGGGAAACAGAGGCGGGGAATCAGAGGCGGGGAAACAGACGCGGGGAATCAGAGGCGGGGATTCAGAGCTGGGGAATCAGAGGCGGGGAATCAGAGTTGGGGGATCAGAGGCGGGGAATCAGATATGGGGAATCAGAGGCGGGGAATCAGAGGCGGGTAAACAGAGGCAGGGAATCAGATATGGGGAATCAGAGGTGGGGTATCAGGGGCAGGGAATCAGTGGCAGGGAATCAGAGGCGGGGAGACAGAGGCGGGGAATCAGAGGTGGGGAATCAGATATGGGGAATCAGAGGTGGGGAATCCGAGGTTGGGAATCAGATGTGCGGAATCAGAGATGGGGAATCAGAGGCAGGGAATCAGAATCAGAAGCAGGGAATCAGAGGCCGGGAATCAGAGGCCGGAATCAGATGCTGGGAATCAGAGGCCGGGAATCACAGGTGGGGAATCAGATATGGGGAATCAGAGGTGGCGAATCAAAGGCGGTGAATCAGACATGGGGAATCAGAGGCGGGGAATCAGAGGCAGGGAATCAGATGCGGGGAATCAGAGGCGGGGAATCAGAGCTGGCGAATCAGAGGCTGGGAATCAGAGGTGGGCAATCAGAGGCGGGGAATCAGATATGGGGAATCAGAGGCGGGGAATCAGAGGCGGGGAAACAGAGGCAGGGAATCAAATATAGGGAATCAGAGGTGGGGAATCAGAGGTTGTGAATCAGAGATGGGGAATCAAGGCGGGGAATCAGAGGCAGGGAATCAGACGTGGGGAATCAGAGGCGGGGATTCAGAGCTGCGGAATCAGAGGCGGGGAATCAGAGTTGGGGAATCAGAGGAAGGGAATCAGATATGGGGAATCAGAGGCGGGGAATCAGAGGCGGGGAAACAGAGGCGGGGAATCAGATGTGGGGAATCAGAGGTGGGGAGTCAGGGGCAGGGAATCAGTGGCAGGGAATCAGAGTCGGGGAATCAGAGGCGGGGAATCAGAGATGGGGAATCAGAGGCGGTGAATCAGAGGCAGGGAATCGGATGCCGGGAATCAGAGTCGGGGAATCAGAGCTGGGGAATCAGAGGCGGGGAATCAGAGTTGGGGAATCAGAGGCGGGGAATCAGATATGGGGAAATAGAGGCGGGGAATCAGATATGGGGAATCAGAGTTGTGGAATCAGAGGTTGGGAATCAGAGGCAGGGAATCAGAGTCGGGGAAACAGAGGCGGGGAATCAGATATGGGGAATCAGAGGTGGCGAATCAAAGGCGGTGAAACAGAGATGGGGAATCAGGGCAGGGAATCAGAGGCAGGGAATCAGAGGCGGGGAAACAGAGGCGGGGGATCAGATATGGGGAATCAGAGGCGGGGAATCCGAGGTTGGGAATCAGAGGCAGGGAATCAGAGGCGGAAAATCAGAGGCGGGGAATCAGAGGAAGGGAATCAGATGTGCGGAATCGGAGATGGGGAATCAGAGGCAGGGAATCAGAGGCAGGGAATCAGAGGCGGGGAATCAGAGGCCGGGAATCAGATATGGGGAAACAGAGGCGGGGAATCCGAGGCGGGGAAACAGAGACGGGGAATCAGATATGGGGAATCAGAGGTGGGGAATCAGAGGTTGGGAATCAGAGGCAGGGAATCAGAGGCTTGGAATCAGATACAGGGAATCAGATGCGGGGAATCAGAGGCGGGGAATCAGAGCTGGGGAATCAGAGGTGGGGAATCAGATTTGGGGAATCAGAGGCGGGGACTTAGATATTGGGAAACAGAGGCGGGGAATCAGAGGCGGGGAAACCCAGGCGGGGAATCAGATATGGGGAATCAGATATGGGGAATCAGAGGCAGGGAATCAGAATCAGAAGCAGGGAATCAGAGGCCGGGAATCAGAGGCCGGAATCAGATGCTGGGAATCAGAGGCCTGGAATCAGAGGCGGGGAATCAGAGGCAGGGAATCAGATGCGGGGAATCAGAGGCGGGGAATCAGAGCTGGGGAATCAGAGGCGGGGATTCAGAGTTGGGGAATCAGAGGCGGGGAATCAGAGGCGGGGAAACAGAGGCGGGGAATCAGATATGGGGAATCAGAGGTGGGGAAACAGAGGTTGGGAATCAGAAGCAGGGAATCAGAGGCGGGGAATCAGAGGCGGGGAATCAGAGGCAGGGAATCCGATGTGCGGAATCGGAGATGGGGAATCAGAGGCAGGGAATCAGAGGCGGGGAATCAGAGGCGGAGAATCAGAGGCCGGGAATCAGATATGGGGAAACAGAGGCGGGGAATCAGAGGCGGGGAAACAGAGGCGGGGAATCAGATATGGGGAATCAGAGGTGGGGAATCAGAGGTTGGGAATCAGAGGCAGGGAATCAGAGGCTGGGAATCAGATGCAGGGAATCAGATGCGGGGAATCAGAGGCGGGGAATCAGAGCTGGGGAATCAGAGGTGGGGAATCAGAGTTGGGGAATCAGAGTCGGGGACTTAGATATGGGGAAACAGAGGCGGGGAATCAGAGGCGGGGAAACAGACGCGGGGAATCAGAGGCGGGGATTCAGAGCTGGGGAATCAGAGGCGGGGAATCAGAGTTGGGGGATCAGAGGCGGGGAATCAGATATGGGGAATCAGAGGCGGGGAATCAGAGGCGGGTAAACAGAGGCAGGGAATCAGATATGGGGAATCAGAGGTGGGGTATCAGGGGCAGGGAATCAGTGGCAGGGAATCAGAGGCGGGGAGACAGAGGCGGGGAATCAGAGGTGGGGAATCAGATTTGGGGAATCAGAGGTGGGGACTTAGATATTGGGAAACAGAGGCGGGGAATAAGAGGTGGGGAAACAGAGGCGGGGAATCAGATATGGGGAATCAGAGGTGGGGAATCAGAGGCAGGGAATCAGATGTGCGGAATCAGAGATGGGGAATCAGAGGCAGGGAATCAGAATCAGAAGCAGGGAATCAGAGGCCGGGAATCAGAGGCCGGAATCAGATGCTGGGAATCAGATGCGGGGAATCAGAGGTGGGGAATCAGAGCTGGGGAATCAGAGGCGGGGTATTAGAGTTGGGGAATCAGAGGTGTGGAATCAGATATGGGGAAACAGAGGTGGGGAATCAGAGGCGGGGAAACAGAGGCAGGGAATCAGATATGGGGAATCAGAGGTGGGGCATCAGAGGTTGTGAATCACAGATGGGGAATCAGAGGCGGGGAATCAGAGGCAGGGAATCAGACGCGGGGAATCAGAGGCGGGGATTCAGAGCTGGGGAATCAGAAGCGGGGAATCAGAGGTGGGGAATCAGAGGCGGGGAATCAGATATGGGGAATCAGAGGCAGGGAATCAGAGGCGGGGAATCAGAGGCAGGGAATCAGATGCGGGGAATCTGAGGCGGGGAATCAGAGCTGTGGAACCAGAGGTGGGGAATCAGAGTTGGGGAATCAGAGGCAGGGAATTGGATGTGCGGAATCAGAGAGGGGGAATCAGAGGTGGGGAATCAGAGGAGGTGAATCAGAGATTGGGAATCAGAGGCGTGGAATCAGAGGCAGGAAATCAGACACGGGGATTCAGAGGCTGGGAATCAGACGGGGGGAATCAAAGGCGGGGAATCAGAGCTGGGGAATCTGAGGCAGGGAATCAGAGTTGGGGAGTCAGAGGCGGGGAATCAGATATGGGGAAACAGAGGCGGGGAATCAGAGGCGGGCAAACAGAGGCGGGGAATTAGATATGGGGAATCAGAGGTAGTGAATCGGAGGTGGTGAATCAGTGATGGGGAATCACAGGTGGGGAATCAGAGGCAGGGAATAGAACGCGGGGAATCAGAGGCAGGGAATCAGAGCTGGGGAATCAGAGGAGGGGATTCATAGTTGGGAATCAGAGGCGGGAATCAGATATGGGGAAACAGAGGCGGGGAATCAGAGGCGGTGAAACAGAGGCGGGGAATCAGATATGGGGAATCGGATGCAGGGAATCAGAGGCGGGGAATCAGAGCTGGGGAATCAGAGGCGGGGAATCAGAGTTGGGGCATCAGAGGTGGGGAATTAGATATAGGGAAACAGAGGCGGGGAATCAGAGGCGGGGAAACAGAGGCGGGGAATCAGATATGGGGAATCAGAGGTGGGGAATCAGAGGCAGGGAATCAGATGTGCGGAATCAGAGATGGGGAATAAGAGGCAGGGAATCAGAATCAGAAGCGGGGAATAAGAGGCCGGGAATCAGAGGCGGGGAAACAGAGGCGGGGAATCAGATATGGGGAATCAGAGGTGGGGAATCAGAGGCAGGGAATCAGATGTGCGGAATCAGAGATGGGGAATAAGAGGCAGGGAATCAGAATCAGAAGCGGGGAATCAGAGGCCGGGAATCAGAGGCCGGGAATCAGATGCTGGGAATAAGAGGCCGGGAATCAGAGGTGGGGAATCAGATATGGGGAATCAGAGGTGGCGAATCAAAGGCGGTGAATCAGAGATGGGGAATCAGAGGCGGGGAATCAGAGGCAGGGAATCAGATGCGGGGAATCAGAGGCGGGGAATCAGAGCTGGCGAATCAGAGGCTGGGAATCAGAGGTGGGCAATCAGAGGCGGGGAATCAGATATGGGGAATCAGAGGCGGGGAATCAGAGGCGGGGAAACAGAGGCGGGGAATCAAATATAGGGAATCAGAGGTGGGGAATCAGAGGTTGTGAATCAGA
The DNA here is from genome assembly GCF_036971445.1 of Narcine bancroftii. NCBI lineage: Eukaryota > Metazoa > Chordata > Chondrichthyes > Torpediniformes > Narcinidae > Narcine > Narcine bancroftii. The sequence continues at coordinate 111,171,612 of NC_091474.1, read as the reverse complement.
GATGGGGAATCAAGGCGGGGAATCAGAGGCAGGGAATCAGACGCGGGGAATCAGAGGCGGGGATTCAGAGCTGGGGAATCAGAGGCGGGGAATCAGAGTTGGGGAATCAGAGGCAGGGAGTCAGATATGGGGAATCAGAGGCGGGGAATCAGAGGCGGGGAAACAGAGGCGGGGAATCAGATGTGGGGAATCAGAGGCGGGGAATCAGAGGCAGGGAATCAGACACGGGGAATCAGATATGGGGAAACAGAGGCGGGGAATCAGAGGCGGGCAAACAGAGGCGGGGAATTAGATATGGGGAATCAGAGGTGGGGAATCAGAGGTGGTGAATCAGAGATGGGGAATCACAGGCGGGGAATCAGAGGCAGGGAATAGAACGCGGGGAATCAGAGGCGGGGAATCAGAGCTGGGGAATCAGAGGCGGGGAATCATAGTTGGGAATCAGAGGCGGGGAATCAGATATGGGGAAACAGAGGCGGGGAATCAAAGGCGGGGAAACAGAGGCGGGGAATCAGATATGGGGAATCGGATGCGGGGAATCAGAGGCGGGGAATAGGAGCTGGAGAATCAGAGGCGGGGTATCAGAGGCAGGGAATCGGACTCCGGGAATCAGAGTCGGGGAATCAGAGATAGTGAATCAGAGGCGGGGAATCAGAGGCAGGGAATCGGATGCCGGGAATCAGAGGCGGGGAATCAGAGCTGGGGAATCAGAGGCGGGGAATCAGAGTTGGGGAATCAGAGGCGGGGAATCAGATATGGGGAAATAGAGGCGGGGAATCAAATATGGGGAATCAGAGGTGTGGAATCAGAGGTTGGGAATCAGAGGCAGGGAATCAGAGTCGGGGAATCAGATATGGGGAATCAGAGGTGGCGAATCAAAGGCGGTGAAACAGAGATGGGGAATCAGGGCAGGGAATCAGAGGCAGGGAATCAAACACGGGGAATCAGAGCTGGGGAATCAGAGGCGGGGAATCAGAGTTGGGAATCAGAGGCGGGGAATCAGAGGCGGGGAAACAGAGGCGGGGAATCAGATATGGGGAATCAGAGGTGGGGAATCCGAGGTTGGGAATCAGATGTGCGGAATCAGAGATGGGGAATCAGAGGCAGGGAATCAGAATCAGAAGCAGGGAATCAGAGGCCGGGAATCAGAGGCCGGAATCAGATGCTGGGAATCAGAGGCCTGGAATCAGAGGCGGGGAATCAGAGGCAGGGAATCAGATGCGGGGAATCAGAGGCGGGGAATCAGAGCTGGGGAATCAGAGGCGGGGTATTACAGTTGGGGAATCAGAGGCGGGGAATCAGATATGGGGAAACAGAGGTGGGGAATCAGAGGCGGGGAAACAGAGGCAGGGAATCAGATATGGGGAATCAGAGGTGGGGAATCAGAGATGGGGAATCAGAGGCGGTGAATCAGAGATGGGGAATCAGAGGCGGGGAATCAGAGGCAGGAAATCAGACACGGGGATTCAGAGGTTGGGAATCAGACGGGGGGAATAAAAGGCGGGGAATCAGAGCTGGGGAATCAGAGGCAGGGAATCAGAGGCGGGGAATCAGATATGGGGAATCAGAGGTGGGGAATCAGAGATGGGGAATCAGAGGCGGTGAATCAGAGATGGGGAATCAGAGGCGGGGAATCAGAGGCAGGAAATCAGACACGGGGATTCAGAGTCTGGGAATCAGATGGGGGGAATCAAAGGCGGGGAATCAGAGCTGGGGAATCAGAGGCAGGGAATCAGAGGCGGGGAATCAGATATGGGGAATCAGAGGCTGGGATTCAGAGGCGGGGAATGAGATATGGAGAATCAGAGGCGGGGAATCAGAGGCGGGGAAACAGAGGTGGGGAATCAGATATGGGGAAATAGAGGCGGGGAATCAGATATGGGGAATCAGAGGTGTGGAATCAGAGGTTGGGAATCAGAGTTGGGAATCAGAGGCGGGGAATCAGAGGCGGGGAAACAGAGGCGGGGAATCAGATATGGGGAATCAGAGGTGGGGAATCCGAGGTTGGGAATCAGAGGCAGGGAATCAGAGGCGGGGAATCAGAGGCGGGGAATCAGAGGAAGGGAATCAGATGTGCGGAATCGGAGATGGGGAATCAGAGGCAGGGAATCAGAGGCGGGGAATCAGAGGCGGGGAATCAGAGGCCGGGATTCAGATATGGAGAAACAGAGGCGGGGAATCCGAGGCGGGGAAACAGAGGCGGGGAATCAGATATGGGGAATCAGAGGTGGGGAATCAGAGGTTGGGAATCAGAGGCAGGGAATCAGAGGCTTGGAATCAGATGCAGGGAATCAGATGCGGGGAATCAGAGTCGGGGAATCAGAGCTGGGGAATCAGAGGTGGGGAATCAGATTTGGGGAATCAGAGGCGGGGACTTAGATATTGGGAAACAGAGGCGGGGAATCAGAGGCGGGGAAACCCAGGCGGGGAATCAGATATGGGAAATCAGAGGTGGGGAATCAGAGGCAAGGAATCAGATGTGCGGAATCAGAGATGGGGAATCAGAGGCAGGGAATCAGAATCAGAAGCAGGGAATCAGAGGCCGGGAATTAGAGGCAGGAAATCAGACACGGGGATTCAGAGTCTGGGAATCAGATGGGGGGAATCAAAGGCGGGGAATCAGAGCTGGGGAATCAGAGGCAGGGAATCAGAGGCGGGGAATCAGATATGGGGAATCAGAGGCTGGGATTCAGAGGCGGGGAATGAGATATGGAGAATCAGAGGCGGGGAATCAGAGGCGGGGAAACAGAGGTGGGGAATCAGATATGGGGAAATAGAGGCGGGGAATCAGATATGGGGAATCAGAGGTGTGGAATCAGAGGTTGGGAATCAGAGTTGGGAATCAGAGGCGGGGAATCAGAGGCGGGGAAACAGAGGCGGGGAATCAGATATGGGGAATCAGAGGTGGGGAATCCGAGGTTGGGAATCAGAGGCAGGGAATCAGAGGCGGGGAATCAGAGGCGGGGAATCAGAGGAAGGGAATCAGATGTGCGGAATCGGAGATGGGGAATCAGAGGCAGGGAATCAGAGGCGGGGAATCAGAGGCGGGGAATCAGAGGCCGGGATTCAGATATGGAGAAACAGAGGCGGGGAATCCGAGGCGGGGAAACAGAGGCGGGGAATCAGATATGGGGAATCAGAGGTGGGGAATCAGAGGTTGGGAATCAGAGGCAGGGAATCAGAGGCTTGGAATCAGATGCAGGGAATCAGATGCGGGGAATCAGAGTCGGGGAATCAGAGCTGGGGAATCAGAGGTGGGGAATCAGATTTGGGGAATCAGAGGCGGGGACTTAGATATTGGGAAACAGAGGCGGGGAATCAGAGGCAAGGAATCAGATATGGGAAATCAGAGGTGGGGAATCAGAGGCAAGGAATCAGATGTGCGGAATCAGAGATGGGGAATCAGAGGCAGGGAATCAGAATCAGAAGCAGGGAATCAGAGGCCGGGAATTAGAGGCCGGAATCAGATGCTGGGAATCAGAGGCCTGGAATCAGAGGCGGGGAATCAGAGGCAGGGAATCAGATGCGGGGAATCAGAGGCGGGGAATCAGAGCTGGGGAATCAGAGGCGGGGTATTAGAGTTGGGGAATCAGAGGCGGGGAATCAGATATGGGGAAACAGAGGTGGGGAATCAGAGGCGGGGAAACAGAGGCAGGGAATCAGATATGGGGAATCAGAGGCGGGGAATCAGAGGTGGGGAATCATAGGCAGGGAATCGGATGTGCGGAATCAGAGATGGGGAATCAGAGGCTGGGAATCAGAGGTGGTGAATCAGAGATGGGGAATCAGAGGCGGGGAATCAGAGGCGGGGAATCAGACGCGGGGAATCAGAGGTGGGCAATCAGAGGCGGGGAATCAGATATGGGGAATCAGAGGCGGGGAATCAGAGGCAGGGAATCAGACGTGGGGAATCAGAGGCGGGGATTCAGAGCTGGGGAATCAGACGTGGGGAATCAGAGGCGGGGATTCAGAGCTGGGGAATCAGAGGCGGGGAATCAGAGTTGGGGAATCAGAGGCGGGGAATCAGATATGGGGAATCAGAGGCAGGGAATCAGAGGCGGGAAAACAGAGGCGGGGAATCAGATATGGGGAATCAGAGGCGGGGAATCAGAGGCGGGAAAACAGAGGCGGGGAATCAGATATGGGGAATCAGAGGCGGGGAATCAGATATGGGGAATCAGAGGCAGGGAATCAGAGGCGGGAAAACAGAGGTGGGGAATCAGATATGGGGAATCAGAGGCGGGGAATCAGAGGCGGGGAATCAGACACGGGGAATCAGAGGCGGGGAATCAGAGATGGGGAATCAGAGGCAGGGAATCGGATGCCGGGAATCAGAGGTGGGAAATCAGAGCTGGCGAATCAGAGGCGGGGAATCAGAGTTGGGGAATCAGAGGCGGCGAAGCAGATATGGGGAAATAGAGGCGGGGAATCAGATATGGGGAATCAGAGGCGGGGAATCAGATATGGGGAATCAGAGGCTGGGAATCAGAGGGGGGGAAACAGAGGCGGGGAATATGATATGGGGAATCAGAGGTGGGGAATCAGGGGCGGGGAATCAGTGGCAGGGAATCAGAGGCGGGGAATCAGAGGCGGGGAATCAAAGGAAGGGAATCAGACACGGGGAATCAGAGGTGGGGAATCAGAGATGGGGAATCAGAGGCGGGGAATCACAGGCAGGGAATCAGACGCGGGGAATCAGAGGCGGGGAATCAGAGCTGGGGAATCAGAGGTGGGGAATCAGAGTCAGGGAATCAGAGGCAGGGAATCGGTTGTGCGGAATCAGAGATGGGGAATCAGATGTGGGGAATCAGAGGCAGTGAATCAGAGATGGGGAATCAGAGGCGGGGAATCAGAGGCAGGAAATCAGACAGGGATTCAGAGGCTGGGAATCAGACGGGGGGAATCAAAGGCGGGGAATCAGAGCTGGTGAATCAGAGGCAGGGAATCAGAGTTGGGGATTCAGAGGCGGGGAATCAGATATGGGGAAACAGAGGCGGGGAATGAGAGGCGGGCAAGCAGAGGCGGGGAATTAGATATGGGGAATCAGAGGTGGGAAATCAGAGGTGGTGAATCAGAGATGGGGAATCACAGGCGGGGAATCAGAGGCAGCGAATAGAACGCTGGGAATCAGAGGCAGGGAATCAGAGCTGGGGAATCAGAGGCGGGGAATCAGATATGGGGAAACAGAGGCCGGGAATCAGAGGCGGGGAAACAGAGGCGGGGAATCAGACATGGGGAATCGGATGCGGGGAATCAGAGGCGGGGAATCAGAGCTGGGGAATCAGAGGTGGGGAATCAGAGTTGGGGCATCAGAGGTGGGGAATTAGATATGGGGAAACAGAGGCGGGGAATCAGAGGCGGGGAAACAGAGGCGGGGAATCAGATATGGGGAATCAGAGGTGGGGAATCAGAGGCAGGGAATCAGATGTGCGGAATCAGAGATGGGGAATCAGAGGCAGGGAATCAGAATCAGAAGCGGGGAATCAGAGGCCGGGAATCAGAGGCCGGGAATCAGATGCTGGGAATAAGAGGCCGGGAATCAGAGGTGGGGAATCAGAGTCTGGGAATCAGAGATGGGGATTCAGAGGCGGGGAATGAGATATGGAGAATCAGAGGCGGGGAATCAGAGGCGGGGAAACAGAGGTGGGGAATCAGATATGGGGAATCAGAGGTGGCGAATCAAAGGCGGCGAATCAGAGATGAGGAATCAGAGGCGGGGAATCAGAGGCAGGGAATCAGATGCAGGGATTCAGAGGCGGGGAATCAGAGCTGGCGAATCAGAGGCGGGGAATCAGAGGTGGGCAATCAGAGCCGGGGAATCAGATATGGGGAATCAGAGGCGGGGAAACAGAGGCGGGGAATCAGATATGGGGAATCAGAGGTGGGGAATCAGAGGTTGTGAATCAGAGATGGGGAATCAAGGCGGGGAATCAGAGGGAGGGTATCAGACGCGGGGAATCAGAGGCGGGGATTCAGAGCTGGGGAATCAGAGGCGGGGAATCAGAGTTGGGGAATCAGAGGCAGGGAATCAGATATGGGGAATCAGAGGCGGGGAATCAGAGGCGGGGAAACAGAGGCGGGGAATCAGATATGGGGAATCAGAGGTGGGGAATCAGGGGCAGGGAATCAGTGGCAGGGAATCAGAGGCGGGGAATCTGAGCCGGGGAATCAGAGGCAGGGTATCAGACACGGGGAATCAGAGGCGGGGAATCAGAGAGGTGAATCAGAGGCGGGGAATCAGAGGCAGGGAATCGGACGCCGGGAATCAGAGGCGGGGAATCAGAGCTGGGGAATCAGAGGCGGGGAATCAGAGTTGGGGAATCAGAGGCGGGGAATCAGATATGGGGAAATAGAGGCGGGGAATCAGATATGGGGAATCAGAGGTGTGGAATCAGAGGTTGGGAATCAGAGGCAGGGAATCAGAGGCGGGGAAACAGAGGCGGGGAATCAGATATGGGGAATCAGAGGTGGCGAATCAAAGGCGGTGAAACAGAGATGGGGAATCAGGGCAGGGAATCAGAGGCAGGGAATCAGAGCTGGGGAAACAGAGGCGGGGAATCAGATATGGGGAATCAGAGGTGGGGAATCAGGGGCGGGGAATCAGTGGCAGGGAATCAGAGCTGGGGAATCAGAGGTGGGGAATCAGAGCTGGGGAAACAGAGGCGGGGAATCAGATATGGGGAATCAGAGGTGGGGAATCAGGGGCGGGGAATCAGTGGCAGGGAATCAGAGGCCGGGAATAAAAGGCGGGGAATCAGAGCTGGGGAATCAGAGGCGGGGAATCAGAGTTGGGGAATCAGAGGAGGGGAATCAGATATGGGGAAACAGAGGCCGGGAATCAGAGGGAGGGAAACAGAGGCGGGGAATCAGATATGGGGAATCAGAGGTGGGGAATTTGAGGTTGCGAATCAGAGGCGGGGAATCAGAGGCGGGGAATCAGAGGCAGACAATCGGATGTGCGGAATCAGAGATGGGGAATCAGAGGTGGGGATTCAGAGGTGGTGAATCAGAAAAGGGGAATCAGAGGCTGGGAATCAGAGGCAGGGAATCAGAGTTGGGGAATCAGAGGCGGGGAATCAGATGTTGGGAAACAGAGGCGGGGAATCAGAGGCGGGGAAACAGAGTCGGGGAATCAGATATGGGGAATCAGAGGTGGGGAATCAGAGGCAGGGAATCAGATGTGCGGAATCAGAGATGGGGAATCAGAGGCAGGGAATCAGAATCAGAAGCAGGGAATCAGAGGCCGGGAATCAGAGGCCGGAATCAGATGCTGGGAATCAGAGGCCTGGAATCAGAGGCGGGGAATCAGAGGCAGGGAATCTGATGCGGGGAATCAGAGGCGGGGAATCAGAGCTGGGGAATCAGAGGCAGGGTATTAGAGTTGGGGAATCAGAGGCGGGGAATCAGATATGGGGAAACAGAGGTGGGGAATCAGAGGCGGGGAAACAGAGGCAGGGAATCAGATATGGGGAAACAGAGGTGGGGAATCAGAGGCGGGGAAACAGAGGCAGGGAATCAGATATGGGGAATCAGAGGTGGGGCATCAGAGGTTGTGAATCACAGATGGGGAATTAGAGGCGGGGATCAGAGGCAGGGAATCAGACTCGGGGAATCAGAGTCGGGGATTCACAGCTGGGGAATCAGAAGCGGGGAATCAGAGTTGGGGAATCAGAGGCGGGGTATCAGATATGGGGAATCAGAGGCAGGGAATCAGAGGCGGGGAATCAGAGGCAGGGAATCAGACGCGGGGAATCTGAGGCGGGGAATCAGAGCTGGGGAATCAGAGGTGGGGAATCAGAGTTGGGGAATCAGAGGCAGGGAATTGGATGTGCGGAATCAGAGATGGGGAATCAGAGGTGGGGAATCAGAGGCGGTGAATCAGAGATGGGGAATCAGAGGCGGGGAATCAGAGGCAGGAAATCAGACACGGGGATGCAGAGGCTGGGAATCAGACGGGGGGAATCAAAGGCGGGGAATCAGAGCTGGGGAATCTGAGGCAGGGAATCAGAGTTGGGGATTCAGAGGCGGGGAATCAGATATGGGGAAACAGAGGCGGGGAATCAGAGGCGGGAAAATAGAGGCGGGGAATTAGATATGGGGAATCAGAGGTGGGGAATCAGAGGTGGTGAATCAGAGATGGTGAATCAGAGGCGGGGAATCAGAGGCAGGGAATCGGACGCCAGGAATCAGAGGCGGGGAATCAGAGCTGGGGAATCAGAGGCGGGGAATCAGAGTTGGGGAATCAGAGGCGGGGAATCAGATATGGGGAAATAGAAGCGGGGAATCAGATATGGGGAATCAGAGGTGTGGAATCAGAGGTTGTGAATCAGAGGCAGGGAATAAGAGGCGGGGAAACAGAGGCGGGGAATCAGATATGGGGAATCAGAGGTGGCGAATCAAATGCGGTGAAACAGAGATGGGGAATCAGGGCAGGGAATCAGAGGCAGGGAATCAGAGCTGGGGAAACAGAGGCGGGGAATCAGATATGGGGAATCAGAGGTGGGGAATCAGAAAAGGGGAATCAGAGGCTGGGAATCAGAGGCAGGGAATCAGAGTTGGGGAATCAGAGGCGGGGAATCAGATATGGGGAAACAGAGGCGGGGAATCAGAGGCGGGGAAACAGAGTCGGGGAATCAGATATGGGGAATCAGAGGTGGGGAATCAGAGGCAGGGAATCAGATGTGCGGAATCAGAGATGGGGAATCAGAGGCAGGGAATCAGAATCAGAAGCAGGGAATCAGAGGCCGGGAATCAGAGGCCGGAATCAGATGCTGGGAATCAGAGGCCTGGAATCAGAGGCGGGGAATCAGAGGCAGGGAATCTGATGCGGGGAATCAGAGGCGGGGAATCAGAGCTGGGGAATCAGAGGCAGGGTATTAGAGTTGGGGAATCAGAGGCGGGGAATCAGATATGGGGAAACAGAGGTGGGGAATCAGAGGCGGGGAAACAGAGGCAGGGAATCAGATATGGGGAAACAGAGGTGGGGAATCAGAGGCGGGGAAACAGAGGCAGGGAATCAGATATGGGGAATCAGAGGTGGGGCATCAGAGGTTGTGAATCACAGATGGGGAATTAGAGGCGGGGATCAGAGGCAGGGAATCAGACTCGGGGAATCAGAGTCGGGGATTCAGAGCTGGGGAATCAGAAGCGGGGATTCAGAGTTGGGGAATCAGAGGCGGGGTATCAGATATGGGGAATCAGAGGCAGGGAATCAGAGGCGGGGAATCAGAGGCAGGGAATCAGACGCGGGGAATCTGAGGCAGGGAATCAGAGCTGGGGAATCAGAGGTGGGGAATCAGAGTTGGGGAATCAGAGGCAGGGAATTGGATGTGCGGAATCAGAGATGGGGAATCAGAGGTGGGGAATCAGAGGCGGTGAATCAGAGATGGGGAATCAGAGGCGGGGAATCAGAGGCAGGAAATCAGACACGGGGATTCAGAGGCTGGGAATCAGACGGGGGGAATCAAAGGCGGGGAATCAGAGCTGGGGAATCTGAGGCAGGGAATCAGAGTTGGGGATTCAGAGGCGGGGAATCAGATATGGGGAAACAGAGGCGGGGAATCAGAGGCGGGAAAATAGAGGCGGGGAATTAGATATGGGGAATCAGAGGTGGGGAATCAGAGGTGGTGAATCAGAGATGGTGAATCAGAGGCGGGGAATCAGAGGCAGGGAATCGGACGCCGGGAATCAGAGGCGGGGAATCAGAGCTGGGGAATCAGAGGCGGGGAATCAGAGTTGGGGAATCAGAGGCGGGGAATCAGATATGGGGAAATAGAAGCGGGGAATCAGATATGGGGAATCAGAGGTGTGGAATCAGAGGTTGTGAATCAGAGGCAGGGAATAAGAGGCGGGGAAACAGAGGCGGGGAATCAGATATGGGGAATCAGAGGTGGCGAATCAAATGCGGTGAAACAGAGATGGGGAATCAGGGCAGGGAATCAGAGGCAGGGAATCAGAGCTGGGGAAACAGAGGCGGGGAATCAGATATGGGGAATCAGAGGTGGGGAATCAGGGGCGGGGAATCAGTGGCAGGGAATCAGAGCTGGGGAATCAGAGGTGGGGAATCAGAGCTGGGGAAACAGAGGCGGGGAATCAGATATGGGGAATCAGAGGTGGGGAATCCGGGGCGGGGAATCAGTGGCAGTGAATCAGAGGCCGGGAATAAAAGGCGGGGAATCAGAGCTGGGGAATCAGAGGCGGGGAATCAGAGTTGGGGAATCAGAGGAGGGGAATCAGATATGGGGAAACAGAGGCCGGAATCAGAGGCAGGGAAACAGAGGCGGGGAATCAGATATGGGGAATCAGATGCTGGGAATAAGAGGCCGGGAATCAGAGGTGGGGAATCAGAGTCTGGGAATCAGAGATGGGGATTCAGAGGCGGGGAATGAGATATGGAGAATCAGAGGCGGGGATTCAGGGGCGGGGAATCAGAGGTGGGGAATCAGGTATGGGGAATCAGAGGTGGGGAATCAGAGGTTGTGAATCAGAGATGGGGAATCAAGGCGGGGAATCAGAGTTGGGGAATCAGAGGCAGGGAATCAGATATGGGGAATCAGAGGCGGGGAATCAGAGGCGGGGAAACAGAGGCGGGGAATCAGATATGGGGAATCAGAGGTGGGGAATCAGGGGCAGGGAATCAGTGGCTGGGAATCAGAGGCGGGGAATCTGAGGCGGGGTATCAGAGGCTGGGAATCAGACACGGGGAATCAGAGGCGGGGAATCAGAGATGGGGAATCAGAGGCGGGGAATCAGAGGCAGGGAATCGGATGCCGGGAATCAGAGGCGGGGAATCAGAGCTGGGGAATCAGAGGCGGGGAATCAGAGTTGGGGAATAGAGGCGGGGAATCAGATATGGGGAAATAGAAGCGGGGTATCAGATATGGGGAATCAGAGGTGTGGAATCAGAGGTTGGGAATCTGAGGCAGGTAATCAGAGGCGGGGAAACAGAGGCGGGGAATCAGATATGGGGAATCAGAGGTGGCGAATCAAAGGCGGTGAAACAGAGATGGGGAATCAGAGGCGGGGAATCAGAGGCAGGGAATCAGAGCTGGGGAAACAGAGGCGGGGAATCAGATATGGGGAATCAGAGGTGGGGAATCAGGGGCGGGGAATCAGTTGCAGGGAATCAGAGGCCGGGAATAAAAGGCGGGGAATCAGAGCTGGGGAATCAGAGGTGGGGAATCTGAGTTGGGGAATCAGAGGAGGGGAATCAGATATGGGGAAACAGAGGCCAGGAATCAGAGGCAGGGAAACAGAGGCGGGGAATCAGATATGGGGAATCAGAGGTGGGGAATTAGAGGTTGCGAATCAGAGGCGGGGAATCAGAGGCGGGGAATCAGAGGCAGGGAATCGGATGTGCGGAATCAGAGATGGGGAATCAGAGGTGGGGATTCAGAGGTGGTGAATCAGAGAAGGGGAATCAGAGGCTGGGAATCAGAGGCAGGGAATCAGACGCAGGGAATCAGAGGCGTGGAATCATAGCTGGCGAATTAGAGGAGGGGAATCAGAGTTGGGGAATCAGAGTCGGGGAATCAGATATGGGGAAACAGAGGCGGGGAATCAGAGGCGGGGAAACAGAGGCGGGTAATCAGATATGGGGAATCAGAGGTGGCGAATCAGAGGCAGGGAATCAGATGTGCGGAATCAGAGATGGGGAATCAGAGGCAGGGAATCAGAATCAGAAGCAGGGAATCAGAGGCCGGAATCAGATGCTGGGAATCAGAGGCCTGGAATCAGAGGCGGGGAATCAGAGGCAGGGAAACAGATGCGGGGAATCAGAGGCGGGGAATCAGAGCTGGGGAATCAGAGGCAGGGTATTAGAGTTGGGGAATCAGAGGCGGGGAATCAGATATGGGGAAACAGAGGTGGGGAATCAGAGGCGGGGAAACAGAGGCAGGGAATCAGATATGGGGAATCAGAGGCGGGGAATCAGAGGTGGGGAATCATAGGCAGGGAATCGGATGTGCGGAATCAGAGATGGGGAATCAGAGGCCGGGAATGAGAGGTGGTGAATCAGATATGGGGAATCAGAGGCGGGGAATCAGAGGCAGGGAATCAGACGCGGGGAATCAGAGTTGGGCAATCAGAGGCAGGGAATCAGATATGGGGAATCAGAGGCGGGGAATCAGAGGCGGGGAAACAGAGGCGGGGAATCAGATATGGGGAATCAGAGGTGGGGCATCAGAAGTTGTGAATCACAGATGGGGAATTAGAGGCGGGGAATCAGAGGCAGGGAATCATACGCGGGGAATCAGAGGCGGGGATTCAGAGCTGGGGAATCAGAAGCGGGGAATCAGAGTTGGGGAATCAGAGGCGGGGAATCAGATATGGGGAATCAGAGGCAGGGAATCAGAGGCAGGGAATCAGAGGCAGGGAATCAGACGCGGGGAATCTGAGGCGGGGAATCAGAGCTGGGGAATCAGAGGTGGGGAATCAGAGTTGGGGAATCAGAGGCAGGGAATCAGATATGGGGAATCAGAGGCAGGGAATCAGAGGCGGGGAATCAGATATGGGGAAACAGAGGCGGGGAATCAGAGGCGGGAAAACAGAGGCAGGGAATTAGATATGGGGAATCAGAGGTGGGGAATCAGAGGTGGTGAATCAGAGATGGGGAATCAGAGGCGGGGAATCAGAGGCAGGGAATCGGACGCCGGGAATTAGAGGCGGGGAATCAGAGCTGGGGAATCAGAGGCGGGGAATCAGAGTTGGGGAATCAGAGGCGGGGAATCAGATATGGGGAAATAGAGGCGGGGAATCAGATATGGGGAATCAGAGGTGTGGAATCAGATGTTGGGAATCAGAGGCAGGGAATCAGAGGCGGGGAAACAGAGGCGGGGAATCAGATATGGGGAATCAGAGGTGGCGAATCAAAGGCGGTGAAACACAGATGGGGAATCAGGGCAGGGAATCAGAGGCAGGGAATCAGAGCTGGGGAAACAGAGGCGGGGAATCAGATATGGGGAATCAGAGGTGGGGAATCAGGGGCGGGGAATCAGTGGCAGGGAATCAGAGCTGGGGAATCAGAGGTTGGGAATCAGAGCTGGGGAAACAGAGGCGGGGAATCAGATATGGGGAATCAGAGGTGGGGAATCAGGGGCGGGGAATCAGAGCTGGGGAATCAGAGGTGGGGAATCAGAGGCGGGGAAACAGAGGCGGGGAATCAGATATGGGGAATCAGAGGTGGGGAATCAGAGGCAGGGAATCAGATGTGCGGAATCAGAGATGGGGAATCAGAGGCAGGGAATCAGAATCAGAAGCGGGGAATCAGAGGCCGGGAATCAGAGGCCGGGAATCAGATGCTGGGAATAAGAGGCCAGGAATCAGAGGTGGGGATTCAGAGTCTGGGAATCAGAGATGGGGATTCAGAGGCGGGGAATGAGATATGGAGAATCAGAGGCGGGGAATCAGAGGCAGGGAATCAGACGCGGGGAATCAGAGGTGGGCAATCAGAGGCGGGGAATCAGATATGGGGAATCAGAGGCGGGGAATCAGAGGCGGGGAAACAGAGGCGGGGAATCAGATATGGGGAATCAGAGGTGGGGCATCAGAAGTTGTGAATCACAGATGGGGAATTAGAGGCGGGGAATCAGAGGCAGGGAATCATACGCGGGGAATCAGAGGCGGGGATTCAGAGCTGGGGAATCAGAAGCGGGGAATCAGAGTTGGGGAATCAGAGGCGGGGAATCAGATATGGGGAATCAGAGGCAGGGAATCAGAGGCGGGGAATCAGAGGCAGGGAATCAGACGCGGGGAATCTGAGGCGGGGAATCAGAGCTGGGGAATCAGAGGTGGGGAATCAGAGTTGGGGAATCAGAGGCAGGGAATTGGATGTGCGGAATCAGAGATGGGGAATCAGAGGTGGGGAATCAGAGGCGGTGAATCAGAGATGGGGAATCAGAGGCGGGGAATCAGAGGCAGGAAATCAGACACGGGGATTCAGAGGCTGGGAATCAGACGGGGGGAATCAAAGGCGGGGAATCAGAGCTGGGGAATCTGAGGCAGGGAATCAGAGTTGGGGAATCAGAGGCGGGGAATCAGATATGGGGAATCAGAGGCAGGGAATCAGAGGCGGGGAATCAGATATGGGGAAACAGAGGCGGGGAATCAGAGGCGGGAAAACAGAGGCAGGGAATTAGATATGGGGAATCAGAGGTGGGGAATCAGAGGTGGTGAATCAGAGATGGGGAATCAGAGGCGGGGAATCAGAGGCAGGGAATCGGACGCCGGGAATTAGAGGCGGGGAATCAGAGCTGGGGAATCAGAGGCGGGGAATCAGAGTTGGGGAATCAGAGGCGGGGAATCAGATATGGGGAAATAGAGGCGGGGAATCAGATATGGGGAATCAGAGGTGTGGAATCAGATGTTGGGAATCAGAGGCAGGGAATCAGAGGCGGGGAAACAGAGGCGGGGAATCAGATATGCGGAATCAGAGGTGGCGAATCAAAGGCGGTGAAACACAGATGGGGAATCAGGGCAGGGAATCAGAGGCAGGGAATCAGAGCTGGGGAAACAGAGGCGGGGAATCAGATATGGGGAATCAGAGGTGGGGAATCAGGGGCGGGGAATCAGTGGCAGGGAATCAGAGCTGGGGAATCAGAGGTTGGGAATCAGAGCTGGGGAAACAGAGGCGGGGAATCAGATATGGGGAATCAGAGGTGGGGAATCAGGGGCGGGGAATCAGAGCTGGGGAATCAGAGGTGGGGAATCAGAGGCGGGAAAACAGAGGCGGGGAATCAGATATGGGGAATCAGAGGTGGGGAATCAGAGGCAGGGAATCAGATGTGCGGAATCAGAGATGGGGAATCAGAGGCAGGGAATCAGAATCAGAAGCGGGGAATCAGAGGCCGGGAATCAGAGGCCGGGAATCAGATGCTGGGAATAAGAGGCCAGGAATCAGAGGTGGGGATTCAGAGTCTGGGAATCAGAGATGGGGATTCAGAGGCGGGGAATGAGATATGGAGAATCAGAGGCGGGGAATCAGAGGCAGGGAATCAGACGCGGGGAATCAGAGGTGGGCAATCAGAGGCGGGGAATCAGATATGGGGAATCAGAGGCGGGGAATCAGAGGCGGGGAAACAGAGGCGGGGAATCAGATATGGGGAATCAGAGGTGGGGCATCAGAAGTTGTGAATCACAGATGGGGAATTAGAGGCGGGGAATCAGAGGCAGGGAATCATACGCGGGGAATCAGAGGCGGGGATTCAGAGCTGGGGAATCAGAAGCGGGGAATCAGAGTTGGGGAATCAGAGGCGGGGAATCAGATATGGGGAATCAGAGGCAGGGAATCAGAGGCGGGGAATCAGAGGCAGGGAATCAGACGCGGGGAATCTGAGGCGGGGAATCAGAGCTGGGGAATCAGAGGTGGGGAATCAGAGTTGGGGAATCAGAGGCAGGGAATTGGATGTGCGGAATCAGAGATGGGGAATCAGAGGTGGGGAATCAGAGGCGGTGAATCAGAGATGGGGAATCAGAGGCGGGGAATCAGAGGCAGGAAATCAGACACGGGGATTCAGAGGCTGGGAATCAGACGGGGGGAATCAAAGGCGGGGAATCAGAGCTGGGGAATCTGAGGCAGGGAATCAGAGTTGGGGAATCAGAGGCGGGGAATCATATATGGGGAATCAGAGGCAGGGAATCAGAGGAGGGGAATCAGATATGGGGATACAGAGGCGGGGAATCAGAGGCGGGAAAACAGAGGCAGGGAATTAGATATGGGGAATCAGAGGTGGGGAATCAGAGGTGGTGAATCAGAGATGAGGAATCAGAGGCGGGGAATCAGAGGCAGGGAATCGGACGCCGGGAATTAGAGGCGGGGAATCAGAGCTGGGGAATCAGAGGCGGGGAATCAGAGTTGGTGAATCAGAGGCGGGGAATCAGATATGGGGAAATAGAGGCGGGGAATCAGATATGGGGAATCAGAGGTGTGGAATCAGAGGTTGGGAATCAGAGGCAGGGAATCAGAGGCGGGGAAACAGAGGCGGGGAATCAGATATGGGGAATCAGAGGTGGCGAATCAAAGGCGGTGAAACACAGATGGGGAATCAGGGCAGGGAATCAGAGGCAGGGAATCAGAGCTGGGGAAACAGAGGCGGGGAATCAGATATGGGGAATCAGAGGTGGGGAATCAGGGGCGGGGAATCAGTGGCAGGGAATCAGAGCTGGGGAATCAGAGGTGGGGAATCAGAGCTGGGGAAACAGAGGCGGGGAATCAGATATGGGGAATCAGAGGTGGGGAATCAGGGGCGGGGAATCAGAGCTGGGGAATCAGAGGTGGGGAATCAGAGTTGGGGCATCAGAGGTGGGGAATTAGATATGGGGAAACAGAGGCGGGGAATCAGAGGCGGGGAAACAGAGGCGGGGAATCAGATATGGGGAATCAGAGGTGGGGAATCAGAGGCAGGGAATCAGATGTGCGGAATCAGAGATGGGGAATCAGAGGCAGGGAATCAGAATCAGAAGCGGGGATTCAGAGGCCGGGAATCAGAGGCCGGGAATCAGATGCTGGGAATAAGAGGCCAGGAATCAGAGGTGGGGATTCAGAGTCTGGGAATCAGAGATGGGGATTCAGAGGCGGGGAATGAGATATGGAGAATCAGAGGCGGGGAATCAGAGGCGGGGAAACAGAGGTGGGGAATCAGATATGGGGAATCAGAGGTGGCGAATCAAAGGCGGTGAATCAGAGATGGGGAATCAGAGGCGGGGAATCAGAGGCAGGGAATCAGATGCGGGGATTCAGAGGCGGGGAATCAGAGCTGGCAAACCAGAGGCGGGGAATCAGAGGTGGGCAATCAGAGCCGAGGAATCAGATATGGGGAATCAGAGGCGGGGAAACAGAGGCGGGGAATCAGATATGGGGAATCAGAGGTGGGGAATCAGAGGTTGTGAATCAGAGATGGGGAATCAAGGCGGGGAATCAGAGGGAGGGAATCAGACGCGGGGAATCAGAGGCGGGGATTCAGAGCTGGGGAATCAGAGGCGGGGAATCAGAGTTGGGGATTCAGAGGCAGGGAATCAGATATGGGGAATCAGAGGCGGGGAATCAGAGGCGGGGAAACAGAGGCGGGGAATCAGATATGGGGAATCAGAGGTGGGGAGTCAGGGGCAGGGAATCAGTGGCAGGGAATCAGAGGCGGGGAATCTGAGCCGGGGAATCAGAGGCAGGGAATCAGACACGGGGAATCAGAGGCGGGGAATCAGAGATGGTGAATCAGAGGCGGGGAATCAGAGGCAGGGAATCGGACGCCGGGAATCAGAGGCGGGGAATCAGAGCTGGGGAATCAGAGGCGTGGAATCAGAGTTGGGGAATCAGAGGCGGGGAATCAGATATGGGGAATCAGAGGCAGGGAATCAGAGGCGGGGAATCAGAGGCAGGGAATCAGACGCGGGGAATCTGAGGCGGGGAATCAGAGCTGGGGAATCAGAGGTGGGGAATCAGAGTTGGGGAATCAGAGGCAGGGAATTGGATGTGCGGAATCAGAGATGGGGAATCAGAGGTGGGGAATCAGAGGCGGTGAATCAGAGATGGGGAATCAGAGGCGGGGAATCAGAGGCAGGAAATCAGACACGGGGATTCAGAGGCTGGGAATCAGACGGGGGGAATCAAAGGCGGGGAATCAGAGCTGGGGAATCTGAGGCAGGGAATCAGAGTTGGGGATTCAGAGGCGGGGAATCAGATATGGGGAAACAGAGGTGGGGAATCAGAGGCGGTGAATCAGAGTTGTGGAATCAGAGTTGGGGAATCAGAGGCGGGGAATCAGATATGGGGAAATAGAAGCGGGGAATCAGATATGGGGAATCAGAGGTGTGGAATCAGAGGTTGGGAATCAGAGGCAGGGAATAAGAGGTGGGGAAACAGAGGCGGGGAATCAGATATGGGGAATCAGAGGTGGCGAATCAAATGCGGTGAAACAGAGATGGGGAATCAGGGCAGGGAATCAGAGGCAGGGAATCAGAGCTGGGGAAACAGAGGCGGGGAATCAGATATGGGGAATCAGAGGTGGGGAATCAGGGGCGGGGAATCAGTGGCAGGGAATCAGAGCTGGGGAATCAGAGGTGGGGAATCAGAGCTGGGGAAACAGAGGCGGGGAATCAGATATGGGGAATCAGAGGTGGGGAATCCGGGGCGGGGAATCAGTGGCAGGGAATCAGAGGCCGGGAATAAAAGGCGGGGAATCAGAGCTGGGGAATCAGAGGCGGGGAATCAGAGTTGGGGAATCAGAGGAGGGGAATCAGATATGGGGAAACAGAGGCCGGAATCAGAGGCAGGGAAACAGAGGCGGGGAATCAGATATGGGGAATCAGATGCTGGGAATAAGAGGCCGGGAATCAGAGGTGGGGAATCAGAGTCTGGGAATCAGAGATGGGGATTCAGTGGCGGGGAATGAGATATGGAGAATCAGAGGCGGGGAATCAGGGGCGGGGAAACAGAGGTGGGGAATCAGATATGGGGAATCAGAGGTGGCGAATCAAAGGCGGTGAATCAGAGATGGGGAATCAGAGGCGGGGAATCAGAGGCAGGGAATCAGATGCGGGGATTTAGAGGCGGGGAATCAGAGCTGGCGAATCAGAGGCGGGGAATCAGAGGTGGGCAATCAGAGCCGGGGTATCAGATATGGGGAACCAGAGGCGGGGAATCAGAGGCGGGGAAACAGAGGCGGGGAATCAGGTATGGGGAATCAGAGGTGGGGAATCAGAGATGGGGAATCAAGGCGGGGAATCAGAGGGAGGGAATCAGACGCGGGGAATCAGAGGCGGGGATTCAGAGCTGGGGAATCAGAGGCGGGGAATCAGAGTTGGGGAATCAGAGGCAGGGAATCAGATATGGGGAATCAGAGGCGGGGAATCAGAGGCGGGGAAACAGAGGCGGGGAATCAGATATGGGGAATCAGAGGTGGGGAATCAGGGGCAGGGAATCAGTGGCAGGGAATCAGAGGCGGGGAATCTGAGGCGGGGAATCAGAGGCTGGGAATCAGACACGGGGAATCAGAGGCGGGGAATCAGAGGCGGGGAATCAGAGCTGGGGAATCAGAGGCGGGGAATCAGAGTTGGGGAATCAGAGGCGGGGAATCAGATATGGGGAAATAGAGGCGGGGTATCAGATATGGGGAATCAGAGGTGTGGAATCAGAGGTTGGGAATCAGAGGCAGGGAATCAGAGGCGGGGAAACAGAGGCGGGGAATCATATATGGGGAATCAGAGGTGGCGAATCAAAGGCGGTGAAACAGAGATGGGGAATCAGAGGCGGGGAATCAGAGGCAGGGAATCAGAGCTGGGGAAACAGAGGCGGGGAATCAGATATGGGGAATCAGAGGTGGGGAATCAGGGGCGGGGAATCAGTGGCAGGGAATCAGAGGCCGGGAATAAAAGGCGGGGAATCAGAGCTGGGGAATCAGAGGCGGGGAATCAGAGTTGGGGAATCAGAGGAGGGGAATCAGATATGGGGAAACAGAGGCCGGGAATCAGAGGCAGGGAAACAGAGGCGGGGAATCAGATATGGGGAATCAGAGGTGGGGAATTAGAGGTTGCGAATCAGAGGCGGGGAATCAGAGGCGGGGAATCAGAGGCAGGGAATCGGATGTGCGGAATCAGAGATGGGGAATCAGAGGTGGGGATTCAGAGGTGGTGAATCAGAGAAGGGGAATCAGAGGCTGGGAATCAGAGGCAGGGAATCAGACGCAGGGAATCAGAGGCGGGGAATCATAGCTGGCGAATTAGAGGAGGGGAATCAGAGTTGGGGAATCAGAGTCGGGGAATCAGATATGGGGAAACAGAGGCGGGGAATCAGAGGCGGGGAAACAGAGGCGGGTAATCAGATATGGGGAATCAGAGGTGGGGAATCAGAGGCAGGGAATCAGATGTGCGGAATCAGAGATGGGGAATCAGAGGCAGGGAATCAGAATCAGAAGCAGGGAATCAGAGGCCGGAATCAGATGCTGGGAATCAGAGGCCTGGAATCAGAGGCGGGGAATCAGAGGCAGGGAAACAGATGCGGGGAATCAGAGACGGGGAATCAGAGCTGGGGAATCAGAGGCAGGGTATTAGAGTTGGGGAATCAGAGGCGGGGAATCAGATATGGGGAAACAGAGGTGGGGAATCAGAGGCGGGGAAACAGAGGCAGGGAATCAGATATGGGGAATCAGAGGCGGGGAATCAGAGGTGGGGAATCATAGGCAGGGAATCGGATGTGCGGAATCAGAGATGGGGAATCAGAGGCCGGGAATGAGAGGTGGTGAATCAGATATGGGGAATCAGAGGCGGGGAATCAGAGGCAGGGAATCAGACGCGGGGAATCAGAGGTGGGCAATCAGAGGCGGGGAATCAGATATGGGGAATCAGAGGCGGGGAATCAGAGGCGGGGAAACAGAGGCGGGGAATCAGATATGGGGAATCAGAGGTGGGGCATCAGAAGTTGTGAATCACAGATGGGGAATTAGAGGCGGGGAATCAGAGGCAGGGAATCATACGCGGGGAATCAGAGGCGGGGATTCAGAGCTGGGGAATCAGAAGCGGGGAATCAGAGTTGGGGAATCAGAGGCGGGGAATCAGATATGGGGAATCAGTGGCAGGGAATCAGAGGCGGGGAATCAGAGGCAGGGAATCAGACGCGGGGAATCTGAGGCGGGGAATCAGAGCTGGGGAATCAGAGGTGGGGAATCAGAGTTGGGGAATCAGAGGCAGGGAATTGGATGTGCGGAATCAGAGATGGGGAATCAGAGGTGGGGAATCAGAGGCGGTGAATCAGAGATGGGGAATCAGAGGCGGGGAATCAGAGGCAGGAAATCAGACACGGGGATTCAGAGGCTGGGAATCAGACGGGGGGAATCAAAGGCGGGGAATCAGAGCTGGGGAATCTGAGGCAGGGAATCTGAGTTGGGGAATCAGAGGGAGGGAATCAGATATGGGGAATCAGAGGCAGGGAATCAGAGGCGGGGAATCAGATATGGGGAAACAGAGGTGGGGAATAAGAGGCGGGAAAACAGAGGCGGGGAATTAGATATGGGGAATCAGAGGTGGGGAATCAGAGGTGGTGAATCAGAGATGGGGAATCAGAGGCGGGGAATCAGAGGCAGGGAATCGGACGCCGGGAATCAGAGGCGGGGAATCAGAGCTGGGGAATCAGAGGCGGGGAATCAGAGTTGGGGAATCAGAGGCGGGGAATCAGATATGGGGAAATAGAGGCGGGGAATCAGATATGGGGAATCAGAGGTGTGGAATCAGAGGTTGGGAATCAGAGGCAGGGAATCAGAGGCGGGGAAACAGAGGCGGGGAATCAGATATGGGGAATCAGAGGTGGCGAATCAAAGGCGGTGAAACAGAGATGGGGAATCAGGGCAGGGAATCAGAGGCAGGGAATCAGAGCTGGGGAAACAGAGGCGGGGAATCAGATATGGGGAATCAGAGGTGGGGAATCAGGGGCGGGGTATCAGTGGCAGGGAATCAGAGCTGGGGAATCAGAGGTGGGGAATCAGAGCTGGGGAAACAGAGGCGGGGAATCAGATATGGGGAATCAGAGGTGGGGAATCAGGGGCGGGGAATCAGTGGCAGGGAATCAGAGGCCGGGAATAAAAGGTGGGGAATCAGAGCTGGGGAATCAGAGGCGGGGAATCAGAGTTGGGGAATCAGAGGAGGGGAATCAGATATGGGGAAACAGAGGCCGGGAATCAGAGGCAGGGAAACAGAGACGGGGAATCAGATATGGGGAATCAGAGGTGGGGAATTAGAGGTTGCGAATCAGAGGCGGGGTATCAGAGGCGGGGAATCAGAGGCAGGGAATCGGATGTGCGGAATCAGAGATGGGGAATCAGAGGTGGGGATTCAGAGGTGGTGAATCAGAGAAGGGGAATCAGAGGCTGGGAATCAGAGGCAGGGAATCAGACGCAGGAAATCAGAGGCGGGGAATCATAGCTGGCGAATTAGAAGAGGGGAATCAGAGTTGGGGAATCAGAGGCGGGGAATCGATATGGGGAAACAGAGGCGGGGAATCAGAGGCGGGGAAACAGAGTCGGGGAATCAGATATGGGGAATCAGAGGTGGGGAATCAGAGGCAGGGAATCAGATGTGCGGAATCAGAGATGGGGAATCAGAGGCAGGGAATCAGAATCAGAAGCAGGGAATCAGAGGCTGGGATCAGAGGCCTGGAATCAGAGGCGGGGATCAGAGGCCTGGAATCAGAGGCGGGGAATCAGAGGCAGGGAATCAGATGCGGGAAATCAGAGGCCAGGAATCAGAGGCGGGGAATCAGAGGCAGGGAATCAGATGCGGGGAATCAGAGGCGGGGAATCAGAGCTGGGGAATCAGAGGCAGGGTATTAGAGTTGGGGAATCAGAGGCGGGGAATCAGATATGGGGAAACAGAGGTGGGGAATCAGAGGCGGGGAAACAGAGGCAGGGAATCAGAGGCAGGGAATCAGAGGCGGGGAATCAGAGGTGGGGAATCATAGGCAGGGAATCGGATGTGCGGAATCAGAGATGGGGAATGAGAGGCCGGGAATCAGAGGTGCGGAATCAGAGATGGGGAATCAGAGGTGGGGAATCAGAGGTGGTGAATCAGAGATGGGGAATCAGAGGCGGGGAATCAGAGGCAGGAAATCAGACACGGGGATTCAGAGGCTGGGAATCAGACGGGGGGAATCAAAGGCGGGGAATCAGAGCTGGGGAATCTGAGGCAGGGAATCAGAGTTGGGGATTCAGAGGCGGGGAATCAGATATGGGGAAACAGAGGCGGGGAATCAGAGGCGGGAAAACAGAGGCGGGGAATTAGATATGGGGAATCAGAGGTGGGGAATCAGAGGTGGTGAATCAGTGATGGGGAATCACAGGCGGGGAATCAGAGGCAGGGAATAGAACGCGGGGAATCAGAGGCAGGGAATCAGAGCTGGGGAATCAGAGGCGGGGAATCATAGTTGGGAATCAGAGGCGGGGAATCAGATATGGGGAAACAGAGGCGGGGAATCAGTGGCGGGGAAACAGAGGCTGGGAATCAGATATGGGGAATCGGATGCAGGGAATCAGAGGCGGGGAATCAGAGCTGGGGAATCAGAGGCGGGGAATCAGAGTTGGGGCATCAGAGGTGGGGAATTAGATATAGGGAAACAGAGGCGGGGAATCAGAGGCGGGGAAACAGAGGCGGGGAAACAGAGGCGGGGAATCAGATATGGGGAATCAGAGGTGGGGAATCCGAGGTTGGGAATCAGAGGCAGGGAATCAGAGGCGGGGAATCAGAGGCGGGGAAACAGAGGCGGGGAATCAGATATGGGGAATCAGAAGTTGTGAATCACAGATGGGGAATTAGAGGCGGGGAATCAGAGGCAGGGAATCAGACGCGGGTAATCAGAGGCGGGGATTCAGAGCTGGGGAATCAGAAGCGGGGAATCAGAGTTGGGGAATCAGAGGCGGGGAATCAGATATGGGGAATCAGAGGCAGGGAATCAGAGGCGGGGAATCAGAGGCAGGGAATCAGACGCGGGGAATCTGAGGCGGGGAATCAGAGCTGGGGAATCAGAGGTGGGGAATCAGAGTTGGGGAATCAGAGGCAGGGAATTGGATGTGCGGAATCAGAGATGGGGAATCAGAGGTGGGGAATCAGAGGCGGTGAATCAGAGATGGGGAATCTGAGGCAGGGAATCAGAGTTGGGGATTCAGAGGCGGGGAATCAGATATGGGGAAACAGAGGCGGGGAATCAGAGGCGGGAAAACAGAGGCGGGGAATTAGATATGGGGAATCAGAGGTGGGGAATCAGAGGTGGTGAATCAGAGATGGGTAATCAGAGGCGGGGAATCAGAGGCAGGGAATCGGACGCCGGGATCAGAGGCGGGGAATCAGAGCTGGGGAATCAGAGGCTGGGAATCAGAGTTGGGGAATCAGAGGCGGGGAATCAGATATGGGGAAATAGAGGCGGGGAATCAGATATGGGGAATCAGAGGTGTGGAATCAGAGGTTGGGAATCAGAGGCAGGGAATCAGAGGCGGGGAAACAGAGGCGGGGAATCAGATATGGGGAATCAGAGGTGGCGAATCAAAGGCGGTGAAACAGAGATGGGGAATCAGGGAAGGTAAACATAGGCGGGGAATCAGAGGCGGGGAATCAGAGGCGGGGAATCAGAGGCGGGGAATCAGAGTCGGGGAATCAGAGGCGGGGAATCTGAGGCGGGGAATCAGATGCAGGGAATCAGAGGCGGGGAATCAGAGGCGGGGTATCAGAGGCGGGGAATCAGAGTCGCGGAATCAGAGGCGGGGAATCAGAGGCGTGGAATCAGAGACGGGGAATCAGAGGCGGGGAATCAGAAGTGGGGAATCAGAGGTGGGAAATCAGAGGCTGGGAATCAGAGGCGGGGAATCAGAGGCGGGGAATCAGAGGCAGGGTATCAGAGACCGGCAATCAGATGCAGGGAATCAGAGGCAGGGAATCAGAGGCAGGGAATCAGAGGCAGGGAACCTGAGATGGCGAATATGAGGTGGTGAATCAGAGGCGGGGAAACAGTCGGGTAAACAGAGGCGGGGAATCAGAGGCAGGGAATCAGCCGCGGGGAATCAGAGGCAGGGAATCAGATGAAGGGAATCTGATGCAGGGAATCTGAGGCAGGGTATCTGAGGCAGGGAATCTGTGGCAGGGAATCTGATGCGGGTTATCAGAAGGGGGAAATGAGATGTGGGAAACGAGATGCAGAGAAAGAGGCACGGAAATAGAGGCAGGGAAAGAGAGGCAGGGTATCAGAGGCGGGTAATCAGAGGCGTGGAATCAGAGGCGGGGAATCAGAGACACAGAAAGAGAGGCGTGGAATCAGAGGTGCGGAATCAGAGCCGGTGAATCTGAGCCGGGAAATCAGAAGCAGAGCAACAGAGGTGGTGAAACATGGGTGCGGAATCGGACACGGGGAATCAGAAGTGGGGACTCAGAGGCCGGGAATCAGAGGCAGGGAATCAGAGGCAGGTTATCAGAGGCAGGGAATCAGAGGTGGGAAATCAGAGGCGGGGAATCAGAGGCGGCGAATCAGAGGCGGGCAATCAGAGGCGGGGAATCAGAGGCGGAGAATCAGAGGCGGGCAATCAGATGCAGGAAATCAGAGGCAGGGAATCAGAGGCAGGGAATCAGAGGCAGGGAATCTGAGGCAGGGAATCAGAGGTGGGGAATCAGAGGCGGGGAATCAGAGGCAGGGAATCAGATGAAGGGAATCTGATGCAGGGAATCTGAGGCAGGGAATCTGAGGCAGGGAATCTGTGGCAGGGAATCTGATGCGGGTTATCAGAAGGGGGAAATGAGATGTGGGAAACGAGATGCAGAGAAAGAGGCACGGAAATAGAGGCAGGGAAAGATAGGCAGGGAATCAGAGGCGGGGAATCAGAGGTGGGGAATCAGAGGCTGGGAATCAGAGGCGGGGAATCAGAGGGGGGAATCAGAGGTGGGGAATCAGAGGTGGGGAATCAGAGGCTGGGAATCAGAGGCGGGGAATCAGAGGTGGGGACTCAGAGGCCGGGAATCAGAGGCAGGGAATCAGAGGCAGGTTATCAGAGGCAGGGAATCAGAGGTGGGAAATCAGAGGTGGGGAATCAGAGGCGGCGAATCAGAGGCGGGCAATCAGAGGCGGGGAATCAGAGGCGGAGAATCAGAGGCGGGCAATCAGATGCAGGAAATCAGAGGCAGGGAATCAGAGGCAGGGAATCAGAGGCAGGGAATCTGAGGCAGGGAATCAGAGGTGGGGAATCAGAGGCGGGGAATCAGAGGCAGGGAATCAGATGAAGGGAATCTGATGCAGGGAATCTGAGGCAGGGAATCTGAGGCAGGGAATCTGTGGCAGGGAATCTGATGCGGGTTATCAGAAGGGGGAAATGAGATGTGGGAAACGAAATGCAGAGAAAGAGGCACGGAAATAGAGGCAGGGAAAGATAGGCAGGGAATCAGAGGCGGGGAATCAGAGGTGGGGAATCAGAGGCTGCGAATCAGAGGCGGGGAATCAGAGGGGGGAATCAGAGGTGGGGAATCAGAGGCAGGGAATCAGAGGCAGGGAATCAGAGGTGGGAAATCAGAGGCGGCGAATCTGAGGCGTGGAATCAGAGGTGGGGAAAGAGATGTGGGGAAACGTAGGCCAGGAAAGTTGCGCGGAAAGGGAGGCGGTGAATCAGAGGCGGGGAATCAGAGGCGGGGAATCAGAGGTGGGGAAAGAGATGTGGGGAATCAGGCGGGTAAACAGAAGCGGGTAAACATAGCTGCATAAATAGAGGCAGCGAAAGAGATGGGCGAAACATAGTGGTTGGAACTTGTGTGTTGAAAATTAGGTACACAGAACAGATCAAACAGAGTTGTTGAAATTGAGGGAGGGAAAGAGAGGCACAGAAAGAGTGGAGGGGAAAGAGTGCAGGCAAAATAGAGGCGTAGAGACAGAGGTGGGGAATCAGAGGCGGGGAATCAGATGAAGGGAATCTGATGCAGGGAATCTGAGGCAGGGAATCTGAGGCAGGGAATCGGAGGCAGGGAATCTGCGGCAGGGAATCAGTAAAAAGTTATCAGAGGCAGGGTATCAGAGGCGGAGAATCAGAGGTGGGGATTCAGAAGTGGGGAATCAGAGGCGTGGAATCAGAGGCGGGGAATCAGAGGTGGGGAATCAGAAGTGGGGAATCAGAGGTGGGGAATCAGAGGCGGGGAATCAGAGGCGTGGAATCAGAGGCGGGCAATCAGAAGTGGGGAATCAGAGGTGGGGAATCAGAGGCGGGGAATCAGAGGCGGTGAATCAGAGGCGGGGAATCAGAGGCGGGGAATCAGAGGAGGGGAATCAGAAGTGGGGAATCAGAGGTGGGGAATCAGAGTCGGGGAATCAGAGGCGGGGAATCAGAGGCGGGCAATCAGATGCAGGGAATCAGAGGCAGGGAATCAGACGCAGGGAATCAAATGAAGGGAATCTGATGCAGGGAATCTGAGGCAGGGAATCTGAGGCAGGGAACCTGAGATGGCGAATATGAGGTGGTGAATCAGAGGCGGGGAAACAGTCGGGTAAACAGAGGCGGGGAATCAGAGGCAGGGAATCAGATGAAGGGAATCTGATGCAGTGAATCTGAGGCAGGGAATCTGAGGCGGGGAAACAGGCGGGTAAACAGAGGCGGGTAAACATAGGCGGGGAATCAGAGGCGGGGAATCAGAGGCGGGGAATCAGAGGCGGGGAATCAGAGGCGGGGAATCAGAGGCGGGGAATCAGATGCGGGGAATCAGATGCGGGGAATCAGAGGTGGGGAATCAGAAGCGGGGTATCAGAGGAGGGGAATCAGAGGCGGGGAATCAGAGGTGGGGAATCAGAGGCGGGGAATCAGAGGCGTGGAATCAGAGGCGGGAATTCAGAGGCGGGGAAAGATATGTGGGGAAACGTAGGCCAGGAAAG
This sequence comes from Narcine bancroftii, assembly GCF_036971445.1. NCBI lineage: Eukaryota > Metazoa > Chordata > Chondrichthyes > Torpediniformes > Narcinidae > Narcine > Narcine bancroftii. The sequence continues at coordinate 111,144,248 of NC_091474.1, read as the reverse complement.
TTGAGCGGAAATGGAGGCAGTGAATCAGAGGTGGGGAATCAGAGGCGGGGAATCAGAGGCGGGGAATCAGAGGCGGGGAATCAGAGGCGGGGAATCAGATGCGGGGAATCAGAGGCGGGGAATCAGAAGTGGGGAATCAGAGGTGGGGAATCAGAGGCGGGGAATCAGAGGCGGGGAATCAGAGGCGGGGAATCAGAGGCAGGGAATCAGAGGCGGGCAATCAGATGCAGGGAATCAGAGGCAGGGAATCAGAGGCAGGGAATCAGAGGCGGGCAATCAGATGCAGGGAATCTGAGGTAGGGAATCTGAGGCAGGGAATCTGTGGCAGAAAATCTGATGAGGGTTATCAGAAGGGGGAAATGAGATGTGGGTAACGAGATGCAGAGAAAGAGGCACGGAAATAGAGGCAGGGAAAGAGAGGCAGGGTATCAGAGGCGGGTAATCAGAGGCATGGAATCAGAGGCGGGGAATCAGAGACACAGAAAGAGAGGCGTGGAATAAGAGGTGCGGAATCAGAGCCGGTGAATCTGAGCCGGGAAATCAGAAGCATAGCAACAGAGGCGGTGAAACATGGGTGCGGAATCGGACGCGGGGAATCAGAGGTGGGGACTCAGAGGCAGGGAATCAGAGGCAGGGAATCAGAGGCAGGTTATCAGAGGCAGGGAATCAGATGCGGGGAATCAGAGGCGGGGAATCAGAGGCGGGGAATCAGAGGCGGGGAATCAGAGGCGGGGAATCAGAGGTGGAGAATCATAGGCGGGCAATCAGATGCAGGAAATCAGAGGCAGGGAATCAGAGGCAGGGAATCAGAGGCAGGGAATCTGAGGCAGGGAGTCAGAGGTCGGGAATCAGAGGCGGGGAATCAGAGGCAGGGAATCAGATGAAGGGAATCTGATGCAGGGAATCTGAGGCAGGGAATCTGAGGCAGGGAATCTGTGGCAGGGAATCTGATGAGGGTTATCAGAAGGGGGAAATGAGATTTGGGAAACGAGATGCAGAGAAAGAGGCACGGAAATAGAGGCAGGGAAATAGAGGCAGGGAATCAGAGGCGGGGAATCAGAGGTGGGGAATCAGAGGCGGGGAATCAGAGGGGGGAATCAGAGGCAGGGAATCAGAGGCGGGGAATCAGAGGCAGGGAATCAGAGGCGGGAAATCAGAGACGGCGAATGTGAGGCGTGGAATCAGAGGTGGGGAAAGAGATGTGGGGAAACGTAGGCCAGGAAAGTTGCGCGGAAAGGGAGGCGGTGAATCAGAGGCGGCGAATCAGAGGCGGGGAATCAGAGGCAGGGAATCAGAGGGGGGCAATCAGAGGCGGCGAATCAGCGGCGTGGAATCAGAGGTGTGGAAAGAGATGTGGGGAAACAGGCGGGTAAACAGAAGCGGGTAAACATAGGTGCACAAATAGAGGCAGCGAAAGAGATGGGCGAAACATAGTGGTTGGAACTTGTATGTTGAAAATGAGTTACACAGAACAGATCAAACAGAGTTGTTGAAATTGAGGGAGGGAAAGAGAGGCACGGAAAGAGTGAAGGGGAAAGAGTGCAGGCAAAATAGAGGCGTAGAGACAGAGGTGGCGAATCAGTGGCGGGGAATCAGAGGCGGGGAATCAGAGGCAGGGAATCAGATGAAGGGAATCTGATGCAGGGAATCTGAGGCAGGGAATCTGAGGAAGGGAATCGGAGGCAGGGAATCTGATGTGGGGAATCAGAGGCGGGGAATCAGAGGCGGGGAATCAGAGGGGGGATTCAGAGGCGGGGAATCAGAGGTGGGGAATCAGAGGCGGGGAATCAGAGGCGGGGAATCAGATGCGGGGAATCAGATGCGGGGAATCAGAGGTGGGGAATCAGAAGCGGGGTATCAGAGGCGGGGAATCAGAGGCGTGGAATCAGAGGCGGGAATTCAGAGGCGGGGAAAGATATGTGGGGAAACGTAGGCCAGGAAAGTTGAGCGGAAATGGAGGCAGTGAATCAGAGGTGGGGAATCAGAGGCGGGGAATCAGAGGCTGGGAATCAGAGGCGGGGAATCAGAGGCGGGGAATCAGAAGTGGGGAATCAGAGGTGGGGAATCAGAGGCGGGGAATCAGAGGCGGGGAATCAGAGGCGGGGAATCAGAGGCAGGGAATCAGAGGCGGGCAATCAGATGCAGGGAATCAGAGGCAGGGAATCAGAGGCAGGGAATCAGAGGCAGGGAATCTGAGGGGGCGAATATGAGGTAGTGAATCAGAGGCGGGGAAACAGGCGGGTAAACAGAGGCTGGGAATCAGAGGCAGGGAATCAGCCGCGGGGAATCAGAGGCAGGGAATCAGATGAAGGGAATCTGATGCAGGGAATCTTAGGCAGGGAATCTGAGGCAGGGAATCTGTGGCAGAAAATCTGATGCGGGTTATCAGAAGGGGGAAATGAGATGTGGGAAACGAGATGCAGAGAAAGAGGCACGGAAATAGAGGCAGGGAAAGAGTGGCAGGGTATCAGAGGCGGGTAATCAGAGGCGTGGAATCAGAGGCGGGGAATCAGAGACACAGAAAGAGAGGCGTGGAATCAGAGGTGCGGAATCAGAGCCGGTGAATCTGAACCGGGAAATCAGAAGCATAGCAACAGAGGCGGTGAAACATGGGTGCGGAATCGGACGCGGGGAATCAGAGGTGGGGACTCAGAGGCAGGGAATCAGAGGCAGGGAATCAGAGGCAGGTTATCAGAGGAAGGGAATCAGATGCGGGGAATCAGAGGCGTGGAATCAGAGGCGGAAAATGAGAGGTGGGGAATCAGAGGCGGGGAATCAGAGGCGGAGAATCATAGGCGGGCAATCAGATGCAGGAAATCAGAGGCAGGGAATCAGAGGCAGGGAATCAGAGGCAGGGAATCTGAGGCAGGGAGTCAGAGGTGGGGAATCAGAGGCGGGGAATCAGAGGCAGGGAATCAGATGAAGGGACTCTGATGCAGGGAATCTGAGGCAGGGAATCTGAGGCAGGGAATCTGTGGCAGGGAATCTGATGAGGGTTATCAGAAGGGGGAAATGAGATTTGGGAAACGAGATGCAGAGAAAGAGGCACGGAAATAGAGGCAGGGAAAGAGAGGCAGGGAATCAGAGGCGGGGAATCAGAGGTGGGGAATCAGAGGCGGGGAATCAGAGGCGGGGAATCAGAGGGGGGAATCAGAGGCGGGGAATCAGAGGCGGGGAATCAGAGGCAGGGAATCAGAGGCGGGAAATCAGAGACGGCGAATCTGAGGCGTGGAATCAGAGGTGGGGAAAGAGATGTGGGGAAACGTAGGCCAGGAAAGATGCACGGAAAGGGAGGCGGTGAATCAGAGGCGGGGAATCAGAGGCGGGGAATCAGAGGCAGGGAATCAGAGGGGGGCAATCAGAGGCGGCGAATCAGAGGCGTGGAATCAGAGGTGGGGAAAGAGATGTGGGGAAACAGGCGGGTAAACAGAAGCGGGTAAACATAGGTGCATAAATAGAGGCGGCGAAAGAGATGGGCGAAACATAGTGGTTGGAACTTGTATGTTGAAAATGAGTTACACAGAACAGATCAAACAGAGTTGTTGAAATTGAGGGAGGGAAAGAGAGGCACGGAAAGAGTGGAGGGGAAAGAGTGCAGGCAAAAGAGAGGCGTAGAGACAGTGGTTGGGAATCAGAGGCGGGGAATCAGAGGCGGGGAATCAGAGGCAGGGAATCAGAGGCGGGGAAAGATATGTGGGGAAACGTAGGCCAGGAAAGTTGAGCGGAAAGGGAGGCAGTGAATCAGAGGTGGGGAATCAGAGGCGGGGAATCAGAGGCGGGGAATCAGAGGCGGGGAATCAGAGGCGGGGAATCAGAAGCGGGGAATCAGAGGTGGGGAATCAGAGGCGGGGTATCAGAGGTTGAGAATCAGAGATGGGCATTCAGATGCAGGGAATCAGAGGCAGGGAATCAGAGGCAGGGAATCAGAGTCACGGAATCTGAGGTAGGGAATCTGAGGTGGGGAATCAGAGGCGGGGAAACAGGCGGGTAAACAGAGGCGGGTAAACATAGGCGGGGAATCAGAGGCAGGGAATCAGAGGCGGGGAATCAGAGGCGGTGAATCAGAGGCGGGGAATCAGAGGCGGGGAATCAGATGCGGGGAATCAGAGGCGGGGAATCAGAGGTGGGGTATTAGATGAGGGGAATCAGAGGCGGGGAATCAGAGGCGGGGAATCAGAGGCGGGGAATCAGAGGCGTGGAATCAGAGGTGGGGAATCAGAGGCGGGGAATCAGAAGTGGGGAATCAGATGTGGGGAATCAGAGGCGGGGAATCAGAGGCAGGGAATCAGAGGCGGGCAATCAGAAGTGGGGAATCAGAAGCGGGGAATCAGAGGCGGGGAAACAGAGGCGGTGAATCAGAGGCGGGGAATCAGAAGTGGGGAATCAGAGGTGGGGAATCAGAGGCGGGGAATCCGAGGCGGGGAATCAGAGGCCGGCAATCAGATGCAGGGAATCAGAGGCAGGGAATCAGAGGACGGGAATCAGAGGCAGGGAATCTGAGGCAGGGAATCTGTGTTGGGGAACCAGAGGCGGGAAAACAGGCGAGTAAACAGAGGCGGGTAAACATAGGTGGGGAATCAGAGGCGGGGAATCAGAGCCGGGAAATCAGAGGCGGGGAATCTGAGGCGGGGATTCAGATGCAGGGAATCAGATGCGGGACATCAGAGGTGCGGTATCAGAGGTGGGGAATTAGAGGCGGGGAATCAGAGGCGGGGAATCAGAGGCGTGGAATCAGAGGCGGGGAATCAGAGGCGGGTAAACATAGGCGGGGAATCAGAGGTGGGGAATCAGAGGCGGGGAATCAGAGGCGGGGAATCAGAGGCGGGGAATCAGAGGCGTGGAATCAGATGCGGTGAATCAGTGGCGGAGAATCAGAGGCGGGGTATTAGACGAGGGGAATCGGAGATGGGGAATCAGAGGCAGTGAATCAGAGGCGGGGAATCAGAGGCGGGGAATCAGAGGCCGGGAATCAGATATGGGGAAACAGAGGCGGGGAATCCGAGGCGGGGAAACAGAGGCGGGGAATCAGATATGGGGAATCAGAGGTGGGGAATCAGAGGTTGGGAATCAGAGGCAGGGAATCAGAGGCTTGGAATCAGATGCAGGGAATCAGATGCGGGGAATCAGAGGCGGGGAATCAGAGCTGGGGAATCAGAGGTGGGGAATCAGATTTGGGGAATCAGAGGCGGGGACTTAGATATTGGGAAACAGAGGCGGGGAATCAGAGGCGGGGAAACCCAGGCGGGGAATCAGATATGGGGAATCAGAGGTGGGGAATCAGAGGCAAGGAATCAGATGTGCGGAATCAGAGATGGGGAATCAGAGGCAGGGAATCAGAATCAGAAGCAGGGAATCAGAGGCCGGGAATCAGAGGCCGGAATCAGATGCTGGGAATCAGAGGCCTGGAATCAGAGGCGGTGAATCAGATGCGGGGAATCAGATGCGGGGAATCAGAGGCGGGGAATCAGAGCTGGGGAATCAGAGGTGGGGTATTAGAGTTGGGGAATCAGAGGCGGGGAATCAGATATGGGGAAACAGAGGTGGGGAATCAGAGGCGGGGAAACAGAGGCAGGGAATCAGATATGGGGAATCAGAGGTGGGGAATCAGAGATGGGGAATCAGAGGCGGTGAATCAGAGATGGGGAATCAGAGGCGGGGAATCAGAGGCAGGAAACCAGACACGGGGATTCAGAGGCTGGGAATCAGACGGGGGGAATCAAAGGCGGGGAATCAGAGCTGGGGAATCAGAGGCAGGGAATCAGAGGCGGGGAATCAGATATGGGGAATCAGAGGCTGGGATTCAGAGGCGGGGAATCAAAGGCAGGGAATCAGACACGGGGAATCAGAGGTGGGGAATCAGAGATGGGGAATCAGAGGCGGGGAATCAGAGGCAGGGAATCAGACGCGGGGAATATGAGGCGGAGAATCAGAGATGGGGAATCAGAGGTGGGGAATCAGAGTTGGGGAATCAGAGGCAGGGAATCGGATGTGCGGAATCAGAGATGGGGAATCAGATGTGGGGAATCAGAGGAATCAGAGATGGGGAATCAGAGGCGGGGAATCAGAGGCAGGAAATCAGACACGGGGATTCAGAGGCTGGGAATCAGAAGGGGGGAATCAAAGGCGGGGAATCAGAGCTGGGGAATCAGAGGCAGGGAATCAGAGTTGGGGATTCAGAGACGGGGAATCAGATATGGGGAAACAGAGGTGGGGAATCAGAGGCGGGCAAACAGAGGCGGGGAATTAGATATGGGGAATCAGAGGTGGGGAATCAGAGGTGGTGAATCAGTGATGGGGAATCACAGGCGGGGAATCAGAGGCAGGGAATAGAACGCAGGGAATCAGACGCAGGGAATAAGAGCTGGGGAATCAGAGGCGGGGAATCATAGTTGGGAATCAGAGGCAGGAAATCAGACACGGGGATTCAGAGGCTGGGAATCAGACGGGGGGAATCAAAGGCGGGGAATCAGAGCTGGGGAATCTGAGGCAGGGAATCAGAGTTGGGGATTCAGAGGCGGGGAATCAGATATGGGGAAACAGAGGCGGGGAATCAGAGGCGGGAAAACAGAGGCGGGGAATTAGATATGGGGAATCAGAGGTGGGGAATCAGAGGTGGTGAATCAGTGATGGCGAATCACAGGCGGGGAATCAGAGGCAGGGAATAGAACGCGGGGAATCAGAGGCAGGGAATCAGAGCTGGGGAATCAGAGGCGGGGAATCATAGTTGGGAATCAGAGGCGGGGAATCAGATATGGGGAAACAGAGGCGGGGAATCAGTGGCGGGGAAACAGAGGCGGGGAATCAGATATGGGGAATCGGATGCAGGGAATCAGAGGTGGGGAATCAGAGCTGGGGAATCAGAGGCGGGGAATCAGAGTTGGGGCATCAGAGGTGGGGAATTAGACATAGGGAAACAGAGGCGGGGAATCAGAGGCGGGGAAACAGAGGCGGGGAAACAGAGGCGGGGAATCAGATATGGGGAATCAGAGGTGGGGAATCCGAGGTTGGGAATCAGAGGCAGGGAATCAGAGGCGGGGAATCAGAGGCGGGGAAACAGAGGCGGGGAATCAGATATGGGGAATCAGAGGTGGGGCATCAGAAGTTGTGAATCACAGATGGGGAATTAGAGGCGGGGAATCTGAGGCAGGGAATCAGACGCGGGTAATCAGAGGCGGGGATTCAGAGCTGGGCAATCAGAAGCGGGGAATCAGAGTTGGGGAATCAGAGGCGGGGAATCAGATATGGGGAATCAGAAGCAGGGAATCAGAGGCGGGGAATCAGAGGCAGGGAATCAGACGCGGGGAATCTGAGGCGGGGAATCAGAGCTGGGGAATCAGAGGTGGGGAATCAGAGTTGGGGAATCAGAGGCAGGGAATTGGATGTGCGGAATCAGAGATGGGGAATCAGAGGTGGGGAATCAGAGGCGGTGAATCAGAGATGGGGAATCAGAGGCGGGGAATCAGAGGCAGGAAATCAGACACGGGGATTCAGAGGCTGGGAATCAGATGGGGGGAATCAAAGGCGGGGAATCAGAGCTGGGGAATCTGAGGCAGGGAATCAGAGTTGGGGATTCAGAGGCGGGGAATCAGATATGGGGAAACAGAGGCGGGGAATCAGAGGCGGGAAAACAGAGGCGGGGAATTAGATATGGGGAATCAGAGGTGGGGAATCAGAGGTGGTGAATCAGAGATGGGTAATCAGAGGCGGGGAATCAGAGGCAGGGAATCGGACGCCGGGATCAGAGGCGGGGAATCAGAGCTGGGGAATCAGAGGCGGGGAATCAGAGTTGGGGAATCAGAGGCGGGGAATCAGATATGGGGAAATAGAGGCGGGGAATCAGATATGGGGAATCAGAGGTGTGGAATCAGAGGTTGGGAATCAGAGGCAGGGAATCAGAGGCGGGGAAACAGAGGCGGGGAATCAGATATGGGGAATCAGAGGTGGCGAATCAAAGGCGGTGAAACAGAGATGGGGAATCAGGGAAGGTAAACATAGGCGGGGAATCAGAGGCGGGGAATCAGAGGCGGGGAATCAGAGGCGGGGAATCAGAGTCGGGGAATCAGAGGCGGGGAATCTGAGGTGGGGAATCAGATGCAGGGAATCAGAGGCGGGGAATCAGAGGCGGGGTATCAGAGGCGGGGAATCAGAGGCGCGGAATCAGAGGCGGGGAATCAGAGGCGTGGAATCAGAGACGGGGAATCAGAGGCGGGGAATCAGAAGTGGGGAATCAGAGGTGGGAAATCAGAGGCTGGGAATCAGAGGCGGGGAATCAGAGGCGGGGAATCAGAGGCAGGGTATCAGAGGCGGGCAATCAGATGCAGGGAATCAGAGGCAGGGAATCAGAGGCAGGGAATCAGAGGCAGGGAACCTGAGATGGCGAATATGAGGTGGTGAATCAGAGGCGGGGAAACAGTCGGGTAAACAGAGGCGGGGAATCAGAGGCAGGGAATCAGCCGCGGGGAATCAGAGGCAGGGAATCAGATGAAGGGAATCTGATGCAGGGAATCTGAGGCAGGGTATCTGAGGCAGGGAATCTGTGGCAGGGAATCTGATGCGGGTTATCAGAAGGGGGAAATGAGATGTGGGAAACGAGATGCAGAGAAAGAGGCACGGAAATAGAGGCAGGGAAAGAGAGGCAGTGTATCAGAGGCGGGTAATCAGAGGCGTGGAATCAGAGGCGGGGAATCAGAGACACAGAAAGAGAGGCGTGGAATCAGAGGTGCGGAATCAGAGCCGGTGAATCTGAGCCGGGAAATCAGAAGCAGAGCAACAGAGGTGGTGAAACATGGGTGCGGAATCGGACACGGGGAATCAGAGGTGGGGACTCAGAGGCCGGGAATCAGAGGCAGGGAATCAGAGGCAGGTTATCAGAGGCAGGGAATCAGAGGTGGGAAATCAGAGGCGGGGAATCAGAGGCGGCGAATCAGAGGCGGGCAATCAGAGGCGGGGAATCAGAGGCGGAGAATCAGAGGCGGGCAATCAGATGCAGGAAATCAGAGGCAGGGAATCAGAGGCAGGGATTCAGAGGCAGGGAATCTGAGGCAGGGAATCAGAGGTGGGGAATCAGAGGCGGGGAATCAGAGGCAGGGAATCAGATGAAGGGAATCTGATGCAGGGAATCTGAGGCAGGGAATCTGAGGCAGGGAATCTGAGGCAGGGAATCTGTGGCAGGGAATCTGATGCGGGTTATCAGAAGGGGGAAATGAGATGTGGGAAACGAGATGCAGAGAAAGAGGCACGGAAATAGAGGCAGGGAAAGATAGGCAGGGAATCAGAGGCGGGGAATCAGAGGTGGGGAATCAGAGGCTGGGAATCAGAGGCGGGGAATCAGAGGGGGGAATCAGAGGTGGGGAATCAGAGGCAGGGAATCAGAGGCAGGGAATCAGAGGCGGGAAATCAGAGGCGGCGAATCTGAGGCGTGGTATCAGAGGTGGGGAAAGAGATGTGGGGAAACGTAGGCCAGGAAAGTTGCGCGGAAAGGGAGGCGGTGAATCAGAGGCGGGGAATCAGAGGCGGGGAATCAGAGGCGGGGAATCAGAGGTGGGGAAAGAGATGTGGGGAATCAGGCGGGTAAACAGAAGCGGGTAAACATAGCTGCATAAATAGAGGCAGCGAAAGAGATGGGCGAAACATAGTGGTTGGAACTTGTGTGTTGAAAATTAGGTACACAGAACAGATCAAACAGAGTTGTTGAAATTGAGGGAGGGAAAGAGAGGCACAGAAAGAGTGGAGGGGAAAGAGTGCAGGCAAAATAGAGGCGTAGAGACAGAGGTGGGGAATCAGAGGCGGGGAATCAGATGAAGGGAATCTGATGCAGGGAATCTGAGGCAGGGAATCTGAGGCAGGGAATCGGAGGCAGGGAATCTGCGGCAGGGAATCAGTAAAAAGTTATCAGAGGCAGGGTATCAGAGGCGGAGAATCAGAGGTGGGGATTCCGAAGTGGGGAATCAGAGGCGTGGAATCAGAGGCGGGGAATCAGAGGTGGGGAATCAGAAGTGGGGAATCAGAGGTGGGGAATCAGAGGCAGGGAATCAGAGGCGTGGAATCAGAGGCGCGCAATCAGAAGTGGGGAATCAGAGGTGGGGAATCAGAGGCGGGGAATCAGAGGCGGTGAATCAGAGGCGGGGAATCAGAGGCGGGGAATCAGAGGAGGGGAATCAGAAGTGGGGAATCAGAGGTGGGGAATCAGAGTCGGGGAATCAGAGGCGGGGAATCAGAGGCGGGCAATCAGATGCAGGGAATCAGAGGCAGGGAATCAGACGCAGGGAATCAAATGAAGGGAATCTGATGCAGGGAATCTGAGGCAGGGAATCTGAGGCAGGGAACCTGAGATGGCGAATATGAGGTGGTGAATCAGAGGCGGGGAAACAGTCGGGTAAACAGAGGCGGGGAATCAGAGGCAGGGAATCAGATGAAGGGAATCTGATGCAGTGAATCTGAGGCAGGGAATCTGAGGCGGGGAAACAGGCGGGTAAACAGAGGCGGGTAAACATAGGCGGGGAATCAGAGGCGGGGAATCAGAGGCGGGGAATCAGAGGCGGGGAATCAGAGGCGGGGAATCAGAGGCGGGGAATCAGATGCGGGGAATCAGATGCGGGGAATCAGAGGTGGGGAATCAGAAGCGGGGTATCAGAGGAGGGGAATCAGAGGCGGGGAATCAGAGGTGGGGAATCAGAGGCGGGGAATCAGAGGCGTGGAATCAGAGGCGGGAATTCAGAGGCGGGGAAAGATATGTGGGGAAACGTAGGCCAGGAAAGTTGAGCGGAAATGGAGGCAGTGAATCAGAGGTGGGGAATCAGAGGCGGGGAATCAGAGGCGTGGAATCAGAGGTGGGGAATCAGAGGCGGGGAATCAGAAGTGGGGAATCAGATGTGGGGAATCAGAGGCGGGGAATCAGAGGCAGGGAATCAGAGGCGGGCAATCAGAAGTGGGGAATCAGAAGCGGGGAATCAGAGGCGGGGAAACAGAGGCGGTGAATCAGAGGCGGGGAATCAGAAGTGGGGTATCAGAGGTGGGGAATCAGAGGCGGGGAATCCGAGGCGGGGAATCAGAGGCGGGCAATCAGATGCAGGGAATCAGAGGCAGGGAATCAGAGGACGGGAATCAGAGGCAGGGAATCTGAGGCAGGGAATCTGTGTTGGGGAACCAGAGGCGGGAAAACAGGCGAGTAAACAGAGGCGGGTAAACATAGGTGGGGAATCAGAGGCGGGGAATCAGAGCCGGGAAATCAGAGGCGGGGAATCTGAGGCGGGGAATCAGATGCAGGGAATCAGATGCGGGACATCAGAGGTGCGGTATCAGAGGTGGGGAATTAGAGGCGGGGAATCAGAGGCGGGGAATCAGAGGCGTGGAATCAGAGGCGGGGAATCAGAGGCGGGTAAACATAGGCGGGGAATCAGAGGTGGGGAATCAGAGGCGGGGAATCAGAGGCGGGGAATCAGAGGCGGGGAATCAGAGGCGTGGAATCAGATGCGGTGAATCAGTGGCGGAGAAGCAGAGGCGGGGTATTAGACGAGGGGAATCGGAGATGGGGAATCAAAGGCAGTGAATCAGAGGCGGGGAATCAGAGGCGGGGAATCAGAGGCCGGGAATCAGATATGGGGAAACAGAGGCGGGGAATCCGAGGCGGGGAAACAGAGGCGGGGAATCAGATATGGGGAATCAGAGGTGGGGAATCAGAGGTTGGGAATCAGAGGCAGGGAATCAGAGGCTTGGAATCAGATGCAGGGAATCAGATGCGGGGAATCAGAGGCGGGGAATCAGAGCTGGGGAATCAGAGGTGGGGAATCAGATTTGGGGAATCAGAGGCGGGGACTTAGATATTGGGAAACAGAGGCGGGGAATCAGAGGCGGGGAAACCCAGGCGGGGAATCAGATATGGGGAATCAGTGGTGGGGAATCAGAGGCAAGGAATCAGATGTGCGGAATCAGAGATGGGGAATCAGAGGCAGGGAATCAGAATCAGAAGCAGGGAATCAGAGGCCGGGAATCAGAGGCCGGAATCAGATGCTGGGAATCAGAGGCCTGGAATCAGAGGCGGGGAATCAGATGCGGGGAATCAGATGAGGGGAATCAGAGGCGGGGAATCAGAGCTGGGGAATCAGAGGTGGGGTATTAGAGTTGGGGAATCAGAGGCGGGGAATCAGATATGGGGAAACAGAGGTGGGGAATCAGAGGCGGGGAAACAGAGGCAGGGAATCAGATATGGGGAATCAGAGGTGGGGAATCAGAGATGGGGAATCAGAGGCGGTGAATCAGAGATGGGGAATCAGAGGCGGGGAATCAGAGGCAGGAAATCAGACACGGGGATTCAGAGGCTGGGAATCAGACGGGGGGAATCAAAGGCGGGGAATCAGAGCTGGGGAATCAGAGGCAGGGAATCAGAGGCGGGGAATCAGATATGGGGAATCAGAGGCTGGGATTCAGAGGCGGGGAATCAGAGGCAGGGAATCAGACACGGGGAATCAGAGGCGGGGAATCAGAGATGGGGAATCAGAGGCGGGGAATCAGAGGCAGGGAATCAGACGCGGGGAATCTGAGGCGGAGAATCAGAGCTGGGGAATCAGAGGTGGGGAATCAGAGTTGGGGAATCAGAGGCAGGGAATCGGATGTGCGGAATCAGAGATGGGGAATCAGATGTGGGGAATCAGAGGAATCAGAGATGGGGAATCAGAGGCGGGGAATCAGAGGCAGGAAATCAGACACGGGGATTCAGAGGCTGGGAATCAGACGGGGGGAATCAAAGGCGGGGAATCAGAGCTGGGGAATCAGAGGCAGGGAATCAGAGTTGGGGATTCAGAGACGGGGAATCAGATATGGGGAAACAGAGGCGGGGAATCAGAGGCGGGCAAACAGAGGCGGGGAATTAGATATGGGGAATCAGAGGTGGGGAATCAGAGGTGGTGAATCAGTGATGGGGAATCACAGGCGGGGAATCAGAGGCAGGGAATAGAACGCAGGGAATCAGACGCAGGGAATAAGAGCTGGGGAATCAGAGGCGGGGAATCATAGTTGGGAATCAGAGGCAGGAAATCAGACACGGGGATTCAGAGGCTGGGAATCAGATGGGGGGAATCAAAGGCGGGGAATCAGAGCTGGGGAATCTGAGGCAGGGAATCAGAGTTGGGGATTCAGAGGCGGGGAATCAGATATGGGGAAACAGAGGCGGGGAATCAGAGGCGGGAAAACAGAGGCGGGGAATTAGATATGGGGAATCAGAGGTGGGGAATCAGAGGTGGTGAATCAGTGATGGGGAATCACAGGCGGGGAATCAGAGGCCTGGAATAGAACGCGGGGAATCAGAGGCAGGGAATCAGAGCTGGGGAATCAGAGGCGGGGAATCATAGTTGGGAATCAGAGGCGGGGAATCAGATATGGGGAAACAGAGGCGGGGAATCAGTGGCGGGGAAACAGAGGCGGGGAATCAGATATGGGGAATCGGATGCAGGGAATCAGAGGTGGGGAATCAGAGCTGGGGAATCAGAGGCGGGGAATCAGAGTTGGGGCATCAGAGGTGGGGAATTAGATATAGGGAAACAGAGGCGGGGAATCAGAGGCGGGGAAACAGAGGCGGGGAAACAGAGGCGGGGAATCAGATATGGGGAATCAGAGGTGGGGAATCCGAGGTTGGGAATCAGAGGCAGGGAATCAGAGGCGGGGAATCAGAGGCGGGGAAACAGAGTCGGGGAATCAGATATGGGGAATCAGAGGTGGGGCATCAGAAGTTGTGAATCACAGATGGGGAATTAGAGGCGGGGAATCTGAGGCAGGGAATCAGACGCGGGTAATCAGAGGCGGGGATTCAGAGCTGGGCAATCAGAAGCGGGGAATCAGAGTTGGGGAATCAGAGGCGGGGAATCAGATATGGGGAATCAGAGGCAGGGAATCAGAGGCGGGGAATCAGAGGCAGGGAATCAGACGCGGGGAATCTGAGGCGGGGAATCAGAGCTGGTGAATCAGAGGTGGGGAATCAGAGTTGGGGAATCAGAGGCAGGGAATTGGATGTGCGGAATCAGAGATGGGGAATCAGAGGTGGGGAATCAGAGGCGGTGAATCAGAGATGGGGAATCAGAGGCGGGGAATCAGAGGCAGGAAATCAGACACGGGGATTCAGAGGCTGGGAATCAGACGGGGGGAATCAAAGGCGGGGAATCAGAGCTGGGGAATCTGAGGCAGGGAATCAGAGTTGGGGATTCAGAGGCGGGGAATGAGATATGGGGAAACAGAGGCGGGGAATCAGAGGCGGGAAAACAGAGGCGGGGAATTAGATATGGGGAATCAGAGGTGGGGAATCAGAGGTGGTGAATCAGAGATGGGTAATCAGAGGCGGGGAATCAGAGGCAGGGAATCGGACGCCGGGATCAGAGGCGGGGAATCAGAGCTGGGGAATCAGAGGCGGGGAATCAGAGTTGGGGAATCAGAGGCGGGGAATCAGATATGGGGAAATAGAGGCGGGGAATCAGATATGGGGAATCAGAGGTGTGGAATCAGAGGTTGGGAATCAGAGGCAGGGAATCAGAGGCGGGGAAACAGAGGCGGGGAATCAAATATGGGGAATCAGAGGTGGCGAATCAAAGGCGGTGAAACAGAGATGGGGAATCAGGGAAGGTAAACATAGGCGGGGAATCAGAGGCGGGGAATCAGAGGCGGGGAATCAGAGGCGGGGAATCAGAGTCGGGGAATCAGAGGCGGGGAATCTGAGGCGGGGAATCAGATGCAGGGAATCAGAGGCGGGGAATCAGAGGCGGGGTATCAGAGGCGGGGAATCAGAGGCGCGGAATCAGAGGCGGGGAATCAGAGGCGTGGAATCAGAGACGGGGAATCAGAGGCGGGGAATCAGAAGTGGGGAATCAGAGGTGGGAAATCAGAGGCTGGGAATCAGAGGCGGGGAATCAGAGGCGGGGAGTCAGAGGCAGGGTATCAAAGGCGGGCAATCAGATGCAGGGAATCAGAGGCAGGGAATCAGAGGCAGGGAATCAGAGGCAGGGAACCTGAGATGGCGAATATGAGGTGGTGAATCAGAGGCGGGGAAACAGTCGGGTAAACAGAGGCGGGGAATCAGAGGCAGGGAATCAGCCGCGGGGAATCAGAGGCAGGGAATCAGATGAAGGGAATCTGATGCAGGGAATCTGAGGCAGGGTATCTGAGGCAGGGAATCTGTGGCAGGGAATCTGATGCGGGTTATCAGAAGGGGGAAATGAGATGTGGGAAACGAGATGCAGAGAAAGAGGCACGGAAATAGAGGCAGGGAAAGAGAGGCAGTGTATCAGAGGCGGGTAATCAGAGGCGTGGAATCAGAGGCGGGGAATCAGAGACACAGAAAGAGAGGCGTGGAATCAGAGGTGCGGAATCAGAGCCGGTGAATCTGAGCCGGGAAATCAGAAGCAGAGCAACAGAGGTGGTGAAACATGGGTGCGGAATCGGACACGGGGAATCAGAGGTGGGGACTCAGAGGCCGGGAATCAGAGGCAGGGAATCAGAGGCAGGTTATCAGAGGCAGGGAATCAGAGGTGGGAAATCAGAGGCGGGGAATCAGAGGCGGCGAATCAGAGGCGGGCAATCAGAGGCGGGGAATCAGAGGCGGAGAATCAGAGGCGGGCAATCAGATGCAGGAAATCAGAGGCAGGGAATCAGAGGCAGGGAATCAGAGGCAGGGAATCTGAGGCAGGGAATCAGAGGTGGGGAATCAGAGGCGGGGAATCAGAGGCAGGGAATCAGATGAAGGGAATCTGATGCAGGGAATCTGAGGCAGGGAATCTGAGGCAGGGAATCTGTGGCAGGGAATCTGATGCGGGTTATCAGAAGGGGGAAATGAGATGTGGGAAACGAGATGCAGAGAAAGAGGCACGGAAATAGAGGCAGGGAAAGATAGGCAGGGAATCAGAGGCGGGGAATCAGAGGTGGGGAATCAGAGGCTGGGAATCAGAGGCGGGGAATCAGAGGGGGGAATCAGAGGTGGGGAATCAGAGGCAGGGAATCAGAGGCAGGGAATCAGAGGCGGGAAATCAGAGGCGGCGAATCTGAGGCGTGGTATCAGAGGTGGGGAAAGAGATGTGGGGAAACGTAGGCCAGGAAAGTTGCGCGGAAAGGGAGGCGGTGAATCAGAGGCGGGGAATCAGAGGCGGGGAATCAGAGGCGGGGAATCAGAGGTGGGGAAAGAGATGTGGGGAATCAGGCGGGTAAACAGAAGCGGGTAAACATAGCTGCATAAATAGAGGCAGCGAAAGAGATGGGCGAAACATAGTGGTTGGAACTTGTGTGTTGAAAATTAGGTACACAGAACAGATCAAACAGAGTTGTTGAAATTGAGGGAGGGAAAGAGAGGCACAGAAAGAGTGGAGGGGAAAGAGTGCAGGCAAAATAGAGGCGTAGAGACAGAGGTGGGGAATCAGAGGCGGGGAATCAGATGAAAGGAATCTGATGCAGGGAATCTGAGGCAGGGAATCTGAGGCAGGGAATCGGAGGCAGGGAATCTGCGGCAGGGAATCAGTAAAAAGTTATCAGAGGCAGGGTATCAGAGGCGGAGAATCAGAGGTGGGGATTCCGAAGTGGGGAATCAGAGGCGTGGAATCAGAGGTGGGGAATCAGAGGTGGGGAATCAGAAGTGGGGAATCAGAGGTGGGGAATCAGAGGCGGGGAATCAGAGGCGTGGAATCAGAGGCGGGCAATCAGAAGTGGGGAATCAGAGGTGGGGAATCAGAGGCGGGGAATCAGAGGCGGTGAATCAGAGGCGGGGAATCAGAGGCGGGGAATCAGAGGAGGGGAATCAGAAGTGGGGAATCAGAGGTGGGGAATCAGAGTCGGGGAATCAGAGGCGGGGAATCAGAGGCGGGCAATCAGATGCAGGGAATCAGAGGCAGGGAATCAGACGCAGGGAATCAAATGAAGGGAATCTGATGCAGGGAATCTGAGGCAGGGAATCTGAGGCAGGGAACCTGAGATGGCGAATATGAGGTGGTGAATCAGAGGCGGGGAAACAGTCGGGTAAACAGAGGCGGGGAATCAGAGGCAGGGAATCAGATGAAGGGAATCTGATGCAGTGAATCTGAGGCAGGGAATCTGAGGCGGGGAAACAGGCGGGTAAACAGAGGCGGGTAAACATAGGCGGGGAATCAGAGGCGGGGAATCAGAGGCGGGGAATCAGAGGCGGGGAATCAGAGGCGGGGAATCAGAGGCGGGGAATCAGATGCGGGGAATCAGATGTGGGGAATCAGAGGTGGGGAATCAGAAGCGGGGTATCAGAGGAGGGGAATCAGAGGCGGGGAATCAGAGGTGGGGAATCAGAGGCGGGGAATCAGAGGCGTGGAATCAGAGGCGGGAATTCAGAGGCGGGGAAAGATATGTGGGGAAACGTAGGCCAGGAATGTTGAGCGGAAATGGAGGCAGTGAATCAGAGGTGGGGAATCAGAGGCGGGGAATCAGAGGTGGGGAATCATAGGCGGGGAATCAGAGGCGGGGAATCAGATGCGGGGAATCAGAGGCGGGGAATCAGAAGTGGGGAATCAGAGGTGGGGAATCAGAGGCGGGGAATCAGAGGCGGGGAATCAGAGGCGGGGAATCAGAGGCAGGGAATCAGAGGCGGGCAATCAGATGCAGGGAATCAGAGGCAGGGAATCAGAGGCAGGGAATCAGAGGCGGGCAATCAGATGCAGGGAATCTGAGGTAGGGAATCTGAGGCAGGGAATCTGTGGCAGAAAATCTGATGCGGGTTATCAGAAGGGGGAAATGAGATGTGGGAAACGAGATGCAGAGAAAGAGGCACGGAAATAGAGGCAGGGAAAGAGAGGCAGGGTATCAGAGGCGGGTAATCAGAGGCATGGAATCAGAGGCGGGGAATCAGAGGCGGAGAATCATAGGCGGGCAATCAGATGCAGGAAATCAGAGGCAGGGAATCAGAGGCAGGGAATCAGAGGCAGGGAATCTGAGGCAGGGAGTCAGAGGTGGGGAATCAGAGGCGGGGAATCTGAGGCAGGGAATCAGATGAAGGGAATCTGATGCAGGGAATCTGAGGCAGGGAATCTGAGGCAGGGAATCTGTGGCAGGGAATCTGATGAGGGTTATCAGAAGGGGGAAATGAGATTTGGGAAACGAGATGCAGAGAAAGAGGCACGGAAATAGAGGCAGGGAAAGAGAGGCAGGGAATCAGAGGCGGGGAATCAGAGGTGGGGAATCAGAGGCGGGGAATCAGAGGGGGGAATCAGAGGCAGGGAATCAGAGGCGGGGAATCAGAGGCAGGGAATCAGAGGCGGGAAATCAGAGACGGCGAATGTGAGGCGTGGAATCAGAGGTGGGGAAAGAGATGTGGGGAAACGTAGGCCAGGAAAGTTGCGCGGAAAGGGAGGCGGTGAATCAGAGGCGGCGAATCAGAGGCGGGGAATCAGAGGCAGGGAATCAGAGTGGGGCAATCAGAGGCGGCGAATCAGAGGCGTGGAATCAGAGGGGGGAATCAGAGGTGGGGAATCAGAGGCGGGGAATCAGAGGGGGGAATCAGAGGCAGGGAATCAGAGGCGGGGAATCAGAGGCGGGGAAACAGAGGCGGGGAATCAGATATGGGGAATCAGAAGTTGTGAATCACAGATGGGGAATTAGAGGCGGGGAATCAGAGGCAGGGAATCAGACGCGGGTAATCAGAGGCGGGGATTCAGAGCTGGGGAATCAGAAGCGGGGAATCAGAGTTGGGGAATCAGAGGCGGGGAATCAGATATGGGGAATCAGAGGCAGGGAATCAGAGGCGGGGAATCAGAGGCAGGGAATCAGACGCGGGGAATCTGAGGCGGGGAATCAGAGCTGGGGAATCAGAGGTGGGGAATCAGAGTTGGGGAATCAGAGGCAGGGAATTGGATGTGCGGAATCAGAGATGGGTAATCAGAGGTGGGGAATCAGAGGCTGTGAATCAGAGATGGGGAATCAGAGGCGGGGAATCAGAGGCAGGAAATCAGACACGGGGATTCAGAGGCTGGGAATCAGACGGGGGGAATCAAAGGCGGGGAATCAGAGCTGGGGAATCTGAGGCAGGGAATCAGAGTTGGGGATTCAGAGGCGGGGAATCAGATATGGGGAAACAGAGGCGGGGAATCAGAGGCGGGAAAACAGAGGCGGGGAATTAGATATGGGGAATCAGAGGTGGGGAATCAGAGGTGGTGAATCAGAGATGGGTAATCAGAGGCGGGGAATCAGAGGCAGGGAATCGGACGCCGGGATCAGAGGCGGGGAATCAGAGCTGGGGAATCAGAGGCTGGGAATCAGAGTTGGGGAATCAGAGGCGGGGAATCAGATATGGGGAAATAGAGGCGGGGAATCAGATATGGGGAATCAGAGGTGTGGAATCAGAGGTTGGGAATCAGAGGCAGGGAATCAGAGGCGGGGAAACAGAGGCGGGGAATCAGATATGGGGAATCAGAGGTGGCGAATCAAAGGCGGTGAAACAGAGATGGGGAATCAGGGAAGGTAAACATAGGCGGGGAATCAGAGGCGGGGAATCAGAGGCGGGGAATCAGAGGCGGGGAATCAGAGTCGGGGAATCAGAGGCGGGGAATCTGAGGCGGGGAATCAGATGCAGGGAATCAGAGGCGGGGAATCAGAGGCGGGGTATCAGAGGCGGGGAATCAGAGGCGCGGAATCAGAGGCGGGGAATCAGAGGCGTGGAATCAGAGACGGGGAATCAGAGGCGGGGAATCAGAAGTGGGGAATCAGAGGTGGGAAATCAGAGGCTGGGAATCAGAGGCGGGGAATCAGAGGCGGGGAATCAGAGGCAGGGTATCAGAGGCCGGCAATCAGATGCAGGGAATCAGAGGCAGGGAATCAGAGGCAGGGAATCAGAGGCAGGGAACCTGAGATGGCGAATATGAGGTGGTGAATCAGAGGCGGGGAAACAGTCGGGTAAACAGAGGCGGGGAATCAGAGGCAGGGAATCAGCCGCGGGGAATCAGAGGCAGGGAATCAGATGAAGGGAATCTGATGCAGGGAATCTGAGGCAGGGTATCTGAGGCAGGGAATCTGTGGCAGGGAATCTGATGCGGGTTATCAGAAGGGGGAAATGAGATGTGGGAAACGAGATGCAGAGAAAGAGGCACGGAAATAGAGGCAGGGAAAGAGAGGCAGTGTATCAGAGGCGGGTAATCAGAGGCGTGGAATCAGAGGCGGGGAATCAGAGACACAGAAAGAGAGGCGTGGAATCAGAGGTGCGGAATCAGAGCCGGTGAATCTGAGCCGGGAAATCAGAAGCAGAGCAACAGAGGTGGTGAAACATGGGTGCGGAATCGGACACGGGGAATCAGAGGTGGGGACTCAGAGGCCGGGAATCAGAGGCAGGGAATCAGAGGCAGGTTATCAGAGGCAGGGAATCAGAGGTGGGAAATCAGAGGCGGGGAATCAGAGGCGGCGAATCAGAGGCGTGCAATCAGAGGCGGGGAATCAGAGGCGGAGAATCAGAGGCGGGCAATCAGATGCAGGAAATCAGAGGCAGGGAATCAGAGGCAGGGAATCAGAGGCAGGGAATCTGAGGCAGGGAATCAGAGGTGGGGAATCAGAGGCGGGGAATCAGAGGCAGGGAATCAGATGAAGGGAATCTGATGCAGGGAATCTGAGGCAGGGAATCTGAGGCAGGGAATCTGTGGCAGGGAATCTGATGCGGGTTATCAGAAGGGGGAAATGAGATGTGGGAAACGAGATGCAGAGAAAGAGGCACGGAAATAGAGGCAGGGAAAGATAGGCAGGGAATCAGAGGCGGGGAATCAGAGGTGGGGAATCAGAGGCTGGGAATCAGAGGCGGGGAATCAGAGGTGGGGACTCAGAGGCCGGGAATCAGAGGCAGGGAATCAGAGGCAGGTTATCAGAGGCAGGGAATCAGAGGTGGGAAATCAGAGGTGGGGAATCAGAGGCGGCGAATCAGAGGCGGGCAATCAGAGGCGGGGAATCAGAGGCGGAGAATCAGAGGCGGGCAATCAGATGCAGGAAATCAGAGGCAGGGAATCAGAGGCAGGGAATCAGAGGCAGGGAATCTGAGGCAGGGAATCAGAGGTGGGGAATCAGAGGCGGGGAATCAGAGGCAGGGTATCAGATGAAGGGAATCTGATGCAGGGAATCTGAGGCAGGGAATCTGAGGCAGGGAATCTGTGGCAGGGAATCTGATGCGGGTTATCAGAAGGGGGAAATGAGATGTGGGAAACGAGATGCAGAGAAAGAGGCACGGAAATAGAGGCAGGGAAAGATAGGCAGGGAATCAGAGGCGGGGAATCAGAGGTGGGGAATCAGAGGCTGCGAATCAGAGGCGGGGAATCAGAGGGGGGAATCAGATGAAGGGAATCTGATGCAGGGAATCTGAGGCAGGGAATCTGAGGCAGGGAATCTGTGGCAGGGAATCTGATGCGGGTTATCAGAAGGGGGAAATGAGATGTGGGAAACGAGATGCAGAGAAAGAGGCACGGAAATAGAGGCAGGGAAAGATAGGCAGGGAATCAGAGGCGGGGAATCAGAGGTGGGGAATCAGAGGCTGCGAATCAGAGGCGGGGAATCAGAGGGGGGAATCAGAGGTGGGGAATCAGAGGCAGGGAATCAGAGGCAGGGAATCAGAGGCGGGAAATCAGAGGCGGCGAATCTGAGGCGTGGAATCAGAGGTGGGGAAAGAGATGTGGGGAAACGTAGGCCAGGAAAGTTGCGCGGAAAGGGAGGCGGTGAATCAGAGGCGGGGAATCAGAGGCGGGGAATCAGAGGCGGGGAATCAGAGGTGGGGAAAGAGATGTGGGGAATCAGGCGGGTAAACAGAAGCGGGTAAACATAGCTGCATAAATAGAGGCAGCGAAAGAGATGGGCGAAACATAGTGGTTGGAACTTGTGTGTTGAAAATTAGGTACACAGAACAGATCAAACAGACTTGTTGAAATTGAGGGAGGGAAAGAGAGGCACAGAAAGAGTGGAGGGGAAAGAGTGCAGGCAAAATAGAGGCGTAGAGACAGAGGTGGGGAATCAGAGGCGGGGAATCAGATGAAGGGAATCTGATGCAGGGAATCTGAGGCAGGGAATCTGAGGCAGGGAATCGGAGGCAGGGAATCTGCGGCAGGGAATCAGTAAAAAGTTATCAGAGGCAGGGTATCAGAGGCGGAGAATCAGAGGTGGGGATTCAGAAGTGGGGAATCAGAGGCGTGGAATCAGAGGCGGGGAATCAGAGGTGGGGAATCAGAAGTGGGGAATCAGAGGTGGGGAATCAGAGGCGGGGAATCAGAGGCGTGGAATCAGAGGCGGGCAATCAGAAGTGGGGAATCAGAGGTGGGGAATCAGAGGCGGGGAATCAGAGGCGGTGAATCAGAGGCGGGGAATCAGAGGCGGGGAATCAGAGGAGGGGAATCAGAAGTGGGGAATCAGAGGTGGGGAATCAGAGTCGGGGAATCAGAGGCGGGGAATCAGAGGCGGGCAATCAGATGCAGGGAATCAGAGGCAGGGAATCAGACGCAGGGAATCAAATGAAGGGAATCTGATGCAGGGAATCTGAGGCAGGGAATCTGAGGCAGGGAACCTGAGATGGCGAATATGAGGTGGTGAATCAGAGGCGGGGAAACAGTCGGGTAAACAGAGGCGGGGAATCAGAGGCAGGGAATCAGATGAAGGGAATCTGATGCAGTGAATCTGAGGCAGGGAATCTGAGGCGGGGAAACAGGCGGGTAAACAGAGGCGGGTAAACATAGGCGGGGAATCAGAGGCGGGGAATCAGAGGCGGGGAATCAGAGGCGGGGAATCAGAGGCGGGGAATCAGAGGCGGGGAATCAGATGCGGGGAATCAGATGCGGGGAATCAGAGGTGGGGAATCAGAAGCGGGGTATCAGAGGAGGGGAATCAGAGGCGGGGAATCAGAGGTGGGGAATCAGAGGCGGGGAATCAGAGGCGTGGAATCAGAGGCGGGAATTCAGAGGCGGGGAAAGATATGTGGGGAAACGTAGGCCAGGAAAGTTGAGCGGAAATGGAGGCAGTGAATCAGAGGTGGGGAATCAGAGGCGGGGAATCAGAGGCGGGGAATCAGAGGCGGGGAATCAGAGGCGGGGAATCAGATGCGGGGAATCAGAGGCGGGGAATCAGAAGTGGGGAATCAGAGGTGGGGAATCAGAGGCGGGGAATCAGAGGCGGGGAATCAGAGGCGTGGAATCAGATGCAGGGAATCAGAGGCGGGCAATCAGATGCAGGGAATCAGAGGCAGGGAATCAGAGGCAGGGAATCAGAGGCGGGCAATCAGATGCAGGGAATCTGAGGTAGGGAATCTGAGGCAGGGAATCTGTGGCAGAAAATCTGATGAGGGTTATCAGAAGGGGGAAATGAGATGTGGGAAACGAGATGCAGAGAAAGAGGCACGGAAATAGAGGCAGGGAAAGAGAGGCAGGGTATCAGAGGCGGGTAATCAGAGGCATGGAATCAGAGGCGGGGAATCAGAGACACAGAAAGAGAGGCGTGGAATCAGAGGTGCGGAATCAGAGCCGGTGAATCTGAGCCGGGAAATCAGAAGCATAGCAACAGAGGCGGTGAAACATGGGTGCGGAATCGGACGCGGGGAATCAGAGGTGGGGACTCAGAGGCAGGGAATCAGAGGCAAGGAATCAGAGGCAGGTTATCAGAGGCAGGGAATCAGATGCGGGGAATCAGAGGCGGGGAATCAGAGGCGGGGAATCAGAGGCGGGGAATCAGAGGCGGGGAATCAGAGGCGGAGAATCATAGGCGGGCAATCAGATGCAGGAAATCAGAGGCAGGGAATCAGAGGCAGGGAATCAGAGGCAGGGAATCTGAGGCAGGGAGTCAGAGGTGGGGAATCAGAGGCGGGGAATCAGAGGCAGGGAATCAGATGAAGGGAATCTGATGCAGGGAATCTGAGGCAGGGAATCTGAGGCAGGGAATCTGTGGCAGGGAATCTGATGAGGGTTATCAGAAGGGGGAAATGAGATTTGGGAAACGAGATGCAGAGAAAGAGGCACGGAAATAGAGGCAGGGAAATAGAGGCAGGGAATCAGAGGCGGGGAATCAGAGGTGGGGAATCAGAGGCGGGGAATCAGAGGGGGGAATCAGAGGCAGGGAATCAGAGGCGGGGAATCAGAGGCAGGGAATCAGAGGCGGGAAATCAGAGACGGCGAATGTGAGGCGTGGAATCAGAGGTGGGGAAAGAGATGTGGGGAAACGTAGGCCAGGAAAGTTGCGCGGAAAGGGAGGCGGTGAATCAGAGGCGGCGAATCAGAGGCGGGGAATCAGAGGCAGGGAATCAGAGGGGGGCAATCTGAGGCGGCGAATCAGCGGCGTGGAATCAGAGGTGTGGAAAGAGATGTGGGGAAACAGGCGGGTAAACAGAAGCGGGTAAACATAGGTGCACAAATAGAGGCAGCGAAAGAGATGGGCGAAACATAGTGGTTGGAACTTGTATGTTGAAAATGAGTTACACAGAACAGATCAAACAGAGTTGTTGAAATTGAGGGAGGGAAAGAGAGGCACGGAAAGAGTGAAGGGGAAAGAGTGCAGGCAAAATAGAGGCGTAGAGACAGAGGTGGCGAATCAGTGGCGGGGAATCAGAGGCGGGGAATCAGAGGCAGGGAATCAGATGAAGGGAATCTGATGCAGGGAATCTGAGGCAGGGAATCTGAGGAAGGGAATCGGAGGCAGGGAATCTGATGTGGGGAATCAGAGGCGGGGAATCAGAGGCGGGGAATCAGAGGCGGGGAATCAGAGGGGGGATTCAGAGGCGGGGAATCAGAGGTGGGGAATCAGAGGCGGGGAATCAGAGGCGGGGAATCAGATGCGGGGAATCAGATGCGGGGAATCAGAGGTGGGGAATCAGAAGCGGGGTATCAGAGGAGGGGAATCAGAGGCGGGGAATCAGAGGCGGGGAATCAGAGGCGGGGAATCAGAGGCGTGGAATCAGAGGCGGGAATTCAGAGGCGGGGAAAGATATGTGGGGAAACGTAGGCCAGGAAAGTTGAGCGGAAATGGAGGCAGTGAATCAGAGGTGGGGAATCAGAGGCGGGGAATCAGAGGCTGGGAATCAGAGGCGGGGAATCAGAGGCGGGGAATCAGAAGTGGGGAATCAGAGGTGGGGAATCAGAGGCGGGGAATCAGAGGCGGCGAATCAGAGGCGGGGAATCAGAGGCAGGGAATCAGAGGCGGGCAATCAGATGCAGGGAATCAGAGGCAGGGAATCAGAGGCAGGGAATCAGAGGCAGGGAATCTGAGGGGGCGAATATGAGGTAGTGAATCAGAGGCGGGGAAACAGGCGGGTAAACAGAGGCTGGGAATCAGAGGCAGGGAATCAGCCGCGGGGAATCAGAGGCAGGGAATCAGATGAAGGGAATCTGATGCAGGGAATCTTAGGCAGGGAATCTGAGGCAGGGAATCTGTGGCAGAAAATCTGATGCGGGTTATCAGAAGGGGGAAATGAGATGTGGGAAACGAGATGCAGAGAAAGAGGCACGGAAATAGAGGCATGGAAAGAGTGGCAGGGTATCAGAGGCGGGTAATCAGAGGCGTGGAATCAGAGGCGGGGAATCAGAGACACAGAAAGAGAGGCGTGGAATCAGAGGTGCGGAATCAGAGCCGGTGAATCTGAGCCGGGAAATCAGAAGCATAGCAACAGAGGCGGTGAAACATGGGTGCGGAATCGGACGCGGGGAATCAGAGGTGGGGACTCAGAGGCAGGGAATCAGAGGCAGGGAATCAGAGGCAGGTTATCAGAGGAAGGGAATCAGATGCGGGGAATCAGAGGCGTGGAATCAGAGGCGGAAAATGAGAGGTGGGGAATCAGAGGCGGGGAATCAGAGGCGGAGAATCATAGGCGGGCAATCAGATGCAGGAAATCAGAGGCAGGGAATCAGAGGCAGGGAATCAGAGGCAGGGAATCTGAGGCAGGGAGTCAGAGGTGGGGAATCAGAGGCGGGGAATCAGAGGCAGGGAATCAGATGAAGGGACTCTGATGCAGGGAATCTGAGGCAGGGAATCTGAGGCAGGGAATCTGTGGCAGGGAATCTGATGAGGGTTATCAGAAGGGGGAAATGAGATTTGGGAAACGAGATGCAGAGAAAGAGGCACGGAAATAGAGGCAGGGAAAGAGAGGCAGGGAATCAGAGGCGGGGAATCAGAGGTGGGGAATCAGAGGCGGGGAATCAGAGGCGGGGAATCAGAGGGGGGAATCAGAGGCGGGGAATCAGAGGCGGGGAATCAGAGGCAGGGAATCAGAGGCGGGAAATCAGAGACGGCGAATCTGAGGTGTGGAATCAGAGGTGGGGAAAGAGATGTGGGGAAACGTAGGCCAGGAAAGATGCACGGAAAGGGAGGCGGTGAATCAGAGGCGGGGAATCAGAGGCGGGGAATCAGAGGCAGGGAATCAGAGGGGGACAATCAGAGGCGGCGAATCAGAGGCGTGGAATCAGAGGTGGGGAAAGAGATGTGGGGAAACAGGCGGGTAAACAGAAGCGGGTAAACATAGGTGCATAAATAGAGGCGGCGAAAGAGATGGGCGAAACATAGTGGTTGGAACTTGTATGTTGAAAATGAGTTACACAGAACAGATCAAACAGAGTTGTTGAAATTGAGGGAGGGAAAGAGAGGCACGGAAAGAGTGGAGGGGAAAGAGTGCAGGCAAAAGAGAGGCGTAGAGACAGTGGTGGGGAATCAGAGGCGGGGAATCAGAGGCGGGGAATCAGAGGCAGGGAATCAGAGGCGGGGAAAGATATGTGGGGAAACGTAGGCCAGGAAAGTTGAGCGGAAAGGGAGGCAGTGAATCAGAGGTGGGGAATCAGAGGCGGGGAATCAGAGGCGGGGAATCAGAGGCGGGGAATCAGAGGCGGGGAATCAGAAGCGGGGAATCAGAGGTGGGGAATCAGAGGCGGGGTATCAGAGGTTGAGAATCAGAGATGGGCATTCAGATGCAGGGAATCAGAGGCAGGGAATCAGAGGCAGGGAATCAGAGTCACGGAATCTGAGGTAGGGAATCTGAGGTGGGGAATCAGAGGCGGGGAAACAGGCGGGTAAACAGAGGCGGGTAAACATAGGCGGGAAATCAGAGGCAGGGAATCAGAGGCGGGGAATCAGAGGCGGTGAATCAGAGGCGGGGAATCAGAGGCGGGGAATCAGATGCGGGGAATCAGAGGCGGGGAATCAGAGGTGGGGTATTAGATGAGGGGAATCAGAGGCGGGGAATCAGAGGCGGGGAATCAGAGGCGGGGAATCAGAGGCGTGGAATCAGAGGTGGGGAATCAGAGGCGGGGAATCAGAAGTGGGGAATCAGATGTGGGGAATCAGAGGCGGGGAATCAGAGGCAGGGAATCAGAGGCGGGCAATCAGAAGTGGGGAATCAGAAGCGGGGAATCAGAGGCGGGGAAACAGAGGCGGTGAATCAGAGGCGGGGAATCAGAAGTGGGGAATCAGAGGTGGGGAATCAGAGGCGGGGAATCCGAGGCGGGGAATCAGAGGCCGGCAATCAGATGCAGGGAATCAGAGGCAGGGAATCAGAGGACGGGAATCAGAGGCAGGGAATCTGAGGCAGGGAATCTGTGTTGGGGAACCAGAGGCGGGAAAACAGGCGAGTAAACAGAGGCGGGTAAACATAGGTGGGGAATCAGAGGCGGGGAATCAGAGCCGGGAAATCAGAGGCGGGGAATCTGAGGCGGGGATTCAGATGCAGGGAATCAGATGCGGGACATCAGAGGTGCGGTATCAGAGGTGGGGAATTAGAGGCGGGGAATCAGAGGCGGGGAATCAGAGGCGTGGAATCAGAGGCGGGGAATCAGAGGCGGGTAAACATAGGCGGGGAATCAGAGGTGGGGAATCAGAGGCGGGGAATCAGAGGCGGGGAATCAGAGGCGGGGAATCAGAGGCGTGGAATCAGATGCGGTGAATCAGTGGCGGAGAATCAGAGGCGGGGTATTAGACGAGGGGAATCGGAGATGGGGAATCAGAGGCAGTGAATCAGAGGCGGGGAATCAGAGGCGGGGAATCAGAGGCCGGGAATCAGATATGGGGAAACAGAGGCGGGGAATCCGAGGCGGGGAAACAGAGGCGGGGAATCAGATATGGGGAATCAGAGGTGGGGAATCAGAGGTTGGGAATCAGAGGCAGGGAATCAGAGGCTTGGAATCAGATGCAGGGAATCAGATGCGGGGAATCAGAGGCGGGGAATCAGAGCTGGGGAATCAGAGATGGGGAATCAGATTTGGGGAATCAGAGGCGGGGACTTAGATATTGGGAAACAGAGGCGGGGAATCAGAGGCGGGGAAACCCAGGCGGGGAATCAGATATGGGGAATCAGAGGTGGGGAATCAGAGGCAAGGAATCAGATGTGCGGAATCAGAGATGGGGAATCAGAGGCAGGGAATCAGAATCAGAAGCAGGGAATCAGAGGCCGGGAATCAGAGGCCGGAATCAGATGCTGGGAATCAGAGGCCTGGAATCAGAGGCGGGGAATCAGATGCGGGGAATCAGATGCGGGGAATCAGAGGCGGGGAATCAGAGCTGGGGAATCAGAGGTGGGGTATTAGAGTTGGGGAATCAGAGGCGGGGAATCAGATATGGGGAAACAGAGGTGGGGAATCAGAGGCGGGGAAACAGAGGCAGGGAATCAGATATGGGGAATCAGAGGTGGGGAATCAGAGATGGGGAATCAGAAGCGGTGAATCAGAGATGGGGAATCAGAGGCGGGGAATCAGAGGCAGGAAACCAGACACGGGGATTCAGAGGCTGGGAATCAGACGGGGGGAATCAAAGGCGGGGAATCAGAGCTGGGGAATCAGAGGCAGGGAATCAGAGGCGGGGAATCAGATATGGGGAATCAGAGGCTGGGATTCAGAGGCGGGGAATCAAAGGCAGGGAATCAGACACGGGGAATCAGAGGCGGGGAATCAGAGATGGGGAATCAGAGGCGGGGAATCAGAGGCAGGGAATCAGACGCGGGGAATCTGAGGCGGAGAATCAGAGCTGGGGAATCAGAGGTGGGGAATCAGAGTTGGGGAATCAGAGGCAGGGAATCGGATGTGCGGAATCAGAGATGGGGAATCAGATGTGGGGAATCAGAGGAATCAGAGATGGGGAATCAGAGGCGGGGAATCAGAGGCAGGAAATCAGACACGGGGATTCAGAGGCTGGGAATCAGACGGGGGGAATCAAAGGCGGGGAATCAGAGCTGGGGAATCAGAGGCAGGGAATCAGAGTTGGGGATTCAGAGACGGGGAATCAGATATGGGGAAACAGAGGTGGGGAATCAGAGGCGGGCAAACAGAGGCGGGGAATTAGATATGGGGAATCAGAGGTGGGGAATCAGAGGTGGTGAATCAGTGATGGGGAATCACAGGCGGGGAATCAGAGGCAGGGAATAGAACGCAGGGAATCAGACGCAGGGAATAAGAGCTGGGGAATCAGAGGCGGGGAATCATAGTTGGGAATCAGAGGCAGGAAATCAGACACGGGGATTCAGAGGCTGGGAATCAGACGGGGGGAATCAAAGGCGGGGAATCAGAGCTGGGGAATCTGAGGCAGGGAATCAGAGTTGGGGATTCAGAGGCGGGGAATCAGATATGGGGAAACAGAGGCGGGGAATCAGAGGCGGGAAAACAGAGGCGGGGAATTAGATATGGGGAATCAGAGGTGGGGAATCAGAGGTGGTGAATCAGTGATGGGGAATCACAGGCGGGGAATCAGAGGCAGGGAATAGAACGCGGGGAATCAGAGGCAGGGAATCAGAGCTGGGGAATCAGAGGCGGGGAATCATAGTTGGGAATCAGAGGCGGGGAATCAGATATGGGGAAACAGAGGCGGGGAATCAGTGGCGGGGAAACAGAGGCGGGGAATCAGATATGGGGAATCGGATGCAGGGAATCAGAGGTGGGGAATCAGAGCTGGGGAATCAGAGGCGGGGAATCAGAGTTGGGGCATCAGAGGTGGGGAATTAGATATAGGGAAACAGAGGCGGGGAATCAGAGGCGGGGAAACAGAGGCGGGGAAACAGAGGCGGGGAATCAGATATGGGGAATCAGAGGTGGGGAATCCGAGGTTGGGAATCAGAGGCAGGGAATCAGAGGCGGGGAATCAGAGGCGGGGAAACAGAGGCGGGGAATCAGATATGGGGAATCAGAGGTGGGGCATCAGAAGTTGTGAATCACAGATGGGGAATTAGAGGCGGGGAATCTGAGGCAGGGAATCAGACGCGGGTAATCAGAGGCGGGGATTCAGAGCTGGGCAATCAGAAGCGGGGAATCAGAGTTGGGGAATCAGAGGCGGGGAATCAGAAGCAGGGAATCAGAGGCGGGGAATCAGAGGCAGGGAATCAGACGCGGGGAATCTGAGGCGGGGAATCAGAGCTGGGGAATCAGAGGTGGGGAATCAGAGTTGGGGAATCAGAGGCAGGGAATTGGATGTGCGGAATCAGAGATGGGGAATCAGAGGTGGGGAATCAGAGGCGGTGAATCAGAGATGGGGAATCAGAGGCGGGGAATCAGAGGCAGGAAATCAGACACGGGGATTCAGAGGCTGGGAATCAGATGGGGGGAATCAAAGGCGGGGAATCAGAGCTGGGGTATCTGAGGCAGGGAATCAGAGTTGGGGATTTAGAGGCGGGGAATCAGATATGGGGAAACAGAGGCGGGGAATCAGAGGCGGGAAAACAGAGGCGGGGAATTAGATATGGGGAATCAGAGGTGGGGAATCAGAGGTGGTGAATCAGAGATGGGTAATCAGAGGCGGGGAATCAGAGGCAGGTAATCGGACGCCGGGATCAGAGGCGGGGAATCAGAGCTGGGGAATCAGAGGCGGGGAATCAGAGTTGGGGAATCAGAGGCGGGGAATCAGATATGGGGAAATAGAGGCGGGGAATCAGATATGGGGAATCAGAGGTGTGGAATCAGAGGTTGGGAATCAGAGGCAGGGAATCAGAGGCGGGGAAACAGAGGCGGGGAATCAGATATGGGGAATCAGAGGTGGCGAATCAAAGGCGGTGAAACAGAGATGGGGAATCAGGGAAGGTAAACATAGGCGGGGAATCAGAGGCGGGGAATCAGAGGCGGGGAATCAGAGGCGGGGAATCAGAGTCGGGGAATCAGAGGCGGGGAATCTGAGGCGGGGAATCAGATGCAGGGAATCAGAGGCGGGGAATCAGAGGCGGGGTATCAGAGGCGGGGAATCAGAGGCGCGGAATCAGAGGCGGGGAATCAGAGACGTGGAATCAGAGACGGGGAATCAGAGGCGGGGAATCAGAAGTGGGGAATCAGAGGTGGGAAATCAGAGGCTGGGAATCAGAGGCGGGGAATCAGAGGCGGGGAATCAGAGGCAGGGTATCAGAGGCGGGCAATCAGATGCAGGGAATCAGAGGCAGGGAATCAGAGGCAGGGAATCAGAGGCAGGGAACCTGAGATGGCGAATATGAGGTGGTGAATCAGAGGCGGGGAAACAGTCGGGTAAACAGAGGCGGGGAATCAGAGGCAGGGAATCAGCCGCGGGGAATCAGAGGCAGGGAATCAGATGAAGGGAATCTGATGCAGGGAATCTGAGGCAGGGTATCTGAGGCAGGGAATCTGTGGCAGGGAATCTGATGCGGGTTATCAGAAGGGGGAAATGAGATGTGGGAAACGAGATGCAGAGAAAGAGGCACGGAAATAGAGGCAGGGAAAGAGAGGCAGTGTATCAGAGGCGGGTAATCAGAGGCGTGGAATCAGAGGCGGGGAATCTGAGCCGGGAAATCAGAAGCAGAGCAACAGAGGTGGTGAAACATGGGTGCGGAATCGGACACGGGGAATCAGAGGTGGGGACTCAGAGGCCGGGAATCAGAGGCAGGGAATCAGAGGCAGGTTATCAGAGGCAGGGAATCAGAGGTGGGAAATCAGAGGCGGGGAATCAGAGGCGGCGAATCAGAGGCGGGCAATCAGAGGCGGGGAATCAGAGGCGGAGAATCAGAGGCGGGCAATCAGATGCAGTAAATCAGAGGCAGGGAATCAGAGGCAGGGAATCAGAGGCAGGGAATCTGAGGCAGGGAATCAGAGGTGGGGAATCAGAGGCGGGGAATCAGAGGCAGGGAATCAGATGAAGGGAATCTGATGCAGGGAATCTGAGGCAGGGAATCTGAGGCAGGGAATCTGTGGCAGGGAATCTGATGCGGGTTATCAGAAGGGGGAAATGAGATGTGGGAAACGAGATGCAGAGAAAGAGGCACGGAAATAGAGGCAGGGAAAGATAGGCAGGGAATCAGAGGCGGGGAATCAGAGGTGGGGAATCAGAGGCTGGGAATCAGAGGCGGGGAATCAGAGGGGGGAATCAGAGGTGGGGAATCAGAGGCAGGGAATCAGAGGCAGGGAATCAGAGGCGGGAAATCAGAGGCGGCGAATCTGAGGCGTGGTATCAGAGGTGGGGAAAGAGATGTGGGGAAACGTAGGCCTGGAAAGTTGCGCGGAAAGGGAGGCGGTGAATCAGAGGCGGGGAATCAGAGGCGGGGAATCAGAGGCTTGGAATCAGAGGTGGGGAAAGAGATGTGGGGAATCAGGCGGGTAAACAGAAGCGGGTAAACATAGCTGCATAAATAGAGGCAGCGAAAGAGATGGGCGAAACATAGTGGTTGGAACTTGTGTGTTGAAAATTAGGTACACAGAACAGATCAAACAGAGTTGTTGAAATTGAGGGAGGGAAAGAGAGGCACAGAAAGAGTGGAGGGGAAAGAGTGCAGGCAAAATAGAGGCGTAGAGACAGAGGTGGGGAATCAGAGGCGGGGAATCAGATGAAGGGAATCTGATGCAGGGAATCTGAGGCAGGGAATCTGAGGCAGGGAATCGGAGGCAGGGAATCTGCGGCAGGGAATCAGTAAAAAGTTATCAGAGGCAGGGTATCAGAGGCGGAGAATCAGAGGTGGGGATTCCTAAGTGGGGAATCAGAGGCGTGGAATCAGAGGCGGGGAATCAGAGGTGGGGAATCAGAAGTGGGGAATCAGAGGTGGGGAATCAGAGGCGGGGAATCAGAGGCATGGAATCAGAGGCGCGCAATCAGAAGTGGGGAATCAGAGGTGGGGAATCAGAGGCGGGGAATCAGAGGCGGTGAATCAGAGGCGGGGAATCAGAGGCGGGGAATCAGAGGAGGGGAATCAGAAGTGGGGAATCAGAGGTGGGGAATCAGAGTCGGGGAATCAGAGGCGGGGAATCAGAGGCGGGCAATCAGATGCAGGGAATCAGAGGCAGGGAATCAGACGCAGGGAATCAAATGAAGGGAATCTGATGCAGGGAATCTGAGGCAGGGAATCTGAGGCAGGGAACCTGAGATGGCGAATATGAGGTGGTGAATCAGAGGCGGGGAAACAGTCGGGTAAACAGAGGCGGGGAATCAGAGGCAGGGAATCAGATGAAGGGCATCTGATGCAGTGTATCTGAGGCAGGGAATCTGAGGCGGGGAAACAGGCGGGTAAACAGAGGCGGGTAAACATAGGCGGGGAATCAGAGGCGGGGAATCAGAGGCGGGGAATCAGAGGCGGGGAATCAGAGGCGGGGAATCAGAGGCGGGGAATCAGATGCGGGGAATCAGATGCGGGGAATCAGAGGTGGGGAATCAGAAGCGGGGTATCAGAGGAGGGGAATCAGAGGCGGGGAATCAGAGGTGGGGAATCAGAGGCGGGGAATCAGAGGCGTGGAATCAGAGGCGGGAATTCAGAGGCGGGGAAAGATATGTGGGGAAACGTAGGCCAGGAAAGTTGAGCGGAAATGGAGGCAGTGAATCAGAGGTGGGCAATCAGAGGCTGGGAATCAGAGGCGTGGAATCAGAGGTGGGGAATCAGAGGCGGGGAATCAGAAGTGGGGAATCAGATGTGGGGAATCAGAGGCGGGGAATCAGAGGCAGGGAATCAGAGGCGGGCAATCAGAAGTGGGGAATCAGAAGCGGGGAATCAGAGGCGGGGAAACAGAGGCGGTGAATCAGAGGCGGGGAATCAGAAGTGGGGAATCAGAGGTGGGGAATCAGAGGCGGGGAATCCGAGGCGGGGAATCAGAGGCGGGCAATCAGATGCAGGGAATCAGAGGCAGGGAATCAGAGGACGGGAATCAGAGGCAGGGAATCTGAGGCAGGGAATCTGTGTTGGGGAACCAGAGGCGGGAAAACAGGCGAGTAAACAGAGGCGGGTAAACATAGGTGGGGAATCAGAGGCGGGGAATCAGAGCCGGGAAATCAGAGGCGGGGAATCTGAGGCGGGGAATCAGATGCAGGGAATCAGATGCGGGACATCAGAGGTGCGGTATCAGAGGTGGGGAATTAGAGGCGGGGAATCAGAGGCGGGGAATCAGAGGCGTGGAATCAGAGGCGGGGAATCAGAGGCGGGTAAACATAGGCGGGGAATCAGAGGTGGGGAATCAGAGGCGGGGAATCAGAGGCGGGGAATCAGAGGCGGGGAATCAGAGGCGTGGAATCAGATGCGGTGAATCAGTGGCGGAGAATCAGAGGCGGGGTATTAGACGAGGGGAATCGGAGATGGGGAATCAAAGGCAGTGAATCAGAGGCGGGGAATCAGAGGCGGGGAATCAGAGGCCGGGAATCAGATATGGGGAAACAGAGGCGGGGAATCCGAGGCGGGGAAACAGAGGCGGGGAATCAGATATGGGGAATCAGAGGTGGGGAATCAGAGGTTGGGAATCAGAGGCAGGGAATCAGAGGCTTGGAATCAGATGCAGGGAATCAGATGCGGGGAATCAGAGGCGGGGAATCAGAGCTGGGGAATCAGAGGTGGGGAATCAGATTTGGGGAATCAGAGGCGGGGACTTAGATATTGGGAAACAGAGGCGGGGAATCAGAGGCGGGGAAACCCAGGCGGGGAATCAGATATGGGGAATCAGTGGTGGGGAATCAGAGGCAAGGAATCAGATGTGCGGAATCAGAGATGGGGAATCAGAGGCAGGGAATCAGAATCAGAAGCAGGGAATCAGAGGCCGGGAATCAGAGGCCGGAATCAGATGCTGGGAATCAGAGGCCTGGAATCAGAGGCGGGGAATCAGATGTGGGGAATCAGATGAGGGGAATCAGAGGCGGGGAATCAGAGCTGGGGAATCAGAGGTGGGGTATTAGAGTTGGGGAATCAGAGGCGGGGAATCAGATATGGGGAAACAGAGGTGGGGAATCAGAGGCGGGGAAACAGAGGCAGGGAATCAGATATGGGGAATCAGAGG
The DNA here is from genome assembly GCF_036971445.1 of Narcine bancroftii. NCBI lineage: Eukaryota > Metazoa > Chordata > Chondrichthyes > Torpediniformes > Narcinidae > Narcine > Narcine bancroftii. The sequence goes on along the minus strand of NC_091474.1, from coordinate 111,109,116 downwards.
TGGGGAATCAGAGATGGGGAATCAGATGCGGTGAATCAGAGATGGGGAATCAGAGGCGGGGAATCAGAGGCAGGAAATCAGACACGGGGATTCAGAGGCTGGGAATCAGACGGGGGGAATCAAAGGCGGGGAATCAGAGCTGGGGAATCAGAGGCAGGGAATCAGAGGCGGGGAATCAGATATGGGGAATCAGAGGCTGGGATTCAGAGGCGGGGAATCAGAGGCAGGGAATCAGACACGGGGAATCAGAGGCGGGGAATCAGAGATGGGGAATCAGAGGCGGGGAATCAGAGGCAGGGAATCAGACGCGGGGAATCTGAGGCGGAGAATCAGAGCTGGGGAATCAGAGGTGGGGAATCAGAGTTGGGGAATCAGAGGCAGGGAATCGGATGTGCGGAATCAGAGATGGGGAATCAGATGTGGGGAATCAGAGGAATCAGAGATGGGGAATCAGAGGCGGGGAATCAGAGGCAGGAAATCAGACACGGGGATTCAGAGGCTGGGAATCAGACGGGGGGAATCAAAGGCGGGGAATCAGAGCTGGGGAATCAGAGGCAGGGAATCAGAGTTGGGGATTCAGAGACGGGGAATCAGATATGGGGAAACAGAGGCGGGGAATCAGAGGCGGGCAAACAGAGGCGGGGAATTAGATATGGGGAATCAGAGGTGGGGAATCAGAGGTGGTGAATCAGTGATGGGGAATCACAGGCGGGGAATCAGAGGCAGGGAATAGAACGCAGGGAATCAGACGCAGGGAATAAGAGCTGGGGAATCAGAGGCGGGGAATCATAGTTGGGAATCAGAGGCAGGAAATCAGACACGGGGATTCAGAGGTTGGGAATCAGATGGGGGGAATCAAAGGCGGGGAATCAGAGCTGGGGAATCTGAGGCAGGGAATCAGAGTTGGGGATTCAGAGGCGGGGAATCAGATATGGGGAAACAGAGGCGGGGAATCAGAGGCGGGAAAACAGAGGCGGGGAATTAGATATGGGGAATCAGAGGTGGGGAATCAGAGGTGGTGAATCAGTGATGGGGAATCACAGGCGGGGAATCAGAGGCCTGGAATAGAACGCGGGGAATCAGAGGCAGGGAATCAGAGCTGGGGAATCAGAGGCGGGGAATCATAGTTGGGAATCAGAGGCGGGGAATCAGATATGGGGAAACAGAGGTGGGGAATCAGTGGCGGGGAAACAGAGGCGGGGAATCAGATATGGGGAATCGGATGCAGGGAATCAGAGGTGGGGAATCAGAGCTGGGGAATCAGAGGCGGGGAATCAGAGTTGGGGCATCAGAGGTGGGGAATTAGATATAGGGAAACAGAGGCGGGGAATCAGAGGCGGGGAAACAGAGGCGGGGAAACAGAGGCGGGGAATCAGATATGGGGAATCAGAGGTGGGGAATCCGAGGTTGGGAATCAGAGGCAGGGAATCAGAGGCGGGGAATCAGAGGCGGGGAAACAGAGGCGGGGAATCAGATATGGGGAATCAGAGGTGGGGCATCAGAAGTTGTGAATCACAGATGGGGAATTAGAGGCGGGGAATCTGAGGCAGGGAATCAGACGCGGGTAATCAGAGGCGGGGATTCAGAGCTGGGCAATCAGAAGCGGGGAATCAGAGTTGGGGAATCAGAGAGGGGAATCAGATATGGGGAATCAGAGGCAGGGAATCAGAGGCGGGGAATCAGAGGCAGGGAATCAGACGCGGGGAATCTGAGGCGGGGAATCAGAGCTGGGGAATCAGAGGTGGGGAATCAGAGTTGGGGAATCAGAGGCAGGGAATTGGATGTGCGGAATCAGAGATGGGGAATCAGAGGTGGGGAATCAGAGGCGGTGAATCAGAGATGGGGAATCAGAGGCGGGGAATCAGAGGCAGGAAATCAGACACGGGGATTCAGAGGCTGGGAATCAGACGGGGGGAATCAAAGGCGGGGAATCAGAGCTGGGGAATCTGAGGCAGGGAATCAGAGTTGGGGATTCAGAGGCGGGGAATGAGATATGGGGAAACAGAGGCGGGGAATCAGAGGCGGGAAAACAGAGGCGGGGAATTAGATATGGGGAATCAGAGGTGTGGAATCAGAGGTTGGGAATCAGAGGCAGGGAATCAGAGGCGGGGAAACAGAGGCGGGGAATCAAATATGGGGAATCAGAGGTGGCGAATCAAAGGCGGTGAAACAGAGATGGGGAATCAGGGAAGGTAAACATAGGCGGGGAATCAGAGGCGGGGAATCAGAGGCGGGGAATCAGAGGCGGGGAATCAGAGTCGGGGAATCAGAGGCGGGGAATCTGAGGCGGGGAATCAGATGCAGGGAATCAGAGGCGGGGAATCAGAGGCGGGGTATCAGAGGCGGGGAATCAGAGGCGCGGAATCAGAGGCGGGGAATCAGAGGCGTGGAATCAGAGACGGGGAATCAGAGGCGGGGAATCAGAAGTGGGGAATCAGAGGTGGGAAATCAGAGGCTGGGAATCAGAGGCGGGGAATCAGAGGCGGGGAATCAGAGGCAGGGTATCAAAGGCGGGCAATCAGATGCAGGGAATCAGAGGCAGGGAATCAGAGGCAGGGAATCAGAGGCAGGGAACCTGAGATGGCGAATATGAGGTGGTGAATCAGAGGCGGGGAAACAGTCGGGTAAACAGAGGCGGGGAATCAGAGGCAGGGAATCAGCCGCGGGGAATCAGAGGCAGGGAATCAGATGAAGGGAATCTGATGCAGGGAATCTGAGGCAGGGTATCTGAGGCAGGGAATCTGTGGCAGGGAATCTGATGCGGGTTATCAGAAGGGGGAAATGAGATGTGGGAAACGAGATGCAGAGAAAGAGGCACGGAAATAGAGGCAGGGAAAGAGAGGCAGTGTATCAGAGGCGGGTAATCAGAGGCGTGGAATCAGAGGCGGGGAATCAGAGACACAGAAAGAGAGGCGTGGAATCAGAGGTGCGGAATCAGAGCCGGTGAATCTGAGCCGGGAAATCAGAAGCAGAGCAACAGAGGTGGTGAAACATGGGTGCGGAATCGGACACGGGGAATCAGAGGTGGGGACTCAGAGGCCGGGAATCAGAGGCAGGGAATCAGAGGCAGGTTATCAGAGGCAGGGAATCAGAGGTGGGAAATCAGAGGCGGGGAATCAGAGTTGGGGAATCAGAGAGGGGAATCAGATATGGGGAATCAGAGGCAGGGAATCAGAGGCGGGGAATCAGAGGCAGGGAATCAGACGCGGGGAATCTGAGGCGGGGAATCAGAGCTGGGGAATCAGAGGTGGGGAATCAGAGTTGGGGAATCAGAGGCAGGGAATTGGATGTGCGGAATCAGAGATGGGGAATCAGAGGTGGGGAATCAGAGGCGGTGAATCAGAGATGGGGAATCAGAGGCGGGGAATCAGAGGCAGGAAATCAGACACGGGGATTCAGAGGCTGGGAATCAGACGGGGGGAATCAAAGGCGGGGAATCAGAGCTGGGGAATCTGAGGCAGGGAATCAGAGTTGGGGATTCAGAGGCGGGGAATGAGATATGGGGAAACAGAGGCGGGGAATCAGAGGCGGGAAAACAGAGGCGGGGAATTAGATATGGGGAATCAGAGGTGTGGAATCAGAGGTTGGGAATCAGAGGCAGGGAATCAGAGGCGGGGAAACAGAGGCGGGGAATCAAATATGGGGAATCAGAGGTGGCGAATCAAAGGCGGTGAAACAGAGATGGGGAATCAGGGAAGGTAAACATAGGCGGGGAATCAGAGGCGGGGAATCAGAGGCGGGGAATCAGAGGCGGGGAATCAGAGTCGGGGAATCAGAGGCGGGGAATCTGAGGCGGGGAATCAGATGCAGGGAATCAGAGGCGGGGAATCAGAGGCGGGGTATCAGAGGCGGGGAATCAGAGGCGCGGAATCAGAGGCGGGGAATCAGAGGCGTGGAATCAGAGACGGGGAATCAGAGGCGGGGAATCAGAAGTGGGGAATCAGAGGTGGGAAATCAGAGGCTGGGAATCAGAGGCGGGGAATCAGAGGCGGGGAATCAGAGGCAGGGTATCAAAGGCGGGCAATCAGATGCAGGGAATCAGAGGCAGGGAATCAGAGGCAGGGAATCAGAGGCAGGGAACCTGAGATGGCGAATATGAGGTGGTGAATCAGAGGCGGGGAAACAGTCGGGTAAACAGAGGTGGGGAATCAGAGGCAGGGAATCAGCCGCGGGGAATCAGAGGCAGGGAATCAGATGAAGGGAATCTGATGCAGGGAATCTGAGGCAGGGTATCTGAGGCAGGGAATCTGTGGCAGGGAATCTGATGCGGGTTATCAGAAGGGGGAAATGAGATGTGGGAAACGAGATGCAGAGAAAGAGGCACGGAAATAGAGGCAGGGAAAGAGAGGCAGTGTATCAGAGGCGGGTAATCAGAGGCGTGGAATCAGAGGCGGGGAATCAGAGACACAGAAAGAGAGGCGTGGAATCAGAGGTGCGGAATCAGAGCCGGTGAATCTGAGCCGGGAAATCAGAAGCAGAGCAACAGAGGTGGTGAAACATGGGTGCGGAATCGGACACGGGGAATCAGAGGTGGGGACTCAGAGGCCGGGAATCAGAGGCAGGGAATCAGAGGCAGGTTATCAGAGGCAGGGAATCAGAGGTGGGAAATCAGAGGCGGGGAATCAGAGGCGGGGAATCAGAGGCGGCGAATCAGAGGCGGGCAATCAGAGGCGGGGAATCAGAGGCGGAGAATCAGAGGCGGTCAATCAGATGCAGGAAATCAGAGGCAGGGAATCAGAGGCAGGGAATCAGAGGCAGGGAATCTGAGGCAGGGAATCAGAGGTGGGGAATCAGAGGCGGGGAATCAGAGGCAGGGAATCAGATGAAGGGAATCTGATGCAGGGAATCTGAGGCAGGGAATCTGAGGCAGGGAATCTGTGGCAGGGAATCTGATGCGGGTTATCAGAAGGGGGAAATGAGATGTGGGAAACGAGATGCAGAGAAAGAGGCACGGAAATAGAGGCAGGGAAAGATAGGCAGGGAATCAGAGGCGGGGAATCAGAGGTGGGGAATCAGAGGCTGGGAATCAGAGGCGGGGAATCAGAGGGGGGAATCAGAGGTGGGGAATCAGAGGCAGGGAATCAGAGGCAGGGAATCAGAGGCGGGAAATCAGAGGCGGCGAATCTGAGGCGTGGTATCAGAGGTGGGGAAAGAGATGTGGGGAATCAGGCGGGTAAACAGAAGCGGGTAAACATAGCTGCATAAATAGAGGCAGCGAAAGAGATGGGCGAAACATAGTGGTTGGAACTTGTGTGTTGAAAATTAGGTACACAGAACAGATCAAACAGAGTTGTTGAAATTGAGGGAGGGAAAGAGAGGCACAGAAAGAGTGGAGGGGAAAGAGTGCAGGCAAAATAGAGGCGTAGAGACAGAGGTGGGGAATCAGAGGCGGGGAATCAGATGAAGGGAATCTGATGCAGGGAATCTGAGGCAGGGAATCTGAGGCAGGGAATCGGAGGCGGGCAATCAGAAGTGGGGAATCAGAAGCGGGGAATCAGAGGCGGGGAAACAGAGGCGGTGAATCAGAGGCGGGGAATCAGAAGTGGGGAATCAGAGGTGGGGAATCAGAGGCGGGGAATCCGAGGCGGGGAATCAGAGGCGGGCAATCAGATGCAGGGAATCAGAGGCAGGGAATCAGAGGACGGGAATCAGAGGCAGGGAATCTGAGGCAGGGAATCTGTGTTGGGGAACCAGAGGCGGGAAAACAGGCGAGTAAACAGAGGCGGGTAAACATAGGTGGGGAATCAGAGGCGGGGAATCAGAGCCGGGAAATCAGAGGCGGGGAATCTGAGGCGGGGAATCAGATGCAGGGAATCAGATGCGGGACATCAGAGGTGCGGTATCAGAGGTGGGGAATTAGAGGCGGGGAATCAGAGGCGGGGAATCAGATGCGTGGAATCAGAGGCGGGGAATCAGAGGCGGGTAAACATAGGCGGGGAATCAGAGGTGGGGAATCAGAGGCGGGGAATCAGAGGCGGGGAATCAGAGGCGGGGAATCAGAGGCGTGGAATCAGATGCGGTGAATCAGTGGCGGAGAATCAGAGGCGGGGTATTAGACGAGGGGAATCGGAGATGGGGAATCAAAGGCAGTGAATCAGAGGCGGGGAATCAGAGGCGGGGAATCAGAGGCCGGGAATCAGATATGGGGAAACAGAGGCGGGGAATCCGAGGCGGGGAAACAGAGGCGGGGAATCAGATATGGGGAATCAGAGGTGGGGAATCAGAGGTTGGGAATCAGAGGCAGGGAATCAGAGGCTTGGAATCAGATGCAGGGAATCAGATGCGGGGAATCAGAGGCGGGGAATCAGAGCTGGGGAATCAGAGGTGGGGAATCAGATTTGGGGAATCAGAGGCGGGGACTTAGATATTGGGAAACAGAGGCGGGGAATCAGAGGCGGGGAAACCCAGGCGGGGAATCAGATATGGGGAATCAGTGGTGGGGAATCAGAGGCAAGGAATCAGATGTGCGGAATCAGAGATGGGGAATCAGAGGCAGGGAATCAGAATCAGAAGCAGGGAATCAGAGGCCGGGAATCAGAGGCCGGAATCAGATGCTGGGAATCAGAGGCCTGGAATCAGAGGCGGGGAATCAGATGTGGGGAATCAGATGAGAGGAATCAGAGGCGGGGAATCAGAGCTGGGGAATCAGAGGTGGGGTATTAGAGTTGGGGAATCAGAGGCGGGGAATCAGATATGGGGAAACAGAGGTGGGGAATCAGAGGCGGGGAAACAGAGGCAGGGAATCAGATATGGGGAATCAGAGGTGGGGAATCAGAGATGGGGAATCAGATGCGGTGAATCAGAGATGGGGAATCAGAGGCGGGGAATCAGAGGCAGGAAATCAGACACGGGGATTCAGAGGCTGGGAATCAGACGGGGGGAATCAAAGGCGGGGAATCAGAGCTGGGGAATCAGAGGCAGGGAATCAGAGGCGGGGAATCAGATATGGGGAATCAGAGGCTGGGATTCAGAGGCGGGGAATCAGAGGCAGGGAATCAGACACGGGGAATCAGAGGCGGGGAATCAGAGATGGGGAATCAGAGGCGGGGAATCAGAGGCAGGGAATCAGACGCGGGGAATCTGAGGCGGAGAATCAGAGCTGGGGAATCAGAGGTGGGGAATCAGAGTTGGGGAATCAGAGGCAGGGAATCGGATGTGCGGAATCAGAGATGGGGAATCAGATGTGGGGAATCAGAGGAATCAGAGATGGGGAATCAGAGGCGGGGAATCAGAGGCAGGAAATCAGACACGGGGATTCAGAGGCTGGGAATCAGACGGGGGGAATCAAAGGCGGGGAATCAGAGCTGGGGAATCAGAGGCAGGGAATCAGAGTTGGGGATTCAGAGACGGGGAATCAGATATGGGGAAACAGAGGCGGGGAATCAGAGGCGGGCAAACAGAGGCGGGGAATTAGATATGGGGAATCAGAGGTGGGGAATCAGAGGTGGTGAATCAGTGATGGGGAATCACAGGCGGGGAATCAGAGGCAGGGAATAGAACGCAGGGAATCAGACGCAGGGAATAAGAGCTGGGGAATCAGAGGCGGGGAATCATAGTTGGGAATCAGAGGCAGGAAATCAGACACGGGGATTCAGAGGTTGGGAATCAGATGGGGGGAATCAAAGGCGGGGAATCAGAGCTGGGGAATCTGAGGCAGGGAATCAGAGTTGGGGATTCAGAGGCGGGGAATCAGATATGGGGAAACAGAGGCGGGGAATCAGAGGCGGGAAAACAGAGGCGGGGAATTAGATATGGGGAATCAGAGGTGGGGAATCAGAGGTGGTGAATCAGTGATGGGGAATCACAGGCGGGGAATCAGAGGCCTGGAATAGAACGCGGGGAATCAGAGGCAGGGAATCAGAGCTGGGGAATCAGAGGCGGGGAATCATAGTTGGGAATCAGAGGCGGGGAATCAGATATGGGGAAACAGAGGTGGGGAATCAGTGGCGGGGAAACAGAGGCGGGGAATCAGATATGGGGAATCGGATGCAGGGAATCAGAGGTGGGGAATCAGAGCTGGGGAATCAGAGGCGGGGAATCAGAGTTGGGGCATCAGAGGTGGGGAATTAGATATAGGGAAACAGAGGCGGGGAATCAGAGGCGGGGAAACAGAGGCGGGGAAACAGAGGCGGGGAATCAGATATGGGGAATCAGAGGTGGGGAATCCGAGGTTGGGAATCAGAGGCAGGGAATCAGAGGCGGGGAATCAGAGGCGGGGAAACAGAGGCGGGGAATCAGATATGGGGAATCAGAGGTGGGGCATCAGAAGTTGTGAATCACAGATGGGGAATTAGAGGCGGGGAATCTGAGGCAGGGAATCAGACGCGGGTAATCAGAGGCGGGGATTCAGAGCTGGGCAATCAGAAGCGGGGAATCAGAGTTGGGGAATCAGAGAGGGGAATCAGATATGGGGAATCAGAGGCAGGGAATCAGAGGCGGGGAATCAGAGGCAGGGAATCAGACGCGGGGAATCTGAGGCGGGGAATCAGAGCTGGGGAATCAGAGGTGGGGAATCAGAGTTGGGGAATCAGAGGCAGGGAATTGGATGTGCGGAATCAGAGATGGGGAATCAGAGGTGGGGAATCAGAGGCGGTGAATCAGAGATGGGGAATCAGAGGCGGGGAATCAGAGGCAGGAAATCAGACACGGGGATTCAGAGGCTGGGAATCAGACGGGGGGAATCAAAGGCGGGGAATCAGAGCTGGGGAATCTGAGGCAGGGAATCAGAGTTGGGGATTCAGAGGCGGGGAATGAGATATGGGGAAACAGAGGCGGGGAATCAGAGGCGGGAAAACAGAGGCGGGGAATTAGATATGGGGAATCAGAGGTGTGGAATCAGAGGTTGGGAATCAGAGGCAGGGAATCAGAGGCGGGGAAACAGAGGCGGGGAATCAAATATGGGGAATCAGAGGTGGCGAATCAAAGGCGGTGAAACAGAGATGGGGAATCAGGGAAGGTAAACATAGGCGGGGAATCAGAGGCGGGGAATCAGAGGCGGGGAATCAGAGGCGGGGAATCAGAGTCGGGGAATCAGAGGCGGGGAATCTGAGGCGGGGAATCAGATGCAGGGAATCAGAGGCGGGGAATCAGAGGCGGGGTATCAGAGGCGGGGAATCAGAGGCGCGGAATCAGAGGCGGGGAATCAGAGGCGTGGAATCAGAGACGGGGAATCAGAGGCGGGGAATCAGAAGTGGGGAATCAGAGGTGGGAAATCAGAGGCTGGGAATCAGAGGCGGGGAATCAGAGGCGGGGAATCAGAGGCAGGGTATCAAAGGCGGGCAATCAGATGCAGGGAATCAGAGGCAGGGAATCAGAGGCAGGGAATCAGAGGCAGGGAACCTGAGATGGCGAATATGAGGTGGTGAATCAGAGGCGGGGAAACAGTCGGGTAAACAGAGGCGGGGAATCAGAGGCAGGGAATCAGCCGCGGGGAATCAGAGGCAGGGAATCAGATGAAGGGAATCTGATGCAGGGAATCTGAGGCAGGGTATCTGAGGCAGGGAATCTGTGGCAGGGAATCTGATGCGGGTTATCAGAAGGGGGAAATGAGATGTGGGAAACGAGATGCAGAGAAAGAGGCACGGAAATAGAGGCAGGGAAAGAGAGGCAGTGTATCAGAGGCGGGTAATCAGAGGCGTGGAATCAGAGGCGGGGAATCAGAGACACAGAAAGAGAGGCGTGGAATCAGAGGTGCGGAATCAGAGCCGGTGAATCTGAGCCGGGAAATCAGAAGCAGAGCAACAGAGGTGGTGAAACATGGGTGCGGAATCGGACACGGGGAATCAGAGGTGGGGACTCAGAGGCCGGGAATCAGAGGCAGGGAATCAGAGGCAGGTTATCAGAGGCAGGGAATCAGAGGTGGGAAATCAGAGGCGGGGAATCAGAGGCGGGGAATCAGAGGCGGCGAATCAGAGGCGGGCAATCAGAGGCGGGGAATCAGAGGCGGAGAATCAGAGGCGGGCAATCAGATGCAGGAAATCAGAGGCAGGGAATCAGAGGCAGGGAATCAGAGGCAGGGAATCTGAGGCAGGGAATCAGAGGTGGGGAATCAGAGGCGGGGAATCAGAGGCAGGGAATCAGATGAAGGGAATCTGATGCAGGGAATCTGAGGCAGGGAATCTGAGGCAGGGAATCTGTGGCAGGGAATCTGATGCGGGTTATCAGAAGGGGGAAATGAGATGTGGGAAACGAGATGCAGAGAAAGAGGCACGGAAATAGAGGCAGGGAAAGATAGGCAGGGAATCAGAGGCGGGGAATCAGAGGTGGGGAATCAGAGGCTGGGAATCAGAGGCGGGGAATCAGAGGGGGGAATCAGAGGTGGGGAATCAGAGGCAGGGAATCAGAGGCAGGGAATCAGAGGCGGGAAATCAGAGGCGGCGAATCTGAGGCGTGGTATCAGAGGTGGGGAAAGAGATGTGGGGAAACGTAGGCCAGGAAAGTTGCGCGGAAAGGGAGGCGGTGAATCAGAGGCGGGGAATCAGAGGCGGGGAATCAGAGGCGGGGAATCAGAGGTGGGGAAAGAGATGTGGGGAATCAGGCGGGTAAACAGAAGCGGGTAAACATAGCTGCATAAATAGAGGCAGCGAAAGAGATGGGCGAAACATAGTGGTTGGAACTTGTGTGTTGAAAATTAGGTACACAGAACAGATCAAACAGAGTTGTTGAAATTGAGGGAGGGAAAGAGAGGCACAGAAAGAGTGGAGGGGAAAGAGTGCAGGCAAAATAGAGGCGTAGAGACAGAGGTGGGGAATCAGAGGCGGGGAATCAGATGAAGGGAATCTGATGCAGGGAATCTGAGGCAGGGAATCTGAGGCAGGGAATCGGAGGCAGGGAATCTGTGGCAGGGAATCAGTAAAAAGTTATCAGAGGCAGGGTATCAGAGGCGGAGAATCAGAGGTGGGGATTCCGAAGTGGGGAATCAGAGGCGTGGAATCAGAGGCGGGGAATCAGAGGTGGGGAATCAGAAGTGGGGAATCAGAGGTGGGGCATCAGAAGTTGTGAATCACAGATGGGGAATTAGAGGCGGGGAATCTGAGGCAGGGAATCAGACGCGGGTAATCAGAGGCGGGGATTCAGAGCTGGGCAATCAGAAGCGGGGAATCAGAGTTGGGGAATCAGAGGCGGGGAATCAGATATGGGGAATCAGAGGCAGGGAATCAGAGGCGGGGAATCAGAGGCAGGGAATCAGACGCGGGGAATCTGAGGCGGGGAATCAGAGCTGGGGAATCAGAGGTGGGGAATCAGAGTTGGGGAATCAGAGGCAGGGAATTGGATGTGCGGAATCAGAGATGGGGAATCAGAGGTGGGGAATCAGAGGCGGTGAATCAGAGATGGGGAATCAGAGGCGGGGAATCAGAGGCAGGAAATCAGACACGGGGATTCAGAGGCTGGGAATCAGACGGGGGGAATCAAAGGCGGGGAATCAGAGCTGGGGAATCTGAGGCAGGGAATCAGAGTTGGGGATTCAGAGGCGGGGAATGAGATATGGGGAAACAGAGGCGGGGAATCAGAGGCGGGAAAACAGAGGCGGGGAATTAGATATGGGGAATCAGAGGTGGGGAATCAGAGGTGGTGAATCAGAGATGGGTAATCAGAGGCGGGGAATCAGAGGCAGGGAATCGGACGCCGGGATCAGAGGTGGGGAATCAGAGCTGGGGAATCAGAGGCGGGGAATCAGAGTTGGGGAATCAGAGGCGGGGAATCAGATATGGGGAAATAGAGGCGGGGAATCAGATATGGGGAATCAGAGGTGTGGAATCAGAGGTTGGGAATCAGAGGCAGGGAATCAGAGGCGGGGAAACAGAGGCGGGGAATCAAATATGGGGAATCAGAGGTGGCGAATCAAAGGCGGTGAAACAGAGATGGGGAATCAGGGAAGGTAAACATAGGCGGGGAATCAGAGGCGGGGAATCAGAGGCGGGGAATCAGAGGCGGGGAATCAGAGTCGGGGAATCAGAGGCGGGGAATCTGAGGCGGGGAATCAGATGCAGGGAATCAGAGGCGGGGAATCAGAGGCGGGGTATCAGAGGCGGGGAATCAGAGGCGCCGAATCAGAGGCGGGGAATCAGAGGCGTGGAATCAGAGACGGGGAATCAGAGGCGGGGAATCAGAAGTGGGGAATCAGAGGTGGGAAATCAGAGGCTGGGAATCAGAGGCGGGGAATCAGAGGCGGGGAATCAGAGGCAGGGTATCAAAGGCGGGCAATCAGATGCAGGGAATCAGAGGCAGGGAATCAGAGGCAGGGAATCAGAGGCAGGGAACCTGAGATGGCGAATATGAGGTGGTGAATCAGAGGCGGGGAAACAGTCGGGTAAACAGAGGCGGGGAATCAGAGGCAGGGAATCAGCCGCGGGGAATCAGAGGCAGGGAATCAGATGAAGGGAATCTGATGCAGGGAATCTGAGGCAGGGTATCTGAGGCAGGGAATCTGTGGCAGGGAATCTGATGCGGGTTATCAGAAGGGGGAAATGAGATGTGGGAAACGAGATGCAGAGAAAGAGGCACGGAAATAGAGGCAGGGAAAGAGAGGCAGTGTATCAGAGGCGGGTAATCAGAGGCGTGGAATCAGAGGCGGGGAATCAGAGACACAGAAAGAGAGGCGTGGAATCAGAGGTGCGGAATCAGAGCCGGTGAATCTGAGCCGGGAAATCAGAAGCAGAGCAACAGAGGTGGTGAAACATGGGTGCGGAATCGGACACGGGGAATCAGAGGTGGGGACTCAGAGGCCGGGAATCAGAGGCAGGGAATCAGAGGCAGGTTATCAGAGGCAGGGAATCAGAGGTGGGAAATCAGAGGCGGGGAATCAGAGGCGGCGAATCAGAGGCGGGCAATCAGAGGCGGGGAATCAGAGGCGGAGAATCAGAGGCGGGCAATCAGATGCAGGAAATCAGAGGCAGGGAATCAGAGGCAGGGAATCAGAGGCAGGGAATCTGAGGCAGGGAATCAGAGGTGGGGAATCAGAGGCGGGGAATCAGAGGCAGGGAATCAGATGAAGGGAATCTGATGCAGGGAATCTGAGGCAGGGAATCTGAGGCAGGGAATCTGTGGCAGGGAATCTGATGCGGGTTATCAGAAGGGGGAAATGAGATGTGGGAAACGAGATGCAGAGAAAGAGGCACGGAAATAGAGGCAGGGAAAGATAGGCAGGGAATCAGAGGCGGGGAATCAGAGGTGGGGAATCAGAGGCTGGGAATCAGAGGCGGGGAATCAGAGGGGGGAATCAGAGGTGGGGAATCAGAGGCAGGGAATCAGAGGCAGGGAATCAGAGGTGGGAAATCAGAGGCGGCTAATCTGAGGCGTGGTATCAGAGGTGGGGAAAGAGATGTGGGGAAACGTAGGCCAGGAAAGTTGCGCGGAAAGGGAGGCGGTGAATCAGAGGCGGGGAATCAGAGGCGGGGAATCAGAGGCAAGGAATCAGAGGTGGGGAAAGAGATGTGGGGAATCAGGCGGGTAAACAGAAGCGGGTAAACATAGCTGCATAAATAGAGGCAGCGAAAGAGATGGGCGAAACATAGTGGTTGGAACTTGTGTGTTGAAAATTAGGTACACAGAACAGATCAAACAGAGTTGTTGAAATTGAGGGAGGGAAAGAGAGGCACAGAAAGAGTGGAGGGGAAAGAGTGCAGGCAAAATAGAGGCGTAGAGACAGAGGTGGGGAATCAGAGGCGGGGAATCAGATGAAGGGAATCTGATGCAGGGAATCTGAGGCAGGGAATCTGAGGCAGGGAATCGGAGGCAGGGAATCTGTGGCAGGGAATCAGTAAAAAGTTATCAGAGGCAGGGTATCAGAGGCGGAGAATCAGAGGTGGGGATTCCGAAGTGGGGAATCAGAGGCGTGGAATCAGAGGCGGGGTATCAGAGGTGGGGAATCAGAAGTGGGGAATCAGAGGTGGGGAATCAGAGGCGGGGAATCAGAGGCGTGGAATCAGAGGCGGGCAATCAGAAGTGGGGAATCAGAGGTGGGGAATCAGAGGCGGGGAATCAGAGGCGGGTAAACAGAGGCATGGAATCAGAGGCGGGGAATCAGAGGCGGAGAATCATAGGCGGGCAATCAGATGCAGGAAATCAGAGGCAGGGAATCAGAGGCAGGGAATCAGAGGCAGGGAATCTGAGGCAGGGAGTCAGAGGTGGGGAATCATAGGCGGGGAATCTGAGGCAGGGAATCAGATGAAGGGAATCTGATGCAGGGAATCTGAGGCAGGGAATCTGAGGCAGGGAATCTGTGGCAGGGAATCTGATGAGGGTTATCAGAAGGGGGAAATGATATTTGGGAAACGAGATGCAGAGAAAGAGGCACGGAAATAGAGGCAGGGAAAGAGAGGCAGGGAATCAGAGGCGGGGAATCAGAGGTGGGGAATCAGAGGCGGGGAATCAGAGGGGGGAATCAGAGGCAGGGAATCAGAGGCGGGGAATCAGAGGCAGGGAATCAGAGGCGGGAAATCAGAGACGGCGAATGTGAGGCGTGGAATCAGAGGTGGGGAAAGAGATGTGGGGAAACGTAGGCCAGGAAAGTTGCGCGGAAAGGGAGGCGGTGAATCAGAGGCGGCGAATCAGAGGCGGGGAATCAGTGGCAGGGAATCAGAGGGGGGCAATCAGAGGCGGCGAATCAGAGGCGTGGAATCAGAGGTGTGGAAAGAGATGTGGGGAAACAGGCGGGTAAACAGAAGCGGGTAAACATAGGTGCACAAATAGAGGCAGCGAAAGAGATGGGCGAAACATAGTGGTTGGAACTTGTATGTTGAAAATGAGTTACACAGAACAGATCAAACAGAGTTGTTGAAATTGAGGGGGAGAAAGAGAGGCACGGAAAGAGTGAAGGGGAAAGAGTGCAGGCAAAATAGAGGCGTAGAGACAGAGGTGGCGAATCAGTGGCGGGGAATCAGAGGCGGGGAATCAGAGGCAGGGAATCAGATGAAGGGAATCTGATGCAGGGAATCTGAGGCAGGGAATCTGAGGCAGGGAATCGGAGGCAGGGAATCTGATGTGGGGAATCAGAGGCGGGGAATCAGAGGGGGGATTCAGAGGCGGGGAATCAGAGGTGGGGAATCAGAGGCGGGGAATCAGAGGCGGGGAATCAGATGCGGGGAATCTGATGCGGGGAATCAGAGGTGGGGAATCAGAAGCGGGGTATCAGAGGAGGGGAATCAGAGGCGGGGAATCAGAGGCGGGGAATCAGAGGTGGGGAATCAGAGGCGTGGAATCAGAGGCGGGAATTCAGAGGCGGGGAAAGATATGTGGGGAAACGTAGGCCAGGAAAGTTGAGCGGAAATGGAGGCAGTGAATCAGAGGTGGGGAATCAGAGGCGGGGAATCAGAGGCTGGGAATCAGAGGCGGGGAATCAGAGGCGGGGAATCAGAAGTGGGGAATCAGAGGTGGGGAATCAGAGGCGGGGAATCAGAGGCGGGGAATCAGAGGCGGGGAATCAGAGGCAGGGAATCAGAGGCGGGCAATCAGATGCAGGGAATCAGAGGCAGGGAATCAGAGGCAGGGAATCAGAGGCAGGGAATCTGAGGGGGCGAATATGAGGTAGTGAATCAGAGGCGGGGAAACAGGCGGGTAAACAGAGGCTGGGAATCAGAGGCAGGGAATCAGCCGCGGGGAATCAGAGGCAGGGAATCAGATGAAGGGAATCTGATGCAGGGAATCTTAGGCAGGGAATCTGAGGCAGGGAATCTGTGGCAGAAAATCTGATGCGGGTTATCAGAAGGGGGAAATGAGATGTGGGAAACGAGATGCAGAGAAAGAGGCACGGAAATAGAGGCAGGGAAAGAGTGGCAGGGTATCAGAGGCGGGTAATCAGAGGCGTGGAATCAGAGGCGGGGAATCAGAGACACAGAAAGAGAGGCGTGGAATCAGAGGTGCGGAATCAGAGCCGGTGAATCTGAGCCGGGAAATCAGAAGCATAGCAACAGAGGCGGTGAAACATGGGTGCGGAATCGGACGCGGGGAATCAGAGGTGGGGACTCAGAGGCAGGGAATCAGAGGCAGGGAATCAGAGGCAGGTTATCAGAGGCAGGGAATCAGATGCGGGGAATCATAGGCGGGCAATCAGATGCAGGAAATCAGAGGCAGGGAATCAGAGGCAGGGAATCAGAGGCAGGGAATCTGAGGCAGGGAGTCAGAGGTGGGGAATCAGAGGCGGGGAATCAGAGGCAGGGAATCAGATGAAGGGACTCTGATGCAGGGAATCTGAGGCAGGGAATCTGAGGCAGGGAATCTGTGGCAGGGAATCTGATGAGGGTTATCAGAAGGGGGAAATGAGATTTGGGAAACGAGATGCAGAGAAAGAGGCACGGAAATAGAGGCAGGGAAAGAGAGGCAGGGAATCAGAGGCGGGGAATCAGAGGTGGGGAATCAGAGGCGGGGAATCAGAGGCGGGGAATCAGAGGGGGGAATCAGAGGCGGGGAATCAGAGGCGGGGAATCAGAGGCAGGGAATCAGAGGCGGGAAATCAGAGACGGCGAATCTGAGGCGTGGAATCAGAGGTGGGGAAAGAGATGTGGGGAAACGTAGGCCAGGAAAGATGCACGGAAAGGGAGGCGGTGAATCAGAGGCGGGGAATCAGAGGCGGGGAATCAGAGGCAGGGAATCAGAGGGGGGCAATCAGAGGCGGCGAATCAGAGGCGTGGAATCAGAGGTGGGGAAAGAGATGTGGGGAAACAGGCGGGTAAACAGAACCGGGTAAACATAGGTGCATAAATAGAGGCGGCGAAAGAGATGGGCGAAACATAGTGGTTGGAACTTGTATGTTGAAAATGAGTTACACAGAACAGATCAAACAGAGTTGTTGAAATTGAGGGAGGGAAAGAGAGGCACGGAAAGAGTGGAGGGGAAAGAGTGCAGGCAAAAGAGAGGCGTAGAGACAGTGGTGGGGAATCAGAGGCGGGGAATCAGAGGCGGGGAATCAGAGGCAGGGAATCAGAGGCGGGGAAAGATATGTGGGGAAACGTAGGCCAGGAAAGTTGAGCGGAAAGGGAGGCAGTGAATCAGAGGTGGGGAATCAGAGGCGGGGAATCAGAGGCGGGGAATCAGAGGCGGGGAATCAGAGGCGGGGAATCAGAAGCGGGGAATCAGAGGTGGGGAATCAGAGGCGGGGTATCAGAGGTTGAGAATCAGAGATGGGCATTCAGATGCAGGGAATCAGAGGCAGGGAATCAGAGGCAGGGAATCAGAGTCACGGAATCTGAGGTAGGGAATCTGAGGTGGGGAATCAGAGGCGGGGAAACAGGCGGGTAAACAGAGGCGGGTAAACATAGGCGGGGAATCAGAGGCAGGGAATCAGAGGCGGGGAATCAGAGGCGGTGAATCAGAGGCGGGGAATCAGAGGCGGGGAATCAGATGCGGGGAATCAGAGGCGGGTAATCAGAGGTGGGGTATTAGATGAGGGGAATCAGAGGCGGGGAATCAGAGGCGGGGAATCAGAGGCGGGGAATCAGAGGCGTGGAATCAGAGGCGGGGAATCAGAGGCGGGGAATCAGAAGTGGGGAATCAGATGTGGGGAATCAGAGGCGGGGAATCAGAGGCAGGGAATCAGAGGCGGGCAATCAGAAGTGGGGAATCAGAAGCGGGGAATCAGAGGCGGGGAAACAGAGGCGGTGAATCAGAGGCGGGGAATCAGAAGTGGGGAATCAGAGGTGGGGAATCAGAGGCGGGGAATCCGAGGCGGGGAATCAGAGGCGGGCAATCAGATGCAGGGAATCAGAGGCAGGGAATCAGAGGACGGGAATCAGAGGCAGGGAATCTGAGGCAGGGAATCTGTGTTGGGGAACCAGAGGCGGGAAAACAGGAGAGTAAACAGAGGCGGGTAAACATAGGTGGGGAATCAGAGGCGGGGAATCAGAGCCGGGAAATCAAAGGCGGGGAATCTGAGGCGGGGAATCAGATGCAGGGAATCAGATGCGGGACATCAGAGGTGCGGTATCAGAGGTGGGGAATTAGAGGCGGGGAATCAGAGGTGGGGAATCAGAGGCGTGGAATCAGAGGCGGGGAATCAGAGGCGGGTAAACATAGGCGGGGAATCAGAGGTGGGGAATCAGAGGCGGGGAATCAGAGGCGGGGAATCAGAGGCGGGGAATCAGAGGCGTGGAATCAGATGCGGTGAATCAGTGGCGGAGAATCAGAGGCGTGGTATTAGACGAGGGGAATCGGAGATGGGGAATCAGAGGCAGTGAATCAGAGGCGGGGAATCAGAGGCGGGGAATCAGAGGCCGGGAATCAGATATGGGGAAACAGAGGCGGGGAATCCGAGGCGGGGAAACAGAGGCGGGGAATCAGATATGGGGAATCAGAGGTGGGGAATCAGAGGTTGGGAATCAGAGGCAGGGAATCAGAGGCTTGGAATCAGATGCAGGGAATCAGATGCGGGGAATCAGAGGCGGGGAATCAGAGCTGGGGAATCAGAGGTGGGGAATCAGATTTGGGGAATCAGAGGCGGGGATTCAGATATGGGGAAATAGAGGCGGGGAATCAGATATGGGGAATCAGAGGTGTGGAATCAGAGGTTGGGAATCAGAGGAAGGGAATCAGAGTCGGGGAAACAGAGGCGGTGAATCAGATATGTGGAATCAGAGGTGGCGAATCAAAGGCGGTGAAACAGAGATGGGGAATCAGGGCAGGGAATCAGAGGCAGGGAATCAAACACGGGGAATCAGAGCTGGGGAATCAGAGGCGGGGAATCAGAGTTGGGAATCAGAGGCGGGGAATCAGAGGCGGGGAAACAGAGGCGGGGAATCAGATATGGGGAATCAGAGGTGGGGAATCAGAGGTTGTGAATCAGAGGCAGGGAATCGGAGATGGGGAATCAGAGGCAGGGAATCAGAGGCGGGGAATCAGAGGCCGGGAATCAGAGGCGGGGAATCAGAGGCCGGGAATCAGGTATGGGGAAACTGAGGCGGGGAATCCGAGGCGGGGAAACAGAGGCGGGGAATCAGATATGGGGAATCAGAGGTGGGGAATCAGAGGTTGGGAATCAGAGGCAGGGAATCAGAGGCTTGGAATCAGATGCAGGGAATCAGATGCGGGGAATCAGAGGCGGGGAATCAGAGCTGGGGAATCAGAGGTGGGGAATCAGATTTGGGGAATCAGAGGTGGGGACTTAGATATTGGGAAACAGAGGCGGGGAATCAGAGGCGGGGAAACAGAGGCGGGGAATCAGATATGGGGAATCAGAGGTGGGGAATCAGAGGCAGGGAATCAGATGTGCAGAATCAGAGATGGGGAATCAGAGGCAGGGAATCAGAATCAGAAGCAGGGAATCAGAGGCCGGGAATCAGAGGCCGGAATCAGAGGCGGGGAATCAGAGGCAGGGAAGCAGATGCGGGGAATCAGAGGCGGGGAATAAGAGCTGGGGAATCAGAGGCGGGGTATTAGAGTTGGGGAATCAGAGGCGGGGAATCAGATATAGGGAAACAGAGGTAGGGAATCAGAGGCGGGGAAACAGAGGCAGGGAATCAGATATGGGGAATCAGAGGCGGGGAATCAGAGGTGGGGAATCATAGGCAGGGAATCGGATGTGCGGAATCAGAGATGGGGAATCAGAGGCCGGGAATCAGAGGTGGTGAATCAGAGATGGGAAATCAGAGGCGGGGAATCAGAGGTAGGGTATCAGACGCGGGGAATCAGAGGTGGGCAATCAGAGGCGGGGAATCAGATATGGGGAATCAGAGGCGGGGAATCAGAGGCGGGGAAACAGAGGCGGGGAATCAGATATGGGGAATCAGAGGTGGGGCATCAGAGGTTGTGAATCACAGATGGGGAATCAGAGGCGGGGAATCAGAGGCAGGGAATCAGACGCTGGGAATCAGAGGCGGGGATTCAGAGCTGGGGAATCAGAAGCGGGGAATCAGAGTTGGGGAATCAGAGGCGGGGAATCAGAGGCGGGGAATCAGAGGCAGGGAATCAGAGGCGGGGAATCAGAGGCAGGGAATCAGACGCGGGGAATCTGAGGCGGGGAATCAGAGCTGGGGAAACAGAGGCGGGGTATCAGATATGGGGAATCAGAGGTGGGGATCAGAGGCAGGGAATCAAATGTGCGGAATCAGAGATGAGGAATCAGAGGCAGGGAATCAGAATCAGAAGCGGGGAATCAGAGGCCGGGAATCAGAGGCCGGGAATCAGATGCTGGGAATAAGAGGCCGGGAATCAGAGGTAGGGAATCAGAGTCCGGGAATCAGAGATGGGGATTCAGAGGCGGGGAATGAGATATGGAGAATCAGAGGCGGGGAATCAGAGGCCGGGAAACAGAGGTGGGGAATCAGATATGGGGAATCAGAGGTGGCGAATCAAAGGCGGTGAATCAGAGATGGGGAATCAGAGTCGGGGAATCAGAGGCAGGGAATCAGATGCGGGGAATCAGAGGCGGGGAATCAGAGCTGGCGAATCAGAGGCGGGGAATCAGAGGTGGGCAATCAGAGGCGGGGAATCAGATATGGGGAATCAGAGGCGGGGAATCAGAGGCGGGGAAACAGAGGCGGGGAATCAAATATAGGGAATCAGAGGTGGGGAATCAGAGGTTGTGAATCAGAGATGGGGAATCAAGGCGGGGAATCAGAGGCAGGGAATCAGACACGGGGAATCAGAGGCGGGGATTCAGAGCTGGGGAATCAGAGGCGGGGAATCAGAGTTGGGGAATCAGAGGCAGGGAATCAGATATGGGGAATCAGAGGCGGGGAATCAGAGGCGGGGAAACAGAGGCGGGGAATCAGATATGGGGAATCAGAGGTGGGGAATCAGGGGCAGGGATTCAGTGTCAGGGAATCAGAGGCGGGGAATCAGAGGCGGGGAATCAGAGGCAGGGAATCAGACACGGGGAATCAGAGGCGGGGAATCAGAGATGGGGAATAAGAGGCGGGGAATCAGAGGCAGGGAATCGGACGCCGGGAATCAGAGTCGGGGAATCAGAGCTGGGGAATCAGAGGCGGGGAATCAGAGTTGGGGAATCAGAGGCGGGGATTCAGATATGGGGAAATAGAGGCGGGGAATCAGATATGGGGAATCAGAGGTGTGGAATCAGAGGTTGGGAATCAGAGGAAGGGAATCAGAGTCGGGGAAACAGAGGCGGTGAATCAGATATGTGGAATCAGAGATGGCGAATCAAAGGCGGTGAAACAGAGATGGGGAATCAGGGCAGGGAATCAGAGGCAGGGAATCAAACACGGGGAATCAGAGCTGGGGAATCAGAGGCGGGGAATCAGAGTTGGGAATCAGAGGCGGGGAATCAGAGGCGGGGAAACAGAGGCGGGGAATCAGATATGGGGAATCAGAGGTGGGGAATCAGAGGTTGTGAATCAGAGGCAGGGAATCGGAGATGGGGAATCAGAGGCAGGGAATCAGAGGCGGGGAATCAGAGGCCGGGAATCAGAGGCGGGGAATCAGAGGCCGGGAATCAGGTATGGGGAAACTGAGGCGGGGAATCCGAGGCGGGGAAACAGAGGCGGGGAATCAGATATGGGGAATCAGAGGTGGGGAATCAGAGGTTGGGAATCAGAGGCAGGGAATCAGAGGCTTGGAATCAGATGCAGGGAATCAGATGCGGGGAATCAGAGGCGGGGAATCAGAGCTGGGGAATCAGAGGTGGGGAATCAGATTTGGGGAATCAGAGGTGGGGACTTAGATATTGGGAAACAGAGGCGGGGAATCAGAGGCGGGGAAACAGAGGCGGGGAATCAGATATGGGGAATCAGAGGTGGGGAATCAGAGGCAGGGAATCAGATGTGCAGAATCAGAGATGGGGAATCAGAGGCAGGGAATCAGAATCAGAAGCAGGGAATCAGAGGCCGGGAATCAGAGGCCGGAATCAGAGGCGGGGAATCAGAGGCAGGGAATCAGATGCGTGGAATCAGAGGCGGGGAATAAGAGCTGGGGAATCAGAGGCGGGGTATTAGAGTTGGGGAATCAGAGGCGGGGAATCAGATATGGGGAAACAGAGGTAGGGAATCAGAGGCGGGGAAACAGAGGCAGGGAATCAGATATGGGGAATCAGAGGCGGGGAATCAGAGGTGGGGAATCATAGGCAGGGAATCGGATGTGCGGAATCAGAGATGGGGAATCAGAGGCCGGGAATCAGAGGTGGTGAATCAGAGATGGGAAATCAGAGGCGGGGAATCAGAGGCAGGGTATCAGACGCGGGGAATCAGAGGTGGGCAATCAGAGGCGGGGAATCAGATATGGGGAATCAGAGGCGGGGAATCAGAGGCGGGGAAACAGAGGCGGGGAATCAGATATGGGGAATCAGAGGTGGGGCATCAGAGGTTGTGAATCACAGATGGGGAATCAGAGGCGGGGAATCAGAGGCAGGGAATCAGACGCTGGGAATCAGAGGCGGGGATTCAGAGCTGGGGAATCAGAAGCGGGGAATCAGAGTTGGGGAATCAGAGGCGGGGAATCAGAGGCGGGGAATCAGAGGCAGGGAATCAGAGGCGGGGAATCAGAGGCAGGGAATCAGACGCGGGGAATCTGAGGCGGGGAATCAGAGCTGGGGAATCAGAGGTGGGGAATCAGAGTTGGGGAATCAGAGGCAGGGAATTGGATGTGCGGAATCAGAGATGGGGAATCAGAGGTGGGGAATCAGAGGCGGTGAATCAGAGATGGGGAATCAGAGGCGGGGAATCAGAGGCAGGAAATCAGACACGGGGATTCAGAGGCTGGGAATCAGACGGGGGGAATCAAAGGCGGGGAATCAGAGCTGGGGAATCTGAGGCAGGGAATCAGAGTTGGGGATTCAGAGGCGAGGAATCAGATATGGGGAAACAGAGGCGGGGAATCAGAGGCGGGCAAACAGAGGCGGGGAATTAGATATGGGGAATCAGAGGTAGGGAATCAGAGGTGGTGAATCAGTGACGGGGAATCACAGGCGGGGAATCAGAGGCAGGGAATAGAACGCGGGGAATCAGAGGCAGGGAATCAGAGCTGGGGAATCAGAGGCGGGGAATCATAGTTGGGAATCTGAGACGGGAATCAGATATGGGGAAACAAAGGCGGGGAATCAGATATGGGGAATCAGAGGCAGGGAATCAGAGGCGGGGAATCAGAGGCAGGGAATCAGACGCGGGGAATCTGAGGCGGGGAATCAGAGCTGGGGTATCAGAGGTGGGGAATCAGAGTTGGGGAATCAGAGGCAGGGAATTGGATGTGCGGAATCAGAGATGGTAAATCAGAGGTGGGGAATCAGAGGCGGTGAATCAGAGATGGGGAATCAGAGGCGGGGAATCAGAGGCAGGAAATCAGACACGGGGATTCAGAGGCTGGGAATCAGACGGGGGGAATCAAAGGCGGGGAATCAGAGCTGGGGAATCTGAGGCAGGGAATCAGAGTTGGGGATTCAGAGGCGGGGAATCAGATATGGGGAAACAGAGGCGGGGAATCAGAGGCGGGCAAACAGAGGCGGGGAATTAGATATGGGGAATCAGAGGTAGGGAATCAGAGGTGGTGAATCAGTGATGGGGAATCACAGGCGGGGAATCAGAGGCAGGGAATAGAACGCGGGGAATCAGAGGCAGGGAATCAGAGCTGGGGAATCAGAGGCGGGGAATCATAGTTGGGAATCAGAGACGGGAATCAGATATGGGGAAACAGAGGCGGGGAATCAGAGGCGGGGAAACAGAGGCGGGGAATCAGATATGGGGAATCGGATGCGGGGAATCAGAGGCGGGGAATCAGAGCTGGGGAATCAGAGGCGGGGAATCAGAGTTGGGGCATCAGAGGTGGGGAATTAGATATAGGGAAACAGAGGCGGGGAATCAGAGGCGGGGAAACAGAGGCGGGGTATCAGATATGGGGAATCAGAGGTGGGGATCAGAGGCAGGGAATCAGATGTGCGGAATCAGAGATGAGGAATCAGAGGCAGGGAATCAGAATCAGAAGCGGGGAATCAGAGGCCGGGAATCAGAGGCCGGGAATCAGATGCTGGGAATAAGAGGCCGGGAATCAGAGGTAGGGAATCAGAGTCCGGGAATCAGAGATGGGGATTCAGAGGCGGGGAATCAGAGCTGGGGAATCAGAGGTGGGGAATCAGATTTGGGGAATCAGAGGTGGGGACTTAGATATTGGGAAACAGAGGCGGGGAATCAGAGGCGGGGAAACAGAGGCGGGGAATCAGATATGGGGAATCAGAGGTGGGGAATCAGAGGCAGGGAATCAGATGTGCAGAATCAGAGATGGGGAATCAGAGGCAGGGAATCAGAATCAGAAGCAGGGAATCAGAGGCCGGGAATCAGAGGCCGGAATCAGAGGCGGGGAATCAGAGGCAGGGAAGCAGATGCGGGGAATCAGAGGCGGGGAATAAGAGCTGGGGAATCAGAGGCGGGGTATTAGAGTTGGGGAATCAGAGGCGGGGAATCAGATATAGGGAAACAGAGGTAGGGAATCAGAGGCGGGGAAACAGAGGCAGGGAATCAGATATGGGGAATCAGAGGCGGGGAATCAGAGGTGGGGAATCATAGGCAGGGAATCGGATGTGCGGAATCAGAGATGGGGAATCAGAGGCCGGGAATCAGAGGTGGTGAATCAGAGATGGGAAATCAGAGGCGGGGAATCAGAGGCAGGGTATCAGACGCGGGGAATCAGAGGTGGGCAATCAGAGGCGGGGAATCAGATATGGGGAATCAGAGGCGGGGAATCAGAGGCGGGGAAACAGAGGCGGGGAATCAGATATGGGGAATCAGAGGTGGGGCATCAGAGGTTGTGAATCACAGATGGGGAATCAGAGGCGGGGAATCAGAGGCAGGGAATCAGACGCTGGGAATCAGAGGCGGGGATTCAGAGCTGGGGAATCAGAAGCGGGGAATCAGAGTTGGGGAATCAGAGGCGGGGAATCAGAGGCGGGGAATCAGAGGCAGGGAATCAGAGGCGGGGAATCAGAGGCAGGGAATCAGACGCGGGGAATCTGAGGCGGGGAATCAGAGCTGGGGAAACAGAGGCGGGGTATCAGATATGGGGAATCAGAGGTGGGGATCAGAGGCAGGGAATCAGATGTGCGGAATCAGAGATGAGGAATCAGAGGCAGGGAATCAGAATCAGAAGCGGGGAATCAGAGGCCGGGAATCAGAGGCCGGGAATCAGATGCTGGGAATAAGAGGCCGGGAATCAGAGGTAGGGAATCAGAGTCCGGGAATCAGAGATGGGGATTCAGAGGCGGGGAATGAGATATGGAGAATCAGAGGCGGGGAATCAGAGGCCGGGAAACAGAGGTGGGGAATCAGATATGGGGAATCAGAGGTGGCGAATCAAAGGCGGTGAATCAGAGATGGGGAATCAGAGTCGGGGAATCAGAGGCAGGGAATCAGATGCGGGGAATCAGAGGCGGGGAATCAGAGCTGGCGAATCAGAGGCGGGGAATCAGAGGTGGGCAATCAGAGGCGGGGAATCAGATATGGGGAATCAGAGGCGGGGAATCAGAGGCGGGGAAACAGAGGCGGGGAATCAAATATAGGGAATCAGAGGTGGGGAATCAGAGGTTGTGAATCAGAGATGGGGAATCAAGGCGGGGAATCAGAGGCAGGGAATCAGACACGGGGAATCAGAGGCGGGGATTCAGAGCTGGGGAATCAGAGGCGGGGAATCAGAGTTGGGGAATCAGAGGCAGGGAATCAGATATGGGGAATCAGAGGCGGGGAATCAGAGGCGGGGAAACAGAGGCGGGGAATCAGATATGGGGAATCAGAGGTGGGGAATCAGGGGCAGGGATTCAGTGTCAGGGAATCAGAGGCGGGGAATCAGAGGCGGGGAATCAGAGGCAGGGAATCAGACACGGGGAATCAGAGGCGGGGAATCAGAGATGGGGAATAAGAGGCGGGGAATCAGAGGCAGGGAATCGGACGCCGGGAATCAGAGTCGGGGAATCAGAGCTGGGGAATCAGAGGCGGGGAATCAGAGTTGGGGAATCAGAGGCGGGGATTCAGATATGGGGAAATAGAGGCGGGGAATCAGATATGGGGAATCAGAGGTGTGGAATCAGAGGTTGGGAATCAGAGGAAGGGAATCAGAGTCGGGGAAACAGAGGCGGTGAATCAGATATGTGGAATCAGAGATGGCGAATCAAAGGCGGTGAAACAGAGATGGGGAATCAGGGCAGGGAATCAGAGGCAGGGAATCAAACACGGGGAATCAGAGCTGGGGAATCAGAGGCGGGGAATCAGAGTTGGGAATCAGAGGCGGGGAATCAGAGGCGGGGAAACAGAGGCGGGGAATCAGATATGGGGAATCAGAGGTGGGGAATCAGAGGTTGTGAATCAGAGGCAGGGAATCGGAGATGGGGAATCAGAGGCAGGGAATCAGAGGCGGGGAATCAGAGGCCGGGAATCAGAGGCGGGGAATCAGAGGCCGGGAATCAGGTATGGGGAAACTGAGGCGGGGAATCCGAGGCGGGGAAACAGAGGCGGGGAATCAGATATGGGGAATCAGAGGTGGGCAATCAGAGGTTGGGAATCAGAGGCAGGGAATCAGAGGCTTGGAATCAGATGCAGGGAATCAGATGCGGGGAATCAGAGGCGGGGAATCAGAGCTGGGGAATCAGAGGTGGGGAATCAGATTTGGGGAATCAGAGGTGGGGACTTAGATATTGGGAAACAGAGGCGGGGAATCAGAGGCGGGGAAACAGAGGCGGGGAATCAGATATGGGGAATCAGAGGTGGGGAATCAGAGGCAGGGAATCAGATGTGCAGAATCAGAGATGGGGAATCAGAGGCAGGGAATCAGAATCAGAAGCAGGGAATCAGAGGCCGGGAATCAGAGGCCGGAATCAGAGGCGGGGAATCAGAGGCAGGGAATCAGATGCGGGGAATCAGAGGCGGGGAATAAGAGCTGGGGAATCAGAGGCGGGGTATTAGAGTTGGGGAATCAGAGGCGGGGAATCAGATATGGGGAAACAGAGGTAGGGAATCAGAGGCGGGGAAACAGAGGCAGGGAATCAGATATGGGGAATCAGAGGCGGGGAATCAGAGGTGGGGAATCATAGGCAGGGAATCGGATGTGCGGAATCAGAGATGGGGAATCAGAGGCCGGGAATCAGAGGTGGTGAATCAGAGATGGGAAATCAGAGGCGGGGAATCAGAGGCAGGGTATCAGACGCGGGGAATCAGAGGTGGGCAATCAGAGGCGGGGAATCAGATATGGGGAATCAGAGGCGGGGAATCAGAGGCGGGGAAACAGAGGCGGGGAATCAGATATGGGGAATCAGAGGTGGGGCATCAGAGGTTGTGAATCACAGATGGGGAATCAGAGGCGGGGAATCAGAGGCAGGGAATCAGACGCTGGGAATCAGAGGCGGGGATTCAGAGCTGGGGAATCAGAAGCGGGGAATCAGAGTTGGGGAATCAGAGGCGGGGAATCAGAGGCGGGGAATCAGAGGCAGGGAATCAGAGGCGGGGAATCAGAGGCAGGGAATCAGACGCGGGGAATCTGAGGCGGGGAATCAGAGCTGGGGAATCAGAGGTGGGGAATCAGAGTTGGGGAATCAGAGGCAGGGAATTGGATGTGCGGAATCAGAGATGGGGAATCAGAGGTGGGGAATCAGAGGCGGTGAATCAGAGATGGGGAATCAGAGGCGGGGAATCAGAGGCAGGAAATCAGACACGGGGATTCAGAGGCTGGGAATCAGACGGGGGGAATCAAAGGTGGGGAATCAGAGCTGGGGAATCTGAGGCAGGGAATCAGAGTTGGGGATTCAGAGGCGAGGAATCAGATATGGGGAAACAGAGGCGGGGAATCAGAGGCGGGCAAACAGAGGCGGGGAATTAGATATGGGGAATCAGAGGTAGGGAATCAGAGGTGGTGAATCAGTGATGGGGAATCACAGGCGGGGAATCAGAGGCAGGGAATAGAACGCGGGGAATCAGAGGCAGGGAATCAGAGCTGGGGAATCAGAGGCGGGGAATCATAGTTGGGAATCTGAGACGGGAATCAGATATGGGGAAACAAAGGCGGGGAATCAGATATGGGGAATCAGAGGCAGGGAATCAGAGGCGGGGAATCAGAGGCAGGGAATCAGACGCGGGGAATCTGAGGCGGGGAATCAGAGCTGGGGAATCAGAGGTGGGGAATCAGAGTTGGGGAATCAGAGGCAGGGAATTGGATGTGCGGAATCAGAGATGGTAAATCAGAGGTGGGGAATCAGAGGCGGTGAATCAGAGATGGGGAATCAGAGGCGGGGAATCAGAGGCAGGAAATCAGACACGGGGATTCAGAGGCTGGGAATCAGACGGGGGGAATCAAAGGCGGGGAATCAGAGCTGGGGAATCTGAGGCAGGGAATCAGAGTTGGGGATTCAGAGGCGGGGAATCAGATATGGGGAAACAGAGGCGGGGAATCAGAGGCGGGCAAACAGAGGCGGGGAATTAGATATGGGGAATCAGAGGTAGGGAATCAGAGGTGGTGAATCAGTGATGGGGAATCACAGGCGGGGAATCAGAGGCAGGGAATAGAACGCGGGGAATCAGAGGCAGGGAATCAGAGCTGGGGAATCAGAGGCGGGGAATCATAGTTGGGAATCAGAGACGGGAATCAGATATGGGGAAACAGAGGCGGGGAATCAGAGGCGGGGAAACAGAGGCGGGGAATCAGATATGGGGAATCGGATGCGGGGAATCAGAGGCGGGGAATCAGAGCTGGGGAATCAGAGGCGGGGAATCAGAGTTGGGGCATCAGAGGTGGGGAATTAGATATAGGGAAACAGAGGCGGGGAATCAGAGGCGGGGAAACAGAGGCGGGGTATCAGATATGGGGAATCAGAGGTGGGGATCAGAGGCAGGGAATCAGATGTGCGGAATCAGAGATGAGGAATCAGAGGCAGGGAATCAGAATCAGAAGCGGGGAATCAGAGGCCGGGAATCAGAGGCCGGGAATCAGATGCTGGGAATAAGAGGCCGGGAATCAGAGGTAGGGAATCAGAGTCCGGGAATCAGAGATGGGGATTCAGAGGCGGGGAATGAGATATGGAGAATCAGAGGCGGGGAATCAGAGGCCGGGAAACAGAGGTGGGGAATCAGATATGGGGAATCAGAGGTGGCGAATCAAAGGCGGTGAATCAGAGATGGGGAATCAGAGTCGGGGAATCAGAGGCAGGGAATCAGATGCGGGGAATCAGAGGCGGGGAATCAGAGCTGGCGAATCAGAGGCGGGGAATCAGAGGTGGGCAATCAGAGGCGGGGAATCAGATATGGGGAATCAGAGGCGGGGAATCAGAGGCGGGGAAACAGAGGCGGGGAATCAAATATAGGGAATCAGAGGTGGGGAATCAGAGGTTGTGAATCAGAGATGGGGAATCAAGGCGGGGAATCAGAGGCAGGGAATCAGACACGGGGAATCAGAGGCGGGGATTCAGAGCTGGGGAATCAGAGGCGGGGAATCAGAGTTGGGGAATCAGAGGCAGGGAATCAGATATGGGGAATCAGAGGCGGGGAATCAGAGGCGGGGAAACAGAGGCGGGGAATCAGATATGGGGAATCAGAGGTGGGGAATCAGGGGCAGGGATTCAGTGTCAGGGAATCAGAGGCGGGGAATCAGAGGCGGGGAATCAGAGGCAGGGAATCAGACACGGGGAATCAGAGGCGGGGAATCAGAGATGGGGAATAAGAGGCGGGGAATCAGAGGCAGGGAATCGGACGCCGGGAATCAGAGTCGGGGAATCAGAGCTGGGGAATCAGAGGCGGGGAATCAGAGTTGGGGAATCAGAGGCGGGGATTCAGATATGGGGAAATAGAGGCGGGGAATCAGATATGGGGAATCAGAGGTGTGGAATCAGAGGTTGGGAATCAGAGGAAGGGAATCAGAGTCGGGGAAACAGAGGCGGTGAATCAGATATGTGGAATCAGAGGTGGCGAATCAAAGGCGGTGAAACAGAGATGGGGAATCAGGGCAGGGAATCAGAGGCAGGGAATCAAACACGGGGAATCAGAGCTGGGGAATCAGAGGCGGGGAATCAGAGTTGGGAATCAGAGGCGGGGAATCAGAGGCGGGGAAACAGAGGCGGGGAATCAGATATGGGGAATCAGAGGTGGGGAATCAGAGGTTGTGAATCAGAGGCAGGGAATCGGAGATGGGGAATCAGAGGCAGGGAATCAGAGGCGGGGAATCAGAGGCCGGGAATCAGAGGCGGGGAATCAGAGGCCGGGAATCAGGTATGGGGAAACTGAGGCGGGGAATCCGAGGCGGGGAAACAGAGGCGGGGAATCAGATATGGGGAATCAGAGGTGGGGAATCAGAGGTTGGGAATCAGAGGCAGGGAATCAGAGGCTTGGAATCAGATGCAGGGAATCAGATGCGGGGAATCAGAGGCGGGGAATCAGAGCTGGGGAATCAGAGGTGGGGAATCAGATTTGGGGAATCAGAGGTGGGGACTTAGATATTGGGAAACAGAGGCGGGGAATCAGAGGCGGGGAAACAGAGGCGGGGAATCAGATATGGGGAATCAGAGGTGGGGAATCAGAGGCAGGGAATCAGATGTGCAGAATCAGAGATGGGGAATCAGAGGCAGGGAATCAGAATCAGAAGCAGGGAATCAGAGGCCGGGAATCAGAGGCCGGAATCAGAGGCGGGGAATCAGAGGCAGGGAATCAGATGCGGGGAATCAGAGGCGGGGAATAAGAGCTGGGGAATCAGAGGCGGGGTATTAGAGTTGGGGAATCAGAGGCGGGGAATCAGATATGGGGAAACAGAGGTAGGGAATCAGAGGCGGGGAAACAGAGGCAGGGAATCAGATATGGGGAATCAGAGGCGGGGAATCAGAGGTGGGGAATCATAGGCAGGGAATCGGATGTGCGGAATCAGAGATGGGGAATCAGAGGCCGGGAATCAGAGGTGGTGAATCAGAGATGGGAAATCAGAGGCGGGGAATCAGAGGCAGGGTATCAGACGCGGGGAATCAGAGGTGGGCAATCAGAGGCGGGGAATCAGATATGGGGAATCAGAGGCGGGGAATCAGAGGCGGGGAAACAGAGGCGGGGAATCAGATATGGGGAATCAGAGGTGGGGCATCAGAGGTTGTGAATCACAGATGGGGAATCAGAGGCGGGGAATCAGAGGCAGGGAATCAGAGGCGGGGAATCAGAGGCAGGGAATCAGAGGCGGGGAATCAGAGGCAGGGAATCAGACGCGGGGAATCTGAGGCGGGGAATCAGAGCTGGGGAATCAGAGGTGGGGAATCAGAGTTGGGGAATCAGAGGCAGGGAATTGGATGTGCGGAATCAGAGATGGGGAATCAGAGGTGGGGAATCAGAGGCGGTGAATCAGAGATGGGGAATCAGAGGCGGGGAATCAGAGGCAGGAAATCAGACACGGGGATTCAGAGGCTGGGAATCAGACGGGGGGAATCAAAGGCGGGGAATCAGAGCTGGGGAATCTGAGGCAGGGAATCAGAGTTGGGGATTCAGAGGCGAGGAATCAGATATGGGGAAACAGAGGCGGGGAATCAGAGGCGGGCAAACAGAGGCGGGGAATTAGATATGGGGATCAGAGGTAGGGAATCAGAGGTGGTGAATCAGTGATGGGGAATCACAGGCGGGGAATCAGAGGCAGGGAATAGAACGCGGGGAATCAGAGGCAGGGAATCAGAGCTGGGGAATCAGAGGCGGGGAATCATAGTTGGGAATCTGAGACGTGAATCAGATATGGGGAAACAGAGGCGGGGAATCAGATATGGGGAATCAGAGGCAGGGAATCAGAGGCGGGGAATCAGAGGCAGGGAATCAGACGCGGGGAATCTGAGGCGGGGAATCAGAGCTGGGGAATCAGAGGTGGGGAATCAGAGTTGGGGAATCAGAGGCAGGGAATTGGATGTGCGGAATCAGAGATGGTAAATCAGAGGTGGGGAATCAGAGGCGGTGAATCAGAGATGTGGAATCAGAGGCGGGGAATCAGAGGCAGGAAATCAGACACGGGGATTCAGAGGCTGGGAATCAGACGGGGGGAATCAAAGGCGGGGAATCAGAGCTGGGGAATCTGAGGCAGGGAATCAGAGTTGGGGATTCAGAGGCGGGGAATCAGATATGGGGAAACAGAGGCGGGGAATCAGAGGCGGGCAAACAGAGGCGGGGAATTAGATATGGGGAATCAGAGGTAGGGAATCAGAGGTGGTGAATCAGTGATGGGGAATCACAGGCGGGGAATCAGAGGCAGGGAATAGAACGCGGGGAATCAGAGGCAGGGAATCAGAGCTGGGGAATCAGAGGCGGGGAATCATAGTTGGGAATCAGAGACGGGAATCAGATATGGGGAAACAGAGGCGGGGAATCAGAGGCGGGGAAACAGAGGCGGGGAATCAGATATGGGGAATCGGATGCAGGGAATCAGAGGCGGGGAATCAGAGCTGGGGAATCAGAGGCGGGGAATCAGAGTTTGGGCATCAGATGTGGGGAATTAGATATAGGGAAACAGAGGCGGGGAATCAGAGGCGGGGATACAGAGGCGGGGAATCAGATATGGGGAATCAGAGGTGGGGAATCAGAAGCAGGGAATCAGATGTGCGGAATCAGAGATGGGGAATCAGAGGCAGGGAATCAGAAGCGGGGAATCAGAGGCCGGGAATCAGAGGCCGGGAATCAGATGCTGGGAATAAGAGGCCGGGAATCAGAGGAGGGGAATCAGAGTCCGGGAATCAGAGATGGGGATTCAGAGGCGGGGAGTGAGATATGGAGAATCAGAGGCGGGGAATCAGAGTCGGGGAAACAGAGGTGGGGAATCAGATATGGGGAATCAGAGGTGGCGAATCAAAGGCGGTGAATCATAGATGGGGAATCAGAGGCGGGGAATCAGAGGCAGGGAATCAGATGCGGGGAATCAGAGGCGGGGAATCAGAGCTGGCGAATCAGAGGCTGGGAATCAGAGGTGGGCAATCAGAGGCGGGGAATCAGATATGGGGAATCAGAGGCGGGGAATCAGAGGCGGGGAAACAGAGGCGGGGAATCAAATATAGGGAATCAGAGGTGGGGAATCAGAGGTTGTGAATCAGAGATGGGGAATCAAGGCGGGGAATCAGAGGCAGGGAATCAGATGCGGGGAATCAGAGGCGGGGATTCAGAGCTGGGGAATCAGAGGCGGGGAATCAGAGTTGGGGAATCAGAGGCAGGGAATCAGATATGGGGAATCAGAGGCGGGGAATCCGAGGCCGGGAATCAGATATGGGGAAACAGAGGCGGGGAATCCGAGGCGGGGAAACAGAGGCGGGGAATCAGATATTTGGAATCAGAGGTGGGGAATCAGAGGTTGGGAATCAGAGGCAGGGAATCAGAGTTGGGGAATCAGAGGCAGGGAATTGGATGTGCGGAATCAGAGATGGTAAATCAGAGGTGGGGAATCAGAGGCGGTGAATCAGAGATGGGGAATCAGAGGCGGGGAATCAGAGGCAGGAAATCAGACACGGGGATTCAGAGGCTGGGAATCAGACGGGGGGAATCAAAGGCGGGGAATCAGAGCTGGGGAATCTGAGGCAGGGAATCAGAGTTGGGGATTCAGAGGCGGGGAATCAGATATGGGGAAACAGAGGCGGGGAATCAGAGGCGGGGAATCAGAGGCGGGGAATCAGAGGCAGGGAATCAGAGGCGGGGAATCAGAGGCAGGGAATCAGACGCGGGGAATCTGAGGCGGGGAATCAGAGCTGGGGAATCAGAGGTGGGGAATCAGAGTTGGGGAATCAGAGGCAGGGAATTGGATGTGCGGAATCAGAGATGGGGAATCAGAGGTGGGGAATCAGAGGCGGTGAATCAGAGATGGGGAATCAGAGGCGGGGAATCAGAGGCAGGAAATCAGACACGGGGATTCAGAGGCTGGGAATCAGACGGGGGGAATCAAAGGCGGGGAATCAGAGCTGGGGAATCTGAGGCAGGGAATCAGAGTTGGGGATTCAGAGGCGAGGAATCAGATATGGGGAAACAGAGGCGGGGAATCAGAGGCGGGCAAACAGAGGCGGGGAATTAGATATGGGGAATCAGAGGTAGGGAATCAGAGGTGGTGAATCAGTGATGGGGAATCACAGGCGGGGAATCAGAGGCAGGGAATAGAACGCGGGGAATCAGAGGCAGGGAATCAGAGCTGGGGAATCAGAGGCGGGGAATCATAGTTGGGAATCTGAGACGGGAATCAGATATGGGGAAACAAAGGCGGGGAATCAGATATGGGGAATCAGAGGCAGGGAATCAGAGGCGGGGAATCAGAGGCAGGGAATCAGACGCGGGGAATCTGAGGCGGGGAATCAGAGCTGGGGAATCAGAGGTGGGGAATCAGAGTTGGGGAATCAGAGGCAGGGAATTGGATGTGCGGAATCAGAGATGGTAAATCAGAGGTGGGGAATCAGAGGCGGTGAATCAGAGATGGGGAATCAGAGGCGGGGAATCAGAGGCAGGAAATCAGACACGGGGATTCAGAGGCTGGAAATCAGACGGGGGGAATCAAAGGCGGGGAATCAGAGCTGGGGAATCTGAGGCAGGGAATCAGAGTTGGGGATTCAGAGGCGGGGAATCAGATATGGGGAAACAGAGGCGGGGAATCAGAGGCGGGCAAACAGAGGCGGGGAATTAGATATGGGGAATCAGAGGTAGGGAATCAGAGGTGGTGAATCAGTGATGGGGAATCACAGGCGGGGAATCAGAGGCAGGGAATAGAACGCGGGGAATCAGAGGCAGGGAATCAGAGCTGGGGAATCAGAGGCGGGGAATCATAGTTGGGAATCAGAGACGGGAATCAGATATGGGGAAACAGAGGCGGGGAATCAGAGGCGGGGAAACAGAGGCGGGGAATCAGATATGGGGAATCGGATGCAGGGAATCAGAGGCGGGGAATCAGAGCTGGGGAATCAGAGGCGGGGAATCAGAGTTGGGGCATCAGAGGTGGGGAATTAGATATAGGGAAACAGAGGCGGGGAATCAGAGGCGGGGAAACAGAGGTGGGGAATCAGATATGGGGAATCAGAGGTGGGGAATCAGAGGCAGGGAATCAGATGTGCGGAATCAGAGATGGGGAATCAGAGGCAGGGAATCAGAAGCGGGGAATCAGAGGCCGGGAATCAGAGGCCGGGAATCAGATGCTGGGAATAAGAGGCCGGGAATCAGAGGAGGGGAATCAGAGTCCGGGAATCAGAGATGGGGATTCAGAGGCGGGGAGTGAGATATGGAGAATCAGAGGCGGGGAATCAGAGTCGGGGAAACAGAGGTGGGGAATCAGATATGGGGAATCAGAGGTGGCGAATCAAAGGCGGTGAATCATAGATGGGGAATCAGAGGCGGGGAATCAGAGGCAGGGAATCAGATGCGGGGAATCAGAGGCGGGGAATCAGAGCTGGCGAATCAGAGGCTGGGAATCAGAGGTGGGCAATCAGAGGCGGGGAATCAGATATGGGGAATCAGATGCGGGGAATCAGAGGCGGGGAAACAGAGGCGGGGAATCAAATATAGGGAATCAGAGGTGGGGAATCAGAGGTTGTGAATCAGAGATGGGGAATCAAGGCGGGGAATCAGAGGCAGGGAATCAGATGCGGGGAATCAGAGGCGGGGATTCAGAGCTGGGGAATCAGAGGCGGGGAATCAGAGTTGGGGAATCAGAGGCAGGGAATCAGATATGGGGAATCAGAGGCGGGGAATCCGAGGCCGGGAATCAGATATGGGGAAACAGAGGCGGGGAATCCGAGGCGGGGAAACAGAGGCGGGGAATCAGATATTTGGAATCAGAGGTGGGGAATCAGAGGTTGGGAATCAGAGGCAGGGAATCAGAGGCTTGGAATCAGATGCAGGGTATCAGATGCGGGGAATCAGAGGCGGGGAATCAGAGCTGGGGAATCAGAGGTGGGGAATCAGATTTGGGGAATCAGAGGTGGGGACTTAGATATTGGGAAACAGAGGCGGGGAATCAGAGGCAGGGAAACAGAGGCGGGGAATCAGATATGGGGAATCAGAGGTGGGGAATCAGAGGCAGGGAATCAGATGTGCGGAATCAGAGATGGGGAATCAGAGGCAGGAAATCAGAATCAGAAGCAGGGAATCAGAGGCCGGGAATCAGAGGCCGGAATCAGATGCTGGGAATCAGAGGCCTGGAATCAGAGGCGGGGAATCAGAAGCAGGGAATCAGATGCGGGGAATCAGAGGCGGGGAATCAGAGCTGGGGAATCAGAGGCGGGATATTAGAGTTGGGGAATCAGAGGCGGGGAATCAGATATGGGGAAACAGAGGTGGGGAATCAGAGGCGGGGAAAGAGAGGCAGGGAATCAGATATGGGGAATCAGAGGTGGGGCATCAGAGGTTGTGAATCACAGATGGGGAATCAGAGGCGGGGAATCAGAGGCAGGGAATCAGACGCGGGGAATCAGAGGCGGGGATTCAGAGCTTGGGAATCAGAAGCGGGGAATCAGAGTTGGGGAATCAGAGGCGGGGAATCAGATATGGGGAATCAGATATGGGGAATCAGAGGCGGGGAATCAGAGGTGGGGAATCATAGGCAGGGAATCGGATGTGCGGAATCAGAGATGGGGAATCAGAGGCCGGGAATCAGAGGTGGTGAATCAGAGATGGGAAATCAGAGGCGGGGAATCAGAGGCAGGGTATCAGACGCGGGGAATCAGAGGTGGGCAATCAGAGGCGGGGAATCAGATATGGGGAATCAGAGGCGGGGAATCAGAGGCGGGGAAACAGAGGCGGGGAATCAGATATGGGGAATCAGAGGTGGGGCATCAGAGGTTGTGAATCACAGATGGGGAATCAGAGGCGGGGATTCAGAGGCAGGGAATCAGACGCTGGGAATCAGAGGCGGGGATTCAGAGCTGGGGAATCAGAAGCGGGGAATCAGAGTTGGGGAATCAGAGGCGGGGAATCAGAGGCGGGGAGTCAGAGGCAGGGAATTAGAGGCGGGGAATCAGAGGCAGGGAATCAGACACGGGGAATCAGAGGCGGGGATTCAGAGCTGGGGAATCAGAGGCGGGGAATCAGAGTTGGGGAATCAGAGGCAGGGAATCAGATATGGGGAATCAGAGGCGGGGAATCAGAGGCGGGGAAACAGAGGCGGGGAATCAGATATGGGGAATCAGAGGTGGGGAATCAGGGGCAGGGATTCAGTGTCAGGGAATCAGAGGCGGGGAATCAGAGGCGGGGAATCAGAGGCAGGGAATCAGACACGGGGAATCAGAGGCGGGGAATCAGAGATGGGGAATAAGAGGCGGGGAATCAGAGGCAGGGAATCGGACGCCGGGAATCAGAGTCGGGGAATCAGAGCTGGGGAATCAGAGGCGGGGAATCAGAGTTGGGGAATCAGAGGCGGGGATTCAGATATGGGGAAATAGAGGCGGGGAATCAGATATGGGGAATCAGAGGTTTGGAATCAGAGGTTGGGAATCAGAGGAAGGGAATCAGAGTCGGGGAAACAGAGGCGGGGAATCAGATATGTGGAATCAGAGGTGGCGAATCAAAGGCGGTGAAACAGAGATGGGGAATTAGGGCAGGGAATCAGAGGCAGGGAATCAAACACGGGGAATCAGAGCTGGGGAATCAGAGGCGGGGAATCAGAGTTGGGAATCAGAGGCGGGGAATCAGAGGCGGGGAAACAGAGGCGGGGAATCAGATATGGGGAATCAGAGGTGGGGAATCAGAGGTTGTGAATCAGAGGCAGGGAATCGGAGATGGGGAATCAGAGGCAGGGAATCAGAGGCGGGGAATCAGAGGCCGGGAATCAGAGGCGGGGAATCAGAGGCCGGGAATCAGGTATGGGGAAACTGAGGCGGGGAATCCGAGGCGGGGAAACAGAGGCGGGGAATCAGATATGGGGAATCAGAGGTGGGGAATCAGAGGTTGGGAATCAGAGGCAGGGAATCAGAGGCTTGGAATCAGATGCAGGGAATCAGATGCGGGGAATCAGAGGCGGGGAATCAGAGCTGGGGAATCAGAGGTGGGGAATCAGATTTGGGGAATCAGAGGTGGGGACTTAGATATTGGGAAACAGAGGCGGGGAATCAGAGGCGGGGAAACAGAGGCGGGGAATCAGATATGGGGAATCAGAGGTGGGGAATCAGAGGCAGGGAATCAGATGTGCAGAATCAGAGATGGGGAATCAGAGGCAGGGAATCAGAATCAGAAGCAGGGAATCAGAGGCCGGGAATCAGAGGCCGGAATCAGAGGCGGGGAATCAGAGGCAGGGAATCAGATGCGGGGAATCAGAGGCGGGGAATAAGAGCTGGGGAATCAGAGGCGGGGTATTAGAGTTGGGGAATCAGAGGCGGGGAATCAGATATGGGGAAACAGAGGTAGGGAATCAGAGGCGGGGAAACAGAGGCAGGGAATCAGATATGGGGAATCAGAGGCGGGGAATCAGAGGTGGGGAATCATAGGCAGGGAATCGGATGTGCGGAATCAGAGATGGGGAATCAGAGGCCGGGAATCAGAGGTGGTGAATCAGAGATGGGAAATCAGAGGCGGGGAATCAGAGGCAGGGTATCAGACGCGGGGAATCAGAGGTGGGCAATCAGAGGCGGGGAATCAGATATGGGGAATCAGAGGCGGGGAATCAGAGGCGGGGAAACAGAGGCGGGGAATCAGATATGGGGAATCAGAGGTGGGGCATCAGAGGTTGTGAATCACAGATGGGGAATCAGAGGCGGGGAATCAGAGGCAGGGAATCAGAGGCGGGGAATCAGAGGCAGGGAATCAGAGGCGGGGAATCAGAGGCAGGGAATCAGACGCGGGGAATCTGAGGCGGGGAATCAGAGCTGGGGAATCAGAGGTGGGGAATCAGAGTTGGGGAATCAGAGGCAGGGAATTGGATGTGCGGAATCAGAGATGGGGAATCAGAGGTGGGGAATCAGAGGCGGTGAATCAGAGATGGGGAATCAGAGGCGGGGAATCAGAGGCAGGAAATCAGACACGGGGATTCAGAGGCTGGGAATCAGACGGGGGGAATCAAAGGCGGGGAATCAGAGCTGGGGAATCTGAGGCAGGGAATCAGAGTTGGGGATTCAGAGGCGAGGAATCAGATATGGGGAAACAGAGGCGGGGAATCAGAGGCGGGCAAACAGAGGCGGGGAATTAGATATGGGGATCAGAGGTAGGGAATCAGAGGTGGTGAATCAGTGATGGGGAATCACAGGCGGGGAATCAGAGGCAGGGAATAGAACGCGGGGAATCAGAGGCAGGGAATCAGAGCTGGGGAATCAGAGGCGGGGAATCATAGTTGGGAATCTGAGACGTGAATCAGATATGGGGAAACAGAGGCGGGGAATCAGATATGGGGAATCAGAGGCAGGGAATCAGAGGCGGGGAATCAGAGGCAGGGAATCAGACGCGGGGAATCTGAGGCGGGGAATCAGAGCTGGGGAATCAGAGGTGGGGAATCAGAGTTGGGGAATCAGAGGCAGGGAATTGGATGTGCGGAATCAGAGATGGTAAATCAGAGGTGGGGAATCAGAGGCGGTGAATCAGAGATGTGGAATCAGAGGCGGGGAATCAGAGGCAGGAAATCAGACACGGGGATTCAGAGGCTGGGAATCAGACGGGGGGAATCAAAGGCGGGGAATCAGAGCTGGGGAATCTGAGGCAGGGAATCAGAGTTGGGGATTCAGAGGCGGGGAATCAGATATGGGGAAACAGAGGCGGGGAATCAGAGGCGGGCAAACAGAGGCGGGGAATTAGATATGGGGAATCAGAGGTAGGGAATCAGAGGTGGTGAATCAGTGATGGGGAATCACAGGCGGGGAATCAGAGGCAGGGAATAGAACGCGGGGAATCAGAGGCAGGGAATCAGAGCTGGGGAATCAGAGGCGGGGAATCATAGTTGGGAATCAGAGACGGGAATCAGATATGGGGAAACAGAGGCGATGAATCAGAGGCGGGGAAACAGAGGCGGGGAATCAGATATGGGGAATCGGATGCAGGGAATCAGAGGCGGGGAATCAGAGCTGGGGAATCAGAGGCGGGGAATCAGAGTTTGGGCATCAGAGGTGGGGAATTAGATATAGGGAAACAGAGGCGGGGAATCAGAGGCGGGGATACAGAGGCGGGGAATCAGATATGGGGAATCAGAGGTGGGGAATCAGAAGCAGGGAATCAGATGTGCGGAATCAGAGATGGGGAATCAGAGGCAGGGAATCAGAAGCGGGGAATCAGAGGCCGGGAATCAGAGGCCGGGAATCAGATGCTGGGAATAAGAGGCCGGGAATCAGAGGAGGGGAATCAGAGTCCGGGAATCAGAGATGGGGATTCAGAGGCGGGGAGTGAGATATGGAGAATCAGAGGCGGGGAATCAGAGTCGGGGAAACAGAGGTGGGGAATCAGATATGGGGAATCAGAGGTGGCGAATCAAAGGCGGTGAATCATAGATGGGGAATCAGAGGCGGGGAATCAGAGGCAGGGAATCAGATGCGGGGAATCAGAGGCGGGGAATCAGAGCTGGCGAATCAGAGGCTGGGAATCAGAGGTGGGCAATCAGAGGCGGGGAATCAGATATGGGGAATCAGAGGCGGGGAATCAGAGGCGGGGAAACAGAGGCGGGGAATCAAATATAGGGAATCAGAGGTGGGGAATCAGAGGTTGTGAATCAGAGATGGGGAATCAAGGCGGGGAATCAGAGGCAGGGAATCAGATGCGGGGAATCAGAGGCGGGGATTCAGAGCTGGGGAATCAGAGGCGGGGAATCAGAGTTGGGGAATCAGAGGCAGGGAATCAGATATGGGGAATCAGAGGCGGGGAATCCGAGGCCGGGAATCAGATATGGGGAAACAGAGGCGGGGAATCCGAGGCGGGGAAACAGAGGCGGGGAATCAGATATTTGGAATCAGAGGTGGGGAATCAGAGGTTGGGAATCAGAGGCAGGGAATCAGAGGCTTGGAATCAGATGCAGGGTATCAGATGCGGGGAATCAGAGGCGGGGAATCAGAGCTGGGGAATCAGAGGTGGGGAATCAGATTTGGGGAATCAGAGGTGGGGACTTAGATATTGGGAAACAGAGGCGGGGAATCAGAGGCAGGGAAACAGAGGCGGGGAATCAGATATGGGGAATCAGAGGTGGGGAATCAGAGGCAGGGAATCAGATGTGCGGAATCAGAGATGGGGAATCAGAGGCAGGAAATCAGAATCAGAAGCAGGGAATCAGAGGCCGGGAATCAGAGGCCGGAATCAGATGCTGGGAATCAGAGGCCTGGAATCAGAGGCGGGGAATCAGAAGCAGGGAATCAGATGCGGGGAATCAGAGGCGGGGAATCAGAGCTGGGGAATCAGAGGCGGGATATTAGAGTTGGGGAATCAGAGGCGGGGAATCAGATATGGGGAAACAGAGGTGGGGAATCAGAGGCGGGGAAAGAGAGGCAGGGAATCAGATATGGGGAATCAGAGGTGGGGCATCAGAGGTTGTGAATCACAGATGGGGAATCAGAGGCGGGGAATCAGAGGCAGGGAATCAGACGCGGGGAATCAGAGGCGGGGATTCAGAGCTTGGGAATCAGAAGCGGGGAATCAGAGTTGGGGAATCAGAGGCGGGGAATCAGATATGGGGAATCAGATATGGGGAATCAGAGGCGGGGAATCAGAGGTGGGGAATCATAGGCAGGGAATCGGATGTGCGGA
Source organism: Narcine bancroftii (assembly GCF_036971445.1). Lineage (NCBI taxonomy): Eukaryota > Metazoa > Chordata > Chondrichthyes > Torpediniformes > Narcinidae > Narcine > Narcine bancroftii. Next base: position 111,067,600 of record NC_091474.1, on the reverse strand, counting down.
ATCAGAGATGGGGAATCAGAGGCCGGGAATCAGAGGTGGTGAATCAGAGATGGGAAATCAGAGGCGGGGAATCAGAGGCAGGGTATCAGACGCGGGGAATCAGAGGTGGGCAATCAGAGGCGGGGAATCAGATATGGGGAATCAGAGGCGGGGAATCAGAGGCGGGGAAACAGAGGCGGGGAATCAGATATGGGGAATCAGAGGTGGGGCATCAGAGGTTGTGAATCACAGATGGGGAATCAGAGGCGGGGATTCAGAGGCAGGGAATCAGACGCTGGGAATCAGAGGCGGGGATTCAGAGCTGGGGAATCAGAAGCGGGGAATCAGAGTTGGGGAATCAGAGGCGGGGAATCAGAGGCGGGGAGTCAGAGGCAGGGAATCAGAGGCGGGGAATCAGAGGCAGGGAATCAGACGCGGGGAATCTGAGGCGGGGAATCAGAGCTGGGGAATCAGAGGTGGGGAATCAGAGTTGGGGAATCAGAGGCAGGGAATTGGATGTGCGGAATCAGAGATGGGGAATCAGAGGTGGGGAATCAGAGGCGGTGAATCAGAGATGGGGAATCAGAGGCGGGGAATCAGAGGCAGGAAATCAGACACGGGGATTCAGAGGCTGGGAATCAGACGGGGGGAATCAAAGGCGGGGAATCAGAGCTGGGGAATCTGAGGCAGGGAATCAGAGTTGGGGATTCAGAGGCGGGGAATCAGATATGGGGAAACAGAGGCGGGGAATCAGAGGCGGGCAAACAGAGGCGGGGAATTAGATATGGGGAATCAGAGGTAGGGAATCAGAGGTGGTGAATCAGTGATGGGGAATCACAGGCGGGGAATCAGAGGCAGGGAATAGAACGCGGGGAATCAGAGGCAGGGAATCAGAGCTGGGGAATCAGAGGCGGGGAATCATAGTTGGGAATCAGAGACGGGAATCAGATATGGGGAAACAGAGGCGGGGAATGAGATATGGGGAATCAGAGGCAGGGAATCAGAGGCGGGGAATCAGAGGCAGGGAATCAGACGCGGGGAATCTGAGGCGGGGAATCAGAGCTGGGGAATCAGAGGTGGGGAATCAGAGTTGGGGAATCAGAGGCAGGGAATTGGATGTGCGGAATCAGAGATGGGGAATCAGAGGTGGGGAATCAGAGGCGGTGAATCAGAGATGGGGAATCAGAGGCGGGGAATCAGAGGCTGGGAATCAGAGGCCGGAATCAGATGCTGGGAATCAGAGGCCTGGAATCAGAGGTGGGGAATCAGAAGCAGGGAATCAGAGGCCGGGAATCAGAGGCCGGAATCAGATGCTGGGAATCAGAGGCCTGGAATCAGAGGTGGGGAATCAGAAGCAGGGAATCAGATGCGGGGAATCAGAGGCGGGGAATCAGAGCTGGGGAATCAGAGGCGGGATATTAGAGTTGGGGAATCAGAGGCGGGGAATCAGATATGGGGAAACAGAGGTGGGGAATCAGAGGCGGGGAAAGAGAGGCAGGGAATCAGATATGGGGAATCAGAGGTGGGGCATCAGAGGTTGTGAATCACAGATGGGGAATAAGAGGCGGGGAATCAGAGGCAGGGAATCAGACGCGGGGAATCAGAGGCGGGGATTCAGAGCTTGGGAATCAGAAGCGGGGAATCAGAGTTGGGGAATCAGAGGCGGGGAATCAGATATGGGGAATCAGAGGCAGGGAATCAGAGGCGGGGAATCAGAGGTGGGGAATCAGAGGTGGGGAATCAGAGGCGGGGAATCAGAGGCAGGGAATCAGATGAAGGGAATCTGATGCAGCGAATCTGAGGCAGGGAATCTGAGGCAGGGAATCTGTGGCAGGGAATCTGATGCGGGTTATCAGAAGGGGGAAATGAGATGTGGGAAACGAGATGCAGAGAAAGAGGCACGGATATAGAGGCAGGGAAAGAGAGGCAGGGTATCAGAGGCGGGTAATCAGAGGCGTGGAATCAGAGGCGGGGAATCAGAGACACAGAAAGAGAGGCGTGGAATCTGAGGTGCGGAATCAGAGCCGGTGAATCTGAGCCGGGAAATCAGAAGCAGAGCAACAGAGGTGGTGAAACATGGGTGCGGAATCGGACACGGGGAATCAGAGGTGGGGACTCAGAGGCCGGGAATCAGAGGCAGAGAATCAGAGGCAGGGAATCAGAGGCAGGTTATCAGAGGTAGGGAATCAGAGGTGGGAAATCAGAGGCGGGGAATCAGAGGCGGCGAATCAGAGGCGGGGAATCAGAGGCGGGGAATCAGAGGCGGAGAATCAGAGGCGGGGAATCTGATGCAGGAAATCAGAGGCAGGGAATCAGAGGCAGGGAATCAGAGGCAGGGAATCTGAGGCAGGGAATCAGAGGTGGGGAATCAGAGGCGGGGAATCAGAGGCAGGGAATCAGATGAAGGGAATCTGATGCAGGGAATCTGAGGCAGGGAATCTGAGGCAGGGATCTGTGTCAGGGAATCTGATGCGGGTTATCAGAAGGGGGAAATGAGATGTGGGAAACGAGATGCAGAGAAAGAGACACGGAAATAGAGGCAGGGAAAGACAGGCAGGGAATCAGAGGCGGGGAATCAGAGGTGGGGAATCAGAGGCTGGGAATCAGAGGCGGGGAATCAGAGGGGGGAATCAGAGGTGGGGAATCAGAGGCAGGGAATCAGAGGCAGGGAATCAGAGGCGGGAAATCAGAGGCGGCGAATCTGAGGCGTGGAATCAGAGGTGGGGAAAGAGATGTGGGGAAACGTAGGCCAGGAAAGTTGCGCGGAAAGGGAGGCGGTGTATCAGAGGCGGGCAATCAGAGGCGGGGAATCAGAGGCGGGGAATCAGAGGCGTGGAATCAGAGGTGGGGAAAGAGATGTGGGGAAACAGGCGGGTAAACAGAAGCGGGTAAACATAGCTGCATAAATAGAGGCAGCGAAAGAGATGGGCGAAACATAGTGGTTGGAACTTGTGTGTTGAAAATTAGGTACACAGAACAGATCAAACAGAGTTGTTGAAATTGAGGGAGGGAAAGAGAGGCACAGAAAGAGTGGAGGGGAAAGAGTGCAGTCAAAATAGAGGCGTAGAGACAGAGGTGGGGAATCAGAGGCGGGGATTCAGAGGCGGGGAATCAGAGGCAGGGAATCAGATGAAGGGAATCTGATGCAGGGAATCTGAGGCAGGAAATCTGAGGCAGGGAATCGGAGGCAGGGAATCTGAGGCAGGGAATCAGTAAAAAGTTATCAGAGGCAGGGTATCAGAGGCGGAGAATCAGAGGTGGGGATTCAGAAGTGGGGAATCAGAGGTGGGGAATCAGAGGCGTGGAATCAGAGGCGGGGAATCAGAGGTGGGGAATCAGAAGTGGGGAATCAGAGGTGGGGAATCAGAGGCGGGGAATCAGAGGCGTGGAATCAGAGGCGGGCAATCAGAAGTGGGGAATCAGAGGCGGGGAATCAGAGGCGGGGAATCAGAGGCGATGAATCAGAGGTGGGGAATCAGAGGCGGGGAATCAGAGTCGGGGAATCAGAAGTGGGGAATCAGACGTGGGGAATCAGAGGCGGGGAATCAGAGGCGGGGAATCAGAGGCGGGCAATCAGATGCAGGGAATCAGAGGCAGGGAATCAGACGCAGGGAATCAAATGAAGGGAA